>NC_141676.1:84172107-85419607 GCF_028749965.1 Puma concolor
TGACAGACTTCAGTGAACGGCGCTTTTCTGCCTAGGCCCCGCATAGGTTTTCAAGCACTTCTGAGTGGAGCCAGAGGTTAGGCGACAGACCTGTCCAACCATCGTGCGGTGTCCCAGACTTGAAGTGTACGGCGCCTTCCCGGTAGGCCTCGTTATAGGTTTTGAAACACTTCGAAGGGAGTGCAAGCAGAGGCTAGTGGAAAGGCAGTTTCACCACAGTGTTCCTTCACAGAGTTGAGTACACGCCACACACTCTGCATAGGCGCTGCGTAAGTTGTATCTGCTTGAAACTTTTGTCTGCGTGAGACCAGGTGCTACTTGAAACCTGGACTCCCCGCAGTGTTGTTTCACCGAGTCGAGTGTAGGGCCCCATCCCCGTAGACACCCCCCCCCCCCCCGCCCCACGCATGTGTTTTCAGACACTTGTTACTTAGCGGAACTTGATGTTCGGTAGGTAAAAGACTGTTTCCTCACAGTGTGGTTTTACAGAGCTGAGCATACGGCCCCTTCGGTGTGGGCCCTGCGTGGTCTTCAGACCCTCCTTAGAGCGAGTCGGCCACAGAGCTGAGTATCACAGAGCTGAGTGTGTGACCCTTCCCTCACAGTTGCCCGCCTGCGTTTTCAAGCACGGCTGGCTTAGAGAAACAAGACGTTGCTTGAAGGATGGATTCCCCGCAGAACTGCCGGACAGACGTGAGTGTCGGGCACTTTCTGCATAGGCCCCACCCACATCGGCTTCCCAGCTCTTGGAACTTGGTGACACAGGCTGTCAGCTGAAAGAGCTTCTCATCACAATGTGGTTTCACAGAGTTGAGTCCCTGTGGCCCTCTCCTTGTAGGCCTCGCAATGGTTTGCAACCACTTCTGGCTGAGTGAAACGGGATTGTTGAAAGACGGCTTCCACAAGGTGGTCGCTTGAAAGATGGTTTCCTCACTGTCACGGGTCACAGAGCTGAGTCTAGTGCACTTTCCACCGAGGCCCCGTATCAGTTTCCAAAGTCTTATTAAACTGAAGTGAAACCCGATGTCAGTTGGAAAGATCCTCCCGTCACCACATCGTGGTGTTCGGGGTTGAGTCGAGGCCTCTTTTTCCGTGTGGGCTCGCCTAGGTTGTCAAACACTTCTCCCTTAGGGAAACCAGAGGCTCGTTGAAAGACGGTTTGGCTCGCCCACGGCGCTCTTTCGCACCGCTGAGCGCATGGCTCCATCCCCCAAGGCACCGCCCGTGTTGTCAAACACTCGGTAACTTAGCGAAACCTGGTGAGAGCCGAAAGATGGTCCCCCCGCAATGTTGTTGAACACAGATGGGTGTACGGCCCTCTCGACCTAGGCCCCGCATGGCTTTCAGACACGACCAATGTCGTGAAACGAGAGGTTCGTGGCAAGATGCTTCCCCCCCGCCCCACCCCCCCCCCCACCCCCACAGAGCTGTATTCACAGAGCTGAGTGCCTGGCAACTTCCCTGAGGTGCATGGTTGCCCGCAAGGGTTTCCGAACAGTACTAACTTCGTGAACGAAGATGTTAACTGGGAAGACGGACGGCCGCAGTGTCCCTAGACAGGAAGGGAGCGTAGGGCACTTTCTGCATCGGCCCCGCGTAAGGTTTCAAACACCTCTAACGTGGTGTGCCAAGACGTGAGTTGAAAGATCTTTTCAACACGCCGTGGTTTGTTTCACACTTGCGAATGTGGCCCTGTCCCTGTGAGCCTCGCCTAGGTTTCCAGACACTTCTAACTTAGTGAAACCAGAAGTTAGTTGGAAGCCTGTTTCCCCCGTGTTCTTTCCCAGAGTTGGGGACATGGCACGTTCCGCTCGGACGCCGCACAGGTTTTCAAACACGGCGATCTTCGTGAAACCGGGTGTTACTTGAAAGATGGCCCCCCCACAGTGTGGTCTCACAGAGTGGAGTACGCGGCCCGTTCCGACTAGCACCCGCATGGGTGGTCCCACACGTCTAACTTACGGAAACAAGATGTGGGTTGAAACCCGGTCTCCCCCAAATGCTCTTTGACCCCATGGGAGGACAATGGCACTTTTCGCCTAAGCCCCGCACCGGGGTTCAAACAATTCTCACTTTGTGAAGTGAGGTGGCAGTCGAAAGATGGTTGCAGCTCAGCGTCGTTTCACAAAGCGGAGTGTATGGTACTGTCCGCGTAGGTCGCTCATAGGTTTTCGAACACTTCTACGTCTGTGAAGCGAGACGTAGACCGAAAGATGGCTGGCTATGCCACCGTGTTTCCCGGAGTAGACTTCCCCTGTAGGCCCTTCCCCTGTAGCTTCTGCATAGGGTTTTCGAACCCTTCGGGACAAGTGACCCCAGAAGTTATTTGAGACACGGTTTGAGCACAGTGAGTGTTGGTTGCGAAAGTTGAGGACGTGACACTTTCTGGGTAGAACCCGCAGAGCTTTGCAGCCACTTCTGCCTCCGTGAAACGAGAAGTTAGGCGAAAGATGAATTCCCCTCGGTGTGGTTCTACGGCGTTGACTCTATGGCACTTGGTAGGGCCCCCACGTGGATTTTCGAGCGCTTCTAACTTTGTGAAACGGGATGACAGTCGCACGCTGATTTCACCACAGCGTTGTTCACCTAGTTGCGTGCGTGGCACTTTTCCGCCGAGGCCGCGCGTACGTATCAATCCCTTCTCAGTGAGCGAGAACGACGTCAGCTGCAAGATGGCTTTCCAAGTGTTGTGTCACGGAGGTGAGTACATTGCAGTGTCCGCACGGGCCGCGTCGAGCTGCCATACCATCTACCTTAGCGAAACCGAATGTCAGTTGAAAGGTCTTCTCATCACAATGTGGTTTCTTAGAGTTGAGTATAGACGGCACTTTCCTTGTAGGCCTCGCATAGGTTTTCCACCACTTCTAGCTTTGCGAAACCAGATGGTTTCCCCCACAGTGTTGTTTGACAGAGTGGGGCCTGTGGCAGCGTCCGCCCAGGCACCGCGTGTGTTTTCAAACACTTGCAACTTATTGAAGCCTGACGTTAGGTGAAAGGGTTCTGTTTCACCGAGTTGCGTGTATGTAATGGCACTTCCCGCGTAGGCCCCACCTCGAGTTCCCGGCACTTCCGACTTCGTGTAAAGAGATGAGCGTTGAAAGATGGTGTCCCCACAGCGTTAGATCACGTAGTTGAGTGTCTGGCACTTTTCCGCATTAAGTCCTGCATAGTTGGCGAGCGAGAGTTTAGCTTCGTGAAACCGGACGCTAGTTGAGAGATGGTGTCGCCAAACTTCCCCACCCCCCTCCCCTCCCCCAGAGTCGAGGGTTTGGCACCCTTGTGGGTAGGCCTCGCAGTGGTGTCCAAACCCTTCTTACTTAGAGGAAGCCGATGTCCGTTGAACGACGCTTTACCGACACTGTCGTTTCCCAGAGTTCAGCATATGGCACTTGCCTTGTAGGCCCCTCCTAAGGTCTCAGACACTTCCTAACTCAGGGAAACAAGCGGTTCGTCGAAAGAGGGGATACCCCACAGCGTGTCTGAGAGTTGAGTGTGTGACCCGTTCGGGGTAGGCCCCGCATTGGTTTTCAAAGACAGGTCACGTAGTGAAAGGAGACCCTCAGTTGACTGGCAGGTTCCCTAAAGTGCTGCTTCAGAGTTGAGTGTGTGCAAACTTCCTGCCCGGGCTCCGCAGGAGTTTTCAGAAACTGCCGAGTGAGGGAAAGGAGACGTTAACTAACGTTGCAAGAGGGTTTCCCCACAGGGATTCGCAGCGCGGAGCCCATGGAACGTACCGCCTGGGCCCTGGATGGTGTGCAAACACCTGTCTGCTGGTGACGTGCAGCTGCTGTGAGTTGAAAGAGGGTTTCCCCAGAGTGATTCCCAGAGCTGAGCCCAGGGCCCTTTCGGGGTAGGCCCCGCCTTGGTTTTTCAAGCAAGTCTTGGTGAAAAGAGAGGCTAGTGGAAAGACCGTGTCCCCGAAGTGCTGCATGAGAGAGTTGAGTCCATGGAACTTGCCGCAGTCTCCGCCATGGTTTCCAGACACTTCTAACTTAGTGAGATGAGACGTTAGTTGAAAGCCGGTTTCGCCCTCTGTCAACATGCTCTTTGACAGAGTTGCGTGGAACTGGCACTCTCCGCCTGGGTTCGCAAACCATGCCAACTTTGTGACTCGCGGTGGTAGTTGAAAGAGGGTTTCCCTTCCGCGTCGTTTCACAGAGTTGAGTCTTTGGCACTTGCCCCGTAAGTGGCGCACGGGTTTTCAAACACTTGTAGCCACGTGAAACGAGGGGCTACTTGACAGAGGAAATCCCCCCACAGGGTTGCTATGCAGGGTTGACTGTGATACAGAGTGGACAGCACGTTGGCTGTAGGCCCCGCCTGGCTTTTCCAGCACTTCTGACTTTGTGAAACGAGACGGTCGTTGAAAGACGGTTTCCCCACAGTGTTGTTTGACAGAGTGGAGCCTGTGGCACTATCCGCCGAGGCACCGCACGTGCTTCCAAGCACCTGCAACTTACTGAAACCTGACGTTGGGCGAAAGATTGTTGACCCAGAGTTTCGTTTCACAGACTTGAGTCTGTGTGTGTGGCACTTTCCCGGTAGGCCCCGCGTAGTTTTCAAATACTACTAAGGTAGTGAAACAAGGGTGTGTAGTTGGAAGATGGTGCTTTTCTCGCCGAGGTGTCTCCCGGAGCTGAGGCAATATATTGCCCTTCCCTCACGGTATCCAGGGATGGGTCTTCAGACAGTTGTAGCTTTGGGAAACGAGGCGAGAGTTGAAAGACGGCCTCCCCGCCGTGTGGTTTGACAGAGTTGAGCCCGCGGCACTGTCCGCCTAGGCACCGCACGTGTTTTCAGACACCGGCAACTCGCGGAAACCTGACGTTGGGTGAGAGGTGGTTTACCCAGAGTTTCGTGTCACACAGTCGAGTGTATGGCACTTTCCCTGGAGGCCCCGCGTAGTTTTCCAACACCACTAACGTAGTGAAACAAGAATTCAGTTGGAAGGTGCTTTTCTCGCCGAGCTGTCTCCCAGAGCTGAGGATACTGCTCTTCCCTCGTGGTTTCCGGCACGGGTTCTCAAACGGTACCAACTCACCGAAGCAAGATGCTCTTTAAAGAGGGATCCCCCCCCACAGAGTTGTCTGACAGACTTCAGTGAACGGCGCTTTTCTGCCTAGGCCCCGCATAGGTTTTCAAGCACTTCTGAGTGGAGCCAGAGGTTAGGCGACAGACCTGTCCAACCATCGTGCGGTGTCCCAGACTTGAAGTGTACGGCGCCTTCCCGGTAGGCCTCGTTATAGGTTTTGAAACACTTCGAAGGGAGTGCAAGCAGAGGCTAGTGGAAAGGCAGTTTCACCACAGTGTTCCTTCACAGAGTTGAGTACACGCCACACACTCTGCATAGGCGCTGCGTAAGTTGTATCTGCTTGAAACTTTTGTCTGCGTGAGACCAGGTGCTACTTGAAACCTGGACTCCCCGCAGTGTTGTTTCACCGAGTCGAGTGTAGGGCCCCATCCCCGTAGACACCCCCCCCCCCCCCGCCCCACGCATGTGTTTTCAGACACTTGTTACTTAGCGGAACTTGATGTTCGGTAGGTAAAAGACTGTTTCCTCACAGTGTGGTTTTACAGAGCTGAGCATACGGCCCCTTCGGTGTGGGCCCTGCGTGGTCTTCAGACCCTCCTTAGAGCGAGTCGGCCACAGAGCTGAGTATCACAGAGCTGAGTGTGTGACCCTTCCCTCACAGTTGCCCGCCTGCGTTTTCAAGCACGGCTGGCTTAGAGAAACAAGACGTTGCTTGAAGGATGGATTCCCCGCAGAACTGCCGGACAGACGTGAGTGTCGGGCACTTTCTGCATAGGCCCCACCCACATCGGCTTCCCAGCTCTTGGAACTTGGTGACACAGGCTGTCAGCTGAAAGAGCTTCTCATCACAATGTGGTTTCACAGAGTTGAGTCCCTGTGGCCCTCTCCTTGTAGGCCTCGCAATGGTTTGCAACCACTTCTGGCTGAGTGAAACGGGATTGTTGAAAGACGGCTTCCACAAGGTGGTCGCTTGAAAGATGGTTTCCTCACTGTCACGGGTCACAGAGCTGAGTCTAGTGCACTTTCCACCGAGGCCCCGTATCAGTTTCCAAAGTCTTATTAAACTGAAGTGAAACCCGATGTCAGTTGGAAAGATCCTCCCGTCACCACATCGTGGTGTTCGGGGTTGAGTCGAGGCCTCTTTTTCCGTGTGGGCTCGCCTAGGTTGTCAAACACTTCTCCCTTAGGGAAACCAGAGGCTCGTTGAAAGACGGTTTGGCTCGCCCACGGCGCTCTTTCGCACCGCTGAGCGCATGGCTCCATCCCCCAAGGCACCGCCCGTGTTGTCAAACACTCGGTAACTTAGCGAAACCTGGTGAGAGCCGAAAGATGGTCCCCCCGCAATGTTGTTGAACACAGATGGGTGTACGGCCCTCTCGACCTAGGCCCCGCATGGCTTTCAGACACGACCAATGTCGTGAAACGAGAGGTTCGTGGCAAGATGCTTCCCCCCCGCCCCACCCCCCCCCCCCACCCCCACAGAGCTGTATTCACAGAGCTGAGTGCCTGGCAACTTCCCTGAGGTGCATGGTTGCCCGCAAGGGTTTCCGAACAGTACTAACTTCGTGAACGAAGATGTTAACTGGGAAGACGGACGGCCGCAGTGTCCCTAGACAGGAAGGGAGCGTAGGGCACTTTCTGCATCGGCCCCGCGTAAGGTTTCAAACACCTCTAACGTGGTGTGCCAAGACGTGAGTTGAAAGATCTTTTCAACACGCCGTGGTTTGTTTCACACTTGCGAATGTGGCCCTGTCCCTGTGAGCCTCGCCTAGGTTTCCAGACACTTCTAACTTAGTGAAACCAGAAGTTAGTTGGAAGCCTGTTTCCCCCGTGTTCTTTCCCAGAGTTGGGGACATGGCACGTTCCGCTCGGACGCCGCACAGGTTTTCAAACACGGCGATCTTCGTGAAACCGGGTGTTACTTGAAAGATGGCCCCCCCACAGTGTGGTCTCACAGAGTGGAGTACGCGGCCCGTTCCGACTAGCACCCGCATGGGTGGTCCCACACGTCTAACTTACGGAAACAAGATGTGGGTTGAAACCCGGTCTCCCCCAAATGCTCTTTGACCCCATGGGAGGACAATGGCACTTTTCGCCTAAGCCCCGCACCGGGGTTCAAACAATTCTCACTTTGTGAAGTGAGGTGGCAGTCGAAAGATGGTTGCAGCTCAGCGTCGTTTCACAAAGCGGAGTGTATGGTACTGTCCGCGTAGGTCGCTCATAGGTTTTCGAACACTTCTACGTCTGTGAAGCGAGACGTAGACCGAAAGATGGCTGGCTATGCCACCGTGTTTCCCGGAGTAGACTTCCCCTGTAGGCCCTTCCCCTGTAGCTTCTGCATAGGGTTTTCGAACCCTTCGGGACAAGTGACCCCAGAAGTTATTTGAGACACGGTTTGAGCACAGTGAGTGTTGGTTGCGAAAGTTGAGGACGTGACACTTTCTGGGTAGAACCCGCAGAGCTTTGCAGCCACTTCTGCCTCCGTGAAACGAGAAGTTAGGCGAAAGATGAATTCCCCTCGGTGTGGTTCTACGGCGTTGACTCTATGGCACTTGGTAGGGCCCCCACGTGGATTTTCGAGCGCTTCTAACTTTGTGAAACGGGATGACAGTCGCACGCTGATTTCACCACAGCGTTGTTCACCTAGTTGCGTGCGTGGCACTTTTCCGCCGAGGCCGCGCGTACGTATCAATCCCTTCTCAGTGAGCGAGAACGACGTCAGCTGCAAGATGGCTTTCCAAGTGTTGTGTCACGGAGGTGAGTACATTGCAGTGTCCGCACGGGCCGCGTCGAGCTGCCATACCATCTACCTTAGCGAAACCGAATGTCAGTTGAAAGGTCTTCTCATCACAATGTGGTTTCTTAGAGTTGAGTATAGACGGCACTTTCCTTGTAGGCCTCGCATAGGTTTTCCACCACTTCTAGCTTTGCGAAACCAGATGGTTTCCCCCACAGTGTTGTTTGACAGAGTGGGGCCTGTGGCAGCGTCCGCCCAGGCACCGCGTGTGTTTTCAAACACTTGCAACTTATTGAAGCCTGACGTTAGGTGAAAGGGTTCTGTTTCACCGAGTTGCGTGTATGTAATGGCACTTCCCGCGTAGGCCCCACCTCGAGTTCCCGGCACTTCCGACTTCGTGTAAAGAGATGAGCGTTGAAAGATGGTGTCCCCACAGCGTTAGATCACGTAGTTGAGTGTCTGGCACTTTTCCGCATTAAGTCCTGCATAGTTGGCGAGCGAGAGTTTAGCTTCGTGAAACCGGACGCTAGTTGAGAGATGGTGTCGCCAAACTTCCCCACCCCCCTCCCCTCCCCCAGAGTCGAGGGTTTGGCACCCTTGTGGGTAGGCCTCGCAGTGGTGTCCAAACCCTTCTTACTTAGAGGAAGCCGATGTCCGTTGAACGACGCTTTACCGACACTGTCGTTTCCCAGAGTTCAGCATATGGCACTTGCCTTGTAGGCCCCTCCTAAGGTCTCAGACACTTCCTAACTCAGGGAAACAAGCGGTTCGTCGAAAGAGGGGATACCCCACAGCGTGTCTGAGAGTTGAGTGTGTGACCCGTTCGGGGTAGGCCCCGCATTGGTTTTCAAAGACAGGTCACGTAGTGAAAGGAGACCCTCAGTTGACTGGCAGGTTCCCTAAAGTGCTGCTTCAGAGTTGAGTGTGTGCAAACTTCCTGCCCGGGCTCCGCAGGAGTTTTCAGAAACTGCCGAGTGAGGGAAAGGAGACGTTAACTAACGTTGCAAGAGGGTTTCCCCACAGGGATTCGCAGCGCGGAGCCCATGGAACGTACCGCCTGGGCCCTGGATGGTGTGCAAACACCTGTCTGCTGGTGACGTGCAGCTGCTGTGAGTTGAAAGAGGGTTTCCCCAGAGTGATTCCCAGAGCTGAGCCCAGGGCCCTTTCGGGGTAGGCCCCGCCTTGGTTTTTCAAGCAAGTCTTGGTGAAAAGAGAGGCTAGTGGAAAGACCGTGTCCCCGAAGTGCTGCATGAGAGAGTTGAGTCCATGGAACTTGCCGCAGTCTCCGCCATGGTTTCCAGACACTTCTAACTTAGTGAGATGAGACGTTAGTTGAAAGCCGGTTTCGCCCTCTGTCAACATGCTCTTTGACAGAGTTGCGTGGAACTGGCACTCTCCGCCTGGGTTCGCAAACCATGCCAACTTTGTGACTCGCGGTGGTAGTTGAAAGAGGGTTTCCCTTCCGCGTCGTTTCACAGAGTTGAGTCTTTGGCACTTGCCCCGTAAGTGGCGCACGGGTTTTCAAACACTTGTAGCCACGTGAAACGAGGGGCTACTTGACAGAGGAAATCCCCCCACAGGGTTGCTATGCAGGGTTGACTGTGATACAGAGTGGACAGCACGTTGGCTGTAGGCCCCGCCTGGCTTTTCCAGCACTTCTGACTTTGTGAAACGAGACGGTCGTTGAAAGACGGTTTCCCCACAGTGTTGTTTGACAGAGTGGAGCCTGTGGCACTATCCGCCGAGGCACCGCACGTGCTTCCAAGCACCTGCAACTTACTGAAACCTGACGTTGGGCGAAAGATTGTTGACCCAGAGTTTCGTTTCACAGACTTGAGTCTGTGTGTGTGGCACTTTCCCGGTAGGCCCCGCGTAGTTTTCAAATACTACTAAGGTAGTGAAACAAGGGTGTGTAGTTGGAAGATGGTGCTTTTCTCGCCGAGGTGTCTCCCGGAGCTGAGGCAATATATTGCCCTTCCCTCACGGTATCCAGGGATGGGTCTTCAGACAGTTGTAGCTTTGGGAAACGAGGCGAGAGTTGAAAGACGGCCTCCCCGCCGTGTGGTTTGACAGAGTTGAGCCCGCGGCACTGTCCGCCTAGGCACCGCACGTGTTTTCAGACACCGGCAACTCGCGGAAACCTGACGTTGGGTGAGAGGTGGTTTACCCAGAGTTTCGTGTCACACAGTCGAGTGTATGGCACTTTCCCTGGAGGCCCCGCGTAGTTTTCCAACACCACTAACGTAGTGAAACAAGAATTCAGTTGGAAGGTGCTTTTCTCGCCGAGCTGTCTCCCAGAGCTGAGGATACTGCTCTTCCCTCGTGGTTTCCGGCACGGGTTCTCAAACGGTACCAACTCACCGAAGCAAGATGCTCTTTAAAGAGGGATCCCCCCCCACAGAGTTGTCTGACAGACTTCAGTGAACGGCGCTTTTCTGCCTAGGCCCCGCATAGGTTTTCAAGCACTTCTGAGTGGAGCCAGAGGTTAGGCGACAGACCTGTCCAACCATCGTGCGGTGTCCCAGACTTGAAGTGTACGGCGCCTTCCCGGTAGGCCTCGTTATAGGTTTTGAAACACTTCGAAGGGAGTGCAAGCAGAGGCTAGTGGAAAGGCAGTTTCACCACAGTGTTCCTTCACAGAGTTGAGTACACGCCACACACTCTGCATAGGCGCTGCGTAAGTTGTATCTGCTTGAAACTTTTGTCTGCGTGAGACCAGGTGCTACTTGAAACCTGGACTCCCCGCAGTGTTGTTTCACCGAGTCGAGTGTAGGGCCCCATCCCCGTAGACACCCCCCCCCCCCCCGCCCCACGCATGTGTTTTCAGACACTTGTTACTTAGCGGAACTTGATGTTCGGTAGGTAAAAGACTGTTTCCTCACAGTGTGGTTTTACAGAGCTGAGCATACGGCCCCTTCGGTGTGGGCCCTGCGTGGTCTTCAGACCCTCCTTAGAGCGAGTCGGCCACAGAGCTGAGTATCACAGAGCTGAGTGTGTGACCCTTCCCTCACAGTTGCCCGCCTGCGTTTTCAAGCACGGCTGGCTTAGAGAAACAAGACGTTGCTTGAAGGATGGATTCCCCGCAGAACTGCCGGACAGACGTGAGTGTCGGGCACTTTCTGCATAGGCCCCACCCACATCGGCTTCCCAGCTCTTGGAACTTGGTGACACAGGCTGTCAGCTGAAAGAGCTTCTCATCACAATGTGGTTTCACAGAGTTGAGTCCCTGTGGCCCTCTCCTTGTAGGCCTCGCAATGGTTTGCAACCACTTCTGGCTGAGTGAAACGGGATTGTTGAAAGACGGCTTCCACAAGGTGGTCGCTTGAAAGATGGTTTCCTCACTGTCACGGGTCACAGAGCTGAGTCTAGTGCACTTTCCACCGAGGCCCCGTATCAGTTTCCAAAGTCTTATTAAACTGAAGTGAAACCCGATGTCAGTTGGAAAGATCCTCCCGTCACCACATCGTGGTGTTCGGGGTTGAGTCGAGGCCTCTTTTTCCGTGTGGGCTCGCCTAGGTTGTCAAACACTTCTCCCTTAGGGAAACCAGAGGCTCGTTGAAAGACGGTTTGGCTCGCCCACGGCGCTCTTTCGCACCGCTGAGCGCATGGCTCCATCCCCCAAGGCACCGCCCGTGTTGTCAAACACTCGGTAACTTAGCGAAACCTGGTGAGAGCCGAAAGATGGTCCCCCCGCAATGTTGTTGAACACAGATGGGTGTACGGCCCTCTCGACCTAGGCCCCGCATGGCTTTCAGACACGACCAATGTCGTGAAACGAGAGGTTCGTGGCAAGATGCTTCCCCCCCGCCCCACCCCCCCCCCCCACCCCCACAGAGCTGTATTCACAGAGCTGAGTGCCTGGCAACTTCCCTGAGGTGCATGGTTGCCCGCAAGGGTTTCCGAACAGTACTAACTTCGTGAACGAAGATGTTAACTGGGAAGACGGACGGCCGCAGTGTCCCTAGACAGGAAGGGAGCGTAGGGCACTTTCTGCATCGGCCCCGCGTAAGGTTTCAAACACCTCTAACGTGGTGTGCCAAGACGTGAGTTGAAAGATCTTTTCAACACGCCGTGGTTTGTTTCACACTTGCGAATGTGGCCCTGTCCCTGTGAGCCTCGCCTAGGTTTCCAGACACTTCTAACTTAGTGAAACCAGAAGTTAGTTGGAAGCCTGTTTCCCCCGTGTTCTTTCCCAGAGTTGGGGACATGGCACGTTCCGCTCGGACGCCGCACAGGTTTTCAAACACGGCGATCTTCGTGAAACCGGGTGTTACTTGAAAGATGGCCCCCCCACAGTGTGGTCTCACAGAGTGGAGTACGCGGCCCGTTCCGACTAGCACCCGCATGGGTGGTCCCACACGTCTAACTTACGGAAACAAGATGTGGGTTGAAACCCGGTCTCCCCCAAATGCTCTTTGACCCCATGGGAGGACAATGGCACTTTTCGCCTAAGCCCCGCACCGGGGTTCAAACAATTCTCACTTTGTGAAGTGAGGTGGCAGTCGAAAGATGGTTGCAGCTCAGCGTCGTTTCACAAAGCGGAGTGTATGGTACTGTCCGCGTAGGTCGCTCATAGGTTTTCGAACACTTCTACGTCTGTGAAGCGAGACGTAGACCGAAAGATGGCTGGCTATGCCACCGTGTTTCCCGGAGTAGACTTCCCCTGTAGGCCCTTCCCCTGTAGCTTCTGCATAGGGTTTTCGAACCCTTCGGGACAAGTGACCCCAGAAGTTATTTGAGACACGGTTTGAGCACAGTGAGTGTTGGTTGCGAAAGTTGAGGACGTGACACTTTCTGGGTAGAACCCGCAGAGCTTTGCAGCCACTTCTGCCTCCGTGAAACGAGAAGTTAGGCGAAAGATGAATTCCCCTCGGTGTGGTTCTACGGCGTTGACTCTATGGCACTTGGTAGGGCCCCCACGTGGATTTTCGAGCGCTTCTAACTTTGTGAAACGGGATGACAGTCGCACGCTGATTTCACCACAGCGTTGTTCACCTAGTTGCGTGCGTGGCACTTTTCCGCCGAGGCCGCGCGTACGTATCAATCCCTTCTCAGTGAGCGAGAACGACGTCAGCTGCAAGATGGCTTTCCAAGTGTTGTGTCACGGAGGTGAGTACATTGCAGTGTCCGCACGGGCCGCGTCGAGCTGCCATACCATCTACCTTAGCGAAACCGAATGTCAGTTGAAAGGTCTTCTCATCACAATGTGGTTTCTTAGAGTTGAGTATAGACGGCACTTTCCTTGTAGGCCTCGCATAGGTTTTCCACCACTTCTAGCTTTGCGAAACCAGATGGTTTCCCCCACAGTGTTGTTTGACAGAGTGGGGCCTGTGGCAGCGTCCGCCCAGGCACCGCGTGTGTTTTCAAACACTTGCAACTTATTGAAGCCTGACGTTAGGTGAAAGGGTTCTGTTTCACCGAGTTGCGTGTATGTAATGGCACTTCCCGCGTAGGCCCCACCTCGAGTTCCCGGCACTTCCGACTTCGTGTAAAGAGATGAGCGTTGAAAGATGGTGTCCCCACAGCGTTAGATCACGTAGTTGAGTGTCTGGCACTTTTCCGCATTAAGTCCTGCATAGTTGGCGAGCGAGAGTTTAGCTTCGTGAAACCGGACGCTAGTTGAGAGATGGTGTCGCCAAACTTCCCCACCCCCCTCCCCTCCCCCAGAGTCGAGGGTTTGGCACCCTTGTGGGTAGGCCTCGCAGTGGTGTCCAAACCCTTCTTACTTAGAGGAAGCCGATGTCCGTTGAACGACGCTTTACCGACACTGTCGTTTCCCAGAGTTCAGCATATGGCACTTGCCTTGTAGGCCCCTCCTAAGGTCTCAGACACTTCCTAACTCAGGGAAACAAGCGGTTCGTCGAAAGAGGGGATACCCCACAGCGTGTCTGAGAGTTGAGTGTGTGACCCGTTCGGGGTAGGCCCCGCATTGGTTTTCAAAGACAGGTCACGTAGTGAAAGGAGACCCTCAGTTGACTGGCAGGTTCCCTAAAGTGCTGCTTCAGAGTTGAGTGTGTGCAAACTTCCTGCCCGGGCTCCGCAGGAGTTTTCAGAAACTGCCGAGTGAGGGAAAGGAGACGTTAACTAACGTTGCAAGAGGGTTTCCCCACAGGGATTCGCAGCGCGGAGCCCATGGAACGTACCGCCTGGGCCCTGGATGGTGTGCAAACACCTGTCTGCTGGTGACGTGCAGCTGCTGTGAGTTGAAAGAGGGTTTCCCCAGAGTGATTCCCAGAGCTGAGCCCAGGGCCCTTTCGGGGTAGGCCCCGCCTTGGTTTTTCAAGCAAGTCTTGGTGAAAAGAGAGGCTAGTGGAAAGACCGTGTCCCCAAAGTGCTGCATGAGAGAGTTGAGTCCATGGAACTTGCCGCAGTCTCCGCCATGGTTTCCAGACACTTCTAACTTAGTGAGATGAGACGTTAGTTGAAAGCCGGTTTCGCCCTCTGTCAACATGCTCTTTGACAGAGTTGCGTGGAACTGGCACTCTCCGCCTGGGTTCGCAAACCATGCCAACTTTGTGACTCGCGGTGGTAGTTGAAAGAGGGTTTCCCTTCCGCGTCGTTTCACAGAGTTGAGTCTTTGGCACTTGCCCCGTAAGTGGCGCACGGGTTTTCAAACACTTGTAGCCACGTGAAACGAGGGGCTACTTGACAGAGGAAATCCCCCCACAGGGTTGCTATGCAGGGTTGACTGTGATACAGAGTGGACAGCACGTTGGCTGTAGGCCCCGCCTGGCTTTTCCAGCACTTCTGACTTTGTGAAACGAGACGGTCGTTGAAAGACGGTTTCCCCACAGTGTTGTTTGACAGAGTGGAGCCTGTGGCACTATCCGCCGAGGCACCGCACGTGCTTCCAAGCACCTGCAACTTACTGAAACCTGACGTTGGGCGAAAGATTGTTGACCCAGAGTTTCGTTTCACAGACTTGAGTCTGTGTGTGTGGCACTTTCCCGGTAGGCCCCGCGTAGTTTTCAAATACTACTAAGGTAGTGAAACAAGGGTGTGTAGTTGGAAGATGGTGCTTTTCTCGCCGAGGTGTCTCCCGGAGCTGAGGCAATATATTGCCCTTCCCTCACGGTATCCAGGGATGGGTCTTCAGACAGTTGTAGCTTTGGGAAACGAGGCGAGAGTTGAAAGACGGCCTCCCCGCCGTGTGGTTTGACAGAGTTGAGCCCGCGGCACTGTCCGCCTAGGCACCGCACGTGTTTTCAGACACCGGCAACTCGCGGAAACCTGACGTTGGGTGAGAGGTGGTTTACCCAGAGTTTCGTGTCACAGAGTCGAGTGTATGGCACTTTCCCTGGAGGCCCCGCGTAGTTTTCCAACACCACTAACGTAGTGAAACAAGAATTCAGTTGGAAGGTGCTTTTCTCGCCGAGCTGTCTCCCAGAGCTGAGGATACTGCTCTTCCCTCGTGGTTTCCGGCACGGGTTCTCAAACGGTACCAACTCACCGAAGCAAGATGCTCTTTAAAGAGGGATCCCCCCCCACAGAGTTGTCTGACAGACTTCAGTGAACGGCGCTTTTCTGCCTAGGCCCCGCATAGGTTTTCAAGCACTTCTGAGTGGAGCCAGAGGTTAGGCGACAGACCTGTCCAACCATCGTGCGGTGTCCCAGACTTGAAGTGTACGGCGCCTTCCCGGTAGGCCTCGTTATAGGTTTTGAAACACTTCGAAGGGAGTGCAAGCAGAGGCTAGTGGAAAGGCAGTTTCACCACAGTGTTCCTTCACAGAGTTGAGTACACGCCACACACTCTGCATAGGCGCTGCGTAAGTTGTATCTGCTTGAAACTTTTGTCTGCGTGAGACCAGGTGCTACTTGAAACCTGGACTCCCCGCAGTGTTGTTTCACCGAGTCGAGTGTAGGGCCCCATCCCCGTAGACACCCCCCCCCCCCCGCCCCACGCATGTGTTTTCAGACACTTGTTACTTAGCGGAACTTGATGTTCGGTAGGTAAAAGACTGTTTCCTCACAGTGTGGTTTTACAGAGCTGAGCATACGGCCCCTTCGGTGTGGGCCCTGCGTGGTCTTCAGACCCTCCTTAGAGCGAGTCGGCCACAGAGCTGAGTATCACAGAGCTGAGTGTGTGACCCTTCCCTCACAGTTGCCCGCCTGCGTTTTCAAGCACGGCTGGCTTAGAGAAACAAGACGTTGCTTGAAGGATGGATTCCCCGCAGAACTGCCGGACAGACGTGAGTGTCGGGCACTTTCTGCATAGGCCCCACCCACATCGGCTTCCCAGCTCTTGGAACTTGGTGACACAGGCTGTCAGCTGAAAGAGCTTCTCATCACAATGTGGTTTCACAGAGTTGAGTCCCTGTGGCCCTCTCCTTGTAGGCCTCGCAATGGTTTGCAACCACTTCTGGCTGAGTGAAACGGGATTGTTGAAAGACGGCTTCCACAAGGTGGTCGCTTGAAAGATGGTTTCCTCACTGTCACGGGTCACAGAGCTGAGTCTAGTGCACTTTCCACCGAGGCCCCGTATCAGTTTCCAAAGTCTTATTAAACTGAAGTGAAACCCGATGTCAGTTGGAAAGATCCTCCCGTCACCACATCGTGGTGTTCGGGGTTGAGTCGAGGCCTCTTTTTCCGTGTGGGCTCGCCTAGGTTGTCAAACACTTCTCCCTTAGGGAAACCAGAGGCTCGTTGAAAGACGGTTTGGCTCGCCCACGGCGCTCTTTCGCACCGCTGAGCGCATGGCTCCATCCCCCAAGGCACCGCCCGTGTTGTCAAACACTCGGTAACTTAGCGAAACCTGGTGAGAGCCGAAAGATGGTCCCCCCGCAATGTTGTTGAACACAGATGGGTGTACGGCCCTCTCGACCTAGGCCCCGCATGGCTTTCAGACACGACCAATGTCGTGAAACGAGAGGTTCGTGGCAAGATGCTTCCCCCCCGCCCCACCCCCCCCCCCACCCCCACAGAGCTGTATTCACAGAGCTGAGTGCCTGGCAACTTCCCTGAGGTGCATGGTTGCCCGCAAGGGTTTCCGAACAGTACTAACTTCGTGAACGAAGATGTTAACTGGGAAGACGGACGGCCGCAGTGTCCCTAGACAGGAAGGGAGCGTAGGGCACTTTCTGCATCGGCCCCGCGTAAGGTTTCAAACACCTCTAACGTGGTGTGCCAAGACGTGAGTTGAAAGATCTTTTCAACACGCCGTGGTTTGTTTCACACTTGCGAATGTGGCCCTGTCCCTGTGAGCCTCGCCTAGGTTTCCAGACACTTCTAACTTAGTGAAACCAGAAGTTAGTTGGAAGCCTGTTTCCCCCGTGTTCTTTCCCAGAGTTGGGGACATGGCACGTTCCGCTCGGACGCCGCACAGGTTTTCAAACACGGCGATCTTCGTGAAACCGGGTGTTACTTGAAAGATGGCCCCCCCACAGTGTGGTCTCACAGAGTGGAGTACGCGGCCCGTTCCGACTAGCACCCGCATGGGTGGTCCCACACGTCTAACTTACGGAAACAAGATGTGGGTTGAAACCCGGTCTCCCCCAAATGCTCTTTGACCCCATGGGAGGACAATGGCACTTTTCGCCTAAGCCCCGCACCGGGGTTCAAACAATTCTCACTTTGTGAAGTGAGGTGGCAGTCGAAAGATGGTTGCAGCTCAGCGTCGTTTCACAAAGCGGAGTGTATGGTACTGTCCGCGTAGGTCGCTCATAGGTTTTCGAACAC
This sequence comes from Puma concolor, assembly GCF_028749965.1. NCBI lineage: Eukaryota > Metazoa > Chordata > Mammalia > Carnivora > Felidae > Puma > Puma concolor. Next base: position 84,189,552 of record NC_141676.1, read on the forward strand.
TTCTACGTCTGTGAAGCGAGACGTAGACCGAAAGATGGCTGGCTATGCCACCGTGTTTCCCGGAGTAGACTTCCCCTGTAGGCCCTTCCCCTGTAGCTTCTGCATAGGGTTTTCGAACCCTTCGGGACAAGTGACCCCAGAAGTTATTTGAGACACGGTTTGAGCACAGTGAGTGTTGGTTGCGAAAGTTGAGGACGTGACACTTTCTGGGTAGAACCCGCAGAGCTTTGCAGCCACTTCTGCCTCCGTGAAACGAGAAGTTAGGCGAAAGATGAATTCCCCTCGGTGTGGTTCTACGGCGTTGACTCTATGGCACTTGGTAGGGCCCCCACGTGGATTTTCGAGCGCTTCTAACTTTGTGAAACGGGATGACAGTCGCACGCTGATTTCACCACAGCGTTGTTCACCTAGTTGCGTGCGTGGCACTTTTCCGCCGAGGCCGCGCGTACGTATCAATCCCTTCTCAGTGAGCGAGAACGACGTCAGCTGCAAGATGGCTTTCCAAGTGTTGTGTCACGGAGGTGAGTACATTGCAGTGTCCGCACGGGCCGCGTCGAGCTGCCATACCATCTACCTTAGCGAAACCGAATGTCAGTTGAAAGGTCTTCTCATCACAATGTGGTTTCTTAGAGTTGAGTATAGACGGCACTTTCCTTGTAGGCCTCGCATAGGTTTTCCACCACTTCTAGCTTTGCGAAACCAGATGGTTTCCCCCACAGTGTTGTTTGACAGAGTGGGGCCTGTGGCAGCGTCCGCCCAGGCACCGCGTGTGTTTTCAAACACTTGCAACTTATTGAAGCCTGACGTTAGGTGAAAGGGTTCTGTTTCACCGAGTTGCGTGTATGTAATGGCACTTCCCGCGTAGGCCCCACCTCGAGTTCCCGGCACTTCCGACTTCGTGTAAAGAGATGAGCGTTGAAAGATGGTGTCCCCACAGCGTTAGATCACGTAGTTGAGTGTCTGGCACTTTTCCGCATTAAGTCCTGCATAGTTGGCGAGCGAGAGTTTAGCTTCGTGAAACCGGACGCTAGTTGAGAGATGGTGTCGCCAAACTTCCCCACCCCCCTCCCCTCCCCCAGAGTCGAGGGTTTGGCACCCTTGTGGGTAGGCCTCGCAGTGGTGTCCAAACCCTTCTTACTTAGAGGAAGCCGATGTCCGTTGAACGACGCTTTACCGACACTGTCGTTTCCCAGAGTTCAGCATATGGCACTTGCCTTGTAGGCCCCTCCTAAGGTCTCAGACACTTCCTAACTCAGGGAAACAAGCGGTTCGTCGAAAGAGGGGATACCCCACAGCGTGTCTGAGAGTTGAGTGTGTGACCCGTTCGGGGTAGGCCCCGCATTGGTTTTCAAAGACAGGTCACGTAGTGAAAGGAGACCCTCAGTTGACTGGCAGGTTCCCTAAAGTGCTGCTTCAGAGTTGAGTGTGTGCAAACTTCCTGCCCGGGCTCCGCAGGAGTTTTCAGAAACTGCCGAGTGAGGGAAAGGAGACGTTAACTAACGTTGCAAGAGGGTTTCCCCACAGGGATTCGCAGCGCGGAGCCCATGGAACGTACCGCCTGGGCCCTGGATGGTGTGCAAACACCTGTCTGCTGGTGACGTGCAGCTGCTGTGAGTTGAAAGAGGGTTTCCCCAGAGTGATTCCCAGAGCTGAGCCCAGGGCCCTTTCGGGGTAGGCCCCGCCTTGGTTTTTCAAGCAAGTCTTGGTGAAAAGAGAGGCTAGTGGAAAGACCGTGTCCCCGAAGTGCTGCATGAGAGAGTTGAGTCCATGGAACTTGCCGCAGTCTCCGCCATGGTTTCCAGACACTTCTAACTTAGTGAGATGAGACGTTAGTTGAAAGCCGGTTTCGCCCTCTGTCAACATGCTCTTTGACAGAGTTGCGTGGAACTGGCACTCTCCGCCTGGGTTCGCAAACCATGCCAACTTTGTGACTCGCGGTGGTAGTTGAAAGAGGGTTTCCCTTCCGCGTCGTTTCACAGAGTTGAGTCTTTGGCACTTGCCCCGTAAGTGGCGCACGGGTTTTCAAACACTTGTAGCCACGTGAAACGAGGGGCTACTTGACAGAGGAAATCCCCCCACAGGGTTGCTATGCAGGGTCGACTGTGATACAGAGTGGACAGCACGTTGGCTGTAGGCCCCGCCTGGCTTTTCCAGCACTTCTGACTTTGTGAAACGAGACGGTCGTTGAAAGACGGTTTCCCCACAGTGTTGTTTGACAGAGTGGAGCCTGTGGCACTATCCGCCGAGGCACCGCACGTGCTTCCAAGCACCTGCAACTTACTGAAACCTGACGTTGGGCGAAAGATTGTTGACCCAGAGTTTCGTTTCACAGACTTGAGTCTGTGTGTGTGGCACTTTCCCGGTAGGCCCCGCGTAGTTTTCAAATACTACTAAGGTAGTGAAACAAGGGTGTGTAGTTGGAAGATGGTGCTTTTCTCGCCGAGGTGTCTCCCGGAGCTGAGGCAATATATTGCCCTTCCCTCACGGTATCCAGGGATGGGTCTTCAGACAGTTGTAGCTTTGGGAAACGAGGCGAGAGTTGAAAGACGGCCTCCCCGCCGTGTGGTTTGACAGAGTTGAGCCCGCGGCACTGTCCGCCTAGGCACCGCACGTGTTTTCAGACACCGGCAACTCGCGGAAACCTGACGTTGGGTGAGAGGTGGTTTACCCAGAGTTTCGTGTCACAGAGTCGAGTGTATGGCACTTTCCCTGGAGGCCCCGCGTAGTTTTCCAACACCACTAACGTAGTGAAACAAGAATTCAGTTGGAAGGTGCTTTTCTCGCCGAGCTGTCTCCCAGAGCTGAGGATACTGCTCTTCCCTCGTGGTTTCCGGCACGGGTTCTCAAACGGTACCAACTCACCGAAGCAAGATGCTCTTTAAAGAGGGATCCCCCCCCACAGAGTTGTCTGACAGACTTCAGTGAACGGCGCTTTTCTGCCTAGGCCCCGCATAGGTTTTCAAGCACTTCTGAGTGGAGCCAGAGGTTAGGCGACAGACCTGTCCAACCATCGTGCGGTGTCCCAGACTTGAAGTGTACGGCGCCTTCCCGGTAGGCCTCGTTATAGGTTTTGAAACACTTCGAAGGGAGTGCAAGCAGAGGCTAGTGGAAAGGCAGTTTCACCACAGTGTTCCTTCACAGAGTTGAGTACACGCCACACACTCTGCATAGGCGCTGCGTAAGTTGTATCTGCTTGAAACTTTTGTCTGCGTGAGACCAGGTGCTACTTGAAACCTGGACTCCCCGCAGTGTTGTTTCACCGAGTCGAGTGTAGGGCCCCATCCCCGTAGACACCCCCCCCCCCCCGCCCCACGCATGTGTTTTCAGACACTTGTTACTTAGCGGAACTTGATGTTCGGTAGGTAAAAGACTGTTTCCTCACAGTGTGGTTTTACAGAGCTGAGCATACGGCCCCTTCGGTGTGGGCCCTGCGTGGTCTTCAGACCCTCCTTAGAGCGAGTCGGCCACAGAGCTGAGTATCACAGAGCTGAGTGTGTGACCCTTCCCTCACAGTTGCCCGCCTGCGTTTTCAAGCACGGCTGGCTTAGAGAAACAAGACGTTGCTTGAAGGATGGATTCCCCGCAGAACTGCCGGACAGACGTGAGTGTCGGGCACTTTCTGCATAGGCCCCACCCACATCGGCTTCCCAGCTCTTGGAACTTGGTGACACAAGCTGTCAGCTGAAAGAGCTTCTCATCACAATGTGGTTTCACAGAGTTGAGTCCCTGTGGCCCTCTCCTTGTAGGCCTCGCAATGGTTTGCAACCACTTCTGGCTGAGTGAAACGGGATTGTTGAAAGACGGCTTCCACAAGGTGGTCGCTTGAAAGATGGTTTCCTCACTGTCACGGGTCACAGAGCTGAGTCTAGTGCACTTTCCACCGAGGCCCCGTATCAGTTTCCAAAGTCTTATTAAACTGAAGTGAAACCCGATGTCAGTTGGAAAGATCCTCCCGTCACCACATCGTGGTGTTCGGGGTTGAGTCGAGGCCTCTTTTTCCGTGTGGGCTCGCCTAGGTTGTCAAACACTTCTCCCTTAGGGAAACCAGAGGCTCGTTGAAAGACGGTTTGGCTCGCCCACGGCGCTCTTTCGCACCGCTGAGCGCATGGCTCCATCCCCCAAGGCACCGCCCGTGTTGTCAAACACTCGGTAACTTAGCGAAACCTGGTGAGAGCCGAAAGATGGTCCCCCCGCAATGTTGTTGAACACAGATGGGTGTACGGCCCTCTCGACCTAGGCCCCGCATGGCTTTCAGACACGACCAATGTCGTGAAACGAGAGGTTCGTGGCAAGATGCTTCCCCCCCGCCCCACCCCCCCCCCACCCCCACAGAGCTGTATTCACAGAGCTGAGTGCCTGGCAACTTCCCTGAGGTGCATGGTTGCCCGCAAGGGTTTCCGAACAGTACTAACTTCGTGAACGAAGATGTTAACTGGGAAGACGGACGGCCGCAGTGTCCCTAGACAGGAAGGGAGCGTAGGGCACTTTCTGCATCGGCCCCGCGTAAGGTTTCAAACACCTCTAACGTGGTGTGCCAAGACGTGAGTTGAAAGATCTTTTCAACACGCCGTGGTTTGTTTCACACTTGCGAATGTGGCCCTGTCCCTGTGAGCCTCGCCTAGGTTTCCAGACACTTCTAACTTAGTGAAACCAGAAGTTAGTTGGAAGCCTGTTTCCCCCGTGTTCTTTCCCAGAGTTGGGGACATGGCACGTTCCGCTCGGACGCCGCACAGGTTTTCAAACACGGCGATCTTCGTGAAACCGGGTGTTACTTGAAAGATGGCCCCCCCACAGTGTGGTCTCACAGAGTGGAGTACGCGGCCCGTTCCGACTAGCACCCGCATGGGTGGTCCCACACGTCTAACTTACGGAAACAAGATGTGGGTTGAAACCCGGTCTCCCCCAAATGCTCTTTGACCCCATGGGAGGACAATGGCACTTTTCGCCTAAGCCCCGCACCGGGGTTCAAACAATTCTCACTTTGTGAAGTGAGGTGGCAGTCGAAAGATGGTTGCAGCTCAGCGTCGTTTCACAAAGCGGAGTGTATGGTACTGTCCGCGTAGGTCGCTCATAGGTTTTCGAACACTTCTACGTCTGTGAAGCGAGACGTAGACCGAAAGATGGCTGGCTATGCCACCGTGTTTCCCGGAGTAGACTTCCCCTGTAGGCCCTTCCCCTGTAGCTTCTGCATAGGGTTTTCGAACCCTTCGGGACAAGTGACCCCAGAAGTTATTTGAGACACGGTTTGAGCACAGTGAGTGTTGGTTGCGAAAGTTGAGGACGTGACACTTTCTGGGTAGAACCCGCAGAGCTTTGCAGCCACTTCTGCCTCCGTGAAACGAGAAGTTAGGCGAAAGATGAATTCCCCTCGGTGTGGTTCTACGGCGTTGACTCTATGGCACTTGGTAGGGCCCCCACGTGGATTTTCGAGCGCTTCTAACTTTGTGAAACGGGATGACAGTCGCACGCTGATTTCACCACAGCGTTGTTCACCTAGTTGCGTGCGTGGCACTTTTCCGCCGAGGCCGCGCGTACGTATCAATCCCTTCTCAGTGAGCGAGAACGACGTCAGCTGCAAGATGGCTTTCCAAGTGTTGTGTCACGGAGGTGAGTACATTGCAGTGTCCGCACGGGCCGCGTCGAGCTGCCATACCATCTACCTTAGCGAAACCGAATGTCAGTTGAAAGGTCTTCTCATCACAATGTGGTTTCTTAGAGTTGAGTATAGACGGCACTTTCCTTGTAGGCCTCGCATAGGTTTTCCACCACTTCTAGCTTTGCGAAACCAGATGGTTTCCCCCACAGTGTTGTTTGACAGAGTGGGGCCTGTGGCAGCGTCCGCCCAGGCACCGCGTGTGTTTTCAAACACTTGCAACTTATTGAAGCCTGACGTTAGGTGAAAGGGTTCTGTTTCACCGAGTTGCGTGTATGTAATGGCACTTCCCGCGTAGGCCCCACCTCGAGTTCCCGGCACTTCCGACTTCGTGTAAAGAGATGAGCGTTGAAAGATGGTGTCCCCACAGCGTTAGATCACGTAGTTGAGTGTCTGGCACTTTTCCGCATTAAGTCCTGCATAGTTGGCGAGCGAGAGTTTAGCTTCGTGAAACCGGACGCTAGTTGAGAGATGGTGTCGCCAAACTTCCCCACCCCCCTCCCCTCCCCCAGAGTCGAGGGTTTGGCACCCTTGTGGGTAGGCCTCGCAGTGGTGTCCAAACCCTTCTTACTTAGAGGAAGCCGATGTCCGTTGAACGACGCTTTACCGACACTGTCGTTTCCCAGAGTTCAGCATATGGCACTTGCCTTGTAGGCCCCTCCTAAGGTCTCAGACACTTCCTAACTCAGGGAAACAAGCGGTTCGTCGAAAGAGGGGATACCCCACAGCGTGTCTGAGAGTTGAGTGTGTGACCCGTTCGGGGTAGGCCCCGCATTGGTTTTCAAAGACAGGTCACGTAGTGAAAGGAGACCCTCAGTTGACTGGCAGGTTCCCTAAAGTGCTGCTTCAGAGTTGAGTGTGTGCAAACTTCCTGCCCGGGCTCCGCAGGAGTTTTCAGAAACTGCCGAGTGAGGGAAAGGAGACGTTAACTAACGTTGCAAGAGGGTTTCCCCACAGGGATTCGCAGCGCGGAGCCCATGGAACGTACCGCCTGGGCCCTGGATGGTGTGCAAACACCTGTCTGCTGGTGACGTGCAGCTGCTGTGAGTTGAAAGAGGGTTTCCCCAGAGTGATTCCCAGAGCTGAGCCCAGGGCCCTTTCGGGGTAGGCCCCGCCTTGGTTTTTCAAGCAAGTCTTGGTGAAAAGAGAGGCTAGTGGAAAGACCGTGTCCCCAAAGTGCTGCATGAGAGAGTTGAGTCCATGGAACTTGCCGCAGTCTCCGCCATGGTTTCCAGACACTTCTAACTTAGTGAGATGAGACGTTAGTTGAAAGCCGGTTTCGCCCTCTGTCAACATGCTCTTTGACAGAGTTGCGTGGAACTGGCACTCTCCGCCTGGGTTCGCAAACCATGCCAACTTTGTGACTCGCGGTGGTAGTTGAAAGAGGGTTTCCCTTCCGCGTCGTTTCACAGAGTTGAGTCTTTGGCACTTGCCCCGTAAGTGGCGCACGGGTTTTCAAACACTTGTAGCCACGTGAAACGAGGGGCTACTTGACAGAGGAAATCCCCCCACAGGGTTGCTATGCAGGGTCGACTGTGATACAGAGTGGACAGCACGTTGGCTGTAGGCCCCGCCTGGCTTTTCCAGCACTTCTGACTTTGTGAAACGAGACGGTCGTTGAAAGACGGTTTCCCCACAGTGTTGTTTGACAGAGTGGAGCCTGTGGCACTATCCGCCGAGGCACCGCACGTGCTTCCAAGCACCTGCAACTTACTGAAACCTGACGTTGGGCGAAAGATTGTTGACCCAGAGTTTCGTTTCACAGACTTGAGTCTGTGTGTGTGGCACTTTCCCGGTAGGCCCCGCGTAGTTTTCAAATACTACTAAGGTAGTGAAACAAGGGTGTGTAGTTGGAAGATGGTGCTTTTCTCGCCGAGGTGTCTCCCGGAGCTGAGGCAATATATTGCCCTTCCCTCACGGTATCCAGGGATGGGTCTTCAGACAGTTGTAGCTTTGGGAAACGAGGCGAGAGTTGAAAGACGGCCTCCCCGCCGTGTGGTTTGACAGAGTTGAGCCCGCGGCACTGTCCGCCTAGGCACCGCACGTGTTTTCAGACACCGGCAACTCGCGGAAACCTGACGTTGGGTGAGAGGTGGTTTACCCAGAGTTTCGTGTCACACAGTCGAGTGTATGGCACTTTCCCTGGAGGCCCCGCGTAGTTTTCCAACACCACTAACGTAGTGAAACAAGAATTCAGTTGGAAGGTGCTTTTCTCGCCGAGCTGTCTCCCAGAGCTGAGGATACTGCTCTTCCCTCGTGGTTTCCGGCACGGGTTCTCAAACGGTACCAACTCACCGAAGCAAGATGCTCTTTAAAGAGGGATCCCCCCCACAGAGTTGTCTGACAGACTTCAGTGAACGGCGCTTTTCTGCCTAGGCCCCGCATAGGTTTTCAAGCACTTCTGAGTGGAGCCAGAGGTTAGGCGACAGACCTGTCCAACCATCGTGCGGTGTCCCAGACTTGAAGTGTACGGCGCCTTCCCGGTAGGCCTCGTTATAGGTTTTGAAACACTTCGAAGGGAGTGCAAGCAGAGGCTAGTGGAAAGGCAGTTTCACCACAGTGTTCCTTCACAGAGTTGAGTACACGCCACACACTCTGCATAGGCGCTGCGTAAGTTGTATCTGCTTGAAACTTTTGTCTGCGTGAGACCAGGTGCTACTTGAAACCTGGACTCCCCGCAGTGTTGTTTCACCGAGTCGAGTGTAGGGCCCCATCCCCGTAGACACCCCCCCCCCCCCCCGCCCCACGCATGTGTTTTCAGACACTTGTTACTTAGCGGAACTTGATGTTCGGTAGGTAAAAGACTGTTTCCTCACAGTGTGGTTTTACAGAGCTGAGCATACGGCCCCTTCGGTGTGGGCCCTGCGTGGTCTTCAGACCCTCCTTAGAGCGAGTCGGCCACAGAGCTGAGTATCACAGAGCTGAGTGTGTGACCCTTCCCTCACAGTTGCCCGCCTGCGTTTTCAAGCACGGCTGGCTTAGAGAAACAAGACGTTGCTTGAAGGATGGATTCCCCGCAGAACTGCCGGACAGACGTGAGTGTCGGGCACTTTCTGCATAGGCCCCACCCACATCGGCTTCCCAGCTCTTGGAACTTGGTGACACAAGCTGTCAGCTGAAAGAGCTTCTCATCACAATGTGGTTTCACAGAGTTGAGTCCCTGTGGCCCTCTCCTTGTAGGCCTCGCAATGGTTTGCAACCACTTCTGGCTGAGTGAAACGGGATTGTTGAAAGACGGCTTCCACAAGGTGGTCGCTTGAAAGATGGTTTCCTCACTGTCACGGGTCACAGAGCTGAGTCTAGTGCACTTTCCACCGAGGCCCCGTATCAGTTTCCAAAGTCTTATTAAACTGAAGTGAAACCCGATGTCAGTTGGAAAGATCCTCCCGTCACCACATCGTGGTGTTCGGGGTTGAGTCGAGGCCTCTTTTTCCGTGTGGGCTCGCCTAGGTTGTCAAACACTTCTCCCTTAGGGAAACCAGAGGCTCGTTGAAAGACGGTTTGGCTCGCCCACGGCGCTCTTTCGCACCGCTGAGCGCATGGCTCCATCCCCCAAGGCACCGCCCGTGTTGTCAAACACTCGGTAACTTAGCGAAACCTGGTGAGAGCCGAAAGATGGTCCCCCCGCAATGTTGTTGAACACAGATGGGTGTACGGCCCTCTCGACCTAGGCCCCGCATGGCTTTCAGACACGACCAATGTCGTGAAACGAGAGGTTCGTGGCAAGATGCTTCCCCCCCGCCCCACCCCCCCCCCACCCCCACAGAGCTGTATTCACAGAGCTGAGTGCCTGGCAACTTCCCTGAGGTGCATGGTTGCCCGCAAGGGTTTCCGAACAGTACTAACTTCGTGAACGAAGATGTTAACTGGGAAGACGGACGGCCGCAGTGTCCCTAGACAGGAAGGGAGCGTAGGGCACTTTCTGCATCGGCCCCGCGTAAGGTTTCAAACACCTCTAACGTGGTGTGCCAAGACGTGAGTTGAAAGATCTTTTCAACACGCCGTGGTTTGTTTCACACTTGCGAATGTGGCCCTGTCCCTGTGAGCCTCGCCTAGGTTTCCAGACACTTCTAACTTAGTGAAACCAGAAGTTAGTTGGAAGCCTGTTTCCCCCGTGTTCTTTCCCAGAGTTGGGGACATGGCACGTTCCGCTCGGACGCCGCACAGGTTTTCAAACACGGCGATCTTCGTGAAACCGGGTGTTACTTGAAAGATGGCCCCCCCACAGTGTGGTCTCACAGAGTGGAGTACGCGGCCCGTTCCGACTAGCACCCGCATGGGTGGTCCCACACGTCTAACTTACGGAAACAAGATGTGGGTTGAAACCCGGTCTCCCCCAAATGCTCTTTGACCCCATGGGAGGACAATGGCACTTTTCGCCTAAGCCCCGCACCGGGGTTCAAACAATTCTCACTTTGTGAAGTGAGGTGGCAGTCGAAAGATGGTTGCAGCTCAGCGTCGTTTCACAAAGCGGAGTGTATGGTACTGTCCGCGTAGGTCGCTCATAGGTTTTCGAACACTTCTACGTCTGTGAAGCGAGACGTAGACCGAAAGATGGCTGGCTATGCCACCGTGTTTCCCGGAGTAGACTTCCCCTGTAGGCCCTTCCCCTGTAGCTTCTGCATAGGGTTTTCGAACCCTTCGGGACAAGTGACCCCAGAAGTTATTTGAGACACGGTTTGAGCACAGTGAGTGTTGGTTGCGAAAGTTGAGGACGTGACACTTTCTGGGTAGAACCCGCAGAGCTTTGCAGCCACTTCTGCCTCCGTGAAACGAGAAGTTAGGCGAAAGATGAATTCCCCTCGGTGTGGTTCTACGGCGTTGACTCTATGGCACTTGGTAGGGCCCCCACGTGGATTTTCGAGCGCTTCTAACTTTGTGAAACGGGATGACAGTCGCACGCTGATTTCACCACAGCGTTGTTCACCTAGTTGCGTGCGTGGCACTTTTCCGCCGAGGCCGCGCGTACGTATCAATCCCTTCTCAGTGAGCGAGAACGACGTCAGCTGCAAGATGGCTTTCCAAGTGTTGTGTCACGGAGGTGAGTACATTGCAGTGTCCGCACGGGCCGCGTCGAGCTGCCATACCATCTACCTTAGCGAAACCGAATGTCAGTTGAAAGGTCTTCTCATCACAATGTGGTTTCTTAGAGTTGAGTATAGACGGCACTTTCCTTGTAGGCCTCGCATAGGTTTTCCACCACTTCTAGCTTTGCGAAACCAGATGGTTTCCCCCACAGTGTTGTTTGACAGAGTGGGGCCTGTGGCAGCGTCCGCCCAGGCACCGCGTGTGTTTTCAAACACTTGCAACTTATTGAAGCCTGACGTTAGGTGAAAGGGTTCTGTTTCACCGAGTTGCGTGTATGTAATGGCACTTCCCGCGTAGGCCCCACCTCGAGTTCCCGGCACTTCCGACTTCGTGTAAAGAGATGAGCGTTGAAAGATGGTGTCCCCACAGCGTTAGATCACGTAGTTGAGTGTCTGGCACTTTTCCGCATTAAGTCCTGCATAGTTGGCGAGCGAGAGTTTAGCTTCGTGAAACCGGACGCTAGTTGAGAGATGGTGTCGCCAAACTTCCCCACCCCCCTCCCCTCCCCCAGAGTCGAGGGTTTGGCACCCTTGTGGGTAGGCCTCGCAGTGGTGTCCAAACCCTTCTTACTTAGAGGAAGCCGATGTCCGTTGAACGACGCTTTACCGACACTGTCGTTTCCCAGAGTTCAGCATATGGCACTTGCCTTGTAGGCCCCTCCTAAGGTCTCAGACACTTCCTAACTCAGGGAAACAAGCGGTTCGTCGAAAGAGGGGATACCCCACAGCGTGTCTGAGAGTTGAGTGTGTGACCCGTTCGGGGTAGGCCCCGCATTGGTTTTCAAAGACAGGTCACGTAGTGAAAGGAGACCCTCAGTTGACTGGCAGGTTCCCTAAAGTGCTGCTTCAGAGTTGAGTGTGTGCAAACTTCCTGCCCGGGCTCCGCAGGAGTTTTCAGAAACTGCCGAGTGAGGGAAAGGAGACGTTAACTAACGTTGCAAGAGGGTTTCCCCACAGGGATTCGCAGCGCGGAGCCCATGGAACGTACCGCCTGGGCCCTGGATGGTGTGCAAACACCTGTCTGCTGGTGACGTGCAGCTGCTGTGAGTTGAAAGAGGGTTTCCCCAGAGTGATTCCCAGAGCTGAGCCCAGGGCCCTTTCGGGGTAGGCCCCGCCTTGGTTTTTCAAGCAAGTCTTGGTGAAAAGAGAGGCTAGTGGAAAGACCGTGTCCCCAAAGTGCTGCATGAGAGAGTTGAGTCCATGGAACTTGCCGCAGTCTCCGCCATGGTTTCCAGACACTTCTAACTTAGTGAGATGAGACGTTAGTTGAAAGCCGGTTTCGCCCTCTGTCAACATGCTCTTTGACAGAGTTGCGTGGAACTGGCACTCTCCGCCTGGGTTCGCAAACCATGCCAACTTTGTGACTCGCGGTGGTAGTTGAAAGAGGGTTTCCCTTCCGCGTCGTTTCACAGAGTTGAGTCTTTGGCACTTGCCCCGTAAGTGGCGCACGGGTTTTCAAACACTTGTAGCCACGTGAAACGAGGGGCTACTTGACAGAGGAAATCCCCCCACAGGGTTGCTATGCAGGGTCGACTGTGATACAGAGTGGACAGCACGTTGGCTGTAGGCCCCGCCTGGCTTTTCCAGCACTTCTGACTTTGTGAAACGAGACGGTCGTTGAAAGACGGTTTCCCCACAGTGTTGTTTGACAGAGTGGAGCCTGTGGCACTATCCGCCGAGGCACCGCACGTGCTTCCAAGCACCTGCAACTTACTGAAACCTGACGTTGGGCGAAAGATTGTTGACCCAGAGTTTCGTTTCACAGACTTGAGTCTGTGTGTGTGGCACTTTCCCGGTAGGCCCCGCGTAGTTTTCAAATACTACTAAGGTAGTGAAACAAGGGTGTGTAGTTGGAAGATGGTGCTTTTCTCGCCGAGGTGTCTCCCGGAGCTGAGGCAATATATTGCCCTTCCCTCACGGTATCCAGGGATGGGTCTTCAGACAGTTGTAGCTTTGGGAAACGAGGCGAGAGTTGAAAGACGGCCTCCCCGCCGTGTGGTTTGACAGAGTTGAGCCCGCGGCACTGTCCGCCTAGGCACCGCACGTGTTTTCAGACACCGGCAACTCGCGGAAACCTGACGTTGGGTGAGAGGTGGTTTACCCAGAGTTTCGTGTCACACAGTCGAGTGTATGGCACTTTCCCTGGAGGCCCCGCGTAGTTTTCCAACACCACTAACGTAGTGAAACAAGAATTCAGTTGGAAGGTGCTTTTCTCGCCGAGCTGTCTCCCAGAGCTGAGGATACTGCTCTTCCCTCGTGGTTTCCGGCACGGGTTCTCAAACGGTACCAACTCACCGAAGCAAGATGCTCTTTAAAGAGGGATCCCCCCCACAGAGTTGTCTGACAGACTTCAGTGAACGGCGCTTTTCTGCCTAGGCCCCGCATAGGTTTTCAAGCACTTCTGAGTGGAGCCAGAGGTTAGGCGACAGACCTGTCCAACCATCGTGCGGTGTCCCAGACTTGAAGTGTACGGCGCCTTCCCGGTAGGCCTCGTTATAGGTTTTGAAACACTTCGAAGGGAGTGCAAGCAGAGGCTAGTGGAAAGGCAGTTTCACCACAGTGTTCCTTCACAGAGTTGAGTACACGCCACACACTCTGCATAGGCGCTGCGTAAGTTGTATCTGCTTGAAACTTTTGTCTGCATGAGACCAGGTGCTACTTGAAACCTGGACTCCCCGCAGTGTTGTTTCACCGAGTCGAGTGTAGGGCCCCATCCCCGTAGACACCCCCCCCCCCCCCCGCCCCACGCATGTGTTTTCAGACACTTGTTACTTAGCGGAACTTGATGTTCGGTAGGTAAAAGACTGTTTCCTCACAGTGTGGTTTTACAGAGCTGAGCATACGGCCCCTTCGGTGTGGGCCCTGCGTGGTCTTCAGACCCTCCTTAGAGCGAGTCGGCCACAGAGCTGAGTATCACAGAGCTGAGTGTGTGACCCTTCCCTCACAGTTGCCCGCCTGCGTTTTCAAGCACGGCTGGCTTAGAGAAACAAGACGTTGCTTGAAGGATGGATTCCCCGCAGAACTGCCGGACAGACGTGAGTGTCGGGCACTTTCTGCATAGGCCCCACCCACATCGGCTTCCCAGCTCTTGGAACTTGGTGACACAAGCTGTCAGCTGAAAGAGCTTCTCATCACAATGTGGTTTCACAGAGTTGAGTCCCTGTGGCCCTCTCCTTGTAGGCCTCGCAATGGTTTGCAACCACTTCTGGCTGAGTGAAACGGGATTGTTGAAAGACGGCTTCCACAAGGTGGTCGCTTGAAAGATGGTTTCCTCACTGTCACGGGTCACAGAGCTGAGTCTAGTGCACTTTCCACCGAGGCCCCGTATCAGTTTCCAAAGTCTTATTAAACTGAAGTGAAACCCGATGTCAGTTGGAAAGATCCTCCCGTCACCACATCGTGGTGTTCGGGGTTGAGTCGAGGCCTCTTTTTCCGTGTGGGCTCGCCTAGGTTGTCAAACACTTCTCCCTTAGGGAAACCAGAGGCTCGTTGAAAGACGGTTTGGCTCGCCCACGGCGCTCTTTCGCACCGCTGAGCGCATGGCTCCATCCCCCAAGGCACCGCCCGTGTTGTCAAACACTCGGTAACTTAGCGAAACCTGGTGAGAGCCGAAAGATGGTCCCCCCGCAATGTTGTTGAACACAGATGGGTGTACGGCCCTCTCGACCTAGGCCCCGCATGGCTTTCAGACACGACCAATGTCGTGAAACGAGAGGTTCGTGGCAAGATGCTTCCCCCCCGCCCCACCCCCCCCCCCACCCCCACAGAGCTGTATTCACAGAGCTGAGTGCCTGGCAACTTCCCTGAGGTGCATGGTTGCCCGCAAGGGTTTCCGAACAGTACTAACTTCGTGAACGAAGATGTTAACTGGGAAGACGGACGGCCGCAGTGTCCCTAGACAGGAAGGGAGCGTAGGGCACTTTCTGCATCGGCCCCGCGTAAGGTTTCAAACACCTCTAACGTGGTGTGCCAAGACGTGAGTTGAAAGATCTTTTCAACACGCCGTGGTTTGTTTCACACTTGCGAATGTGGCCCTGTCCCTGTGAGCCTCGCCTAGGTTTCCAGACACTTCTAACTTAGTGAAACCAGAAGTTAGTTGGAAGCCTGTTTCCCCCGTGTTCTTTCCCAGAGTTGGGGACATGGCACGTTCCGCTCGGACGCCGCACAGGTTTTCAAACACGGCGATCTTCGTGAAACCGGGTGTTACTTGAAAGATGGCCCCCCCACAGTGTGGTCTCACAGAGTGGAGTACGCGGCCCGTTCCGACTAGCACCCGCATGGGTGGTCCCACACGTCTAACTTACGGAAACAAGATGTGGGTTGAAACCCGGTCTCCCCCAAATGCTCTTTGACCCCATGGGAGGACAATGGCACTTTTCGCCTAAGCCCCGCACCGGGGTTCAAACAATTCTCACTTTGTGAAGTGAGGTGGCAGTCGAAAGATGGTTGCAGCTCAGCGTCGTTTCACAAAGCGGAGTGTATGGTACTGTCCGCGTAGGTCGCTCATAGGTTTTCGAACACTTCTACGTCTGTGAAGCGAGACGTAGACCGAAAGATGGCTGGCTATGCCACCGTGTTTCCCGGAGTAGACTTCCCCTGTAGGCCCTTCCCCTGTAGCTTCTGCATAGGGTTTTCGAACCCTTCGGGACAAGTGACCCCAGAAGTTATTTGAGACACGGTTTGAGCACAGTGAGTGTTGGTTGCGAAAGTTGAGGACGTGACACTTTCTGGGTAGAACCCGCAGAGCTTTGCAGCCACTTCTGCCTCCGTGAAACGAGAAGTTAGGCGAAAGATGAATTCCCCTCGGTGTGGTTCTACGGCGTTGACTCTATGGCACTTGGTAGGGCCCCCACGTGGATTTTCGAGCGCTTCTAACTTTGTGAAACGGGATGACAGTCGCACGCTGATTTCACCACAGCGTTGTTCACCTAGTTGCGTGCGTGGCACTTTTCCGCCGAGGCCGCGCGTACGTATCAATCCCTTCTCAGTGAGCGAGAACGACGTCAGCTGCAAGATGGCTTTCCAAGTGTTGTGTCACGGAGGTGAGTACATTGCAGTGTCCGCACGGGCCGCGTCGAGCTGCCATACCATCTACCTTAGCGAAACCGAATGTCAGTTGAAAGGTCTTCTCATCACAATGTGGTTTCTTAGAGTTGAGTATAGACGGCACTTTCCTTGTAGGCCTCGCATAGGTTTTCCACCACTTCTAGCTTTGCGAAACCAGATGGTTTCCCCCACAGTGTTGTTTGACAGAGTGGGGCCTGTGGCAGCGTCCGCCCAGGCACCGCGTGTGTTTTCAAACACTTGCAACTTATTGAAGCCTGACGTTAGGTGAAAGGGTTCTGTTTCACCGAGTTGCGTGTATGTAATGGCACTTCCCGCGTAGGCCCCACCTCGAGTTCCCGGCACTTCCGACTTCGTGTAAAGAGATGAGCGTTGAAAGATGGTGTCCCCACAGCGTTAGATCACGTAGTTGAGTGTCTGGCACTTTTCCGCATTAAGTCCTGCATAGTTGGCGAGCGAGAGTTTAGCTTCGTGAAACCGGACGCTAGTTGAGAGATGGTGTCGCCAAACTTCCCCACCCCCCTCCCCTCCCCCAGAGTCGAGGGTTTGGCACCCTTGTGGGTAGGCCTCGCAGTGGTGTCCAAACCCTTCTTACTTAGAGGAAGCCGATGTCCGTTGAACGACGCTTTACCGACACTGTCGTTTCCCAGAGTTCAGCATATGGCACTTGCCTTGTAGGCCCCTCCTAAGGTCTCAGACACTTCCTAACTCAGGGAAACAAGCGGTTCGTCGAAAGAGGGGATACCCCACAGCGTGTCTGAGAGTTGAGTGTGTGACCCGTTCGGGGTAGGCCCCGCATTGGTTTTCAAAGACAGGTCACGTAGTGAAAGGAGACCCTCAGTTGACTGGCAGGTTCCCTAAAGTGCTGCTTCAGAGTTGAGTGTGTGCAAACTTCCTGCCCGGGCTCCGCAGGAGTTTTCAGAAACTGCCGAGTGAGGGAAAGGAGACGTTAACTAACGTTGCAAGAGGGTTTCCCCACAGGGATTCGCAGCGCGGAGCCCATGGAACGTACCGCCTGGGCCCTGGATGGTGTGCAAACACCTGTCTGCTGGTGACGTGCAGCTGCTGTGAGTTGAAAGAGGGTTTCCCCAGAGTGATTCCCAGAGCTGAGCCCAGGGCCCTTTCGGGGTAGGCCCCGCCTTGGTTTTTCAAGCAAGTCTTGGTGAAAAGAGAGGCTAGTGGAAAGACCGTGTCCCCAAAGTGCTGCATGAGAGAGTTGAGTCCATGGAACTTGCCGCAGTCTCCGCCATGGTTTCCAGACACTTCTAACTTAGTGAGATGAGACGTTAGTTGAAAGCCGGTTTCGCCCTCTGTCAACATGCTCTTTGACAGAGTTGCGTGGAACTGGCACTCTCCGCCTGGGTTCGCAAACCATGCCAACTTTGTGACTCGCGGTGGTAGTTGAAAGAGGGTTTCCCTTCCGCGTCGTTTCACAGAGTTGAGTCTTTGGCACTTGCCCCGTAAGTGGCGCACGGGTTTTCAAAAACTTGTAGCCACGTGAAACGAGGGGCTACTTGACAGAGGAAATCCCCCCACAGGGTTGCTATGCAGGGTTGACTGTGATACAGAGTGGACAGCACGTTGGCTGTAGGCCCCGCCTGGCTTTTCCAGCACTTCTGACTTTGTGAAACGAGACGGTCGTTGAAAGACGGTTTCCCCACAGTGTTGTTTGACAGAGTGGAGCCTGTGGCACTATCCGCCGAGGCACCGCACGTGCTTCCAAGCACCTGCAACTTACTGAAACCTGACGTTGGGCGAAAGATTGTTGACCCAGAGTTTCGTTTCACAGACTTGAGTCTGTGTGTGTGGCACTTTCCCGGTAGGCCCCGCGTAGTTTTCAAATACTACTAAGGTAGTGAAACAAGGGTGTGTAGTTGGAAGATGGTGCTTTTCTCGCCGAGGTGTCTCCCGGAGCTGAGGCAATATATTGCCCTTCCCTCACGGTATCCAGGGATGGGTCTTCAGACAGTTGTAGCTTTGGGAAACGAGGCGAGAGTTGAAAGACGGCCTCCCCGCCGTGTGGTTTGACAGAGTTGAGCCCGCGGCACTGTCCGCCTAGGCACCGCACGTGTTTTCAGACACCGGCAACTCGCGGAAACCTGACGTTGGGTGAGAGGTGGTTTACCCAGAGTTTCGTGTCACAGAGTCGAGTGTATGGCACTTTCCCTGGAGGCCCCGCGTAGTTTTCCAACACCACTAACGTAGTGAAACAAGAATTCAGTTGGAAGGTGCTTTTCTCGCCGAGCTGTCTCCCAGAGCTGAGGATACTGCTCTTCCCTCGTGGTTTCCGGCACGGGTTCTCAAACGGTACCAACTCACCGAAGCAAGATGCTCTTTAAAGAGGGATCCCCCCCACAGAGTTGTCTGACAGACTTCAGTGAACGGCGCTTTTCTGCCTAGGCCCCGCATAGGTTTTCAAGCACTTCTGAGTGGAGCCAGAGGTTAGGCGACAGACCTGTCCAACCATCGTGCGGTGTCCCAGACTTGAAGTGTACGGCGCCTTCCCGGTAGGCCTCGTTATAGGTTTTGAAACACTTCGAAGGGAGTGCAAGCAGAGGCTAGTGGAAAGGCAGTTTCACCACAGTGTTCCTTCACAGAGTTGAGTACACGCCACACACTCTGCATAGGCGCTGCGTAAGTTGTATCTGCTTGAAACTTTTGTCTGCGTGAGACCAGGTGCTACTTGAAACCTGGACTCCCCGCAGTGTTGTTTCACCGAGTCGAGTGTAGGGCCCCATCCCCGTAGACACCCCCCCCCCCCCCCCGCCCCACGCATGTGTTTTCAGACACTTGTTACTTAGCGGAACTTGATGTTCGGTAGGTAAAAGACTGTTTCCTCACAGTGTGGTTTTACAGAGCTGAGCATACGGCCCCTTCGGTGTGGGCCCTGCGTGGTCTTCAGACCCTCCTTAGAGCGAGTCGGCCACAGAGCTGAGTATCACAGAGCTGAGTGTGTGACCCTTCCCTCACAGTTGCCCGCCTGCGTTTTCAAGCACGGCTGGCTTAGAGAAACAAGACGTTGCTTGAAGGATGGATTCCCCGCAGAACTGCCGGACAGACGTGAGTGTCGGGCACTTTCTGCATAGGCCCCACCCACATCGGCTTCCCAGCTCTTGGAACTTGGTGACACAAGCTGTCAGCTGAAAGAGCTTCTCATCACAATGTGGTTTCACAGAGTTGAGTCCCTGTGGCCCTCTCCTTGTAGGCCTCGCAATGGTTTGCAACCACTTCTGGCTGAGTGAAACGGGATTGTTGAAAGACGGCTTCCACAAGGTGGTCGCTTGAAAGATGGTTTCCTCACTGTCACGGGTCACAGAGCTGAGTCTAGTGCACTTTCCACCGAGGCCCCGTATCAGTTTCCAAAGTCTTATTAAACTGAAGTGAAACCCGATGTCAGTTGGAAAGATCCTCCCGTCACCACATCGTGGTGTTCGGGGTTGAGTCGAGGCCTCTTTTTCCGTGTGGGCTCGCCTAGGTTGTCAAACACTTCTCCCTTAGGGAAACCAGAGGCTCGTTGAAAGACGGTTTGGCTCGCCCACGGCGCTCTTTCGCACCGCTGAGCGCATGGCTCCATCCCCCAAGGCACCGCCCGTGTTGTCAAACACTCGGTAACTTAGCGAAACCTGGTGAGAGCCGAAAGATGGTCCCCCCGCAATGTTGTTGAACACAGATGGGTGTACGGCCCTCTCGACCTAGGCCCCGCATGGCTTTCAGACACGACCAATGTCGTGAAACGAGAGGTTCGTGGCAAGATGCTTCCCCCCCGCCCCACCCCCCCCCCACCCCCACAGAGCTGTATTCACAGAGCTGAGTGCCTGGCAACTTCCCTGAGGTGCATGGTTGCCCGCAAGGGTTTCCGAACAGTACTAACTTCGTGAACGAAGATGTTAACTGGGAAGACGGACGGCCGCAGTGTCCCTAGACAGGAAGGGAGCGTAGGGCACTTTCTGCATCGGCCCCGCGTAAGGTTTCAAACACCTCTAACGTGGTGTGCCAAGACGTGAGTTGAAAGATCTTTTCAACACGCCGTGGTTTGTTTCACACTTGCGAATGTGGCCCTGTCCCTGTGAGCCTCGCCTAGGTTTCCAGACACTTCTAACTTAGTGAAACCAGAAGTTAGTTGGAAGCCTGTTTCCCCCGTGTTCTTTCCCAGAGTTGGGGACATGGCACGTTCCGCTCGGACGCCGCACAGGTTTTCAAACACGGCGATCTTCGTGAAACCGGGTGTTACTTGAAAGATGGCCCCCCCACAGTGTGGTCTCACAGAGTGGAGTACGCGGCCCGTTCCGACTAGCACCCGCATGGGTGGTCCCACACGTCTAACTTACGGAAACAAGATGTGGGTTGAAACCCGGTCTCCCCCAAATGCTCTTTGACCCCATGGGAGGACAATGGCACTTTTCGCCTAAGCCCCGCGCCGGGGTTCAAACAATTCTCACTTTGTGAAGTGAGGTGGCAGTCGAAAGATGGTTGCAGCTCAGCGTCGTTTCACAAAGCGGAGTGTATGGTACTGTCCGCGTAGGTCGCTCATAGGTTTTCGAACACTTCTACGTCTGTGAAGCGAGACGTAGACCGAAAGATGGCTGGCTATGCCACCATGTTTCCCGGAGTAGACTTCCCCTGTAGGCCCTTCCCCTGTAGCTTCTGCATAGGGTTTTCGAACCCTTCGGGACAAGTGACCCCAGAAGTTATTTGAGACACGGTTTGAGCACAGTGAGTGTTGGTTGCGAAAGTTGAGGACGTGACACTTTCTGGGTAGAACCCGCAGAGCTTTGCAGCCACTTCTGCCTCCGTGAAACGAGAAGTTAGGCGAAAGATGAATTCCCCTCGGTGTGGTTCTACGGCGTTGACTCTATGGCACTTGGTAGGGCCCCCACGTGGATTTTCGAGCGCTTCTAACTTTGTGAAACGGGATGACAGTCGCACGCTGATTTCACCACAGCGTTGTTCACCTAGTTGCGTGCGTGGCACTTTTCCGCCGAGGCCGCGCGTACGTATCAATCCCTTCTCAGTGAGCGAGAACGACGTCAGCTGCAAGATGGCTTTCCAAGTGTTGTGTCACGGAGGTGAGTACATTGCAGTGTCCGCACGGGCCGCGTCGAGCTGCCATACCATCTACCTTAGCGAAACCGAATGTCAGTTGAAAGGTCTTCTCATCACAATGTGGTTTCTTAGAGTTGAGTATAGACGGCACTTTCCTTGTAGGCCTCGCATAGGTTTTCCACCACTTCTAGCTTTGCGAAACCAGATGGTTTCCCCCACAGTGTTGTTTGACAGAGTGGGGCCTGTGGCAGCGTCCGCCCAGGCACCGCGTGTGTTTTCAAACACTTGCAACTTATTGAAGCCTGACGTTAGGTGAAAGGGTTCTGTTTCACCGAGTTGCGTGTATGTAATGGCACTTCCCGCGTAGGCCCCACCTCGAGTTCCCGGCACTTCCGACTTCGTGTAAAGAGATGAGCGTTGAAAGATGGTGTCCCCACAGCGTTAGATCACGTAGTTGAGTGTCTGGCACTTTTCCGCATTAAGTCCTGCATAGTTGGCGAGCGAGAGTTTAGCTTCGTGAAACCGGACGCTAGTTGAGAGATGGTGTCGCCAAACTTCCCCACCCCCCTCCCCTCCCCCAGAGTCGAGGGTTTGGCACCCTTGTGGGTAGGCCTCGCAGTGGTGTCCAAACCCTTCTTACTTAGAGGAAGCCGATGTCCGTTGAACGACGCTTTACCGACACTGTCGTTTCCCAGAGTTCAGCATATGGCACTTGCCTTGTAGGCCCCTCCTAAGGTCTCAGACACTTCCTAACTCAGGGAAACAAGCGGTTCGTCGAAAGAGGGGATACCCCACAGCGTGTCTGAGAGTTGAGTGTGTGACCCGTTCGGGGTAGGCCCCGCATTGGTTTTCAAAGACAGGTCACGTAGTGAAAGGAGACCCTCAGTTGACTGGCAGGTTCCCTAAAGTGCTGCTTCAGAGTTGAGTGTGTGCAAACTTCCTGCCCGGGCTCCGCAGGAGTTTTCAGAAACTGCCGAGTGAGGGAAAGGAGACGTTAACTAACGTTGCAAGAGGGTTTCCCCACAGGGATTCGCAGCGCGGAGCCCATGGAACGTACCGCCTGGGCCCTGGATGGTGTGCAAACACCTGTCTGCTGGTGACGTGCAGCTGCTGTGAGTTGAAAGAGGGTTTCCCCAGAGTGATTCCCAGAGCTGAGCCCAGGGCCCTTTCGGGGTAGGCCCCGCCTTGGTTTTTCAAGCAAGTCTTGGTGAAAAGAGAGGCTAGTGGAAAGACCGTGTCCCCAAAGTGCTGCATGAGAGAGTTGAGTCCATGGAACTTGCCGCAGTCTCCGCCATGGTTTCCAGACACTTCTAACTTAGTGAGATGAGACGTTAGTTGAAAGCCGGTTTCGCCCTCTGTCAACATGCTCTTTGACAGAGTTGCGTGGAACTGGCACTCTCCGCCTGGGTTCGCAAACCATGCCAACTTTGTGACTCGCGGTGGTAGTTGAAAGAGGGTTTCCCTTCCGCGTCGTTTCACAGAGTTGAGTCTTTGGCACTTGCCCCGTAAGTGGCGCACGGGTTTTCAAACACTTGTAGCCACGTGAAACGAGGGGCTACTTGACAGAGGAAATCCCCCCACAGGGTTGCTATGCAGGGTTGACTGTGATACAGAGTGGACAGCACGTTGGCTGTAGGCCCCGCCTGGCTTTTCCAGCACTTCTGACTTTGTGAAACGAGACGGTCGTTGAAAGACGGTTTCCCCACAGTGTTGTTTGACAGAGTGGAGCCTGTGGCACTATCCGCCGAGGCACCGCACGTGCTTCCAAGCACCTGCAACTTACTGAAACCTGACGTTGGGCGAAAGATTGTTGACCCAGAGTTTCGTTTCACAGACTTGAGTCTGTGTGTGTGGCACTTTCCCGGTAGGCCCCGCGTAGTTTTCAAATACTACTAAGGTAGTGAAACAAGGGTGTGTAGTTGGAAGATGGTGCTTTTCTCGCCGAGGTGTCTCCCGGAGCTGAGGCAATATATTGCCCTTCCCTCACGGTATCCAGGGATGGGTCTTCAGACAGTTGTAGCTTTGGGAAACGAGGCGAGAGTTGAAAGACGGCCTCCCCGCCGTGTGGTTTGACAGAGTTGAGCCCGCGGCACTGTCCGCCTAGGCACCGCACGTGTTTTCAGACACCGGCAACTCGCGGAAACCTGACGTTGGGTGAGAGGTGGTTTACCCAGAGTTTCGTGTCACACAGTCGAGTGTATGGCACTTTCCCTGGAGGCCCCGCGTAGTTTTCCAACACCACTAACGTAGTGAAACAAGAATTCAGTTGGAAGGTGCTTTTCTCGCCGAGCTGTCTCCCAGAGCTGAGGATACTGCTCTTCCCTCGTGGTTTCCGGCACGGGTTCTCAAACGGTACCAACTCACCGAAGCAAGATGCTCTTTAAAGAGGGATCCCCCCCACAGAGTTGTCTGACAGACTTCAGTGAACGGCGCTTTTCTGCCTAGGCCCCGCATAGGTTTTCAAGCACTTCTGAGTGGAGCCAGAGGTTAGGCGACAGACCTGTCCAACCATCGTGCGGTGTCCCAGACTTGAAGTGTACGGCGCCTTCCCGGTAGGCCTCGTTATAGGTTTTGAAACACTTCGAAGGGAGTGCAAGCAGAGGCTAGTGGAAAGGCAGTTTCACCACAGTGTTCCTTCACAGAGTTGAGTACACGCCACACACTCTGCATAGGCGCTGCGTAAGTTGTATCTGCTTGAAACTTTTGTCTGCGTGAGACCAGGTGCTACTTGAAACCTGGACTCCCCGCAGTGTTGTTTCACCGAGTCGAGTGTAGGGCCCCATCCCCGTAGACACCCCCCCCCCCCCCCCGCCCCACGCATGTGTTTTCAGACACTTGTTACTTAGCGGAACTTGATGTTCGGTAGGTAAAAGACTGTTTCCTCACAGTGTGGTTTTACAGAGCTGAGCATACGGCCCCTTCGGTGTGGGCCCTGCGTGGTCTTCAGACCCTCCTTAGAGCGAGTCGGCCACAGAGCTGAGTATCACAGAGCTGAGTGTGTGACCCTTCCCTCACAGTTGCCCGCCTGCGTTTTCAAGCACGGCTGGCTTAGAGAAACAAGACGTTGCTTGAAGGATGGATTCCCCGCAGAACTGCCGGACAGACGTGAGTGTCGGGCACTTTCTGCATAGGCCCCACCCACATCGGCTTCCCAGCTCTTGGAACTTGGTGACACAAGCTGTCAGCTGAAAGAGCTTCTCATCACAATGTGGTTTCACAGAGTTGAGTCCCTGTGGCCCTCTCCTTGTAGGCCTCGCAATGGTTTGCAACCACTTCTGGCTGAGTGAAACGGGATTGTTGAAAGACGGCTTCCACAAGGTGGTCGCTTGAAAGATGGTTTCCTCACTGTCACGGGTCACAGAGCTGAGTCTAGTGCACTTTCCACCGAGGCCCCGTATCAGTTTCCAAAGTCTTATTAAACTGAAGTGAAACCCGATGTCAGTTGGAAAGATCCTCCCGTCACCACATCGTGGTGTTCGGGGTTGAGTCGAGGCCTCTTTTTCCGTGTGGGCTCGCCTAGGTTGTCAAACACTTCTCCCTTAGGGAAACCAGAGGCTCGTTGAAAGACGGTTTGGCTCGCCCACGGCGCTCTTTCGCACCGCTGAGCGCATGGCTCCATCCCCCAAGGCACCGCCCGTGTTGTCAAACACTCGGTAACTTAGCGAAACCTGGTGAGAGCCGAAAGATGGTCCCCCCGCAATGTTGTTGAACACAGATGGGTGTACGGCCCTCTCGACCTAGGCCCCGCATGGCTTTCAGACACGACCAATGTCGTGAAACGAGAGGTTCGTGGCAAGATGCTTCCCCCCCGCCCCACCCCCCCCCCACCCCCACAGAGCTGTATTCACAGAGCTGAGTGCCTGGCAACTTCCCTGAGGTGCATGGTTGCCCGCAAGGGTTTCCGAACAGTACTAACTTCGTGAACGAAGATGTTAACTGGGAAGACGGACGGCCGCAGTGTCCCTAGACAGGAAGGGAGCGTAGGGCACTTTCTGCATCGGCCCCGCGTAAGGTTTCAAACACCTCTAACGTGGTGTGCCAAGACGTGAGTTGAAAGATCTTTTCAACACGCCGTGGTTTGTTTCACACTTGCGAATGTGGCCCTGTCCCTGTGAGCCTCGCCTAGGTTTCCAGACACTTCTAACTTAGTGAAACCAGAAGTTAGTTGGAAGCCTGTTTCCCCCGTGTTCTTTCCCAGAGTTGGGGACATGGCACGTTCCGCTCGGACGCCGCACAGGTTTTCAAACACGGCGATCTTCGTGAAACCGGGTGTTACTTGAAAGATGGCCCCCCCACAGTGTGGTCTCACAGAGTGGAGTACGCGGCCCGTTCCGACTAGCACCCGCATGGGTGGTCCCACACGTCTAACTTACGGAAACAAGATGTGGGTTGAAACCCGGTCTCCCCCAAATGCTCTTTGACCCCATGGGAGGACAATGGCACTTTTCGCCTAAGCCCCGCGCCGGGGTTCAAACAATTCTCACTTTGTGAAGTGAGGTGGCAGTCGAAAGATGGTTGCAGCTCAGCATCGTTTCACAAAGCGGAGTGTATGGTACTGTCCGCGTAGGTCGCTCATAGGTTTTCGAACACTTCTACGTCTGTGAAGCGAGACGTAGACCGAAAGATGGCTGGCTATGCCACCGTGTTTCCCGGAGTAGACTTCCCCTGTAGGCCCTTCCCCTGTAGCTTCTGCATAGGGTTTTCGAACCCTTCGGGACAAGTGACCCCAGAAGTTATTTGAGACACGGTTTGAGCACAGTGAGTGTTGGTTGCGAAAGTTGAGGACGTGACACTTTCTGGGTAGAACCCGCAGAGCTTTGCAGCCACTTCTGCCTCCGTGAAACGAGAAGTTAGGCGAAAGATGAATTCCCCTCGGTGTGGTTCTACGGCGTTGACTCTATGGCACTTGGTAGGGCCCCCACGTGGATTTTCGAGCGCTTCTAACTTTGTGAAACGGGATGACAGTCGCACGCTGATTTCACCACAGCGTTGTTCACCTAGTTGCGTGCGTGGCACTTTTCCGCCGAGGCCGCGCGTACGTATCAATCCCTTCTCAGTGAGCGAGAACGACGTCAGCTGCAAGATGGCTTTCCAAGTGTTGTGTCACGGAGGTGAGTACATTGCAGTGTCCGCACGGGCCGCGTCGAGCTGCCATACCATCTACCTTAGCGAAACCGAATGTCAGTTGAAAGGTCTTCTCATCACAATGTGGTTTCTTAGAGTTGAGTATAGACGGCACTTTCCTTGTAGGCCTCGCATAGGTTTTCCACCACTTCTAGCTTTGCGAAACCAGATGGTTTCCCCCACAGTGTTGTTTGACAGAGTGGGGCCTGTGGCAGCGTCCGCCCAGGCACCGCGTGTGTTTTCAAACACTTGCAACTTATTGAAGCCTGACGTTAGGTGAAAGGGTTCTGTTTCACCGAGTTGCGTGTATGTAATGGCACTTCCCGCGTAGGCCCCACCTCGAGTTCCCGGCACTTCCGACTTCGTGTAAAGAGATGAGCGTTGAAAGATGGTGTCCCCACAGCGTTAGATCACGTAGTTGAGTGTCTGGCACTTTTCCGCATTAAGTCCTGCATAGTTGGCGAGCGAGAGTTTAGCTTCGTGAAACCGGACGCTAGTTGAGAGATGGTGTCGCCAAACTTCCCCACCCCCCTCCCCTCCCCCAGAGTCGAGGGTTTGGCACCCTTGTGGGTAGGCCTCGCAGTGGTGTCCAAACCCTTCTTACTTAGAGGAAGCCGATGTCCGTTGAACGACGCTTTACCGACACTGTCGTTTCCCAGAGTTCAGCATATGGCACTTGCCTTGTAGGCCCCTCCTAAGGTCTCAGACACTTCCTAACTCAGGGAAACAAGCGGTTCGTCGAAAGAGGGGATACCCCACAGCGTGTCTGAGAGTTGAGTGTGTGACCCGTTCGGGGTAGGCCCCGCATTGGTTTTCAAAGACAGGTCACGTAGTGAAAGGAGACCCTCAGTTGACTGGCAGGTTCCCTAAAGTGCTGCTTCAGAGTTGAGTGTGTGCAAACTTCCTGCCCGGGCTCCGCAGGAGTTTTCAGAAACTGCCGAGTGAGGGAAAGGAGACGTTAACTAACGTTGCAAGAGGGTTTCCCCACAGGGATTCGCAGCGCGGAGCCCATGGAACGTACCGCCTGGGCCCTGGATGGTGTGCAAACACCTGTCTGCTGGTGACGTGCAGCTGCTGTGAGTTGAAAGAGGGTTTCCCCAGAGTGATTCCCAGAGCTGAGCCCAGGGCCCTTTCGGGGTAGGCCCCGCCTTGGTTTTTCAAGCAAGTCTTGGTGAAAAGAGAGGCTAGTGGAAAGACCGTGTCCCCAAAGTGCTGCATGAGAGAGTTGAGTCCATGGAACTTGCCGCAGTCTCCGCCATGGTTTCCAGACACTTCTAACTTAGTGAGATGAGACGTTAGTTGAAAGCCGGTTTCGCCCTCTGTCAACATGCTCTTTGACAGAGTTGCGTGGAACTGGCACTCTCCGCCTGGGTTCGCAAACCATGCCAACTTTGTGACTCGCGGTGGTAGTTGAAAGAGGGTTTCCCTTCCGCGTCGTTTCACAGAGTTGAGTCTTTGGCACTTGCCCCGTAAGTGGCGCACGGGTTTTCAAACACTTGTAGCCACGTGAAACGAGGGGCTACTTGACAGAGGAAATCCCCCCACAGGGTTGCTATGCAGGGTCGACTGTGATACAGAGTGGACAGCACGTTGGCTGTAGGCCCCGCCTGGCTTTTCCAGCACTTCTGACTTTGTGAAACGAGACGGTCGTTGAAAGACGGTTTCCCCACAGTGTTGTTTGACAGAGTGGAGCCTGTGGCACTATCCGCCGAGGCACCGCACGTGCTTCCAAGCACCTGCAACTTACTGAAACCTGACGTTGGGCGAAAGATTGTTGACCCAGAGTTTCGTTTCACAGACTTGAGTCTGTGTGTGTGGCACTTTCCCGGTAGGCCCCGCGTAGTTTTCAAATACTACTAAGGTAGTGAAACAAGGGTGTGTAGTTGGAAGATGGTGCTTTTCTCGCCGAGGTGTCTCCCGGAGCTGAGGCAATATATTGCCCTTCCCTCACGGTATCCAGGGATGGGTCTTCAGACAGTTGTAGCTTTGGGAAACGAGGCGAGAGTTGAAAGACGGCCTCCCCGCCGTGTGGTTTGACAGAGTTGAGCCCGCGGCACTGTCCGCCTAGGCACCGCACGTGTTTTCAGACACCGGCAACTCGCGGAAACCTGACGTTGGGTGAGAGGTGGTTTACCCAGAGTTTCGTGTCACAGAGTCGAGTGTATGGCACTTTCCCTGGAGGCCCCGCGTAGTTTTCCAACACCACTAACGTAGTGAAACAAGAATTCAGTTGGAAGGTGCTTTTCTCGCCGAGCTGTCTCCCAGAGCTGAGGATACTGCTCTTCCCTCGTGGTTTCCGGCACGGGTTCTCAAACGGTACCAACTCACCGAAGCAAGATGCTCTTTAAAGAGGGATCCCCCCCACAGAGTTGTCTGACAGACTTCAGTGAACGGCGCTTTTCTGCCTAGGCCCCGCATAGGTTTTCAAGCACTTCTGAGTGGAGCCAGAGGTTAGGCGACAGACCTGTCCAACCATCGTGCGGTGTCCCAGACTTGAAGTGTACGGCGCCTTCCCGGTAGGCCTCGTTATAGGTTTTGAAACACTTCGAAGGGAGTGCAAGCAGAGGCTAGTGGAAAGGCAGTTTCACCACAGTGTTCCTTCACAGAGTTGAGTACACGCCACACACTCTGCATAGGCGCTGCGTAAGTTGTATCTGCTTGAAACTTTTGTCTGCGTGAGACCAGGTGCTACTTGAAACCTGGACTCCCCGCAGTGTTGTTTCACCGAGTCGAGTGTAGGGCCCCATCCCCGTAGACACCCCCCCCCCCCCCCCGCCCCACGCATGTGTTTTCAGACACTTGTTACTTAGCGGAACTTGATGTTCGGTAGGTAAAAGACTGTTTCCTCACAGTGTGGTTTTACAGAGCTGAGCATACGGCCCCTTCGGTGTGGGCCCTGCGTGGTCTTCAGACCCTCCTTAGAGCGAGTCGGCCACAGAGCTGAGTATCACAGAGCTGAGTGTGTGACCCTTCCCTCACAGTTGCCCGCCTGCGTTTTCAAGCACGGCTGGCTTAGAGAAACAAGACGTTGCTTGAAGGATGGATTTCCCGCAGAACTGCCGGACAGACGTGAGTGTCGGGCACTTTCTGCATAGGCCCCACCCACATCGGCTTCCCAGCTCTTGGAACTTGGTGACACAAGCTGTCAGCTGAAAGAGCTTCTCATCACAATGTGGTTTCACAGAGTTGAGTCCCTGTGGCCCTCTCCTTGTAGGCCTCGCAATGGTTTGCAACCACTTCTGGCTGAGTGAAACGGGATTGTTGAAAGACGGCTTCCACAAGGTGGTCGCTTGAAAGATGGTTTCCTCACTGTCACGGGTCACAGAGCTGAGTCTAGTGCACTTTCCACCGAGGCCCCGTATCAGTTTCCAAAGTCTTATTAAACTGAAGTGAAACCCGATGTCAGTTGGAAAGATCCTCCCGTCACCACATCGTGGTGTTCGGGGTTGAGTCGAGGCCTCTTTTTCCGTGTGGGCTCGCCTAGGTTGTCAAACACTTCTCCCTTAGGGAAACCAGAGGCTCGTTGAAAGACGGTTTGGCTCGCCCACGGCGCTCTTTCGCACCGCTGAGCGCATGGCTCCATCCCCCAAGGCACCGCCCGTGTTGTCAAACACTCGGTAACTTAGCGAAACCTGGTGAGAGCCGAAAGATGGTCCCCCCGCAATGTTGTTGAACACAGATGGGTGTACGGCCCTCTCGACCTAGGCCCCGCATGGCTTTCAGACACGACCAATGTCGTGAAACGAGAGGTTCGTGGCAAGATGCTTCCCCCCCGCCCCACCCCCCCCCACCCCCACAGAGCTGTATTCACAGAGCTGAGTGCCTGGCAACTTCCCTGAGGTGCATGGTTGCCCGCAAGGGTTTCCGAACAGTACTAACTTCGTGAACGAAGATGTTAACTGGGAAGACGGACGGCCGCAGTGTCCCTAGACAGGAAGGGAGCGTAGGGCACTTTCTGCATCGGCCCCGCGTAAGGTTTCAAACACCTCTAACGTGGTGTGCCAAGACGTGAGTTGAAAGATCTTTTCAACACGCCGTGGTTTGTTTCACACTTGCGAATGTGGCCCTGTCCCTGTGAGCCTCGCCTAGGTTTCCAGACACTTCTAACTTAGTGAAACCAGAAGTTAGTTGGAAGCCTGTTTCCCCCGTGTTCTTTCCCAGAGTTGGGGACATGGCACGTTCCGCTCGGACGCCGCACAGGTTTTCAAACACGGCGATCTTCGTGAAACCGGGTGTTACTTGAAAGATGGCCCCCCCACAGTGTGGTCTCACAGAGTGGAGTACGCGGCCCGTTCCGACTAGCACCCGCATGGGTGGTCCCACACGTCTAACTTACGGAAACAAGATGTGGGTTGAAACCCGGTCTCCCCCAAATGCTCTTTGACCCCATGGGAGGACAATGGCACTTTTCGCCTAAGCCCCGCACCGGGGTTCAAACAATTCTCACTTTGTGAAGTGAGGTGGCAGTCGAAAGATGGTTGCAGCTCAGCGTCGTTTCACAAAGCGGAGTGTATGGTACTGTCCGCGTAGGTCGCTCATAGGTTTTCGAACACTTCTACGTCTGTGAAGCGAGACGTAGACCGAAAGATGGCTGGCTATGCCACCGTGTTTCCCGGAGTAGACTTCCCCTGTAGGCCCTTCCCCTGTAGCTTCTGCATAGGGTTTTCGAACCCTTCGGGACAAGTGACCCCAGAAGTTATTTGAGACACGGTTTGAGCACAGTGAGTGTTGGTTGCGAAAGTTGAGGACGTGACACTTTCTGGGTAGAACCCGCAGAGCTTTGCAGCCACTTCTGCCTCCGTGAAACGAGAAGTTAGGCGAAAGATGAATTCCCCTCGGTGTGGTTCTACGGCGTTGACTCTATGGCACTTGGTAGGGCCCCCACGTGGATTTTCGAGCGCTTCTAACTTTGTGAAACGGGATGACAGTCGCACGCTGATTTCACCACAGCGTTGTTCACCTAGTTGCGTGCGTGGCACTTTTCCGCCGAGGCCGCGCGTACGTATCAATCCCTTCTCAGTGAGCGAGAACGACGTCAGCTGCAAGATGGCTTTCCAAGTGTTGTGTCACGGAGGTGAGTACATTGCAGTGTCCGCACGGGCCGCGTCGAGCTGCCATACCATCTACCTTAGCGAAACCGAATGTCAGTTGAAAGGTCTTCTCATCACAATGTGGTTTCTTAGAGTTGAGTATAGACGGCACTTTCCTTGTAGGCCTCGCATAGGTTTTCCACCACTTCTAGCTTTGCGAAACCAGATGGTTTCCCCCACAGTGTTGTTTGACAGAGTGGGGCCTGTGGCAGCGTCCGCCCAGGCACCGCGTGTGTTTTCAAACACTTGCAACTTATTGAAGCCTGACGTTAGGTGAAAGGGTTCTGTTTCACCGAGTTGCGTGTATGTAATGGCACTTCCCGCGTAGGCCCCACCTCGAGTTCCCGGCACTTCCGACTTCGTGTAAAGAGATGAGCGTTGAAAGATGGTGTCCCCACAGCGTTAGATCACGTAGTTGAGTGTCTGGCACTTTTCCGCATTAAGTCCTGCATAGTTGGCGAGCGAGAGTTTAGCTTCGTGAAACCGGACGCTAGTTGAGAGATGGTGTCGCCAAACTTCCCCACCCCCCTCCCCTCCCCCAGAGTCGAGGGTTTGGCACCCTTGTGGGTAGGCCTCGCAGTGGTGTCCAAACCCTTCTTACTTAGAGGAAGCCGATGTCCGTTGAACGACGCTTTACCGACACTGTCGTTTCCCAGAGTTCAGCATATGGCACTTGCCTTGTAGGCCCCTCCTAAGGTCTCAGACACTTCCTAACTCAGGGAAACAAGCGGTTCGTCGAAAGAGGGGATACCCCACAGCGTGTCTGAGAGTTGAGTGTGTGACCCGTTCGGGGTAGGCCCCGCATTGGTTTTCAAAGACAGGTCACGTAGTGAAAGGAGACCCTCAGTTGACTGGCAGGTTCCCTAAAGTGCTGCTTCAGAGTTGAGTGTGTGCAAACTTCCTGCCCGGGCTCCGCAGGAGTTTTCAGAAACTGCCGAGTGAGGGAAAGGAGACGTTAACTAACGTTGCAAGAGGGTTTCCCCACAGGGATTCGCAGCGCGGAGCCCATGGAACGTACCGCCTGGGCCCTGGATGGTGTGCAAACACCTGTCTGCTGGTGACGTGCAGCTGCTGTGAGTTGAAAGAGGGTTTCCCCAGAGTGATTCCCAGAGCTGAGCCCAGGGCCCTTTCGGGGTAGGCCCCGCCTTGGTTTTTCAAGCAAGTCTTGGTGAAAAGAGAGGCTAGTGGAAAGACCGTGTCCCCAAAGTGCTGCATGAGAGAGTTGAGTCCATGGAACTTGCCGCAGTCTCCGCCATGGTTTCCAGACACTTCTAACTTAGTGAGATGAGACGTTAGTTGAAAGCCGGTTTCGCCCTCTGTCAACATGCTCTTTGACAGAGTTGCGTGGAACTGGCACTCTCCGCCTGGGTTCGCAAACCATGCCAACTTTGTGACTCGCGGTGGTAGTTGAAAGAGGGTTTCCCTTCCGCGTCGTTTCACAGAGTTGAGTCTTTGGCACTTGCCCCGTAAGTGGCGCACGGGTTTTCAAACACTTGTAGCCACGTGAAACGAGGGGCTACTTGACAGAGGAAATCCCCCCACAGGGTTGCTATGCAGGGTTGACTGTGATACAGAGTGGACAGCACGTTGGCTGTAGGCCCCGCCTGGCTTTTCCAGCACTTCTGACTTTGTGAAACGAGACGGTCGTTGAAAGACGGTTTCCCCACAGTGTTGTTTGACAGAGTGGAGCCTGTGGCACTATCCGCCGAGGCACCGCACGTGCTTCCAAGCACCTGCAACTTACTGAAACCTGACGTTGGGCGAAAGATTGTTGACCCAGAGTTTCGTTTCACAGACTTGAGTCTGTGTGTGTGGCACTTTCCCGGTAGGCCCCGCGTAGTTTTCAAATACTACTAAGGTAGTGAAACAAGGGTGTGTAGTTGGAAGATGGTGCTTTTCTCGCCGAGGTGTCTCCCGGAGCTGAGGCAATATATTGCCCTTCCCTCACGGTATCCAGGGATGGGTCTTCAGACAGTTGTAGCTTTGGGAAACGAGGCGAGAGTTGAAAGACGGCCTCCCCGCCGTGTGGTTTGACAGAGTTGAGCCCGCGGCACTGTCCGCCTAGGCACCGCACGTGTTTTCAGACACCGGCAACTCGCGGAAACCTGACGTTGGGTGAGAGGTGGTTTACCCAGAGTTTCGTGTCACACAGTCGAGTGTATGGCACTTTCCCTGGAGGCCCCGCGTAGTTTTCCAACACCACTAACGTAGTGAAACAAGAATTCAGTTGGAAGGTGCTTTTCTCGCCGAGCTGTCTCCCAGAGCTGAGGATACTGCTCTTCCCTCGTGGTTTCCGGCACGGGTTCTCAAACGGTACCAACTCACCGAAGCAAGATGCTCTTTAAAGAGGGATCCCCCCCACAGAGTTGTCTGACAGACTTCAGTGAACGGCGCTTTTCTGCCTAGGCCCCGCATAGGTTTTCAAGCACTTCTGAGTGGAGCCAGAGGTTAGGCGACAGACCTGTCCAACCATCGTGCGGTGTCCCAGACTTGAAGTGTACGGCGCCTTCCCGGTAGGCCTCGTTATAGGTTTTGAAACACTTCGAAGGGAGTGCAAGCAGAGGCTAGTGGAAAGGCAGTTTCACCACAGTGTTCCTTCACAGAGTGGAGTACACGCCACACACTCTGCATAGGCGCTGCATAAGTTGTATCTGCTTGAAACTTTTGTCTGCGTGAGACCAGGTGCTACTTGAAACCTGGACTCCCCGCAGTGTTGTTTCACCGAGTCGAGTGTAGGGCCCC
The DNA here is from genome assembly GCF_028749965.1 of Puma concolor. Lineage (NCBI taxonomy): Eukaryota > Metazoa > Chordata > Mammalia > Carnivora > Felidae > Puma > Puma concolor. The sequence goes on from NC_141676.1 coordinate 84,223,355, forward strand.
ATCCCCGTAGACACCCCCCCCCCCCCCGCCCCACGCATGTGTTTTCAGACACTTGTTACTTAGCGGAACTTGATGTTCGGTAGGTAAAAGACTGTTTCCTCACAGTGTGGTTTTACAGAGCTGAGCATACGGCCCCTTCGGTGTGGGCCCTGCGTGGTCTTCAGACCCTCCTTAGAGCGAGTCGGCCACAGAGCTGAGTATCACAGAGCTGAGTGTGTGACCCTTCCCTCACAGTTGCCCGCCTGCGTTTTCAAGCACGGCTGGCTTAGAGAAACAAGACGTTGCTTGAAGGATGGATTCCCCGCAGAACTGCCGGACAGACGTGAGTGTCGGGCACTTTCTGCATAGGCCCCACCCACATCGGCTTCCCAGCTCTTGGAACTTGGTGACACAGGCTGTCAGCTGAAAGAGCTTCTCATCACAATGTGGTTTCACAGAGTTGAGTCCCTGTGGCCCTCTCCTTGTAGGCCTCGCAATGGTTTGCAACCACTTCTGGCTGAGTGAAACGGGATTGTTGAAAGACGGCTTCCACAAGGTGGTCGCTTGAAAGATGGTTTCCTCACTGTCACGGGTCACAGAGCTGAGTCTAGTGCACTTTCCACCGAGGCCCCGTATCAGTTTCCAAAGTCTTATTAAACTGAAGTGAAACCCGATGTCAGTTGGAAAGATCCTCCCGTCACCACATCGTGGTGTTCGGGGTTGAGTCGAGGCCTCTTTTTCCGTGTGGGCTCGCCTAGGTTGTCAAACACTTCTCCCTTAGGGAAACCAGAGGCTCGTTGAAAGACGGTTTGGCTCGCCCACGGCGCTCTTTCGCACCGCTGAGCGCATGGCTCCATCCCCCAAGGCACCGCCCGTGTTGTCAAACACTCGGTAACTTAGCGAAACCTGGTGAGAGCCGAAAGATGGTCCCCCCGCAATGTTGTTGAACACAGATGGGTGTACGGCCCTCTCGACCTAGGCCCCGCATGGCTTTCAGACACGACCAATGTCGTGAAACGAGAGGTTCGTGGCAAGATGCTTCCCCCCCGCCCCACCCCCCACCCCCACCCCCACAGAGCTGTATTCACAGAGCTGAGTGCCTGGCAACTTCCCTGAGGTGCATGGTTGCCCGCAAGGGTTTCCGAACAGTACTAACTTCGTGAACGAAGATGTTAACTGGGAAGACGGACGGCCGCAGTGTCCCTAGACAGGAAGGGAGCGTAGGGCACTTTCTGCATCGGCCCCGCGTAAGGTTTCAAACACCTCTAACGTGGTGTGCCAAGACGTGAGTTGAAAGATCTTTTCAACACGCCGTGGTTTGTTTCACACTTGCGAATGTGGCCCTGTCCCTGTGAGCCTCGCCTAGGTTTCCAGACACTTCTAACTTAGTGAAACCAGAAGTTAGTTGGAAGCCTGTTTCCCCCGTGTTCTTTCCCAGAGTTGGGGACATGGCACGTTCCGCTCGGACGCCGCACAGGTTTTCAAACACGGCGATCTTCGTGAAACCGGGTGTTACTTGAAAGATGGCCCCCCCACAGTGTGGTCTCACAGAGTGGAGTACGCGGCCCGTTCCGACTAGCACCCGCATGGGTGGTCCCACACGTCTAACTTACGGAAACAAGATGTGGGTTGAAACCCGGTCTCCCCCAAATGCTCTTTGACCCCATGGGAGGACAATGGCACTTTTCGCCTAAGCCCCGCACCGGGGTTCAAACAATTCTCACTTTGTGAAGTGAGGTGGCAGTCGAAAGATGGTTGCAGCTCAGCGTCGTTTCACAAAGCGGAGTGTATGGTACTGTCCGCGTAGGTCGCTCATAGGTTTTCGAACACTTCTACGTCTGTGAAGCGAGACGTAGACCGAAAGATGGCTGGCTATGCCACCGTGTTTCCCGGAGTAGACTTCCCCTGTAGGCCCTTCCCCTGTAGCTTCTGCATAGGGTTTTCGAACCCTTCGGGACAAGTGACCCCAGAAGTTATTTGAGACACGGTTTGAGCACAGTGAGTGTTGGTTGCGAAAGTTGAGGACGTGACACTTTCTGGGTAGAACCCGCAGAGCTTTGCAGCCACTTCTGCCTCCGTGAAACGAGAAGTTAGGCGAAAGATGAATTCCCCTCGGTGTGGTTCTACGGCGTTGACTCTATGGCACTTGGTAGGGCCCCCACGTGGATTTTCGAGCGCTTCTAACTTTGTGAAACGGGATGACAGTCGCACGCTGATTTCACCACAGCGTTGTTCACCTAGTTGCGTGCGTGGCACTTTTCCGCCGAGGCCGCGCGTACGTATCAATCCCTTCTCAGTGAGCGAGAACGACGTCAGCTGCAAGATGGCTTTCCAAGTGTTGTGTCACGGAGGTGAGTACATTGCAGTGTCCGCACGGGCCGCGTCGAGCTGCCATACCATCTACCTTAGCGAAACCGAATGTCAGTTGAAAGGTCTTCTCATCACAATGTGGTTTCTTAGAGTTGAGTATAGACGGCACTTTCCTTGTAGGCCTCGCATAGGTTTTCCACCACTTCTAGCTTTGCGAAACCAGATGGTTTCCCCCACAGTGTTGTTTGACAGAGTGGGGCCTGTGGCAGCGTCCGCCCAGGCACCGCGTGTGTTTTCAAACACTTGCAACTTATTGAAGCCTGACGTTAGGTGAAAGGGTTCTGTTTCACCGAGTTGCGTGTATGTAATGGCACTTCCCGCGTAGGCCCCACCTCGAGTTCCCGGCACTTCCGACTTCGTGTAAAGAGATGAGCGTTGAAAGATGGTGTCCCCACAGCGTTAGATCACGTAGTTGAGTGTCTGGCACTTTTCCGCATTAAGTCCTGCATAGTTGGCGAGCGAGAGTTTAGCTTCGTGAAACCGGACGCTAGTTGAGAGATGGTGTCGCCAAACTTCCCCACCCCCCTCCCCTCCCCCAGAGTCGAGGGTTTGGCACCCTTGTGGGTAGGCCTCGCAGTGGTGTCCAAACCCTTCTTACTTAGAGGAAGCCGATGTCCGTTGAACGACGCTTTACCGACACTGTCGTTTCCCAGAGTTCAGCATATGGCACTTGCCTTGTAGGCCCCTCCTAAGGTCTCAGACACTTCCTAACTCAGGGAAACAAGCGGTTCGTCGAAAGAGGGGATACCCCACAGCGTGTCTGAGAGTTGAGTGTGTGACCCGTTCGGGGTAGGCCCCGCATTGGTTTTCAAAGACAGGTCACGTAGTGAAAGGAGACCCTCAGTTGACTGGCAGGTTCCCTAAAGTGCTGCTTCAGAGTTGAGTGTGTGCAAACTTCCTGCCCGGGCTCCGCAGGAGTTTTCAGAAACTGCCGAGTGAGGGAAAGGAGACGTTAACTAACGTTGCAAGAGGGTTTCCCCACAGGGATTCGCAGCGCGGAGCCCATGGAACGTACCGCCTGGGCCCTGGATGGTGTGCAAACACCTGTCTGCTGGTGACGTGCAGCTGCTGTGAGTTGAAAGAGGGTTTCCCCAGAGTGATTCCCAGAGCTGAGCCCAGGGCCCTTTCGGGGTAGGCCCCGCCTTGGTTTTTCAAGCAAGTCTTGGTGAAAAGAGAGGCTAGTGGAAAGACCGTGTCCCCAAAGTGCTGCATGAGAGAGTTGAGTCCATGGAACTTGCCGCAGTCTCCGCCATGGTTTCCAGACACTTCTAACTTAGTGAGATGAGACGTTAGTTGAAAGCCGGTTTCGCCCTCTGTCAACATGCTCTTTGACAGAGTTGCGTGGAACTGGCACTCTCCGCCTGGGTTCGCAAACCATGCCAACTTTGTGACTCGCGGTGGTAGTTGAAAGAGGGTTTCCCTTCCGCGTCGTTTCACAGAGTTGAGTCTTTGGCACTTGCCCCGTAAGTGGCGCACGGGTTTTCAAACACTTGTAGCCACGTGAAACGAGGGGCTACTTGACAGAGGAAATCCCCCCACAGGGTTGCTATGCAGGGTTGACTGTGATACAGAGTGGACAGCACGTTGGCTGTAGGCCCCGCCTGGCTTTTCCAGCACTTCTGACTTTGTGAAACGAGACGGTCGTTGAAAGACGGTTTCCCCACAGTGTTGTTTGACAGAGTGGAGCCTGTGGCACTATCCGCCGAGGCACCGCACGTGCTTCCAAGCACCTGCAACTTACTGAAACCTGACGTTGGGCGAAAGATTGTTGACCCAGAGTTTCGTTTCACAGACTTGAGTCTGTGTGTGTGGCACTTTCCCGGTAGGCCCCGCGTAGTTTTCAAATACTACTAAGGTAGTGAAACAAGGGTGTGTAGTTGGAAGATGGTGCTTTTCTCGCCGAGGTGTCTCCCGGAGCTGAGGCAATATATTGCCCTTCCCTCACGGTATCCAGGGATGGGTCTTCAGACAGTTGTAGCTTTGGGAAACGAGGCGAGAGTTGAAAGACGGCCTCCCCGCCGTGTGGTTTGACAGAGTTGAGCCCGCGGCACTGTCCGCCTAGGCACCGCACGTGTTTTCAGACACCGGCAACTCGCGGAAACCTGACGTTGGGTGAGAGGTGGTTTACCCAGAGTTTCGTGTCACACAGTCGAGTGTATGGCACTTTCCCTGGAGGCCCCGCGTAGTTTTCCAACACCACTAACGTAGTGAAACAAGAATTCAGTTGGAAGGTGCTTTTCTCGCCGAGCTGTCTCCCAGAGCTGAGGATACTGCTCTTCCCTCGTGGTTTCCGGCACGGGTTCTCAAACGGTACCAACTCACCGAAGCAAGATGCTCTTTAAAGAGGGATCCCCCCCACAGAGTTGTCTGACAGACTTCAGTGAACGGCGCTTTTCTGCCTAGGCCCCGCATAGGTTTTCAAGCACTTCTGAGTGGAGCCAGAGGTTAGGCGACAGACCTGTCCAACCATCGTGCGGTGTCCCAGACTTGAAGTGTACGGCGCCTTCCCGGTAGGCCTCGTTATAGGTTTTGAAACACTTCGAAGGGAGTGCAAGCAGAGGCTAGTGGAAAGGCAGTTTCACCACAGTGTTCCTTCACAGAGTGGAGTACACGCCACACACTCTGCATAGGCGCTGCATAAGTTGTATCTGCTTGAAACTTTTGTCTGCGTGAGACCAGGTGCTACTTGAAACCTGGACTCCCCGCAGTGTTGTTTCACCGAGTCGAGTGTAGGGCCCCATCCCCGTAGACACCCCCCCCCCCCCCGCCCCACGCATGTGTTTTCAGACACTTGTTACTTAGCGGAACTTGATGTTCGGTAGGTAAAAGACTGTTTCCTCACAGTGTGGTTTTACAGAGCTGAGCATACGGCCCCTTCGGTGTGGGCCCTGCGTGGTCTTCAGACCCTCCTTAGAGCGAGTCGGCCACAGAGCTGAGTATCACAGAGCTGAGTGTGTGACCCTTCCCTCACAGTTGCCCGCCTGCGTTTTCAAGCACGGCTGGCTTAGAGAAACAAGACGTTGCTTGAAGGATGGATTCCCCGCAGAACTGCCGGACAGACGTGAGTGTCGGGCACTTTCTGCATAGGCCCCACCCACATCGGCTTCCCAGCTCTTGGAACTTGGTGACACAGGCTGTCAGCTGAAAGAGCTTCTCATCACAATGTGGTTTCACAGAGTTGAGTCCCTGTGGCCCTCTCCTTGTAGGCCTCGCAATGGTTTGCAACCACTTCTGGCTGAGTGAAACGGGATTGTTGAAAGACGGCTTCCACAAGGTGGTCGCTTGAAAGATGGTTTCCTCACTGTCACGGGTCACAGAGCTGAGTCTAGTGCACTTTCCACCGAGGCCCCGTATCAGTTTCCAAAGTCTTATTAAACTGAAGTGAAACCCGATGTCAGTTGGAAAGATCCTCCCGTCACCACATCGTGGTGTTCGGGGTTGAGTCGAGGCCTCTTTTTCCGTGTGGGCTCGCCTAGGTTGTCAAACACTTCTCCCTTAGGGAAACCAGAGGCTCGTTGAAAGACGGTTTGGCTCGCCCACGGCGCTCTTTCGCACCGCTGAGCGCATGGCTCCATCCCCCAAGGCACCGCCCGTGTTGTCAAACACTCGGTAACTTAGCGAAACCTGGTGAGAGCCGAAAGATGGTCCCCCCGCAATGTTGTTGAACACAGATGGGTGTACGGCCCTCTCGACCTAGGCCCCGCATGGCTTTCAGACACGACCAATGTCGTGAAACGAGAGGTTCGTGGCAAGATGCTTCCCCCCCGCCCCACCCCCCACCCCCACCCCCACAGAGCTGTATTCACAGAGCTGAGTGCCTGGCAACTTCCCTGAGGTGCATGGTTGCCCGCAAGGGTTTCCGAACAGTACTAACTTCGTGAACGAAGATGTTAACTGGGAAGACGGACGGCCGCAGTGTCCCTAGACAGGAAGGGAGCGTAGGGCACTTTCTGCATCGGCCCCGCGTAAGGTTTCAAACACCTCTAACGTGGTGTGCCAAGACGTGAGTTGAAAGATCTTTTCAACACGCCGTGGTTTGTTTCACACTTGCGAATGTGGCCCTGTCCCTGTGAGCCTCGCCTAGGTTTCCAGACACTTCTAACTTAGTGAAACCAGAAGTTAGTTGGAAGCCTGTTTCCCCCGTGTTCTTTCCCAGAGTTGGGGACATGGCACGTTCCGCTCGGACGCCGCACAGGTTTTCAAACACGGCGATCTTCGTGAAACCGGGTGTTACTTGAAAGATGGCCCCCCCACAGTGTGGTCTCACAGAGTGGAGTACGCGGCCCGTTCCGACTAGCACCCGCATGGGTGGTCCCACACGTCTAACTTACGGAAACAAGATGTGGGTTGAAACCCGGTCTCCCCCAAATGCTCTTTGACCCCATGGGAGGACAATGGCACTTTTCGCCTAAGCCCCGCACCGGGGTTCAAACAATTCTCACTTTGTGAAGTGAGGTGGCAGTCGAAAGATGGTTGCAGCTCAGCGTCGTTTCACAAAGCGGAGTGTATGGTACTGTCCGCGTAGGTCGCTCATAGGTTTTCGAACACTTCTACGTCTGTGAAGCGAGACGTAGACCGAAAGATGGCTGGCTATGCCACCGTGTTTCCCGGAGTAGACTTCCCCTGTAGGCCCTTCCCCTGTAGCTTCTGCATAGGGTTTTCGAACCCTTCGGGACAAGTGACCCCAGAAGTTATTTGAGACACGGTTTGAGCACAGTGAGTGTTGGTTGCGAAAGTTGAGGACGTGACACTTTCTGGGTAGAACCCGCAGAGCTTTGCAGCCACTTCTGCCTCCGTGAAACGAGAAGTTAGGCGAAAGATGAATTCCCCTCGGTGTGGTTCTACGGCGTTGACTCTATGGCACTTGGTAGGGCCCCCACGTGGATTTTCGAGCGCTTCTAACTTTGTGAAACGGGATGACAGTCGCACGCTGATTTCACCACAGCGTTGTTCACCTAGTTGCGTGCGTGGCACTTTTCCGCCGAGGCCGCGCGTACGTATCAATCCCTTCTCAGTGAGCGAGAACGACGTCAGCTGCAAGATGGCTTTCCAAGTGTTGTGTCACGGAGGTGAGTACATTGCAGTGTCCGCACGGGCCGCGTCGAGCTGCCATACCATCTACCTTAGCGAAACCGAATGTCAGTTGAAAGGTCTTCTCATCACAATGTGGTTTCTTAGAGTTGAGTATAGACGGCACTTTCCTTGTAGGCCTCGCATAGGTTTTCCACCACTTCTAGCTTTGCGAAACCAGATGGTTTCCCCCACAGTGTTGTTTGACAGAGTGGGGCCTGTGGCAGCGTCCGCCCAGGCACCGCGTGTGTTTTCAAACACTTGCAACTTATTGAAGCCTGACGTTAGGTGAAAGGGTTCTGTTTCACCGAGTTGCGTGTATGTAATGGCACTTCCCGCGTAGGCCCCACCTCGAGTTCCCGGCACTTCCGACTTCGTGTAAAGAGATGAGCGTTGAAAGATGGTGTCCCCACAGCGTTAGATCACGTAGTTGAGTGTCTGGCACTTTTCCGCATTAAGTCCTGCATAGTTGGCGAGCGAGAGTTTAGCTTCGTGAAACCGGACGCTAGTTGAGAGATGGTGTCGCCAAACTTCCCCACCCCCCTCCCCTCCCCCAGAGTCGAGGGTTTGGCACCCTTGTGGGTAGGCCTCGCAGTGGTGTCCAAACCCTTCTTACTTAGAGGAAGCCGATGTCCGTTGAACGACGCTTTACCGACACTGTCGTTTCCCAGAGTTCAGCATATGGCACTTGCCTTGTAGGCCCCTCCTAAGGTCTCAGACACTTCCTAACTCAGGGAAACAAGCGGTTCGTCGAAAGAGGGGATACCCCACAGCGTGTCTGAGAGTTGAGTGTGTGACCCGTTCGGGGTAGGCCCCGCATTGGTTTTCAAAGACAGGTCACGTAGTGAAAGGAGACCCTCAGTTGACTGGCAGGTTCCCTAAAGTGCTGCTTCAGAGTTGAGTGTGTGCAAACTTCCTGCCCGGGCTCCGCAGGAGTTTTCAGAAACTGCCGAGTGAGGGAAAGGAGACGTTAACTAACGTTGCAAGAGGGTTTCCCCACAGGGATTCGCAGCGCGGAGCCCATGGAACGTACCGCCTGGGCCCTGGATGGTGTGCAAACACCTGTCTGCTGGTGACGTGCAGCTGCTGTGAGTTGAAAGAGGGTTTCCCCAGAGTGATTCCCAGAGCTGAGCCCAGGGCCCTTTCGGGGTAGGCCCCGCCTTGGTTTTTCAAGCAAGTCTTGGTGAAAAGAGAGGCTAGTGGAAAGACCGTGTCCCCAAAGTGCTGCATGAGAGAGTTGAGTCCATGGAACTTGCCGCAGTCTCCGCCATGGTTTCCAGACACTTCTAACTTAGTGAGATGAGACGTTAGTTGAAAGCCGGTTTCGCCCTCTGTCAACATGCTCTTTGACAGAGTTGCGTGGAACTGGCACTCTCCGCCTGGGTTCGCAAACCATGCCAACTTTGTGACTCGCGGTGGTAGTTGAAAGAGGGTTTCCCTTCCGCGTCGTTTCACAGAGTTGAGTCTTTGGCACTTGCCCCGTAAGTGGCGCACGGGTTTTCAAACACTTGTAGCCACGTGAAACGAGGGGCTACTTGACAGAGGAAATCCCCCCACAGGGTTGCTATGCAGGGTTGACTGTGATACAGAGTGGACAGCACGTTGGCTGTAGGCCCCGCCTGGCTTTTCCAGCACTTCTGACTTTGTGAAACGAGACGGTCGTTGAAAGACGGTTTCCCCACAGTGTTGTTTGACAGAGTGGAGCCTGTGGCACTATCCGCCGAGGCACCGCACGTGCTTCCAAGCACCTGCAACTTACTGAAACCTGACGTTGGGCGAAAGATTGTTGACCCAGAGTTTCGTTTCACAGACTTGAGTCTGTGTGTGTGGCACTTTCCCGGTAGGCCCCGCGTAGTTTTCAAATACTACTAAGGTAGTGAAACAAGGGTGTGTAGTTGGAAGATGGTGCTTTTCTCGCCGAGGTGTCTCCCGGAGCTGAGGCAATATATTGCCCTTCCCTCACGGTATCCAGGGATGGGTCTTCAGACAGTTGTAGCTTTGGGAAACGAGGCGAGAGTTGAAAGACGGCCTCCCCGCCGTGTGGTTTGACAGAGTTGAGCCCGCGGCACTGTCCGCCTAGGCACCGCACGTGTTTTCAGACACCGGCAACTCGCGGAAACCTGACGTTGGGTGAGAGGTGGTTTACCCAGAGTTTCGTGTCACACAGTCGAGTGTATGGCACTTTCCCTGGAGGCCCCGCGTAGTTTTCCAACACCACTAACGTAGTGAAACAAGAATTCAGTTGGAAGGTGCTTTTCTCGCCGAGCTGTCTCCCAGAGCTGAGGATACTGCTCTTCCCTCGTGGTTTCCGGCACGGGTTCTCAAACGGTACCAACTCACCGAAGCAAGATGCTCTTTAAAGAGGGATCCCCCCCACAGAGTTGTCTGACAGACTTCAGTGAACGGCGCTTTTCTGCCTAGGCCCCGCATAGGTTTTCAAGCACTTCTGAGTGGAGCCAGAGGTTAGGCGACAGACCTGTCCAACCATCGTGCGGTGTCCCAGACTTGAAGTGTACGGCGCCTTCCCGGTAGGCCTCGTTATAGGTTTTGAAACACTTCGAAGGGAGTGCAAGCAGAGGCTAGTGGAAAGGCAGTTTCACCACAGTGTTCCTTCACAGAGTGGAGTACACGCCACACACTCTGCATAGGCGCTGCATAAGTTGTATCTGCTTGAAACTTTTGTCTGCGTGAGACCAGGTGCTACTTGAAACCTGGACTCCCCGCAGTGTTGTTTCACCGAGTCGAGTGTAGGGCCCCATCCCCGTAGACACCCCCCCCCCCCCGCCCCACGCATGTGTTTTCAGACACTTGTTACTTAGCGGAACTTGATGTTCGGTAGGTAAAAGACTGTTTCCTCACAGTGTGGTTTTACAGAGCTGAGCATACGGCCCCTTCGGTGTGGGCCCTGCGTGGTCTTCAGACCCTCCTTAGAGCGAGTCGGCCACAGAGCTGAGTATCACAGAGCTGAGTGTGTGACCCTTCCCTCACAGTTGCCCGCCTGCGTTTTCAAGCACGGCTGGCTTAGAGAAACAAGACGTTGCTTGAAGGATGGATTCCCCGCAGAACTGCCGGACAGACGTGAGTGTCGGGCACTTTCTGCATAGGCCCCACCCACATCGGCTTCCCAGCTCTTGGAACTTGGTGACACAGGCTGTCAGCTGAAAGAGCTTCTCATCACAATGTGGTTTCACAGAGTTGAGTCCCTGTGGCCCTCTCCTTGTAGGCCTCGCAATGGTTTGCAACCACTTCTGGCTGAGTGAAACGGGATTGTTGAAAGACGGCTTCCACAAGGTGGTCGCTTGAAAGATGGTTTCCTCACTGTCACGGGTCACAGAGCTGAGTCTAGTGCACTTTCCACCGAGGCCCCGTATCAGTTTCCAAAGTCTTATTAAACTGAAGTGAAACCCGATGTCAGTTGGAAAGATCCTCCCGTCACCACATCGTGGTGTTCGGGGTTGAGTCGAGGCCTCTTTTTCCGTGTGGGCTCGCCTAGGTTGTCAAACACTTCTCCCTTAGGGAAACCAGAGGCTCGTTGAAAGACGGTTTGGCTCGCCCACGGCGCTCTTTCGCACCGCTGAGCGCATGGCTCCATCCCCCAAGGCACCGCCCGTGTTGTCAAACACTCGGTAACTTAGCGAAACCTGGTGAGAGCCGAAAGATGGTCCCCCCGCAATGTTGTTGAACACAGATGGGTGTACGGCCCTCTCGACCTAGGCCCCGCATGGCTTTCAGACACGACCAATGTCGTGAAACGAGAGGTTCGTGGCAAGATGCTTCCCCCCCGCCCCACCCCCCACCCCCACCCCCACAGAGCTGTATTCACAGAGCTGAGTGCCTGGCAACTTCCCTGAGGTGCATGGTTGCCCGCAAGGGTTTCCGAACAGTACTAACTTCGTGAACGAAGATGTTAACTGGGAAGACGGACGGCCGCAGTGTCCCTAGACAGGAAGGGAGCGTAGGGCACTTTCTGCATCGGCCCCGCGTAAGGTTTCAAACACCTCTAACGTGGTGTGCCAAGACGTGAGTTGAAAGATCTTTTCAACACGCCGTGGTTTGTTTCACACTTGCGAATGTGGCCCTGTCCCTGTGAGCCTCGCCTAGGTTTCCAGACACTTCTAACTTAGTGAAACCAGAAGTTAGTTGGAAGCCTGTTTCCCCCGTGTTCTTTCCCAGAGTTGGGGACATGGCACGTTCCGCTCGGACGCCGCACAGGTTTTCAAACACGGCGATCTTCGTGAAACCGGGTGTTACTTGAAAGATGGCCCCCCCACAGTGTGGTCTCACAGAGTGGAGTACGCGGCCCGTTCCGACTAGCACCCGCATGGGTGGTCCCACACGTCTAACTTACGGAAACAAGATGTGGGTTGAAACCCGGTCTCCCCCAAATGCTCTTTGACCCCATGGGAGGACAATGGCACTTTTCGCCTAAGCCCCGCACCGGGGTTCAAACAATTCTCACTTTGTGAAGTGAGGTGGCAGTCGAAAGATGGTTGCAGCTCAGCGTCGTTTCACAAAGCGGAGTGTATGGTACTGTCCGCGTAGGTCGCTCATAGGTTTTCGAACACTTCTACGTCTGTGAAGCGAGACGTAGACCGAAAGATGGCTGGCTATGCCACCGTGTTTCCCGGAGTAGACTTCCCCTGTAGGCCCTTCCCCTGTAGCTTCTGCATAGGGTTTTCGAACCCTTCGGGACAAGTGACCCCAGAAGTTATTTGAGACACGGTTTGAGCACAGTGAGTGTTGGTTGCGAAAGTTGAGGACGTGACACTTTCTGGGTAGAACCCGCAGAGCTTTGCAGCCACTTCTGCCTCCGTGAAACGAGAAGTTAGGCGAAAGATGAATTCCCCTCGGTGTGGTTCTACGGCGTTGACTCTATGGCACTTGGTAGGGCCCCCACGTGGATTTTCGAGCGCTTCTAACTTTGTGAAACGGGATGACAGTCGCACGCTGATTTCACCAAAGCGTTGTTCACCTAGTTGCGTGCGTGGCACTTTTCCGCCGAGGCCGCGCGTACGTATCAATCCCTTCTCAGTGAGCGAGAACGACGTCAGCTGCAAGATGGCTTTCCAAGTGTTGTGTCACGGAGGTGAGTACATTGCAGTGTCCGCACGGGCCGCGTCGAGCTGCCATACCATCTACCTTAGCGAAACCGAATGTCAGTTGAAAGGTCTTCTCATCACAATGTGGTTTCTTAGAGTTGAGTATAGACGGCACTTTCCTTGTAGGCCTCGCATAGGTTTTCCACCACTTCTAGCTTTGCGAAACCAGATGGTTTCCCCCACAGTGTTGTTTGACAGAGTGGGGCCTGTGGCAGCGTCCGCCCAGGCACCGCGTGTGTTTTCAAACACTTGCAACTTATTGAAGCCTGACGTTAGGTGAAAGGGTTCTGTTTCACCGAGTTGCGTGTATGTAATGGCACTTCCCGCGTAGGCCCCACCTCGAGTTCCCGGCACTTCCGACTTCGTGTAAAGAGATGAGCGTTGAAAGATGGTGTCCCCACAGCGTTAGATCACGTAGTTGAGTGTCTGGCACTTTTCCGCATTAAGTCCTGCATAGTTGGCGAGCGAGAGTTTAGCTTCGTGAAACCGGACGCTAGTTGAGAGATGGTGTCGCCAAACTTCCCCACCCCCCTCCCCTCCCCCAGAGTCGAGGGTTTGGCACCCTTGTGGGTAGGCCTCGCAGTGGTGTCCAAACCCTTCTTACTTAGAGGAAGCCGATGTCCGTTGAACGACGCTTTACCGACACTGTCGTTTCCCAGAGTTCAGCATATGGCACTTGCCTTGTAGGCCCCTCCTAAGGTCTCAGACACTTCCTAACTCAGGGAAACAAGCGGTTCGTCGAAAGAGGGGATACCCCACAGCGTGTCTGAGAGTTGAGTGTGTGACCCGTTCGGGGTAGGCCCCGCATTGGTTTTCAAAGACAGGTCACGTAGTGAAAGGAGACCCTCAGTTGACTGGCAGGTTCCCTAAAGTGCTGCTTCAGAGTTGAGTGTGTGCAAACTTCCTGCCCGGGCTCCGCAGGAGTTTTCAGAAACTGCCGAGTGAGGGAAAGGAGACGTTAACTAACGTTGCAAGAGGGTTTCCCCACAGGGATTCGCAGCGCGGAGCCCATGGAACGTACCGCCTGGGCCCTGGATGGTGTGCAAACACCTGTCTGCTGGTGACGTGCAGCTGCTGTGAGTTGAAAGAGGGTTTCCCCAGAGTGATTCCCAGAGCTGAGCCCAGGGCCCTTTCGGGGTAGGCCCCGCCTTGGTTTTTCAAGCAAGTCTTGGTGAAAAGAGAGGCTAGTGGAAAGACCGTGTCCCCAAAGTGCTGCATGAGAGAGTTGAGTCCATGGAACTTGCCGCAGTCTCCGCCATGGTTTCCAGACACTTCTAACTTAGTGAGATGAGACGTTAGTTGAAAGCCGGTTTCGCCCTCTGTCAACATGCTCTTTGACAGAGTTGCGTGGAACTGGCACTCTCCGCCTGGGTTCGCAAACCATGCCAACTTTGTGACTCGCGGTGGTAGTTGAAAGAGGGTTTCCCTTCCGCGTCGTTTCACAGAGTTGAGTCTTTGGCACTTGCCCCGTAAGTGGCGCACGGGTTTTCAAACACTTGTAGCCACGTGAAACGAGGGGCTACTTGACAGAGGAAATCCCCCCACAGGGTTGCTATGCAGGGTTGACTGTGATACAGAGTGGACAGCACGTTGGCTGTAGGCCCCGCCTGGCTTTTCCAGCACTTCTGACTTTGTGAAACGAGACGGTCGTTGAAAGACGGTTTCCCCACAGTGTTGTTTGACAGAGTGGAGCCTGTGGCACTATCCGCCGAGGCACCGCACGTGCTTCCAAGCACCTGCAACTTACTGAAACCTGACGTTGGGCGAAAGATTGTTGACCCAGAGTTTCGTTTCACAGACTTGAGTCTGTGTGTGTGGCACTTTCCCGGTAGGCCCCGCGTAGTTTTCAAATACTACTAAGGTAGTGAAACAAGGGTGTGTAGTTGGAAGATGGTGCTTTTCTCGCCGAGGTGTCTCCCGGAGCTGAGGCAATATATTGCCCTTCCCTCACGGTATCCAGGGATGGGTCTTCAGACAGTTGTAGCTTTGGGAAACGAGGCGAGAGTTGAAAGACGGCCTCCCCGCCGTGTGGTTTGACAGAGTTGAGCCCGCGGCACTGTCCGCCTAGGCACCGCACGTGTTTTCAGACACCGGCAACTCGCGGAAACCTGACGTTGGGTGAGAGGTGGTTTACCCAGAGTTTCGTGTCACACAGTCGAGTGTATGGCACTTTCCCTGGAGGCCCCGCGTAGTTTTCCAACACCACTAACGTAGTGAAACAAGAATTCAGTTGGAAGGTGCTTTTCTCGCCGAGCTGTCTCCCAGAGCTGAGGATACTGCTCTTCCCTCGTGGTTTCCGGCACGGGTTCTCAAACGGTACCAACTCACCGAAGCAAGATGCTCTTTAAAGAGGGATCCCCCCCACAGAGTTGTCTGACAGACTTCAGTGAACGGCGCTTTTCTGCCTAGGCCCCGCATAGGTTTTCAAGCACTTCTGAGTGGAGCCAGAGGTTAGGCGACAGACCTGTCCAACCATCGTGCGGTGTCCCAGACTTGAAGTGTACGGCGCCTTCCCGGTAGGCCTCGTTATAGGTTTTGAAACACTTCGAAGGGAGTGCAAGCAGAGGCTAGTGGAAAGGCAGTTTCACCACAGTGTTCCTTCACAGAGTGGAGTACACGCCACACACTCTGCATAGGCGCTGCGTAAGTTGTATCTGCTTGAAACTTTTGTCTGCGTGAGACCAGGTGCTACTTGAAACCTGGACTCCCCGCAGTGTTGTTTCACCGAGTCGAGTGTAGGGCCCCATCCCCGTAGACACCCCCCCCCCCCCCCCCCGCCCCACGCATGTGTTTTCAGACACTTGTTACTTAGCGGAACTTGATGTTCGGTAGGTAAAAGACTGTTTCCTCACAGTGTGGTTTTACAGAGCTGAGCATACGGCCCCTTCGGTGTGGGCCCTGCGTGGTCTTCAGACCCTCCTTAGAGCGAGTCGGCCACAGAGCTGAGTATCACAGAGCTGAGTGTGTGACCCTTCCCTCACAGTTGCCCGCCTGCGTTTTCAAGCACGGCTGGCTTAGAGAAACAAGACGTTGCTTGAAGGATGGATTTCCCGCAGAACTGCCGGACAGACGTGAGTGTCGGGCACTTTCTGCATAGGCCCCACCCACATCGGCTTCCCAGCTCTTGGAACTTGGTGACACAAGCTGTCAGCTGAAAGAGCTTCTCATCACAATGTGGTTTCACAGAGTTGAGTCCCTGTGGCCCTCTCCTTGTAGGCCTCGCAATGGTTTGCAACCACTTCTGGCTGAGTGAAACGGGATTGTTGAAAGACGGCTTCCACAAGGTGGTCGCTTGAAAGATGGTTTCCTCACTGTCACGGGTCACAGAGCTGAGTCTAGTGCACTTTCCACCGAGGCCCCGTATCAGTTTCCAAAGTCTTATTAAACTGAAGTGAAACCCGATGTCAGTTGGAAAGATCCTCCCGTCACCACATCGTGGTGTTCGGGGTTGAGTCGAGGCCTCTTTTTCCGTGTGGGCTCGCCTAGGTTGTCAAACACTTCTCCCTTAGGGAAACCAGAGGCTCGTTGAAAGACGGTTTGGCTCGCCCACGGCGCTCTTTCGCACCGCTGAGCGCATGGCTCCATCCCCCAAGGCACCGCCCGTGTTGTCAAACACTCGGTAACTTAGCGAAACCTGGTGAGAGCCGAAAGATGGTCCCCCCGCAATGTTGTTGAACACAGATGGGTGTACGGCCCTCTCGACCTAGGCCCCGCATGGCTTTCAGACACGACCAATGTCGTGAAACGAGAGGTTCGTGGCAAGATGCTTCCCCCCCGCCCCACCCCCCCCCCACCCCCACAGAGCTGTATTCACAGAGCTGAGTGCCTGGCAACTTCCCTGAGGTGCATGGTTGCCCGCAAGGGTTTCCGAACAGTACTAACTTCGTGAACGAAGATGTTAACTGGGAAGACGGACGGCCGCAGTGTCCCTAGACAGGAAGGGAGCGTAGGGCACTTTCTGCATCGGCCCCGCGTAAGGTTTCAAACACCTCTAACGTGGTGTGCCAAGACGTGAGTTGAAAGATCTTTTCAACACGCCGTGGTTTGTTTCACACTTGCGAATGTGGCCCTGTCCCTGTGAGCCTCGCCTAGGTTTCCAGACACTTCTAACTTAGTGAAACCAGAAGTTAGTTGGAAGCCTGTTTCCCCCGTGTTCTTTCCCAGAGTTGGGGACATGGCACGTTCCGCTCGGACGCCGCACAGGTTTTCAAACACGGCGATCTTCGTGAAACCGGGTGTTACTTGAAAGATGGCCCCCCCACAGTGTGGTCTCACAGAGTGGAGTACGCGGCCCGTTCCGACTAGCACCCGCATGGGTGGTCCCACACGTCTAACTTACGGAAACAAGATGTGGGTTGAAACCCGGTCTCCCCCAAATGCTCTTTGACCCCATGGGAGGACAATGGCACTTTTCGCCTAAGCCCCGCACCGGGGTTCAAACAATTCTCACTTTGTGAAGTGAGGTGGCAGTCGAAAGATGGTTGCAGCTCAGCGTCGTTTCACAAAGCGGAGTGTATGGTACTGTCCGCGTAGGTCGCTCATAGGTTTTTGAACACTTCTACGTCTGTGAAGCGAGACGTAGACCGAAAGATGGCTGGCTATGCCACCGTGTTTCCCGGAGTAGACTTCCCCTGTAGGCCCTTCCCCTGTAGCTTCTGCATAGGGTTTTCGAACCCTTCGGGACAAGTGACCCCAGAAGTTATTTGAGACACGGTTTGAGCACAGTGAGTGTTGGTTGCGAAAGTTGAGGACGTGACACTTTCTGGGTAGAACCCGCAGAGCTTTGCAGCCACTTCTGCCTCCGTGAAACGAGAAGTTAGGCGAAAGATGAATTCCCCTCGGTGTGGTTCTACGGCGTTGACTCTATGGCACTTGGTAGGGCCCCCACGTGGATTTTCGAGCGCTTCTAACTTTGTGAAACGGGATGACAGTCGCACGCTGATTTCACCACAGCGTTGTTCACCTAGTTGCGTGCGTGGCACTTTTCCGCCGAGGCCGCGCGTACGTATCAATCCCTTCTCAGTGAGCGAGAACGACGTCAGCTGCAAGATGGCTTTCCAAGTGTTGTGTCACGGAGGTGAGTACATTGCAGTGTCCGCACGGGCCGCGTCGAGCTGCCATACCATCTACCTTAGCGAAACCGAATGTCAGTTGAAAGGTCTTCTCATCACAATGCGGTTTCTTAGAGTTGAGTATAGACGGCACTTTCCTTGTAGGCCTCGCATAGGTTTTCCACCACTTCTAGCTTTGCGAAACCAGATGGTTTCCCCCACAGTGTTGTTTGACAGAGTGGGGCCTGTGGCAGCGTCCGCCCAGGCACCGCGTGTGTTTTCAAACACTTGCAACTTATTGAAGCCTGACGTTAGGTGAAAGGGTTCTGTTTCACCGAGTTGCGTGTATGTAATGGCACTTCCCGCGTAGGCCCCACCTCGAGTTCCCGGCACTTCCGACTTCGTGTAAAGAGATGAGCGTTGAAAGATGGTGTCCCCACAGCGTTAGATCACGTAGTTGAGTGTCTGGCACTTTTCCGCATTAAGTCCTGCATAGTTGGCGAGCGAGAGTTTAGCTTCGTGAAACCGGACGCTAGTTGAGAGATGGTGTCGCCAAACTTCCCCACCCCCCTCCCCTCCCCCAGAGTCGAGGGTTTGGCACCCTTGTGGGTAGGCCTCGCAGTGGTGTCCAAACCCTTCTTACTTAGAGGAAGCCGATGTCCGTTGAACGACGCTTTACCGACACTGTCGTTTCCCAGAGTTCAGCATATGGCACTTGCCTTGTAGGCCCCTCCTAAGGTCTCAGACACTTCCTAACTCAGGGAAACAAGCGGTTCGTCGAAAGAGGGGATACCCCACAGCGTGTCTGAGAGTTGAGTGTGTGACCCGTTCGGGGTAGGCCCCGCATTGGTTTTCAAAGACAGGTCACGTAGTGAAAGGAGACCCTCAGTTGACTGGCAGGTTCCCTAAAGTGCTGCTTCAGAGTTGAGTGTGTGCAAACTTCCTGCCCGGGCTCCGCAGGAGTTTTCAGAAACTGCCGAGTGAGGGAAAGGAGACGTTAACTAACGTTGCAAGAGGGTTTCCCCACAGGGATTCGCAGCGCGGAGCCCATGGAACGTACCGCCTGGGCCCTGGATGGTGTGCAAACACCTGTCTGCTGGTGACGTGCAGCTGCTGTGAGTTGAAAGAGGGTTTCCCCAGAGTGATTCCCAGAGCTGAGCCCAGGGCCCTTTCGGGGTAGGCCCCGCCTTGGTTTTTCAAGCAAGTCTTGGTGAAAAGAGAGGCTAGTGGAAAGACCGTGTCCCCAAAGTGCTGCATGAGAGAGTTGAGTCCATGGAACTTGCCGCAGTCTCCGCCATGGTTTCCAGACACTTCTAACTTAGTGAGATGAGACGTTAGTTGAAAGCCGGTTTCGCCCTCTGTCAACATGCTCTTTGACAGAGTTGCGTGGAACTGGCACTCTCCGCCTGGGTTCGCAAACCATGCCAACTTTGTGACTCGCGGTGGTAGTTGAAAGAGGGTTTCCCTTCCGCGTCGTTTCACAGAGTTGAGTCTTTGGCACTTGCCCCGTAAGTGGCGCACGGGTTTTCAAACACTTGTAGCCACGTGAAACGAGGGGCTACTTGACAGAGGAAATCCCCCCACAGGGTTGCTATGCAGGGTTGACTGTGATACAGAGTGGACAGCACGTTGGCTGTAGGCCCCGCCTGGCTTTTCCAGCACTTCTGACTTTGTGAAACGAGACGGTCGTTGAAAGACGGTTTCCCCACAGTGTTGTTTGACAGAGTGGAGCCTGTGGCACTATCCGCCGAGGCACCGCACGTGCTTCCAAGCACCTGCAACTTACTGAAACCTGACGTTGGGCGAAAGATTGTTGACCCAGAGTTTCGTTTCACAGACTTGAGTCTGTGTGTGTGGCACTTTCCCGGTAGGCCCCGCGTAGTTTTCAAATACTACTAAGGTAGTGAAACAAGGGTGTGTAGTTGGAAGATGGTGCTTTTCTCGCCGAGGTGTCTCCCGGAGCTGAGGCAATATATTGCCCTTCCCTCACGGTATCCAGGGATGGGTCTTCAGACAGTTGTAGCTTTGGGAAACGAGGCGAGAGTTGAAAGACGGCCTCCCCGCCGTGTGGTTTGACAGAGTTGAGCCCGCGGCACTGTCCGCCTAGGCACCGCACGTGTTTTCAGACACCGGCAACTCGCGGAAACCTGACGTTGGGTGAGAGGTGGTTTACCCAGAGTTTCGTGTCACACAGTCGAGTGTATGGCACTTTCCCTGGAGGCCCCGCGTAGTTTTCCAACACCACTAACGTAGTGAAACAAGAATTCAGTTGGAAGGTGCTTTTCTCGCCGAGCTGTCTCCCAGAGCTGAGGATACTGCTCTTCCCTCGTGGTTTCCGGCACGGGTTCTCAAACGGTACCAACTCACCGAAGCAAGATGCTCTTTAAAGAGGGATCCCCCCCACAGAGTTGTCTGACAGACTTCGGTGAACGGCGCTTTTCTGCCTAGGCCCCGCATAGGTTTTCAAGCACTTCTGAGTGGAGCCAGAGGTTAGGCGACAGACCTGTCCAACCATCGTGCGGTGTCCCAGACTTGAAGTGTACGGCGCCTTCCCGGTAGGCCTCGTTATAGGTTTTGAAACACTTCGAAGGGAGTGCAAGCAGAGGCTAGTGGAAAGGCAGTTTCACCACAGTGTTCCTTCACAGAGTGGAGTACACGCCACACACTCTGCATAGGCGCTGCGTAAGTTGTATCTGCTTGAAACTTTTGTCTGCGTGAGACCAGGTGCTACTTGAAACCTGGACTCCCCGCAGTGTTGTTTCACCGAGTCGAGTGTAGGGCCCCATCCCCGTAGACACCCCCCCCCCCCCGCCCCACGCATGTGTTTTCAGACACTTGTTACTTAGCGGAACTTGATGTTCGGTAGGTAAAAGACTGTTTCCTCACAGTGTGGTTTTACAGAGCTGAGCATACGGCCCCTTCGGTGTGGGCCCTGCGTGGTCTTCAGACCCTCCTTAGAGCGAGTCGGCCACAGAGCTGAGTATCACAGAGCTGAGTGTGTGACCCTTCCCTCACAGTTGCCCGCCTGCGTTTTCAAGCACGGCTGGCTTAGAGAAACAAGACGTTGCTTGAAGGATGGATTCCCCGCAGAACTGCCGGACAGACGTGAGTGTCGGGCACTTTCTGCATAGGCCCCACCCACATCGGCTTCCCAGCTCTTGGAACTTGGTGACACAAGCTGTCAGCTGAAAGAGCTTCTCATCACAATGTGGTTTCACAGAGTTGAGTCCCTGTGGCCCTCTCCTTGTAGGCCTCGCAATGGTTTGCAACCACTTCTGGCTGAGTGAAACGGGATTGTTGAAAGACGGCTTCCACAAGGTGGTCGCTTGAAAGATGGTTTCCTCACTGTCACGGGTCACAGAGCTGAGTCTAGTGCACTTTCCACCGAGGCCCCGTATCAGTTTCCAAAGTCTTATTAAACTGAAGTGAAACCCGATGTCAGTTGGAAAGATCCTCCCGTCACCACATCGTGGTGTTCGGGGTTGAGTCGAGGCCTCTTTTTCCGTGTGGGCTCGCCTAGGTTGTCAAACACTTCTCCCTTAGGGAAACCAGAGGCTCGTTGAAAGACGGTTTGGCTCGCCCACGGCGCTCTTTCGCACCGCTGAGCGCATGGCTCCATCCCCCAAGGCACCGCCCGTGTTGTCAAACACTCGGTAACTTAGCGAAACCTGGTGAGAGCCGAAAGATGGTCCCCCCGCAATGTTGTTGAACACAGATGGGTGTACGGCCCTCTCGACCTAGGCCCCGCATGGCTTTCAGACACGACCAATGTCGTGAAACGAGAGGTTCGTGGCAAGATGCTTCCCCCCCGCCCCACCCCCCACCCCCACCCCCACAGAGCTGTATTCACAGAGCTGAGTGCCTGGCAACTTCCCTGAGGTGCATGGTTGCCCGCAAGGGTTTCCGAACAGTACTAACTTCGTGAACGAAGATGTTAACTGGGAAGACGGACGGCCGCAGTGTCCCTAGACAGGAAGGGAGCGTAGGGCACTTTCTGCATCGGCCCCGCGTAAGGTTTCAAACACCTCTAACGTGGTGTGCCAAGACGTGAGTTGAAAGATCTTTTCAACACGCCGTGGTTTGTTTCACACTTGCGAATGTGGCCCTGTCCCTGTGAGCCTCGCCTAGGTTTCCAGACACTTCTAACTTAGTGAAACCAGAAGTTAGTTGGAAGCCTGTTTCCCCCGTGTTCTTTCCCAGAGTTGGGGACATGGCACGTTCCGCTCGGACGCCGCACAGGTTTTCAAACACGGCGATCTTCGTGAAACCGGGTGTTACTTGAAAGATGGCCCCCCCACAGTGTGGTCTCACAGAGTGGAGTACGCGGCCCGTTCCGACTAGCACCCGCATGGGTGGTCCCACACGTCTAACTTACGGAAACAAGATGTGGGTTGAAACCCGGTCTCCCCCAAATGCTCTTTGACCCCATGGGAGGACAATGGCACTTTTCGCCTAAGCCCCGCACCGGGGTTCAAACAATTCTCACTTTGTGAAGTGAGGTGGCAGTCGAAAGATGGTTGCAGCTCAGCGTCGTTTCACAAAGCGGAGTGTATGGTACTGTCCGCGTAGGTCGCTCATAGGTTTTCGAACACTTCTACGTCTGTGAAGCGAGACGTAGACCGAAAGATGGCTGGCTATGCCACCGTGTTTCCCGGAGTAGACTTCCCCTGTAGGCCCTTCCCCTGTAGCTTCTGCATAGGGTTTTCGAACCCTTCGGGACAAGTGACCCCAGAAGTTATTTGAGACACGGTTTGAGCACAGTGAGTGTTGGTTGCGAAAGTTGAGGACGTGACACTTTCTGGGTAGAACCCGCAGAGCTTTGCAGCCACTTCTGCCTCCGTGAAACGAGAAGTTAGGCGAAAGATGAATTCCCCTCGGTGTGGTTCTACGGCGTTGACTCTATGGCACTTGGTAGGGCCCCCACGTGGATTTTCGAGCGCTTCTAACTTTGTGAAACGGGATGACAGTCGCACGCTGATTTCACCACAGCGTTGTTCACCTAGTTGCGTGCGTGGCACTTTTCCGCCGAGGCCGCGCGTACGCATCAATCCCTTCTCAGTGAGCGAGAACGACGTCAGCTGCAAGATGGCTTTCCAAGTGTTGTGTCACGGAGGTGAGTACATTGCAGTGTCCGCACGGGCCGCGTCGAGCTGCCATACCATCTACCTTAGCGAAACCGAATGTCAGTTGAAAGGTCTTCTCATCACAATGCGGTTTCTTAGAGTTGAGTATAGACGGCACTTTCCTTGTAGGCCTCGCATAGGTTTTCCACCACTTCTAGCTTTGCGAAACCAGATGGTTTCCCCCACAGTGTTGTTTGACAGAGTGGGGCCTGTGGCAGCGTCCGCCCAGGCACCGCGTGTGTTTTCAAACACTTGCAACTTATTGAAGCCTGACGTTAGGTGAAAGGGTTCTGTTTCACCGAGTTGCGTGTATGTAATGGCACTTCCCGCGTAGGCCCCACCTCGAGTTCCCGGCACTTCCGACTTCGTGTAAAGAGATGAGCGTTGAAAGATGGTGTCCCCACAGCGTTAGATCACGTAGTTGAGTGTCTGGCACTTTTCCGCATTAAGTCCTGCATAGTTGGCGAGCGAGAGTTTAGCTTCGTGAAACCGGACGCTAGTTGAGAGATGGTGTCGCCAAACTTCCCCACCCCCCTCCCCTCCCCCAGAGTCGAGGGTTTGGCACCCTTGTGGGTAGGCCTCGCAGTGGTGTCCAAACCCTTCTTACTTAGAGGAAGCCGATGTCCGTTGAACGACGCTTTACCGACACTGTCGTTTCCCAGAGTTCAGCATATGGCACTTGCCTTGTAGGCCCCTCCTAAGGTCTCAGACACTTCCTAACTCAGGGAAACAAGCGGTTCGTCGAAAGAGGGGATACCCCACAGCGTGTCTGAGAGTTGAGTGTGTGACCCGTTCGGGGTAGGCCCCGCATTGGTTTTCAAAGACAGGTCACGTAGTGAAAGGAGACCCTCAGTTGACTGGCAGGTTCCCTAAAGTGCTGCTTCAGAGTTGAGTGTGTGCAAACTTCCTGCCCGGGCTCCGCAGGAGTTTTCAGAAACTGCCGAGTGAGGGAAAGGAGACGTTAACTAACGTTGCAAGAGGGTTTCCCCACAGGGATTCGCAGCGCGGAGCCCATGGAACGTACCGCCTGGGCCCTGGATGGTGTGCAAACACCTGTCTGCTGGTGACGTGCAGCTGCTGTGAGTTGAAAGAGGGTTTCCCCAGAGTGATTCCCAGAGCTGAGCCCAGGGCCCTTTCGGGGTAGGCCCCGCCTTGGTTTTTCAAGCAAGTCTTGGTGAAAAGAGAGGCTAGTGGAAAGACCGTGTCCCCAAAGTGCTGCATGAGAGAGTTGAGTCCATGGAACTTGCCGCAGTCTCCGCCATGGTTTCCAGACACTTCTAACTTAGTGAGATGAGACGTTAGTTGAAAGCCGGTTTCGCCCTCTGTCAACATGCTCTTTGACAGAGTTGCGTGGAACTGGCACTCTCCGCCTGGGTTCGCAAACCATGCCAACTTTGTGACTCGCGGTGGTAGTTGAAAGAGGGTTTCCCTTCCGCGTCGTTTCACAGAGTTGAGTCTTTGGCACTTGCCCCGTAAGTGGCGCACGGGTTTTCAAACACTTGTAGCCACGTGAAACGAGGGGCTACTTGACAGAGGAAATCCCCCCACAGGGTTGCTATGCAGGGTTGACTGTGATACAGAGTGGACAGCACGTTGGCTGTAGGCCCCGCCTGGCTTTTCCAGCACTTCTGACTTTGTGAAACGAGACGGTCGTTGAAAGACGGTTTCCCCACAGTGTTGTTTGACAGAGTGGAGCCTGTGGCACTATCCGCCGAGGCACCGCACGTGCTTCCAAGCACCTGCAACTTACTGAAACCTGACGTTGGGCGAAAGATTGTTGACCCAGAGTTTCGTTTCACAGACTTGAGTCTGTGTGTGTGGCACTTTCCCGGTAGGCCCCGCGTAGTTTTCAAATACTACTAAGGTAGTGAAACAAGGGTGTGTAGTTGGAAGATGGTGCTTTTCTCGCCGAGGTGTCTCCCGGAGCTGAGGCAATATATTGCCCTTCCCTCACGGTATCCAGGGATGGGTCTTCAGACAGTTGTAGCTTTGGGAAACGAGGCGAGAGTTGAAAGACGGCCTCCCCGCCGTGTGGTTTGACAGAGTTGAGCCCGCGGCACTGTCCGCCTAGGCACCGCACGTGTTTTCAGACACCGGCAACTCGCGGAAACCTGACGTTGGGTGAGAGGTGGTTTACCCAGAGTTTCGTGTCACAGAGTCGAGTGTATGGCACTTTCCCTGGAGGCCCCGCGTAGTTTTCCAACACCACTAACGTAGTGAAACAAGAATTCAGTTGGAAGGTGCTTTTCTCGCCGAGCTGTCTCCCAGAGCTGAGGATACTGCTCTTCCCTCGTGGTTTCCGGCACGGGTTCTCAAACGGTACCAACTCACCGAAGCAAGATGCTCTTTAAAGAGGGATCCCCCCCACAGAGTTGTCTGACAGACTTCAGTGAACGGCGCTTTTCTGCCTAGGCCCCGCATAGGTTTTCAAGCACTTCTGAGTGGAGCCAGAGGTTAGGCGACAGACCTGTCCAACCATCGTGCGGTGTCCCAGACTTGAAGTGTACGGCGCCTTCCCGGTAGGCCTCGTTATAGGTTTTGAAACACTTCGAAGGGAGTGCAAGCAGAGGCTAGTGGAAAGGCAGTTTCACCACAGTGTTCCTTCACAGAGTGGAGTACACGCCACACACTCTGCATAGGCGCTGCGTAAGTTGTATCTGCTTGAAACTTTTGTCTGCGTGAGACCAGGTGCTACTTGAAACCTGGACTCCCCGCAGTGTTGTTTCACCGAGTCGAGTGTAGGGCCCCATCCCCGTAGACACCCCCCCCCCCCCCCGCCCCACGCATGTGTTTTCAGACACTTGTTACTTAGCGGAACTTGATGTTCGGTAGGTAAAAGACTGTTTCCTCACAGTGTGGTTTTACAGAGCTGAGCATACGGCCCCTTCGGTGTGGGCCCTGCGTGGTCTTCAGACCCTCCTTAGAGCGAGTCGGCCACAGAGCTGAGTATCACAGAGCTGAGTGTGTGACCCTTCCCTCACAGTTGCCCGCCTGCGTTTTCAAGCACGGCTGGCTTAGAGAAACAAGACGTTGCTTGAAGGATGGATTCCCCGCAGAACTGCCGGACAGACGTGAGTGTCGGGCACTTTCTGCATAGGCCCCACCCACATCGGCTTCCCAGCTCTTGGAACTTGGTGACACAAGCTGTCAGCTGAAAGAGCTTCTCATCACAATGTGGTTTCACAGAGTTGAGTCCCTGTGGCCCTCTCCTTGTAGGCCTCGCAATGGTTTGCAACCACTTCTGGCTGAGTGAAACGGGATTGTTGAAAGACGGCTTCCACAAGGTGGTCGCTTGAAAGATGGTTTCCTCACTGTCACGGGTCACAGAGCTGAGTCTAGTGCACTTTCCACCGAGGCCCCGTATCAGTTTCCAAAGTCTTATTAAACTGAAGTGAAACCCGATGTCAGTTGGAAAGATCCTCCCGTCACCACATCGTGGTGTTCGGGGTTGAGTCGAGGCCTCTTTTTCCGTGTGGGCTCGCCTAGGTTGTCAAACACTTCTCCCTTAGGGAAACCAGAGGCTCGTTGAAAGACGGTTTGGCTCGCCCACGGCGCTCTTTCGCACCGCTGAGCGCATGGCTCCATCCCCCAAGGCACCGCCCGTGTTGTCAAACACTCGGTAACTTAGCGAAACCTGGTGAGAGCCGAAAGATGGTCCCCCCGCAATGTTGTTGAACACAGATGGGTGTACGGCCCTCTCGACCTAGGCCCCGCATGGCTTTCAGACACGACCAATGTCGTGAAACGAGAGGTTCGTGGCAAGATGCTTCCCCCCCGCCCCACCCCCCACCCCCACCCCCACAGAGCTGTATTCACAGAGCTGAGTGCCTGGCAACTTCCCTGAGGTGCATGGTTGCCCGCAAGGGTTTCCGAACAGTACTAACTTCGTGAAAGAAGATGTTAACTGGGAAGACGGACGGCCGCAGTGTCCCTAGACAGGAAGGGAGCGTAGGGCACTTTCTGCATCGGCCCCGCGTAAGGTTTCAAACACCTCTAACGTGGTGTGCCAAGACGTGAGTTGAAAGATCTTTTCAACACGCCGTGGTTTGTTTCACACTTGCGAATGTGGCCCTGTCCCTGTGAGCCTCGCCTAGGTTTCCAGACACTTCTAACTTAGTGAAACCAGAAGTTAGTTGGAAGCCTGTTTCCCCCGTGTTCTTTCCCAGAGTTGGGGACATGGCACGTTCCGCTCGGACGCCGCACAGGTTTTCAAACACGGCGATCTTCGTGAAACCGGGTGTTACTTGAAAGATGGCCCCCCCACAGTGTGGTCTCACAGAGTGGAGTACGCGGCCCGTTCCGACTAGCACCCGCATGGGTGGTCCCACACGTCTAACTTACGGAAACAAGATGTGGGTTGAAACCCGGTCTCCCCCAAATGCTCTTTGACCCCATGGGAGGACAATGGCACTTTTCGCCTAAGCCCCGCACCGGGGTTCAAACAATTCTCACTTTGTGAAGTGAGGTGGCAGTCGAAAGATGGTTGCAGCTCAGCGTCGTTTCACAAAGCGGAGTGTATGGTACTGTCCGCGTAGGTCGCTCATAGGTTTTCGAACACTTCTACGTCTGTGAAGCGAGACGTAGACCGAAAGATGGCTGGCTATGCCACCGTGTTTCCCGGAGTAGACTTCCCCTGTAGGCCCTTCCCCTGTAGCTTCTGCATAGGGTTTTCGAACCCTTCGGGACAAGTGACCCCAGAAGTTATTTGAGACACGGTTTGAGCACAGTGAGTGTTGGTTGCGAAAGTTGAGGACGTGACACTTTCTGGGTAGAACCCGCAGAGCTTTGCAGCCACTTCTGCCTCCGTGAAACGAGAAGTTAGGCGAAAGATGAATTCCCCTCGGTGTGGTTCTACGGCGTTGACTCTATGGCACTTGGTAGGGCCCCCACGTGGATTTTCGAGCGCTTCTAACTTTGTGAAACGGGATGACAGTCGCACGCTGATTTCACCACAGCGTTGTTCACCTAGTTGCGTGCGTGGCACTTTTCCGCCGAGGCCGCGCGTACGCATCAATCCCTTCTCAGTGAGCGAGAACGACGTCAGCTGCAAGATGGCTTTCCAAGTGTTGTGTCACGGAGGTGAGTACATTGCAGTGTCCGCACGGGCCGCGTCGAGCTGCCATACCATCTACCTTAGCGAAACCGAATGTCAGTTGAAAGGTCTTCTCATCACAATGCGGTTTCTTAGAGTTGAGTATAGACGGCACTTTCCTTGTAGGCCTCGCATAGGTTTTCCACCACTTCTAGCTTTGCGAAACCAGATGGTTTCCCCCACAGTGTTGTTTGACAGAGTGGGGCCTGTGGCAGCGTCCGCCCAGGCACCGCGTGTGTTTTCAAACACTTGCAACTTATTGAAGCCTGACGTTAGGTGAAAGGGTTCTGTTTCACCGAGTTGCGTGTATGTAATGGCACTTCCCGCGTAGGCCCCACCTCGAGTTCCCGGCACTTCCGACTTCGTGTAAAGAGATGAGCGTTGAAAGATGGTGTCCCCACAGCGTTAGATCACGTAGTTGAGTGTCTGGCACTTTTCCGCATTAAGTCCTGCATAGTTGGCGAGCGAGAGTTTAGCTTCGTGAAACCGGACGCTAGTTGAGAGATGGTGTCGCCAAACTTCCCCACCCCCCTCCCCTCCCCCAGAGTCGAGGGTTTGGCACCCTTGTGGGTAGGCCTCGCAGTGGTGTCCAAACCCTTCTTACTTAGAGGAAGCCGATGTCCGTTGAACGACGCTTTACCGACACTGTCGTTTCCCAGAGTTCAGCATATGGCACTTGCCTTGTAGGCCCCTCCTAAGGTCTCAGACACTTCCTAACTCAGGGAAACAAGCGGTTCGTCGAAAGAGGGGATACCCCACAGCGTGTCTGAGAGTTGAGTGTGTGACCCGTTCGGGGTAGGCCCCGCATTGGTTTTCAAAGACAGGTCACGTAGTGAAAGGAGACCCTCAGTTGACTGGCAGGTTCCCTAAAGTGCTGCTTCAGAGTTGAGTGTGTGCAAACTTCCTGCCCGGGCTCCGCAGGAGTTTTCAGAAACTGCCGAGTGAGGGAAAGGAGACGTTAACTAACGTTGCAAGAGGGTTTCCCCACAGGGATTCGCAGCGCGGAGCCCATGGAACGTACCGCCTGGGCCCTGGATGGTGTGCAAA
Organism: Puma concolor; assembly: GCF_028749965.1. Lineage (NCBI taxonomy): Eukaryota > Metazoa > Chordata > Mammalia > Carnivora > Felidae > Puma > Puma concolor. Next base: position 84,252,186 of record NC_141676.1, read on the forward strand.
CACCTGTCTGCTGGTGACGTGCAGCTGCTGTGAGTTGAAAGAGGGTTTCCCCAGAGTGATTCCCAGAGCTGAGCCCAGGGCCCTTTCGGGGTAGGCCCCGCCTTGGTTTTTCAAGCAAGTCTTGGTGAAAAGAGAGGCTAGTGGAAAGACCGTGTCCCCAAAGTGCTGCATGAGAGAGTTGAGTCCATGGAACTTGCCGCAGTCTCCGCCATGGTTTCCAGACACTTCTAACTTAGTGAGATGAGACGTTAGTTGAAAGCCGGTTTCGCCCTCTGTCAACATGCTCTTTGACAGAGTTGCGTGGAACTGGCACTCTCCGCCTGGGTTCGCAAACCATGCCAACTTTGTGACTCGCGGTGGTAGTTGAAAGAGGGTTTCCCTTCCGCGTCGTTTCACAGAGTTGAGTCTTTGGCACTTGCCCCGTAAGTGGCGCACGGGTTTTCAAACACTTGTAGCCACGTGAAACGAGGGGCTACTTGACAGAGGAAATCCCCCCACAGGGTTGCTATGCAGGGTTGACTGTGATACAGAGTGGACAGCACGTTGGCTGTAGGCCCCGCCTGGCTTTTCCAGCACTTCTGACTTTGTGAAACGAGACGGTCGTTGAAAGACGGTTTCCCCACAGTGTTGTTTGACAGAGTGGAGCCTGTGGCACTATCCGCCGAGGCACCGCACGTGCTTCCAAGCACCTGCAACTTACTGAAACCTGACGTTGGGCGAAAGATTGTTGACCCAGAGTTTCGTTTCACAGACTTGAGTCTGTGTGTGTGGCACTTTCCCGGTAGGCCCCGCGTAGTTTTCAAATACTACTAAGGTAGTGAAACAAGGGTGTGTAGTTGGAAGATGGTGCTTTTCTCGCCGAGGTGTCTCCCGGAGCTGAGGCAATATATTGCCCTTCCCTCACGGTATCCAGGGATGGGTCTTCAGACAGTTGTAGCTTTGGGAAACGAGGCGAGAGTTGAAAGACGGCCTCCCCGCCGTGTGGTTTGACAGAGTTGAGCCCGCGGCACTGTCCGCCTAGGCACCGCACGTGTTTTCAGACACCGGCAACTCGCGGAAACCTGACGTTGGGTGAGAGGTGGTTTACCCAGAGTTTCGTGTCACAGAGTCGAGTGTATGGCACTTTCCCTGGAGGCCCCGCGTAGTTTTCCAACACCACTAACGTAGTGAAACAAGAATTCAGTTGGAAGGTGCTTTTCTCGCCGAGCTGTCTCCCAGAGCTGAGGATACTGCTCTTCCCTCGTGGTTTCCGGCACGGGTTCTCAAACGGTACCAACTCACCGAAGCAAGATGCTCTTTAAAGAGGGATCCCCCCCACAGAGTTGTCTGACAGACTTCAGTGAACGGCGCTTTTCTGCCTAGGCCCCGCATAGGTTTTCAAGCACTTCTGAGTGGAGCCAGAGGTTAGGCGACAGACCTGTCCAACCATCGTGCGGTGTCCCAGACTTGAAGTGTACGGCGCCTTCCCGGTAGGCCTCGTTATAGGTTTTGAAACACTTCGAAGGGAGTGCAAGCAGAGGCTAGTGGAAAGGCAGTTTCACCACAGTGTTCCTTCACAGAGTTGAGTACACGCCACACACTCTGCATAGGCGCTGCGTAAGTTGTATCTGCTTGAAACTTTTGTCTGCGTGAGACCAGGTGCTACTTGAAACCTGGACTCCCCGCAGTGTTGTTTCACCGAGTCGAGTGTAGGGCCCCATCCCCGTAGACACCCCCCCCCCCCCCCGCCCCACGCATGTGTTTTCAGACACTTGTTACTTAGCGGAACTTGATGTTCGGTAGGTAAAAGACTGTTTCCTCACAGTGTGGTTTTACAGAGCTGAGCATACGGCCCCTTCGGTGTGGGCCCTGCGTGGTCTTCAGACCCTCCTTAGAGCGAGTCGGCCACAGAGCTGAGTATCACAGAGCTGAGTGTGTGACCCTTCCCTCACAGTTGCCCGCCTGCGTTTTCAAGCACGGCTGGCTTAGAGAAACAAGACGTTGCTTGAAGGATGGATTCCCCGCAGAACTGCCGGACAGACGTGAGTGTCGGGCACTTTCTGCATAGGCCCCACCCACATCGGCTTCCCAGCTCTTGGAACTTGGTGACACAAGCTGTCAGCTGAAAGAGCTTCTCATCACAATGTGGTTTCACAGAGTTGAGTCCCTGTGGCCCTCTCCTTGTAGGCCTCGCAATGGTTTGCAACCACTTCTGGCTGAGTGAAACGGGATTGTTGAAAGACGGCTTCCACAAGGTGGTCGCTTGAAAGATGGTTTCCTCACTGTCACGGGTCACAGAGGTGAGTCTAGTGCACTTTCCACCGAGGCCCCGTATCAGTTTCCAAAGTCTTATTAAACTGAAGTGAAACCCGATGTCAGTTGGAAAGATCCTCCCGTCACCACATCGTGGTGTTCGGGGTTGAGTCGAGGCCTCTTTTTCCGTGTGGGCTCGCCTAGGTTGTCAAACACTTCTCCCTTAGGGAAACCAGAGGCTCGTTGAAAGACGGTTTGGCTCGCCCACGGCGCTCTTTCGCACCGCTGAGCGCATGGCTCCATCCCCCAAGGCACCGCCCGTGTTGTCAAACACTCGGTAACTTAGCGAAACCTGGTGAGAGCCGAAAGATGGTCCCCCCGCAATGTTGTTGAACACAGATGGGTGTACGGCCCTCTCGACCTAGGCCCCGCATGGCTTTCAGACACGACCAATGTCGTGAAACGAGAGGTTCGTGGCAAGATGCTTCCCCCCCGCCCCACCCCCCCCCCACCCCCACAGAGCTGTATTCACAGAGCTGAGTGCCTGGCAACTTCCCTGAGGTGCATGGTTGCCCGCAAGGGTTTCCGAACAGTACTAACTTCGTGAACGAAGATGTTAACTGGGAAGACGGACGGCCGCAGTGTCCCTAGACAGGAAGGGAGCGTAGGGCACTTTCTGCATCGGCCCCGCGTAAGGTTTCAAACACCTCTAACGTGGTGTGCCAAGACGTGAGTTGAAAGATCTTTTCAACACGCCGTGGTTTGTTTCACACTTGCGAATGTGGCCCTGTCCCTGTGAGCCTCGCCTAGGTTTCCAGACACTTCTAACTTAGTGAAACCAGAAGTTAGTTGGAAGCCTGTTTCCCCCGTGTTCTTTCCCAGAGTTGGGGACATGGCACGTTCCGCTCGGACGCCGCACAGGTTTTCAAACACGGCGATCTTCGTGAAACCGGGTGTTACTTGAAAGATGGCCCCCCCACAGTGTGGTCTCACAGAGTGGAGTACGCGGCCCGTTCCGACTAGCACCCGCATGGGTGGTCCCACACGTCTAACTTACGGAAACAAGATGTGGGTTGAAACCCGGTCTCCCCCAAATGCTCTTTGACCCCATGGGAGGACAATGGCACTTTTCGCCTAAGCCCCGCACCGGGGTTCAAACAATTCTCACTTTGTGAAGTGAGGTGGCAGTCGAAAGATGGTTGCAGCTCAGCGTCGTTTCACAAAGCGGAGTGTATGGTACTGTCCGCGTAGGTCGCTCATAGGTTTTCGAACACTTCTACGTCTGTGAAGCGAGACGTAGACCGAAAGATGGCTGGCTATGCCACCGTGTTTCCCGGAGTAGACTTCCCCTGTAGGCCCTTCCCCTGTAGCTTCTGCATAGGGTTTTCGAACCCTTCGGGACAAGTGACCCCAGAAGTTATTTGAGACACGGTTTGAGCACAGTGAGTGTTGGTTGCGAAAGTTGAGGACGTGACACTTTCTGGGTAGAACCCGCAGAGCTTTGCAGCCACTTCTGCCTCCGTGAAACGAGAAGTTAGGCGAAAGATGAATTCCCCTCGGTGTGGTTCTACGGCGTTGACTCTATGGCACTTGGTAGGGCCCCCACGTGGATTTTCGAGCGCTTCTAACTTTGTGAAACGGGATGACAGTCGCACGCTGATTTCACCACAGCGTTGTTCACCTAGTTGCGTGCGTGGCACTTTTCCGCCGAGGCCGCGCGTACGTATCAATCCCTTCTCAGTGAGCGAGAACGACGTCAGCTGCAAGATGGCTTTCCAAGTGTTGTGTCACGGAGGTGAGTACATTGCAGTGTCCGCACGGGCCGCGTCGAGCTGCCATACCATCTACCTTAGCGAAACCGAATGTCAGTTGAAAGGTCTTCTCATCACAATGCGGTTTCTTAGAGTTGAGTATAGACGGCACTTTCCTTGTAGGCCTCGCATAGGTTTTCCACCACTTCTAGCTTTGCGAAACCAGATGGTTTCCCCCACAGTGTTGTTTGACAGAGTGGGGCCTGTGGCAGCGTCCGCCCAGGCACCGCGTGTGTTTTCAAACACTTGCAACTTATTGAAGCCTGACGTTAGGTGAAAGGGTTCTGTTTCACCGAGTTGCGTGTATGTAATGGCACTTCCCGCGTAGGCCCCACCTCGAGTTCCCGGCACTTCCGACTTCGTGTAAAGAGATGAGCGTTGAAAGATGGTGTCCCCACAGCGTTAGATCACGTAGTTGAGTGTCTGGCACTTTTCCGCATTAAGTCCTGCATAGTTGGCGAGCGAGAGTTTAGCTTCGTGAAACCGGACGCTAGTTGAGAGATGGTGTCGCCAAACTTCCCCACCCCCCTCCCCTCCCCCAGAGTCGAGGGTTTGGCACCCTTGTGGGTAGGCCTCGCAGTGGTGTCCAAACCCTTCTTACTTAGAGGAAGCCGATGTCCGTTGAACGACGCTTTACCGACACTGTCGTTTCCCAGAGTTCAGCATATGGCACTTGCCTTGTAGGCCCCTCCTAAGGTCTCAGACACTTCCTAACTCAGGGAAACAAGCGGTTCGTCGAAAGAGGGGATACCCCACAGCGTGTCTGAGAGTTGAGTGTGTGACCCGTTCGGGGTAGGCCCCGCATTGGTTTTCAAAGACAGGTCACGTAGTGAAAGGAGACCCTCAGTTGACTGGCAGGTTCCCTAAAGTGCTGCTTCAGAGTTGAGTGTGTGCAAACTTCCTGCCCGGGCTCCGCAGGAGTTTTCAGAAACTGCCGAGTGAGGGAAAGGAGACGTTAACTAACGTTGCAAGAGGGTTTCCCCACAGGGATTCGCAGCGCGGAGCCCATGGAACGTACCGCCTGGGCCCTGGATGGTGTGCAAACACCTGTCTGCTGGTGACGTGCAGCTGCTGTGAGTTGAAAGAGGGTTTCCCCAGAGTGATTCCCAGAGCTGAGCCCAGGGCCCTTTCGGGGTAGGCCCCGCCTTGGTTTTTCAAGCAAGTCTTGGTGAAAAGAGAGGCTAGTGGAAAGACCGTGTCCCCAAAGTGCTGCATGAGAGAGTTGAGTCCATGGAACTTGCCGCAGCCTCCGCCATGGTTTCCAGACACTTCTAACTTAGTGAGATGAGACGTTAGTTGAAAGCCGGTTTCGCCCTCTGTCAACATGCTCTTTGACAGAGTTGCGTGGAACTGGCACTCTCCGCCTGGGTTCGCAAACCATGCCAACTTTGTGACTCGCGGTGGTAGTTGAAAGAGGGTTTCCCTTCCGCGTCGTTTCACAGAGTTGAGTCTTTGGCACTTGCCCCGTAAGTGGCGCACGGGTTTTCAAACACTTGTAGCCACGTGAAACGAGGGGCTACTTGACAGAGGAAATCCCCCCACAGGGTTGCTATGCAGGGTTGACTGTGATACAGAGTGGACAGCACGTTGGCTGTAGGCCCCGCCTGGCTTTTCCAGCACTTCTGACTTTGTGAAACGAGACGGTCGTTGAAAGACGGTTTCCCCACAGTGTTGTTTGACAGAGTGGAGCCTGTGGCACTATCCGCCGAGGCACCGCACGTGCTTCCAAGCACCTGCAACTTACTGAAACCTGACGTTGGGCGAAAGATTGTTGACCCAGAGTTTCGTTTCACAGACTTGAGTCTGTGTGTGTGGCACTTTCCCGGTAGGCCCCGCGTAGTTTTCAAATACTACTAAGGTAGTGAAACAAGGGTGTGTAGTTGGAAGATGGTGCTTTTCTCGCCGAGGTGTCTCCCGGAGCTGAGGCAATATATTGCCCTTCCCTCACGGTATCCAGGGATGGGTCTTCAGACAGTTGTAGCTTTGGGAAACGAGGCGAGAGTTGAAAGACGGCCTCCCCGCCGTGTGGTTTGACAGAGTTGAGCCCGCGGCACTGTCCGCCTAGGCACCGCACGTGTTTTCAGACACCGGCAACTCGCGGAAACCTGACGTTGGGTGAGAGGTGGTTTACCCAGAGTTTCGTGTCACAGAGTCGAGTGTATGGCACTTTCCCTGGAGGCCCCGCGTAGTTTTCCAACACCACTAACGTAGTGAAACAAGAATTCAGTTGGAAGGTGCTTTTCTCGCCGAGCTGTCTCCCAGAGCTGAGGATACTGCTCTTCCCTCGTGGTTTCCGGCACGGGTTCTCAAACGGTACCAACTCACCGAAGCAAGATGCTCTTTAAAGAGGGATCCCCCCCACAGAGTTGTCTGACAGACTTCAGTGAACGGCGCTTTTCTGCCTAGGCCCCGCATAGGTTTTCAAGCACTTCTGAGTGGAGCCAGAGGTTAGGCGACAGACCTGTCCAACCATCGTGCGGTGTCCCAGACTTGAAGTGTACGGCGCCTTCCCGGTAGGCCTCGTTATAGGTTTTGAAACACTTCGAAGGGAGTGCAAGCAGAGGCTAGTGGAAAGGCAGTTTCACCACAGTGTTCCTTCACAGAGTTGAGTACACGCCACACACTCTGCATAGGCGCTGCGTAAGTTGTATCTGCTTGAAACTTTTGTCTGCGTGAGACCAGGTGCTACTTGAAACCCGGACTCCCCGCAGTGTTGTTTCACCGAGTCGAGTGTAGGGCCCCATCCCCGTAGACACCCCCCCCCCCCCCCCGCCCCACGCATGTGTTTTCAGACACTTGTTACTTAGCGGAACTTGATGTTCGGTAGGTAAAAGACTGTTTCCTCACAGTGTGGTTTTACAGAGCTGAGCATACGGCCCCTTCGGTGTGGGCCCTGCGTGGTCTTCAGACCCTCCTTAGAGCGAGTCGGCCACAGAGCTGAGTATCACAGAGCTGAGTGTGTGACCCTTCCCTCACAGTTGCCCGCCTGCGTTTTCAAGCACGGCTGGCTTAGAGAAACAAGACGTTGCTTGAAGGATGGATTCCCCGCAGAACTGCCGGACAGACGTGAGTGTCGGGCACTTTCTGCATAGGCCCCACCCACATCGGCTTCCCAGCTCTTGGAACTTGGTGACACAAGCTGTCAGCTGAAAGAGCTTCTCATCACAATGTGGTTTCACAGAGTTGAGTCCCTGTGGCCCTCTCCTTGTAGGCCTCGCAATGGTTTGCAACCACTTCTGGCTGAGTGAAACGGGATTGTTGAAAGACGGCTTCCACAAGGTGGTCGCTTGAAAGATGGTTTCCTCACTGTCACGGGTCACAGAGGTGAGTCTAGTGCACTTTCCACCGAGGCCCCGTATCAGTTTCCAAAGTCTTATTAAACTGAAGTGAAACCCGATGTCAGTTGGAAAGATCCTCCCGTCACCACATCGTGGTGTTCGGGGTTGAGTCGAGGCCTCTTTTTCCGTGTGGGCTCGCCTAGGTTGTCAAACACTTCTCCCTTAGGGAAACCAGAGGCTCGTTGAAAGACGGTTTGGCTCGCCCACGGCGCTCTTTCGCACCGCTGAGCGCATGGCTCCATCCCCCAAGGCACCGCCCGTGTTGTCAAACACTCGGTAACTTAGCGAAACCTGGTGAGAGCCGAAAGATGGTCCCCCCGCAATGTTGTTGAACACAGATGGGTGTACGGCCCTCTCGACCTAGGCCCCGCATGGCTTTCAGACACGACCAATGTCGTGAAACGAGAGGTTCGTGGCAAGATGCTTCCCCCCCGCCCCACCCCCCCCCCACCCCCACAGAGCTGTATTCACAGAGCTGAGTGCCTGGCAACTTCCCTGAGGTGCATGGTTGCCCGCAAGGGTTTCCGAACAGTACTAACTTCGTGAACGAAGATGTTAACTGGGAAGACGGACGGCCGCAGTGTCCCTAGACAGGAAGGGAGCGTAGGGCACTTTCTGCATCGGCCCCGCGTAAGGTTTCAAACACCTCTAACGTGGTGTGCCAAGACGTGAGTTGAAAGATCTTTTCAACACGCCGTGGTTTGTTTCACACTTGCGAATGTGGCCCTGTCCCTGTGAGCCTCGCCTAGGTTTCCAGACACTTCTAACTTAGTGAAACCAGAAGTTAGTTGGAAGCCTGTTTCCCCCGTGTTCTTTCCCAGAGTTGGGGACATGGCACGTTCCGCTCGGACGCCGCACAGGTTTTCAAACACGGCGATCTTCGTGAAACCGGGTGTTACTTGAAAGATGGCCCCCCCACAGTGTGGTCTCACAGAGTGGAGTACGCGGCCCGTTCCGACTAGCACCCGCATGGGTGGTCCCACACGTCTAACTTACGGAAACAAGATGTGGGTTGAAACCCGGTCTCCCCCAAATGCTCTTTGACCCCATGGGAGGACAATGGCACTTTTCGCCTAAGCCCCGCACCGGGGTTCAAACAATTCTCACTTTGTGAAGTGAGGTGGCAGTCGAAAGATGGTTGCAGCTCAGCGTCGTTTCACAAAGCGGAGTGTATGGTACTGTCCGCGTAGGTCGCTCATAGGTTTTCGAACACTTCTACGTCTGTGAAGCGAGACGTAGACCGAAAGATGGCTGGCTATGCCACCGTGTTTCCCGGAGTAGACTTCCCCTGTAGGCCCTTCCCCTGTAGCTTCTGCATAGGGTTTTCGAACCCTTCGGGACAAGTGACCCCAGAAGTTATTTGAGACACGGTTTGAGCACAGTGAGTGTTGGTTGCGAAAGTTGAGGACGTGACACTTTCTGGGTAGAACCCGCAGAGCTTTGCAGCCACTTCTGCCTCCGTGAAACGAGAAGTTAGGCGAAAGATGAATTCCCCTCGGTGTGGTTCTACGGCGTTGACTCTATGGCACTTGGTAGGGCCCCCACGTGGATTTTCGAGCGCTTCTAACTTTGTGAAACGGGATGACAGTCGCACGCTGATTTCACCACAGCGTTGTTCACCTAGTTGCGTGCGTGGCACTTTTCCGCCGAGGCCGCGCGTACGTATCAATCCCTTCTCAGTGAGCGAGAACGACGTCAGCTGCAAGATGGCTTTCCAAGTGTTGTGTCACGGAGGTGAGTACATTGCAGTGTCCGCACGGGCCGCGTCGAGCTGCCATACCATCTACCTTAGCGAAACCGAATGTCAGTTGAAAGGTCTTCTCATCACAATGCGGTTTCTTAGAGTTGAGTATAGACGGCACTTTCCTTGTAGGCCTCGCATAGGTTTTCCACCACTTCTAGCTTTGCGAAACCAGATGGTTTCCCCCACAGTGTTGTTTGACAGAGTGGGGCCTGTGGCAGCGTCCGCCCAGGCACCGCGTGTGTTTTCAAACACTTGCAACTTATTGAAGCCTGACGTTAGGTGAAAGGGTTCTGTTTCACCGAGTTGCGTGTATGTAATGGCACTTCCCGCGTAGGCCCCACCTCGAGTTCCCGGCACTTCCGACTTCGTGTAAAGAGATGAGCGTTGAAAGATGGTGTCCCCACAGCGTTAGATCACGTAGTTGAGTGTCTGGCACTTTTCCGCATTAAGTCCTGCATAGTTGGCGAGCGAGAGTTTAGCTTCGTGAAACCGGACGCTAGTTGAGAGATGGTGTCGCCAAACTTCCCCACCCCCCTCCCCTCCCCCAGAGTCGAGGGTTTGGCACCCTTGTGGGTAGGCCTCGCAGTGGTGTCCAAACCCTTCTTACTTAGAGGAAGCCGATGTCCGTTGAACGACGCTTTACCGACACTGTCGTTTCCCAGAGTTCAGCATATGGCACTTGCCTTGTAGGCCCCTCCTAAGGTCTCAGACACTTCCTAACTCAGGGAAACAAGCGGTTCGTCGAAAGAGGGGATACCCCACAGCGTGTCTGAGAGTTGAGTGTGTGACCCGTTCGGGGTAGGCCCCGCATTGGTTTTCAAAGACAGGTCACGTAGTGAAAGGAGACCCTCAGTTGACTGGCAGGTTCCCTAAAGTGCTGCTTCAGAGTTGAGTGTGTGCAAACTTCCTGCCCGGGCTCCGCAGGAGTTTTCAGAAACTGCCGAGTGAGGGAAAGGAGACGTTAACTAACGTTGCAAGAGGGTTTCCCCACAGGGATTCGCAGCGCGGAGCCCATGGAACGTACCGCCTGGGCCCTGGATGGTGTGCAAACACCTGTCTGCTGGTGACGTGCAGCTGCTGTGAGTTGAAAGAGGGTTTCCCCAGAGTGATTCCCAGAGCTGAGCCCAGGGCCCTTTCGGGGTAGGCCCCGCCTTGGTTTTTCAAGCAAGTCTTGGTGAAAAGAGAGGCTAGTGGAAAGACCGTGTCCCCAAAGTGCTGCATGAGAGAGTTGAGTCCATGGAACTTGCCGCAGCCTCCGCCATGGTTTCCAGACACTTCTAACTTAGTGAGATGAGACGTTAGTTGAAAGCCGGTTTCGCCCTCTGTCAACATGCTCTTTGACAGAGTTGCGTGGAACTGGCACTCTCCGCCTGGGTTCGCAAACCATGCCAACTTTGTGACTCGCGGTGGTAGTTGAAAGAGGGTTTCCCTTCCGCGTCGTTTCACAGAGTTGAGTCTTTGGCACTTGCCCCGTAAGTGGCGCACGGGTTTTCAAACACTTGTAGCCACGTGAAACGAGGGGCTACTTGACAGAGGAAATCCCCCCACAGGGTTGCTATGCAGGGTTGACTGTGATACAGAGTGGACAGCACGTTGGCTGTAGGCCCCGCCTGGCTTTTCCAGCACTTCTGACTTTGTGAAACGAGACGGTCGTTGAAAGACGGTTTCCCCACAGTGTTGTTTGACAGAGTGGAGCCTGTGGCACTATCCGCCGAGGCACCGCACGTGCTTCCAAGCACCTGCAACTTACTGAAACCTGACGTTGGGTGAAAGATTGTTGACCCAGAGTTTCGTTTCACAGACTTGAGTCTGTGTGTGTGGCACTTTCCCGGTAGGCCCCGCGTAGTTTTCAAATACTACTAAGGTAGTGAAACAAGGGTGTGTAGTTGGAAGATGGTGCTTTTCTCGCCGAGGTGTCTCCCGGAGCTGAGGCAATATATTGCCCTTCCCTCACGGTATCCAGGGATGGGTCTTCAGACAGTTGTAGCTTTGGGAAACGAGGCGAGAGTTGAAAGACGGCCTCCCCGCCGTGTGGTTTGACAGAGTTGAGCCCGCGGCACTGTCCGCCTAGGCACCGCACGTGTTTTCAGACACCGGCAACTCGCGGAAACCTGACGTTGGGTGAGAGGTGGTTTACCCAGAGTTTCGTGTCACAGAGTCGAGTGTATGGCACTTTCCCTGGAGGCCCCGCGTAGTTTTCCAACACCACTAACGTAGTGAAACAAGAATTCAGTTGGAAGGTGCTTTTCTCGCCGAGCTGTCTCCCAGAGCTGAGGATACTGCTCTTCCCTCGTGGTTTCCGGCACGGGTTCTCAAACGGTACCAACTCACCGAAGCAAGATGCTCTTTAAAGAGGGATCCCCCCCACAGAGTTGTCTGACAGACTTCAGTGAACGGCGCTTTTCTGCCTAGGCCCCGCATAGGTTTTCAAGCACTTCTGAGTGGAGCCAGAGGTTAGGCGACAGACCTGTCCAACCATCGTGCGGTGTCCCAGACTTGAAGTGTACGGCGCCTTCCCGGTAGGCCTCGTTATAGGTTTTGAAACACTTCGAAGGGAGTGCAAGCAGAGGCTAGTGGAAAGGCAGTTTCACCACAGTGTTCCTTCACAGAGTTGAGTACACGCCACACACTCTGCATAGGCGCTGCGTAAGTTGTATCTGCTTGAAACTTTTGTCTGCGTGAGACCAGGTGCTACTTGAAACCTGGACTCCCCGCAGTGTTGTTTCACCGAGTCGAGTGTAGGGCCCCATCCCCGTAGACACCCCCCCCCCCCCCCCCCGCCCCACGCATGTGTTTTCAGACACTTGTTACTTAGCGGAACTTGATGTTCGGTAGGTAAAAGACTGTTTCCTCACAGTGTGGTTTTACAGAGCTGAGCATACGGCCCCTTCGGTGTGGGCCCTGCGTGGTCTTCAGACCCTCCTTAGAGCGAGTCGGCCACAGAGCTGAGTATCACAGAGCTGAGTGTGTGACCCTTCCCTCACAGTTGCCCGCCTGCGTTTTCAAGCACGGCTGGCTTAGAGAAACAAGACGTTGCTTGAAGGATGGATTCCCCGCAGAACTGCCGGACAGACGTGAGTGTCGGGCACTTTCTGCATAGGCCCCACCCACATCGGCTTCCCAGCTCTTGGAACTTGGTGACACAAGCTGTCAGCTGAAAGAGCTTCTCATCACAATGTGGTTTCACAGAGTTGAGTCCCTGTGGCCCTCTCCTTGTAGGCCTCGCAATGGTTTGCAACCACTTCTGGCTGAGTGAAACGGGATTGTTGAAAGACGGCTTCCACAAGGTGGTCGCTTGAAAGATGGTTTCCTCACTGTCACGGGTCACAGAGGTGAGTCTAGTGCACTTTCCACCGAGGCCCCGTATCAGTTTCCAAAGTCTTATTAAACTGAAGTGAAACCCGATGTCAGTTGGAAAGATCCTCCCGTCACCACATCGTGGTGTTCGGGGTTGAGTCGAGGCCTCTTTTTCCGTGTGGGCTCGCCTAGGTTGTCAAACACTTCTCCCTTAGGGAAACCAGAGGCTCGTTGAAAGACGGTTTGGCTCGCCCACGGCGCTCTTTCGCACCGCTGAGCGCATGGCTCCATCCCCCAAGGCACCGCCCGTGTTGTCAAACACTCGGTAACTTAGCGAAACCTGGTGAGAGCCGAAAGATGGTCCCCCCGCAATGTTGTTGAACACAGATGGGTGTACGGCCCTCTCGACCTAGGCCCCGCATGGCTTTCAGACACGACCAATGTCGTGAAACGAGAGGTTCGTGGCAAGATGCTTCCCCCCCGCCCCACCCCCCCCCCCCACCCCCACAGAGCTGTATTCACAGAGCTGAGTGCCTGGCAACTTCCCTGAGGTGCATGGTTGCCCGCAAGGGTTTCCGAACAGTACTAACTTCGTGAACGAAGATGTTAACTGGGAAGACGGACGGCCGCAGTGTCCCTAGACAGGAAGGGAGCGTAGGGCACTTTCTGCATCGGCCCCGCGTAAGGTTTCAAACACCTCTAACGTGGTGTGCCAAGACGTGAGTTGAAAGATCTTTTCAACACGCCGTGGTTTGTTTCACACTTGCGAATGTGGCCCTGTCCCTGTGAGCCTCGCCTAGGTTTCCAGACACTTCTAACTTAGTGAAACCAGAAGTTAGTTGGAAGCCTGTTTCCCCCGTGTTCTTTCCCAGAGTTGGGGACATGGCACGTTCCGCTCGGACGCCGCACAGGTTTTCAAACACGGCGATCTTCGTGAAACCGGGTGTTACTTGAAAGATGGCCCCCCCACAGTGTGGTCTCACAGAGTGGAGTACGCGGCCCGTTCCGACTAGCACCCGCATGGGTGGTCCCACACGTCTAACTTACGGAAACAAGATGTGGGTTGAAACCCGGTCTCCCCCAAATGCTCTTTGACCCCATGGGAGGACAATGGCACTTTTCGCCTAAGCCCCGCACCGGGGTTCAAACAATTCTCACTTTGTGAAGTGAGGTGGCAGTCGAAAGATGGTTGCAGCTCAGCGTCGTTTCACAAAGCGGAGTGTATGGTACTGTCCGCGTAGGTCGCTCATAGGTTTTCGAACACTTCTACGTCTGTGAAGCGAGACGTAGACCGAAAGATGGCTGGCTATGCCACCGTGTTTCCCGGAGTAGACTTCCCCTGTAGGCCCTTCCCCTGTAGCTTCTGCATAGGGTTTTCGAACCCTTCGGGACAAGTGACCCCAGAAGTTATTTGAGACACGGTTTGAGCACAGTGAGTGTTGGTTGCGAAAGTTGAGGACGTGACACTTTCTGGGTAGAACCCGCAGAGCTTTGCAGCCACTTCTGCCTCCGTGAAACGAGAAGTTAGGCGAAAGATGAATTCCCCTCGGTGTGGTTCTACGGCGTTGACTCTATGGCACTTGGTAGGGCCCCCACGTGGATTTTCGAGCGCTTCTAACTTTGTGAAACGGGATGACAGTCGCACGCTGATTTCACCACAGCGTTGTTCACCTAGTTGCGTGCGTGGCACTTTTCCGCCGAGGCCGCGCGTACGTATCAATCCCTTCTCAGTGAGCGAGAACGACGTCAGCTGCAAGATGGCTTTCCAAGTGTTGTGTCACGGAGGTGAGTACATTGCAGTGTCCGCACGGGCCGCGTCGAGCTGCCATACCATCTACCTTAGCGAAACCGAATGTCAGTTGAAAGGTCTTCTCATCACAATGCGGTTTCTTAGAGTTGAGTATAGACGGCACTTTCCTTGTAGGCCTCGCATAGGTTTTCCACCACTTCTAGCTTTGCGAAACCAGATGGTTTCCCCCACAGTGTTGTTTGACAGAGTGGGGCCTGTGGCAGCGTCCGCCCAGGCACCGCGTGTGTTTTCAAACACTTGCAACTTATTGAAGCCTGACGTTAGGTGAAAGGGTTCTGTTTCACCGAGTTGCGTGTATGTAATGGCACTTCCCGCGTAGGCCCCACCTCGAGTTCCCGGCACTTCCGACTTCGTGTAAAGAGATGAGCGTTGAAAGATGGTGTCCCCACAGCGTTAGATCACGTAGTTGAGTGTCTGGCACTTTTCCGCATTAAGTCCTGCATAGTTGGCGAGCGAGAGTTTAGCTTCGTGAAACCGGACGCTAGTTGAGAGATGGTGTCGCCAAACTTCCCCACCCCCCTCCCCTCCCCCAGAGTCGAGGGTTTGGCACCCTTGTGGGTAGGCCTCGCAGTGGTGTCCAAACCCTTCTTACTTAGAGGAAGCCGATGTCCGTTGAACGACGCTTTACCGACACTGTCGTTTCCCAGAGTTCAGCATATGGCACTTGCCTTGTAGGCCCCTCCTAAGGTCTCAGACACTTCCTAACTCAGGGAAACAAGCGGTTCGTCGAAAGAGGGGATACCCCACAGCGTGTCTGAGAGTTGAGTGTGTGACCCGTTCGGGGTAGGCCCCGCATTGGTTTTCAAAGACAGGTCACGTAGTGAAAGGAGACCCTCAGTTGACTGGCAGGTTCCCTAAAGTGCTGCTTCAGAGTTGAGTGTGTGCAAACTTCCTGCCCGGGCTCCGCAGGAGTTTTCAGAAACTGCCGAGTGAGGGAAAGGAGACGTTAACTAACGTTGCAAGAGGGTTTCCCCACAGGGATTCGCAGCGCGGAGCCCATGGAACGTACCGCCTGGGCCCTGGATGGTGTGCAAACACCTGTCTGCTGGTGACGTGCAGCTGCTGTGAGTTGAAAGAGGGTTTCCCCAGAGTGATTCCCAGAGCTGAGCCCAGGGCCCTTTCGGGGTAGGCCCCGCCTTGGTTTTTCAAGCAAGTCTTGGTGAAAAGAGAGGCTAGTGGAAAGACCGTGTCCCCAAAGTGCTGCATGAGAGAGTTGAGTCCATGGAACTTGCCGCAGCCTCCGCCATGGTTTCCAGACACTTCTAACTTAGTGAGATGAGACGTTAGTTGAAAGCCGGTTTCGCCCTCTGTCAACATGCTCTTTGACAGAGTTGCGTGGAACTGGCACTCTCCGCCTGGGTTCGCAAACCATGCCAACTTTGTGACTCGCGGTGGTAGTTGAAAGAGGGTTTCCCTTCCGCGTCGTTTCACAGAGTTGAGTCTTTGGCACTTGCCCCGTAAGTGGCGCACGGGTTTTCAAACACTTGTAGCCACGTGAAACGAGGGGCTACTTGACAGAGGAAATCCCCCCACAGGGTTGCTATGCAGGGTTGACTGTGATACAGAGTGGACAGCACGTTGGCTGTAGGCCCCGCCTGGCTTTTCCAGCACTTCTGACTTTGTGAAACGAGACGGTCGTTGAAAGACGGTTTCCCCACAGTGTTGTTTGACAGAGTGGAGCCTGTGGCACTATCCGCCGAGGCACCGCACGTGCTTCCAAGCACCTGCAACTTACTGAAACCTGACGTTGGGCGAAAGATTGTTGACCCAGAGTTTCGTTTCACAGACTTGAGTCTGTGTGTGTGGCACTTTCCCGGTAGGCCCCGCGTAGTTTTCAAATACTACTAAGGTAGTGAAACAAGGGTGTGTAGTTGGAAGATGGTGCTTTTCTCGCCGAGGTGTCTCCCGGAGCTGAGGCAATATATTGCCCTTCCCTCACGGTATCCAGGGATGGGTCTTCAGACAGTTGTAGCTTTGGGAAACGAGGCGAGAGTTGAAAGACGGCCTCCCCGCCGTGTGGTTTGACAGAGTTGAGCCCGCGGCACTGTCCGCCTAGGCACCGCACGTGTTTTCAGACACCGGCAACTCGCGGAAACCTGACGTTGGGTGAGAGGTGGTTTACCCAGAGTTTCGTGTCACAGAGTCGAGTGTATGGCACTTTCCCTGGAGGCCCCGCGTAGTTTTCCAACACCACTAACGTAGTGAAACAAGAATTCAGTTGGAAGGTGCTTTTCTCGCCGAGCTGTCTCCCAGAGCTGAGGATACTGCTCTTCCCTCGTGGTTTCCGGCACGGGTTCTCAAACGGTACCAACTCACCGAAGCAAGATGCTCTTTAAAGAGGGATCCCCCCCACAGAGTTGTCTGACAGACTTCAGTGAACGGCGCTTTTCTGCCTAGGCCCCGCATAGGTTTTCAAGCACTTCTGAGTGGAGCCAGAGGTTAGGCGACAGACCTGTCCAACCATCGTGCGGTGTCCCAGACTTGAAGTGTACGGCGCCTTCCCGGTAGGCCTCGTTATAGGTTTTGAAACACTTCGAAGGGAGTGCAAGCAGAGGCTAGTGGAAAGGCAGTTTCACCACAGTGTTCCTTCACAGAGTTGAGTACACGCCACACACTCTGCATAGGCGCTGCGTAAGTTGTATCTGCTTGAAACTTTTGTCTGCGTGAGACCAGGTGCTACTTGAAACCTGGACTCCCCGCAGTGTTGTTTCACCGAGTCGAGTGTAGGGCCCCATCCCCGTAGACACCCCCCTCCCCCCCCCCCCGCCCCACGCATGTGTTTTCAGACACTTGTTACTTAGCGGAACTTGATGTTCGGTAGGTAAAAGACTGTTTCCTCACAGTGTGGTTTTACAGAGCTGAGCATACGGCCCCTTCGGTGTGGGCCCTGCGTGGTCTTCAGACCCTCCTTAGAGCGAGTCGGCCACAGAGCTGAGTATCACAGAGCTGAGTGTGTGACCCTTCCCTCACAGTTGCCCGCCTGCGTTTTCAAGCACGGCTGGCTTAGAGAAACAAGACGTTGCTTGAAGGATGGATTCCCCGCAGAACTGCCGGACAGACGTGAGTGTCGGGCACTTTCTGCATAGGCCCCACCCACATCGGCTTCCCAGCTCTTGGAACTTGGTGACACAAGCTGTCAGCTGAAAGAGCTTCTCATCACAATGTGGTTTCACAGAGTTGAGTCCCTGTGGCCCTCTCCTTGTAGGCCTCGCAATGGTTTGCAACCACTTCTGGCTGAGTGAAACGGGATTGTTGAAAGACGGCTTCCACAAGGTGGTCGCTTGAAAGATGGTTTCCTCACTGTCACGGGTCACAGAGGTGAGTCTAGTGCACTTTCCACCGAGGCCCCGTATCAGTTTCCAAAGTCTTATTAAACTGAAGTGAAACCCGATGTCAGTTGGAAAGATCCTCCCGTCACCACATCGTGGTGTTCGGGGTTGAGTCGAGGCCTCTTTTTCCGTGTGGGCTCGCCTAGGTTGTCAAACACTTCTCCCTTAGGGAAACCAGAGGCTCGTTGAAAGACGGTTTGGCTCGCCCACGGCGCTCTTTCGCACCGCTGAGCGCATGGCTCCATCCCCCAAGGCACCGCCCGTGTTGTCAAACACTCGGTAACTTAGCGAAACCTGGTGAGAGCCGAAAGATGGTCCCCCCGCAATGTTGTTGAACACAGATGGGTGTACGGCCCTCTCGACCTAGGCCCCGCATGGCTTTCAGACACGACCAATGTCGTGAAACGAGAGGTTCGTGGCAAGATGCTTCCCCCCCGCCCCACCCCCCCCCACCCCCACAGAGCTGTATTCACAGAGCTGAGTGCCTGGCAACTTCCCTGAGGTGCATGGTTGCCCGCAAGGGTTTCCGAACAGTACTAACTTCGTGAACGAAGATGTTAACTGGGAAGACGGACGGCCGCAGTGTCCCTAGACAGGAAGGGAGCGTAGGGCACTTTCTGCATCGGCCCCGCGTAAGGTTTCAAACACCTCTAACGTGGTGTGCCAAGACGTGAGTTGAAAGATCTTTTCAACACGCCGTGGTTTGTTTCACACTTGCGAATGTGGCCCTGTCCCTGTGAGCCTCGCCTAGGTTTCCAGACACTTCTAACTTAGTGAAACCAGAAGTTAGTTGGAAGCCTGTTTCCCCCGTGTTCTTTCCCAGAGTTGGGGACATGGCACGTTCCGCTCGGACGCCGCACAGGTTTTCAAACACGGCGATCTTCGTGAAACCGGGTGTTACTTGAAAGATGGCCCCCCCACAGTGTGGTCTCACAGAGTGGAGTACGCGGCCCGTTCCGACTAGCACCCGCATGGGTGGTCCCACACGTCTAACTTACGGAAACAAGATGTGGGTTGAAACCCGGTCTCCCCCAAATGCTCTTTGACCCCATGGGAGGACAATGGCACTTTTCGCCTAAGCCCCGCACCGGGGTTCAAACAATTCTCACTTTGTGAAGTGAGGTGGCAGTCGAAAGATGGTTGCAGCTCAGCGTCGTTTCACAAAGCGGAGTGTATGGTACTGTCCGCGTAGGTCGCTCATAGGTTTTCGAACACTTCTACGTCTGTGAAGCGAGACGTAGACCGAAAGATGGCTGGCTATGCCACCGTGTTTCCCGGAGTAGACTTCCCCTGTAGGCCCTTCCCCTGTAGCTTCTGCATAGGGTTTTCGAACCCTTCGGGACAAGTGACCCCAGAAGTTATTTGAGACACGGTTTGAGCACAGTGAGTGTTGGTTGCGAAAGTTGAGGACGTGACACTTTCTGGGTAGAACCCGCAGAGCTTTGCAGCCACTTCTGCCTCCGTGAAACGAGAAGTTAGGCGAAAGATGAATTCCCCTCGGTGTGGTTCTACGGCGTTGACTCTATGGCACTTGGTAGGGCCCCCACGTGGATTTTCGAGCGCTTCTAACTTTGTGAAACGGGATGACAGTCGCACGCTGATTTCACCACAGCGTTGTTCACCTAGTTGCGTGCGTGGCACTTTTCCGCCGAGGCCGCGCGTACGTATCAATCCCTTCTCAGTGAGCGAGAACGACGTCAGCTGCAAGATGGCTTTCCAAGTGTTGTGTCACGGAGGTGAGTACATTGCAGTGTCCGCACGGGCCGCGTCGAGCTGCCATACCATCTACCTTAGCGAAACCGAATGTCAGTTGAAAGGTCTTCTCATCACAATGCGGTTTCTTAGAGTTGAGTATAGACGGCACTTTCCTTGTAGGCCTCGCATAGGTTTTCCACCACTTCTAGCTTTGCGAAACCAGATGGTTTCCCCCACAGTGTTGTTTGACAGAGTGGGGCCTGTGGCAGCGTCCGCCCAGGCACCGCGTGTGTTTTCAAACACTTGCAACTTATTGAAGCCTGACGTTAGGTGAAAGGGTTCTGTTTCACCGAGTTGCGTGTATGTAATGGCACTTCCCGCGTAGGCCCCACCTCGAGTTCCCGGCACTTCCGACTTCGTGTAAAGAGATGAGCGTTGAAAGATGGTGTCCCCACAGCGTTAGATCACGTAGTTGAGTGTCTGGCACTTTTCCGCATTAAGTCCTGCATAGTTGGCGAGCGAGAGTTTAGCTTCGTGAAACCGGACGCTAGTTGAGAGATGGTGTCGCCAAACTTCCCCACCCCCCTCCCCTCCCCCAGAGTCGAGGGTTTGGCACCCTTGTGGGTAGGCCTCGCAGTGGTGTCCAAACCCTTCTTACTTAGAGGAAGCCGATGTCCGTTGAACGACGCTTTACCGACACTGTCGTTTCCCAGAGTTCAGCATATGGCACTTGCCTTGTAGGCCCCTCCTAAGGTCTCAGACACTTCCTAACTCAGGGAAACAAGCGGTTCGTCGAAAGAGGGGATACCCCACAGCGTGTCTGAGAGTTGAGTGTGTGACCCGTTCGGGGTAGGCCCCGCATTGGTTTTCAAAGACAGGTCACGTAGTGAAAGGAGACCCTCAGTTGACTGGCAGGTTCCCTAAAGTGCTGCTTCAGAGTTGAGTGTGTGCAAACTTCCTGCCCGGGCTCTGCAGGAGTTTTCAGAAACTGCCGAGTGAGGGAAAGGAGACGTTAACTAACGTTGCAAGAGGGTTTCCCCACAGGGATTCGCAGCGCGGAGCCCATGGAACGTACCGCCTGGGCCCTGGATGGTGTGCAAACACCTGTCTGCTGGTGACGTGCAGCTGCTGTGAGTTGAAAGAGGGTTTCCCCAGAGTGATTCCCAGAGCTGAGCCCAGGGCCCTTTCGGGGTAGGCCCCGCCTTGGTTTTTCAAGCAAGTCTTGGTGAAAAGAGAGGCTAGTGGAAAGACCGTGTCCCCAAAGTGCTGCATGAGAGAGTTGAGTCCATGGAACTTGCCGCAGCCTCCGCCATGGTTTCCAGACACTTCTAACTTAGTGAGATGAGACGTTAGTTGAAAGCCGGTTTCGCCCTCTGTCAACATGCTCTTTGACAGAGTTGCGTGGAACTGGCACTCTCCGCCTGGGTTCGCAAACCATGCCAACTTTGTGACTCGCGGTGGTAGTTGAAAGAGGGTTTCCCTTCCGCGTCGTTTCACAGAGTTGAGTCTTTGGCACTTGCCCCGTAAGTGGCGCACGGGTTTTCAAACACTTGTAGCCACGTGAAACGAGGGGCTACTTGACAGAGGAAATCCCCCCACAGGGTTGCTATGCAGGGTTGACTGTGATACAGAGTGGACAGCACGTTGGCTGTAGGCCCCGCCTGGCTTTTCCAGCACTTCTGACTTTGTGAAACGAGACGGTCGTTGAAAGACGGTTTCCCCACAGTGTTGTTTGACAGAGTGGAGCCTGTGGCACTATCCGCCGAGGCACCGCACGTGCTTCCAAGCACCTGCAACTTACTGAAACCTGACGTTGGGCGAAAGATTGTTGACCCAGAGTTTCGTTTCACAGACTTGAGTCTGTGTGTGTGGCACTTTCCCGGTAGGCCCCGCGTAGTTTTCAAATACTACTAAGGTAGTGAAACAAGGGTGTGTAGTTGGAAGATGGTGCTTTTCTCGCCGAGGTGTCTCCCGGAGCTGAGGCAATATATTGCCCTTCCCTCACGGTATCCAGGGATGGGTCTTCAGACAGTTGTAGCTTTGGGAAACGAGGCGAGAGTTGAAAGACGGCCTCCCCGCCGTGTGGTTTGACAGAGTTGAGCCCGCGGCACTGTCCGCCTAGGCACCGCACGTGTTTTCAGACACCGGCAACTCGCGGAAACCTGACGTTGGGTGAGAGGTGGTTTACCCAGAGTTTCGTGTCACAGAGTCGAGTGTATGGCACTTTCCCTGGAGGCCCCGCGTAGTTTTCCAACACCACTAACGTAGTGAAACAAGAATTCAGTTGGAAGGTGCTTTTCTCGCCGAGCTGTCTCCCAGAGCTGAGGATACTGCTCTTCCCTCGTGGTTTCCGGCACGGGTTCTCAAACGGTACCAACTCACCGAAGCAAGATGCTCTTTAAAGAGGGATCCCCCCCACAGAGTTGTCTGACAGACTTCAGTGAACGGCGCTTTTCTGCCTAGGCCCCGCATAGGTTTTCAAGCACTTCTGAGTGGAGCCAGAGGTTAGGCGACAGACCTGTCCAACCATCGTGCGGTGTCCCAGACTTGAAGTGTACGGCGCCTTCCCGGTAGGCCTCGTTATAGGTTTTGAAACACTTCGAAGGGAGTGCAAGCAGAGGCTAGTGGAAAGGCAGTTTCACCACAGTGTTCCTTCACAGAGTTGAGTACACGCCACACACTCTGCATAGGCGCTGCGTAAGTTGTATCTGCTTGAAACTTTTGTCTGCGTGAGACCAGGTGCTACTTGAAACCTGGACTCCCCGCAGTGTTGTTTCACCGAGTCGAGTGTAGGGCCCCATCCCCGTAGACACCCCCCCCCCCCCCCCCGCCCCACGCATGTGTTTTCAGACACTTGTTACTTAGCGGAACTTGATGTTCGGTAGGTAAAAGACTGTTTCCTCACAGTGTGGTTTTACAGAGCTGAGCATACGGCCCCTTCGGTGTGGGCCCTGCGTGGTCTTCAGACCCTCCTTAGAGCGAGTCGGCCACAGAGCTGAGTATCACAGAGCTGAGTGTGTGACCCTTCCCTCACAGTTGCCCGCCTGCGTTTTCAAGCACGGCTGGCTTAGAGAAACAAGACGTTGCTTGAAGGATGGATTTCCCGCAGAACTGCCGGACAGACGTGAGTGTCGGGCACTTTCTGCATAGGCCCCACCCACATCGGCTTCCCAGCTCTTGGAACTTGGTGACACAAGCTGTCAGCTGAAAGAGCTTCTCATCACAATGTGGTTTCACAGAGTTGAGTCCCTGTGGCCCTCTCCTTGTAGGCCTCGCAATGGTTTGCAACCACTTCTGGCTGAGTGAAACGGGATTGTTGAAAGACGGCTTCCACAAGGTGGTCGCTTGAAAGATGGTTTCCTCACTGTCACGGGTCACAGAGCTGAGTCTAGTGCACTTTCCACCGAGGCCCCGTATCAGTTTCCAAAGTCTTATTAAACTGAAGTGAAACCCGATGTCAGTTGGAAAGATCCTCCCGTCACCACATCGTGGTGTTCGGGGTTGAGTCGAGGCCTCTTTTTCCGTGTGGGCTCGCCTAGGTTGTCAAACACTTCTCCCTTAGGGAAACCAGAGGCTCGTTGAAAGACGGTTTGGCTCGCCCACGGCGCTCTTTCGCACCGCTGAGCGCATGGCTCCATCCCCCAAGGCACCGCCCGTGTTGTCAAACACTCGGTAACTTAGCGAAACCTGGTGAGAGCCGAAAGATGGTCCCCCCGCAATGTTGTTGAACACAGATGGGTGTACGGCCCTCTCGACCTAGGCCCCGCATGGCTTTCAGACACGACCAATGTCGTGAAACGAGAGGTTCGTGGCAAGATGCTTCCCCCCCGCCCCACCCCCCCCCACCCCCACAGAGCTGTATTCACAGAGCTGAGTGCCTGGCAACTTCCCTGAGGTGCATGGTTGCCCGCAAGGGTTTCCGAACAGTACTAACTTCGTGAACGAAGATGTTAACTGGGAAGACGGACGGCCGCAGTGTCCCTAGACAGGAAGGGAGCGTAGGGCACTTTCTGCATCGGCCCCGCGTAAGGTTTCAAACACCTCTAACGTGGTGTGCCAAGACGTGAGTTGAAAGATCTTTTCAACACGCCGTGGTTTGTTTCACACTTGCGAATGTGGCCCTGTCCCTGTGAGCCTCGCCTAGGTTTCCAGACACTTCTAACTTAGTGAAACCAGAAGTTAGTTGGAAGCCTGTTTCCCCCGTGTTCTTTCCCAGAGTTGGGGACATGGCACGTTCCGCTCGGACGCCGCACAGGTTTTCAAACACGGCGATCTTCGTGAAACCGGGTGTTACTTGAAAGATGGCCCCCCCACAGTGTGGTCTCACAGAGTGGAGTACGCGGCCCGTTCCGACTAGCACCCGCATGGGTGGTCCCACACGTCTAACTTACGGAAACAAGATGTGGGTTGAAACCCGGTCTCCCCCAAATGCTCTTTGACCCCATGGGAGGACAATGGCACTTTTCGCCTAAGCCCCGCACCGGGGTTCAAACAATTCTCACTTTGTGAAGTGAGGTGGCAGTCGAAAGATGGTTGCAGCTCAGCGTCGTTTCACAAAGCGGAGTGTATGGTACTGTCCGCGTAGGTCGCTCATAGGTTTTCGAACACTTCTACGTCTGTGAAGCGAGACGTAGACCGAAAGATGGCTGGCTATGCCACCGTGTTTCCCGGAGTAGACTTCCCCTGTAGGCCCTTCCCCTGTAGCTTCTGCATAGGGTTTTCGAACCCTTCGGGACAAGTGACCCCAGAAGTTATTTGAGACACGGTTTGAGCACAGTGAGTGTTGGTTGCGAAAGTTGAGGACGTGACACTTTCTGGGTAGAACCCGCAGAGCTTTGCAGCCACTTCTGCCTCCGTGAAACGAGAAGTTAGGCGAAAGATGAATTCCCCTCGGTGTGGTTCTACGGCGTTGACTCTATGGCACTTGGTAGGGCCCCCACGTGGATTTTCGAGCGCTTCTAACTTTGTGAAACGGGATGACAGTCGCACGCTGATTTCACCACAGCGTTGTTCACCTAGTTGCGTGCGTGGCACTTTTCCGCCGAGGCCGCGCGTACGTATCAATCCCTTCTCAGTGAGCGAGAACGACGTCAGCTGCAAGATGGCTTTCCAAGTGTTGTGTCACGGAGGTGAGTACATTGCAGTGTCCGCACGGGCCGCGTCGAGCTGCCATACCATCTACCTTAGCGAAACCGAATGTCAGTTGAAAGGTCTTCTCATCACAATGCGGTTTCTTAGAGTTGAGTATAGACGGCACTTTCCTTGTAGGCCTCGCATAGGTTTTCCACCACTTCTAGCTTTGCGAAACCAGATGGTTTCCCCCACAGTGTTGTTTGACAGAGTGGGGCCTGTGGCAGCGTCCGCCCAGGCACCGCGTGTGTTTTCAAACACTTGCAACTTATTGAAGCCTGACGTTAGGTGAAAGGGTTCTGTTTCACCGAGTTGCGTGTATGTAATGGCACTTCCCGCGTAGGCCCCACCTCGAGTTCCCGGCACTTCCGACTTCGTGTAAAGAGATGAGCGTTGAAAGATGGTGTCCCCACAGCGTTAGATCACGTAGTTGAGTGTCTGGCACTTTTCCGCATTAAGTCCTGCATAGTTGGCGAGCGAGAGTTTAGCTTCGTGAAACCGGACGCTAGTTGAGAGATGGTGTCGCCAAACTTCCCCACCCCCCTCCCCTCCCCCAGAGTCGAGGGTTTGGCACCCTTGTGGGTAGGCCTCGCAGTGGTGTCCAAACCCTTCTTACTTAGAGGAAGCCGATGTCCGTTGAACGACGCTTTACCGACACTGTCGTTTCCCAGAGTTCAGCATATGGCACTTGCCTTGTAGGCCCCTCCTAAGGTCTCAGACACTTCCTAACTCAGGGAAACAAGCGGTTCGTCGAAAGAGGGGATACCCCACAGCGTGTCTGAGAGTTGAGTGTGTGACCCGTTCGGGGTAGGCCCCGCATTGGTTTTCAAAGACAGGTCACGTAGTGAAAGGAGACCCTCAGTTGACTGGCAGGTTCCCTAAAGTGCTGCTTCAGAGTTGAGTGTGTGCAAACTTCCTGCCCGGGCTCCGCAGGAGTTTTCAGAAACTGCCGAGTGAGGGAAAGGAGACGTTAACTAACGTTGCAAGAGGGTTTCCCCACAGGGATTCGCAGCGCGGAGCCCATGGAACGTACCGCCTGGGCCCTGGATGGTGTGCAAACACCTGTCTGCTGGTGACGTGCAGCTGCTGTGAGTTGAAAGAGGGTTTCCCCAGAGTGATTCCCAGAGCTGAGCCCAGGGCCCTTTCGGGGTAGGCCCCGCCTTGGTTTTTCAAGCAAGTCTTGGTGAAAAGAGAGGCTAGTGGAAAGACCGTGTCCCCAAAGTGCTGCATGAGAGAGTTGAGTCCATGGAACTTGCCGCAGCCTCCGCCATGGTTTCCAGACACTTCTAACTTAGTGAGATGAGACGTTAGTTGAAAGCCGGTTTCGCCCTCTGTCAACATGCTCTTTGACAGAGTTGCGTGGAACTGGCACTCTCCGCCTGGGTTCGCAAACCATGCCAACTTTGTGACTCGCGGTGGTAGTTGAAAGAGGGTTTCCCTTCCGCGTCGTTTCACAGAGTTGAGTCTTTGGCACTTGCCCCGTAAGTGGCGCACGGGTTTTCAAACACTTGTAGCCACGTGAAACGAGGGGCTACTTGACAGAGGAAATCCCCCCACAGGGTTGCTATGCAGGGTTGACTGTGATACAGAGTGGACAGCACGTTGGCTGTAGGCCCCGCCTGGCTTTTCCAGCACTTCTGACTTTGTGAAACGAGACGGTCGTTGAAAGACGGTTTCCCCACAGTGTTGTTTGACAGAGTGGAGCCTGTGGCACTATCCGCCGAGGCACCGCACGTGCTTCCAAGCACCTGCAACTTACTGAAACCTGACGTTGGGCGAAAGATTGTTGACCCAGAGTTTCGTTTCACAGACTTGAGTCTGTGTGTGTGGCACTTTCCCGGTAGGCCCCGCGTAGTTTTCAAATACTACTAAGGTAGTGAAACAAGGGTGTGTAGTTGGAAGATGGTGCTTTTCTCGCCGAGGTGTCTCCCGGAGCTGAGGCAATATATTGCCCTTCCCTCACGGTATCCAGGGATGGGTCTTCAGACAGTTGTAGCTTTGGGAAACGAGGCGAGAGTTGAAAGACGGCCTCCCCGCCGTGTGGTTTGACAGAGTTGAGCCCGCGGCACTGTCCGCCTAGGCACCGCACGTGTTTTCAGACACCGGCAACTCGCGGAAACCTGACGTTGGGTGAGAGGTGGTTTACCCAGAGTTTCGTGTCACAGAGTCGAGTGTATGGCACTTTCCCTGGAGGCCCCGCGTAGTTTTCCAACACCACTAACGTAGTGAAACAAGAATTCAGTTGGAAGGTGCTTTTCTCGCCGAGCTGTCTCCCAGAGCTGAGGATACTGCTCTTCCCTCGTGGTTTCCGGCACGGGTTCTCAAACGGTACCAACTCACCGAAGCAAGATGCTCTTTAAAGAGGGATCCCCCCCACAGAGTTGTCTGACAGACTTCAGTGAACGGCGCTTTTCTGCCTAGGCCCCGCATAGGTTTTCAAGCACTTCTGAGTGGAGCCAGAGGTTAGGCGACAGACCTGTCCAACCATCGTGCGGTGTCCCAGACTTGAAGTGTACGGCGCCTTCCCGGTAGGCCTCGTTATAGGTTTTGAAACACTTCGAAGGGAGTGCAAGCAGAGGCTAGTGGAAAGGCAGTTTCACCACAGTGTTCCTTCACAGAGTTGAGTACACGCCACACACTCTGCATAGGCGCTGCGTAAGTTGTATCTGCTTGAAACTTTTGTCTGCGTGAGACCAGGTGCTACTTGAAACCTGGACTCCCCGCAGTGTTGTTTCACCGAGTCGAGTGTAGGGCCCCATCCCCGTAGACACCCCCCCCCCCCCCCCCGCCCCACGCATGTGTTTTCAGACACTTGTTACTTAGCGGAACTTGATGTTCGGTAGGTAAAAGACTGTTTCCTCACAGTGTGGTTTTACAGAGCTGAGCATACGGCCCCTTCGGTGTGGGCCCTGCGTGGTCTTCAGACCCTCCTTAGAGCGAGTCGGCCACAGAGCTGAGTATCACAGAGCTGAGTGTGTGACCCTTCCCTCACAGTTGCCCGCCTGCGTTTTCAAGCACGGCTGGCTTAGAGAAACAAGACGTTGCTTGAAGGATGGATTCCCCGCAGAACTGCCGGACAGACGTGAGTGTCGGGCACTTTCTGCATAGGCCCCACCCACATCGGCTTCCCAGCTCTTGGAACTTGGTGACACAGGCTGTCAGCTGAAAGAGCTTCTCATCACAATGTGGTTTCACAGAGTTGAGTCCCTGTGGCCCTCTCCTTGTAGGCCTCGCAATGGTTTGCAACCACTTCTGGCTGAGTGAAACGGGATTGTTGAAAGACGGCTTCCACAAGGTGGTCGCTTGAAAGATGGTTTCCTCACTGTCACGGGTCACAGAGGTGAGTCTAGTGCACTTTCCACCGAGGCCCCGTATCAGTTTCCAAAGTCTTATTAAACTGAAGTGAAACCCGATGTCAGTTGGAAAGATCCTCCCGTCACCACATCGTGGTGTTCGGGGTTGAGTCGAGGCCTCTTTTTCCGTGTGGGCTCGCCTAGGTTGTCAAACACTTCTCCCTTAGGGAAACCAGAGGCTCGTTGAAAGACGGTTTGGCTCGCCCACGGCGCTCTTTCGCACCGCTGAGCGCATGGCTCCATCCCCCAAGGCACCGCCCGTGTTGTCAAACACTCGGTAACTTAGCGAAACCTGGTGAGAGCCGAAAGATGGTCCCCCCGCAATGTTGTTGAACACAGATGGGTGTACGGCCCTCTCGACCTAGGCCCCGCATGGCTTTCAGACACGACCAATGTCGTGAAACGAGAGGTTCGTGGCAAGATGCTTCCCCCCCGCCCCACCCCCCCCCACCCCCACAGAGCTGTATTCACAGAGCTGAGTGCCTGGCAACTTCCCTGAGGTGCATGGTTGCCCGCAAGGGTTTCCGAACAGTACTAACTTCGTGAACGAAGATGTTAACTGGGAAGACGGACGGCCGCAGTGTCCCTAGACAGGAAGGGAGCGTAGGGCACTTTCTGCATCGGCCCCGCGTAAGGTTTCAAACACCTCTAACGTGGTGTGCCAAGACGTGAGTTGAAAGATCTTTTCAACACGCCGTGGTTTGTTTCACACTTGCGAATGTGGCCCTGTCCCTGTGAGCCTCGCCTAGGTTTCCAGACACTTCTAACTTAGTGAAACCAGAAGTTAGTTGGAAGCCTGTTTCCCCCGTGTTCTTTCCCAGAGTTGGGGACATGGCACGTTCCGCTCGGACGCCGCACAGGTTTTCAAACACGGCGATCTTCGTGAAACCGGGTGTTACTTGAAAGATGGCCCCCCCACAGTGTGGTCTCACAGAGTGGAGTACGCGGCCCGTTCCGACTAGCACCCGCATGGGTGGTCCCACACGTCTAACTTACGGAAACAAGATGTGGGTTGAAACCCGGTCTCCCCCAAATGCTCTTTGACCCCATGGGAGGACAATGGCACTTTTCGCCTAAGCCCCGCACCGGGGTTCAAACAATTCTCACTTTGTGAAGTGAGGTGGCAGTCGAAAGATGGTTGCAGCTCAGCGTCGTTTCACAAAGCGGAGTGTATGGTACTGTCCGCGTAGGTCGCTCATAGGTTTTCGAACACTTCTACGTCTGTGAAGCGAGACGTAGACCGAAAGATGGCTGGCTATGCCACCGTGTTTCCCGGAGTAGACTTCCCCTGTAGGCCCTTCCCCTGTAGCTTCTGCATAGGGTTTTCGAACCCTTCGGGACAAGTGACCCCAGAAGTTATTTGAGACACGGTTTGAGCACAGTGAGTGTTGGTTGCGAAAGTTGAGGACGTGACACTTTCTGGGTAGAACCCGCAGAGCTTTGCAGCCACTTCTGCCTCCGTGAAACGAGAAGTTAGGCGAAAGATGAATTCCGCTCGGTGTGGTTCTACGGCGTTGACTCTATGGCACTTGGTAGGGCCCCCACGTGGATTTTCGAGCGCTTCTAACTTTGTGAAACGGGATGACAGTCGCACGCTGATTTCACCACAGCGTTGTTCACCTAGTTGCGTGCGTGGCACTTTTCCGCCGAGGCCGCGCGTACGTATCAATCCCTTCTCAGTGAGCGAGAACGACGTCAGCTGCAAGATGGCTTTCCAAGTGTTGTGTCACGGAGGTGAGTACATTGCAGTGTCCGCACGGGCCGCGTCGAGCTGCCATACCATCTACCTTAGCGAAACCGAATGTCAGTTGAAAGGTCTTCTCATCACAATGCGGTTTCTTAGAGTTGAGTATAGACGGCACTTTCCTTGTAGGCCTCGCATAGGTTTTCCACCACTTCTAGCTTTGCGAAACCAGATGGTTTCCCCCACAGTGTTGTTTGACAGAGTGGGGCCTGTGGCAGCGTCCGCCCAGGCACCGCGTGTGTTTTCAAACACTTGCAACTTATTGAAGCCTGACGTTAGGTGAAAGGGTTCTGTTTCACCGAGTTGCGTGTATGTAATGGCACTTCCCGCGTAGGCCCCACCTCGAGTTCCCGGCACTTCCGACTTCGTGTAAAGAGATGAGCGTTGAAAGATGGTGTCCCCACAGCGTTAGATCACGTAGTTGAGTGTCTGGCACTTTTCCGCATTAAGTCCTGCATAGTTGGCGAGCGAGAGTTTAGCTTCGTGAAACCGGACGCTAGTTGAGAGATGGTGTCGCCAAACTTCCCCACCCCCCTCCCCTCCCCCAGAGTCGAGGGTTTGGCACCCTTGTGGGTAGGCCTCGCAGTGGTGTCCAAACCCTTCTTACTTAGAGGAAGCCGATGTCCGTTGAACGACGCTTTACCGACACTGTCGTTTCCCAGAGTTCAGCATATGGCACTTGCCTTGTAGGCCCCTCCTAAGGTCTCAGACACTTCCTAACTCAGGGAAACAAGCGGTTCGTCGAAAGAGGGGATACCCCACAGCGTGTCTGAGAGTTGAGTGTGTGACCCGTTCGGGGTAGGCCCCGCATTGGTTTTCAAAGACAGGTCACGTAGTGAAAGGAGACCCTCAGTTGACTGGCAGGTTCCCTAAAGTGCTGCTTCAGAGTTGAGTGTGTGCAACCTTCCTGCCCGGGCTCCGCAGGAGTTTTCAGAAACTGCCGAGTGAGGGAAAGGAGACGTTAACTAACGTTGCAAGAGGGTTTCCCCACAGGGATTCGCAGCGCGGAGCCCATGGAACGTACCGCCTGGGCCCTGGATGGTGTGCAAACACCTGTCTGCTGGTGACGTGCAGCTGCTGTGAGTTGAAAGAGGGTTTCCCCAGAGTGATTCCCAGAGCTGAGCCCAGGGCCCTTTCGGGGTAGGCCCCGCCTTGGTTTTTCAAGCAAGTCTTGGTGAAAAGAGAGGCTAGTGGAAAGACCGTGTCCCCAAAGTGCTGCATGAGAGAGTTGAGTCCATGGAACTTGCCGCAGCCTCCGCCATGGTTTCCAGACACTTCTAACTTAGTGAGATGAGACGTTAGTTGAAAGCCGGTTTCGCCCTCTGTCAACATGCTCTTTGACAGAGTTGCGTGGAACTGGCACTCTCCGCCTGGGTTCGCAAACCATGCCAACTTTGTGACTCGCGGTGGTAGTTGAAAGAGGGTTTCCCTTCCGCGTCGTTTCACAGAGTTGAGTCTTTGGCACTTGCCCCGTAAGTGGCGCACGGGTTTTCAAACACTTGTAGCCACGTGAAACGAGGGGCTACTTGACAGAGGAAATCCCCCCACAGGGTTGCTATGCAGGGTTGACTGTGATACAGAGTGGACAGCACGTTGGCTGTAGGCCCCGCCTGGCTTTTCCAGCACTTCTGACTTTGTGAAACGAGACGGCCGTTGAAAGACGGTTTCCCCACAGTGTTGTTTGACAGAGTGGAGCCTGTGGCACTATCCGCCGAGGCCCCGCACGTGCTTCCAAGCACCTGCAACTTACTGAAACCTGACGTTGGGCGAAAGATTGTTGACCCAGAGTTTCGTTTCACAGACTTGAGTCTGTGTGTGTGGCACTTTCCCGGTAGGCCCCGCGTAGTTTTCAAATACTACTAAGGTAGTGAAACAAGGGTGTGTAGTTGGAAGATGGTGCTTTTCTCGCCGAGGTGTCTCCCGGAGCTGAGGCAATATATTGCCCTTCCCTCACGGTATCCAGGGATGGGTCTTCAGACAGTTGTAGCTTTGGGAAACGAGGCGAGAGTTGAAAGACGGCCTCCCCGCCGTGTGGTTTGACAGAGTTGAGCCCGCGGCACTGTCCGCCTAGGCACCGCACGTGTTTTCAGACACCGGCAACTCGCGGAAACCTGACGTTGGGTGAGAGGTGGTTTACCCAGAGTTTCGTGTCACAGAGTCGAGTGTATGGCACTTTCCCTGGAGGCCCCGCGTAGTTTTCCAACACCACTAACGTAGTGAAACAAGAATTCAGTTGGAAGGTGCTTTTCTCGCCGAGCTGTCTCCCAGAGCTGAGGATACTGCTCTTCCCTCGTGGTTTCCGGCACGGGTTCTCAAACGGTACCAACTCACCGAAGCAAGATGCTCTTTAAAGAGGGATCCCCCCCACAGAGTTGTCTGACAGACTTCAGTGAACGGCGCTTTTCTGCCTAGGCCCCGCATAGGTTTTCAAGCACTTCTGAGTGGAGCCAGAGGTTAGGCGACAGACCTGTCCAACCATCGTGCGGTGTCCCAGACTTGAAGTGTACGGCGCCTTCCCGGTAGGCCTCGTTATAGGTTTTGAAACACTTCGAAGGGAGTGCAAGCAGAGGCTAGTGGAAAGGCAGTTTCACCACAGTGTTCCTTCACAGAGTTGAGTACACGCCACACACTCTGCATAGGCGCTGCGTAAGTTGTATCTGCTTGAAACTTTTGTCTGCGTGAGACCAGGTGCTACTTGAAACCTGGACTCCCCGCAGTGTTGTTTCACCGAGTCGAGTGTAGGGCCCCATCCCCGTAGACACCCCCCCCCCCCCGCCCCACGCATGTGTTTTCAGACACTTGTTACTTAGCGGAACTTGATGTTCGGTAGGTAAAAGACTGTTTCCTCACAGTGTGGTTTTACAGAGCTGAGCATACGGCCCCTTCGGTGTGGGCCCTGCGTGGTCTTCAGACCCTCCTTAGAGCGAGTCGGCCACAGAGCTGAGTATCACAGAGCTGAGTGTGTGACCCTTCCCTCACAGTTGCCCGCCTGCGTTTTCAAGCACGGCTGGCTTAGAGAAACAAGACGTTGCTTGAAGGATGGATTCCCCGCAGAACTGCCGGACAGACGTGAGTGTCGGGCACTTTCTGCATAGGCCCCACCCACATCGGCTTCCCAGCTCTTGGAACTTGGTGACACAAGCTGTCAGCTGAAAGAGCTTCTCATCACAATGTGGTTTCACAGAGTTGAGTCCCTGTGGCCCTCTCCTTGTAGGCCTCGCAATGGTTTGCAACCACTTCTGGCTGAGTGAAACGGGATTGTTGAAAGACGGCTTCCACAAGGTGGTCGCTTGAAAGATGGTTTCCTCACTGTCACGGGTCACAGAGGTGAGTCTAGTGCACTTTCCACCGAGGCCCCGTATCAGTTTCCAAAGTCTTATTAAACTGAAGTGAAACCCGATGTCAGTTGGAAAGATCCTCCCGTCACCACATCGTGGTGTTCGGGGTTGAGTCGAGGCCTCTTTTTCCGTGTGGGCTCGCCTAGGTTGTCAAACACTTCTCCCTTAGGGAAACCAGAGGCTCGTTGAAAGACGGTTTGGCTCGCCCACGGCGCTCTTTCGCACCGCTGAGCGCATGGCTCCATCCCCCAAGGCACCGCCCGTGTTGTCAAACACTCGGTAACTTAGCGAAACCTGGTGAGAGCCGAAAGATGGTCCCCCCGCAATGTTGTTGAACACAGATGGGTGTACGGCCCTCTCGACCTAGGCCCCGCATGGCTTTCAGACACGACCAATGTCGTGAAACGAGAGGTTCGTGGCAAGATGCTTCCCCCCCGCCCCACCCCCCCCCCACCCCCACAGAGCTGTATTCACAGAGCTGAGTGCCTGGCAACTTCCCTGAGGTGCATGGTTGCCCGCAAGGGTTTCCGAACAGTACTAACTTCGTGAACGAAGATGTTAACTGGGAAGACGGACGGCCGCAGTGTCCCTAGACAGGAAGGGAGCGTAGGGCACTTTCTGCATCGGCCCCGCGTAAGGTTTCAAACACCTCTAACGTGGTGTGCCAAGACGTGAGTTGAAAGATCTTTTCAACACGCCGTGGTTTGTTTCACACTTGCGAATGTGGCCCTGTCCCTGTGAGCCTCGCCTAGGTTTCCAGACACTTCTAACTTAGTGAAACCAGAAGTTAGTTGGAAGCCTGTTTCCCCCGTGTTCTTTCCCAGAGTTGGGGACATGGCACGTTCCGCTCGGACGCCGCACAGGTTTTCAAACACGGCGATCTTCGTGAAACCGGGTGTTACTTGAAAGATGGCCCCCCCACAGTGTGGTCTCACAGAGTGGAGTACGCGGCCCGTTCCGACTAGCACCCGCATGGGTGGTCCCACACGTCTAACTTACGGAAACAAGATGTGGGTTGAAACCCGGTCTCCCCCAAATGCTCTTTGACCCCATGGGAGGACAATGGCACTTTTCGCCTAAGCCCCGCACCGGGGTTCAAACAATTCTCACTTTGTGAAGTGAGGTGGCAGTCGAAAGATGGTTGCAGCTCAGCGTCGTTTCACAAAGCGGAGTGTATGGTACTGTCCGCGTAGGTCGCTCATAGGTTTTCGAACACTTCTACGTCTGTGAAGCGAGACGTAGACCGAAAGATGGCTGGCTATGCCACCGTGTTTCCCGGAGTAGACTTCCCCTGTAGGCCCTTCCCCTGTAGCTTCTGCATAGGGTTTTCGAACCCTTCGGGACAAGTGACCCCAGAAGTTATTTGAGACACGGTTTGAGCACAGTGAGTGTTGGTTGCGAAAGTTGAGGACGTGACACTTTCTGGGTAGAACCCGCAGAGCTTTGCAGCCACTTCTGCCTCCGTGAAACGAGAAGTTAGGCGAAAGATGAATTCCCCTCGGTGTGGTTCTACGGCGTTGACTCTATGGCACTTGGTAGGGCCCCCACGTGGATTTTCGAGCGCTTCTAACTTTGTGAAACGGGATGACAGTCGCACGCTGATTTCACCACAGCGTTGTTCACCTAGTTGCGTGCGTGGCACTTTTCCGCCGAGGCCGCGCGTACGCATCAATCCCTTCTCAGTGAGCGAGAACGACGTCAGCTGCAAGATGGCTTTCCAAGTGTTGTGTCACGGAGGTGAGTACATTGCAGTGTCCGCACGGGCCGCGTCGAGCTGCCATACCATCTACCTTAGCGAAACCGAATGTCAGTTGAAAGGTCTTCTCATCACAATGCGGTTTCTTAGAGTTGAGTATAGACGGCACTTTCCTTGTAGGCCTCGCATAGGTTTTCCACCACTTCTAGCTTTGCGAAACCAGATGGTTTCCCCCACAGTGTTGTTTGACAGAGTGGGGCCTGTGGCAGCGTCCGCCCAGGCACCGCGTGTGTTTTCAAACACTTGCAACTTATTGAAGCCTGACGTTAGGTGAAAGGGTTCTGTTTCACCGAGTTGCGTGTATGTAATGGCACTTCCCGCGTAGGCCCCACCTCGAGTTCCCGGCACTTCCGACTTCGTGTAAAGAGATGAGCGTTGAAAGATGGTGTCCCCACAGCGTTAGATCACGTAGTTGAGTGTCTGGCACTTTTCCGCATTAAGTCCTGCATAGTTGGCGAGCGAGAGTTTAGCTTCGTGAAACCGGACGCTAGTTGAGAGATGGTGTCGCCAAACTTCCCCACCCCCCTCCCCTCCCCCAGAGTCGAGGGTTTGGCACCCTTGTGGGTAGGCCTCGCAGTGGTGTCCAAACCCTTCTTACTTAGAGGAAGCCGATGTCCGTTGAACGACGCTTTACCGACACTGTCGTTTCCCAGAGTTCAGCATATGGCACTTGCCTTGTAGGCCCCTCCTAAGGTCTCAGACACTTCCTAACTCAGGGAAACAAGCGGTTCGTCGAAAGAGGGGATACCCCACAGCGTGTCTGAGAGTTGAGTGTGTGACCCGTTCGGGGTAGGCCCCGCATTGGTTTTCAAAGACAGGTCACGTAGTGAAAGGAGACCCTCAGTTGACTGGCAGGTTCCCTAAAGTGCTGCTTCAGAGTTGAGTGTGTGCAACCTTCCTGCCCGGGCTCCGCAGGAGTTTTCAGAAACTGCCGAGTGAGGGAAAGGAGACGTTAACTAACGTTGCAAGAGGGTTTCCCCACAGGGATTCGCAGCGCGGAGCCCATGGAACGTACCGCCTGGGCCCTGGATGGTGTGCAAACACCTGTCTGCTGGTGACGTGCAGCTGCTGTGAGTTGAAAGAGGGTTTCCCCAGAGTGATTCCCAGAGCTGAGCCCAGGGCCCTTTCGGGGTAGGCCCCGCCTTGGTTTTTCAAGCAAGTCTTGGTGAAAAGAGAGGCTAGTGGAAAGACCGTGTCCCCAAAGTGCTGCATGAGAGAGTTGAGTCCATGGAACTTGCCGCAGCCTCCGCCATGGTTTCCAGACACTTCTAACTTAGTGAGATGAGACGTTAGTTGAAAGCCGGTTTCGCCCTCTGTCAACATGCTCTTTGACAGAGTTGCGTGGAACTGGCACTCTCCGCCTGGGTTCGCAAACCATGCCAACTTTGTGACTCGCGGTGGTAGTTGAAAGAGGGTTTCCCTTCCGCGTCGTTTCACAGAGTTGAGTCTTTGGCACTTGCCCCGTAAGTGGCGCACGGGTTTTCAAACACTTGTAGCCACGTGAAACGAGGGGCTACTTGACAGAGGAAATCCCCCCACAGGGTTGCTATGCAGGGTTGACTGTGATACAGAGTGGACAGCACGTTGGCTGTAGGCCCCGCCTGGCTTTTCCAGCACTTCTGACTTTGTGAAACGAGACGGCCGTTGAAAGACGGTTTCCCCACAGTGTTGTTTGACAGAGTGGAGCCTGTGGCACTATCCGCCGAGGCCCCGCACGTGCTTCCAAGCACCTGCAACTTACTGAAACCTGACGTTGGGCGAAAGATTGTTGACCCAGAGTTTCGTTTCACAGACTTGAGTCTGTGTGTGTGGCACTTTCCCGGTAGGCCCCGCGTAGTTTTCAAATACTACTAAGGTAGTGAAACAAGGGTGTGTAGTTGGAAGATGGTGCTTTTCTCGCCGAGGTGTCTCCCGGAGCTGAGGCAATATATTGCCCTTCCCTCACGGTATCCAGGGATGGGTCTTCAGACAGTTGTAGCTTTGGGAAACGAGGCGAGAGTTGAAAGACGGCCTCCCCGCCGTGTGGTTTGACAGAGTTGAGCCCGCGGCACTGTCCGCCTAGGCACCGCACGTGTTTTCAGACACCGGCAACTCGCGGAAACCTGACGTTGGGTGAGAGGTGGTTTACCCAGAGTTTCGTGTCACAGAGTCGAGTGTATGGCACTTTCCCTGGAGGCCCCGCGTAGTTTTCCAACACCACTAACGTAGTGAAACAAGAATTCAGTTGGAAGGTGCTTTTCTCGCCGAGCTGTCTCCCAGAGCTGAGGATACTGCTCTTCCCTCGTGGTTTCCGGCACGGGTTCTCAAACGGTACCAACTCACCGAAGCAAGATGCTCTTTAAAGAGGGATCCCCCCCACAGAGTTGTCTGACAGACTTCAGTGAACGGCGCTTTTCTGCCTAGGCCCCGCATAGGTTTTCAAGCACTTCTGAGTGGAGCCAGAGGTTAGGCGACAGACCTGTCCAACCATCGTGCGGTGTCCCAGACTTGAAGTGTACGGCGCCTTCCCGGTAGGCCTCGTTATAGGTTTTGAAACACTTCGAAGGGAGTGCAAGCAGAGGCTAGTGGAAAGGCAGTTTCACCACAGTGTTCCTTCACAGAGTTGAGTACACGCCACACACTCTGCATAGGCGCTGCGTAAGTTGTATCTGCTTGAAACTTTTGTCTGCGTGAGACCAGGTGCTACTTGAAACCTGGACTCCCCGCAGTGTTGTTTCACCGAGTCGAGTGTAGGGCCCCATCCCCGTAGACACCCCCCCCCCCCCCGCCCCACGCATGTGTTTTCAGACACTTGTTACTTAGCGGAACTTGATGTTCGGTAGGTAAAAGACTGTTTCCTCACAGTGTGGTTTTACAGAGCTGAGCATACGGCCCCTTCGGTGTGGGCCCTGCGTGGTCTTCAGACCCTCCTTAGAGCGAGTCGGCCACAGAGCTGAGTATCACAGAGCTGAGTGTGTGACCCTTCCCTCACAGTTGCCCGCCTGCGTTTTCAAGCACGGCTGGCTTA
Source organism: Puma concolor (assembly GCF_028749965.1). NCBI lineage: Eukaryota > Metazoa > Chordata > Mammalia > Carnivora > Felidae > Puma > Puma concolor. The sequence continues at coordinate 84,289,770 of NC_141676.1, forward strand.
GAGAAACAAGACGTTGCTTGAAGGATGGATTCCCCGCAGAACTGCCGGACAGACGTGAGTGTCGGGCACTTTCTGCATAGGCCCCACCCACATCGGCTTCCCAGCTCTTGGAACTTGGTGACACAAGCTGTCAGCTGAAAGAGCTTCTCATCACAATGTGGTTTCACAGAGTTGAGTCCCTGTGGCCCTCTCCTTGTAGGCCTCGCAATGGTTTGCAACCACTTCTGGCTGAGTGAAACGGGATTGTTGAAAGACGGCTTCCACAAGGTGGTCGCTTGAAAGATGGTTTCCTCACTGTCACGGGTCACAGAGGTGAGTCTAGTGCACTTTCCACCGAGGCCCCGTATCAGTTTCCAAAGTCTTATTAAACTGAAGTGAAACCCGATGTCAGTTGGAAAGATCCTCCCGTCACCACATCGTGGTGTTCGGGGTTGAGTCGAGGCCTCTTTTTCCGTGTGGGCTCGCCTAGGTTGTCAAACACTTCTCCCTTAGGGAAACCAGAGGCTCGTTGAAAGACGGTTTGGCTCGCCCACGGCGCTCTTTCGCACCGCTGAGCGCATGGCTCCATCCCCCAAGGCACCGCCCGTGTTGTCAAACACTCGGTAACTTAGCGAAACCTGGTGAGAGCCGAAAGATGGTCCCCCCGCAATGTTGTTGAACACAGATGGGTGTACGGCCCTCTCGACCTAGGCCCCGCATGGCTTTCAGACACGACCAATGTCGTGAAACGAGAGGTTCGTGGCAAGATGCTTCCCCCCCGCCCCACCCCCCCCCCACCCCCACAGAGCTGTATTCACAGAGCTGAGTGCCTGGCAACTTCCCTGAGGTGCATGGTTGCCCGCAAGGGTTTCCGAACAGTACTAACTTCGTGAACGAAGATGTTAACTGGGAAGACGGACGGCCGCAGTGTCCCTAGACAGGAAGGGAGCGTAGGGCACTTTCTGCATCGGCCCCGCGTAAGGTTTCAAACACCTCTAACGTGGTGTGCCAAGACGTGAGTTGAAAGATCTTTTCAACACGCCGTGGTTTGTTTCACACTTGCGAATGTGGCCCTGTCCCTGTGAGCCTCGCCTAGGTTTCCAGACACTTCTAACTTAGTGAAACCAGAAGTTAGTTGGAAGCCTGTTTCCCCCGTGTTCTTTCCCAGAGTTGGGGACATGGCACGTTCCGCTCGGACGCCGCACAGGTTTTCAAACACGGCGATCTTCGTGAAACCGGGTGTTACTTGAAAGATGGCCCCCCCACAGTGTGGTCTCACAGAGTGGAGTACGCGGCCCGTTCCGACTAGCACCCGCATGGGTGGTCCCACACGTCTAACTTACGGAAACAAGATGTGGGTTGAAACCCGGTCTCCCCCAAATGCTCTTTGACCCCATGGGAGGACAATGGCACTTTTCGCCTAAGCCCCGCACCGGGGTTCAAACAATTCTCACTTTGTGAAGTGAGGTGGCAGTCGAAAGATGGTTGCAGCTCAGCGTCGTTTCACAAAGCGGAGTGTATGGTACTGTCCGCGTAGGTCGCTCATAGGTTTTCGAACACTTCTACGTCTGTGAAGCGAGACGTAGACCGAAAGATGGCTGGCTATGCCACCGTGTTTCCCGGAGTAGACTTCCCCTGTAGGCCCTTCCCCTGTAGCTTCTGCATAGGGTTTTCGAACCCTTCGGGACAAGTGACCCCAGAAGTTATTTGAGACACGGTTTGAGCACAGTGAGTGTTGGTTGCGAAAGTTGAGGACGTGACACTTTCTGGGTAGAACCCGCAGAGCTTTGCAGCCACTTCTGCCTCCGTGAAACGAGAAGTTAGGCGAAAGATGAATTCCCCTCGGTGTGGTTCTACGGCGTTGACTCTATGGCACTTGGTAGGGCCCCCACGTGGATTTTCGAGCGCTTCTAACTTTGTGAAACGGGATGACAGTCGCACGCTGATTTCACCACAGCGTTGTTCACCTAGTTGCGTGCGTGGCACTTTTCCGCCGAGGCCGCGCGTACGCATCAATCCCTTCTCAGTGAGCGAGAACGACGTCAGCTGCAAGATGGCTTTCCAAGTGTTGTGTCACGGAGGTGAGTACATTGCAGTGTCCGCACGGGCCGCGTCGAGCTGCCATACCATCTACCTTAGCGAAACCGAATGTCAGTTGAAAGGTCTTCTCATCACAATGCGGTTTCTTAGAGTTGAGTATAGACGGCACTTTCCTTGTAGGCCTCGCATAGGTTTTCCACCACTTCTAGCTTTGCGAAACCAGATGGTTTCCCCCACAGTGTTGTTTGACAGAGTGGGGCCTGTGGCAGCGTCCGCCCAGGCACCGCGTGTGTTTTCAAACACTTGCAACTTATTGAAGCCTGACGTTAGGTGAAAGGGTTCTGTTTCACCGAGTTGCGTGTATGTAATGGCACTTCCCGCGTAGGCCCCACCTCGAGTTCCCGGCACTTCCGACTTCGTGTAAAGAGATGAGCGTTGAAAGATGGTGTCCCCACAGCGTTAGATCACGTAGTTGAGTGTCTGGCACTTTTCCGCATTAAGTCCTGCATAGTTGGCGAGCGAGAGTTTAGCTTCGTGAAACCGGACGCTAGTTGAGAGATGGTGTCGCCAAACTTCCCCACCCCCCTCCCCTCCCCCAGAGTCGAGGGTTTGGCACCCTTGTGGGTAGGCCTCGCAGTGGTGTCCAAACCCTTCTTACTTAGAGGAAGCCGATGTCCGTTGAACGACGCTTTACCGACACTGTCGTTTCCCAGAGTTCAGCATATGGCACTTGCCTTGTAGGCCCCTCCTAAGGTCTCAGACACTTCCTAACTCAGGGAAACAAGCGGTTCGTCGAAAGAGGGGATACCCCACAGCGTGTCTGAGAGTTGAGTGTGTGACCCGTTCGGGGTAGGCCCCGCATTGGTTTTCAAAGACAGGTCACGTAGTGAAAGGAGACCCTCAGTTGACTGGCAGGTTCCCTAAAGTGCTGCTTCAGAGTTGAGTGTGTGCAACCTTCCTGCCCGGGCTCCGCAGGAGTTTTCAGAAACTGCCGAGTGAGGGAAAGGAGACGTTAACTAACGTTGCAAGAGGGTTTCCCCACAGGGATTCGCAGCGCGGAGCCCATGGAACGTACCGCCTGGGCCCTGGATGGTGTGCAAACACCTGTCTGCTGGTGACGTGCAGCTGCTGTGAGTTGAAAGAGGGTTTCCCCAGAGTGATTCCCAGAGCTGAGCCCAGGGCCCTTTCGGGGTAGGCCCCGCCTTGGTTTTTCAAGCAAGTCTTGGTGAAAAGAGAGGCTAGTGGAAAGACCGTGTCCCCAAAGTGCTGCATGAGAGAGTTGAGTCCATGGAACTTGCCGCAGCCTCCGCCATGGTTTCCAGACACTTCTAACTTAGTGAGATGAGACGTTAGTTGAAAGCCGGTTTCGCCCTCTGTCAACATGCTCTTTGACAGAGTTGCGTGGAACTGGCACTCTCCGCCTGGGTTCGCAAACCATGCCAACTTTGTGACTCGCGGTGGTAGTTGAAAGAGGGTTTCCCTTCCGCGTCGTTTCACAGAGTTGAGTCTTTGGCACTTGCCCCGTAAGTGGCGCACGGGTTTTCAAACACTTGTAGCCACGTGAAACGAGGGGCTACTTGACAGAGGAAATCCCCCCACAGGGTTGCTATGCAGGGTTGACTGTGATACAGAGTGGACAGCACGTTGGCTGTAGGCCCCGCCTGGCTTTTCCAGCACTTCTGACTTTGTGAAACGAGACGGCCGTTGAAAGACGGTTTCCCCACAGTGTTGTTTGACAGAGTGGAGCCTGTGGCACTATCCGCCGAGGCACCGCACGTGCTTCCAAGCACCTGCAACTTACTGAAACCTGACGTTGGGCGAAAGATTGTTGACCCAGAGTTTCGTTTCACAGACTTGAGTCTGTGTGTGTGGCACTTTCCCGGTAGGCCCCGCGTAGTTTTCAAATACTACTAAGGTAGTGAAACAAGGGTGTGTAGTTGGAAGATGGTGCTTTTCTCGCCGAGGTGTCTCCCGGAGCTGAGGCAATATATTGCCCTTCCCTCACGGTATCCAGGGATGGGTCTTCAGACAGTTGTAGCTTTGGGAAACGAGGCGAGAGTTGAAAGACGGCCTCCCCGCCGTGTGGTTTGACAGAGTTGAGCCCGCGGCACTGTCCGCCTAGGCACCGCACGTGTTTTCAGACACCGGCAACTCGCGGAAACCTGACGTTGGGTGAGAGGTGGTTTACCCAGAGTTTCGTGTCACAGAGTCGAGTGTATGGCACTTTCCCTGGAGGCCCCGCGTAGTTTTCCAACACCACTAACGTAGTGAAACAAGAATTCAGTTGGAAGGTGCTTTTCTCGCCGAGCTGTCTCCCAGAGCTGAGGATACTGCTCTTCCCTCGTGGTTTCCGGCACGGGTTCTCAAACGGTACCAACTCACCGAAGCAAGATGCTCTTTAAAGAGGGATCCCCCCCACAGAGTTGTCTGACAGACTTCAGTGAACGGCGCTTTTCTGCCTAGGCCCCGCATAGGTTTTCAAGCACTTCTGAGTGGAGCCAGAGGTTAGGCGACAGACCTGTCCAACCATCGTGCGGTGTCCCAGACTTGAAGTGTACGGCGCCTTCCCGGTAGGCCTCGTTATAGGTTTTGAAACACTTCGAAGGGAGTGCAAGCAGAGGCTAGTGGAAAGGCAGTTTCACCACAGTGTTCCTTCACAGAGTTGAGTACACGCCACACACTCTGCATAGGCGCTGCGTAAGTTGTATCTGCTTGAAACTTTTGTCTGCGTGAGACCAGGTGCTACTTGAAACCTGGACTCCCCGCAGTGTTGTTTCACCGAGTCGAGTGTAGGGCCCCATCCCCGTAGACACCCCCCCCCCCCCCCCCCCGCCCCACGCATGTGTTTTCAGACACTTGTTACTTAGCGGAACTTGATGTTCGGTAGGTAAAAGACTGTTTCCTCACAGTGTGGTTTTACAGAGCTGAGCATACGGCCCCTTCGGTGTGGGCCCTGCGTGGTCTTCAGACCCTCCTTAGAGCGAGTCGGCCACAGAGCTGAGTATCACAGAGCTGAGTGTGTGACCCTTCCCTCACAGTTGCCCGCCTGCGTTTTCAAGCACGGCTGGCTTAGAGAAACAAGACGTTGCTTGAAGGATGGATTCCCCGCAGAACTGCCGGACAGACGTGAGTGTCGGGCACTTTCTGCATAGGCCCCACCCACATCGGCTTCCCAGCTCTTGGAACTTGGTGACACAAGCTGTCAGCTGAAAGAGCTTCTCATCACAATGTGGTTTCACAGAGTTGAGTCCCTGTGGCCCTCTCCTTGTAGGCCTCGCAATGGTTTGCAACCACTTCTGGCTGAGTGAAACGGGATTGTTGAAAGACGGCTTCCACAAGGTGGTCGCTTGAAAGATGGTTTCCTCACTGTCACGGGTCACAGAGCTGAGTCTAGTGCACTTTCCACCGAGGCCCCGTATCAGTTTCCAAAGTCTTATTAAACTGAAGTGAAACCCGATGTCAGTTGGAAAGATCCTCCCGTCACCACATCGTGGTGTTCGGGGTTGAGTCGAGGCCTCTTTTTCCGTGTGGGCTCGCCTAGGTTGTCAAACACTTCTCCCTTAGGGAAACCAGAGGCTCGTTGAAAGACGGTTTGGCTCGCCCACGGCGCTCTTTCGCACCGCTGAGCGCATGGCTCCATCCCCCAAGGCACCGCCCGTGTTGTCAAACACTCGGTAACTTAGCGAAACCTGGTGAGAGCCGAAAGATGGTCCCCCCGCAATGTTGTTGAACACAGATGGGTGTACGGCCCTCTCGACCTAGGCCCCGCATGGCTTTCAGACACGACCAATGTCGTGAAACGAGAGGTTCGTGGCAAGATGCTTCCCCCCCGCCCCACCCCCCCCCCCCACCCCCACAGAGCTGTATTCACAGAGCTGAGTGCCTGGCAACTTCCCTGAGGTGCATGGTTGCCCGCAAGGGTTTCCGAACAGTACTAACTTCGTGAACGAAGATGTTAACTGGGAAGACGGACGGCCGCAGTGTCCCTAGACAGGAAGGGAGCGTAGGGCACTTTCTGCATCGGCCCCGCGTAAGGTTTCAAACACCTCTAACGTGGTGTGCCAAGACGTGAGTTGAAAGATCTTTTCAACACGCCGTGGTTTGTTTCACACTTGCGAATGTGGCCCTGTCCCTGTGAGCCTCGCCTAGGTTTCCAGACACTTCTAACTTAGTGAAACCAGAAGTTAGTTGGAAGCCTGTTTCCCCCGTGTTCTTTCCCAGAGTTGGGGACATGGCACGTTCCGCTCGGACGCCGCACAGGTTTTCAAACACGGCGATCTTCGTGAAACCGGGTGTTACTTGAAAGATGGCCCCCCCACAGTGTGGTCTCACAGAGTGGAGTACGCGGCCCGTTCCGACTAGCACCCGCATGGGTGGTCCCACACGTCTAACTTACGGAAACAAGATGTGGGTTGAAACCCGGTCTCCCCCAAATGCTCTTTGACCCCATGGGAGGACAATGGCACTTTTCGCCTAAGCCCCGCACCGGGGTTCAAACAATTCTCACTTTGTGAAGTGAGGTGGCAGTCGAAAGATGGTTGCAGCTCAGCGTCGTTTCACAAAGCGGAGTGTATGGTACTGTCCGCGTAGGTCGCTCATAGGTTTTCGAACACTTCTACGTCTGTGAAGCGAGACGTAGACCGAAAGATGGCTGGCTATGCCACCGTGTTTCCCGGAGTAGACTTCCCCTGTAGGCCCTTCCCCTGTAGCTTCTGCATAGGGTTTTCGAACCCTTCGGGACAAGTGACCCCAGAAGTTATTTGAGACACGGTTTGAGCACAGTGAGTGTTGGTTGCGAAAGTTGAGGACGTGACACTTTCTGGGTAGAACCCGCAGAGCTTTGCAGCCACTTCTGCCTCCGTGAAACGAGAAGTTAGGCGAAAGATGAATTCCCCTCGGTGTGGTTCTACGGCGTTGACTCTATGGCACTTGGTAGGGCCCCCACGTGGATTTTCGAGCGCTTCTAACTTTGTGAAACGGGATGACAGTCGCACGCTGATTTCACCACAGCGTTGTTCACCTAGTTGCGTGCGTGGCACTTTTCCGCCGAGGCCGCGCGTACGCATCAATCCCTTCTCAGTGAGCGAGAACGACGTCAGCTGCAAGATGGCTTTCCAAGTGTTGTGTCACGGAGGTGAGTACATTGCAGTGTCCGCACGGGCCGCGTCGAGCTGCCATACCATCTACCTTAGCGAAACCGAATGTCAGTTGAAAGGTCTTCTCATCACAATGCGGTTTCTTAGAGTTGAGTATAGACGGCACTTTCCTTGTAGGCCTCGCATAGGTTTTCCACCACTTCTAGCTTTGCGAAACCAGATGGTTTCCCCCACAGTGTTGTTTGACAGAGTGGGGCCTGTGGCAGCGTCCGCCCAGGCACCGCGTGTGTTTTCAAACACTTGCAACTTATTGAAGCCTGACGTTAGGTGAAAGGGTTCTGTTTCACCGAGTTGCGTGTATGTAATGGCACTTCCCGCGTAGGCCCCACCTCGAGTTCCCGGCACTTCCGACTTCGTGTAAAGAGATGAGCGTTGAAAGATGGTGTCCCCACAGCGTTAGATCACGTAGTTGAGTGTCTGGCACTTTTCCGCATTAAGTCCTGCATAGTTGGCGAGCGAGAGTTTAGCTTCGTGAAACCGGACGCTAGTTGAGAGATGGTGTCGCCAAACTTCCCCACCCCCCTCCCCTCCCCCAGAGTCGAGGGTTTGGCACCCTTGTGGGTAGGCCTCGCAGTGGTGTCCAAACCCTTCTTACTTAGAGGAAGCCGATGTCCGTTGAACGACGCTTTACCGACACTGTCGTTTCCCAGAGTTCAGCATATGGCACTTGCCTTGTAGGCCCCTCCTAAGGTCTCAGACACTTCCTAACTCAGGGAAACAAGCGGTTCGTCGAAAGAGGGGATACCCCACAGCGTGTCTGAGAGTTGAGTGTGTGACCCGTTCGGGGTAGGCCCCGCATTGGTTTTCAAAGACAGGTCACGTAGTGAAAGGAGACCCTCAGTTGACTGGCAGGTTCCCTAAAGTGCTGCTTCAGAGTTGAGTGTGTGCAACCTTCCTGCCCGGGCTCCGCAGGAGTTTTCAGAAACTGCCGAGTGAGGGAAAGGAAACGTTAACTAACGTTGCAAGAGGGTTTCCCCACAGGGATTCGCAGCGCGGAGCCCATGGAACGTACCGCCTGGGCCCTGGATGGTGTGCAAACACCTGTCTGCTGGTGACGTGCAGCTGCTGTGAGTTGAAAGAGGGTTTCCCCAGAGTGATTCCCAGAGCTGAGCCCAGGGCCCTTTCGGGGTAGGCCCCGCCTTGGTTTTTCAAGCAAGTCTTGGTGAAAAGAGAGGCTAGTGGAAAGACCGTGTCCCCAAAGTGCTGCATGAGAGAGTTGAGTCCATGGAACTTGCCGCAGTCTCCGCCATGGTTTCCAGACACTTCTAACTTAGTGAGATGAGACGTTAGTTGAAAGCCGGTTTCGCCCTCTGTCAACATGCTCTTTGACAGAGTTGCGTGGAACTGGCACTCTCTGCCTGGGTTCGCAAACCATGCCAACTTTGTGACTCGCGGTGGTAGTTGAAAGAGGGTTTCCCTTCCGCGTCGTTTCACAGAGTTGAGTCTTTGGCACTTGCCCCGTAAGTGGCGCACGGGTTTTCAAACACTTGTAGCCACGTGAAACGAGGGGCTACTTGACAGAGGAAATCCCCCCACAGGGTTGCTATGCAGGGTTGACTGTGATACAGAGTGGACAGCACGTTGGCTGTAGGCCCCGCCTGGCTTTTCCAGCACTTCTGACTTTGTGAAACGAGACGGCCGTTGAAAGACGGTTTCCCCACAGTGTTGTTTGACAGAGTGGAGCCTGTGGCACTATCCGCCGAGGCACCGCACGTGCTTCCAAGCACCTGCAACTTACTGAAACCTGACGTTGGGCGAAAGATTGTTGACCCAGAGTTTCGTTTCACAGACTTGAGTCTGTGTGTGTGGCACTTTCCCGGTAGGCCCCGCGTAGTTTTCAAATACTACTAAGGTAGTGAAACAAGGGTGTGTAGTTGGAAGATGGTGCTTTTCTCGCCGAGGTGTCTCCTGGAGCTGAGGCAATATATTGCCCTTCCCTCACGGTATCCAGGGATGGGTCTTCAGACAGTTGTAGCTTTGGGAAACAAGGCGAGAGTTGAAAGACGGCCTCCCCGCCGTGTGGTTTGACAGAGTTGAGCCCGCGGCACTGTCCGCCTAGGCACCGCACGTGTTTTCAGACACCGGCAACTCGCGGAAACCTGACGTTGGGTGAGAGGTGGTTTACCCAGAGTTTCGTGTCACAGAGTCGAGTGTATGGCACTTTCCCTGGAGGCCCCGCGTAGTTTTCCAACACCACTAACGTAGTGAAACAAGAATTCAGTTGGAAGGTGCTTTTCTCGCCGAGCTGTCTCCCAGAGCTGAGGATACTGCTCTTCCCTCGTGGTTTCCGGCACGGGTTCTCAAACGGTACCAACTCACCGAAGCAAGATGCTCTTTAAAGAGGGATCCCCCCCACAGAGTTGTCTGACAGACTTCAGTGAACGGCGCTTTTCTGCCTAGGCCCCGCATAGGTTTTCAAGCACTTCTGAGTGGAGCCAGAGGTTAGGCGACAGACCTGTCCAACCATCGTGCGGTGTCCCAGACTTGAAGTGTACGGCGCCTTCCCGGTAGGCCTCGTTATAGGTTTTGAAACACTTCGAAGGGAGTGCAAGCAGAGGCTAGTGGAAAGGCAGTTTCACCACAGTGTTCCTTCACAGAGTTGAGTACACGCCACACACTCTGCATAGGCGCTGCGTAAGTTGTATCTGCTTGAAACTTTTGTCTGCGTGAGACCAGGTGCTACTTGAAACCTGGACTCCCCGCAGTGTTGTTTCACCGAGTCGAGTGTAGGGCCCCATCCCCGTAGACACCCCCCCCCCCCCCCCGCCCCACGCATGTGTTTTCAGACACTTGTTACTTAGCGGAACTTGATGTTCGGTAGGTAAAAGACTGTTTCCTCACAGTGTGGTTTTACAGAGCTGAGCATACGGCCCCTTCGGTGTGGGCCCTGCGTGGTCTTCAGACCCTCCTTAGAGCGAGTCGGCCACAGAGCTGAGTATCACAGAGCTGAGTGTGTGACCCTTCCCTCACAGTTGCCCGCCTGCGTTTTCAAGCACGGCTGGCTTAGAGAAACAAGACGTTGCTTGAAGGATGGATTCCCCGCAGAACTGCCGGACAGACGTGAGTGTCGGGCACTTTCTGCATAGGCCCCACCCACATCGGCTTCCCAGCTCTTGGAACTTGGTGACACAAGCTGTCAGCTGAAAGAGCTTCTCATCACAATGTGGTTTCACAGAGTTGAGTCCCTGTGGCCCTCTCCTTGTAGGCCTCGCAATGGTTTGCAACCACTTCTGGCTGAGTGAAACGGGATTGTTGAAAGACGGCTTCCACAAGGTGGTCGCTTGAAAGATGGTTTCCTCACTGTCACGGGTCACAGAGGTGAGTCTAGTGCACTTTCCACCGAGGCCCCGTATCAGTTTCCAAAGTCTTATTAAACTGAAGTGAAACCCGATGTCAGTTGGAAAGATCCTCCCGTCACCACATCGTGGTGTTCGGGGTTGAGTCGAGGCCTCTTTTTCCGTGTGGGCTCGCCTAGGTTGTCAAACACTTCTCCCTTAGGGAAACCAGAGGCTCGTTGAAAGACGGTTTGGCTCGCCCACGGCGCTCTTTCGCACCGCTGAGCGCATGGCTCCATCCCCCAAGGCACCGCCCGTGTTGTCAAACACTCGGTAACTTAGCGAAACCTGGTGAGAGCCGAAAGATGGTCCCCCCGCAATGTTGTTGAACACAGATGGGTGTACGGCCCTCTCGACCTAGGCCCCGCATGGCTTTCAGACACGACCAATGTCGTGAAACGAGAGGTTCGTGGCAAGATGCTTCCCCCCCGCCCCACCCCCCCCCCCACCCCCACAGAGCTGTATTCACAGAGCTGAGTGCCTGGCAACTTCCCTGAGGTGCATGGTTGCCCGCAAGGGTTTCCGAACAGTACTAACTTCGTGAACGAAGATGTTAACTGGGAAGACGGACGGCCGCAGTGTCCCTAGACAGGAAGGGAGCGTAGGGCACTTTCTGCATCGGCCCCGCGTAAGGTTTCAAACACCTCTAACGTGGTGTGCCAAGACGTGAGTTGAAAGATCTTTTCAACACGCCGTGGTTTGTTTCACACTTGCGAATGTGGCCCTGTCCCTGTGAGCCTCGCCTAGGTTTCCAGACACTTCTAACTTAGTGAAACCAGAAGTTAGTTGGAAGCCTGTTTCCCCCGTGTTCTTTCCCAGAGTTGGGGACATGGCACGTTCCGCTCGGACGCCGCACAGGTTTTCAAACACGGCGATCTTCGTGAAACCGGGTGTTACTTGAAAGATGGCCCCCCCACAGTGTGGTCTCACAGAGTGGAGTACGCGGCCCGTTCCGACTAGCACCCGCATGGGTGGTCCCACACGTCTAACTTACGGAAACAAGATGTGGGTTGAAACCCGGTCTCCCCCAAATGCTCTTTGACCCCATGGGAGGACAATGGCACTTTTCGCCTAAGCCCCGCACCGGGGTTCAAACAATTCTCACTTTGTGAAGTGAGGTGGCAGTCGAAAGATGGTTGCAGCTCAGCGTCGTTTCACAAAGCGGAGTGTATGGTACTGTCCGCGTAGGTCGCTCATAGGTTTTCGAACACTTCTACGTCTGTGAAGCGAGACGTAGACCGAAAGATGGCTGGCTATGCCACCGTGTTTCCCGGAGTAGACTTCCCCTGTAGGCCCTTCCCCTGTAGCTTCTGCATAGGGTTTTCGAACCCTTCGGGACAAGTGACCCCAGAAGTTATTTGAGACACGGTTTGAGCACAGTGAGTGTTGGTTGCGAAAGTTGAGGACGTGACACTTTCTGGGTAGAACCCGCAGAGCTTTGCAGCCACTTCTGCCTCCGTGAAACGAGAAGTTAGGCGAAAGATGAATTCCCCTCGGTGTGGTTCTACGGCGTTGACTCTATGGCACTTGGTAGGGCCCCCACGTGGATTTTCGAGCGCTTCTAACTTTGTGAAACGGGATGACAGTCGCACGCTGATTTCACCACAGCGTTGTTCACCTAGTTGCGTGCGTGGCACTTTTCCGCCGAGGCCGCGCGTACGCATCAATCCCTTCTCAGTGAGCGAGAACGACGTCAGCTGCAAGATGGCTTTCCAAGTGTTGTGTCACGGAGGTGAGTACATTGCAGTGTCCGCACGGGCCGCGTCGAGCTGCCATACCATCTACCTTAGCGAAACCGAATGTCAGTTGAAAGGTCTTCTCATCACAATGTGGTTTCTTAGAGTTGAGTATAGACGGCACTTTCCTTGTAGGCCTCGCATAGGTTTTCCACCACTTCTAGCTTTGCGAAACCAGATGGTTTCCCCCACAGTGTTGTTTGACAGAGTGGGGCCTGTGGCAGCGTCCGCCCAGGCACCGCGTGTGTTTTCAAACACTTGCAACTTATTGAAGCCTGACGTTAGGTGAAAGGGTTCTGTTTCACCGAGTTGCGTGTATGTAATGGCACTTCCCGCGTAGGCCCCACCTCGAGTTCCCGGCACTTCCGACTTCGTGTAAAGAGATGAGCGTTGAAAGATGGTGTCCCCACAGCGTTAGATCACGTAGTTGAGTGTCTGGCACTTTTCCGCATTAAGTCCTGCATAGTTGGCGAGCGAGAGTTTAGCTTCGTGAAACCGGACGCTAGTTGAGAGATGGTGTCGCCAAACTTCCCCACCCCCCTCCCCTCCCCCAGAGTCGAGGGTTTGGCACCCTTGTGGGTAGGCCTCGCAGTGGTGTCCAAACCCTTCTTACTTAGAGGAAGCCGATGTCCGTTGAACGACGCTTTACCGACACTGTCGTTTCCCAGAGTTCAGCATATGGCACTTGCCTTGTAGGCCCCTCCTAAGGTCTCAGACACTTCCTAACTCAGGGAAACAAGCGGTTCGTCGAAAGAGGGGATACCCCACAGCGTGTCTGAGAGTTGAGTGTGTGACCCGTTCGGGGTAGGCCCCGCATTGGTTTTCAAAGACAGGTCACGTAGTGAAAGGAGACCCTCAGTTGACTGGCAGGTTCCCTAAAGTGCTGCTTCAGAGTTGAGTGTGTGCAACCTTCCTGCCCGGGCTCCGCAGGAGTTTTCAGAAACTGCCGAGTGAGGGAAAGGAGACGTTAACTAACGTTGCAAGAGGGTTTCCCCACAGGGATTCGCAGCGCGGAGCCCATGGAACGTACCGCCTGGGCCCTGGATGGTGTGCAAACACCTGTCTGCTGGTGACGTGCAGCTGCTGTGAGTTGAAAGAGGGTTTCCCCAGAGTGATTCCCAGAGCTGAGCCCAGGGCCCTTTCGGGGTAGGCCCCGCCTTGGTTTTTCAAGCAAGTCTTGGTGAAAAGAGAGGCTAGTGGAAAGACCGTGTCCCCAAAGTGCTGCATGAGAGAGTTGAGTCCATGGAACTTGCCGCAGTCTCCGCCATGGTTTCCAGACACTTCTAACTTAGTGAGATGAGACGTTAGTTGAAAGCCGGTTTCGCCCTCTGTCAACATGCTCTTTGACAGAGTTGCGTGGAACTGGCACTCTCCGCCTGGGTTCGCAAACCATGCCAACTTTGTGACTCGCGGTGGTAGTTGAAAGAGGGTTTCCCTTCCGCGTCGTTTCACAGAGTTGAGTCTTTGGCACTTGCCCCGTAAGTGGCGCACGGGTTTTCAAACACTTGTAGCCACGTGAAACGAGGGGCTACTTGACAGAGGAAATCCCCCCACAGGGTTGCTATGCAGGGTTGACTGTGATACAGAGTGGACAGCACGTTGGCTGTAGGCCCCGCCTGGCTTTTCCAGCACTTCTGACTTTGTGAAACGAGACGGCCGTTGAAAGACGGTTTCCCCACAGTGTTGTTTGACAGAGTGGAGCCTGTGGCACTATCCGCCGAGGCACCGCACGTGCTTCCAAGCACCTGCAACTTACTGAAACCTGACGTTGGGCGAAAGATTGTTGACCCAGAGTTTCGTTTCACAGACTTGAGTCTGTGTGTGTGGCACTTTCCCGGTAGGCCCCGCGTAGTTTTCAAATACTACTAAGGTAGTGAAACAAGGGTGTGTAGTTGGAAGATGGTGCTTTTCTCGCCGAGGTGTCTCCTGGAGCTGAGGCAATATATTGCCCTTCCCTCACGGTATCCAGGGATGGGTCTTCAGACAGTTGTAGCTTTGGGAAACGAGGCGAGAGTTGAAAGACGGCCTCCCCGCCGTGTGGTTTGACAGAGTTGAGCCCGCGGCACTGTCCGCCTAGGCACCGCACGTGTTTTCAGACACCGGCAACTCGCGGAAACCTGACGTTGGGTGAGAGGTGGTTTACCCAGAGTTTCGTGTCACAGAGTCGAGTGTATGGCACTTTCCCTGGAGGCCCCGCGTAGTTTTCCAACACCACTAACGTAGTGAAACAAGAATTCAGTTGGAAGGTGCTTTTCTCGCCGAGCTGTCTCCCAGAGCTGAGGATACTGCTCTTCCCTCGTGGTTTCCGGCACGGGTTCTCAAACGGTACCAACTCACCGAAGCAAGATGCTCTTTAAAGAGGGATCCCCCCCACAGAGTTGTCTGACAGACTTCAGTGAACGGCGCTTTTCTGCCTAGGCCCCGCATAGGTTTTCAAGCACTTCTGAGTGGAGCCAGAGGTTAGGCGACAGACCTGTCCAACCATCGTGCGGTGTCCCAGACTTGAAGTGTACGGCGCCTTCCCGGTAGGCCTCGTTATAGGTTTTGAAACACTTCGAAGGGAGTGCAAGCAGAGGCTAGTGGAAAGGCAGTTTCACCACAGTGTTCCTTCACAGAGTTGAGTACACGCCACACACTCTGCATAGGCGCTGCGTAAGTTGTATCTGCTTGAAACTTTTGTCTGCGTGAGACCAGGTGCTACTTGAAACCTGGACTCCCCGCAGTGTTGTTTCACCGAGTCGAGTGTAGGGCCCCATCCCCGTAGACACCCCCCCCCCCCCCCCCGCCCCACGCATGTGTTTTCAGACACTTGTTACTTAGCGGAACTTGATGTTCGGTAGGTAAAAGACTGTTTCCTCACAGTGTGGTTTTACAGAGCTGAGCATACGGCCCCTTCGGTGTGGGCCCTGCGTGGTCTTCAGACCCTCCTTAGAGCGAGTCGGCCACAGAGCTGAGTATCACAGAGCTGAGTGTGTGACCCTTCCCTCACAGTTGCCCGCCTGCGTTTTCAAGCACGGCTGGCTTAGAGAAACAAGACGTTGCTTGAAGGATGGATTCCCCGCAGAACTGCCGGACAGACGTGAGTGTCGGGCACTTTCTGCATAGGCCCCACCCACATCGGCTTCCCAGCTCTTGGAACTTGGTGACACAAGCTGTCAGCTGAAAGAGCTTCTCATCACAATGTGGTTTCACAGAGTTGAGTCCCTGTGGCCCTCTCCTTGTAGGCCTCGCAATGGTTTGCAACCACTTCTGGCTGAGTGAAACGGGATTGTTGAAAGACGGCTTCCACAAGGTGGTCGCTTGAAAGATGGTTTCCTCACTGTCACGGGTCACAGAGGTGAGTCTAGTGCACTTTCCACCGAGGCCCCGTATCAGTTTCCAAAGTCTTATTAAACTGAAGTGAAACCCGATGTCAGTTGGAAAGATCCTCCCGTCACCACATCGTGGTGTTCGGGGTTGAGTCGAGGCCTCTTTTTCCGTGTGGGCTCGCCTAGGTTGTCAAACACTTCTCCCTTAGGGAAACCAGAGGCTCGTTGAAAGACGGTTTGGCTCGCCCACGGCGCTCTTTCGCACCGCTGAGCGCATGGCTCCATCCCCCAAGGCACCGCCCGTGTTGTCAAACACTCGGTAACTTAGCGAAACCTGGTGAGAGCCGAAAGATGGTCCCCCCGCAATGTTGTTGAACACAGATGGGTGTACGGCCCTCTCGACCTAGGCCCCGCATGGCTTTCAGACACGACCAATGTCGTGAAACGAGAGGTTCGTGGCAAGATGCTTCCCCCCCGCCCCACCCCCCCCCCCCACCCCCACAGAGCTGTATTCACAGAGCTGAGTGCCTGGCAACTTCCCTGAGGTGCATGGTTGCCCGCAAGGGTTTCCGAACAGTACTAACTTCGTGAACGAAGATGTTAACTGGGAAGACGGACGGCCGCAGTGTCCCTAGACAGGAAGGGAGCGTAGGGCACTTTCTGCATCGGCCCCGCGTAAGGTTTCAAACACCTCTAACGTGGTGTGCCAAGACGTGAGTTGAAAGATCTTTTCAACACGCCGTGGTTTGTTTCACACTTGCGAATGTGGCCCTGTCCCTGTGAGCCTCGCCTAGGTTTCCAGACACTTCTAACTTAGTGAAACCAGAAGTTAGTTGGAAGCCTGTTTCCCCCGTGTTCTTTCCCAGAGTTGGGGACATGGCACGTTCCGCTCGGACGCCGCACAGGTTTTCAAACACGGCGATCTTCGTGAAACCGGGTGTTACTTGAAAGATGGCCCCCCCACAGTGTGGTCTCACAGAGTGGAGTACGCGGCCCGTTCCGACTAGCACCCGCATGGGTGGTCCCACACGTCTAACTTACGGAAACAAGATGTGGGTTGAAACCCGGTCTCCCCCAAATGCTCTTTGACCCCATGGGAGGACAATGGCACTTTTCGCCTAAGCCCCGCACCGGGGTTCAAACAATTCTCACTTTGTGAAGTGAGGTGGCAGTCGAAAGATGGTTGCAGCTCAGCGTCGTTTCACAAAGCGGAGTGTATGGTACTGTCCGCGTAGGTCGCTCATAGGTTTTCGAACACTTCTACGTCTGTGAAGCGAGACGTAGACCGAAAGATGGCTGGCTATGCCACCGTGTTTCCCGGAGTAGACTTCCCCTGTAGGCCCTTCCCCTGTAGCTTCTGCATAGGGTTTTCGAACCCTTCGGGACAAGTGACCCCAGAAGTTATTTGAGACACGGTTTGAGCACAGTGAGTGTTGGTTGCGAAAGTTGAGGACGTGACACTTTCTGGGTAGAACCCGCAGAGCTTTGCAGCCACTTCTGCCTCCGTGAAACGAGAAGTTAGGCGAAAGATGAATTCCCCTCGGTGTGGTTCTACGGCGTTGACTCTATGGCACTTGGTAGGGCCCCCACGTGGATTTTCGAGCGCTTCTAACTTTGTGAAACGGGATGACAGTCGCACGCTGATTTCACCACAGCGTTGTTCACCTAGTTGCGTGCGTGGCACTTTTCCGCCGAGGCCGCGCGTACGCATCAATCCCTTCTCAGTGAGCGAGAACGACGTCAGCTGCAAGATGGCTTTCCAAGTGTTGTGTCACGGAGGTGAGTACATTGCAGTGTCCGCACGGGCCGCGTCGAGCTGCCATACCATCTACCTTAGCGAAACCGAATGTCAGTTGAAAGGTCTTCTCATCACAATGTGGTTTCTTAGAGTTGAGTATAGACGGCACTTTCCTTGTAGGCCTCGCATAGGTTTTCCACCACTTCTAGCTTTGCGAAACCAGATGGTTTCCCCCACAGTGTTGTTTGACAGAGTGGGGCCTGTGGCAGCGTCCGCCCAGGCACCGCGTGTGTTTTCAAACACTTGCAACTTATTGAAGCCTGACGTTAGGTGAAAGGGTTCTGTTTCACCGAGTTGCGTGTATGTAATGGCACTTCCCGCGTAGGCCCCACCTCGAGTTCCCGGCACTTCCGACTTCGTGTAAAGAGATGAGCGTTGAAAGATGGTGTCCCCACAGCGTTAGATCACGTAGTTGAGTGTCTGGCACTTTTCCGCATTAAGTCCTGCATAGTTGGCGAGCGAGAGTTTAGCTTCGTGAAACCGGACGCTAGTTGAGAGATGGTGTCGCCAAACTTCCCCACCCCCCTCCCCTCCCCCAGAGTCGAGGGTTTGGCACCCTTGTGGGTAGGCCTCGCAGTGGTGTCCAAACCCTTCTTACTTAGAGGAAGCCGATGTCCGTTGAACGACGCTTTACCGACACTGTCGTTTCCCAGAGTTCAGCATATGGCACTTGCCTTGTAGGCCCCTCCTAAGGTCTCAGACACTTCCTAACTCAGGGAAACAAGCGGTTCGTCGAAAGAGGGGATACCCCACAGCGTGTCTGAGAGTTGAGTGTGTGACCCGTTCGGGGTAGGCCCCGCATTGGTTTTCAAAGACAGGTCACGTAGTGAAAGGAGACCCTCAGTTGACTGGCAGGTTCCCTAAAGTGCTGCTTCAGAGTTGAGTGTGTGCAACCTTCCTGCCCGGGCTCCGCAGGAGTTTTCAGAAACTGCCGAGTGAGGGAAAGGAGACGTTAACTAACGTTGCAAGAGGGTTTCCCCACAGGGATTCGCAGCGCGGAGCCCATGGAACGTACCGCCTGGGCCCTGGATGGTGTGCAAACACCTGTCTGCTGGTGACGTGCAGCTGCTGTGAGTTGAAAGAGGGTTTCCCCAGAGTGATTCCCAGAGCTGAGCCCAGGGCCCTTTCGGGGTAGGCCCCGCCTTGGTTTTTCAAGCAAGTCTTGGTGAAAAGAGAGGCTAGTGGAAAGACCGTGTCCCCAAAGTGCTGCATGAGAGAGTTGAGTCCATGGAACTTGCCGCAGTCTCCGCCATGGTTTCCAGACACTTCTAACTTAGTGAGATGAGACGTTAGTTGAAAGCCGGTTTCGCCCTCTGTCAACATGCTCTTTGACAGAGTTGCGTGGAACTGGCACTCTCCGCCTGGGTTCGCAAACCATGCCAACTTTGTGACTCGCGGTGGTAGTTGAAAGAGGGTTTCCCTTCCGCGTCGTTTCACAGAGTTGAGTCTTTGGCACTTGCCCCGTAAGTGGCGCACGGGTTTTCAAACACTTGTAGCCACGTGAAACGAGGGGCTACTTGACAGAGGAAATCCCCCCACAGGGTTGCTATGCAGGGTTGACTGTGATACAGAGTGGACAGCACGTTGGCTGTAGGCCCCGCCTGGCTTTTCCAGCACTTCTGACTTTGTGAAACGAGACGGCCGTTGAAAGACGGTTTCCCCACAGTGTTGTTTGACAGAGTGGAGCCTGTGGCACTATCCGCCGAGGCACCGCACGTGCTTCCAAGCACCTGCAACTTACTGAAACCTGACGTTGGGCGAAAGATTGTTGACCCAGAGTTTCGTTTCACAGACTTGAGTCTGTGTGTGTGGCACTTTCCCGGTAGGCCCCGCGTAGTTTTCAAATACTACTAAGGTAGTGAAACAAGGGTGTGTAGTTGGAAGATGGTGCTTTTCTCGCCGAGGTGTCTCCCGGAGCTGAGGCAATATATTGCCCTTCCCTCACGGTATCCAGGGATGGGTCTTCAGACAGTTGTAGCTTTGGGAAACGAGGCGAGAGTTGAAAGACGGCCTCCCCGCCGTGTGGTTTGACAGAGTTGAGCCCGCGGCACTGTCCGCCTAGGCACCGCACGTGTTTTCAGACACCGGCAACTCGCGGAAACCTGACGTTGGGTGAGAGGTGGTTTACCCAGAGTTTCGTGTCACACAGTCGAGTGTATGGCACTTTCCCTGGAGGCCCCGCGTAGTTTTCCAACACCACTAACGTAGTGAAACAAGAATTCAGTTGGAAGGTGCTTTTCTCGCCGAGCTGTCTCCCAGAGCTGAGGATACTGCTCTTCCCTCGTGGTTTCCGGCACGGGTTCTCAAACGGTACCAACTCACCGAAGCAAGATGCTCTTTAAAGAGGGATCCCCCCCACAGAGTTGTCTGACAGACTTCAGTGAACGGCGCTTTTCTGCCTAGGCCCCGCATAGGTTTTCAAGCACTTCTGAGTGGAGCCAGAGGTTAGGCGACAGACCTGTCCAACCATCGTGCGGTGTCCCAGACTTGAAGTGTACGGCGCCTTCCCGGTAGGCCTCGTTATAGGTTTTGAAACACTTCGAAGGGAGTGCAAGCAGAGGCTAGTGGAAAGGCAGTTTCACCACAGTGTTCCTTCACAGAGTTGAGTACACGCCACACACTCTGCATAGGCGCTGCGTAAGTTGTATCTGCTTGAAACTTTTGTCTGCGTGAGACCAGGTGCTACTTGAAACCTGGACTCCCCGCAGTGTTGTTTCACCGAGTCGAGTGTAGGGCCCCATCCCCGTAGACACCCCCCCCCCCCCCCCGCCCCACGCATGTGTTTTCAGACACTTGTTACTTAGCGGAACTTGATGTTCGGTAGGTAAAAGACTGTTTCCTCACAGTGTGGTTTTACAGAGCTGAGCATACGGCCCCTTCGGTGTGGGCCCTGCGTGGTCTTCAGACCCTCCTTAGAGCGAGTCGGCCACAGAGCTGAGTATCACAGAGCTGAGTGTGTGACCCTTCCCTCACAGTTGCCCGCCTGCGTTTTCAAGCACGGCTGGCTTAGAGAAACAAGACGTTGCTTGAAGGATGGATTCCCCGCAGAACTGCTGGACAGACGTGAGTGTCGGGCACTTTCTGCATAGGCCCCACCCACATCGGCTTCCCAGCTCTTGGAACTTGGTGACACAAGCTGTCAGCTGAAAGAGCTTCTCATCACAATGTGGTTTCACAGAGTTGAGTCCCTGTGGCCCTCTCCTTGTAGGCCTCGCAATGGTTTGCAACCACTTCTGGCTGAGTGAAACGGGATTGTTGAAAGACGGCTTCCACAAGGTGGTCGCTTGAAAGATGGTTTCCTCACTGTCACGGGTCACAGAGGTGAGTCTAGTGCACTTTCCACCGAGGCCCCGTATCAGTTTCCAAAGTCTTATTAAACTGAAGTGAAACCCGATGTCAGTTGGAAAGATCCTCCCGTCACCACATCGTGGTGTTCGGGGTTGAGTCGAGGCCTCTTTTTCCGTGTGGGCTCGCCTAGGTTGTCAAACACTTCTCCCTTAGGGAAACCAGAGGCTCGTTGAAAGACGGTTTGGCTCGCCCACGGCGCTCTTTCGCACCGCTGAGCGCATGGCTCCATCCCCCAAGGCACCGCCCGTGTTGTCAAACACTCGGTAACTTAGCGAAACCTGGTGAGAGCCGAAAGATGGTCCCCCCGCAATGTTGTTGAACACAGATGGGTGTACGGCCCTCTCGACCTAGGCCCCGCATGGCTTTCAGACACGACCAATGTCGTGAAACGAGAGGTTCGTGGCAAGATGCTTCCCCCCCGCCCCACCCCCCCCCCCACCCCCACAGAGCTGTATTCACAGAGCTGAGTGCCTGGCAACTTCCCTGAGGTGCATGGTTGCCCGCAAGGGTTTCCGAACAGTACTAACTTCGTGAACGAAGATGTTAACTGGGAAGACGGACGGCCGCAGTGTCCCTAGACAGGAAGGGAGCGTAGGGCACTTTCTGCATCGGCCCCGCGTAAGGTTTCAAACACCTCTAACGTGGTGTGCCAAGACGTGAGTTGAAAGATCTTTTCAACACGCCGTGGTTTGTTTCACACTTGCGAATGTGGCCCTGTCCCTGTGAGCCTCGCCTAGGTTTCCAGACACTTCTAACTTAGTGAAACCAGAAGTTAGTTGGAAGCCTGTTTCCCCCGTGTTCTTTCCCAGAGTTGGGGACATGGCACGTTCCGCTCGGACGCCGCACAGGTTTTCAAACACGGCGATCTTCGTGAAACCGGGTGTTACTTGAAAGATGGCCCCCCCACAGTGTGGTCTCACAGAGTGGAGTACGCGGCCCGTTCCGACTAGCACCCGCATGGGTGGTCCCACACGTCTAACTTACGGAAACAAGATGTGGGTTGAAACCCGGTCTCCCCCAAATGCTCTTTGACCCCATGGGAGGACAATGGCACTTTTCGCCTAAGCCCCGCACCGGGGTTCAAACAATTCTCACTTTGTGAAGTGAGGTGGCAGTCGAAAGATGGTTGCAGCTCAGCGTCGTTTCACAAAGCGGAGTGTATGGTACTGTCCGCGTAGGTCGCTCATAGGTTTTCGAACACTTCTACGTCTGTGAAGCGAGACGTAGACCGAAAGATGGCTGGCTATGCCACCGTGTTTCCCGGAGTAGACTTCCCCTGTAGGCCCTTCCCCTGTAGCTTCTGCATAGGGTTTTCGAACCCTTCGGGACAAGTGACCCCAGAAGTTATTTGAGACACGGTTTGAGCACAGTGAGTGTTGGTTGCGAAAGTTGAGGACGTGACACTTTCTGGGTAGAACCCGCAGAGCTTTGCAGCCACTTCTGCCTCCGTGAAACGAGAAGTTAGGCGAAAGATGAATTCCCCTCGGTGTGGTTCTACGGCGTTGACTCTATGGCACTTGGTAGGGCCCCCACGTGGATTTTCGAGCGCTTCTAACTTTGTGAAACGGGATGACAGTCGCACGCTGATTTCACCACAGCGTTGTTCACCTAGTTGCGTGCGTGGCACTTTTCCGCCGAGGCCGCGCGTACGCATCAATCCCTTCTCAGTGAGCGAGAACGACGTCAGCTGCAAGATGGCTTTCCAAGTGTTGTGTCACGGAGGTGAGTACATTGCAGTGTCCGCACGGGCCGCGTCGAGCTGCCATACCATCTACCTTAGCGAAACCGAATGTCAGTTGAAAGGTCTTCTCATCACAATGTGGTTTCTTAGAGTTGAGTATAGACGGCACTTTCCTTGTAGGCCTCGCATAGGTTTTCCACCACTTCTAGCTTTGCGAAACCAGATGGTTTCCCCCACAGTGTTGTTTGACAGAGTGGGGCCTGTGGCAGCGTCCGCCCAGGCACCGCGTGTGTTTTCAAACACTTGCAACTTATTGAAGCCTGACGTTAGGTGAAAGGGTTCTGTTTCACCGAGTTGCGTGTATGTAATGGCACTTCCCGCGTAGGCCCCACCTCGAGTTCCCGGCACTTCCGACTTCGTGTAAAGAGATGAGCGTTGAAAGATGGTGTCCCCACAGCGTTAGATCACGTAGTTGAGTGTCTGGCACTTTTCCGCATTAAGTCCTGCATAGTTGGCGAGCGAGAGTTTAGCTTCGTGAAACCGGACGCTAGTTGAGAGATGGTGTCGCCAAACTTCCCCACCCCCCTCCCCTCCCCCAGAGTCGAGGGTTTGGCACCCTTGTGGGTAGGCCTCGCAGTGGTGTCCAAACCCTTCTTACTTAGAGGAAGCCGATGTCCGTTGAACGACGCTTTACCGACACTGTCGTTTCCCAGAGTTCAGCATATGGCACTTGCCTTGTAGGCCCCTCCTAAGGTCTCAGACACTTCCTAACTCAGGGAAACAAGCGGTTCGTCGAAAGAGGGGATACCCCACAGCGTGTCTGAGAGTTGAGTGTGTGACCCGTTCGGGGTAGGCCCCGCATTGGTTTTCAAAGACAGGTCACGTAGTGAAAGGAGACCCTCAGTTGACTGGCAGGTTCCCTAAAGTGCTGCTTCAGAGTTGAGTGTGTGCAACCTTCCTGCCCGGGCTCCGCAGGAGTTTTCAGAAACTGCCGAGTGAGGGAAAGGAGACGTTAACTAACGTTGCAAGAGGGTTTCCCCACAGGGATTCGCAGCGCGGAGCCCATGGAACGTACCGCCTGGGCCCTGGATGGTGTGCAAACACCTGTCTGCTGGTGACGTGCAGCTGCTGTGAGTTGAAAGAGGGTTTCCCCAGAGTGATTCCCAGAGCTGAGCCCAGGGCCCTTTCGGGGTAGGCCCCGCCTTGGTTTTTCAAGCAAGTCTTGGTGAAAAGAGAGGCTAGTGGAAAGACCGTGTCCCCAAAGTGCTGCATGAGAGAGTTGAGTCCATGGAACTTGCCGCAGTCTCCGCCATGGTTTCCAGACACTTCTAACTTAGTGAGATGAGACGTTAGTTGAAAGCCGGTTTCGCCCTCTGTCAACATGCTCTTTGACAGAGTTGCGTGGAACTGGCACTCTCCGCCTGGGTTCGCAAACCATGCCAACTTTGTGACTCGCGGTGGTAGTTGAAAGAGGGTTTCCCTTCCGCGTCGTTTCACAGAGTTGAGTCTTTGGCACTTGCCCCGTAAGTGGCGCACGGGTTTTCAAACACTTGTAGCCACGTGAAACGAGGGGCTACTTGACAGAGGAAATCCCCCCACAGGGTTGCTATGCAGGGTTGACTGTGATACAGAGTGGACAGCACGTTGGCTGTAGGCCCCGCCTGGCTTTTCCAGCACTTCTGACTTTGTGAAACGAGACGGCCGTTGAAAGACGGTTTCCCCACAGTGTTGTTTGACAGAGTGGAGCCTGTGGCACTATCCGCCGAGGCACCGCACGTGCTTCCAAGCACCTGCAACTTACTGAAACCTGACGTTGGGCGAAAGATTGTTGACCCAGAGTTTCGTTTCACAGACTTGAGTCTGTGTGTGTGGCACTTTCCCGGTAGGCCCCGCGTAGTTTTCAAATACTACTAAGGTAGTGAAACAAGGGTGTGTAGTTGGAAGATGGTGCTTTTCTCGCCGAGGTGTCTCCCGGAGCTGAGGCAATATATTGCCCTTCCCTCACGGTATCCAGGGATGGGTCTTCAGACAGTTGTAGCTTTGGGAAACGAGGCGAGAGTTGAAAGACGGCCTCCCCGCCGTGTGGTTTGACAGAGTTGAGCCCGCGGCACTGTCCGCCTAGGCACCGCACGTGTTTTCAGACACCGGCAACTCGCGGAAACCTGACGTTGGGTGAGAGGTGGTTTACCCAGAGTTTCGTGTCACACAGTCGAGTGTATGGCACTTTCCCTGGAGGCCCCGCGTAGTTTTCCAACACCACTAACGTAGTGAAACAAGAATTCAGTTGGAAGGTGCTTTTCTCGCCGAGCTGTCTCCCAGAGCTGAGGATACTGCTCTTCCCTCGTGGTTTCCGGCACGGGTTCTCAAACGGTACCAACTCACCGAAGCAAGATGCTCTTTAAAGAGGGATCCCCCCCACAGAGTTGTCTGACAGACTTCAGTGAACGGCGCTTTTCTGCCTAGGCCCTGCATAGGTTTTCAAGCACTTCTGAGTGGAGCCAGAGGTTAGGCGACAGACCTGTCCAACCATCGTGCGGTGTCCCAGACTTGAAGTGTACGGCGCCTTCCCGGTAGGCCTCGTTATAGGTTTTGAAACACTTCGAAGGGAGTGCAAGCAGAGGCTAGTGGAAAGGCAGTTTCACCACAGTGTTCCTTCACAGAGTTGAGTACACGCCACACACTCTGCATAGGCGCTGCGTAAGTTGTATCTGCTTGAAACTTTTGTCTGCGTGAGACCAGGTGCTACTTGAAACCTGGACTCCCCGCAGTGTTGTTTCACCGAGTCGAGTGTAGGGCCCCATCCCCGTAGACACCCCCCCCCCCCCCCCCCCACGCATGTGTTTTCAGACACTTGTTACTTAGCGGAACTTGATGTTCGGTAGGTAAAAGACTGTTTCCTCACAGTGTGGTTTTACAGAGCTGAGCATACGGCCCCTTCGGTGTGGGCCCTGCGTGGTCTTCAGACCCTCCTTAGAGCGAGTCGGCCACAGAGCTGAGTATCACAGAGCTGAGTGTGTGACCCTTCCCTCACAGTTGCCCGCCTGCGTTTTCAAGCACGGCTGGCTTAGAGAAACAAGACGTTGCTTGAAGGATGGATTCCCCGCAGAACTGCCGGACAGACGTGAGTGTCGGGCACTTTCTGCATAGGCCCCACCCACATCGGCTTCCCAGCTCTTGGAACTTGGTGACACAAGCTGTCAGCTGAAAGAGCTTCTCATCACAATGTGGTTTCACAGAGTTGAGTCCCTGTGGCCCTCTCCTTGTAGGCCTCGCAATGGTTTGCAACCACTTCTGGCTGAGTGAAACGGGATTGTTGAAAGACGGCTTCCACAAGGTGGTCGCTTGAAAGATGGTTTCCTCACTGTCACGGGTCACAGAGCTGAGTCTAGTGCACTTTCCACCGAGGCCCCGTATCAGTTTCCAAAGTCTTATTAAACTGAAGTGAAACCCGATGTCAGTTGGAAAGATCCTCCCGTCACCACATCGTGGTGTTCGGGGTTGAGTCGAGGCCTCTTTTTCCGTGTGGGCTCGCCTAGGTTGTCAAACACTTCTCCCTTAGGGAAACCAGAGGCTCGTTGAAAGACGGTTTGGCTCGCCCACGGCGCTCTTTCGCACCGCTGAGCGCATGGCTCCATCCCCCAAGGCACCGCCCGTGTTGTCAAACACTCGGTAACTTAGCGAAACCTGGTGAGAGCCGAAAGATGGTCCCCCCGCAATGTTGTTGAACACAGATGGGTGTACGGCCCTCTCGACCTAGGCCCCGCATGGCTTTCAGACACGACCAATGTCGTGAAACGAGAGGTTCGTGGCAAGATGCTTCCCCCCCGCCCCACCCCCCCCCACCCCCACAGAGCTGTATTCACAGAGCTGAGTGCCTGGCAACTTCCCTGAGGTGCATGGTTGCCCGCAAGGGTTTCCGAACAGTACTAACTTCGTGAACGAAGATGTTAACTGGGAAGACGGACGGCCGCAGTGTCCCTAGACAGGAAGGGAGCGTAGGGCACTTTCTGCATCGGCCCCGCGTAAGGTTTCAAACACCTCTAACGTGGTGTGCCAAGACGTGAGTTGAAAGATCTTTTCAACACGCCGTGGTTTGTTTCACACTTGCGAATGTGGCCCTGTCCCTGTGAGCCTCGCCTAGGTTTCCAGACACTTCTAACTTAGTGAAACCAGAAGTTAGTTGGAAGCCTGTTTCCCCCGTGTTCTTTCCCAGAGTTGGGGACATGGCACGTTCCGCTCGGACGCCGCACAGGTTTTCAAACACGGCGATCTTCGTGAAACCGGGTGTTACTTGAAAGATGGCCCCCCCACAGTGTGGTCTCACAGAGTGGAGTACGCGGCCCGTTCCGACTAGCACCCGCATGGGTGGTCCCACACGTCTAACTTACGGAAACAAGATGTGGGTTGAAACCCGGTCTCCCCCAAATGCTCTTTGACCCCATGGGAGGACAATGGCACTTTTCGCCTAAGCCCCGCACCGGGGTTCAAACAATTCTCACTTTGTGAAGTGAGGTGGCAGTCGAAAGATGGTTGCAGCTCAGCGTCGTTTCACAAAGCGGAGTGTATGGTACTGTCCGCGTAGGTCGCTCATAGGTTTTCGAACACTTCTACGTCTGTGAAGCGAGACGTAGACCGAAAGATGGCTGGCTATGCCACCGTGTTTCCCGGAGTAGACTTCCCCTGTAGGCCCTTCCCCTGTAGCTTCTGCATAGGGTTTTCGAACCCTTCGGGACAAGTGACCCCAGAAGTTATTTGAGACACGGTTTGAGCACAGTGAGTGTTGGTTGCGAAAGTTGAGGACGTGACACTTTCTGGGTAGAACCCGCAGAGCTTTGCAGCCACTTCTGCCTCCGTGAAACGAGAAGTTAGGCGAAAGATGAATTCCCCTCGGTGTGGTTCTACGGCGTTGACTCTATGGCACTTGGTAGGGCCCCCACGTGGATTTTCGAGCGCTTCTAACTTTGTGAAACGGGATGACAGTCGCACGCTGATTTCACCACAGCGTTGTTCACCTAGTTGCGTGCGTGGCACTTTTCCGCCGAGGCCGCGCGTACGCATCAATCCCTTCTCAGTGAGCGAGAACGACGTCAGCTGCAAGATGGCTTTCCAAGTGTTGTGTCACGGAGGTGAGTACATTGCAGTGTCCGCACGGGCCGCGTCGAGCTGCCATACCATCTACCTTAGCGAAACCGAATGTCAGTTGAAAGGTCTTCTCATCACAATGTGGTTTCTTAGAGTTGAGTATAGACGGCACTTTCCTTGTAGGCCTCGCATAGGTTTTCCACCACTTCTAGCTTTGCGAAACCAGATGGTTTCCCCCACAGTGTTGTTTGACAGAGTGGGGCCTGTGGCAGCGTCCGCCCAGGCACCGCGTGTGTTTTCAAACACTTGCAACTTATTGAAGCCTGACGTTAGGTGAAAGGGTTCTGTTTCACCGAGTTGCGTGTATGTAATGGCACTTCCCGCGTAGGCCCCACCTCGAGTTCCCGGCACTTCCGACTTCGTGTAAAGAGATGAGCGTTGAAAGATGGTGTCCCCACAGCGTTAGATCACGTAGTTGAGTGTCTGGCACTTTTCCGCATTAAGTCCTGCATAGTTGGCGAGCGAGAGTTTAGCTTCGTGAAACCGGACGCTAGTTGAGAGATGGTGTCGCCAAACTTCCCCACCCCCCTCCCCTCCCCCAGAGTCGAGGGTTTGGCACCCTTGTGGGTAGGCCTCGCAGTGGTGTCCAAACCCTTCTTACTTAGAGGAAGCCGATGTCCGTTGAACGACGCTTTACCGACACTGTCGTTTCCCAGAGTTCAGCATATGGCACTTGCCTTGTAGGCCCCTCCTAAGGTCTCAGACACTTCCTAACTCAGGGAAACAAGCGGTTCGTCGAAAGAGGGGATACCCCACAGCGTGTCTGAGAGTTGAGTGTGTGACCCGTTCGGGGTAGGCCCCGCATTGGTTTTCAAAGACAGGTCACGTAGTGAAAGGAGACCCTCAGTTGACTGGCAGGTTCCCTAAAGTGCTGCTTCAGAGTTGAGTGTGTGCAACCTTCCTGCCCGGGCTCCGCAGGAGTTTTCAGAAACTGCCGAGTGAGGGAAAGGAGACGTTAACTAACGTTGCAAGAGGGTTTCCCCACAGGGATTCGCAGCGCGGAGCCCATGGAACGTACCGCCTGGGCCCTGGATGGTGTGCAAACACCTGTCTGCTGGTGACGTGCAGCTGCTGTGAGTTGAAAGAGGGTTTCCCCAGAGTGATTCCCAGAGCTGAGCCCAGGGCCCTTTCGGGGTAGGCCCCGCCTTGGTTTTTCAAGCAAGTCTTGGTGAAAAGAGAGGCTAGTGGAAAGACCGTGTCCCCAAAGTGCTGCATGAGAGAGTTGAGTCCATGGAACTTGCCGCAGTCTCCGCCATGGTTTCCAGACACTTCTAACTTAGTGAGATGAGACGTTAGTTGAAAGCCGGTTTCGCCCTCTGTCAACATGCTCTTTGACAGAGTTGCGTGGAACTGGCACTCTCCGCCTGGGTTCGCAAACCATGCCAACTTTGTGACTCGCGGTGGTAGTTGAAAGAGGGTTTCCCTTCCGCGTCGTTTCACAGAGTTGAGTCTTTGGCACTTGCCCCGTAAGTGGCGCACGGGTTTTCAAACACTTGTAGCCACGTGAAACGAGGGGCTACTTGACAGAGGAAATCCCCCCACAGGGTTGCTATGCAGGGTTGACTGTGATACAGAGTGGACAGCACGTTGGCTGTAGGCCCCGCCTGGCTTTTCCAGCACTTCTGACTTTGTGAAACGAGACGGCCGTTGAAAGACGGTTTCCCCACAGTGTTGTTTGACAGAGTGGAGCCTGTGGCACTATCCGCCGAGGCACCGCACGTGCTTCCAAGCACCTGCAACTTACTGAAACCTGACGTTGGGCGAAAGATTGTTGACCCAGAGTTTCGTTTCACAGACTTGAGTCTGTGTGTGTGGCACTTTCCCGGTAGGCCCCGCGTAGTTTTCAAATACTACTAAGGTAGTGAAACAAGGGTGTGTAGTTGGAAGATGGTGCTTTTCTCGCCGAGGTGTCTCCCGGAGCTGAGGCAATATATTGCCCTTCCCTCACGGTATCCAGGGATGGGTCTTCAGACAGTTGTAGCTTTGGGAAACGAGGCGAGAGTTGAAAGACGGCCTCCCCGCCGTGTGGTTTGACAGAGTTGAGCCCGCGGCACTGTCCGCCTAGGCACCGCACGTGTTTTCAGACACCGGCAACTCGCGGAAACCTGACGTTGGGTGAGAGGTGGTTTACCCAGAGTTTCGTGTCACACAGTCGAGTGTATGGCACTTTCCCTGGAGGCCCCGCGTAGTTTTCCAACACCACTAACGTAGTGAAACAAGAATTCAGTTGGAAGGTGCTTTTCTCGCCGAGCTGTCTCCCAGAGCTGAGGATACTGCTCTTCCCTCGTGGTTTCCGGCACGGGTTCTCAAACGGTACCAACTCACCGAAGCAAGATGCTCTTTAAAGAGGGATCCCCCCCACAGAGTTGTCTGACAGACTTCAGTGAACGGCGCTTTTCTGCCTAGGCCCCGCATAGGTTTTCAAGCACTTCTGAGTGGAGCCAGAGGTTAGGCGACAGACCTGTCCAACCATCGTGCGGTGTCCCAGACTTGAAGTGTACGGCGCCTTCCCGGTAGGCCTCGTTATAGGTTTTGAAACACTTCGAAGGGAGTGCAAGCAGAGGCTAGTGGAAAGGCAGTTTCACCACAGTGTTCCTTCACAGAGTTGAGTACACGCCACACACTCTGCATAGGCGCTGCGTAAGTTGTATCTGCTTGAAACTTTTGTCTGCGTGAGACCAGGTGCTACTTGAAACCTGGACTCCCCGCAGTGTTGTTTCACCGAGTCGAGTGTAGGGCCCCATCCCCGTAGACACCCCCCCCCCCCGCCCCACGCATGTGTTTTCAGACACTTGTTACTTAGCGGAACTTGATGTTCGGTAGGTAAAAGACTGTTTCCTCACAGTGTGGTTTTACAGAGCTGAGCATACGGCCCCTTCGGTGTGGGCCCTGCGTGGTCTTCAGACCCTCCTTAGAGCGAGTCGGCCACAGAGCTGAGTATCACAGAGCTGAGTGTGTGACCCTTCCCTCACAGTTGCCCGCCTGCGTTTTCAAGCACGGCTGGCTTAGAGAAACAAGACGTTGCTTGAAGGATGGATTCCCCGCAGAACTGCCGGACAGACGTGAGTGTCGGGCACTTTCTGCATAGGCCCCACCCACATCGGCTTCCCAGCTCTTGGAACTTGGTGACACAAGCTGTCAGCTGAAAGAGCTTCTCATCACAATGTGGTTTCACAGAGTTGAGTCCCTGTGGCCCTCTCCTTGTAGGCCTCGCAATGGTTTGCAACCACTTCTGGCTGAGTGAAACGGGATTGTTGAAAGACGGCTTCCACAAGGTGGTCGCTTGAAAGATGGTTTCCTCACTGTCACGGGTCACAGAGGTGAGTCTAGTGCACTTTCCACCGAGGCCCCGTATCAGTTTCCAAAGTCTTATTAAACTGAAGTGAAACCCGATGTCAGTTGGAAAGATCCTCCCGTCACCACATCGTGGTGTTCGGGGTTGAGTCGAGGCCTCTTTTTCCGTGTGGGCTCGCCTAGGTTGTCAAACACTTCTCCCTTAGGGAAACCAGAGGCTCGTTGAAAGACGGTTTGGCTCGCCCACGGCGCTCTTTCGCACCGCTGAGCGCATGGCTCCATCCCCCAAGGCACCGCCCGTGTTGTCAAACACTCGGTAACTTAGCGAAACCTGGTGAGAGCCGAAAGATGGTCCCCCCGCAATGTTGTTGAACACAGATGGGTGTACGGCCCTCTCGACCTAGGCCCCGCATGGCTTTCAGACACGACCAATGTCGTGAAACGAGAGGTTCGTGGCAAGATGCTTCCCCCCCGCCCCACCCCCCCCCCACCCCCACAGAGCTGTATTCACAGAGCTGAGTGCCTGGCAACTTCCCTGAGGTGCATGGTTGCCCGCAAGGGTTTCCGAACAGTACTAACTTCGTGAACGAAGATGTTAACTGGGAAGACGGACGGCCGCAGTGTCCCTAGACAGGAAGGGAGCGTAGGGCACTTTCTGCATCGGCCCCGCGTAAGGTTTCAAACACCTCTAACGTGGTGTGCCAAGACGTGAGTTGAAAGATCTTTTCAACACGCCGTGGTTTGTTTCACACTTGCGAATGTGGCCCTGTCCCTGTGAGCCTCGCCGAGGTTTCCAGACACTTCTAACTTAGTGAAACCAGAAGTTAGTTGGAAGCCTGTTTCCCCCGTGTTCTTTCCCAGAGTTGGGGACATGGCACGTTCCGCTCGGACGCCGCACAGGTTTTCAAACACGGCGATCTTCGTGAAACCGGGTGTTACTTGAAAGATGGCCCCCCCACAGTGTGGTCTCACAGAGTGGAGTACGCGGCCCGTTCCGACTAGCACCCGCATGGGTGGTCCCACACGTCTAACTTACGGAAACAAGATGTGGGTTGAAACCCGGTCTCCCCCAAATGCTCTTTGACCCCATGGGAGGACAATGGCACTTTTCGCCTAAGCCCCGCACCGGGGTTCAAACAATTCTCACTTTGTGAAGTGAGGTGGCAGTCGAAAGATGGTTGCAGCTCAGCGTCGTTTCACAAAGCGGAGTGTATGGTACTGTCCGCGTAGGTCGCTCATAGGTTTTCGAACACTTCTACGTCTGTGAAGCGAGACGTAGACCGAAAGATGGCTGGCTATGCCACCGTGTTTCCCGGAGTAGACTTCCCCTGTAGGCCCTTCCCCTGTAGCTTCTGCATAGGGTTTTCGAACCCTTCGGGACAAGTGACCCCAGAAGTTATTTGAGACACGGTTTGAGCACAGTGAGTGTTGGTTGCGAAAGTTGAGGACGTGACACTTTCTGGGTAGAACCCGCAGAGCTTTGCAGCCACTTCTGCCTCCGTGAAACGAGAAGTTAGGCGAAAGATGAATTCCCCTCGGTGTGGTTCTACGGCGTTGACTCTATGGCACTTGGTAGGGCCCCCACGTGGATTTTCGAGCGCTTCTAACTTTGTGAAACGGGATGACAGTCGCACGCTGATTTCACCACAGCGTTGTTCACCTAGTTGCGTGCGTGGCACTTTTCCGCCGAGGCCGCGCGTACGCATCAATCCCTTCTCAGTGAGCGAGAACGACGTCAGCTGCAAGATGGCTTTCCAAGTGTTGTGTCACGGAGGTGAGTACATTGCAGTGTCCGCACGGGCCGCGTCGAGCTGCCATACCATCTACCTTAGCGAAACCGAATGTCAGTTGAAAGGTCTTCTCATCACAATGCGGTTTCTTAGAGTTGAGTATAGACGGCACTTTCCTTGTAGGCCTCGCATAGGTTTTCCACCACTTCTAGCTTTGCGAAACCAGATGGTTTCCCCCACAGTGTTGTTTGACAGAGTGGGGCCTGTGGCAGCGTCCGCCCAGGCACCGCGTGTGTTTTCAAACACTTGCAACTTATTGAAGCCTGACGTTAGGTGAAAGGGTTCTGTTTCACCGAGTTGCGTGTATGTAATGGCACTTCCCGCGTAGGCCCCACCTCGAGTTCCCGGCACTTCCGACTTCGTGTAAAGAGATGAGCGTTGAAAGATGGTGTCCCCACAGCGTTAGATCACGTAGTTGAGTGTCTGGCACTTTTCCGCATTAAGTCCTGCATAGTTGGCGAGCGAGAGTTTAGCTTCGTGAAACCGGACGCTAGTTGAGAGATGGTGTCGCCAAACTTCCCCACCCCCCTCCCCTCCCCCAGAGTCGAGGGTTTGGCACCCTTGTGGGTAGGCCTCGCAGTGGTGTCCAAACCCTTCTTACTTAGAGGAAGCCGATGTCCGTTGAACGACGCTTTACCGACACTGTCGTTTCCCAGAGTTCAGCATATGGCACTTGCCTTGTAGGCCCCTCCTAAGGTCTCAGACACTTCCTAACTCAGGGAAACAAGCGGTTCGTCGAAAGAGGGGATACCCCACAGCGTGTCTGAGAGTTGAGTGTGTGACCCGTTCGGGGTAGGCCCCGCATTGGTTTTCAAAGACAGGTCACGTAGTGAAAGGAGACCCTCAGTTGACTGGCAGGTTCCCTAAAGTGCTGCTTCAGAGTTGAGTGTGTGCAAACTTCCTGCCCGGGCTCCGCAGGAGTTTTCAGAAACTGCCGAGTGAGGGAAAGGAGACGTTAACTAACGTTGCAAGAGGGTTTCCCCACAGGGATTCGCAGCGCGGAGCCCATGGAACGTACCGCCTGGGCCCTGGATGGTGTGCAAACACCTGTCTGCTGGTGACGTGCAGCTGCTGTGAGTTGAAAGAGGGTTTCCCCAGAGTGATTCCCAGAGCTGAGCCCAGGGCCCTTTCGGGGTAGGCCCCGCCTTGGTTTTTCAAGCAAGTCTTGGTGAAAAGAGAGGCTAGTGGAAAGACCGTGTCCCCAAAGTGCTGCATGAGAGAGTTGAGTCCATGGAACTTGCCGCAGTCTCCGCCATGGTTTCCAGACACTTCTAACTTAGTGAGATGAGACGTTAGTTGAAAGCCGGTTTCGCCCTCTGTCAACATGCTCTTTGACAGAGTTGCGTGGAACTGGCACTCTCCGCCTGGGTTCGCAAACCATGCCAACTTTGTGACTCGCGGTGGTAGTTGAAAGAGGGTTTCCCTTCCGCGTCGTTTCACAGAGTTGAGTCTTTGGCACTTGCCCCGTAAGTGGCGCACGGGTTTTCAAACACTTGTAGCCACGTGAAACGAGGGGCTACTTGACAGAGGAAATCCCCCCACAGGGTTGCTATGCAGGGTCGACTGTGATACAGAGTGGACAGCACGTTGGCTGTAGGCCCCGCCTGGCTTTTCCAGCACTTCTGACTTTGTGAAACGAGACGGTCGTTGAAAGACGGTTTCCCCACAGTGTTGTTTGACAGAGTGGAGCCTGTGGCACTATCCGCCGAGGCACCGCACGTGCTTCCAAGCACCTGCATCTTACTGAAACCTGACGTTGGGCGAAAGATTGTTGACCCAGAGTTTCGTTTCACAGACTTGAGTCTGTGTGTGTGGCACTTTCCCGGTAGGCCCCGCGTAGTTTTCAAATACTACTAAGGTAGTGAAACAAGGGTGTGTAGTTGGAAGATGGTGCTTTTCTCGCCGAGGTGTCTCCCGGAGCTGAGGCAATATATTGCCCTTCCCTCACGGTATCCAGGGATGGGTCTTCAGACAGTTGTAGCTTTGGGAAACGAGGCGAGAGTTGAAAGACGGCCTCCCCGCCGTGTGGTTTGACAGAGTTGAGCCCGCGGCACTGTCCGCCTAGGCACCGCACGTGTTTTCAGACACCGGCAACTCGCGGAAACCTGACGTTGGGTGAGAGGTGGTTTACCCAGAGTTTCGTGTCACAGAGTCGAGTGTATGGCACTTTCCCTGGAGGCCCTGCGTAGTTTTCCAACACCACTAACGTAGTGAAACAAGAATTCAGTTGGAAGGTGCTTTTCTCGCCGAGCTGTCTCCCAGAGCTGAGGATACTGCTCTTCCCTCGTGGTTTCCGGCACGGGTTCTCAAACGGTACCAACTCACCGAAGCAAGATGCTCTTTAAAGAGGGATCCCCCCCACAGAGTTGTCTGACAGACTTCAGTGAACGGCGCTTTTCTGCCTAGGCCCCGCATAGGTTTTCAAGCACTTCTGAGTGGAGCCAGAGGTTAGGCGACAGACCTGTCCAACCATCGTGCGGTGTCCCAGACTTGACGTGTACGTCGCCTTCCCGGTAGGCCTCGTTATAGGTTTTGAAACACTTCGAAGGGAGTGCAAGCAGAGGCTAGTGGAAAGGCAGTTTCACCACAGTGTTCCTTCACAGAGTTGAGTACACGCCACACACTCTGCATAGGCGCTGCGTAAGTTGTATCTGCTTGAAACTTTTGTCTGCGTGAGACCAGGTGCTACTTGAAACCTGGACTCCCCGCAGTGTTGTTTCACCGAGTCGAGTGTAGGGCCCCATCCCCGTAGACAACCCCCCCCCCCCCCGCCCCACGCATGTGTTTTCAGACACTTGTTACTTAGCGGAACTTGATGTTCGGTAGGTAAAAGACTGTTTCCTCACAGTGTGGTTTTACAGAGCTGAGCATACGGCCCCTTCGGTGTGGGCCCTGCGTGGTCTTCAGACCCTCCTTAGAGCGAGTCGGCCACAGAGCTGAGTATCACAGAGCTGAGTGTGTGACCCTTCCCTCACAGTTGCCCGCCTGCGTTTTCAAGCACGGCTGGCTTAGAGAAACAAGACGTTGCTTGAAGGATGGATTCCCCGCAGAACTGCCGGACAGACGTGAGTGTCGGGCACTTTCTGCATAGGCCCCACCCACATCGGCTTCCCAGCTCTTGGAACTTGGTGACACAAGCTGTCAGCTGAAAGAGCTTCTCATCACAATGTGGTTTCACAGAGTTGAGTCCCTGTGGCCCTCTCCTTGTAGGCCTCGCAATGGTTTGCAACCACTTCTGGCTGAGTGAAACGGGATTGTTGAAAGACGGCTTCCACAAGGTGGTCGCTTGAAAGATGGTTTCCTCACTGTCACGGGTCACAGAGGTGAGTCTAGTGCACTTTCCACCGAGGCCCCGTATCAGTTTCCAAAGTCTTATTAAACTGAAGTGAAACCCGATGTCAGTTGGAAAGATCCTCCCGTCACCACATCGTGGTGTTCGGGGTTGAGTCGAGGCCTCTTTTTCCGTGTGGGCTCGCCTAGGTTGTCAAACACTTCTCCCTTAGGGAAACCAGAGGCTCGTTGAAAGACGGTTTGGCTCGCCCACGGCGCTCTTTCGCACCGCTGAGCGCATGGCTCCATCCCCCAAGGCACCGCCCGTGTTGTCAAACACTCGGTAACTTAGCGAAACCTGGTGAGAGCCGAAAGATGGTCCCCCCGCAATGTTGTTGAACACAGATGGGTGTACGGCCCTCTCGACCTAGGCCCCGCATGGCTTTCAGACACGACCAATGTCGTGAAACGAGAGGTTCGTGGCAAGATGCTTCCCCCCCGCCCCACCCCCCCCCCCACCCCCACAGAGCTGTATTCACAGAGCTGAGTGCCTGGCAACTTCCCTGAGGTGCATGGTTGCCCGCAAGGGTTTCCGAACAGTACTAACTTCGTGAACGAAGATGTTAACTGGGAAGACGGACGGCCGCAGTGTCCCTAGACAGGAAGGGAGCGTAGGGCACTTTCTGCATCGGCCCCGCGTAAGGTTTCAAACACCTCTAACGTGGTGTGCCAAGACGTGAGTTGAAAGATCTTTTCAACACGCCGTGGTTTGTTTCACACTTGCGAATGTGGCCCTGTCCCTGTGAGCCTCGCCTAGGTTTCCAGACACTTCTAACTTAGTGAAACCAGAAGTTAGTTGGAAGCCTGTTTCCCCCGTGTTCTTTCCCAGAGTTGGGGACATGGCACGTTCCGCTCGGACGCCGCACAGGTTTTCAAACACGGCGATCTTCGTGAAACCGGGTGTTACTTGAAAGATGGCCCCCCCACAGTGTGGTCTCACAGAGTGGAGTACGCGGCCCGTTCCGACTAGCACCCGCATGGGTGGTCCCACACGTCTAACTTACGGAAACAAGATGTGGGTTGAAACCCGGTCTCCCCCAAATGCTCTTTGACCCCATGGGAGGACAATGGCACTTTTCGCCTAAGCCCCGCACCGGGGTTCAAACAATTCTCACTTTGTGAAGTGAGGTGGCAGTCGAAAGATGGTTGCAGCTCAGCGTCGTTTCACAAAGCGGAGTGTATGGTACTGTCCGCGTAGGTCGCTCATAGGTTTTCGAACACTTCTACGTCTGTGAAGCGAGACGTAGACCGAAAGATGGCTGGCTATGCCACCGTGTTTCCCGGAGTAGACTTCCCCTGTAGGCCCTTCCCCTGTAGCTTCTGCATAGGGTTTTCGAACCCTTCGGGACAAGTGACCCCAGAAGTTATTTGAGACACGGTTTGAGCACAGTGAGTGTTGGTTGCGAAAGTTGAGGACGTGACACTTTCTGGGTAGAACCCGCAGAGCTTTGCAGCCACTTCTGCCTCCGTGAAACGAGAAGTTAGGCGAAAGATGAATTCCCCTCGGTGTGGTTCTACGGCGTTGACTCTATGGCACTTGGTAGGGCCCCCACGTGGATTTTCGAGCGCTTCTAACTTTGTGAAACGGGATGACAGTCGCACGCTGATTTCACCACAGCGTTGTTCACCTAGTTGCGTGCGTGGCACTTTTCCGCCGAGGCCGCGCGTACGCATCAATCCCTTCTCAGTGAGCGAGAACGACGTCAGCTGCAAGATGGCTTTCCAAGTGTTGTGTCACGGAGGTGAGTACATTGCAGTGTCCGCACGGGCCGCGTCGAGCTGCCATACCATCTACCTTAGCGAAACCGAATGTCAGTTGAAAGGTCTTCTCATCACAATGCGGTTTCTTAGAGTTGAGTATAGACGGCACTTTCCTTGTAGGCCTCGCATAGGTTTTCCACCACTTCTAGCTTTGCGAAACCAGATGGTTTCCCCCACAGTGTTGTTTGACAGAGTGGGGCCTGTGGCAGCGTCCGCCCAGGCACCGCGTGTGTTTTCAAACACTTGCAACTTATTGAAGCCTGACGTTAGGTGAAAGGGTTCTGTTTCACCGAGTTGCGTGTATGTAATGGCACTTCCCGCGTAGGCCCCACCTCGAGTTCCCGGCACTTCCGACTTCGTGTAAAGAGATGAGCGTTGAAAGATGGTGTCCCCACAGCGTTAGATCACGTAGTTGAGTGTCTGGCACTTTTCCGCATTAAGTCCTGCATAGTTTGCGAGCGAGAGTTTAGCTTCGTGAAACCGGACGCTAGTTGAGAGATGGTGTCGCCAAACTTCCCCACCCCCCTCCCCTCCCCCAGAGTCGAGGGTTTGGCACCCTTGTGGGTAGGCCTCGCAGTGGTGTCCAAACTCTTCTTAGAGGAAAAGATGTTCGTTGTACGATGCTTTACCGACAGTGTCTTTTCCCAGTGTAGCCTGACTGGGCATGGAACCTGGAAGCTCACCATGTCGTTATCCAGGCCCGGCTGTAGCTGCCCGAAAGGATTCCAGAGGCTTCCTCGACCAGGGGCCAATCGACGTGTGTGGCCTTGGCATCCAATGACGGATCGTGGCCGGCACCATCCCTTGTGCCCTGAACTCAGCCCTTCGGGGAGACCACTGCCCTGCTGTGAGTTCGGCGCCTTGAGCCTCCTGGTAACTAACCTAACCCTAACCCTACATCGAACATGGACCCTCCATCAGACCTAAGGCAGCTAGAAACCTAAACAGACCATTGAGCCACCCAGTCGCCTTGGCCCTCACTTCA
This sequence comes from Puma concolor, assembly GCF_028749965.1. Taxonomy (NCBI): domain Eukaryota; kingdom Metazoa; phylum Chordata; class Mammalia; order Carnivora; family Felidae; genus Puma; species Puma concolor. The sequence goes on from NC_141676.1 coordinate 84,328,453, forward strand.
CCCCTGGAGGGAAATCACGAGAGTGGAGTCCCATCAGCGCCTGCGACGTCTCTGTTCCTAACCCGAACCGTACTTAAGGCTCTCTCCCATGGGGTCCTAATAGCAATGTTTGATAACACCACGATCCTCGGTCCACAAGCGGTGCAGGCTCAATCAGTATGAACCTGGAAACTCACCATGTCCTTTCACAGGCCCGGCTGCAGCTGCCTGAGGGGATTCCTGAGTCCTCCCAATCCAGGGGCCCATGGACATCTGTTGCCTTGGCATCCAAAGCCTGATCCTGACCTGCACCCTCCCTTGTACGCCCAAATCAGCGCTTCCGGGATACCCTCGTCTTTCTGTGGTTTCAGCACCTGGAGCCTCCTGGTACCTGACCCTAAACCCAACCCTACCTCCAACCGGGAACCTCCAACGAAACCTAAGTCTGTCTCGAACCCTAAACCTGCACTTGAGCCAACTTGTGGTTTGGGCCCTCACTTCAGCCCTTGAGGGAGATCACGAGACCGGAGTGGCTTCGGACCTGGTGACGTCCCTGGATCGAACCCTCACCCTAGATAAGGCTCTCTCCCCATGTGGTCCCATTCCAACGTCTGAAAACACCATGTGCCTGGTGTCCAGAAACGGTGCAGGCTTACATGGCATGGAACCTGGAATGTCACCATGTCGTTTTCCAGGGCCGGCTGCAGGTGCCCGAGAGGATTCTGGAAGCCTCTTCGACAAAGGGACATCAACGTGTGTGGCCTTGGCAGCAAAAGACTGATCCTCACTGGCACCCTCCCTTGTGCCTTCAATTCAGCCCTTCAGGGAGACCACTGCCTTGATGTGGTTTAGCCGCTGGAGCCTCCAGGGACTTAACCCTAACCTTAACCTTACCCCGAACCGAGAACGTCCACCAAAACCTAAGCCTGCCTGGAACCCTAACCCTGCACTTGAGCCACCTTGTGGCATGGTCCTCCCTTCAGCCCTTGAGGGAGATCACGAGACCGAGGTCGCTTCGGCCCTGGCGACGTCCCTGGACCGAACCCTAACCTTAGCTTAGGCACTGTCCCCATGGGGACCCATTCCAAAATATGGCAACACCACGCGCCAGTGGTTCACAAGCGGTGCAAGCTCACTCGGCATGGAACCTGTAAGCTCACATTTTTGTTTCCCAGGCCCGACTTCATGGGCCCCAAAGGATTCCTGAGTCCTCACTGACCAGGAGCCTATCGACTTGTCTGGCCTTGGCAGCCAAAGACTGATCCTGACCAGCACCCTCCCTTGTGCCCTCAACTCAGCCCTTCGTGGAGACCACTGCTCTGCTGTGGGTTTGGCGCCTGGACGCTGGACTTAACCCTAACCCTAATCCTACCCCGAACTGGGACCATCCACCAAAAGCTAAGCCTGCCTCGCAACCTAACCCTGCACTAGAGCCGCATTGTGGCATGTGTCCTCCCTTCAGCCCTCGAGGGAGATCACAAGACCGAGGTCACTTTGGCCCTGGCAACATTCCTGGACCGAACATGTAAGGGTTAAATTGTACTGTAGGGCTAACGCTTAGCTTGAAAGATAACAACTTTGTTCTGACACTGAAGGTCAAAAGATAACAACCTTGCTTTTACTCTTGTAAATCAATCTTCATACTCTTGTGAATCAGGCTTTACCAATGAAGGAAACAAAAGCTCAAAAAAGAGCATCAGAGACAAGGTCAAGCAGATCCACAGGTTGCAGCTTAGTGGCAGAAAGTCTAAAATAATCACCTCACTCGATAACTGTTTCTGACTCATCTGGCAACTGTTTCTAACTCATCTGGGAACTGTTTCTCTGTTCTGTTCCCAGATAATGATAAAACGATGTGATCGGCTTTAAAAACTCTGTACCCTGGCTGTTCAGGGCCACACTCTTATCAAGAGTTTTGGTCCCGATCGGTCAGCCTTGCCTCTCATTGTAAAAAACTTTGTTGCAACTGTCACTGGTGCCCGTAGCATTCTGTTTCAGGAGTTGCGTGTATGCAACTTTTGGTGCATTGGCTGGGAAAGTTAAAGGTCTGAAACAGGGCCCTTTCCTCAGATTGCTCCACCGACCCCTGAGAGGAAGCTCAGGATTGGGAGAGGTAAGGAATTCTTGGGGCGCACCATTTGAATGACTCAGGAGGGTCTGCCGGACGTGGCTATAGACCCAGAGTCAGGGATCCTACTGGGACGCCGGTGGACTCCATTTGGTTTGGCTTTTGTCAAGAAGGAACCTATTTTCAGGTGGCTGCCACGGCCTACTGGTCTTGAGATCTCAAACTTGTGTTTTCTCCATGTCTTAATTGTCTTCTTCCTGTTGACTGTCTGTGTGTCTTTGTTAATTTTGCCTATCTTTGTCATGGGTCAAAATCAGGGTACCCCCACACCTCTGAGTCTCATACTAACCCATTTCCAGGACTATAGGAGAGCTGCCTCAATTTTCAGACTCCACGTTAAGAAGCCAGTCCTTCGAACTCTCTGCGAGGCACAAAGACCAAATCCCATACATTGGGGCATGGAGAACCCTCATTGAAAAACCTCCAGATTCTCGAAAACTTCTTCCTCTTCCCCCTTGCCTCCCTAAAGTACAGGCTTTTAGTACTCAAAGGCAGCCCATCTGGAGCTCAGAATAAGAATCTTGATGGGACTAAGTGGCTGCCCCCTCTGCACTCTTGCCCAGAAACCTTGGCAATGATCTCGTCCCTCTGCTCTGATCTTACAGACATTCCCTTACCAGACCGTGATATCAGCATGTTTTCAGATGGCAGTAATTTTGTATCTCAAGGGCAAAAGTATGCCAGTACTGCAGTGATGACAGACCATGAAGTTTTATGGCAACAGACCCTTCCCCCAGAAACTACAGCCCAGCACACAGAGCTCATCACACTAACAAAAGCCCTAAAACTTAGAAGAAACAAGTCAAAAGTGCCTTGGAGCTACTGATCTTGACAGAGCCCTTGCTTCCACCAGAGCCCGGTTACACTCCTAAAGATTTGGAGTGAATTTCAAGAAAAGGGGGAAGATGCCGGGACAAAAGTGGTTTCAGGATCCTGAAGGTAAGATACTCTTACCCGTGGCACTCGGGTGGCGGGAGTGCTGGAGAAAAGAGAGACGCTCTCCTGTTCCAGGAGCCTGTAAATCCGGGACCATTTCAGACCTGAACCCACAAAATCCTTGGAGGAAGACAATGGCTTTCCTTGTTAAATTGGATGAATGCTGTGAATGGAACATCCCTGCCCATCTGCTGAGCTTTTCATGACTCTAAGACACAGGTGGCTCAAATGGACAATCCCACAGAGTTAAGCCCATGTTCGTTTGGGGTTATGGTTTGCCTTCAGTTCCCAGGGCAGCAGAGGCACTGTCTGTGCCCCATCTCCTTCCTCTACCCCTTTGTCACCAAGAAGCAAGGAAAAAAATCTCTGTGAAGGTTGTAATGCTTCTAAGACTATTGATGAGATGTGTGACTGTTTAAAGTAGATAAAGCTTGTGATTCCCACCCTCCTGTGACATCAACATGCAGCCGCTGGTGATGAGGGAAGGAAGTAATCCATGTTCACATACAGGCTGGGTTGCATAGGTTGCTGGAGGGAATGCCCACGTTGTGCCCAGGCCAGCCCAGTGTGGCTGTGTGTTCGGAGCTGCAAGCCTGCGGCCGGCTGAGGGTTGGTGTCCTGACTCCGCTGTTAGGCACTGTCACCTACTATCCATGGCTGTCTGTGCCTCTATGCCAAGCCACTGAGGGCACTTTGTCTTGAGTGAAAAGGAGACGCTAAGCCTGGCAGAGGAAGTGTGTAATTTAGAGGAGGAACCAGGAAGTAGGAGACAGGTGTGTTGAAAGTAGAAAAAGAAAGATGGTGGACAAGAAAAGTGGCAGGATGGGGGCTGGGTCTAGTGTACTGGTGTTGGGAAATCTTAGGTGGGCTGGGCTTCCAGCTCTAGGTAAGAACCAGGAAGGCTGGAAAACTGAAGGTGCCATGGCTGGTGCTTAAATTTTCTGGGGTTATATAATGATAAGTGTGGGGGACTCATGGGTGACTTTATAAATGTAGACACAGGGATCAAGAACAAAAACTGGCTCAGAGTTTATTCTCTTGGTCCCCCTGGCTCATATCACTGTAACCACCATAGCTGGGCCACTGCTATTGTTATTTCTCGGGTTAACTATTGGCCCGTACATTATCATTTGATTAGTACAGTTGTCAAAAGGCGAGTTGGAAAAAAAAATTATAATTAAGGCCAACTATGTCCCCTTAGTTCCTAATGATGAATCAAGGGATTGATTCACTGACAAGAAAAGGGGGAAATGTAAGGGTTAAATTGTACTGTAAGGCTAAAGCTTAGCTTGAAAGATAACAACTTTGTTCTGACACTGAAGGTCAAAAGATAACAACCTTGCTTTTACTCTTGTCATACTTCATACTCTTGGGAATCAGGCTTTACCAATGAAGGAAACAAAATCTCAAAAAAGAGCATCAGAGACAAGGTCAAGGAGATCCACAGGTTGCAACTTAGCGGCAGAAAGTCTAAAATAATCACCTCACTTGATAACTGTTTCTGACTCATCTGGGAACTGTTTCTCTGTTCTGTTCCCAGATAATGATAAAACGATATGATAGGCTTTAAAAACTCTGTACCTCGGCTCTTCGGGGACACACTCTTATGAAGAGTTTTGGTCCCGATCGGCCGACCTTGCCTCTCATTGTAAAAAACTTTGTTGCAACTGTCACTGGTGCCCGTAGCATTCTGTTACAGGAGTCGCGTGGATGCAACAAACCCTAACCCTAGGTAAGGCTTTCTCCCCAAAGGGACCCAATTACAACTTCTGACAACACCACGTGCCTGGGGTCCAGAAGCTGTGCAGACTCAATCAGCATGGAACCTGGAAGCTCACCATGTCGTTTTCCAGGCCTGGCTGCAGCTACCCAGGAGGATTCCGGAGGCCTCCTGACCGGAGGCACATTGACGTGTGTGGCCTTTGCAGCCAAAGACTGATCCTTACCGGCACCCTCCCTTGTGCCCTCAACACGACCCCTAACCCTAAGCCCTCAGGGAGACCACTGACCTCCTGTGGGTTCGGCGCCTGGACCCTCCTGGGACCTAACCATAACCCTAACCCTACCCCGAAACGGGACCCTCCACCGAAAGCTAAGCCTGCCTCAAACCAAACCCTGCACTTGAGCTGCCTTGAGGCATAAGCCCTCACATCACCCCTCGAGGGAGATCAAGAGACGAAAGTCGCTTCAGCCCTGGCGATGTCCCTGGACCGAACCCTAACCCTAGCTAAGGCTCTATCCCAATTGTGACCCAATTCCAACTTCTGACGACACCACGCGCCTTGGTCCAGATGCGGTACAGGCTCACTCTGCATGGAACCTGGAAGCTCACGATGTCATCTCCCAGGTGGGGTTGCAGCTGCCGGAGAGGATTCCGGAGGCCTCCTCGACAGGGGGCCCATCGACGTGTGTGTGCTTGGCAGCCAAAGACTGATCCTAACAGGCACCCTCCCTTGTGACCTCAACTCAGCCCATCGGGGAGACCACTGCCCTGCTGTGGGTTGGAAGCCTGGAGCCTCCTGGGACCTATCCATAAACCTAACCCTACCCCGCAACGGGACCCTCCACTGAAACCTAAGCCTGCCTGGAACCGTAACCCTGCACTTGAGCCATCTTGTGGCATGGGCCTTCACTTCAGCCCTCAAAGGAGATCATGAGACTGGAGTCGCTTCGGCCCTGGCGACCTCCCTGGTCCGAACCCTGACCCTAGCTAAGGCTCTCTCCTCATGGGGACCCAATTCCAATGTCTGACAACACCACGCACCTGTGATCCAGAAGCAATGTAGGCTCACTCAGCATGTAGCCTGGGAGCTCACCATTTCTTTTCCCAGGCCGGGCAGCAGCTGCCTGAGAGGATTCCGGAGGCCTCCTCAACCGGGGACCCATCGAAATGTGTTTCCTTGGCAGGCAAAACTGACACCGAACGGCACCCTCCCTTGTACACTCAACTCAGACATTCAGGGAGACCACTGCCCTGTTGTGGGTTCGGAGCCAGGAGCCTCCTGAGACCTGACCCTAACCCTAAACCTACCCAGAAACGGGACCCTCCACCTAAACCTAAGCCTGCCAGAAACCCTAAACCTGCACTTGAGCTGTCATGGTGCATGGGCACTCACTTCAGCCCTCAAAGGAGATCACGACACCGTAATCGCTTCGGCCCTGGTGACGTCCCTGGTCTGAACCCTAACCCTAGCTAAGGTTCTCTCCCCATGGGGACCCAATTCCAACGTCTCACAACACCACACGCCTGGGGGACAGAAGTGGTACAGGCTCACTCGGCAGGGAACCTGGAAGCACACCATGTCATTTCCAGGTCAGGCTGCAGCTGCCTGAGAGGATTCCGGAGGCCTCCTCGACCAGGGGCCATTGACGTGTGTGGCCTTGGCAGCCAAAGACAGATCCTGACCGGCACCCTCCCTTGTGCCCTCAACTCAGCCCATTGGGGAGACCACTGCCCTGCTGTGGGTTCGGCGCCAGGAGCCTCCTGGGACCTAACCCTAACCCTAACCCTACCTCGCACCGGGACCCTCCACCAAAACCTAAGCCTGCCTCGAAACCAAACCCTGCACTTGAGCCAACTTGTGGCATGGGCCTTCACTTCAACCCTCAAAGGAGATCACGAGACCGGAGTCGCTTCGACCCTGGCCACGTCCCTGGTCCGAACCCTAAACCTAGCTCTCTCCCCATGGGGACCCAATTCCAACGTCTCACACCACGCGCCTGGGGTCCAGAAGCAGTGCAGGCTCATTCGAAATGGAACATGGAAACTCACCATGTCATTTCCCAGGCCGGGCTGCAGCTGCCCAAGAGGAATCCAGAGGCCTCGTCGACCGGGGGCCCATCGATGTGTGTGTCCTTGACAGCCAAAGACTGATCCTGACTGGCAAACTCCCTTGTGCCCTCAACTCATCCCTCCGGGGAGACCACTGCCTTGCGGCGGGTCGGGGCCTGGAACCTCCAGGAACCTAACCCTAATCCTAACCCTACCCTGAACCAGGCCCCTCCACCGAAACCTAAGCCTGCGTCGAACCCTAACCCTGCACTCCAGCCGCCTTCTGGCATGGGCCCTCACTTCAACCGTCGAGGGAGATCACGAGACCAGAGTCGCTTCTGCCGTGGTGAAGTCCCTGGACCTAACCCTAACCTTAGCTAAGGCTCTCTCCCCATGGGGACCCAATTCCAACGTCTGAAACACCACGCGCCTGGGGTCCAGAAGCAGTGCAGGCTGACTGGGCATGGAACCAGGAAGCTCACCATTTCGTTTCCCAGGCCCGGATGCAGCTGCACTAGAGGACTCCGGAGGAATCCTCAACCAGGGGCCCATCGGGGTGTGTGGCCTAGGCAGCCAAAGAAGGATCCTGACCGGCACCCTACCTTGTGCCCTCAACTCAGCCCTTCGGAGAGACCACTGCCCTGCTGTGGGTTCGGCACCTGGAGCCTCCAGGGACCATAACATAACCCTAACCATAACCTGAACTGGGCCCCTCCGCCGACTCCTAAGCCTACCTCGAACACTAACCCTGCACTTGAGCCGCCTTGCTGCATGGGCCCTCACTTCAGCCCTCGAGGGAGATCACGAGAACGGAGTCTCTTCAACCATGGCGACGTCCCTGAACCGAACCCTAACCCTAGCTAAGGCTCTCTCCCCATTGGGACACAATTCCAAAGTCTGACGACACCACGCGCCTGGGGTCCAGAAGCAGTGCAGACTGACTCAGTATGGAACCTGGAAGCTCACCATGTCGTTTCCCAGGCCAGTTGCAGCTTCCCGAGAGGATTCCGGAGGCCTCCTCGACCAGTGGCGCAATCACGTGTGGCTGTGGCAGCCAAAGACGGATCCTGACCGGCACCCTCCCATGTGCCCTCAACTGAGCCCTTCGGGGAGACCACGGCCCTGTTGCGGGTCGCGGTCTGGAGCATCCAGGGCCCTAACGCTACCCCTAACCCTACCTTAACCGGGCCCCTCCACCGAAACATAAGCCTGCGTCGAACCCTACCCCTGCATTCCAGCCGCCTTCTGCAATGGGCCCTCACTTCAGTCCTCCAGGGAGATCACAAGACAGGAGTCGCTTCGGGCCTGGCGACGTACCTTGACTGAACCCTAACCCTAGCTAAGTTGCTCTCCCCATGGGGACTCAATTCCAACGTGTGACAACACCACGCGCCTGGGGTCCAGAAGCGGTGCAGGCTGACTCTGCATGGAACATAGAAGCTCACCAGGTCGTTTCCCAGGCCTGGCTGCAGCTGCCCGAGAGGATTCCGGAGGCCGCCTAGACCAGGGGCCCATCGACGAGTGTGGCCTAGGCAGCCAAAGAAGGATCCTGACCGGCACCCTCCCTTGTGCCCTCACCTCAGCCCTTCGGGGAGACCACTGCCCTGCTGTGTGTTCGGTGCCTGGAGCCTCCTGGGACCTAACCTTAAACCTAAACCTACCCCAAACTGGGACCCTACACTGAAACCCAAGCCTGTCTCGATCCCAAACCCTGCAATTGAGCCGCCTTCTGGCATGGGCCCTCACTTCAGCCCTCGAGGGGGATAACGAGACCAGAGTCGCTTCAGCCCGGGCGAACCCCTGGAACGAACCTTAACCCTAGCTCAGGTTATCTCACCATGGGGACCCAATTCCAACGTATGACAACACCACGTGCATGGTGTCCAGAAGTGTTGCAGGCTGAATCGGCATGGAATCTGGAAGCTCAACATGTCGTTCCCCAGGCCCGGCTGCAGCTGCCCGAGAGGATTCCTGAGGCCTCCTCAACCAGGGGCCCATTGACGTGTGGGGCCTTGGCTGCCAAAGATGGATCCTGACAGGCACTGTCCCTAGTGCCCTCAACTCAGCCTTTCGGGGACACCACTGCCCTGCTGTTGGATCTGCGCCTGGAGCCTCCTGGGACGTAACCCTAACAATAACCTTACCCCGATCCAGGCCCCTCCACCGAAACCTAAGCCTGCCTACCACCCTAACTCTGCAATTGAGGTGCCTTCTGGCATGGGCCCTCACTTCAGCCTCGAGGGAGGTCACGAGACCGGAGTCGCTTCGGTCCTGGCGACGTCCCTGGACCGAACCCTAACCATAGCTAATGCCCTCTCCCCATGGGGACCCAATTCCAACGTCTGACAACACCAGCGCTGGGGTCCAGAAGGGGTGCAGCCTGACTCGGCATGGAACCTAGAAGCTCAACATGTCATTTCCCAGTCCGGGCTGCAGCTGCCCAAGAGGATTCCGGAGGCCTCCTCGACCAGGGGCCCAAACACGTGCGTGGCCTTGGCAGATAAAGAAGGATCCTTACCGGGACCATCCCTTGTGCACTCAACTCAGCCCATCTGGGAGACCACTGCCCTGCTGTGGGTTCGGCACCTGGAGCCTGCTGGGACCTAACCCTAACCCTACACGGATCCGGGACCCTCCAGTGAAACCTAAGCCTGCCTCGAACCCTAAACCTGCAAATGAGCCGCCTTCTGGCATGGGCCTTACTTCAGCCCTCGAGGGAGATCACCTGATCAGAGTCGCTTCAGCCCTGGCGTGATCACTGGAACGAACCCTAACCGTAGCTCAGGCTCTCTCCCCATGTGGCCCCAATTCCGACGTCTGACAACACCACGCTCCTGGGGTCCAGAAGCAGTGCAGGCTGACTCGGCATGGAACCTGGAAGCTCACCATGTTTTCCCAGGCCCGGCTGCAACTGACCGAGAGAATTCCGAAGGCCTCCTCAACCTGGAGCCAATCGACGTGTGTGGCCTTTACAGCAAAAGACGGATCCTGACCGGCACCTTCCCTTGTGCCCTTAACTCAGCCCCTCGGGGAGACCAATGCCCTGCCATGGGTTCGGCGCCTGGAGCCTCCTGGGACCTAACCCTAACCCTAACCCTACACCGATCCAGGACCCTCCACCGAAACCTAAGCCTGCCTCGAACTCTAACCCTGCAATTGAGCCACCTTCTGGCATGGGCCTTACTTCAGCCCTCGAGGGAGATCACGTGACCGGAGTCGCTTCAGTCCTGCGAGGTCGCTGGAACGAACCCTAACCCTAGCTAAGGCTGTATCCCCATGGGGACGCAATTCCGAAGTGTGACAACACCACACGCCTGGGGTCCAGAAGCAGTGCAGACTGACTCGGCATGGAACCTGGAAGCTCACCATGTCGTTTCCCAGGCCTAGCTGCAGCTGTCCGAGAGGATTCCGGAGACCTCCTCGGCCAGGGGCACAATCACGTGTGTGGACTTGGCAGATAAAAACGGATCCTGTCCAGCACCATCCCTTGAGCCCTCAACTCAGCCAATCTGGGAGACCACTGACCTGCCATGGGTTCGGCGCCTGGAGACTCCTGGGACCTAACACTAACCCTAACCCTACCCAGAACCGGGACCCTCCACGGAAACCTAAGCCTGCCTCGAACCCTAACCCTGCATTTGAGCTGCCTTCTGGCATGGGCCCTCACTTCAGCCCTCGAGGGAGATCACCAGACCAGAGTCGCTTCGGCCCTGGTGACGTCCCTGGACCAAACCCTAACCCTAGCTAAAGCTCTCTCTTCCCATGGGGACCCAATTCCAACCTCTGACAACACCACGTGCCTGGTGTCCAGAAGCGGTGCAGGCTGACTCGGCATGGAACCTGGAAGCTCACCATGTTGTTTCCCAGTCCGGGCTGCAGCTGCCCGAGAGGATTCCAGAGGCCTCCTCGACCAGGGGCCCAATTACGTGCGTGGCTTTGGCAAAGAAGGAAACTTACTGAGACCAACCCTTGTGCCCTCAACTCAGCCCATCCAGGAGACCTATGCCCTGCCGTGGGTTTGGCACCAGGAGCCTCCTGGGACCTAACCCTAACCCTAACCCTACCCCAATCCGGGACCCTCAACTGAAACCTCAGCCTGCCTCGAAACCTAACGCTGCATTTGAGCCACCTTCTGGCATGGGCCCTCACTTCATCCCTCGAGGGAGATCAGGAGACCAGAGTCACTTCTGCCCTGGCGACATCCCTGGACCGAACCGTAACCCTAGCTAAAGCTCTTTATTCCCTGGGGGACCCAATTCCAACTTCTGACAGGACCACGCGCCTGGGGTCCTGAAACGGGGCAGGCTGACACGGCATGGAACCTGGAAGCTCATCATGTCATTTCCCTGGCCCGGCTGCAGCTCTCCGAGAGGATTCCACAGGTCTCCTCGACCAGGGGCTGATCGACGTGTGTGGCCTTTGCAGCCAAAGACGATCCTGACCGGCACCGTCCCTTGTGCCCTCAACTAAGCCCACCAGGGAGACCTCTGCCCTGCTGTGGGTTCAGCGCCTAGAACCTCCTGGGACCTAACCCTAACCCTAACCCTACCCCAATCCAGGACCCTCCAATGAAACCTTATCCTGCCTCGAACCCTAACCCTGCAATTGATCTGCCTTCTGGCATGGGCCCTCACTTCAGCCCTTGAGGGAGGTCACGAGACCGGAGTCGCTTTGGCCCTGGCGACGTCCCTGGACAGAACCCTAACCCTTGCTAAAGCCCTCTCCCCATGGCGATCCAATTCCAACGTCTGACAACACCACGCGCCTGGGGTCCAGAAGCAGTGCAGGCTGACTCGGCATGGAACCTGGAAGCTCACCATGTTGTTTCCCGGTACGGCTGCAGCTGCCCGAGAGGATTCTGGAGGCCGCCTCGACCAGGGGACCAATCATGTGTGTGGCCTTGGCAGACAAAGACGGATCCTGTCCGGCACCCTCCCTTGTGCCCTCAACCATTTGCGGAGACCACTGCACTGCTGTGGGTTTGGCGCCTGGAGCCTCCTGTGACCTAACCCTAATCCTAACCCTACCCCGAACCGGGCCCCTCCACTGAAACCTAAGCCTGCCTCGAACCCTAACCCTGCACTTGAGCCGCCTTGCTACATGGGCCCTCACTTCAGCCCTCAAGGGAGATCATGAGACCGGAGTCGCTTCAGCCCTGGCGACATCCCTGGACCGAACCTTAACCCTACCTCAGGCACTCTCCCCATGGGAACCCAATTCCAACGTCTCACAACACCACACACCTGGGGGGCAGAACCGGTGCAGGCTGAATCGGCGTGGCACCTGGAAGCTCACCATGTCCTTTCCCAGGCCCGGTAGAGCTGCCCGAGAGGATTCCGGAGGAGTTCTCGAACAGGGGTCCATCGAAATGTGTGGCCTTGGCATCCAATTAGGATAGTGACCGGCACCCTCTCTTGTGCCATCAAATCAGCCCTTCAGGCAGACCACTGCTGCACTGTGGGTTCGGTGCCTGGAGCCTCGAGGGACCTAACCCTAACCCTAACCCTACCCTGAACCGGGCCCCTCCACTGAAACCTAATCCTGCCTCGAACCCTAACCCTGTACTTGAGCTGCCTTGTGGCATGGGCCCTCACTTCAGCCCTCGAAGGAGATCACGAGACCGGAGTCGCTTCGGCCCTGATGATGTCCCTGGACCGAACTCAAACCCTAGCGAACGCTCACTCCCTATGGGGACCCAAGTCCAACGTCTAACAACACCACGCGCCTGGGGTCAAGAAGCGATGCAGGCTGACTCGGCATGGAACCTGGAAGCTCACCATGTCGTTTCCCTGCCCGGCTCCAGCTGCCCGAGATGTTTCCAGAGGCCTCCCTCAATGAGAGGCCAATCGACCTGTGTGTCCTTGGCAGCCAAAGACGGATCCTGACCGGTACCCTCCCTTATGCCCTCAACTCAGCCCTTCGGGGAGACCACTGCCCTGCTCCGGGTACAGCATGTGGAGCCTCCAGGGACATAACCCGAATCCTTACCCAACTACGAACCAGGCCCCAGCACCGAAACCTAAGCCTGCCTCGAATCGTATCCCTGCACTTGAGCCGAATTCTGGCTGGGCCCTCACTTCAGCCCTTGAGGGAGATCAGGAGACCGGAGTCGCTTCGGCCCTGACAACGTCCCTGGACCGAACTCTAGCCCTAGCTAAGGCTCTCTCCCCATGGGGACCCAGTTCTAACGTCTGACATCACCACGCACCTGGGGTCCTCAAGCGGTGCAGGCTGACTCGGCATGGAACCTGGAAGGTCACCATGTCGTTTCCCAGGCCTGGCTGCAGCTGCATGAGAAGATTCCTGAGGCCACCTCGACCAGGGGCACATCGATGTGTGTGGCCTTGGCAGCCAAAGATGGATCCTGACCGGCACCCTCACTTGTGCCCTAAACTCAGCCCTTCGGGGAGACCACTACCCTGCTGTGGGTTCGGCACCTGGAGCCTCCTGGGAACTGACCCTAACACTAACCTTAACCAGAACCAGGACCCTCCACCTAAACCTAAGCCTGCCTGGAACCCTAACCCTGCACTTGAGCCGCCTTGTGACATGGGCCCTCACTTCAGCCCTCAAACGAGATCACGATACAGGAGTCGCTTCGGCCAAGGTGACGTCCCTGGACCGAACCCTAAACATAGCTAATGCTCTCTCCACTTGGGACCAAATTCCAACGTCTGACAACACCACGCGCCTGGGGTCCAGATGCGGTGCAGGCTCACTCAGCATGGAGGCTGGAAGCTCACCATGCCATTTCCCCGTTCGGGCTACAGCTGCCCTGGAGGATTCCCGAGGACTGGTCGACCGGGGACCAATCGAGGTGTGTGTCCTTGGCAGCCAAAGACTGAACTTGACCGGCACCCTCCCTTGTGTACTCAACTCAGCCCATCGGGGAGACCACTGCCGTGCTGTGGGTTCGGACCCAGGAGCCTCTTGGGACCTGACCCTAACCCTAACCTTACTCCAAACCAGGACCCTCCACCAAAACCTAAGCCTGCATTGAAAAGTAAACCCGCACTTGAGCCACCTTGTGGCATGGTCCCTCACTGCAGCCCTCCAACCAGATCACAAGACCGGAGTCGCTTCGGCCCTGGTAACGTCCCTGGACCGAACCCTAACCCTAGCTAAGTCTCTCTCCCCATGGGGACCCAATTCCAACGTCTGACAACACCACACGCCTAGGGTCCATAAGCGGTGCAGGCTCACTCAGTATGGAACCTGGTAGCTCACCATGCCATTTCCCAAGCCGGGCTGCAGCTGCAAGAGAGGATTCCTGATGCTTCCTCAACCAGGGGCCCATCGAATGTGTGTCCTTCACAGCCAAAGACTGATCCTGTCTGGCACCCTCCCTTGTGCCCTCAACTGAGCCCTTAGGGGAGACCACCGCCCTGCTCTGGGTTCGGCGCCTGGAGCCTCCTGGGACCTAACCCTAACCCTAACCCTACCCCGAACTGGGACCCTCCACCGAAAGCTAAGCCTGCCTCGCAACCTAACCATGCAGTAGAGTCGCCTCATGGCATGGGTCCTTACTTCAGCCCTCGAGGTAGAACAAGCGACCGAAGTCACTTTGGCCCTGGCGACGTCCCTGGACCGAACCCTAACCCTAGGTAAGGTTCTCTCCTCATGGGGACCTAATTAAAACCTCTGACAACACCACTTGCCTGGGGCCCAGAAGCCTTGCAGTCTCACTCAGCATGGAACCTGGAAGCTCATGATGTCATTTCCCAGGTCCGGCTCCATCTGCCTGAGAGGATTCCAGAGGCCACCTCGACCAGGGGCCCATTGACGTGTGTGGTCTTGGCAGCCAAAGACTGATCCTGACCGGCACCCTCCCTTGTGCCCTCAACTCAACCCTTCGGGGAGACCACTGCCCTGCTGTGGGTTTGGCTCCTGGAGCCTCCTGGGACCTAACCCTAACCCCAACCCTACCCCAAACCGGGACCCTACACCTAAACGTAAGCCTGCCTTGAATCGAACCCTGCACTTGAGCCACTTTGTGGCATGGCGCCCACTTCAGCCCTCGAGGGAGATCATGAGTCTGGAGTCGCTTCAGCCTTGGCGACATCCCTGGACGGTATCCTAACCCTAGCTAAGGCTCTCTCCCCTGGTCACCCAATCCCAACGTCTGACAACACCACGCGCCTGGGGTCCAGAAGCGATGCAGACTCACTTGGCATGGAACCTGGAAGCTCACCTTTTCATTTCCCAAGCCGGGCTGCAGCTGCCCGAGAGGATTCCTGATGCTCTCTTGACCGCGGGCCCATCGACGTGTGTGTCCTTCGCAGCCAAAGACTGATCCTGACCAGCCCCATCCCTGTGCCCTCAACTCATCCCTTTGGGCAGACCACCGCCCTGCTCTGGGTTCAGCGCCTGGAACATCCTGGGACCTAACCCTAACCCTAACCCTCCGTTGAGCAAGGATCCTCCACCGAAACCTGAGCCGGCCCCGAACCCTAACCCTACAATTGAGCCACCTTCTGGCAAGGGCCCTCACTTCAGCCCTCGAGGGAGATCACGAGACTGGAGTCACTTCAGCCCTGGCGACGTCCCTGGACCTAACCAAAACCCTAATGTACTCTCCCCATGGGAACCCATTCCAAAATCTGACAACACCATGCGCCCAGGGTCCACAAACGGTGCAGGCTGACTTGGCATGGAACCTGGAAGTTCACCATGTCGTTTCCCAGGCCCTAGTGCAGCTTCCAAGAGGATTCCTAAGGCCTCCCCGCCCAGAGGCCCATTGACGTGTGTGTCCTTGGCAGCCAAAGACTGATCCTGAACGGCACCCTCCCATGTGCCCCCAACTCAGCCCTTCAGGGACACCACTGCCCTGCTGTGCGTTCGGCGTTTGGAGACTCCTAGGACCTAATCCTAACCCCAACACTACCCAGAACCTGGAATGTCCCCAGAAAACCAAGCCGGCCTTGAAACTTAAACATACACTTGAGCCGACTCATCGTATGAACCTTCACGTCACCCCTTCAGGGAGGTCACAAGACCGGAGTCGCTTCAGTCCTGGCGATGTCCGTGGTCTGAACCCCAACCATAGAAGGGTCTCTCCCCATGGGGTCCCAATAAGAAAGTCTGACAACACCATGAGCCTGGGGTCCACAAGCTGTGCAGCCTCACTCAACATGGAACCTCGAAGCTAACTATGTCATTTCCCAAGCCAGGCTGCAGCCGCCTGAAAGGATCCCTGAGGCCTTCACGACCAGGGGCCGATCGATGTTGTGGCCTTGGCAGCCAAAGACTGATCCTGACTGGCACCCTCCCTTGTGCCCTCAATTCAGCCCTTCAGTGAGCCCACTGCTCTGCTGTATTTTTGTCGCCTGGAGCCTCCTGGGACCTAACACTAACCCTAAACCTACCCCGAACTGGGACCCTCCACCTAAACCTAAGCCGGCTTCGAACCCTAAACTTACTTTTGAGCTGCCCCCTCTCCTGGGCCCTCACTTCACCCCTCGAGGGAGATCACAAGCCTGGAGACGTTTTGGCCCTGGCGACGTCCTTGGTCCGAACCCTAACCCTAGCTAAGTCTCTCTCCCCATGGGACCCCAATACGAAAGTCTGACAACACCACGCACCTGGGGTCCACAAGTGGTGCAGACTTACTCGACATGGACCTGAAAACTCACCATGTCGTTTCACAGGCTCGGCTGCAATTGGCCGAGAGGATTCCTGAGTCTTACCCAACCAGGGGCCCATTGACATTTGGGCCAAAGACTTAATTTGACCGACACCGTATCTTGTGTCCTTAACATAGCCCTTCAGAGACACCACTGCTCTGCTGTGGTTTTGGATCCTGGAGCCTCCTGGGACCTAACCCTACCCTGAAACACGACCCTCCACCGAAACCTAAGCCTGCTTTGAACCCTAACCCTACACTTGACTCGCCTCGTCGCATGGGCCCTCACTTCACCCCTCGATTGAGGCCATGAGACCAGAGTCGCTTCGGCCCTGGCGACATCCCTGGACATAACCCTAACCCTATCTAAGGCTCTCTCCCCATGGGGACCCAATACCAAAGTCTGATGACACCCCGCGTCTAGGGTCCCAAAGCGGTGCAGGCTCACACAGCATGCAACCTGGGAGCTCACCATGTCGTTTCCCAGGCCTGGTTGCAGCTGCCCAAGAGGATACCTGAGGCCTCCCCTACCAGGGGCCCATCCACGTGTGTGGCCTTGGCAGCCAAAGACTGATCCTGAGAGGCACCCTCCCATTTACCCTCAACTCAGCGCTTCGGGGAGACCACTGCCCTGCTGTGGGTTCTGAGCCTGGAGCCTCCTGGGTCCTAACCCTAACCCTAAATCTGCCCAAAACAAGACCCTCCAAAAAAACCTAAGCCGGCCTCGAAACGTAACCCTACACTTGAGCCGCCCTGTCGCATGGGCCATCACTTCAGTCCTCGAGCAGTGGTCTCCCCTAAGGGCTGAGGCGAGATCACAACGGAGGGTGCCTTTCAGGATCAGTCTCTGTATGCCAAGGCCACAAGAGTCGGTTGGCTCCTAGTTGGGGTGGCCTCAGGAATACACTTGGGCAGCTTAAGCCAGGACTGGGAAACGACATGAAGAGCTTCCAGGTTCCATGCCGAGTCAGCCTGCACTGCTTCTGGACCCCAGGCGCGTGGTGTCATCAGATTTTGGGATTGGGACCCCATGGGAGAGAGCCTTAGCTAGGGTTAGGGTTCAGCCCAGGGACGCCGCCAGGGCCGAAGTGACTCCGGTCTCGTAATCTCCATCAAGGGCTGAAGTGAGGGCCCATACGACCCGGCGGCTCAAGTGTAGGGTTAGGGTTTGAGGCCGGCTTAGGTTTCGGTGGAGGGTTTCGGTTCAGGGTAGGGTTAGGGTTAGGTTTAGGTACCACGAGGCTCCAGGCGCCGAACAAACAGCAGTGCCCTGGTCTCCCTGCAGGGCTGAGTTGAGGGCACAAGCGATGGGGCCGGTCATGATCAGTGTTTGGCTGCAAAGCCCAAAATATTCGATGGGTCCCTAGTCGGGGATACCTCAGGAATCCTCGATGGCAAATGCAGCCGGGACTGGAAACGACATGCTGAGCTTCCAGGTTCCATGCCATATTCGCCTACATCGGTTGTGGATCCCAGGAGCGTGGTGTTTTCAGACTTTGGTATTGGGTCCCCATGGGGAGAGAGCCTTAGCTAGGGTTAGGGTTCGTTCCCGGGACGTAGCCAGGGCCAAAGTGACTCTTGTCTCGTGATCTCCCTCAAGGGCTGAAGTGAGTACCCATGTGACAGGGCATCTCAATTGCTGTGTTAGGGTTCGTCGCCGGCTTTGGTTCCAGTGGAGGGGTCTGTCTCGTTGTATGATTATGTTAGTGTCAGGTCCAAGGAGGCTCCATGGGCCGAACCCACAGCAGGGCAGTGGTCTCCCCAAAGGGCTGTGTTGAGGGCAGAAGGGTGGGTGCCAGTTAGAATCAGTCTTTGGCCCCCAAGCCGCATAATTCGATGGGCCCCTGTTAAGGGAGGCCTCAGGAATCCTCTCGGGCAGCTGCAGCTGGGCTTGGGAAACGACATACTGACCTTCCAGGTTCCATTCCGAGTGAGCCGGCACTGCTTCTGAACACCAGGCACGTGGTGTTGACATTCTTTGTGATTGGGTCCCCATGGGGAGAGAGCCTGAGCTAGGTTTAGGGTGGTGCACGGACATGGCCAGGGACAAAGCGCCTCCAATCTCATGATCTCCCTCGAGGGCTGAAGTGAGGGTCCATGCGATGGGGCGGTAAATTGTAGGGATAGGGTTCGAGGCCAGCTTAGGTTTCAGTGGAGGGTTCTGTCTTGGGGTAGGGTTAGGGTTAGGTCCCAGGAGGCTCCAGGTTCCTAACCCACAGCACAGCAATGGTCTCCTTGAAGGGCTGAGTTGAGGGCACAAGGAATGGTGCCAGTCAGGATTAGTCTTTGGCTGCCAAGGCCATATAATTCGATGGGCCCTGGTAAGGTAGGCCTCAGGAATCTGCTCGGGCAGCTGCAGCCGGGCCTGGGAAACAACATGATGGGCTTCCAAGTTCCATGCCGATTCAGCCTGCAACACTTCTGGACCACAGGCGTGTGGTGTTGTCAGATGTTGGGATTGGGTCCCCACGTGGAGAGAGGCTTAGCTAGGCTTAGGGTTCCTTCCAGGGATGTCGCCAGGGCCGAAGCGACTCTGGATTCGTGATCTCCCTCGAGGGCTGAAGTGAGGGCCCATGCGACAGGGTGGCTCAAGTGGAGGCTAAGGTTTCGAGGGCGGCTTAGGTTTCAATGGAGGGTTCCAGTTTTGCGTAAGTTTAGGTTTAGGGTTAGGTCCCAGGAGGCTCCATGTGCCGAACCCACAGCAAGGCAGTGGTCTCCCTGAAGGGCTGAGTTGAGGGCACAAGGGAGTGTGCCGGTTAGGATCAGTGTTTGGCTGCCAAGTCCACATAATGCGATGGGCCTTCCAGTCTACTCTGGGAAAAACGGTGGCATAGCCAGTCATCTTTCAGTCTACGTCTTGCTTCACAGACGTAGAAGTGTTCGAAAACCTATGAGCGACCTGCGCGGACAGTACCATACACTCCACTTTGTGAAACGACGTTGAGCTGCAACCATCTTTCAACTGTCACCTCACTTCACAAAGTTAGAATTGTTTGAACCCCGGTGCGGGGCTTAGGCGAAAAGTGCCATTGTACTTCCATAGGGTCAAAGAGCATTTGGGGGAAACCGTGTTTCCACCCACATCTTGTTTCAGTAAGTTAGACGTGTGGGACCACCCATGCGGGTGCTATTCGGAAAGGGCTGTGTACTCAATTCTGTGAGACCACACTGTGGGGGAGCCATCTTTCAAGTAACTCCTGGTTTCACGAAGATTGCCGTGTTTGAAAACCTGTGCGGCATCTGAGCAGAACATGCCATGTCCTCAACTCTGTGAAAGAACACGGGGGAAACAGGCTTCCCACTAACTTCTGGTTTCACTAAGTTAGAAGTGTCTGGAAACCTAGGCAGGGCTCACAGGGAAAGTGTCACATTCGCAGGTGTTAAACCACAGTGTGTTGAAAAGATTTCAACTAACATCTTGGCTCTCCACGTTAGAGGTATTCGAAAACTTACTCGGAGCCAATGCAGAAAGTTCCCTGCACTCACTTCTGTCTAAGGACAGTGCAGCCCTCCGCCTTTCCAGTTACATCTTCTTTCACTAAGTTAGTACTGTTTGAAAACACATGTGGGCCACCTTGAGGGAAGTGCCAGGTACTCATCTCTGTGATACAGCTCTGTGGGGAAACCATCTTGCAACTAACCTCTCATTTCACGACATTTGTCGTGTCTGAAAACCGTGCGGGCCCTACATTGAAAGTGCCATACCCTCAACTGTGTTCAACAATATTGTGGAAGAACAATATTTCACTGAACATTGGGTTTCACTAAGTTACCAAGTGTTTGAAAATGCGGGCGTTGCGTAGTGTGATAGAATCTTGTGCTCTGCTGTTTTTTTTTTGTGTTTTTTTTTTAATTTTTTTTCCAACGTTTTTATTTATTTTTGGGACAGAGAGAGACAGAGCATGAACGGGGGAGGGGCAGAGAGAGAGGGAGACACAGAATCGGAAACAGGCTCCAGGCTCTGAGCCATCAGCCCAGAGCCCGACGCGGGGCTCGAACTCACGGACCGCGAGATCGTGACCTGGCTGAAGTCGGACGCTCAACCGACTGAGCCACCCAGGCGCCCCTGCTCTGCTGTTTTAAAGTGCACTGTGGGCAAACCGTCTTTCAACGAACATCTGGTTTTCCTAAGGTAGAAGTTTTTGACAACCTAGGTGAGCCTATATGGAAGGAGGCATCAACTGAACCCTGATATCAGCTATGTGGTGACAGGAGGTTCTTTCAACTGACATCTGGCTTCACTAAGTTAAAAGTTTTGAAAGTGATACGGAGCCTATATGGAAAGTGCAGTATACACACGTCTTTGACCCATGACAGTGAGGAAACCATCTTTCTAGTGACCAACTGTGGAAACCATCTTTCAACAATCTTGTTTCACTCAGAAAATTTGAAAACAAATGCAGGTCCAACACAGCAAGAGCCACATAGTCAGTAGAATGAAAGACTGTGAGCAAACCATCTGTTTACTCACTATCATCTTGTTTCGTTAAGTTATAAGCGTTGGGAAACTTATGCTGGTCTTAGGCAGAACGTGATATAGACTCAATTTTTAGTCTCAACAGTCAGGTGAAACCATCTTTCAACTAACATCTGGTTTCACTATGGGAAATATTGTGGGAAGCTACATGGACCTATGCAGAAAAGGCCATATATTCACCTCTGTCAAAGAACACTCTGGGACATCTTTCAACTAACATTTTGTTTCACTAATTTCGAAGTGTATGAAAACCTATGTGGGGAACTAACAGGAAAGTACCGTATACTCCACTCTATGAAAAAATACCGTGGTGAACCATCTTTCAACCAACATATGGTTTTGCTATGTTAATGTGTTTGAAAGCTGTGCAGATCTATGCAGAAAGTGCCATAGACTCAATTCTCTGAAACAAGACTGTGTCGTAACCAGCTTTCAAATAACATCTCGTTTCACTACGTTAGAAAGGTTTGAAAACCTTGCACGGCCCAGGAGGAAAGTGCCATGTTCTGAACTCTGTGAAACTGTACTTTGAGGAAACCATCTTCGACCTCACATGTGTTTTCACTAAGTTGGAAATGCTTGAAAATGGTTGTGGGGAATTATGAAAAAGGACCATTTACTCAGTTTGTTTAAATAATTCTGTGGAGAAATCATCTTTCAAATAATTTCTTGTTTCACTATGTAAGAAGTGTCTGAAAACTTAGGCGGGCAACTAAGATGAAAGTGCCATACAGTTAACTCTGTGAAAAATCATGTGACAAGCGTCTTTCTGCAACATCTTTCAGGAAGTAGGAGTGACTGAAAATCTTGGCCTAAAATGTATAATGACAGTGCCAATACATTCAACTCCTTGAAGGAACCCTGTGGAGAAACGATCTTACAGCCAACCTTTGGTTTCTCTTTGAGTGGTGTTTGAAATAGTTACAGGGAACTAAAACAGAAGGGCCTTCTACTTAATTCAGAAAAAGAAACCAGCTTGCAGCCAACCTCTTGTTTCACTAAGTTTTGACGTGTGGGAAATCCTGTCCTGGTAACTATTAGGAAAGTACCTTTTACTCAACTCTGTGAAATATAATAGTGGAGGAACCATCGTTCAACTACTTTCTTGCTTCACTAAGTAGAAGTGTCTGAGGACCTATGTGGGTCTTCCTGGACACAGTGGCATTTCCTCCACACTGTGACAAAACATGTGGAAAAGCCAGCTTGCATCCAACAACTTGTCGCATGATGTTAGAAGTCTTTGAAATAAGGGACGAACTCTAAGGCAAGTGCCGTATACTCAACTCTGGTTTACAAAAACCACCATGGGGAAATGGATTTTAAATTAACATGTTGTTTCATTGAGATGTGTCTGAACACCTAAGCAGGGAACATTCAGGAGAAGTTCCCTATGCCCACCACTGTGGGGGGAAATACTTTTGTCAATTAACCCCTTGTTCCCTAGGTTTCAAGTGTGTGAGAACCTAAACCAAAAATGATAACAGACGGGCTCTAGACTCAAGTCTGTGAAAAATTACCATTGGGAAAGCCTCTTTTACTGAAAACCTTCCTTCACGAAGTTAGAAGTGTTTGAAAATGTAGTCCTAAATGTATAATGGCAGTGCCATACACTCAACTTCTTGAAATAAAACAACTGAGAAACCACGTTTCAACGAAAGTCTGGCTTCACATTGAGAGGTGTTTGAAATCCTTTACAGAGAACTGTAAGCTGTATAAGAAGTATATGGCTTATACTTAATTCTGGGAGAAAACCTATGGAGACACCGTCTTTCAACCAACTTCTTGGTTCACAACATTAGACGTGTTGAAAAACCTAATCTGGGGACTATAAAGTTCCTTCAACTTAACTCTGTGAAATAACCTTCTGGAGGAACCAGGTTCAACGAATCTCTTGTTTCACTAAGAAGTGTATGAAAACCTAGGTGGGTAATGATGAGGGCAGTGATATGTACTTAACTCTGTGAGAAAAAAAAAAAAAACATACCGGAGACACGACCCTTCAAATAACGTTGTTGTTCCCTAAGTTAGAAGTGTTTGAACATTTAGGCCTAAATGTAAACCGAGAGTATTATAAGCTCATCTCCTTGAATTAAAACCTTGTCAAGAAACCAACTTTCAACTAACATCTTCTTTCCAGTTAGAAGTGTTTGAAAACCTTTAGATGGAAGAATAAGGAAAAGGCCACAATCCTAACGCTGTGAAAAACACAACAGGGACATGGTCTTTCAACCAACTTCTCATTTCAGACGTTTTGGAGAATCGATGCTGGGAACTACATGTAAGGAAACTGTCATATACTCAACTTTGTGAAATAACAGAGTGGGGAGACTGCTTTTCAAATAACATCCTGTTTCACTAGGTTAGGGGGTTGATAGGTTACACTGAGAACTTAGGTAAAGGGTCATACAGTCAACTCTGAGAAAACACAGGGGAAAACCATCCTTCCACCAACTCCCTGTTTCAGTAGGTTAGGAAGCTTTGACTCTCTATTGTGGGCAAGTATAAGGAAAGTGCCATGAACTCCTCTCCTCTCTGTGAATCCACACTGTGGAGAAAACTGCTCTCAGCGACCTGCTTCCTTCACAGTGTTAGAAATGTTTGAAAACATATGCAGGGAAGAATATGCAAAGTGCCACATACTTAACTCTGCAAAACAACTCTGTGCGGAAACCATCTTTCAAATAACTTCTTGTGTCTGAAAACGCGTTTTGAAAATCAATGCAACCGAATAATATAAGGAAAGTAACATATCCACACTCTGTGAAGCAACACTGTGGGTATCCCATCTTTCAGCTACCATTACCTTTCGGGAAGTTGAACTCTCCGAAAATAACACTGGGGAACAGGTCTTTCACCCAACTTCTTGTTGAACCAACTTCTTAGCTAGCCATGTTTGAAAACCTGTGTGTGGAATCATGGGAAAGTCAATATACTCACCTCTGTGAGATAATATTGTGGGGAAACCATCTTTCAAATAACTTCTTATTTCACGTACTTAGAAGCCTTCCAAAACCTATGCAGAAAATAAAGGGGAATGGCAGTGACTCACCACTGTGAAATAATATGGTGGGAGAAACACCTTTCTACTAATTCCTTGTTTCACTAAGTATCCACTGTCTGAAATACTATGCCGGACTCTGAGGAAAACACAGCGTGGAGAAACGACCTTTAGATGAACATTTTGTTTCACTACCATACAAGTGTTTGAAAATGTAAGTGGTGAGCTCGAAGGCAAGTGCCATACCATAGATTCAGCAGTGTGGAGAAACCATTCTTGAACTAACACCATGTTTCATTGAGTTACAAGCGTTTGAAAACATTAAGGAAAGTTCCATACACTCAACTCTCTGAATAAACACTGTGGACAAATCATCTTTCAAGTAACATCTTTTCTAAGTTTGAAGTGAGTAAAAATCTAGGACTAAATGTACAATGATGGTGCCATACGCTGAACTCCTTGAAGGAAAACCATGGAGAAACAACTTTCAACTAAAGTCTGCTTTCAAATCGAGTGGTGTTTGAAATCCTTTACAGGTAACTTTAAGGAAAGGATCCCATGCTGAGTTCAGAAAAAACACTATGGCGATACCGTCTTTCAACCAACTTCTTGTCTCACTAAGTTAGACGTGTTGGAAAACCTGTCCTGGTAACTCTAAAGAAAGTGCCATCTACTCAACTGTATGAAATAACATTGTGGAGGGACCATCCTTCAACTAATGCATTGTTTCAGGTGTTTTGAAACACTTTTTTCAAAATTGTTTGAAAACCCAAGCAGGGAACTATGAGGACGGTGGCCTCACCTCAATTCTGTGAAAGAAAACACGGCAGGGAAACCACCATTCAACTAACCTCTTTTTTCACCAAGTTGGTAGTGTTTGAAAAAGTAAGCGGCAAACTCTAAGGCAAATGCCATACACTTAACTCTGTTTTGCAAACAACACTCTCGAGAAACCATTTTTAACTATCATGTTTCATTGAGTGAGAAGTGTTTGAAAAATATAGGCCTAAATGTACAGTGAGAGTGCTATATGCTCAACTCTGAAATAAAACCATCTTTTGACTAATGTCTTCTTTCAGAGTTACAAGTTTCTCAAAACCTTTACAGGGAACCATAAGAAAAGGGCCAGGATATACTCAACTCTGTGAAAAGACACTGTGGGGAAACTGTCTTTCAACCAAATTCCTGTTTCACTTAGACATGTTTGAAAACATGTGTGAGGAATTGTAAGAAAAGTGCCATATACTCCGTTTGGTGAAATGATACTGTGGAGAAAACCACGTTTCAAAGAACTTCTTGTTTCACTAAGAAAGAAGTCTTGGAAAACCTATGCAGAAAATATAGGGGAATGGCATAGACTCAGCACTGTGAAGTAAGACTGTGGAGGAACCATCTTTCAATGAATCTCTCATTTCCCTGTGTAACAAGTGTCGGAAAACCTAAGCTGGCAACTATGAGGAAAGTGCCATGTACCTAACTCTGACACAACACATGGAGACACGACCTTGCAACTAACATTTTCTTTCACTACCTTAGAAGTGTTTGAAATGGAAGAGGTGAACTCCAAGCCATGTTTTTAGAGTTGTGCCGAATTCAACACTGTGAAACAATAGTGTGGAGAAACTATTTTTAAAGTAACACCATGTTTCATTGAGTGACAAGGGTTTGCACAGCTATGCGGGGAAGAAAAAAGAGAGTTCCATATACGCAACACTGTGAGAAAACACTGTGGAGATCGCATCTTTCAACTAACCCCTTCTTTCCCCACCTGAGAAGTGTTTGAAAATCTAGGCCTAAACGTATAGGGACAGTACCATACACCCTCAAGTCCTTGAAATAAAACTATGGAGAAACCATCTTTCCCCTAACATCTTGTTTCACTACATGAGAAGTGTTTGAAAACCTATGCAAGGAACTCTAAGGAAAGTGCCATATCCTCAACCATGTGAAACAACAATGTTGAGAAACTGCCTCCCAGTTAATACACCAAACAACCATCTTGTTTCACATACAGCGCACTACAACCAACATTTAGTCAACACTCACCAAGGTCTGCACACCAAGCACACTCCACACACCTACCTCTTAAACACCACAGACACCACACTTCAGCATCCCACAGTGCCTAGGAAACACACAAACACCAAACACATCACACACGGACAAAACACACCCCAACATACCGCAAGCACCAGACACATTCAAATATCCTATGGAGAATGCTTTTATTCTACTTAAAACTCGCATGGGACATATACCACATATAGAAACGACATGCACAATATGCAGGTAACATGGCCAACCCACTACATCACATGGACAAAATATCCATCACACAGTCCGAACACCACACACACACCACACTACCTATACAGCACACATATTCCACACACACACACTTCACATATGCCATGCACAGAAATGCACACACCACACATCCACCAGGGACATACTGCTTATAAACCACCTACACATGCCCTTTCCATACACCACACACATAACAAACACAACACACCAATGCTCTACATATACTCTGCTACATCTCTGCTGACCCTATCTGCTGATGGGATGGCAGGAAAGACATCCAAAGCCAGGGCTTTCCCTCTCTATTTAAAGGCTTTCCCTCTCTATTTAAAGACCCAGGCCTCATGATGACAGTGCTTCAGGTGTGGCCTGGAGAGAGGTCCCTCTACCGAAGCCCTTGGCTCTTTCTAATTTCTGAGACAGTCAACTTGCTGAAAGATTGTGCTAGTCACTTCATTCATAACAGTCTCCCATTCCCATCATCTGACGACAGACTCTAGCAAGCTGACTATCATTTTGAACCCCTTTGCTCTACTTTCAAAGGGGTTTCTCCCTGGGGTTCATGCCAAGTGAGTCTCTCAGAGCACCGGGCTCTACTTTCAAGTGTAGAGTGTGGTGACGTCCTTGCGAGTGTGCAATGGGTTTGGTAGCAGGACCACCGCTTCATCTGGTTTCAGAAATATACAGACATCAAGAGGCCTGGGTCATTGGAAGATGCCTAATGGAGGCATTTGTATGTATGCTGGGCCGGAGGTTGCAGGAGAGAGCTTGCCTCCTTTATGCGCTGAGAAGAAATGAAATGAGACATCTCCTTTCAGACTGATCCAATTCCCCTTTGGAAGGTCGCACTTGGGTCCACTTAGTCATTTTCTTCCCATGGCTGTGTTTCAAAATAAATTTTTGTTCACACGTAAGGGCCACAGAACTGTCCCTCTCTCAGCTGGCACCCTAGGGTAGACCAAAAGCCTTTTGAATAAATGCTGCACCATAGCCTCGTTCAAACCTATTCATCATCACAGGGAAGCATATGTTTCCATGACTCAGAATAACCTGTGCCCCTGTCTACTGATACGATGTGCAGAAAGGACAACAGAAGCCAAAGCTTCCCTCTATGTCTTAAGGGATAAGGTGGGTCTCTTGCCCACAGGGCCCCAAGGGGCATCCTTTGGGTACTCCTTTAGTCAAGGCAACTAAGGGTTCTTCTGATGCCTGAGCAAGCCAGCGAGCGTGCTAATATACAGTGCTGGTCAGAGTGTCCTAAACATTCCCAAATCTCATCCTTAATAAAGAGCTCTGGCCCTCAGGGTTTCAAGTTTCATGACATTGCTTTATTCTCCACCACGGTTCCTCTTGTGATCCCCACGAATTCAGTCACGCAGAGTCATAGCACCAGCTTGCAAATGTCCAATGTGGACCAGCCCTTGTGACTTGTGGCACAAGGGGCCCTGGCATTTTGGTTTCAGGACTCCATGGACATGCAGAGCCCTAGGCCATTCAAAGAGGTCCAGCTGAGAACTGTTTGTGCGGAGGCTGTGCAGGTGTATTAGTGGGGAGCTGGCCCTCATACCTAGGGAAAATAAAGTTTATTTCCCGGAAATACTGAATGCCCTTTGTTCCAGGCTGGAGCCATTCCTTCTCCTTAACTGTCATTCTGACTCCGTCTTTGTTCAACCTGAGGAGCCATGGAGCTGGCACTCAGTCAGCGGGCACCAAGTAATGGGCATCAGGTTCCTACTCAGTCCCATGCTCAGGGACAGCCATGAGCATCAGCTATCCCAAAGGAGTAGAGAAGTCCAATCCCTGAGCTTGGTAATTGGCTGTTGTTAGCAAGGGGTGAGGGGAAGGGAGCCAGCCTGCCTCATTTCTCTACCTGATGGAGTTTCCTTCCTTCTGAAAAGCAGACAGTTCACACAGGAGCAGAAAGCTCCAGAAGGTGGTCAGCACAGAAAGAGCCCTTTACAGGAAGAGGGCCCACTTTGGAAGAAGACCTGGGGGCACGTTATGGCCACAACACACTCACTGCTCACTCCATTCAATGATGGGAAAAGTAAGAAAAGCAAAGTCCAGGGCTCTCTAGGTCCTTCTGAAGGAAGGAGGTAGGCCTGTTGCTGATAGGGCTCCAAGATGTGGATGCTAGATGGCACTGTTGCCTGAGGCAACAGAAACCCCTGTTTCTTCTTCCCACAGCCACCTTGCCAGGAGCTGGTGCTGGACCATTCCTTTCCCACATAATTCCCCTTCCAATCTCTGAAAATCTCTGACCCTCCTTATCCACCTTTATTCATCTTTGATCTCTTCTAGAAACAAGGTTCTTCCCACCATGGGTTCAGAGGCAGTGTCTCACGGTCCTATCCTCTGCCTTCCACCTGGGAGTCTGGCTCAACCCTGAGACAGTGGGAGAGATTTTGGCCACTGGGCTCCATCTTCCTTAATTCATTGGGTTCCAGAAGCATGTAGAGACCCAGGCCAATGGAAGGGTTGCAGCAGAAGACGTTTGTGTATAGGTTGGACGAGAGATTTGGGAATGGAGTTGGCCTTCTGGCCAGTGGCAAACGAAGTAAGACACCTTCTTTCCAAGTGGATCCCAATTCCCACTGGATATGCCGAGCTTTGGCCCTCCTTGTGCCCATTTCCTTCACCTTACTGCATTTCCGACTATTTTTTCCCCCTTAGGAGCTAGGGAGCTGTCAGAAACCCAGGGAGGTCACCCGGATAGGCATGAAACTCCCACTCTGCTCCTGTGCTCAGTGAGAGTGCTGAGGCTCTGAAGTACCAAAGGAAAGATGGCCTTTATTCCCTGGAAGACTGGTGACTGGACTGCTGTGGTATGGAAGGAGAAGGGGAGCCAGCTTGCCTCATTGTCCTGGATGACTGTGTTGCCTTCTTTCTGAGAAGTAGACAGTTTGCACATGAACAGTATGGACAAGGAGAGGGTCAGCACAGAGGAAGCCCTTTGCAGGAACAGAGAAGGATTTCCTTGTCCCACTCTCCTGAGTAAAAGCCAGCAGAACCGAATACTTAGAGTTCAAAACTGGGGTCTGCATCAACTGATAGAACATGTGGGAGGGACACACATAGCCAGAAATTTGTCTCCTAAAATCAGAAGGCAGGGCCCCCAGGTGTATTCCTTCAGAGGGCTCCCTTTGCCTAAGCCCACAAGCATTTCTTATTCTGGATACAACCCGCTTGATAGGAGACCATGATGGGTATTTATTCTCAAGATTCTCCACATCCCATGTGTGAGGAAGAACTCTGGAAGTCTGTGTCTCAAAAGGCCCACCATTTTCCGTTTTCTTGAAAAGCGGTGCTGCATGGAATTTATCAGAGCCAGTGTCTTTGAATAATATCTTCTTCTTTCAGCACTCGAGTCCGGTGTTGTCCTGTGGTTATGATATAGGTGTGGCAATGGGTCCCTCTCCATTTGGTTTCAGAATTATGTGACCATCTCCTAACGCAGGATGTGTGAAGGTTCCGAGGCAGAATGCTTGTGGGTAGGCTCATCCAGAAGTTGGGGGTAGATCTTGCCTCCTGTGTGCTTAGAGGGTGAGGGAAGCTAGATATCTCCTTCCTCGATTTGACCAGGGGCCTTGTGAATGCAGAACTTTGACTCACCTGGTAGTCACTCTTATCCCATTTCTGCATTTCTAACTTAACCTCACTTGACACACCAAGACCACGGGGCTGTTCTGTAAACCAGCAAGTTGCAAGGATGGACATGTAGGTTCCAGAACATTCCCGAGTCAAGGCAGGACTCTCAGAGTCTGATATCGCTGAAGAGAGCTATATATTGTGTCATTGAACCCTAGGTTCATAGCAGACTACTGTACCATGGGAATGGTGAGCCACATGGACCGCCGACCCTAATTGATGGACATACCCTCATGCGGAGGAAGAGACAGGATGTGCATGTGCAGCATGCTCCATGACCTGACCAGAGCACACAAGGCCTTTTGAATGTATCCTGCCCCAGGCCTTGGTCCCACCACTGGATCCTCCCATGGAAGCACATTTTTTGTATCTCAGTGTCATTAGGGCCCGATCTTCTGATACAATGGACAGAGAAGCACACAAACAGCTTACCGTTTCCCTCTACTTCTTAAGGGAGAATGTGGGTCTCTTGCTCACAGTGCTCCAAGTGGTTCCCTTTGGACAACTCTGTAGCCAAATCCCACAACAGATCTGATTTCTCAGCAATCCAGCTTACTAATGTATTGAGCTAGTCAGTTTGTTCTAAACATTATCCCATTCTCATCCTTAAGGAAGAATTCTTACCCTAGGCTTATCAAGTCTCATGACATTGCTGTTTAGCCATCAAGGTTTGTCTTGGGCTCCATACATTTCAGCCTTGCAGTCATAGACCCGCCTTACAAATGTCCAATATGGACCAGCCCGTGTGGCTGCTGTGACGACAGGTTGAGGTAAAGGGGCCGGCATATTTGTTTCAGGACTACATGGACATCCAGAGATGTAGGGCAAGGAAAGGGGTCCAGCTGAGATGTGTTTGTGTGGAGGATGGGCCAGAGGTATTAGTCGAGAGCTGGCCTTTATGCTATGCCTAGAGGAAATGAAGTTTAACGTGTCTTGTCCACATCGATCATATTCCCATTGGTTGGAAATATTGCACACTTTGGTCCTGGATGCAGCTGTGCACTTTTCCTTAATGTCTGACTCATTATTTCTTTACCCTTATGAACCATGGCACCGGCACTCACTCAGCGGGCACCAAAGGGTGGGCTATAGCTTCCCGCTTGGTCCAGTGCTCAGTGACAGCCATAAGCATTGGCTATACCAAAGGAGAATAGCCCTCCTACCCCTGAGCTTGATGCTTGGTTCTTTGTAGGAAGAGGTGGGGAGGGGAGCCGGCCAGCCTTGTTGCTCTGCCTGATGGAGGAGGCTTCCTTTTGAAAAACACACGGTTCACACAAGAGCAGGAGGCTCGAGAAGTTCAGGCACCCCAAAAGAGTCCTTTACAGGAAGAGGGTCCCCATGCCCCTTTCCCCTCGTTGGGTAACAGCGGGGGGCAAGTGAAGGCCACAGCACCCTCACTGCTCATTCCATTCAGTGATGGGAAAAGGAACAAAAGCAGACAAAGTCCAGGAGTCTCTAGGTCCTTGTGAAGGAAAAGAGGCAGGCTTCTTGCTCTCAGGGTTCCCAGATGCAGACACTAGAGGGCGTTTCCCTAAGGCTTCTGGTGCTTCTTTTTCCCATAGCCAGGTTGGCAGGACCTGGTGCTGGGCCCTTCCTTCTCCACATAACTCCCTTCCCATCTCTGAAAAGCTCTGGCCTTCCTTATCCACCTTACACATCTTTGCTCTTTTGTAGAAACCAGGGTTTTCCCACAGTTCGTCCAGAGTCAGTGTTTCACACTTGTCTCTTCTGCCTTCCACCTGGGAGACTTGTCTGCTCCTTGTGACTGTGGGAGAGATTTTTGCCACAGGGCTTCTTCTTCATGAATGCATTGGGTTTCATAAGTGTGTTGTCATTCAGGAGTCCAGGGCATTTGAAGGGGCCCAGCAGAGGATGTTTGTGTGTATGCTGGGCCAGAGATTTGGGCAGGGAGCTGAATGCCTTGTGGGCCCAGGGAAAAGGAAGGAAGACATCTTCTTTCCAAGTGGATCCCAATTCCTGATGGAGAATTGTGGAGCCTTGGCCCTTCTTGCGCCCATTTCCTTCACCCTGCTGCATTTCTGACAATTTTTTTTCTCCCTTTAGAGCCATGGATCCATCACGCATTTGGCTGGCACTCCTTGGTAGCCCGCTAATTCCATCTCTCTTCCTGTGCTCAGTGAGAGCTATCAGTCTCCAATCTAACAAAGGAAAGCAGGCCTTTAGTCCCCGAGTGCTTGGGGATAGGCCTGCTGTCGTATGGAAGGTGAAGGGGAGCCAGCCTCCCTCACTGACCTGGATGATTGAGTTACCTTCATTTTGAGAAGCAGACAGTTGCCACATGGGCAGTATGGGCCAGGAGGGTGTCAGCATGGGGAAAGCCCTTTCCAGAAATAGGGAACAATGACATTGTTCCAAACTCCTGAGCAAGAGCCCGCAGAACCCAGTAGCTACAGTTCACACACTGATAACTCCGATCAACTGATAGAAAAAGTGGCTGGGAGAGACATGACCAGAAATCTCTGGCTCCTAAGGAAAAATTGCAGACTTGTTGCTGATAGTCGCTCCCAGGTGTAGTTGTTCAGAGGGTTCCCTTTGCCTAACCATTCCTTATTCCAGATTCAGCCAGCTTGATAGGAGATGGTGCTGGGTACTTCATTCTCAACATTTCCCACATCTCATGTGTGATGAAGAACTCTGCCTGTCTGTGTCTCCATGTCCAACCATTACCCTCTTGTTGAATAAGGTTCTGAATGGCATGTATTCATGCCATTGAGAGTACTATTCCCTTCTTTTGGCTTGTGAGTCTGGTGGGGTCCCTGTGATGGTGACATAGGGCCCCTCTCAATCTGGTTTCAGAATGATGTGAACATCACCAATCCTAGGGTGTGTGAAGGTGATGAGGCTGAATACTTGTGCATAGGCTCAGCCACGGGTTAGGAGTGGATCCTGCCTCATGTGTGGGAAGATGGATGGTAGGGAAGATAGACATCTCCTTCCTCGAGTTGACCCATATCCATCTGAATGCAGAACTTTGGCCTGGGAGTCATTACTAACCCATTGCTGCTTTGGTAATGTGGTCTCAGTTCACACACCAAGGTCATGGGGCCATTCCATACACAACCAATGTCCATGGATTGGAGGTGACCTTCCAGGAAGTTACTGAGCCAATGCAGGGTTCTAAGATTCTGATGTCTGAGAGGACAGCTAACACCCTTGTCCCTGAGCCCTCAGTGCTTAGCAGGCTACAGTATCCAAGGATTGCATAGCCACATTGATTTCCACCTGTAATTGAAGGGGATACCCTCACTCAGAAGAACATTCAGTCTGTGCATCTGCCATTTGCTGCATGACTTGATCAGTGCACAAAACACCCTTTGAAAATATCATGCACTAAGGCCTTGTTCCCACCTCTTGATCATCACGTGGAGGCACCTTCTTCATATCTCAGAGTCACTGCTGCCCCTATCTACTGATATGATGGACAGAAACACACCAAAATCCAAAGTTTCCTTCTATTTGTTAAGGGACAATGAGGCTCTCTTGTTCACAGGGCTCCAAGGGGAATCCTTTGGGGTAGTACCATAGCCAAAGCCCACAAAGATTTTTATGACTCCTGACCAAGCCTGCTTGCTCCTTTATTGTGTTGGTCTGTGTTTTCTAAGCATCATGCAACCCTCATCCTGAGTGAAGATCTGTAACCGTATGAGTCTCAAGTTTCATGAGAGTGCTTTACTATCCATCAAGGTTTGTCTTGGGGTCCATACAATTCTGTCTGCCCGAATAATAGCTCAGGCTTGCAATGTCCAGTGTGGACCAACCCTTGTGTCTGTGGTACAGGCTGAGACCAAGTTGGTTTCAGGACTCCATGGACATGCAGAGCCCTAGGTCATTTGAAAGGGTCCAGCCTAGAACTGTTGGGGTGGAGGCTGGGCCAGCCATATTATGGGGGAGCTGGCCTCCTTGCTGGGTCTAGGACAAATGGAGTTTCCCATGTCCTTTTCATATTGATCACATTCCCATTGGATAGACATATCAAACTCCCTTTGGTCCGGGATTCAGCCAGTCCCTTTTGCTTACAGCCTTTCTGACTCAGTCTTTGTTCACTCTTAGGAGCCATGGAGCTGGCAGTCATGCAGAGGGCACCAAGGGATGGGCTTTGGGTGCCCACTCAGTCTCTCGCTCAGTGACAGCCATGAGTAAGTGATATCCAAAAGAATTGCCCTCTAATCCCTGAGCTAGGTGGTGGGCGGTTTGTAGCATCGGGTGGTGGGAGGGGAGCCAGATGGCCTCATTGCTCTGCCTGATGGAGGGGCCTTCCTTCTGAAAAACAAACTGTTCACACGGGCAGGAGGTTCCAGAAGCTGGTCAGTCCAGAAAGAGCCCATTACAGGAAGAGGGCACCAAGGTCCCTTTCCACACTTTGCAACAACAGCTGGGGGCACCTCATGGCCACAGCACTGTCACTGCTTACTCCATTCAGTGCTGGGAAAACAAAAAAAGCAGACAAAGTCCCAGGGCTCTCTAGGTCCTTCTGAAGGAAGAAGGCAGGCCTGTTGCTCCCAGGCTTCCCAAATGCAGACTCTAGAGGCTTTTGCATAAGTCCTCAGGAGTTTCTTCTTTTTCCCAGAGCCATTTTCCCAGGATCAGGTGCTGGGCACTTCTTTCTCCTATCTCTGAAGAGCTCAGGCCTTCCTTATCACCATCACACATGGTTGCTCATTTTTAGAAACAGGGTTCTTCCCACAGTCTGTGCAGAGTCAGTTTCTCACAGTCACATCCTCTGCCTTTCAGGTGGGAGTCTAACTCAGTCCTTGTGACTGTGGGAGATATTTTCCCACAGGGCTTCTTCATTAATTCATTGGGTTTCAGAAGTCTGTGGCCCTCAATAGCCCCAGGGATTTGTCATTGCCTCAAAAGAGATGTTTGTGTGAAGGCTGTGCCAGAGATTTGGGCAGTGAGCTGGTCTCCTTTTGGCCAAAGGCCAATGAAGGAAGACATCTTCTTTTCAATTGGGTCCCAATTCCCACTGGAAATGTCAACCTTTGGTCCCCCTTGGGCCCATGTCCTTCCCCTAGCTTTATTTCTGACTTTCCACCCCCCCTCCCCTTATGAGCCACAGAGCCATCACTCAGCTGGCACCTCTGGGTGGGCATCAAACTCCCACTCTGCTCCTATTCTCAGGGAGAGCTCTCAGACTCTGATTTAACCACGGAAAGATGGCCTTTAGTCCCTGAGTTTTTGTTGCTTTGCTTTCTGTGGTATGGGAGGTGAAGGGGAGCCATCTTTTTTCCCTGAACTGGATGGTTGAGTTGCCTTCATTCCAGGAAGCACACAGTTTGCACATGGGCAGTATGGAGCAGGCCGTGGTGAGCACAGGGAGAGCTTTTTCCAGGAATAGGGAACGACATCCTCATTCCAGACTCCTTAGCAAGAACCAGGAGAACCCAATAATGACACCTCAAATACTGCTGCCTCCACCAACTGCTACAAAAAATTGGAGGGACAGACATAGCCAGAAATCTCTGGGTCCAAAAGAATGAATGGAGGCTTCTACCTGACAGGGCTTTCAGGTGTGCCCTTTCAGAGGGCTCCCTTTGCCTAAGCCCATGGGCATTTCTATTTCCAGATACAAACAGCTTGATAGGAGACTGTTCTGGGTACTTCATTCTCAAAATTCTCCACATCTCAAGTGTGATGAAAAACTTGGAGGGTCTGTGTCTCCATTTCCACCACTTAGTCTTCTTTGTCCAAAAGTTTCTGCATGGCGTTTATGCAGAGCCAGCGTCTTACAGGAATATCCTCTTCTTTCAGCCTGGGGTTTGGCAGTGTGCTTAGGATGGCGATATAGGTTATACTTTGGGTCCTCCTCAAGATAGTTTTAAAATTTGTGGCCAACCACACACCTAGGGTGTGTAAAGATACCCAGGGTGAATGCCTGAGGGTAGTTGAAGCCAGTGGTTAGGGGAGGATACTGCCTCCTGTGTGGGAGAAGATGAAGGGATGATAGAAATATCTCCTTCTTTGATTTGACTCATGCCCACTGGAATGCAGGACTTAGACGCAACTTCCTATCCCATTGCTGCTTTTCTCCCTTGGTCACAGTCACCCATCAAGACACCCATCAGGGCTGTCCTGTCCAGAACTAAATTCCAAGGATTGGAGGCGAGTTTCCAGTCCTGAGTCCATAGAGGACTCTC
This sequence comes from Puma concolor, assembly GCF_028749965.1. Classification (NCBI taxonomy): domain Eukaryota; kingdom Metazoa; phylum Chordata; class Mammalia; order Carnivora; family Felidae; genus Puma; species Puma concolor. The sequence continues at coordinate 84,364,475 of NC_141676.1, forward strand.
AGAGGCTGATGTCCCATTGGTCAGCTGACCCTCTGTCCCGTAGCTCCTGTTGTGTAGCAGGGTATTATAGCAATAGTAAATAATTGCTCTTCTTTGGCAACCAGGTTCTCCCTGGAGTCTAGTCACAGTCAGCGTCTCAGAGTCCTCTTCTTTCTTATGAAGTGAGGAGTCTGATACAATCCTGGTGAGTGTGCAAGAGGTTTGGCCAAGGGGCCGTGGGAATTGGGTTTCAGAATTTGTGGACATCACCAGGCCTAGGGTATCTGCAGTTGCCCCGTGGAAACTGCTTGTGAGTAGGCAAGCCAGAGGATTGAGGAAAGGAGCCAGTCTCCTGTCTGGATCGAGAGTGAATTAAGAAAGATATCTCTTTCCTAGATGGATGCCATTCCCTTTGGAGATGCAGAAATTTTGCCCTGCTCGTACTCATCCCCATGCCATTGCTGCTTTTCTCACTAGGTCTCCTTTCACATTCCAGGACCATTGGTGTGTGTTCCACTTAGACAACCATGGCTGTATGAATGGTGTCAGTTTCCCAGTCAGTTCCTGAGGAAATTGAAGGCTCTCTGGGTCTAATATCCCAGAGGAACCCTGGTCCTTCCATGCCGGACCACATGGTGTTGCTTAGCCAGCTAAGGTATGCACGAGTATGGGAAGCCAGTTAGCCTCCCTCCCATCACTAACGGAGACCCCTTCATTTGGAAGAGCAGCAGGTTTTTGTGTGGGCAGGATGCTCCAGGATCTGCTCTGCACACAAAGTACCTTGGGATGGAATCCTGCATGACGCCCCACTTCCAAACACTTGCCCATCAGCCAGGAGCACATCCCTGCTACAGCTGTATCACGGTGGCCCCTATGGACAGATGGGAAGGGCAGGACACATAGCCAGAGACAGATCTTTCCCTCTGATGCTGAAAGAATCTGGGCAGGCTTCTTGCCAACCGGGCTTTCAGGTGGAACTTATAGACAGCACCATTTGCCAAAGCCCACAGGTGTTTCTCATTCCTGAGTCAATAGTGGGGGGGGGAAGACAGTGCTAGTCACGTCACTCTCCACATGATCTCATTCTTATCCCTAATGCACGACTCTGGCCCTCCCTCTACCCACTGTCACCCCTTTGCTCTATTTTCACACTGAGCCCTCCCTGGGCTCCATTCCATGTGAGTGTCTGAGAGTCATGACCTGGCCCTCAACTGGGCATTCTGGTCCATTTCCTGTGACTGTGGAATCTGCTTGGCCAACAGGCCCCTGGCTCTTCAACAAGAGAGTCTTCTCTGTATAACGGTTCATCTCTGCATGTCTGTCTCAGTACTTGGATTTCGGGCAAATAGGCTTGTATTTTTGTGTTTGTTTTTGTATTACCACAGGGACAGATCCTCAGATCCTCTCAGGCTTTCACAGACCTTGAAAAGACAAGAATAGCTGTAAAATGGGAAGTCCTTACAATAGGTGAATGGTGCTGATCTATTTGCCCTCTATAGAGGGCAAGATCTATTTCTTTTAAACCACTGCAACTTTAATTATATGTGAACAGGCAAGGCAACCCTGCTCTGGTACCTCCCTCTGCATTTCTTCCAGATGTATTGCACGCTGGCCAGCACCTCTACTCAGTTCATCCTCATTAGAGGTTATTCCTGGCTTTGTTCAACACATCCCATCATGCATATCCCTTTTGTGTGAGGATCCACGTGTGAGAGTGCGTTAATCTAACAAATGTGGGCTGAGAGAAGTGACCTGGAAAGGAGGCAAGGACCAGGTGCTGTTCTCATGGGTTCCACCCTGACAGTCCCTGCCTTCTGCCACTGTCCTGAGGCTCTTGTACACCCTGTTCTGCCAGCCAGAACTGTCACTGATGCTACTGTTGAGTGTGCTGAAGGAGAGGGCTGCATAGGCCAATGTAATAGTTGCCACACCATGACCACAGGGAAGCTGAGGCAACTGTGGCACTGCCTAATGCACGGGGCTGTTCGGCCTTGGCACCTGACCTAGAAGCCTCCTTGTGGCTGTGTCCTGAACCCAGCACTGATGCCTGTGATGCTGCTGGCTTCTCTGACTCAGCTGGAAGGTAAATCCAAGTCCGAGTAAGTGCAAGTGCTGCCATTAGCAGGGGCTGGTCTGCCTTGCTTGGTGCCCACCTCCCATATGCACAGGCTTGGGTGAAAATCTATCCATGGGCGTGGGCTGAGTGTGTGACAACTCCATGGCTCCTGAGTCTAAATGGAGACATAGTCAGACCTAGAGCCAAGGGAAGGGAATGGCCATAAGGAGGCCAAAGCTCAATATCTCCAATGGCAATGGGATTGATCTCAAAAGGGGCTATGCAACTTCATGTACCCTCAGCTAAGAAAGGAGGCCAGCTCCCTTCCCAGCCTTCTGGCCCAGTCGAAGGGCAAATGTTCTCTTCTGGGCCCTTCCAGTGCCTTTGGCCTCTGAATGCCTCCATGGTTTCGACACCAACCTGCCAGGGGCCCTTGTGGCCAAACCTTTCACACAGTCACCAGCACCAGACTAGGATCCTCAGCAGAATGCTGAGGATATTCCACTAAGAGACTATATGCAATGGGCCCCAAAGAGGACCTAGTTTGGAATTAGACCTAAAGGGTGAAAATGGATCCACAGGGGTCAGAGTTCTTCATTAGGGATGAGAATGGGATGATGTGGATAATCAAGCGACTAGTGCCATGTTGTAGCCAGCTGGCTGTCTCAGGAAGAAGCAACACCTGTGGGCTTTGGTGAAGGGACCCCCCCCCCCCCGCCATAGGCTACACCTGGGAGTTCTGTCAGCAAGGGGGCTGCATTTTTCCCTGAGAAAGAGAGGGAAAGCCCTGCCTTTGGGTGTGTTTCTTGCCCTTTCCCACTAGTAGACAGGGGCGCAGGGATTTAGCTGTGGCCGATGGTCAAGTGGTTAAAACCCAGCCTGGTGCTGTACTCCTTTCAAAGTCCCTTTGCACCCTGACCAGGACCTGTAACATGGTGAGCATGCATGAACCATCTACTCTGCAGGATGAATGCACCTCTGTCAGCCAGGGGAGGGAGGCCAACAGGCTGCCCATCCCTGCAATTATTCCAGCTGACTAAGCACCAAACCCTTGGCGACAAAGGGACCTGCTTTCCTCTGGGATACCAGACGTGGAGAGCTGTCCATTGGCTCAGGAACTGAGTGGGCACCGCACAGCAATATTTGCACCCAGTCTGTGTACCTGGCACAGACCCGTGGATCCTGTAATCTTCTAGTTTAAACAGAGGACATTCTTCTGAACCTCTTGTTCTGAATGGCTCCCAGGTAGCACCTAATTTGAGCAAAGAGCAATACAATGCAAGTAGGGACCTGGAGGACTAGAGTTCTTCCTTACAACACAGAATGGGCTAAAGTGAGAATTGTCTACTCCTATCTCCTGGCAGGCTGGCTGTCTGGGGTGTAAGAATCACTTGAAGGCCAGTGTCAAAGGAAACCTCCATTGGCTACAGCTGAGTGTGAAATTCTGCAGGAGCTGTGTTTTCTTCCTTCAGAGACAGAGGGAAAAGTGGTTTGGGAGGTTTTTCCTGTCCTTCCCATCAGGGAATAAATGCAGCATTGATTCAGAGGCAGGGTGTTCCTGCTCCCAGCTGGTGATCAAGTGTTTGCAACCTGGACTTGAAAGTTCTTGAAAGGGCCCTCTCAGTGCTGACCAGGTCCCGATGCCTAGTGTGCATATGGGAGCCATGGGTGACTCAGAATGAAGGCATCTCTGTACTTCACTGCACTCACCAGAGCTGGCCAAGTATCAAGCACTCAAGGACAAGAAGGCCATCATTCCTCTGATATAAGGGTACTGTTTGCTCTCACAGGCACAGGACCAGAGTGGAAATTTAGCACCAATCTTTGGGTTCTGCTTATGGGAGTGAAAGCCCAGTTGTCCCTAAATGTGACCCAAGACTTAGAAATAGCAAGTTGGTGGGAATGGCTACAAGGGAGGCCAAGGCTCTCCATTACACACGGGAATTGGATGATGCTGCTGGGCACATCTATCTACCTTCTTTTCTCCCAGCTGTATGTGTATGGCCAGTCCCTCCCTAAACCTCTGGGACCACCTACACGCATCCATACATACACAGCTTGGCACCTTCCTATGCACTACATCTCTCATTGTGCACAGAATTCTAATGGGCAATTACTAGAGGTCCTGTTTCCAGTCTATTCAGAGTCCCCAGGTTTCAGCCAGAGCCCCCAGTATAAAGTGGAGGATGTTGCTCTGAGACACTGACTCTGAATGGACTCCAGTGAGATCCTAGTTTGAAAAAAAGAAAAAATGGATGGAAATAAAGACACCGAGGGCCAAAGTGCTTCACTACAAATGACAGTGGGATGAAGCTGAGAAACACAATCTCCCAGCACAATCTCCTGAGAAGTTAACTGTTGTCTGTAGTAAGAAACACCTGTGGGCTGGGGTAAAGGGACCCATCCATGGCTTACACCTGGGTGCCCAGTTGCCACGAGGCCTACACTTGTCTTTTAGAAAGAGAAAGAAGGCTTATGCCCTGGGCTCCTTTGTATGCCCTACCACTCAGGGCATAGAAAAAGCAGTGATTCAGTGGTAGCAGGTCCGTGCTCCCATTGGTCCTCTAGGTTTTGTCACCACGTCATGGTGCAGTATTCCCTGTGAGGGCTTTTTTTGGGCTGAATAGTCCTGCAGTCTACTGTGCATGCCTGATCCATCTGCCTTAGAGAATGAAGATATTTCAATCAGCCAGGGGAGGGAGGCAAGCTGGCTACCCATCACAGAGATTACCAGGGCCTGTTAAGCAACAAGCGCTCATGGACAGGAGGGTCATTGTTGTCTGGGATAAAGTAACTAATTGCTCTCACATAGCACAGGCCCAGAGTGATAGTTCATCACAAATTGTGGATGTTGGCTGTGTGGAAGACAGACTAATTTCTCCTGGCTGTGACCCATGGCCTTGTTAGGAAAACAGAAAATTGATGGGAATGGCTGTACAGAAGACAAAGGCTCTATATGACACAGGAGATTAGGATAAAGCTGGGAATTAGATGTCTACCATGGTTTCTCCTTCAACCAGAAGTGAGGCCAGTTCCCTCACAAACCCTGACATTGTCTACACATGGACACTCTGCTGGGCACCCTCAAGGTCCTTATACTTCCCATTGTCGACATAGTTCTGAAAGGTCAATAGTGGGGGTCCTGTGTCCCAATATATGCCAGAGACATAAAAACTTGACCAGATCACCCCAACTTAAAGGAAAGGTTAGTTCTCTGAGACATTGGCTCTAAATGGCATCCAGCGACAAACTACTTTGCAAAAAGAAAAAAAAAATGGAACAGCAGAAGGCCAGAGTGTTTCATTATTGATGAGAATGGGACAAAGGTTAGAAGGGAGTGTTAGCACAATTTCCTGGCAAGGTTCTCCCTAAGGACTCAGAAACGCCTGTGGCCAGAGACAATGGATACCTCTAAAGGGAAACCTCCTGAGAGCCCAGGCTGCAAGAGGTCTGCATATTTCCTTCTGAAGGAGAGGGAAAGCTTGTGGCCTTCCCATCAGAGGATAGAGGCAGCAGGGCTTTAGGGGTAGTGGGTCCATGCTCCAGCCTGTTGCTCAAATGTTTGGAAACTTGGTTCCTGTGGCCCATTACTTTTACAGTGGCCACTTTATGCACCGTCTAGGTCCTGGAACATATCTCGTATGTGTGAATTATATGCTCTTCAGCATCTTAGGCCAAGCACTAAGTGCTCTCTGCCAGGAGGGCAATCTTTCCTGTGGGTTGTCAGAAACTAATTACTCTTGGCTATCAGGGAAACAGAGTGAGAACTCACCACCAATCCCTGGGAGCTCACTGTGTGATTGACAGCCTCACTGCCCCACCCAGCCTGCAAACCAAGTCCTCGTGAGCAAATAGCAATGGGATGGGAATGACTCTATGGACAACTTTCCTTTTAGATGAGAATGAAATAAATCTGAGAAAGAAATGTCTCCATTTGCGCTTGCCCCTGAAGTGAGGAAAGCTCCCTCCCAACACCTCTAGTCCTACCAACACACAAATATTCTGTGCTGGGTACCTGCCACTGACCTACATCTAGTGTTGTCGATATAGATCTGGAAGGCAAGTTGGCAGGGCTCCTGTGGCCCAACTTATTCTGTTGTCACAAAAATTCCTCCTGAACCCATAATTAAAATCCGAAGGAATTGCTCCCAGGGCCCTGATTGGCCCATGGGAGAATCTAATTTTGAAAAGTGAAAAGGGATGAGATACCTACCCAGGCGTCTGCCAGGCTCAGTGGGTTAAGCATCCGATTTTGTCTCGGGGTCATGACCTCATGGTTTGCAATTTTGAGCTCTGCCGGGGGTTCTCAGCTGTCAGCGCAAAGCCTGCTTTGGATCCTCCATCCCTCTGTCTCTGCCCCTTCCCCGCTTGCATATGCCTTCCCTCTTTTCTCTCTCTCCCTCAAAAATAAAAGAATATTTAAAAGAAGAGTAAAAGGATGGAAATGAATACACCGAGGGACAATGTTCCTTATGAGAGACGAGAATGTGATAAACCGGAGGAGGAAATGCCAAGTACAATCCCCTGGCAAGCAAGCTGACAGTCTCAGGAATAAGAATCACATAGATAAAAAACACACATGGGCTAGGGCAAAGGGAAACCTCCATGGTCTACAGAGGGAGCCCAAAGGCAAGATACCTATATCCTTACTTCAGAAAGAGAGGGAAAGACTCTGAGGTTCACTGTTTTCCCTTCCTATCCTATCAGTGGATAGAGGCAGCAGTGATTCAAAGGTAGCAGGTTTGTGCTCCAGACTAATGCTCAAGTGTTTGGAACTGGGCTGTGGTGCAGTAGTTCTCGAATGCTCTCTTTCTGAGCAAAGCAGGTCCTCAAGAACACTGCACCTGGGTGAACCAACTCCTCTTCAGAGTGAAAGCATCTTTAATGGCCAGGGAGGGAAACAAGTTGTCTAACCATTATTTCTTATATCTGCCAGCCAAACACCAAATACTGACAGGAAGGCAATCTTTCCTTTGGGATATCAGAAACTGATTGCTCTTGGTTAGCAGAGACCAGAGTCAGAGCTCATTAGGAATGGCTGGGTACTCACGACCTGGGGGATAGCCTCAGTGCCCTTGTTTGGGGCCCAAGACATAGTTATCAATACAATCAGGAAATTGGAATAGCTATACACAGGGTCAAAGTTTTCCATTTCAGCTGAGAATGGGATCAAGCATAGAATGAAATGTCTAGCTCCATGGTCCCAGAAGTGAGGATAGCTTCCTCCCAATATCGGTGACCCTGACCACACATGAGCATTCCTGCTGGGCACTTTGAAGTGCCCTGGGCTTACCTTTGTCAACACAATACTGAGAGACAATTTTTGAGGGACCCTGTGGCCCAACATATCCTGGAGTGACAAAAATATGGCCCGACACCCAAGTTAAAAGTAGAAAAAAATGGCTCTGAGACATTGTTTCTGAATAGACAATAGGGAGAAATTTGTTGGAAAAGAGAAACAGGATGGAGAAGGATACAGAGAAGGCCAATGTTCCCTCTTAGCAGAAGAGAAAGTCATAGAGCAAAACATGAACGTGACTAGCACAATCTCCTGGTAAGATTGTTGCCTCAGGAGTAAGAACGATGTTTGAGCTAGGAACAAGGGAAACCTGCACTGTTCTTTCAGAAAGAGATGGAAAGTTTCTGATATTTGCTTTTTTTGCCCTGTCCTTTGAGGCCAGGAATAACTCCTAGTTAGCAGGTTTTGGCTTGTGGCTTACCCTCAGGTATTTAGAAAGTGGCTCTGGTGCATTAGTTCTCGAATGGGCTGTTTCCTGAACATAGCAGTTCCTGAAGAAGACTGTCAATTGGTAAACTGTCTGTTCTTCAGAATGAAGGCATCTGTAGCAGCCAGTGGTTGGAGTTGTGCTGTCAAACTGATGAAGTTTGCGGGTCATGGTGAGGGTGGTCCAGAGCCGACCACCAAGAAAGATTTCTTGAAGACATCTTTGGTGCAAAAAAAAGGTGATTTTATTAAATCATGGGGAAAGGACCTATGTGCAGGAAGAACCTCACTGGGGTCCTGACGGGTACCTCATTATTATATACCATCAGGTTAGAAGGGGTCAGGGATAGAGTAAGTCTCTGAGGAAGTTTGGAAGCAAGGTTTTCAGGACCTTGAGGGGCTAGCTGTTGCTAGAGAAATACCATTTATTACCACTTAAGTAACGGGTCTCTCAGTCATGAGACCCATTGGATGTATATTGGGGGGGGGCATAAGCTTGGAGGATGATTGCCAGGATACATCTTGGGGTCAGTTGAAATTAAAGAAGTAAACTCACAGGGCCCTTGAGTTTGGGATAGTGTTAAGCTGAGGTTCTCTTTTGCCCCTAGCAAAGTGTCATCATCGAGGCAGCTGAACTCCTAGATGGAGGTCACTCTGCCTGTTTCAGCGACTTGGCAATGGGCTATAGGCAGTAAAGGAATTTAATTTTTCCTTTGCCTTCATTTCCAAATTACCATGGCAAGCGCTTAATCCCCCTTTTTTTTGTTTTTGGGTAGTTAAGAGTGTCCAGGAAATACCACTCAGATCCCACCTGGCGTGGGGGGGCCTAGCTTGTGCTTTACCCCTCAGCCTGCCTCATTCTTCCTCATCATATCCCCCCCTGAACAATGTTGACCCTTAAATCTTTAAGCTTGAGGAATATGGAAGGTCTCATCTTCTGTAGCTTCTTTCTGCTGAGTAGGGGTGTAGAGTTTTCCATACCTAGATGGGTCAATATTGGTCTGTTGGGGAACACATAGAGGAGTTACAAAAGGCAGAGGCAGGTGAATCCAAGGTAGGCCTTCTTGAAGATCAAGACTCATCTGTTGGCTGAACTGATTGTAGTGATGGAGTCTTGGCACCAGGCAGAGAGGCATGAGAGAAAAGAGCAAAACATAATTAGAATAACAAGAGAGAAGCCCCAAGAAAATTCCTTTGGTAGTTGACAACAATGCTCCAGTCCAGGAGTTTGGCCAATCACTGAAGGAAAGAGAGAGATTGTTTAAAGAGCCAATTTAAGTATTCGTGTCAGTTAGAAGTCTAGAATTTTTTTTTTTGTGGTAATCTGGAATGGATGCACAACATTTTGTTAGAGCAAACTACAAACCTGGTGTCTACCAGTGTTGCCAGTGAGGTTTTTAGATGTCAGGCTTGAAGCATCCTCAGATGGGAGTGGGAACAGGCAGCAGGAATCAGATTGGTCTTTCCAGTTTGTAACTCAAATGTCTGTGGTGATCCTCTGAATGGCCCATCGTAAGAAGGAACTGTTAGTATAAATGGCTAAAGGAAAGAGAAAAAGAAAGGGACAACCATCATAAGAGAGGTTTGAGGTCTTGCACAGGTTCCTGGGAATAGGTAGTCACATTTGTTTGCTCATTGACTTCCTGTAAAGGGAGTACAGGTTTTATTTAGATACAGGAGCCCATGAAGAATGCTCCTCTAACTTATGGCAGTAGAAGTACATAATATGACCCAGTAGGGTTCCTCTTATTTTGGAGTTAAATTCTCTATTGTATGAGAATTTCCCTCCTTTGAATAAACCAGGTCTTTGGGGTTTATATGGGGTGGGTTTCTAGTAACTGTCAGATCAGGTTTAGGGAGGACATGGTTTGCATACTTAGAGATGTATGAATTAACCCAGACTTAAGTGAATAATAAATCACTATCATCTTTATCTCTTGACAGGTCTATAGTGAGAAAGGTCCTTATGTACAGTTGTTGGGGGAATCCACCCCAGCTTTCAGTTTTTCAAATAATATATGCATAGGGTCCTCTTACTATCCCCACAGGATAACCTGTGCTATTGTGACAGGATCTCTCAAGTTTACCTCATGTTGTCCAGTTTAGGCAAACATTTAAAGACAACTAGGATTTAACATCCATAACTGCGTTATCTTTCTCTTTAAAAACCCTAATTTCCAGAGATAGCCAAATCAAGACTAATTCATTTGTAAAACAAGTCCAGTCTTACCAAATGGGCCTAATTATTTACATGAGCTCAGCAAGAATAGTCATTGATCTTAAGAATCTTTTAAAGTGTGCTTTTTCTGGAAGCCTTCATAAAGAATCTCCAGACTGAACTTTTGTAGCCTCTCCAGGCCTGAAGCCAAGCCAAGTACTTCCCATCAGGTAGGCTTGCAATGCCTTGGGAATTGGGCAAATTCCTCTTCACAAGGTCCCCAAGATATCCTGAGGTTCTTGCACCTGCCAGGAAGTGACATTCTTGACTCTCCTGGTGAGGCTGCTGGGAACTCTGTAAGCAAGATATCCGGCCAACATTTCCAATGGGCTTTATTGGCTCCATGTTTCATGAAGTCCACGTCAGTTCCTTAAAGCTATAGGGTCATTTCTGGGTCTAGGCATGTCTCTCAAATAAGGCATTCCAGTCAAAGACTTAGTAAAATAACCAGTATTTCCAATGGTGTCCTGTTACAAGGAGAAGATTCTTACTGCACTTAGGCAAATAACTGTAATGGCCATGAAAGAAAGAATACTCGCTGAGAGTGTTTGAATTTCAGAGGGTTTAGGTAGAGAAAAGTTCAACACTTCAGTTTACAAGTGAATATTTGACAACATCTCTGTATATCATAGATATCTGAAAAGAACTTTTCCTTAATCTGGGAGAACAAATGTTAGAGAACCAGCAATATTTCCAACAAGAGCCACACAACTATAATCTTCCTCAACTCATTTAGTCCCATGTTTCTAATTCTTGTTTAGTTTGAATGCAGCTTTGTAGTTCTCAAAATTCTTACCCATTTTAGTATTAATCTAAAAGATTTCAAATACCTCTATTTGTCCCAAAAGGCCTTTATTTTGGTGAATCTCATTGTTGGAGAAATGGATAAAGTACACCAAGATGGTTGATTGGACTAAAACAAATTCTGGCCTCTAGCTTAGAGACCCCTCCTCCAGTTTCTTCTTCCTTTGTCTGCTGTGTGCATGAAAAACCCCACAGATATGGAGGCTGTAGGCTGTACATTACCCTCCCCACTGGCATTCTGGGCTCAGACCTTTGGAGAAACAGTCTCCTCTGAGCCCACTGGTGTAAAATAAATCTCCAATTCACCAAGATATCCCAGTGCCGCTTGGTTTTTCCACCAGCCTTCCAGCCTGGTTCTGTAACATACTTGGTTCCCTGACCAGGAAAACCAACCATGCTGGCCCATTGTTGCCACCGGTTTGGGAGAACAGCCAGGCAGTGATGGAATGAGGGATCACAAGGGAGAGCGCACGCCCTACCTAAATTTCAGCAGTCTCTTTCTTTGTCCCCTTCAGGCCACCCCGCTCCGCCATTCCCGCCAGACTCAAGGAGTCTTGGCAGGTGAGGACCTGGACCTGATGTCAGAACCGGTAAGACTGGGGCCCAATCTAGTCAGGCCCACTCGCAAGAGTGGAAGGGGGACCTGATCACTTCCCGAGACTTCAGAAGTCTCACAGGTAGGGATTCTATGGTAGGGAATATAATAACCTCTGATGTGTATGTGAATGTGAATGTGTGACTCGGTCTAGCCTGCCTGCTGAGTTTGATTCTGTGGCTCCACAGGCAGGCATCCTTGGGCTCCCCAGGGGGGCCATGGAACCTGAGTGGGCCCATCTGCGATTCCGTGATGGATGGTGCTCGGTCTGTGGCGATATCAGGATGTTTCTGATCATCGGTCGCAGGGCTGGGACCTGTGGGGCTGAGCATCACCTGGGTTCCTTCAGGACACTGCCAGGTGGGCATCTGGCTGGCCTCCTCATTGGAGGGGGTGTCCCTGTCCCTCTGTCTTTGTGACTCCACCTCACAGGAGCATTGTGAAGTCAGGATGGAGCCAAGAGAGCCAGGCAAATGTTTTAGCTGCTTTATCCCTAGACTCACCAAGGGAGCCAAAGAAGCGACCCACCCCTCCCCTAATGTTCCCCTCTTCATGACTCTTTAGGCTCCCTCCCCCTCTCCCCTGAGCTTGAAACTCCTGCTCTGGTGGACTCACTGCTGCCACTGCCACTGCCGCTGCTGCTGCTGGCCACCACAGCCAGGACGCTGCCATGGCAGCCGCCCATTTCTTCCCCCCTTCCAGGCCAGAAAACACTCCCCCAAGAGGCCCCCCAGCCAGATTGTGCCCTTGGCCAGGAGCAGGCGCTCTCCGCTCTCCAGATGCCAGTTCACATCCGCTGATATCAAGAGGCCCTCAGGGGAATCAAATCAGAGGGCTGAGAAGGCCATAAATACACCCAGCTGCAAGGGGAAAGGACATTAAAAAGAATAAATGTCTCAACCAGAGAAAGTCCCCAAAACCTACTGGAAATCAGGAGGAACCTCGAGAAGGGGACCTTATTGGTCTAGCCTAGATAGAACCAGACTAAAAGGCGACACTGACTCTCTCTCCCTGTTCCTCTGCTTAACAGATGTGAGGGATTCTCCCTCATTTCTCAGAGTAATGGCTATAATGAGAGCCACCTGTGGTTAGTCTACCTCAGGACAGGGACTTTAAGGAATATTCCCAAGGAGTTGTTGCTTCTGCCTTCCCCTCCCCCTCATGTTTCTGCGCCAACTTGGGTGTGGTCCTATACCATCCTCAGTGTCTCAGGCACCATTGGTTCCTCCTCCAACCCTCCAAGTCAAGGAGCAAAGTGCACCCCCTCTCCTTGGACCACCCATTTCAGATACCTCCACTGGTGCCCCAAATGAAAATTGACACTGGGAAAAAAATGATTGACTTTTAGGTGGATGCAGGTGAAATATATTCGATGTTTAAAATAATTTAAGTTTATTGGACCTGTCTTTAAAGTTATCAGCAAAGGTCAAATAAGCTCATGTTATCTCTGTTGCAATTTGTTAATGATAGTTAATTTTGTCTGTCTCAAAGTTTTCATGGGTAATTGTTAAGATAACTTTCAAGGTCCTTGGTAACCTGAAACTTTCCCAATAGGATGGAATGCTAAAGCTTTGATTATTGAACATAGGTTTGTGTTTTTAACTTCTTATTGCTGAGAAATTAAGGCTATTCAGACATATTGGAAAACATGCTTTGTACTTAATTAGTTCATGAATTTACCATCTAAAAAAAATTCTGATGTAAACACCTCTCAATTGGTTACTAAGTCCTAAATTGGAGGCTAAGGTTTCCTAAGAGTTAAAATTCTGCGAAAGGTACTTAAGACTGATGAAAATAAAGAAAGCAACTCTTTATGTAGGAAAATAGGAGGTATATAAGAAAGATATAAGGAATGGAGATACAGTTTTGTTGAGGGCAGAAGAAAGTAATTTTGTCCTAAATGAGACCGGTTATTTGGAAAGAAATGGCTTTTGTACAAAATTTAGAAGCAAAAAAAAGTTATAGAAGGTTTGAGATGAATGAAATTTTAAAAATACACTGGTATAAGGTTGAAATCCTGCTTTTCTCTCTGCTCAAATGACAAAGTTTTCTGGAACTGTTGATGTGCTTTTGATAAGGCAATGCAAACAAAGGTTTATCCACTGGGAAAATCAAAGTTTTAGGTCTCATTTCTATCAGGTCTTTGATCACTAAGTTAAAACTTCTGAATGTTAAAGGAGCTAGGTTTTGATAACAACTGTAGAGTGCTATACATTCACCTTTGGGATCTTTTATTTCCACTTTGGTTGAATATATAAAATTGTAAGATTTGTAATGATCTGCAAATCCTATTTAGGATGCACTTATGACTTCTCGGGTTTTAACAAACTTCTCAGCATTTAAATGGTAAATGAAGTCTTCTTGACCAATTAAGTCCATTTATTTGGGATGTTAAGTTATTTGGAAAAGCTCTGTCATACAATGGTAAACCTTAGATTGTATTGCACAGGTAAATGCTGTAACTGCACGAATATATGCAATTCCTAAAATTTTAATGTTTTGATGTGAGGTCATCACTTAATATTATGATTACTTGTGATGTTATGTGTCACAGAAATAACCAAATTTCTTTGTCAATTGCATCATAATGAACTCTCATCAGATCTTTAACGATGTCTATTTCTGAGATTTTGCCATTTATAATTGTTCTTATTCTCTCACAAAACGTGTTTCTTCTTCAAGGAGATTTATAAAAAGGACTTTGGGGATAAACACAGGTATTTGACATCTTTAAGAATAATACTAAAATGGGTAAAATTTTCCAGAACTAAAAAGCTGCATTCAAATTGAACAAGAATTAGGAACTTGGGATTAAATGAACTGAGGAAGCTTATAGTTTTGTGATTCTTGTTGAAAATGTTGCTTGTTCCCTAATGTTTCCTCTTCCAGATTAAGGAAACTTTCTCTTAAGATATCTATGATATAAAAAAATGTCATAAAGTATGCATTTGTAAACTGCAGCATTTATTTCTTTTCTCTACTTAATTCCCCTGAAATTCAAAACTCTCAATGAGTATTCTTTCTTTCATGGCAATTACAATTGTGTGCATAAGTTCAATAAGAATCTGTTCATCTTATAACAGGTCACCATTTGGAAATACTGGTTATTTTACCAAGGCTTTGACTGGAATGCCATATTTGAGGATGACATTCATGGACTCAGATATGACCAGACAACTTTAAGGAATTAGTGTTGGCTTTATAAAACATGGAGCCATAAAGCCCCTTGTAATTGTTGGTCTGGTGCCTTGCTTACAGAGTTCCCAGAAGCCTCATCAGGTAAGTAAAGAAGGTCACTTCCTGGCAGGTGGAGGAAACTCAGGATATCTTGGGGACCTCATGAAGAGGAATTCACCAAATTCTACAGGTATTTCAGGCCTGTCTGATGGCAAGTATTTGGCTTGGCTTCTGGTCTGGAGAGGCTACTAAAAATTCAACCCAGAGATTCCTTATGAAAGATTCCAACAAAGCAAACTTAAAATTTTTTTTTCAACGTTTTATTTTTATTTTTGGGACAGAGAGAGACAGAGCGTGAACGGGGGAGGGGCAGAGAGAGAGGGAGACACAGAATCAGAAACAGTCTCCAGGCTCTGAGCCATCAGCCCAGAGCCCGACGCGGGGCTCGAACTCCCGGACCGCGAGATCGTGACCTGGCTGAAGTCGGACGCTTAACCGACTGCGCCACCCAGGCGCCCCCAAAGCAAACTTTAAAAGATCCTCATGATCAATCGCTATTCTTGCTGAGCTTATGTAAATAATTAGGCCAGATTTGTGAACACTGGATTTGTTCTATAAATGCATTGGTCTCAATTTGGGTATCCCCGGAAAGGGGGGGGGGGGAGTTAGAGAGAACAACTGTGTTTCAATAATGTACCGTTATAGATGTTAAATTCTAGTTATGATTGCCTTTAAATGTTTCTTGTTTGCCTAAACTAGACAACTTGAGACAAAGTTCAGAAAATTGTCACAGTATTTCATATATAGGCAATCTTGTGTGCTTGTTATACTATGGGGATAATAATAAGACCCCATGGGCATATGATTATTTAAACAACTGGAAAACAGGATGGAACTCTAAATATGCATACCGTATCTTCCCTAAACTTGATCTGACAGTTACCAGAAACCTGCCCCTTTTGAAGACTTGGAGGTGGACTTTACAGACATATAACCAAACAGAGTATTCAGTTTCAGGTATCACTCAATGGGTACATCACACCAGAGCTAAGAAGGCCAACTCAGAGGAGCCCTCAATCTGGCAAAGTGATCCAGATCCAGTCAACCCGCTTAAACTGACCCTCAAAAAGACACTGGCACCTGAGATTTCTGGCCCTGCTCTAGCCACACTCCAGAAGCTGGCTGGCCTGCACACAACAGAAGCTTGAGGAATCAACATGTGGACCAAGCCCAGGGGTTTGGATGCAACTCTGCCAGCCCTTGCCCTTCACTGCTGTCATAGCCCTTATCCTACTTCTTACTGTTGGGATGATAGAGACTGCACGAACAAGCTGGACATGGGACAAAAAGATGCCCGATGGGTCTCACATACCTCCTCTGGATGGGAGGATTATTAAGTATTGCCTGTATTTTATGATAACCTCTTTCATCCTCACAACTGCCGCTTACCCACTTTTCCCCCAGGATTGTTATATGACAATAAAGGGATCCAGGGCATTCAGTGCCTTCACCTCCCTCCACAAAGATTGCTAAAAGGGAAAAACACCCACTCTCTGTCAGTCACCTGTTGCCCCAAGGACTAAGTTTTGGACCATTGAGATAACCTAAAATGTCAGGAAACCATGTCACAACAAGGGCCTCTAGAGAGGGAAGGAGCTTGCTACACTCACCTTCTTCAATGGGAGAATCTTGGAATCTCGGGGAAGAGATGCAAGACACGGCCCTTCAAAAGGTTACAAAGGATACCCAATACAGGGTAATATAAGCCATATAGGCGACCACTTCCCTGGAAGCCTACCAGGGTTTGAGCCTTTCAGCCCTCAATCAGATGCTTACCAATTCCCCACTCCAGCATTGAACTAACACTACTCTACAAGTCCTCCATAAAATAGATAATCACACCCAAGCCTGCTGGATGTGCTTCCCCTCAGCCGGAGGGCTTACTTAGCTACTCCTATCCCTTGACCTGGGAAGCTCCTGAAAATCTCAAAACCAACACCTCTGTCTTAATTGGACCCCTGACCCCTGGGATCCATGTCACAAATGCCAAAAATCTAATCTGTACAGTCCCTGATGATATGAATGGTACCTCTCTATATGGAAGAAATATAACCTTAAAGAGGAATACAACCCTATGTTCAACCCCTGGGGTGTTCCCTTGTGTTCTAATCTGGCCTACCGATGCTTAGAGGCCATCTGGACTCAGATGTGTTATTCCATCTTCCTAACCCCAGAGATATCCATACACACTGAAGATCAGCTCCTAACGGCCTTTAGCCCCAAGTCCTGGACTAAACGGGCAATCCTGCTACCTGTTCTGATAGGAGCAGGAATTGTGCCAGGAATAGGAACTGGAATAGGGGGCATAGGTTCATCCATAGGACTATACCATAGACTATCTCAAGAGATAAATGAAGACATGGAATGGGTGGCAGATTCTCTGGTAATCTTACAAAGCCAAATAAACTCTCTGGTGGCAGTGACCCTCCGCAATAGGTGAGCCCTCAAACTCCTCACTTCAGAAAAAGGAGGGACTTGCATCTTTCTGGGGAAGGAATGTTGTTATTTCATAAACCAGTCAGGAATAGTTACAACTAAGGTTAAGGAACTCAAGGAAATAATTCAACATAGATAACAGGAAAATATCAATCCATGGAAAGGATGGGATCTCACAGATTGGGCATCCTGGCTTCCTGCGTTGGTGGGGCCCCTCCTATCCATACTGTTACATGTAACCATCGGCCCCTGTATATTGAATGCCATGGTACGTTTTATTGAAAACACTGTTGGTTGCCAAACTACTGCACATGTCTTAGCCTTATGAGAGTACCAACCTATAAAACTGAAAGGTTATGCCTACTAAAAGTTTTTTTCAAGGAATCAAAAGGGGGAATGCTGGAGAAATGGATAAAGTACCCCAAAGATTGCAGATTGGACTAAAACAAACTCTGGTCTCTAGCTTAGAGAACACTTCTCCGGTTTCTTCTTCCTTTGTTTGCTGTGCATGCAAAACTCCCACAGATATGGAGGCTGTCAGCTGTACATTACCCTCCCCACTGGCATGCCGTGCTCAGAACTTTGGAGAAACAGTCTCCTCTGAGCCCACTGGTGTAAAATAAGTCTCCAATCCACCAAGATCTCCGAGTGCTGCTTGGTTTTTCTGCCAGTGTTCCAGCCTCGTTCTGTAATATCCTCAAAGATGAAATATGTTTTGTGAGAGAATAAGAACAATTACAAATGAGTCAATCTCAGAAATGGACATTGGTAAGGATCTGATGAGAGTTCATGATGATGCAACTGACAAGGGAATTCGGTGATTTCTGTGGCACGTAACATTTTGATAATCAGAATATCAAAGGTGGACCTTACAGCGAAACAAATCAAAACTTTAGGAATTGCATATATCTTTGAGCAGTTACCGTATTTACCCAAGCAATAGAACCTAAGGTTTTCCACTATTTGACAATGCTTCTCCAAGCAACTCAGCATACCACATCAAAACGCCTATTTCGTCAAAAAGACCTCATTTACAATTGAAATCTTGGGAGAGTTTGTTCAAACCTTAGGAAATGATAGAGCACATTCTAAATACGATGACAGATCATTACAAATCTCAAACTTTAAATTACTTATTTAACAAAAGTGGCGATAAGAGATTCCAAAGGCAAATGTGTAGCATCATATAGTTGTTGGCACAACGTAGCTCCTTTACCATTGAGAAGTTTTAACTTTAAGTAATCAAAGACTTCATAAAGAGGAAACCTAAAACCTTGGTTTTCCTGGCAGAGAAAAGAGAAACAATATAAAACAAAACAAAGCTTTGTTTACATTTTCTTATCAAGAGCAGATCAACAATCCAAGAGAACTTTGTCTTTCCAAAAAAGAGAAAAGCAGGCTTTTAATCCTACAGGAGTGAAGTTGTAAAATCCATCCATGGCAGACTTAGTTCATCCTTACCACACATAAAATTCCTTTCCAAAGATTTCCCTTCACGAACTTTCTACAACTTTCTTTTACCTCCAGATTTTGTCCCAAGTCATTTCTCTCCAAACAACCCATCCAAACAAAATTACGTTCTTTTACCCTCAATGAAAAATGTATTCCCATTCCTTCTGTCTTTCTCACATACCTCCTACATTCCTACATACAGAGTTGCTTTCCTTATTTCCATCAGTTTTAAGTCCAGTTTGCAGAATTTTAACTGCTAGAAACCTTAGTCTCCAATGCCAACTTGGTAACCAGTTGAGCACTGTTTATGGCAGAATTCCTTAGGCCACAAGTTCATGAATCAGTTAAGCACAAAGCATGTACTCCAGTAGGCTCAAATAGCCTTAGTTTCTCTGCAATAAGAAGTTAAAAGCACAAACCGATGTTCAGTAACCATAGCTTTGCACTGCATTCCATTTGGAAAAGACCTAGATGTCCCATGAATTTCATCTCATTTGTCGTGCAAGCTAAAGCAAAACTTTAAAGTTTCAGGTTACCAAAGACTTTGAGAGCTCTGTTAACAATACCCATGAATACTTGGAGATGGTTGAAATTAATCATTATTTCAAGTCATCATTTGCCTAACAATTTGCAATCAAGATAAAATGAGATTTCACCTTTAGTAAACCTTGGTAGAATAAAAGTGTAATATTTAATCCTGATAACTCTAAAGGCAGGTCTATCTTAGTTAAACCAGTAAACTTAAAGTAGTTTAAACACCAAATTGTTTCACCTGCATCCACTGAAAAGACAATCCATTTGTTGCCTATTATCAGTTTTCACCTGGGACGCCTGTGGCGCCCAGGAATCTGAAGTGGGTGGTCTAAGGGGTGCTCTTTGCTCCTTGACATTTAGGGTAGGAAGAGGAGCTGATGGTGCCTGAGGCACTGAGGATGATATAGGAACCAGTTAGGTATGTCACACCCAAGGTGGTGCAGAAACAGGAGGAGAGTGAGGGAAGGCAGAAAAGGGGAGGTGCCAGCAGAAGGCAGAGAAGGCATTTCCCAGTTCTAACATTGTCAGCTGGGACAGAGGAGCAGATGCCATGTCTTTTGTTCCACCGAAGCAGAATTAGGCAGTTCATGTCAGGCCCGAGAACACAGGGAATTTCCCCGAAACAAGTGGACTTTCAGCAGCTGCTTGGAAATATTCCTTAAAGTCCCCTTCCTGAGATAGACTAAACACAGTTGGCTCCAATAATAGCCCTTAATCCAGGAAAGGAATGAGGGAGAGGCCCTCACATCTATTAGGCCGAGGAACAGAGAGAAAGAGTCAGCGTCCCCTTTCCAGGGAAGGCCTATGTTTCCTTCAGCAACTGGGTTGTATGAGGATGAGGCCTGTTTAGACATTGGTCATCCAGTATATCAGGAGGGAGCTAACTGGCCTGGTTACTAACCAAACACATTCTGCAAGAGGCTTCTGGGTCCGGGTAGCTGTGAAGGCCTGGACCTAGGGTAGCCTCCATCCATTTCCCCTGTTTAGTAAGGCTATGCAATGTTACAGGATCAGTCCTTTCTACACTTTGCAATACAAATTGTTACCAGTGGCTTAAAAAGGCATTCCAAGGGAGAATCCTTGGGAACCAAAGCGACGCTCCCATGTTCCACCTAGAGAGAAAAGGAGAGAGAGAGAGAGTCCATCACCCCTAGAATCCATCCTGACTCCCCGGTAGCGTCCCATGCACAAGATATGTCAGAGGTTCCCGAGGTCTCAAAATGGCCTGAGGCATCCCTCGAACAAAATAGCTACGACCACCGACCAGCTGACCAAGGGCTCCTGAAGGAGAGATGCTAGCATCCCCCTGCTAACCCGTTGTATTCTAGACTACAGATGGGTGCCTGGCATATGAACTTTAGTCTGCCTTGCCAAAAAGGCACAGAAGAAACTGCCATTTTTAACCCATGGAAGACACTAGAAAAGTTTGACAAGGGGGATTACCCAATTTTAAGTAGTAGTTAGTAAAGGACATTGATGGAAAACAGTAAAGACAGAAATCCATCATGATCTAAGCAACATTCCAACCCATATAGGCTTTATTATTATTATTTTTAATTTTTTTTCAACGTTTATTTATTTTTGGGACAGAGAGAGACAGAGCATGAACGGGGGAGGAGCAGAGAGAGAGGGAGACACAGAATCGGAAACAGGCTCCAGGCTCTGAGCCATCAGCCCAGAGCCTGATGCGGGGCTCGAACTCACGGACCGCGAGATCGTGACCTGGCTGAAGTCGGACGCTTAACCGACTGCGCCACCCAGGCGCCCCGAACCCATATAGGCTTTAAAGCCAACTCCCATAGGAAAGGGTGCCCAGTTGGCTTTTAATTCAATCAGGCACTGGTTTCCACTAGCTCTCAGTGGAGGTCTCATGACCAGAAGCAGCTAGACCAGAGATGTGGAGGGAATCACGTTACACCAATGAGAAGGAAACCTCACACAGGAGTCTTAAGATTGGCAGCCATGCTAGTCATTTAGGTGGCTGTCCCCTGCCCAAGACAGACAGCTTCTTATAAGGACGGGAATAAAGACAGGGCATCAAGTTTCTGGATCTTATTACCATTCTGGCCAAAGTCCTCACTTTCTACCAAAAGGCAGGCTTTCTCCTCCCAGTAGAGTAGCCACAGGCTAGAGGATTACAGCCTGAGCAATCCACATAAAAGTGTTCCAATCAGACCACACTTCTCAAAAATCCCCTGAAATGAGAGTAACGGAGGAAAGAGAAAGCATACTCACCAAATTTGCACTGAAGCACGGAGTCCAGTTGACGAGACCCGAAGCCCCACATCCGCACTCGAAAATGATGACGTTTCTGAATGACGGTGGAGAGGTCCAGAGCCGATGATCAAGAAGGAATTCTTGAAGACGTCTTTGGTGCAAAAAGGTGATTTTATTCAAGCATGGAAGAGCTTCACTGGAGTTCTGATGGGTAACTCATCATTATACATGCTCAGGTTGGCAGGAGGTCAGGGATTGAGTAAGTCTCTACTGAATTTTAGAAGCAAGGATTCCAGCACCTTGAGGGGCTAACTGTGGTAGGGAAATACCATTTATTACCATTTAATAAAACTTCAGTCATGAGACTGATGTGTATCAGGGGCCATAGCATAAGCTTGCGGGATGATTGGCCGCATATATCTTGGGGCAGTTGACAGAAAGGAAGTTGACTTACAGGGTCCTCAAAATTGGGGTAATGTTAAGTTAAAGTTTTCTTTTGCCCCTGGCAAAGTGCCATCATCCAGGCAGCTGAGCTCTTCCCTTTAGAAGGAGGAACTCTGCCTGTTTCAGGGACTTGACGGTGGGCTATAGGCAGTAAGGGAATTTCATTTTTCATTTGCTTTAGTTTCCCACATTGCTGGCGGCAACAACTTAAGTCCCTTTCCTTTGTTCTTGGGTAGCCAGGAGTGTCCAAGGGATATCACTCAGATCCCCCTGGGGTGGCAGGGGGGTGCTAGCTTGCACTTTACCCCTCAGCCTGCCTCATGCTCCCTCATCATAAGTATTACCATGCCACCTCCAGCCTTTCGAGCACCAAGTCATCAGTGACAGGAGGTCAATGGATCCTTTTGTATATAGAAACTGATTGCTTTCAGGTAGCATGGGAGCAGAGTGCGAGCTCTCCACCAAACCCTAGTTTTTCACTGAGTTATTGATAGGCCCACTGTGCCTTGTAGGAACCAAGATAGAATTAGAAAAACAGCAAGAGATGTGGTGCCTGGGTAGCTCAGTGGGTTAAGAGGCTGACTCTTGATTTTGGTTCGGGTCATGATATCAGGGTCATGAGTTGAAGCCCCGCATCTGGCTTTGCAATTACAGCGTGAAGCCTGCTTCGGATCCTCTGTCTCCCTCTTTCTGGCCCTACCCCACTCAATATCTTAGTAAATTACAAGAAAAAGACAATCTTCTCAAAAGCCTAATCTCCAGAAACCTATCTACTCAGTTTCCTGGAGTCCCAACATCACCCTCCTCTCCATAGTGATATGGTGAAAACAGGCAAGAAGGAAATGGCAGAAAACATAGAATTTCCTGGGGTGCCTGGGTGGCTCAGCCAGTTAAGCTTCTGACTTTGGCTCAGGTCATGATCTCACAGTTCCTGAGTTCCAGCCCCATGTCACGCTCTGTGCTGACAGCTCAGAGCCTGGAGCCTGCTTCAGATTCTCTCTCTCTCTCTCTCTCTCTCTCTCTCTCTCTCTCTCTTTATCTATCTATCTATATTTCTCCCCCTCCTCCACTCATTCTCTCCTTCTCTCTCTCTCACTCTCTCTCTGATAAAAAATAAAGAAACATTAAAAAATTAAATTTGAATTTCCTTGCAACCTGCAGCTAAATGACAAATATTTGAGGCTGGCAGAGTAAAAATGTTTCTCCAGGAATTCCCTACTGTCTGAATGTTCAGCTTTGTTAGAAGGGAAAAACCACCTTAGCTTGACTATAGCTATGCCTCCAGTGATCTGTGAGTCTTTAGCATATGAAAGTCTCCTTGGAAACTTGTCTTGGACTTTACCTTCCCCAAGCCCATAGTATATAACCAGTCACTCTTCACAGCCCCAGTGCAGGCAGCTCTTCCTGTCCACAGGTCCTGTCACGCTGCTTTAGTAAAATCACCTTTTTGCACCAAAGAAGTCTCCAAGAATTCTTTCCTGGCCGTCAGCTCTGGACCCCACAAACCCCACCATCATCCCCCGAAGCTTTATCACTCTAAACCTGAGAGCCCCATCTGCAAACTCTGTACATTTTTATCTCATATAGGTCAAAGAGTCTTTGGACCCTCATCTTTTCTCCAGCACTTTCCTTCAATGGATAGAGGCAGTGGTAATTAGGTGATGGTGGTGTTGGTTCTCAGCTAACGCTTAAGAGTGCGGAATGGGACTCTGGTCTTATACACGTTGATTGATCTTTTTCTTGGCTGACAAGCTCAGGGATTGCAGTGTGCATAGGTAAAACTACAGCTGCTAGGAATGCAGACATTTCAGGCAACACGGGGAAGGTCTCAGCAGGGTGATCATTGTCATGACAACCACAGCCTGCCAAGCACCTTCTTCTCAGGAAGAAGATGACAATGTTTCCTCAGTGATATCAGAAACAGATTTGTCCAGGTTGGCACAGGAAGGGAGTGGGAGCTTGCTGCCTACTGCTGGAAGATTGCTGTTTAGGTGACAGCTGCATTGCCCCTGACTCCTTACTCCTGATATATTTACTGTGCCCTAGGAGTAAGACAGTGTGCTCTAAACACTGCCCTTTGTCCATAGGCAAACCTCTTGTGCTAAACATTTCCCAATGTTCTCAGGCTCCTGCCTCCTGTTGCCAAGGTAAGTTTGACAGGGAAGCCCATGAGGCACCCTTTGTCCAAGAGATCACACAATCAGGGAACTTACTACCAAAGACTTGACAATTAAAATCGGAGGAGAGACTTCCAGACTCCTGCCCCCAAAGCCCCACAGGAAACAATTGGTTGTTAATAATAATAATAATAATAACCATAATCATAATGAAATAAATTAGAAGAAACACACTGGGGGCCGAAGTTGTTCACCTCAGATGAAAATGGAATGAAGCTGGGACTGCTGACCTGAGCAGCACTTCCTAGGCAAGCTTGGTGTCCTGAGAGTACAAAGGGATCACCTGTGGGGTTGGGATGCAAGAAAGCACCAGCCACAAGAAAACTTGTGGGGTCCACAAGAAACCTTGACAGGGCAGGAAGGTTTCTGGCTCTTACCTTAGACTTCCAACCAGTGGTCAGAGGCACTCGTGATCTTTCTGAATGTTGGCTTCCCTGTGCTGGCTGGCAGCCATCCCTGTGGAATTGGGTTCTGGTCCCAGAGTCCTTGAACAGACTCTCTGCCTTGACCATCTGGGGAAGAACAATGCTCATGCTCCAACATTTATCTTCTCAGAATGCAGGAACCTCACAGGGGCCAGTGGGATCTGGGTAACCAAAATAATCAGGCCAACAGTAGCCTGCCAAGCACACAGGTCTCAGAAAGGAGGGCAATGTGTCCTTAGGAATCACCATGTTAACACATGGCTGGTTGTGAATGCTGGGCCCTGTCTGCATAACAGCCACATGGTTCCTGACTCTGACCTCTGATCTCCATCTCCCCTTCCTTGCACAGAAGGGAGGATGGCTCCCTCCCAGGAACACTTGCACCATTCCCATGCTTTTTGCCTTCTGTTGCCAAGATAGGTCTCACAGATGAGGCCATGGAGAACCCATTGCCCAGGTTCTCCTTGATTTAGGGGAACTTAGCAGGACTCCACAATTAAAATCAGAGAGAAATACATCCAGGCTCAGACTCTCAATCCTTCACAGGAAAACCTTGTTAGAAAGACATCAAGGAAGTCAGAAGGGATGCACTTGGGTCCAAATTCTTTGTCTCAGATGATAAAGGAAGAAAGCTGTGAATGAAGTAACTGGCACAGTGCCTGAGGGAAGCTGGGTGGCGACTTTGGAAAACCTGTGGGCTATAGCGAATGGAAAATATTTTAGCTACACACAGGAGACTTAATTTAGCATAAGAAACCCTACAATTGACCTCAAAGAGTGTAGGAGAGCTTTGGGCTCTTGCCAGCTTTGCAGCTTTTCCTGCCAGAGGTAACAGCAGTGTTGATTTGGAGGGTAGAGTCTCACTATGGGATGATGCCCAAGTCTGGGGGACTGGGTTCTGATTTTGTTTAGTTTTTTGAGTCGTTTCTCTCTAACTTCACCTGATGGTGAAACGATGGAGCATGCAGGATCTCTTAGATTATCAGAAAGCAGGATGTTCAGGCAGTCTATGGTGGGGGCTGAGAGCACAGTAACAGTCACTGCACAACCATAAGACTTGAATGACCCAAGTTTTCATCAGGACAACATGTTTTCCTTGATATCAGAAATTAGTTATGGTGGGGGTAGAAAACAACCTTCATGTATGCTCACTCGGAGTTAACTAGCCCTGTCTGCAATGAGAGAGAAGGAAATCATGCCACTTGTGGCAACGTGGATGGAACTGGAAGGTATTATGCTGAGGGACAGAAGTCAGAGAAGGACAGATATCATATGGTTTCACCCATACATGGTTCTTGAAAAGCTTAACAGAAGACCATGGGGGAAAGGAAGGGGAAACAACAGTTACAAACAGCCTGAAGGCCACATCTGCATGGGTTTTGCTACAGAAATGAGGCCAACTGTCTCCCAATATCACTTACCCCTACCCATAAGCACTCCTCTTGTGCTTAACACATTCAAGTCCCCAATACCTCCTGTTCCCAAGTTAGATCTGGCAGACACCCCAAGAGCACCTGTTACTCAAGCTATTCCAAACTGATGGGATCTTGGCAAGACTCCACAAATAAAATTGGAGAAAAAGGCTGCCAGACTCCAGCATAGAATGTCTCCCAGTTAACACACAGTTAGGATAAATGTAAGGGAATTGAAAAAGACACACTGAGGGCTAAAGTTCTTCATCTCAGATGATAACAGCATGAAGCTGTAGATAATGTCACGAGCCCAATTCCCTGGGTAAGTTTGGTTTACGAGAGATAAAAAGACCTGTGACCTGAAGACAAATGGAACAACCACTAGCTATACCAGGGAGTCCTGTGGGCAACGTCATGCACCCCAATGTCAACAAGGTCAGGAATGTGTCAAGCTATCGCCATGGTTTCAAGCTCTTCCCATCTGTGGACAGAAGCAGTTGTGACTCACAAGGTGGACTCTTGCTCCTGGGAAGTCTGCATATTTGGGCCATGGTATTTTAGTCTTTGAGTATTTTTGTGCCCTAACATGCTTGGTGAGTGGACTTGCATGCAGGAACCCTGAGTGTCTCAGGAGTTAGGTACCTCAGGCTTTCCTGAAAGGGGTGGACAGAGAGCAGGGCAATGGTCCAATGCCAACAGAAGCCGACCAAACACAGAGTTCTTACTGGCAGGAGGTCAGTCTTTCCCTTTCAATACCAGAAATTAATTGCTATGTGATGACACAGGGTGTGAGTGCAGGCTCCGTGGGAATTCCTGGGTGCTGTCTGCATGACAGCCCTGTAACTTCTGAATTCAGCCTAGGGCCTTATTCCACAAATGAGATCGGATCCATCCCAACATCATCTGCCCCTGTGCACAGGCAAATCTCCTGTGCTGAGCAGTATCCAAAGCCCTATGATCTCTTTTGCCAAGGTAGGTCTTGCAGAGGAATTCAATGGGCTCATATTGCCCAGGCTATCCCAGATTGCTGGGAACTGGTCACAACTCCGTGATTAACATTAGAAAATGTTCCCAGTTTATGTATATGAATGTTCCCTAATGAAATCGTCAATAATGAAAAAGCAAGAGAGTCTGAAGGGATGCACCGAGGCCCAAATATCTTCATCACCAATAAAAATGGTATAGTTAAAATGAAGTCCCTAGCACTTTTCCCTGGGGAAGGTTGGTGTCATCAGCAACATGAATGGGGTATGTCTAAGGGGAACATCCATTAGTTACACTTAGGAACTCTGTGTGCAAAAGGGCTATCACTGTTTTCCATTCCTTTCCTTCATTGATACAGCAGTGATGTATTGGTGGCTCTTGTCTGGCTCCTAGATGACACCCAAGTCCGTGGGAATGGGCTCTGGTCTTTTAGTTCTAGAGTTTATTTTTTCTATCCTCACCTCGTCAAGGTATGGACTTGGTGAGGAGAAACCGGTAGTATATCTCAGGGTGTAAGAAGCATAGGCATTCCAGGAGATTGGTAGAGAGCAGGGAGTGACCATCGGGACCAACACAATCCAGCCAAGCACTGAGTTCTCAGTAACAGAAGAACAACCTTTCCTCCCCAACACCAAATACACAGTGTTGTGTGGTAGAGTGGGAGCTCCCTAGCTCCCTAGCTCTGATCAGAGTGGGAGCTCGCGTAGTGTTTCTTGTCACTGTCTGAGGACAGACCAGTCACTCCTAATTCTGACCCCTGATCTCAGTCTCTTCTTGCCCCTGAAGTGAGGTGGGCTCTTTCCAGCACCCCCTGCATTGAAGCGCATTTGGGTTTTATATTCTCGACTCCATTTAACATCTCAGATGATTGCCTGGCAGCATGAAAGCTGCCTTTGTATTGCATTAAACACACAAGAGCACATCACTCTGTTTTTATGTCTTCGGCTACATAGTCACTGTAATAACATGTGTGATTAAATGGGAAACCATCCCGAAGTTGGTTGAGCTTTCAGTAATTCTGTGTGATCTCCAAACAGGTAACTAACATCTGAAATACATATACAAATATCTAAATTCACTTCAAAGACAGTCTGTCATTTGTGGTTCCTGAATTTTGTCAAGTTCAGCTATCAGCTAGAAACGAGGTTTTGGAACATGTTGAAATACTTCTGACTAGGAAATGTCGTAAAGAAACTTTGAAACTTCATGACAACACATTCTGCTCTCATTTATTTCTTCATTTATTCTGAATATCTGAGTGGCTAACATTTGACTTTATTTGATTACTGCTGAATTATAAGCATAAAGACAAAATAAAAACAAGCATTCTTGGAATTAGTGAGCTGGTCACAGTAAATCATTATGCTTTTTTTTCATTTTCTTTTTTTCTCTTTTAAATGCTCTTTGGAATATGTTCAAAATGATGCCTCCAGCTTTGAGCTTCTTCTTCAGGGTTGCTTTGGTGCTTCAGGGTCTTTTTTCATTCCATACAAATTTTAGGATTGTTTCTTCTGTGAAAGATGCTGGTGCTATTTTGCTAGGGAATGCCTTGAATGGGTAGATTGCTTTGAGTAGTATAGACATTTTAATGAATTTTGTACTTCCAAACCATGGGCATGGAATGTTTTCCCATTTCCTTGTGTCCTCTTCCATTTCCTTCATAAGTTCTCAGAGTAGACATCTTATACCTCTTGATTTCTAAGTATTTTACAAAGTATCTTTGGTGCAATTATCAATGGGATCATTTCATTGATTTCTTTTCTGGGTGGGTGGAGGATGGGCTATGGGTGATGGGCACTGAGGAGGGCCCTTGTTATGATGAGCACTGGGTGTTGTGTGTAAGTGAGGAATCACTGAATTCGAATCCTGAAACCAATATTGCACTGTATGTTAACTAACGAGAATTTCAATAAAAACTTGGAAGAAAACTAGGAAAAAAATGAGCCGATGGTTTAGTCTTGCTACTCTTACACCTCCATTTTGACCCTTCTATCCTGACTGAGATAGTTTATCTGGAAAACTTTGGTCACACACACAAACAATTTTGTTTCGGTGCTGTGCTTCATAAACATCAAAGTCAGAAACATTAGCAACATAGGATGTTTGTGGATAAAGTGTTTTTAAGAGAAAAATAATAAGACATTTCAATTGCTTGATCAACTTAAAACACTATAGCTCAATGTACATGTTCTAGTTTATCTGAATTTCTTTTATAATTAAAGGAAATTTTTTCAGGACCAGTTAATTTTTATGTAAAAAATTTGATGTTTTATCCACTGCATAATGCATGAAGTATAGATGCTGGTTCTTTAAATTTTTAGAAAGAAATTCATATACTAAGATGTTAGAGCAGGGATTTCAATGGTATGTGATCTCCCATGGTAGGCAGTCCATAATCAGTTATAAACTAGCCACAACGAGGTTTCATTTATGTGAAAAAGAAACACATCTGTGTCCTGTTTCTTCCTTAGACATATACTACAGGGGCCCAAATCTAAGCCTAACCAAAGCAAGAACTTTACCTTTGGAACATTGTGTCACATTGGAAAGGATCTATGTCCTCCTGAAGGACAGTTCTCCGTAGGGCTAGCAGCAGAGGTAGGTGTGGAAGTAGACTATATGATTCAGAGATATAGTGTTTCTGCCTGGTTGTTATCCATGCCCTCTCTACTGGGAATAGTAGGTGGTAGTGGGGTGGGGTGGGTGCTGAAGACCTACTTCTTAAGCACTTTGCTGCATTACCATGCATCATAAGGCAAGGGAACACACTCATACACTGCTTGGTTAGTGATGTCCTACGTACCTGGTGGTGGACACAGACCTGATTTATCTTCACTGGTTCCACACATTTGCCTGTTTTATGCAGGCCTTTATGTCTGTATAAAATAAACCAGAATACTTAGTACACGAGTGTGGCTGAGCACTCCCAAGCTCACGCCACATCCCGTGTTAATGGAGACTGACATTACTTCCTCTTGGAGACCTGGCTTTTCTAGTACAATGGGGTGACTGATCTCATAAAGAGACTAGGACTGGCTCAGATCACAGGAGGTGGGAAGAGTACAGAGGAGAAGGCTGGGCTCTGCCTTTTTAGGCAATGGCTCAAACCCCTCCCATCACGCTTGCTTTACAAATGAGAGACCCTGATATTCTGGGAGGAATCATGCCAGCACTTGTCCATTTGGGATCATTTTGCTATCCAAATCCTCACATGTGCACTGGCACACACAAACTGAAAGGTGTGTTCAAGAAAGAGCAGACATTGGGGAAGTGACAAGATGGAAAGAAGAGGAAAGAAAGAGAGTTCTGCCATGGGGTACCAGCATCCATTTTCATAGCTGCATGAATAAAGTTCTAAATATGGGCAAGGAATTCTTGAAGTTTGTAGGTTTCTGCTGGACCCAGGGCTATCCTTGGCCCAGCCTCTAGAGGAAAGGACTGGGCCCAACTCTGTGGGCACCTGGAATTATGATGAGCTAACTCCCCATAGTTTAGATAATAGCTCTAGAAAAAAGGCTTAAGGGTATTCCCATATACTCCCATATAGTATTGTGTTATCAGTGGGCTTCTTGAGAGTTCCATGTAATCATAAAGTGTCAAATGGCCTTCGTTCTCCATCAATGACTCACTGTGTTCTGGGATACTAGAGAAGTGCTTGATACTTGCTGGAAGCCTTTTGGAGTCTAGAGAGGATTGGGGACTTGAGGTGGTGAGTACTTGGGATAGGGAAGGACATGTCAGAACCCTAGACACTGAGTCTAGAGTCCAAGTCCAATAAAATCCATGTTAGGCTCCCAGGCTCTTCATTTGGAAACGGGGGGGGGGGGGTGTAATTTTCCTGGCTGAAGGAGGATGACTCATGAGTCAAGAGTATACACTGGGGATGGACACAGAAAGTGTAATGGCAGAAGCCTGAGATCCCCTGCATAGCCCTGGAGCCTGTAGGTCCTGAGCTTTACCCAGGGACCTTAAAAGGCGACTGCCTTCATGTCCGCCACACAATGGTGCTGATTTGGTTTGGTGGTCTTCATGCCTGTGGCTCCAGTGCAAGCGCTGGACAGCAGGGAACAGGCCACCTCCTGTGTCAGTGGTGCTCACTGAGATTTGTGGGAGGAATGGAACCAGGGAAAGGTCATGCAGAGGTCATTCTGGATTTCCTCTGCCTCACACACAATAGGAATCTCCCATTAGTAGCAGTCATCTCCACAGAGTGAGCCAATCAAAGTCTAGAGGGAGGGCTCCAGGGTGCTTCTATGTATTCATTCAGTAACTGCTCCAAGCACTCACCTTGTGCTTGGGGATCTGGTGGGCCTAAGTGCAAGGCTTACAATGACAAAGTGGTCCCTGCCTGCCAGGGGCCTTCACAGTCTGGTGGGGAGATGAACAAAGGTATGAAAGACAAGACATGTGAAAATGAAAGGGTGGTGGGGCAAGAACTGTAATAGTGAAAAGAACAAGTGTGCTGTGAGCCCAGGTTGGGGAGTCACTGGAGGGTAGAAAGCGTCTCACTGAGGTGAACAAGGTTGGAAAGTGTGCCTAGTCCTGCAGGATGCATATAGGGCTCAGAGCTATTAACAGGAACCCAGGCTGAGACGCACTAAGTACTAATAAAGAGGACATATTTCATTGGATGATGTTATCATTACTTACGCAGGACATAAACCAGCCCTGGGAAGTAGGGATATTATACTTATTTTCTAGTTGTTTGATCTGTAAAGTGGGGGTCGCAAAGAGAATTTAGGGAGAAGGACACAAACTGGTCTATGCAAATTGATTGTTGTGAAGGGAGACCAAAGTTATGTTAATATGTCAATTTGCATAAATTTCACTGTGGCTAATAGCAAGAGTCAAGAAGGGAAGACCATGCTTTCAAAGATTGACAAGCCAAGGTCCTTTCAATTTCCTTTTAGGTACATAAATTAGAGGGCCAGACAAGCCTCCATCTTTCCAAAAATATTCTTCCTACTAGACTGGTCAAAGGACATGGTCTTATTTGAACATTTTGTTTCAAGATGTCCTCTGGAGCCCCTGTCAACACTAGTCCAAGTACCCCAGTAAAGATTATGCTCAATCTCTCCATAGCAAGTTGTCCAAGGACTATTATTCCAGGGATGGTCTGAATATTTGAGACTAGAGCAAGCTATAACATTAGGAGTGTGAGATGTGCTTGTTTTTTGAGGTATATCAAAGCTTGTGGCTGAGAAAAGGGTAGAATTGTCTGGTCTTGTCGAGGTTTTGGGCTGTGCATGTGAAAGCCAGTTGAGTTTTAGTTGGAGACAAGAAGATGCTATATTCAGTGACACACATAGGAGGTGCTGGAGGAAGCCACCATTGAGGTCTTGGCATATAAAGCCAATGTTCTTGCTCCGTTTGGAAGGGCGGGTTAAGATTGCCTCCTTCCATGAACTCTGTGTCATTATTGCTAATAGAAATGTCCTGGGCTAGGAGTGTTATGCTCTCAAATAGAGGTGGGTTAAGGAGATGAGCTCAATATGAATATTGAGCCTGGGCTGGACACATGAGGGCAAGGAGAAGAATCAGGGTTACACATATCACATTTTTGTTCATGACAGAAATCATGGCCATCAGATGTGAATGAGGGGTATATGCAATATCATCTAACCAGGATGCCGGCCTGGTTAGGCATTTCAGGCTTCCCCACGTGATATCAGGAGCAAGGACGTGCATTTGTGGAGTGGCATCAGGATGAGGAGTCCATGAAGAAGCTTCTTTCATCTTGAAAAAGGGGGACAGTGGCTGCTTACTCAGTCATTCTCTGGAAGTCTTGGTTCATTGGAAGATATCCTGGGGGTCTCCATGATGCCATGGTAAGTGTTTGCCAACTGAGAGGAAATCCACAGAGGTTCGGAATCTTAAAGAACACAAGCCTATCCTCGACCCTAGGTGAGACGTTTAGTGGGCCCAGTCCGTGTGGGCCCCCTTCGGGGGTTTTGCATAGCACCATAGGGTGAGAGGTTTTATCTTATTTTGAAGAATGTCACTCAGATGCAATTAGCCCTTGAGGATTAAGATTGTAAAAGTTAAGAGTAATCATAGCGTGATCAAGAAGCAGCTGAGGTTGTCATACAAACAGCCAGGTGTATCTCCCCTTTTTGTTTTTTTAACATGTTTTTGAGCCCATTATGTGCTAATTTTTCAATTGCTTGGCCTTGTGGTTTATCAGGAATGGGTAATTCCAAACAAGGCTTAAGTAAAACAACTTAAAAGGGCATGTTGTCCTCTTGTTTTTCCCTTTTATTAAAATTATATTTAACTACTTTATTTATTTATTTATAATTTATATGTAAATATATTCATATATTCATTTATGTATAAACAAACATTTATATGTTCATTCGTTACATAAATAAGCATATTTACTCATTTATTGACTTGATTATTTACTCCCTTTAGCAAAAATGTGCTTTTATTTTTAATATGTTTTTTACATATCTCACTTTTTTCTATTAATTACATTATGCAGAATCGTCACTTAGAAACCTTAGTTTCCAGTGAAAACTAAGTAGTAACTAATTGTGACTTGTATGTTACATCAGAATATTTTTTAATGTGGTAGACTTAGGAATCCATTAACCATAAAGCATGCTTTTTACTGGATTGAAATAGTTTTAGTGGGTTTTTTTTTTTTTACCATAGAAGTCAGAAGCATCAACCTACGTTTAGTAAGAAATTTTTCAGCATTTCATTTGATTTGAAAGAGGCCTAAACGTCTGATGAAGTTAATTCGATTTATCATTTAAGCAAAACGTTCAAGTTTTAGGTCACCAAAGACTCTGAAATCTATTTTAACAATTACACATGAAAACTATGAGACACACAAAGTTAGCCATTACTTTAATTCATCCTTTTGATAATAAATTGGAACAGATATAACATGAGTTTATTTGACCTTCAGTTAACCTTAATAAAGTTTTATAATTTAAAAGACATGCCTATCTTAATAATATTTCATCTCTGTCCCCTCAAAAGTTTACCATTGTCAATTTTTTTCCCATGGAACCAGTGAGGAACTTTAAAGTTTAAGGGTGTATGTGTGTGTGTGTTTTCCCCTTTTGACAGCGTAGGGAGGAGGAGTGTTGTCTGAGACAATGAAGTGCCAGATTTGCAGGCATCACCTGCAAATTTGCCCCTGCAGATGCAGGCTATGCAGAAAAGGGAGGAGGGGGAAGGGAAGGCAGAAAAGGTGAGAAGCCACCAAGAGGCCACAGAGGGCAGAGAAAAGACTTCACATGGTTCCTAAAGCCTGTCAACTCAGATAGATGAAAAGATACTACTTTTGTTTTGTTTGTGTTTTGTGCTGTTTTGTTTTGTTTTCCACTAGTGGAATTAGGCAGTCTATCTCAGGCCAGAGAAGATAGAGAAGTTCCCTGAAACAAAAGGAGTTTTGGCAGCTGCTTGGGAATATTTCTTAAAATCTCCATCCCCAGGTACACCAGCCAGAGACAGTTGGCTATGAATCCAGGAAATGAATGAGGGAGAAGCCCTCACACATAGAGTAACCAGAGTGTATAGGGAGAAAGAGTGAGAAACAGAGAGTTAGAATCCCCTATAATAGGGTAGCCTGTGTAAAATTCACTGCACTATTTTAGTGCATTGCTTTACTGACAGTGATATGAAGCTGGGTTTGCTGCCTTAGTTGGGAATACTGCCCTGTGTCACACAGTTGTTTAAAAGACACCAGAATATAAATAATATGAATATAAATATAAATGTGTATATATATATATATATCCATAGGTGTATATCCACATAAATGTGTATCCACTTATATATCCATCTATCATCTATATATCCATCTCTGTCTATATATATATCCATGTATATACATTCATATATATCTACCTACATATATCTATATCTATATATCTATATCTATATATACTCATCTATAGGACATGGATGGAGGTACAGAGTATGATGTTAAGTGAAATAAGTCAGTCAGAAAAAGACAAATACCATCCAATAATTTTACTCATATGTGGCATTAAAGTCACAAACAACCAAATGGAAAAAATAAGAGAGAGAGAGAGAGAGAGGCAATAGACAATCAAGAAGTACACTCAAGAATAGAGAACAGTCTGATAGTACTTGATGGGTAGTGCGTGCGGGGGCTGTTGGTGAAATCGGAGATGGAGTTTAAGAGGTGTACTTGTCATAATAAGCACAGAGTGATATATGGAATTGTAGACCTGAAAGTAATATAACTCTTCATATTAACTAATTGGAAGTAAATAAACCAAAAAGAAAATACACAGTGAAGAAGAAAGAACATTAAGTGAGGACCTATCCAATCATTTACTAGGTGAAGAAGCTTAACCAAACCAGGTTACATTTGCCAGCAGCTTTCTGTATTTTTGCTAATTTTTTTTAATGTTTATTCATTTTTGAGAGAGCGAGACAGAATGCGAGCAGGGGAGGGGCAGAGAGAGAGAGGGAGACACAGATCCAAAGCAGGCCCCAGGCTCCAAGGTGTCAGCACAGAGCCTGATACGGGGCTCAAACTCACAAACGGTGAGATCATGACCCCAGCTGAAGTGGGACATCTAACTGACTGAGCCACCCAGGTGCCCCCAGCAGCTTTCTGTATTGTTTGGAAAGACAAGGACAATGAAGAAAATAAAAATCCTGGTATTCAAAGACTGTCACAGCCCAACATATTTTTCTACACATGAGCATTTTTTTTCACAATGGGAATTTGGTTATTTGGTTGGGTAAACTGTTTTGTTTTTGTTTTTGTTCTGTTTTAATTTTAACTGAGTAAACCCTACTCCATATCTTTAAATACTGATTTATATTGGTTTTCAATTTGTTTTTACTCTACTCATCATAGGGAAAAACTTCACTTGCTGACAGTGCCCTAAATAGTAGACAGAAATGAAAGCAACAAGTAACCATAGAAGGAGGAGTGCTCTCTAACATTTTCCTTTAAAAAATCATAACACAGTGGCTGCACAAGTTGGCGTTCCAACCCACAGTCCAAGAGTGTTCCTCTTTCTCCATATCTCACCAACAACTGTTGTTTCTTATGAAGTTAATTTTAGCCATTCTAACAGGTGTGAGGTCGTCTCTCATTATGGTTTTGCTTTGCATTCCCTAATGAACAGTGATGTTGAACATCTTTCCATGTGTCTGGCAGCCATCTGAAAGTTGTGGGGAAGAGTCTACTCATGTCTTCTACCCATTTCATAACTAGGCTATTTGTTTTTGGGTGTTGAGTTTCATAAGTTTTTTCTAGATTTTGTATCCTAACCCTTCATGAGACATGTCACTTGCAAATATTTTCTCCCAACCCTTAAAGTGCTTTGAGTTTTGTTGATTGTTTCCTTCACTATCTAGAAGGTTTTTTTTTTTATCTTGGTGAGAATATTACCCAGCCATCAAAAAGCATGGATTCTTGCCATTCATAACTACATGGTTGGAACTAGAATGTATTACGCCAAGCGTCATGAGTCCATCTGAAAAGCAAATATCATACCATTTCACTTATATGTAGAATTTAACATTTGGGAAGGTGCAAAAGAAAAGAAAGGGAGACTCTTAATGATAGAGAACAAAGTGAGGGTTGATGGCGGGAGATGGGTGGGAGATGGGCTGGATGATTGATGGGCATTAAGGAGGACACTTGTGAACACTGGATGTTATATGTAAGTGATGAATCACTGAATTCTGCTTCTGAAACCAAAATGCTAACTAACTAACTAACTAACTAACTAACTAACTAACTAACTACCATTTAAATTAAAAAAGAAAAAATATCATAACAGCCCACTCACTTGCTAATGGCCCAGTAAAGGGTTTTGACAACAGTGTGAGACATTCTGTCTGACACCATCATTTTACATGGCTGTAGCATGGTCCTGCTGCCAGAGGAAAGGGTTGCTCTCTGTCTGAGGAGGTGTCCCATTCAGGCCTCTGAGTGTCAAAGCAGAGAAGATACATGCCTACGTGAATTCTTTGTGCAAATCTCCAATCACTGACTGATTTCTGGAAGCAGACCCCTCCCCACCAGAATCAAAGGGGATGGCAGCTGAAATCATGGCAACAATCAGCCTCCAGTAACAGAGTTGAGGCCCCTCTCACTACTGAAAAACGAGTGCCCTTATCTCTAATGCACAACAAGGAGTCTAGTTTAGGGGTTTGGTGAAATATTTTTGCTGGTTTTGTGGATGAGAAATTCCACCAAATCCATTGTCCTATGTTCAATTTTCTAGTGATGAGTGAGGCTCGATGTTCATCACTTAAAGCCATTTCCAAAAATGTAGCCACTCTTCTTAATTCTGGGGTGAGCCTGTTCAACACACTCTCATGGACTTTGCCAGGGGACACAGACAGTGATCCATTCCTACCAGTAAACACCACTACTTGTAAAGCCACTAAGCTGTGAGTAACTGCCTTCTAACCAGCAGAACACATTTGGAGTGATGAGAGGCCAGTTTCAAGATTTCATGACACAAATTCTGTTACTTTCTTCTTTATTCTGAGTTTGTTCATTCTCCCTCTATGTCTCCCTAGTCCTCTTTCTCTGTCTCTCTCTTTCTCTTCTCTTTCTGCTCTCTGCGCTCATGTGCTCTCTCTGTCTCTCCTCTACCCACGGAGTGGAGGTTCAAGCATTTAAGTTAGGGGCTACCATATGAGACCCCTATATAGGCGAGACAGATACAAGTTCTCAGGTCAAAAGATTGAAATGGGCTCGCAGTTCAAACTGAATTCTGGCATTGTCTGTGTGAGTGAGCTTGGGAGCAAAATAGCACCCTGTTCAGTCTCCTTTGAGACGATGGCCCTGGCTTCATAGAGCGTTTGAGGCATTGTCACAAAGCTATGCTGTGCCTGGATTCCTCTTGCACAAAAATGTGAGCTCTTAAATATTTGTAGCTTTAAGAGTCAAGGTATTTGGATAATGCTGCAAGAGAGGAATGGATAATTCATAGTCACAGAATCTGGTCTATGCTCTGCCTCCTCCATGCTTCTCCCCTCTCAGGAACTCACAGTGTATTTTGCACCATTCTAATGTTTCTAATGGACAAACTCAATTCTGTCTCCTAGTCTCTGCACCAGCAGTATCTTCTCCCTGACACACTGCAGACATGTGCAGTGTGGTTCCCACTTGTCATTTTGGCGCCAGTAAATGTCACCTCAGTGAAGCCTCTCATACCTTCCAATGACTCCCCAGCCTGTCCTCTCAGCACACTCATTCTTTTCACTATTACAGTTCTTGCCTTTTTTTCACATGTCCTGTCTTTGATACCAATGTCCATCTCCCCTACAGACTGTGAAGACCTGGCAGGCAGAGGCCACTTTGTCATTGTAAGCCTTGTACTTAGGCCCACCAGATCCCAAGCACAAGGTGAGTGCTTGGAGCAGTTATTGAATGAATAAAGAGAAGGACCTTGTGGCCCTTCATCTAGATTTTAACCAGCTTCATCTGTGGATAAGGCTGGTAGTAATGGGAAATTCCTGTTGTATCTGAGGTAGGTGAAAACCAGAACGACCTCTGCATGACCTTTCCTTGATCCAGTTCCTCCAGCAAATCTCAGTGGGCACCACTGACACAGGAGGCTGCCTGGTCGCTGGTGTCCAGCACTAGCAGTTGAGCCATAGGCATGAAGAACACCAAACAAAATCAGCACTTTTATGTGGATGACATGAAGGCAGTGGGCCTTGGAGGTCCCAGGGTAAAGCTCAGGGCCTACAGGCTTCAGGGTTGTACAAGGGAACTCAGGAGCTGGCCATTCCCCTTTGTCTGACCATCCCCTGAGTATACTCTTTACTCTTTAGTCATCCTCATGTCAACCAGAAAAATGACCCCTTATTTCCAAATGAAGACCTTGGGGGTCCAACAAGGACTGGTATTTTTGGTTGCACTCTAGACTCAGTGTATAGTGCTCTGACATGTGCTTTCCTATCCCAAGTCCTCACCAACCCAAGTCTCCAAGCTTCTCTTGTCACTAAAAGAATTCCATCAAGTATAAAGCATGTCCCTACTAAATTGGAACACAGTGATAGAGAAAAAAGGCCACTTGACACTTTATGATTATATGAAACTATGGAGAACAAAATACAGGAGAACACTGAAGCCTTTTCTCCTGTAGCTATTATCTAACTTAAGGGGACGCAGCTCATCATAATTCCAGGTTCCCACAGAGTTGGACTGCAGTACCATAGGCCTTTCCTCTGGAGGCTGGGCCAAGGATGACCCTGGGTCCAGCAGAAACCTATTAACATTAGGAAATCCTTGCCCAACTTTGGGTCTTTGAACATGCAGCTACGAAAATGGATGCTACTGCCCCATGGCCGATCTCCCTCTAACCGCTTTCTTCTTTCTCTCTTGTCACTTCCCCAGTGTCTGTTGTTTCTTGAACACAATGTCAGTATGTGTGTGCCAGAGCACATTGGAGAGTAAAATGATCCCAAATGGAGAGCAAGTGGTCAGGATGTCTTCCAGAAGAGTAGATTCTCTCATTTCTGAAGCATAAATGATTGGAAGGATTTGAGCCATGGCTTAAAAAGGCAGAGCCGAGCCTTGTCCTCTGGACTCGTCCCACCTCCTGTAATCTGGAACAGTCTTAGTGTCTTGATTAGATCACTCATCCCTCTGTACCTTGAGAGCCTGAGTACACAAATCTAAAGGCCAGTTCTCCAGAGGATGTGAGGTCAGGCTCTATTAACACTGCTTAGGGTGTCCAGTAGGGAGTACTCAGCCACACCCTTATACTAAGGATACAGGCTTACTTTCAACAGGCATAAAAACCTGCATGAAACAGGCAAGTGTTTTGAACCAATGAGGAAAAATCAGGTCTGAGTCCACCACCAGGTACCAGGACATCACTAACCCAGCAGTGCATGAGTGTGCTCCCTGTCTTATGAGGAAAGGTAATGCAGTAAAGACACTGCTCAAGATGTAGGTCTGAAGCATCAACTCCACCCCACTACCACCTACTATTCCCAGGAGAGAAGGCACGGCTATCAACCAGGCAGAAGCATTATATCTCAGCATCAGTCTACCTCCACACCTACCTCTGCTGCTAGGCATGCAGAGGTCTTTCCTTCAGAAAGACATAGCTCCTTTCCCAAGTCACACGATGTTCCAACGGTGAAGTTCTGCTTTGGTTAGGGGTGAAATTGGGACACCTGCAGTAGATTTCAAAGTAACAGTGGCACAAATGGAATACACATGTGTTTCTTCTTCATATACATGAACCCCGGATGTGGCTAGTCTATACTGACTATGGATTGCCCACCATGGGAGATCACATATTATTGATCTCCCTCCTCTTACATCTCAGTAGCATATTTCCTTTTTTAAATTAAAAAAAAGCAGAATATATACTTAATGCATTGTGGTGTGGCTAGAACCTCAAGTCATTTACATAAAAATTAACTAGACCTGAAAAAAAAATCATTCAATATAATGAATTCAGATAAACTAGAACTGGAACGTTGAGCTATACATTTTTAAATTGATCAAGTAAATGACATTTTTAGTATTCCAACCTGAGAAACACTTTATCCAAAGATATTCTGTGCTCGTATATTTCTGATATCAATGTTAATAAAGCACAGCACCCAAACAAAATTGTGTGTGTGTGAGCTACGTTCTCCAAGATAAAATGTCTGAGTCAGGATACCAGGGTCAAAATGGAGGTGTGCAAATGGCTAGAACACATCATCTGCTCATTTTTTTCTGAGATTTTCCCCCCAAAACTTTTATTTAAATTCTCGTTAGTTAACATACAGTGCAATATTGGTTTCAGGATTCGAATTCAGCGATTCCTCACTTACAGACAACACCCAAGGCTCATCATAACCAGTGCCCTCCTCAATACTCATCACCCATCTATCCCAGCCTCCACCCACCCAGAAAAAGAAATCAGTGAATTGATCCCATTGACAATTGCACCAAGGTTACTTTGTAATATACTTAGAAATCAACCTCACCAAAGAGGTGTAAGGTCTGTACTATGAAAACTTATGAAGGAAATGGAAGATGACACAAAGACATGGGAAAACATTCCATGCTCATGCATTGGAAGGACAAACATGGTTAAAATGTCTATACTACCCAAAGCAATGTGCACATTGAGGCAATCCCTAGGAAAATAAATAGCACCAGAAACTTTCACACAGGTAGAAAAACGATCCTAAAATTCATATGGAATCACCAAAGACCCTGAAGCACCAAAGTTATCCTGAGAAATAAAAGGAAAGCTGGAGGCATCATTGTTGAACATATTCCAAAGAACACTTTGAAAGAAAAAAAAACCTAAGAAAAAGAAGAAATACTTTCTTATGGTTTGTTGTGACTGACTCATTCCTAGAATGCTAGCTTTTATTTTGTCTTTATGCTTATAGTTCAGCACTAACATCATAAAAGCAAATGTTTGCCACTCAGATATATAGAATAAATGAAGAAATAAATGAGCACAGGATGTGTTATGATGAAGTTTCAATGGTTCCTTTTGAAATTTCCTAGTCAGAGGTGTTTCAAAATATTCAAACTCCTCATTTTTAGGTGATAGCAGAATTTCACAAAATGCAGGAACCACAAATGACAGACTGTCTTTCAAGGGAATTTAGATATTTGTATATGTAGGGGTGTCTGGCTGTCTCAGTCGGTTGAGCGTCCGACTTTGGCTCAGGTCATGATCTCACGGTTGTGAGTTCCAGCCTCACGTCGGGCTCTGTGCTGACAGCTCAGAGCCTGGAGCCTGCTTTGGATTCTGTGTCTCCCCTTCTCTCTGCCCCTCCTCCACTCATGCTCTGCCTCTCTGTGTCAAAAATAAAATGAACATTAAAAAAATTATTATAGATATTTGTAAATGTATGTCAGATGTCAGTTACCTGTTTGGAGATCACATAGAATTACTGAAAGCTCAACCAACCTCTGGATGGCTTTCCATTTAGTCCCATATGTAATTATGCAGGCGAAGACATAAAAACAGAGTGATGTGTTCCTGTGTGTTTAATGAAATCCAAAGACAGCTTTCATGCTGCCAAGCAATCAGCTGAGATGTTAAATGGAGTCGAGAATATAAAACCCAAATGCACTTCAATGCAGGTAGTGCTGGAAAGAGCCCAACTCGCTTCAGGGGCAAGAAGAGACTGAGATCAGGGGTCAGAGTCAGGATCAACTGGTCTGTCCTCAGACAGTGACAAGAAACGTTAGGCAAGCTCCCACGCTGGTGGTGTGCTACCACACCACAATTCATTTTTGATTTTGGGGAGGAAAGTTTGTTCTTCTGTTACTGAGAACTCAGTGCTTGGCTGGATTGTGTTGGCCCAGATGGTCACTCCCTGCTCTCTACCAAACTCCTGGAATGCCTGAACTTCCTTCATTCTGAGATACAAATGGTTTGTCCATGCAATGCCCATACCTTGAAGATGTAGGGATAGAAACAAGAAACTCAAGAGCTAAAAGACCAGAGCCCGTTTCAACAGACTTGGGTGTGAGGCAGGAACCAGGCAAGAGCCCCCAAATCACCGTTCTATCACTGAAGGAAAGGAATGGAAACTAGTGACAGCCCGTTTGTACACAGGGCTCCTAAGTGTAACAAAAGGATGTTTCCCCTTAGATCTATCTGGCCCACTCATGTTGGTGATGACACCAACCTTGCCTAGGGAAAAGTGCTAGTGACTTCACATGGAGCTTTATACCATTTTCATGTGAGATGAAGACTTTTGGCCTTCGGTGCATCCCTTCAGATTCCCTTGCTCTTTCATGACTGAGGATTTCATTAGGGGACATTCACAGACACAATCTGGGAGCATTTTCTGATGTTAATCACGGAGTCGTGACTAGTTCTCAGTAATGTGGGAGGGTCTGGTGTAATGCCTGAGGTCGCGGAACCCCCGCAAGAGACCACCAGAGTCGTAAGCCAAAGCCAAGCGGCAAGGGTCATTTATTGCAGGTTCGAACCTGGAACTCTGCTCACTGGTTGCCAGTGACGCTAAGAGGTCCCGATCAGGGTTGGTACAGCGTTTTTATAGACAGAGAAAAATAGCACAGGGGAGGTTTCAAATTATGAGGGGCCTGATTAGTTGATTTTAAAGTAAGGAGATTTGTCGTTCTCTGATTGGGCGTCCTTTGTCCTTTGGCGGGAAAGCTTTGTCGGGAGAAAAAGGGGGAAGGGGGAAGGGGGAAGGGGAGGAATGTGTTAAGCAAGCAGGTTTACAGAAGCGAGAAATGCCGGTTAGTTTATGTACAATCACTCATTCCATTACATATCAGACTACATTTAGGAAGTTTCACAACCCATTCTACTACACAGCGGGTTACATTCAGGAAAGGTCTCACAATGCTCGTAGCAAACAGCAAGCAAAACAGACTTCTCACCAATTGTATTTCTTATCAAAGATCCATAATAAGCAGAAAAGAGAACTTAGCTTTAAACTAAGGCAGGGTTCTCATTTGGATTTAAAGCTGTTCTTTTCACTGGGAAACAGGAGTCGATGGAACTCTTCTGCAAGCACTACCTTGGCACAAAGAGGCACCGGGCACTTGAAACTGTTCACCAGAAAAGGTTTGCATGTGCACAGGGGCAGATGATGTTGGGAAGGACCTGATCTCCTTTCGGAAGCAAGGGCCTAAGGGCAAATTCAGGAGCTCTATGGCTGTCACTCGGACAGCGCCCAGTAATTCGCAGAGAGCCTGCACTCACACCGTGTTGTCATCACATAGCAATTAACTTCTGATACCAAAGTTTAAAGGTTGACTTCCAGCCAGTAAGAACTCTGTGTTTCGCAGGATTCTGTTGGCATGGGACCAGTGTCCTGCTCTCTTTCCACCCCTTTCAGGAAAACCTGAGCTCCCTACCTCCTGAGACACTCTGGTTCATGCATGTAAAGTCCATTCACTGAGCAGATTAGGGCACAAAAATACTCAAAGACTGAAATATCAGAGCTGAATCTGCACACTTGCCAGGAGCAAGATACTACCTTGTGAGTCACAACTCTGTCTGTCCATAGATACGAAGGGCTTGAAAGCTGGTGAGAGCTTGACACATTCCTGATCTTATTGAAGTTGGGGTGCATGACCTTTGCCCACAGAACTCCCTGGTATAGCTACTGGATGTTCCACTTCTCTTCAGGCCACAGGTCTTTCATACTCCTTGGATCACCAAACTTGCCTAGGGAATTGTGCCAGTAACATTATCTACAGCTTCATTCTGGTCTCCTCTGAGATGAAGAACCTTATGCCTCAGTGTATCCTTTTCAATGTATCCTTTCCCTTACACTTATCCCAATCTTGTGTTCACTGTGAGACATTCAGTGCCAGAGTCTGGCAGCCTTTTGCTCCAGTTTCAATTGTGGAGTCATGCCAAGTTCTCATGTGTTTGGAATCGCTTGAGGAACAGGCGCCCCTGGGGTGTCTGCCAGACCAACCTTGGAGACTTGAATGTCTTGAGCACAAGAGGATTTCTTGTGGGTAGCGGCAGGTGACATTCGGAGTCAGTTTGCCTCACTTCTGTGGCCAAAGCTGATGAAGATGTGGCCTTTAGGGCCACAGTCAAAAGTTAAAAAAAAAAAAAAGGCCACACTGATAGGGCTGATTAACTGTGAATGAGCATACATGAAGGTTGTTTTCTGCCCCCACAGCAACTAATTGCTGATATCAAGAGAATAATGTTGCCCTTCTAAAAACTTGGGGGCATTGACGTCTTATGTTTTTGCAGTGACTATTACTGTGCTCTGTTCTGCTGCCATAGTCTGCCTGAACATCCTGATTTCTGAGCCACTAGGGGTTTCCACAGCAGGTGAATGTGAATTAAACTACTCAAAACTTAAAAAATGAGAACCCAGTCCCACAGACTCGGACACCAGCCCAGGCAGAGACTCTGCCCTCCAAATCCTACCGCTTCTACCCCCTGGCAGGAACAGCTGCAAATCTGGCAAATGTCCCGAGCTCTCCTACACTCTTTGAG
Organism: Puma concolor; assembly: GCF_028749965.1. Taxonomy (NCBI): domain Eukaryota; kingdom Metazoa; phylum Chordata; class Mammalia; order Carnivora; family Felidae; genus Puma; species Puma concolor. The sequence goes on from NC_141676.1 coordinate 84,409,109, forward strand.
GTCAATTGTAGGGTGTTTATGCTCCTTTGGCATTCCCATGTGTAGTTAAACTATGTTCCATTTGTCTATAGCCCACAGGTTTCCAAGCTTCCCTGGGGATGTGTGTCAGTCACTTCTTTCCAAGCGTTATTCCATTATCATCTGAGACAAAGAATTTGGACCAAAGTACATCCCTTCCAATTCCCTTCATCTTTTTCTAAACAGGTGTTCCATTCAGGGTGTGGGGATCCGAGCCTGGAAGTATTTCTCTCCAATTTTACTTGTGAAGTCCTGCTAAGTTCTCCTGAATCCAGGAGAACGTGGGATATTCATTCTCCATGGGCTCACCTGTGAGACCTATCTTGGCAAAAGAAGGCAAGTCTTGGAAAGGGGCAAGTGTTATTGGGAGGGAGCCATCCTCCCTCTGTGCAAGGGGAGATGAAGATCAGAGGTCAGAGTCAGGAACCATGTGCCCAGCATTTACAACCAGCTAACACATGGTGATTCCTAAGGACACATATTGCCCTCCTTCATGGAGATGTCTGCACTTGGCAGGCTTCTGATTTTGTTGGCCACTCAGACCCCACTGGCCCCTGTGATGATCCTGCATTCTGAGAAGATCAAAGTTGGAGCATGAGCATTGTTTTTCTCCAGATGGTCAGGGCAGAGAGTCCATTCAAAAACTCTGGGTCCAGAACCCAATTCCACAGGCATGGCTGCCAGCCAGCACAGACAAGCCAACATTCAGATAGACCCACTGAATAGAAGAGTAAGGCAAGAGCTACAAGCCTTCCTGTGCCATCCAGGTCAGGATGCCACGTTCCTGTGACTGGTTCTTCCTTGCATCCCAACCCCACAGGGGTTTCCTTCTTACTCTCAGGACACCAAATTGCCTAGGAAGTGGTGCTCATGTCAAAGGTCCCAGCTTCATTCCGTTTTCACCTGAGGTGAACAACTTTGGTCCTCAGTGTGCTTCTTCGAATTTATTTTATTATTGTTGTTGTTGTTTTGTTGTTGTTGTTGTTGTTATGTTGTTGTTGTTGTTGTTGTTGTTATTAATAATGTGAAGAATGACTGTTTATATAATATGGGCTTGGGGAAGGTAAAGTCAAATGGCAAGTGGCAAGCACTTCCATATATTAAAGACTCAGATTCCTGGAGGCCTAGCTATTCTCAAGCTAAGGTTGTTTTTCCCTCTAGCAAAACATTAACATTAAGACAATAAGGAGTTCCTGAAGAAGCATTTTACTCTGCCAGCCTCAAGTATTTGTCCATGGGCTGCAGATGAGAAGGAAATTAAATTTTAATTTTTTAAATGTTTATTTTTTGAGAGTAGGGGGAGAGAGAGACAGAGAGAGAGAGAGAGCGAGAGAGAGGGAAAGAGAGAGAAAGAATATGTATTGGGAGACAGGCAGAGAGAGAGGGAGACACATAATCTGAAGCCCACTCCAGGTTCTGAGCTGTCAGTACAGAGCCCCATATGGGACTGGAACTCAAGAGCCAGGAACATGGAGGCTCTGTCAGTTTAACCATTTGTTTTCTGTCCTTTCCTTTGTCCTTGGGCAACCATGAGCGCCTGAGGAATGTCACACATAAAGCTCCTGGGGGTGTTCTTTGCTAACTAAGACTTGGTTTGTAGGCTGGGTGGGGAAGTGAGGCTGTCAATCACACAGTGAGCCCCCAGGGATTGGTGGTGAGTTCTCACTCTGCTTCCCTGCTAACCAAGAGTAATTAGTTTCTGACAACCCACAAGAAAGATTGTCCTGCTGGCAGAGAGTACTTAGTGCTTGACCTAGGAGTCTGAAGAGCCCATAATCCATGCATACCAGGTTTGTTCCAGGACCTAGGCAGAAAGTGGCCATTCAAAACCTAATGCATCACAACAATGGTTCCCAACACTTGAGCAGCAACCTGGAGCCTGGACCCACTACCCTTGAATCCCTGCTTCATGTATTCCCTGATGGGAAGGTCAGGAAAAAGAGCCAAGGCCACAAGCTTTCCCTGTCTTTCAGAAGGAAATATGCAGACCTCTTGTAGACTGGGCTCTCAGGAGGTTTCCCTTTAGAGGTTTACTTTGTCTCTGGCCACAGGTGTTTCTTCCTCCTTATACAGGACCTTGCAAGGAATTGTCATTCTAGACACCTCATTTCTAATGTTTGCCCCCTTCTCATCAATAATGAGGCACATTGGCCTTCCCCATTTCAAGTTCAATGAAGACCTGTTTTCTTTTTGCAAAGTAGTTTCTCCCTGGGTGACATTCAGAGCCTGTGTCTCAGAGAAATATCCTTTCCTTTAAGTTGGGGAATGTGGTCAAGTTGTTATGTCTCTGGCATAGGCTGGGACCAGGAACCCCTCATTATTTGCCTTTCAGAACTATGTTGACAATGGGAGGAATAGGGCCCTTGAAGGTGCCCAGCAGAGAACCCATGTGCAGGCAATGCCAGGGTTTGGGAGGGAGCTGGCCTCACTTCTGGTTGAAGGAGAAACGATGTTAGACATTTCATTCCCAGCTTTATCCTAATCTCCTCTGGAATGTAGAACCTTGGCCTTCCCTCTAGCCCTTGCCAATCATTTCCTGTTTTCATAACTATGTCATGCATCACAACCAGGAGGAATTGGTCTGTCAGCCACACAGCCAACATCCAGGATTTGTGATAAACTACACTCTAGTCCTGTGCTATGTGAGAGCAAGCGGTTACGTTATCCCAAAGAAGAATGACCCTCTTTCCCATGAGCACCTGTTGCTTGATAGCCCCTGGTAATCTCTTTGGTGGGTAGCCATCTTGCCTCCCTCCCCTGGCTGATTGAAATGTCTTCATTTCTAAGGCAGAAGGATCAGACGTGCACAGTATTCTGCAGGGCAATTAGGCCAAAAAAGCCATTAACAAGCAATACTGCACCATTACTTGGTTACAATATCTAAGGCACCAACGTGACCACTAACCTGCTACCACTGAATCCCTGCCCTTTTGATGTCCTGAGGGATAGGGCATACAAAGGATCCAAGGTAAGGAACCTGCCTTCTCTTTCTCAAAGAAAAGTGCAGGCCTCATGCTAACTGAGCACCCAGAGTAGGCAATGGACATTTCCCTTTGCCCCTGCCCACAGGTGTTTCTCCTTATAGACAACAGTTAATTTCTCAGGAGATTTAGGTAGGCACTTGCTTCCCAGCTTCATCCTGCTCCTTTTGTAATGAAGCAGTTTGGCCCTTCCATCATTTCGCTCCTTTTGTTTTTTTAAACTACAATCTCACTGGAGTCCATTCAGAGTCAGTGTCTCAGAGTAATATCCTCCACTTTAAACTGTGGGCCCTGGCCGAGTCCTGGGGATTCTGTCATAGGTTGACTGGCACCACGACCCCTTGTAACTTCCCATTAGAACTCTGTTCACAATGAGAGGCCTAGGTCATAAGAAGTTGCCAAGCAGGTTATGTATGGTTATCTGCAGGCAGTCCCAGAGGGTTGGGGGAGGGTCTGGCCTTACACATGCTGCAAAGGGACATGAGGTAGATATGTGTGGCAGGCATTATCCCATTCCCATCTGTAATGTAGAGCCTCAGTTTCCTTTGTAGCCATTCCCAACAATTTGCTATTTTCTATGTCTTGGGTCAGATTCAGGGACGACTAGTCTTTCACTCCCTTGACCCAAGCAGAGCCCAAAGACTGATGCCAAACTCCCACTCTGGTCCTGTGCTCCGAGAAAGCAAACAGTAACTTTACATCACAAAAAGGGAGCCTTCTTGTCCCTGAGTGCTTGGTGCTAGGCCAGCTCTGGTAAGTGCAGTGAAGGGTACACATGCCTTCATTCTGTGTCAAACATGATTCCCATAGGCACACTATGCCCCAGGACCTGCTCAGCACAGAAATGACTCTTTCAAGAACTACTCCATCAGGTCCAGGTTCCAAACACTTGATCACCAGCTGGGAGGAGGAACCCCTTGCCTCTGAATCACTGTTACGTTTGTTTCCTCTTGGGAAGGACAGGAAAAAACACAAAATCCAGTTTTCCCTGTTTCTGAAGGAAAGGCACAGACCGCCTGCAGAATTTCACTCTCAGGTGTAGCCAGTGGAGGTTTCCTTTGACGCCAGCCCTCAGGTATTTCTTACTCCCCAGACAGCCAGCCTGCCAGGAGATAAGAGTAGGCACTTAATTCTAACTGGAGCCCATTGTGTTCTGTTGTGAAGAACTTTGGTCCTCTGGGTACCCATTTGCATTTTCTTGTTCCTTTTTTTCAAACTAGGTACTACCTGGGAGCCATTAATGGCAAGATCCTCAGAAGAATGTACTCTGTTTAAACTAAAACATTCCAGGATCCATGGGTCTGGGTCAGGTACACATCTCGGGCTGTGGAGTTCCCAGTTGATGAGCCAAATTGCAGCGCTCAGTTCAGTGTCTGGTAACCCAGAGGAAGGCAGTCCCCTGTGTCCCTGGAGGCCTGGTGATTAGCTAGAGTCATTGCAAGAATAAGTAGACAGCTGGCCTCCCTCCCCTGGCTGCACTGGTCAGTGCACAAAGAGACTTTGAAGGGAATACTGCACCCAGACTAGGCCAACAGAATGTCTTCTTTACAGAAGTGTTTATTCATGTTTTCTGCCCATTTCTTCACTGGACTATTTGTTTTTGGGTGTGGAGTTTGGTGAGCTCTTTATAGATTTTTGGTACTAGCCCTTTGTCCAATATGTCATTTGCAAATATATTTTCCCATTCCGTTGGTTGCCTTTTAGTTTTGTTGATTGTTTCCTTTGCTGTGCAGAAGCTTTTATCTTCATGAGGCCCCAATAGTTCACTTTTGCTTTTAATTCCCTTGCCCTTGGGGATGTGTCAAGTAAGAAATTGCTGTGGCTGAGGTCAGAGAGGTTTTTCTCCTGCTTTCTCCTCTAGGGTTTTGATGGTTTCCTGTCTCACATTCAGGTCCTTTATCCATTTTGAGTTTGTTTTTGTGAATGGTGTGAGAAAGTGGTCTAGTTTCATTCTTCTGCATGTTGCTGTCCAGTTCTCCCAGCACCATTTGTTAAAGAGACTGTCTTTTTTCCATTGGATATTCTTTCCTGCTTTGTCAAAGATTAGTTGGCCATACTTTTGTGGGTCTACTTCTGGGGGTTCTATTCTGTTCCATTGGTCTCTGTGTCTGTTTTTGTGCCAATACCATGCTGTCTTGATGATGACAGCTTTGTAGTGGAGGCTAAAGTCTGGGATTGTGATGCCTCTTGCTTTGGTCTTCTTCAAAATTACTTTGGCTATTCGGGGACTTTTGTGGTTCCATATGAATTTTAGGATTGCTTGTTTTAGCTTCAAGAAGAATGCTGGTGCAATTTTGATTGGGATTGCATTGAATGGGTAGTATTGACATTTTGACAATATTTATTCTTCCAATCCATAAGCACGGAATGTTTTTCCATTTCTTTATACCTTCTTCAATTTCCTTTATAAGCTTTCTAAAGTTTTCAGCATACAGATCTTTTACATCTTTGGTTAGAATTATTCTTGGGTATTTTATGCTTCTTGGTGCAATTGTGAATGGGATCAGTTTATTTATCTTTCTGTTGCTTCACTATTAGTGTATAAGAATGCAACTGATTTCTGCACATTGATTTTGTATCCTGCAACTTTGCTGAATTCATGTATCAGTTCTAGCAGACTTTTGATGGAGTCTATCGGATTTTTGATGTATAATATCATGTCATCTGCAAAAAGTGAAAGCTTGACTTCATCTTTGCAACTTTTGATGCCTGTGATTTCCTTTTGTTGTCTGATTGCTGATGGTAGCACTTCCAACACTATGTTAAACAACAGCGGTGAGAGTGGACATCTCTGTAATGTTCCTGATCTCAGGGGGAAAGCTCTCAGGTTTTCCCCATTGAGGATGATGTTAGCTGTGGGCTTTTCATAAATGGCTTCTATGATGTTTAAGTATGTTCTTTCTATCCCGACTTTCTCGAGGGTTTTTATTAAGAAAGGATACTGAATTTTGTCAAATGCTTTTCTGCATCAATTGACAGGATCATATGGTTCTCATGTTTTCTTTTATTAATGTAATGTATCACGTTGATTGATTTGCGAGTGTCTAAACATCACTGCAGCCCAGGAATGAATCCCACTTGATCATGGTGAATAATTTTTATATGCTAGTATCTTGTTGAGAAGTATTGTATCCATATTCATCAGGGATATTGGCCTGTAGTTCTCTTACTGGGTCTCTGTCCGGTTTAGGAATCAAAGTAATGCTGGCTTCATAGAATGAGTCTGGAAGTTTTCCTTCCCTTTCTATTTTTTGGAATAGCTTGAGAAGGATAGGTATTATCTCTGCTTTAAACGTCTTGTAGGAAGCCATTTGGTCCTGGACTCTTATTTGTTGGGAGATTTTGGATAACTCATTCAATTTCTTCGCTGGTTATGGGTCTGTTCAAGCTTTCTATTTCCTCCTGTTTGAGTTTTGGAAGGGTGTGCGTGTTTAGGAATTTGTCCATTTCTTCCATGTTGTACAGTTTGTTGGTATATAATTTTTCTTAGTATTCCTTCATAATTGCTTGTATCTCTCAGGGATTGGTTGTAATAATTCCATTTTCATTCATGATTTCATCTACTTGGTTCATCTCCCTTTTCTTTTTGAGAAGCCTGGCTAGAGGTTTATCAATTTTGTTTATTTTTTCAAAAAACCAACTCTTGGTTTCATTGATCTGCTCTACAGTTTTTTTAGATTCTATAGTGTTTATTTCTGCTCTGCTCTTTATTATTTCTCTTCTTCTGCTGGGTTTAGGCTGTCTTTGCTGTTCTGCTTCTATTTCCTTTAGGTGTGTTGTTAGTTTTTGTATTTTGGATTTTTCTTGTTTCTTGAGATAGGCCTAGATTGCAATGTATTTTCCTCTTAGGACTGCCTTTGCTGTATCCTAAAGAGTCTGGATCATTGTATTTTCATTTTCGTTTGTTTCCATATATTTCTTAATTTCTTCTCTAATTGCCTGGTTGACCCATTCATTCTTTAGTAGGGTGTTCTTTAACCTCCATTCTTTTGGAGGTTTCCCAGACTTTTTCCTGTGGTTGATTTCAAGCTTCATCTCATTGTGGTCTGAAAGTATACATAGTATGATCTCAATTCTTGTATACTTATGAAGGGCTGTTTTGTGACCCAGTATGTGATCTATCTTGGAGAATGTTCCATGTGCACTCAAGAAGAAAGTATATTCTGTTGCTTTGGGATTCAGAGCTCTAAATATATCTGTCAAGTCCATCTGATCCAATGTATCATTCAAGGACCTTGTTTCTTTATTGACCGTGTGTCCAGATGATCTTTCCATTGTTGTTAGTGGAGTAGTAAAGTCCCCTGCAATTACCACCTTCTTACCAATAAAGTTGCTTATGTTTGTGAGTGATTGTTTTATATATTTGGGGGCTCCCATATTCGGTGCATAAACATTCATAATTGTTAGTTCTACCTGACGGATAAACCCTGTAATTATTATATAATGCCCTTCTTCATCTCTTGTTACAGCCTTTAATTTAAAGTCTAGTTTGTCTGATATAAGTATGGCTACTCCAGCTTTCTTTTGACTTCCAGTAGCATGGTAGACAGTTCTCCATCCCCTCACTTTCCATCTGAAGGTGTCCTCAGATCTAATATGAGTCTCTTGTATACAGCAAATAGATGGGTCTTGTTTTTTTACCCAATCTGATACCCTATGTCTTTTGGTTGGTGCATTTAGTCCATTTACGTTCAGTGTTATTATAGAAAGATATGGGTTTAGAGTCATTGTGATGTCTGTAGGTTTCATGCTTGTAGCGATGTCTCTGGTACTTGGTCTCACAGGCTCCCCCTTAGGATCTTTTGAATGACAGACTTGCTGGATAAAGGATTCTCAGCTGCATATTTTTCTGTTCATCACATTGAAGATTTCCTGCCATTCCTTTCTGGCCTGCCAAGTTTCAGTAGAGAGATCCCTCATGAGTCTTATCAGTCTCCCTTTATATGTTAGAGCACGTTTATCCCTAGCTGCTTTCAGAATTTTCTCTTTATCCTTGTATTTTGCTAGTTTCACTATGATATGTCCCACAGAAGATCGATTCAAGTTACGTCTGAAGGGAGTTCTCTGCTTCTTGGATTTCAATGTCTTTTTCCTTCCCCAGATCATGGAAATTCTCAGCTATTATTGCTTCAAGTATACCTTCAGCACCTTTCCCTCTGTCTTCCTCCTCTACAATACCAATTACGCGCGGATAATTTCTCTTTAGTGCATCACTTAGTTCTCTAATTTTCCCCTCATACTCCTGGATTTTTTTTATCTCTCTTTTTCTCCCCTTCTTCTTTTTGCAGAATTTTATCTTCTAGTTCACCTATTCTCTCCTCTGCCTCTTCAATCCGAGCTGTGGTTGTCTCCATTTTATTTTGCAGCTCATGAATAGCATTTTTTAGCTCCTTCTGGCTGTTCCTTAGTCCCTTGATCTCTGTAGCAATAGATTCTCTGCTGTCCTTTATACTGTTTTCAAGTCCAGCGATTAATTTTATGACTATTATCCTAAATTCACTTTCTGTTATATGGCTTAAATCATTTTTGATAGTTCGTTAGCTGTTGCTATTTCCTGGACATTCTTTTGAGGGGAATTCTTCCATTTTGTCATTTTGGATAGTCCCTGGAGTGGTGCGAAACTGCAGGGCACATCCCCTGTGCTGTCTTGAATAACTTGAGTTGGTGGGCGGGGCCACAGTCAGACCTGATATCTGCCCCCAGACCACCACTGGGGCCACAGTCAGACTTGTGTGTACCTTCTCTTCCCCTCTCCTAGGGGTGGGATTCACTGTGGTGTGGTGTGACCCATCTGGGCTACTTTCAGACTGCCAGGATTGTGGTGCTGGGGATCTGGTGCATTAGCTGGGGTGGATAGGCAAGGTGCACAGGGCAGGAGGGGCAGGCTCAGCTCACTTATCCTTCGGTGATCTGCTTCGGGAGGGGCCCTGTGGCACTGGGAGGGAGTCAGACCTGCTTCCAGAGGGATGGATCTGCAGAAGCACAGCATTGGGTGTTTGCACGGTGCAAGCAAGTTCCCTGACAGGAACTGGTTCACTTTGGGATTTTGGCTGGGGGATGGGCGAAGGAGATGGCGCTGGCGAGTGCCTTTGTTCGCCACCAAGCTGAGCTCTGTTGTCTGTCTGGGGCTCAACAACTCTCCCTCCCATTGTCCTCCAGCCCTCCCACTCTCCGAGCAGAGCTGTTAACTTATAACTTTCCAGATGTTAAGTACCGCTTGCTGACAGAACACACTCCATCCAGCCCCTCTGCTCTTGCAAGCCAGACTCAGGGGCTCTGCTTTGCCGGTGGGCTGCCCCTCCTCCCTGGCTCTCTCCCGCCAGTCTGTGTAGCATGCACCGCCTCTCTGCCCTTCCTACCCTCTTCTGTGGGCCTCTTGTCTATGCTTGGCTCTGGAGAATCCATTCTGGTAGTCTTCTGGCAGTTTTCTGGGTTGTTTAGGAAGGTGTGGGTGGAATCTAAGTGATCAGCAAGACACGATGAGCCCAGCATCTCCTACGTGGCCATCTTCCATTTGCTGGTGTCCTGGGCTTCTGCAGCAATCAAGGTTCCCACGAGTCTCTTCTCGGAAGATATATCAGCCAGCTCGTGAAATCCAGCCCAGTTCAAGGCTCCCAGGTGTCTTTAGGTGAAGGACACTCCAGCCTGTCTGCCTGGCCCAATCCTGACAAGGCAATCCAGAAGCCCCCAGTTTTACCTTGTGAAAGAAAATTCCAAAGCTAAGTCGCAATCTACATATTCAATGCAATCGCTATCAAAGCAACACCAGAATTCTTCACAGAAGTAGAACAAATAATTCTAAAATTTTATGGAACCAGAAAAGACCTTAAATAGCCAAAGCGATCTTGAAGAAGAAAACCAAAGCAGGAGGCATCACAATCCCAGACTTCAAGCTATACTACAAAGCTGTAATCATCAAGTCAGTATGGTACTGGCACAAGAACAGGCACTCAGACCAATGAAACAGAATAGAGAGCCCAGAAATGGACCCACAAACGTATGGCCAACTAATCTTTGAAAAAGCAGGAAAGAATATCCAATGAAATAAAGACAGTCTCTTCAGCAAGTGGTGCTGGGAAAACTGGACAGCAACAAGAAAAAGAATGAACCTGGGCCACTTTCTTACACCATACACAAAAATAAACTCAAAATGGATGAAAGACCTAAATGTAAGACAGGAAGCCATCAAAATCCTCGAGGAGAAAGCAAGCAAAAGCCTCTTTAAAAATCTTGGCTGCAGCAACTTCTTCCTCAACACGTCTCCAGAGGCAAGGGAAACAAAAGCAAAAATGAACTACTGGGACCTCATCAAAATTAAAATTTCTGCACAGTGAAAGAAACAATCAGCAAAACTAAAAGGAAACCGACAGAATGGGAGAAGACATTTGCCAATGACATATCAGATAAAGGGTTAATATCCAAAATCTATAAAGAACCTATCAAACTCAACACCCAAAAAACAAATAATTCAGTGAAGAAATGGGCAAAAGACATGAATAGACACTTGTCCAAAGAATACATCCAAATGACCAACCGACACATGAAAAAATGTTCAACCTCACTCATCTCCAGGGAAATACAAATCAAAACCACAATGAGATACCACCTCACACCTGTCAGAATGGCTAACATTAACAACTCAGGCAACAACAGATGTTGGCCAGGATGCGGAGAAAGAGGATCTCTTTTGCGTTGTTGATGGGAATGCAAGCTGGTGCAGCTTCTCTGGAAAACAGTATGGAGGATCCTCAAAAAGCTAAAAATAGAACTACCCTACGACCAAGCAATTGCACTAGTAGGCATTTATCCAAAGGATACAGGTGTGCTGTTTCAAAGGGACACATGCACCCCCATGTTTATAGCAACACTATCAACAATAGCCAAAGTATGGGAAGAGCCCAACTGTCCATCGATGGATGAATGGATAAAGAAGAAGTGGTGTATATACAATGGATTATTAGTTGGCAATCAAAAATAATTAAATGTTACCATTTCATACTACATGGATGGAACTGGAGGGTATTATGCTAAGTGAAATTAGTCAGAGAAAGACAAAAATCATATGACATCACTCATATGAGAGACAAAACAGATGAACATAAGGGAAAGGAAACAACAATATATAAAAACAGGGAGGGAGACAAAAGAGAAGAGACTCATGAATATGGAGAACAAACTGAGGGTTGCTGGAGGGGTTGTGGGGGGGGATGGGATAAATGGGTAAGGGGTACTAAGGAATCTACTCCTGAAATCATTGTTGCACTATATGCTAACTAATTTGGATGTAAATTTTAAAAAATAAAAAGTAAATTAAAAAAATATATATATATACATATACATGCACACACACACACATATATACATATGTATATGTATTAGTTAAAAAAAGAGAGTTAAAACGAAGTCACTTATGTCCCAGGAAATTTGAAATATAACTGGACAAATTGCAGTTGGTTTCAAGACTTGCAAAAGTCATTTGTGGCTCATAACTATGGTCTCTGGACTCCCAGATCTACCCATAGAGTAATCCTTCTGTTTTCTTGAGAGATAGCATGTTTTGGTAACTGAGTAGTTTTTACCAGTCTGTTTCCTGCCTCTATATATAATTTTGGGAATCTTATAACCTTCTTTTATTTTATCTTTTCTTCATCCCTTTCTGTCCACACTGACATTATTTATGCTGGTATAACATTCTACAGAAATTTTTGGATCTCTTATGTATTTCTTGGATATTCATTTCATTAGATACAAGACTTTTCCTTCACAGCTCTTTCCAGGATAATTCAATCTCTGTTTCCGACTTCTACTTATATGACTAAATGGATCCTTGGGTTGAATGCCTAAGCTCTTAAATAGCCACCTGTATGGTTGAATACTCTGTTATTTTGACTCTTCTAAGGCTTTCTAAGCAAGTTAGCAGCATTGGCTTTCTCTCCAGAGCATGCTTCCTATCAGTGAATCTATTAATTTTAAGTATTATTATTATACAATCTGAATAGCCTGAGAATTTTCCAAATGATCAAACCCTAGTTCTTCTTGTTTAACAGTTTTTTTTTTCAATCTGTCTCTTTATATATACATTATATTATAAATTTTTTTTTTCAACGTTTATTTATTTTTGGGACAGAGAGAGACAGAGCATGAACGGGGGAGGGGCAGAGAGAGAGGGAGACACAGAATCGGAAACAGGCTCCAGGCTCCGAGCCATCAGCCCAGAGCCCGACGCGGGGCTCGAACTCACGGACCGCGAGATCGTGACCTGGCTGAAGTCGGACGCTTAACCGACTGCGCCACCCAGGCGCCCCTATATATACATTATATTATAAACAGCAAGAAGAAATTAGGCATACCTTTAACACTTTGTTTGGGAGTCTCCTTGGCTACATATACAGATTCACTACTTACAAGTTCTGCTTTCCACATAACTGTAGAGCACAATTCAGCTAATTTTTTTTTTGCCATTATATAAGAAGAATTCTATTCCCTTTGGTTTTCAATAACATGTTTCTCATTTCTTTCTGAGTTCTATGATCTGTTTATAATGATCTAGGTATTCTTTTTTAATGTTTATTTATTTTTGAGAGAGATAAAAAGAGAAAGTGCAAGCTGGGGAGGGGCAGAGAGAGAGAGAGAGGGGACAGAGGATCCAAAGTAGGCTCTGTGCTGACAGAGAGAGCCCAGTGTGAGGCTCAATTCATGCACTATGAGATGACCTGAACAGAAATCAGCTGCTTAACAAACTGAGCCACCCAGGCGCCCCTGATTTAGGTATTATACAAGTTGATATAGGTTTCCAGTACCATGCTACTCAATTCCTTCTAAGCTCTCAACAGCAGTGTATTTAACATCCACATTTCTACAGTATGCTAAAGGCAATATAAACTTATAATCTTATACTTCTCAAAATTTATCCACCCTCTACCCAGTTACAAAGCCTCCTCCACATTTCCAGATACTTGTTATATCATCAGCACCACTGTTATAGAAGATACCACTTCTAGTACCATTCCTTTTGCTGTTTTAACAAATTACCACTAGCTTAAAAGCTTAACACAACACAAATTTATTCTTTGATTGTTCTGGAAGCCAGAAAACTGTAAGTTTCATTGGACTAAAACCAAACTGTCAGCAACACTCTGCTCCTTTAGGAGGCTCTAAAGGAAAGTGTCTTCTTGTCTTTTCCAACATCTAAAAGCTGCTGGCATATCTCAGCCCATGGTTCTACCTTCCATCTTCAAAGTGAATAGAATAGCATCTTCTAATCTGTCTTTATCACTCTGATCTTTCTGTTTCCCTCTTATGAGGAAACAAGATTATTGAATCACCTAGATAATTCCAAGTAATCTCCCTATCTCAAGATTTTTACATTAACCATATTTGCAAAGTCCATTTTAGCATTCAGGGTAACATATTCTCAGGGTATGGAGTTTATTATTTACTATATTAGGATTTTCTGTTACTTCTTCCAAATTTTTCAGAGATATTCAGACAGCATTTATCTGAATCTGTATGGACCCATATAAGTATTTTAAACTATAGTTTTATTATGATTTAGGCATGGCAAGGTGAATGGATCAGGATATGACTGCTTTTCAAAAGGTAGTTTGTTATACTCACAGGTCTTAAGAGAAGAAGGCATGCCACATCATGGGGCAGACATCATGGATAGCCAGGAGGATAAAGGTGTTGGTCTTTATGTTTGAAAAGACAAAGTAAGGAGGCTTATAATCAGCTAATATGAAAAATTTCAGTAGGCTCTGGGTCAGAGTAGTCATCTTTTGTCTGACACTTGGCCTTAGGGTGATTAGGGCAGGTGGATAGTGGCCCAGAGTGTGTATGTCCGATAAAGGATATGATTAGGATGTAGCTTCTGGATTGGTTGCTTTGCATTTGAACATCTCACTCTAAGGCCTGTTGTTTACTATCTCTAGGGACTGGCTAACCTTAGAAAAGGCAGTCCTTTTAGGATAAATAAAAACAGAAATACAGAAAATAAAAGACATTGCTAACACATTAAGGTCAATAAAAACTGAAATCTACCTAAGACCAGCTTTCTTAGTGTCTACCAGAATAGCCACTTGGAGGCCTGGGATTCAGGAAGATATATTAACTAGAAGTTGCCATCAACTGTGCATCTTTCCCTTGGCACTTGAGGGTGTAGGAGAAAAGCAGCCTCAAACAAATATGTGATGCTATGGGCAGACATAGTGACTGATTACTTGAATTTTAAATTTTTTGAGAAGTTAAGCATAGAAATATTTTATTTGTAATCATAGTTGAGTCTCATTTTCCATATAAATAATTTGAAACCCAACTTGGACACAAAGAATAAGTCTTGCTATCAATGATGTCTTAATAATCACTTTGAATGCAATCTCCCAAAATCAGGAGCAAAAAGTACGTCTGATTCCAGGGCTAAGGAATGAACACACGTGTGTGCACACACGCACACACACACACACACACACACACAATCAAACACAGAGTATAGAATATGTCTGTAAGTAGACTTTTGTGTGGACCTCAGAAGAATATATAACACTTGCCACACCTGGAAGAAGCTGTAATATTTATTTATTTTTGTGTTTTAATTATGAAATTTATTGTCAAATTGGTTTCCATACAACACCCAGTGCTCATCCCAAAAGGTGCCCTCCTCAATACCCATCACCTACCCTCCTCGTCCTCCCACCCCCATCAACCCTCAGTTTATTCCCAGTTTTTAAGAGTCTCTTATGTTTGGCTCCCTCCCTCTCTAACTTTTTTTTCTTCCCCTCACCCATGGTCTTCTGTTAAGTTTCTCAGGATCCACATAAGAGTGAAAAAATATGGTATCTATCTTTCTCTGTATGACTTATTTCACTTAGCATCACACTCTCCAGTTCCATCCACATTGCTACAAAAGGCCATATTTCATTCTTTCTCATTGGCAAGTAGTATTCCATTGTATACATAAACCACAACTTCTTTATCCATTCATTTGTTGATGGACATTTAGGTTCTTTCCATAATTTGGCTATTGTTGAAAGTGCTTCTATAAACATTGGGGTACAAGTGCCCCTAGGCATCAGCACTCTTGTATACCTTGGGTAAATTCCTAGTAGTACTATTGCTGGGTCATAGGTAGGTCTATTTTTAATTTTTTGAGGAACATTCACACTGATTCCAGAGTGGCTACACCTGTTTGCATTCCCACCAACAGTACAACAGTTGCACTCCACATCTTCTCCATCATCTATAGTCTCCTGATTTGTTCATTTTAGCCACTCTGATTGGCATGAGGTGATATCCCAGTGTGGTTTTGATTTGTCTTTCCCTGATGAGGAGTGACATTGAGCATCTTTTCATGTGCCTGTTGGCTATCTGGATGTTTTCTTTAGAGAAGCGTCTCTTCATTTCTTCTGCCCATTTCTTCACTGGAGTATTTGTTTTTTGGGTGTGGAGTTTGGTGAACTCTTTATAGATTTTGGATACTAG
Source organism: Puma concolor (assembly GCF_028749965.1). Taxonomy (NCBI): domain Eukaryota; kingdom Metazoa; phylum Chordata; class Mammalia; order Carnivora; family Felidae; genus Puma; species Puma concolor. The sequence goes on from NC_141676.1 coordinate 84,424,585, forward strand.
CCCTATTTCTGATATGTCATTTGCAAATATCTTTTCCCATTCCACTGGTTCCCTTTTAGTTTTGTTGATTGTTTCCTTTGCACTGCAGAAGATTTTAATCTTCATGAGGTCACAATAGTTTATTTTTGCTTTTAATTCCCTTGCCTTTGGAGATGTGTCAGGTAAGAAATTGCTGCGGCTGAGGTCAGAGGTTTTTTCCTGCTTTCTCCTCTAGGGTTTTGATGGTTTCCTGTCTCACATTCAGGTCCTTTATCCATTTTGAGTTTGTTTTTGTGAATGGTGTGAGAAAGTGGTCTAGTTTCATTCTTCTGCATGTTGCTGTCCAGTTCTCCTAGCACCATTTGTTAAAGAAACTGTCTTTTTTCCATTGGATATTCTTTCCTGTTTTATCAAAGACCGGTTGGCCATACTTTTGTGGGTCCAATTCTGGAGTCTCTATTCTATTCCATGGGTCTATGTGTCTGTTTTTGTGCCAGTACCATGCTGTCTTGATGATCACAGGTTTGTAATCGAGGCTAAAGTCTGGGTTTGTGATGCCTCCTGCCTTGGCCTTCTTCTTCAAAATTACTTTGGCTATTCGGGGTCTTTTGTGATTCCATACAAATTTTAGGATTACTTGTTCTAGCTTCGAGAAGAATGCTGGTGCAATTTTGATTGGGATTGCATTGAATGTGTAGATAGCTTTGGGTAGTATTGACATTTTAACAATATTTATTCTTCCAATTTATGAGCACCGAATGTTTTTCCATTTCTTTATATCTTCAATTTCCTTCACATATGTTCTATAGTTTTCAGCATACAGATCTTTTACATCAGTGGGTAGGTTTATTCCTAGGCATTTTATGCTTCTTGGTGCAATTGTGAATGGGATAACTTTCTTTATTTCTCATTCTGTTTCTTTATTGTTACTGTATAAGAATTCAACTGATTTCTGTACATTAATTTTTTATCCTGCGACTTTGGTGAATTCATGTATCAGTTCTAGCTGACTTTTGGTGGTGTCTATTGGGTTTTCCATGTATAATGTCATGTCATCTGCAAAAAGTGAAAGGTTGACTTCATCTTCGCCAATTTTTATGCCTGTGATTTCCTTTTGTTGTCTGCTGATGCTAGAAATTCCAGCACTATGTTAAACAACAGCAGTGAAAGTGGCCATCCCTGTCATGTTCCTGTTCTCAGGGGGAACACTCTCAGTTTTTCCTCATTGAGAATGATATTAGCTGTGGGCTCTTATTAATGACTTTCATGATGTTTAAGTATGTTCCTTCTATCCCGACTTTCTTGAGGGTTTTTATTAAGAAAGGATGCTGTAGGGGCGCCTGGGTGGCGCAGTCGGTTAAGCGTCCGACTTCAGCCAGGTCACGATCTCGCGGTCCGTGAGTTCGAGCCCCGTATCAGGCTCTGGGCTGATGGCTCAGAGCCTGGAGCCTGTTTCCGATTCTGTGTCTCCCTCTCTCTCTGCTCCTCCCCGGTTCATGCTCTGTCTCTCTCTGTCCCAAAAATAAAATAAACGTTGAAAAAAAAAAAAAAAAGAAAGGATGCTGTATTTTGTCAAATGCTTTTTCTGCATCGATTGAAACGATCATATGATTCTTATATTTTCTTTTATTAATGTGATGTATCACGTTGATTGATTTGCAAATCAATCCTGCAGCCCAGGAATGAATCCTATTTGATCATGGTGAATAATTCATTATATATGCTGTTGAATTCAATTTACTAGTATGTTGTTGAGAATTTTTGCATCCATAGTCATCAGGGATATTGGCCTGTAGTTCTCTTCCTCTCTCTCTCTCTCTCTCTCTTTTTTTTTTTTTTTTTTTTTTTTTTGCTGGGTCTCTGTCTGGTTTGGGAATCAAAGTAATGGTGGCTTCATAGAATGAGTCTGGAAGTTTTCTTCCCTTTCTATTTTTTGAAGCAGCTTCAGAAGGATAGGTATTATCTCTGCTTTAAATGTCTGGTAGAATTCCCCAGGGAAGCCATCTGGTAGTGGACTCTTATTTGTTCGGATATTTTTGATAACTGATTCAATTTCTTCACTGGTTATGGGTCTGTTCAAGTTTTCTATTTCTTCCTGTTTGAGTCTTGGAAGTGTGTGGGTGCTTAGGAGAATTTGTCCAATCCTTCCAGGTTGTCCAGTTTGTTGGCATATAAATTTTCATAGTATTTTCTGACGATTTCTTGTATTTCTGAGGGATTGGTTGTAATAATTCTATTTTCATTCATGATTTCATCTATTTGGGTCATCTTCCTTTTCTTTTTGAGAAGCCTGGCTATAGGTTTATCAATTTTGTTTATTTTTTCAAAAAAAAAAAAAAAAAAAAACCTCTTGGTTTCATTGATCCGTTTTATAGATTTTTAGCTTCTATATTGTTTATTTCTGCTGTGACCTTTATTATTCCTCTTTTTCTTTTGGGTTTGGGGTGTCCTTGCTGTTCTGCTTCTATTTCCTTTAGGTGTGCTGTTAGATTTGGTATTTGGGATTTTTCTTGTTCCTTGAGATAGGCCTGGATTGCAATGTACTTTCCTCTCAGGACTGCCTTCGCTGCCTCCCACAGCATTTGGATTGTTGTATTTTCATTTTCATTTGTTTCCATATATTTCTTAATTTCTTCTCTAATTGCCTGGTTGACCCATTCATTCTTTAGTAGGGTGTTCTCTAACCTCCATTCTTTTGGAGGTTTTCCAGATTTTTCCTGTGGTTGATTTCAAGTTTCATAGCACTGTGGCCTGGTATGCTCTCAATTCTTTTATTCTTCTTAAAAGCTGTTTTGTGACCCAGTATGTGATCTATCTTGGAGAATGTTCCATGTGCACTTGAGAAGAACGTATATTCTGTTGCTTTGGGATGAGGAGTTGTAAATATATCTGTCAAGTCCATCTGATCCAATGTATCATTCAGGGCCCTTATTTCTTTTTTGATCCTGTGTCTAGACGATCTATCCATTGTTGTAAGTGGTGAATTAAAGTCCCCTGCAATTACCACATTCTTATCAGTAAGGTTGCTTATGTTTGTGAGTAATTGTTTTATATATTTGGAGGCTTCTGTATTTGGTGCAGAGACATTTATACTTGTTAGCTCTTCCTGATGGATAGACCCTGTAATTATTATATAATGCTCTTCTTATTCTCTTGTTACAGACTTTAATTTAAAGTCTAGTTTTTCAGATATAAGTATGGCTACTCCAGCTTTCTTTTGACTTCCAGTAGCATGATAAACAGTTCTCCATCCCCTCACTTTCCATCTGAAGGTGTCCTCAGGTCTAAAATGAGTCTCTTGTAGACAGCACACAGATAGGTCTTTTTTTTTTAATCCATTCTGATACCTTATGTCTTTTGGTTGCAGCATTTAGTCCATTTACATTCAGTGTTCTTATAGAAAGATATGGGTTTAGAGTCATTGTGATGCCTATAGGTTTCATGCTTGTAGCGCTGTCTCTGGTAGTTTGTGGTCCTTGCAACATTTCACTCACAGAATCCCCCCTAGGATGTCTTGTAGGGCTGGTTTAGTCGTGATGAATTCCTTCAGTTTTTGTTTGTTTGGGAAGACCTTTATCTCTCCTTCTATTCTGAATGACAGGCTTGCTGGATAAAGGATTTTCAACTGCATATTTTTTCTGTTCATCACATTGAAGATTTCCTGCCATTCCTTTCTGGCCTGCCAAGTTTCAGTAATAGGTCTGCCACTACTCCTATGGGTCTACCTTTGTAAGTTAGAGGTTGTTTATCCCTAGCTGCTTTCAAAATTTTCTCTTTATCCTTGTATTTTTTCATTTTCACTATGATATGTCGTGCAAATGATTGATTCAAGTTACATCTGAAGGGAGTTCTCTGTGCCTCTTGGAGTTCAATGCCTTTTCCTTCCCCAGATCAGGGCAGTTCTCAGCTATGATTTGTTCAAGTACACCTTCAGCCTCTTTCTCTCTCTCTTTCTCCTCTGGAATCCCTATTATATGGATATTGTGTGTTTGACTGCCTCACTAAGTTCTCTAATTCTCCCCTCATACTCCTGGATTTTTTTTTTATCTCTCTTTTTCTCAACTTATTTTTCCATATTTTTATCTTCTAATTCAGCTTTTCTCTCCTCTGCCTCTTGAATCCTTGCTATAGCGGCCTCCATTTTATTTTGCACCTCATTTTTAGCATTTTTTACCTCCTCATGTCTATTTCTTAGTCCCTTGATCTCTGTAGCAATAGATTCTCTGCTGTCCTGTATGCTTTTTGAAGCCCAGCGGTTAATTTTATGACTATTATTCTAAATTCTTGTTTCATCATATTGCTTAAATAGTTTTTGATCAATTTTTAGCTGTCATTGCTTTCTGGAGTTTTTGTTGAGGAGAATTCCTACATTTCATCATTTTGAGTAGTCCCTGTGGTAGCTCCAAACTGCAGGTCACTTCCCCTATACTGTCAGGAGTAACTTGTGTTGGTGGGCAAGGCTGCAGTCAGACCAGATATCTGCCCCCAGCCCACCTCTGGGGCACATTCATACTGGTGTGTATCTTTTCTTCCCCTTTCCAGGGGCAGGACTCACTGTGGAGTGGTGTGACCCCTTTCTGGGATATTTGCACACTGCCAGGCTTATAGTGCTAAATCAATGGGATCTGTCCAAAGGCATATTAGCCAGGGTGGATCTGCAAGGTGCACAGGGGTGGGAGAGGAAGGCTTAGCTTGCTTTGCTGTTGGTGGCCCCTGTGGTAGGGGCCCTGCAGCACAGGGAGGGAGGCAGGCCCATCAGAGGGATGAATCCACAGAAGCACAGCATTGGGCGTTTGTGTGGCGCAAGCAAGTTCGGTGACGGGAACTGGTTCTTTTTGGAATTTTGGCTGGGGGATGGGAGAGGGAAATTGTTCTTGCCATCGCCTTTGTTCCCCCACCGAGCTAAGCTCTGTCTTCAGGGCTCAACAACTCTCCCTCCCGGGTTCCTCTCACCCTCCCGGCTCTCCAAGAGTAGAACTGTTGACTTTTAACCTTCCAGATGTTAAGTCCCACTTGCTGTCAGAACTCACTGAGTCCGGCCACTCCACTTTCCAAGCCAGACTTTGGGGGCTGTGCCTTGCCACATGGGCTGCCCTTCCACCACTCCGGCTCCCCCCCTCCCCTCCAGTCTGCATAGCATGCACTGCCTCAAGCCCTTCCTTCCCTCTTCCGTGGGCCTCTTGTGTACTCTTGGTTGCAGAGAGTCTGTTCAGCTAGTCTTCTGGAGGTTTTTTGTGTTATTTAGGCCAATGTGGGTGGAATCTAAGCGATCAGCAGGACGAGGTGAGACCTGCGTCCTCCTATGCCACCATCTTCCTCAAAGCTGTGCTATTTTAATATAAAGTTTTGGTGTTTTGTGGAATTTGCGAGCTACCAAATGTGCTTACCCTCAGAATGAAAAAATCCTAGGGGCACCTGAGTGGATCATTCGGTGAAGCATCCAACTTTGGCTCAGGTCATGATTTCCCAGTTTGTGAGTTCTGGCCCTGCGTGGGGCTCTGTGCTGACAGCTTGAAGCCTACAGCCTGCTTCAGACTTGTGTCTACCTCTCTCTCTCCCCTTCCTCTGCTGTTCTCTCTCTCTCTCTCAAGAATAAATAAACATTAAAAAATTTTAAAATATAACTGAAAAATCCCATTTGTAAGATATTTGATAACACATTCTAGTATATAAATAGTGATTTTGTTTAGATTAAAAATAAAAAGGAGCATCAACATTTCCCTTAATTAAGGGAAATTTTTATCAAATGAAAGTAACTTTGGCGTTTGGCGTGGTGCAGGGTTGTATAAGATCTATAGGGTTTATGTCTATTCCCCACCCCTGTATATCTCTGTATCTAGAGATTGCTAAATAATTCATTAAACTTTTTGAGTGTTCCTATAGATTTGTGAATTTTTTTTCCGATCTCAGATATTCCATATATTTTATCTATTTCTGGGAAATTGTTTGGAAGCATGAAAATTATGCACCCTCCTTAATCTTCTTCACCATCTCTTTCTATTTTCTTGCTTGTTTCTTTTGTTTCCTCACTTTGGTATTATTCCTTTTCTTTACTCTCCCATTTTCTTAATTTTTTTCTTATCCTCTGTGTCCTCTCTTCCCCTTTTCTTCTCTCTTGCCCTTATTCCCTAGTTTTTCCATTTTTTTCTTTATCACATAGATCAATGGAACAGAATAGAAACCCTGGAAATAAATCCACAATTATATGTATATAAATTATCTTTGACAAAAGATGCAGGAATATCCAATGAGAAAAAGACCATGTCTTCAACAAAAGGTGTTGGGAAACCTGGACAACTACATTTGCAAATAATGCATCTGAACCACTTTCTTACACTCTACACAAAAATAAACTTAAAATGGATGAAGGACCTAAATGTGAGACTTTGAAATGTTAAAATCTAGAAAAGAGAACAGGCAGTAATTTCTCTGACATCATCCATAACAACATTTTCCTAGATATATCACCTGAGGCAAAGGAAGCAAAAGTAAAAATAAACTTTAGGTACTGCATGAAACCAAAAAGCTTCTGCACTGCAGAGGTAACAACCAACAAAACTATAAGAAAAGTCACAGAAAGGGAAGGTAATTTTAAATTACATATCTGATAAAGGGCTTGTATCTAAAAATATAAAAAACTCATATAATTCAACACCAAAAAACCCCAAATAATTCAATTAAAAATAGGCAGATGATATGAATCAACATTTTTCCAAAGGAGACATCTAGATGGCCAAAAGACACATGAAAAGATGCTAAATGTCACTGATCACCAGAGAAATACAAATCAATACCACAGAGAAGTATCACCTCATCCCTGTCAGAATGGCTAAAATCAAAAACAAAAGAGACAAATTTTGGCAAAGATGTGGCGAAAAAAAGGAACCCTTGTGCAATGTCAGTGGGAATGCGAACTGGCATAAACACTGTGGAAAACAGTATGAGGTTTTCTCAAAAAGTTAGCAATATAACTACCATATGATCCAGTAATTATAATACGTGGTATTTACCCAAATAATAAGAAAACACTAACTCTAAAGGATAATTCACTATCTTTTTAGTCCTTATTTATCTTGATTTTATTTTTAAGTATTTGTTTTCTGTTCTGTTCTGATTGGTTTAGTTCCACTGTCTTGTCTTCAACTTCACTGGCCCTTTCTTCTTTTTTATCTAGTCTGCTATTGAACACCTCTAATTGTATTTTTTAGCTCAGTTTTTGTATTATTTAGCTCTGCAACTCCTATTTGGTACTTTCTTACATTTTCCATATCTTTGTTGAAGTTCTTAATGTATTCATCCATTCTTCTTCCTAGTTTTTTGAGCATCTTTTTTTTTCTTTTACCATGATTTTGAAGTCTTTATAAGGTGAATTAAGGGTTTTTGTTTGTTTGTGTTTTTGTTGTTGTTGTTGTTGCTTTGGTTTTGTGTGTGTGTGTTTGTGTGTGTGTGTGTGTGTGTGTGTGTGCACGCGTTATGTTGTTCTTTCATTTGGATAATATTCCTCCATTCATTTTTCTTGGCTCTCTATGCTGGTTTCTACACAGTAAATGAGACAATCGCCTCTCTCAGTCTCAAAGGAATGACTTCATGTAGGAGATAAATCTTGTCATTCAACCCAACTTCAACTCTTATTTGTCTCTCAAAGCTTTGTACTTGTCCAAGCAGCCCATTTCAATATTTCACAGTATTTGAGTATATGCTAAAACCTGTTAGTGTCCCAAAGGGGAGGATATCAGCCCCTAGTTTCAGGCTGGAATTCAGAATGTCAGACATCAACTTTTGGAAATATGCAAACATACACAGTCCTATGGATCACAAGCATAATTTCCACTGACCACCAGAGCCAAGTGATATGAAAGTGTTCCCTGAGTGGCAATCACAAAAATCGGAGTTCCTGGTGAGCCCTTCTTTAGGTGATGCCAGGAAGCTGGAGCAAGGCAGATATAGAGTGCCATGATGGTATCCATATTATCTGTGTCTTTTTTTTTTTTTTTTATTTTTTTAACGTTTATTTATTTTTTTGGGACAGAGAGAGACAGAGCATGAACGGAGGAGGGGCAGAGAGAGAGGGAGACACAGAATCGGAAACAGGCTCCAGGCTCTGAGCCATCAGCCCAGAGCCCGACGCGGGGCTCGAACTCACGGACCGCGAGATCGTGACCTGGCTGAAGTCGGACGCTTAACCGACTGCGCCACCCAGGCGCCCCATCCATATTATCTGTGTCTTTAGAGATGCTCCACAAACCATGGAGTGTGTACCAAACCTGAAGCAAGCCTCTGAAGCCAAAGTTCCAGGGAAAAAAAAGGGAAGTCCTTCACATAAATACTGTGGGATGTGGGGGCGCCTGGGTGGCGCAGTCGGTTAAGCGTCCGACTTCAGCCAGGTCACGATCTCGCGGTCCGTGAGTTCAAGCCCCGCATCAGGCTCTGGGCTGATGGCTCAGAGCCTGGAGCCTGTTTCCGATTCTGTGTCTCCCTCTCTCTCTGCCCCTCCCCCGTTCATTCTCTGTCTCTCTCTGTCCCAAAAATAAATAAATGTTGAAAAAAAAAATTTAAAAAAAAAAAATACTGTGGGATGTGTCTCAGTCTGTTTTCGTTGCAGTACCAGGGAGTGGAAGCCTTCCAAGAACCATCTCTCCAATTGACACAGTCTCACAGGACCCAGAAATGCAAACCCTCCAGACTAGCCACCAGAGCTAGTCCATCAAGTGGATTTTCCTGGGAGGCAGACAGACAGACACACACACACACACCAAAGGCACCAAATGTATATAAATCTCCTCTCTAGGAGATACTGGTGCTCTGGAGCATGACAGAGAGGTGAGCATAAAGATACTGCCTGGTTTCTGCTATCTCTGGAAAGGATTACAATTAGCTACCAAGTGCATATTTATTTAGAAGGCTCCCTTTCAGGCTGCAGTCATAATGGTTAGTTAATAGGCCTCTTTCATAGAAATACTGAGCTCCTGGGTTTTTTGCCTCTTGCCCTGGGTGTGGTAGCTGTTTAAAAACTTTCTCTATTGGTTACAGTTCTGCAGGAACTATGAAAGTAAGCCCCATTTGCTACTAGATCCAGGCAATGTAGAGGTTCCCCCTAATAGCAGTTACAAAAATTTGGGCACCAGATAGGGATATGACTACCTTTCTTGTTGGTACCAACTATTACATGGGACCAGGGAGCAGTTCCATGGGAACAGTAGCACAAGTTTCCCTGGCATCCAGAGCCAGGCAATCAAGGTAGGTAGCAGACAAAAAAAATTGGGCACTAGACACATGTAAAAGCCCCCTTTCAAGAAATATTGGTCCATTTGGAACATGGCAAAGAGAGAACATGAAGATGGTGTTTGCCATTCTCTGACCCTGGAGAGTGTTCCAGCAGTTTCCTAGATGTGTATATTAAATTAGATAACTGTCCCTCAGTGTGATGTTTTAATATAAGCAGGTAAGCCTTCTTTATTTTCAGTGTAGGTGAAATCATACCCAGACTTTAGAAATGAAGCATATGCATGGACATTTTAAAGAGCAGTTTCTGAGATTACTAAGTCTTGTGGGACTGGGAACATGATCCTTGTTGGTTTTCAATGCTGGATGTTTGGGCCACTTGTCTCTTGAATATATGGCTTAATAGTTGGGCTGCATGATGTATAGTTTGAATCCTTTGCTCCTCAAGCAGAAGCTCCATGTTTTCAGTTCATTCTCAATTGTAGGTCTTCATGCCAGGGAGTGGGGATTTATGATAATAATGTCCTAGCCTCTCCTATCTGCTTTCACGTGGTTTTCTTTTTTCTTTCCCACTGTGTAAGCATCACTCAGCCAGTATTTACTTTTATTTTTAAGATAAAATTTTTCTATATGTAGCCATATACTCATTATCTCTGTGAGAGGAGGTGAGTTCAGGTTTTTTCTATGTCACCATCTTAGTCCAGAACTCCTTTTAATAATTGATTTGTTCAAATCAGGATATAGAAAGTCCACATACATTGTATTTGGTTTATTATGTCTCTCTTTCTCTCTTTCCCCACCCTGTTTTAAGTTTGATATTCTTTGTCATTTTATTGTCATTTATTTGTTGAAGAAACTGAGTCATTAATTCCATGTTCTGTATATCATTGTATACTCATGGCTTGACTGAACACATTTCTCTCTCCCTTGACTTTTGTAAAATTTCCTAAAAAATATATATTAGATCTAAATTTTGATCAAATTCAGATCTTATTTTTAGCAAAAATAATTCATGAGAGATGGTGTAAAATTTCCAGTTACCATTACTTCTAATGGCTTTAGTAGTGTAATAATGTTTGTAGTCTAATAAATGTTTTCATTAGGGTTTTAAAGTGATGATATTTTAATTCTGTCAAAAAGTACATTATTTAGTTTCCAAATATAAGGGGATTTCTTATCTTGTGTTTACTGATTTCTAGCATACTTGCATTGTATGCATCATACTCTGTATGATTTTTAAATTTTTCTTTAGCAAGGCATAATTCATATAGAGTAAAACACACTTGTAAGGTTTATAAGTTTTGGGAAATTCATTCCATTATCCAACCACCATCACTGCTAATGAGATGGAGTATATTTACATCAGACTCAAAACTTTTTACACTGCTTTATAATTAACTCATCCCTCCACTTGCAGCCCCTGTCAACCACCAATTTGTCTTCAGACTCTAAAGTTTTGTCTTTTCTACAATATCATATAATGAAACCATATGGTATTCAGTCTTTTTCACATCTCAATAATGCATTTAAGATTCATTCATGTTGTTATGTTTCAGCAGTTCATTTCTCTGTGTTGCCAAGTAATATTACATTGCATGCATGTATCACAGTTTAGTTAATTTATTTACCGGTTAAAGGATATTTTTTAATTTGTTTGCAAATAAAGTTACAATAAACAATTGTGCAATGTTTTCCATAAACATAAACTTGTATTCAATCAGGCAAATTTATTGGAGTGGCATTGCTGTTTGTATGCTAAGTATAAATTTAATTTTATAAGAAACCACCAAACTGTTTCCCAAAGAGGCTATACCAGTTTTGCATTTCTATCAGCAATGTAGCGGAGTTACATCTGCTTCACATGCACAAAGGAACTTGATAGAGTTACAATTACTTATCTATTATCTAGCTAGCTAGCTATCATCTATCATCTATCTAATCTATTCTATTCTAATCTATTCTATTAAATGTATGGTGGTATCTCAGTGTGGTTTTAGCTTGTATTTCATAACAGCTAGTGATGTATTTTTTTCATATGCTTATTTGACATTATCTTTTTTTTTTAACTAGGCTCCATGATGTGAGCCCAGTGCAGGGCTTCAACTCACAATTCTGAGATCAAGATATAGACATTTAACTGACTTAGCCACCTGGGAACACCTCAGTTATTATTTTTCATTAAGTGTCTCTCTAAATAGTTTGCCCATTTTTATGGATTATTAATTTTATTATCAAATTTTGAGCCTCTTTACATATTCTATATGAAATTTCTTTACCAGGTAGGTATTTTAAAAACATTTTTTAATATACAGTCTAATGTGTTATAAAAGACAAAGTAATTCTGAAAATATACAATAATTAAAACTTTAATGCAAACACTTGATGCCTATAATACTGTCACTGGGTATTGTGATTATGTTATGAATTGTTAGGGACCAACAAATTTTCAAACTATTCTAAACATTTTTAATTTCTGACATTTGAAATGGAACTCACAAACTTCTGTTAACATACATGAATGAATAAAGAAGATGTGATGCATTCACAGTAGAATATTACTCAGCTACAAAAAATATTAAAAAGTAAAATTAAAACATGCTACAACATGCATGAAGCTTGGAGATATTATTCTAAGTAAAAAGTGTCAAACAAAAAATGATTTATAATATGATTCCATTTATATGAAATATTCAGAATGGGTAAATCTATGCAGAGAGAGAACATATTAGTGGCTGTCAGGGGCTAAGGGAAAAAGGCAATGGAGAGTGCCTATTTAACAGATATAGGAATTTCTTTTTATGCTGAAAAATTTTTGCAACTTGACAGAGGTAATGATTGCACAACGTTGAAAATCAGTGCTAAATGTCACTGAATTGTACACTTTAAAATTGTTAATTTTATTTTATGTTAATTTTATATGAATAAAAAATATAATAGTTTGATTAATTTCAAGAAGCAGAAACTGTGAGCAGAAACTGTCTAGCCCACTTGACATAATGAACTTAATTGTATTGTTAAGCTACACTATATTTCCCTTTTATTCTCTGGAATTTGTCCTGATTATATGATGTAATTGGACTTTCAACCTCAAAGATTATGCATGGAGAAGAAATACAACATAGGACTGTAAATGCCTCAATCTTTCTCTAATAATATTGAGGCCTGTGCATGACATTGATGTTATATAAGGCCTAAAAGTAAAGCCCAGTATTAGGTGGTACCTTGACATCTGGTGAAGCCAGAAGGGCCTTGAATGACTAAAGTGCAGTTTCTCCTCCACACTCTGCTCATGTGGATAAGGTCCCTTACCCAAGCAATCCTCCTTATCAAGAAACCAGGTACAGTGCCTACTTATCCCCGCCAATCTGCACAATCATTTGTTCAATCCAGTAACATCCTCCCATGGGAATGAGAGGAAACCCCCACAGGCTTCAGTTCTTCACTCTGTTCAGAAGTGCAATGCCCATGTGTAGCATATGGTGTCCTTCCTCCTGAGTATATGTGACTAACAAACAACTGACAAGCTTATCTTTCCAGTGTCAGGTGTCATGTGTTTGGTCAACCACCTAATTCCAGAGTGAGACTCTCCCTTGCCTTATGAATAACAGGTGATGAAAATAATTGGTATCAAAAACAAGGTGGCCCAAACAAGACCAATGGCACCTAGTCAGCTTTAACTAGCTTCTCCTGGCTAACTGATGCCATGATATGGTGAAGGCTGCCTGAGGGGGAACCACAATTTGTCTGTAGGCTTGGGCCTACAAATAGATACTTGCTTTTCTCTATTGATTAAAATGGTGCATATAGTACTTCTGTAGCCCTTATCCAGATCCTGCCTCACCCAGGGAGCCCATGTTAGGGTTTGTTTTTACCCCTTTTATGCTGCCCCTCCCTGCTCATATAAGTCCTATGTATTAAGGGATGACACTCTCCAAAATTGCCCTGAGGAGGTGTTTGATGGAGGTGCTCTTGGCTGTGTCACTTTGAGCAGAGAAGCCTCCTCTGCACTGCCTGCTGCCACTGCAGTGTCTTAAATATATGCATCCATGCTACCCTAGAAGGATTATCTATAGATAACATTTTCCCTCTTTTCCTGAAAGTCACAGCTTAAGGGATCTCACTCACAACAGCAGAAGCTCCTCCACTTTGGAACTAAGGAGGACCCCACATTCTTGATACTATAGTCTTCCTCCGACAGCTCCTGATATTCAGTCTGTAAAGCCCTATGTGACCCTGCATGGAATGTGGTGTCTTCCTCTCCCAGGATGTGGGTATACATGACTAAAGAACTGTCAATATCATCTATCCACTCTCAAGTGTCATGTGCTTGGTTATCCCCATTACCTCTATACTGAGAGCTCCTCCTTCACCAATGAGGAGAACTGGAGTTGGATAAAACTCTTGCATAAGTAATTTCACCTGTTTGACCTTCAATGCCCTTACATTAATATACTGTTTTTGGACTCAATTTGAGGATTATCCAGAAATATGCATAGCAATTATCTGAAGAATTGTTTAAAGTCAATAGTGCACTGTTCTAAGACAAACAATTCTCATTTGATGACTGTGGACTGGGACAGCTTTAAGGTTAAAAAGTTTACACCAGTAATTCATATAGTTGATAATCATTAGCGTGGGGATTCCTAATGGGTCTTTATTTATACCCCCATGGTCTCACACAGGGACTGAGGTACTGAATACAGGAGCAGGTACACTCAGAGAAGTCTTGAGTCTTCTCAAGAACCTTGAAACCTTAAGTAAGGAAACCCAAAAATAAGTTTTCTAGGGCCACCTAGGTATAGCTTTTGTGGTTGTATCTTATATTATCAAGATAAATAAAACAAAATTCAGGCAAAATATATTTTCACAACCCACAATGGCTGGGCTTTTAATATACCATTCAGGGAATAATAATTCCCCTCTACTACAAAGGTGCCCAAACCTCGGCAAGGACATTAGTGTCATGAAGACAGCTGGAAAAGACAAGAGGGAACAATAATAAGACAAAACCAGAGAGCAGGCAGAGCAGGGATATGATGAAGATGCAGCTCAGTCTTTGGGGGTAGGGGGGAGGGGGTGGATACTGGCAAAATAACAGCCATGGAGATCCAGGCCCTTACTGGACATGTTTTCTGCCTCTGCAGGGACAGGAAGGCTGACAGGCCATTGCCTTCCACCACCTTCTGGTATCTGGTAGGTAGTCTGGTGTTTACAATCCAAGAAGCAGAAAGTAACAAGCAAGAGTTCTGTGTCCCTCTGGAAGTGGCTGCAGGCTTCAAAGGGAAGTTCTAAAAGGTGGATTTTTCTCCAGAGGCCAAATATACTTCATACAAGCCTGGTGTCCTTGGTTTAGCCTCCTAGAGCACACTAGATGGGCAGGAGGAGAGATGAGAGAAAAGAAGGAAATACTGTTAGTATTTTCACTGCCAGCAGCACAAGTGAAAAGGGAAACTCAGGACATGTGAGTGAATACTGGAAATTTAAATAGGGATGAAGTTATTTCCCAAAATCTTAGCATATTCCAAGATATGACTTTCATTATTGGTGGTTTAACTTTAAAGAAAACAAGCTACTTTCATTATTTACAAAAATAAAACACAATCCAAAGCTTCAAAGACCCCGTCCAAAAGAGAGAGAGAGAGAGAGATTATTTTCATTATTTTTAACTCAATGGATTCTTTTATCTTTTCTTCTCATTTGAGGAGGATAGAGAGTTAGATGTATGTACCTAAGATAAACCAACCCCTTTCACTCTCAGAAGGATGCCCACATTTGAGATAATGAGTATTAAGGGTATTTTATTAGAATTCCAATTTATACAAGAAGGGATCTGAAATATTTTGGTAGAATTATTTCCTCTTTGATCTTCAAATGGATCTTCTTTGACCTAACAGTACACATACTCTCCCTATGGGAATGTTTCCCCTCCAGGGACCATCTTGGGAGATTTGGGTTTGATTTTGATAAGGTATGTTATGTTCCTATGCAGAATCCTTCGTGGTCATTACAAAGTGGAGGAGCTTATCCTGTTGTGAGTGAGATCCCTTAAGCTGTGACTTTCAGGACGAGAGGGAAAATGCTATCTATAGATAATCCTTCTAGGGTAGCATGGGTGCATATATTTAAGACACTGCAGTGGCAGCAGGCAGTGCAGAGGAGGCTTCTCTGCTCAAAGTGACACAGCCAAGAGCACCTCCATCAAACACCTCCTCAGGGCAATTTTGGAGAGTGTCATCCCTTAATACATAGGACTTATATGAGCAGGGAGGGGCAGCATAAAAGGGGTAAAAACAAACCCTAACATGGGCTCCCTGGGTGAGGCAGGATCTGGATAAGGGCTATAGAAGTACTATATGCACCATTTTAATCAATAGCTAAAAACAAGTATCTATTTGGTTAAACAATCTATTGGTTAGGAGATAAAATATGTTTGTGTTATTAATAATAAAGAGTATTTATTTTTTAAATGTGGGGGGGTAGGGAGAATATCAAGCAGGCTCCATGCTGTCAGCACATACCCCAAGATGGGGCTCAATCTTACAAATCATGAGATCATGACCTCAGCCGAAATCAAGAGTCAGATGCTCAACTGATGGAGCAATGCAGGCACCACGATAATAATATTTAACAGTATTAAATAATTTTATGCATATGTATATGGGTGTGCACACAAAAATACACACACACACTACATACATGTATATATGCAGAGAGCTATATCAATGCTTCTCTACTTAGAGCAAGCATTTTCTTAACAAATGTTACTAAAAAATAAATGGGGGGTGGTGTCTGTGGTGAAAAAAAATTGAAAAATTCAGACCAGCAGATATCCATCACAGGGCCCTTCAGAGATCCTGACATGCACCATGTTTCTCAAACATATTTGACTACAGAAATCTTATTCCCAAGTCTTCTATTGGAAAAGCTGATAAAACAGGAGTGTTAAAAAATAGTTTCTGCATAATGGGATTATGTATAATTTGTATTTTGTACTTTCTCTTTTTTTCTTATTTGACAATGCATTTTCTACAATGAATTTATATTGCTTTTATCATGATGGCCAAAAAAAAAAAAAAAAAAAAAATTCAACAAAATGCAAACTTGTCCTGTGTCAGATTAGCCCTGATTTTATGAACAGTGAGAGGACTCAGCTTGAAGGTGAGGACAGGAGTTGTCATTCCCTGGGAAGGAGGAAAGAGGCAGAGGCTGGGCACATGAAGTGACAGAGTATGAGCACAGCTGTAGTAAGGCTGCCTCTTCTCCCAAGCAACCCCACTGCCAGACCCATCCTCTCTTCTACAGGTTTTTGAATACCTGGTTCTTGCTCAGGTTTTAGCAATAAGAACAGCAGATGGAAGTGAACATGACAGATATTGCTCTGAAATTAGGGTTGCAGGGAGAGTGGCTACAGAAGGGCTATAGGCTGAAAAACAGCTGGATGGGCCCATCAGCAACACTAAACAACAGATATTTATTTCTCTGTGAAGTAAAGGGAGACACAATGGGCTTGAATTTGAAGGAGTGAGGATGCATTTTTTGGTCAGAGAGAAGGAGGAAGAGGGGTCTGGCAAAGGTCCACTGCAGAGCCTGTAGAATGTCAGGTATCCCTCATCTCAGAGTCATTGACCTTACCTTCGCAGCCAGGCAGGAGGAAACCACTGATCCATCTAGCATCAGGTGGCCCCCACAGCTTACTCATCCATTGATTCAAGGGACCACTGCAGAGGAACACTAGTGGAAGAGTTAAGACTAGTCACTTTTATTTTAAAATTTTATTGTTTGAACACCTCATTAAGCTCTCCTGTTCTCTAAGTGAAAGACTGTTTTATTGACTGGGATTCTCTCTCCCAGTTGCACCTCCCCCTCTGCTGCACCTGGTACATGCTGGTTCTGCCACCATTTCTCCCCATGATGACCACATATCAGCTGAGTTCCCTGGGTCCAACTCCTCTCCCAAGCTGGAGGCATCTCCTCATCTGCACTTCTATCCCTTGCATCATGTCAGTAGAAGTGTCTTCCCTGATTAGGAGATATTAAGGTGTCAAACAGGTCCTGACACAGGGTCACAGGAGAGAAGGAGAGAGGATGAAAGGAGGAATCAACATAGTTTATTTATGAAACTATTTAGCCCTCTGCAGCTTCCCTGGCTGATCTAAGAATGGTTCCAACAGGCTTTACTGTTGATGTTAGAAGACGTAAAGGTGGGAAAGGGTAGAAAATGAAATAATAAGAGGAAAGGAAGTGATGTTTTTCTCAGAGGTTGGTTATTAAAGTGGGTTATTATTCTGCTTCATTGTTCCAGGGAGCTTATTTGTACTTCCATGATTTTTTGAAATGTTAGAGATCTGTTTAGACAATAGATCCATATTTCATTAGGGTTTTAAATAATTATTTTCATGGGGCACTGATAAGATGGATAAAGTCAAATGGGAATGATCTTACAGGAGGTGGCTCTTTTGTTGATTGAAGGGTGCAAATTGACAGCCACATCAGCCTGCAGGGGATGACCAGCTTCCTGATGTAGTGTCCTATCCTCTGCCTGGCTCATTCACACTGTGAAATGCAGTAATGTGAATGAAAGCTTAGGAGACATTTCTGTCCAGCTCTAGCTTTCCCTCAGTGGTGCCCCCCATCTGGCCTTGATTGTACCACAAAAGCATGAAGACACACACACACACACACACACACACACACACACACACACACACGTGTAAGAGTCTCAGGAACTTCTCCATGTTGAAGCAGAAAGACAGATGATTTGCCAGACAACAGCCAGGTGATTGCCAGGACTAATGCAATTAAAGAAAAGTTGCAAAGATAGTACAGAGAGAATGTGTATACACTTTACTGAAATTCCTCAGTGTTGACATCTTTCATTGCTGTGTTATAATTGCCAAAACTAAAAAACTGTGATTAATAAATATTAACTTCATTCAGATTTTGCTCATGTTTCCAGTAGTATTGTTGTTTTTAATATTTCCTTACTTTGACATTACAAGATGCTTCAGGATCATCTTGCATTTTCCATGTCCCTTCCATAGAATTAGCCATTTCTCCAATAATTATTTTATGTTTTATTGTAAAATGATATTTAGAAACAGAGATCTGGATGGTGGGAATACTCATTATTACTGGGGTATTACTGCTCTTAGATCTCAGTGGACAGAGATACAAAATATGTGTATGCATCCTAACCCATGTACGCACACATATCAAGTCATGCTAAAATAATTCTATAACCTAAAAATCCCCTATGTGACCCACTGCAGTGAATCACTTTCTGTTTCCTCAATCCCTGGCAAACATTAATCTGTTTTTTTTTTTTATTTTTATCGTTCCACCTTCTCCAGAATGTCATACAAATTAAATCATACACTACATAGTCTTTGTGGTTTGGCTTATTTCACTAAGCAAACTGCAGCTAAGCTTCCTCTGTGTTGTTTCATAAGTAAACTATTCCTGTCTTTTTATTGCTAATATTATATGTGATGGATGGACTAGAACTAGTTTATCCCCTTATGTTTTGAAGGACATCATGGTTGTTTTCTGTTTTTAGCATTTGTGAGTAAAGTTGCTATAGACATTCACATGTAGGTTTTTGTGTGAATGTATTTTTTCTTTTTTTTTTTTTACATTTTATTTTATTCTATTGAGAGTGTGAGCAGGGGAGGGGCAGAGAGAGAGGGAGACACAGAACTGAAAGCGGGCTCCAGGCTCTGAGCTATCAACTCAGAGCCTGATGCAGGGCTCAAACCTATGAATGCAAGATCATGACTTGAGTCAAAGTCGACCCTCAACAGACTGAGCCACACAGGCGCCCCATGAATGTATTTTTTTTTTCAGTGCACTTGTATATATAGCCAGTAGTGAGATTGCTGGTATGCTGGTGTTTACATTTAATATTAAAAGAAATTCCCAAACTGTCCTTCAAAGTTACTGTGCTATTTTAAACTCACACCAGTAACAAATGAGGTATTGTCATGTTTTTTTTCCTAAAATAATTCTAATAGATATGTTGTAGTATCTCATTTCTTTTGTAACAAATTATGTGGAACGTCTTCTCTTATGTTTATTTTCTATATACATATCTTCTTTGGTGAATTATCCATTCAGTTATTTTGTTTAAGATTGTTTTTTTTTAATTGTTGAATTTTAGGTGCTATTTATATATTCTAAATAAGAGTCTTTAGTCAGATATATGCTTTGCAAACCAACTTCCCCTCTCCATACAGTGGGTGACTTTCCAGTCTTTTAATAGTATCTTTCACAAATAATTTTCAATTTTAATAAAATCTAATTTTTAGCTAATTTCTTTTATGGGCAATGCTTTTGGTATCCTTCCATTTGTATTTAAAGAAAGTCACTTTATTCATGTCTTTATCATCTCATATATTATTACTTAAGTGCCAAGAGTAATGCCTAGCAAATTATTATTGATACATTGGATGAATACACAAGATAAAAAAAAAAAGAATAACCTTTGTAGTGAGAAATTTTCAGACAGAGGAAAAACTTTCTTGGCAGAAATCAGTCTGCCACTCCCACTCCCCACGGACCTCTCCCCCATCAGAAATGCAGGTCTTTACTCTTTTATGCTGAATGGAGCTTATCTGAATGGAGAACAAATATCATAATAGGAGCTGCCTGAGCTGCCATGATGTCTTAGGAAATGAAGCTCTCAGAATGGAAAAGGTACCCAGATGTTTGCCAGTCTCACAGAAGAAGAAGTGAGGACAAGAACAGCCTGTTTCACAATAATTTACAAAACCTAGCTGAAAAGAACAACTGGGAGCTGCTTTCTCAAAGAAATAGTATTTATTAGTAATAATAATAGTTTTATCTGGAACACTGAAACAATTTGAGTTCAGTAGTAATTGTGATTATAAAATCTTCCAGGGCAATGTAAAGCAATGATATCATATAAAGTTGAAACCCCTGTGGATCCTGGACAATGAGTGCCAGATAATAGATCAAAGATATTTATGAATTTTTCCTTGAGTGATATTAAAAATATAAATTCACCTCAAAGCTTTCCTTTATTATTTATCCATGGAAAATATTTTCAAACACTTACAGTGTGATTAGTTTACATTGAAACACAAGAGTGATTTTCATTGAGTGCTGTAGCAATTGCACTACTAGGTACTTATCCAAGGGATACAGGAGTGCTGTTTCAAAGGGGAACATATACCTCAATGTTTATAGCAGTGTTATTGACAATAGCCAAAATATGGAAAGAGTCCAAATTTCCATCAACAGATGAATAAAGAAGATGCGGTATATATATATATATATATATATATATATATATATATATATGGAGTATATATAATGGAGTATATATAATGGTGTATTACTCAGCAATCAAAAAGAATGAAATCTTGCCATTTGCAGCTATGTGGCTGGAAGTAGAGGGTATTATGCTAAGAAATTAGTCAGAGAAAGACAAATATCGTATGACTTCACTCATATGTGAAATTTAAGATAGAAAACAGATGAACATAAGGGAAGAGAAGCAGAAATAATATAAAAACAAGGAGAGGATCATAACATAACAGACTCTTAAATACAAAGAACAAACTGAGCGTTGCTGGAGGGGTTGTGGATGGGAGGATGGGCTAAATGATAAGGGGCATTAAGGAAGACACTTGTTGGGATGAGCACTGGGTGTTATGCATAGGGGATGAATCACTGGAATCTACTCCTGACATCATTATCACACTATTTTCTAACTAACTTGGTTGTAAATCAATCGATCAATCAACAAATAAATAAAATTTTAAAAATGTATAAATAAACGTTCTCATTTGTTAGGTTTCTTTCAGGAAGTAAAGAAATTCATTTGTGCATGCTTGAAGAAAAGTCATATATGGAAACTTGATAAGTTGGTTAGAAAATGAAAACTCTTCTGGAAGTTCCTCAGCTCTGTTCACTCTCATAAAAGGAGCTGTCCTTTCCTTGTAAATATCTGTATTAGCCACTTTCATAATCATTATAATTGTCATTATTATTAATTAATGTTTGCCATTACATAGCTACTATATACTGTCTTGGGTGTATGAAAGGTCTGGTAACAGACCACATAAATTTTATAACTGTTAAGAAAAAAAAAAGATACAGCAAGGACTCTTGAGGTTGCGCACCTACACATAGACACACAGCATCAGACTCCTGAATACACATAGTGATTTGCTGCCAGTAATAAAGCATTCTCAATGTTCTCAGGACTTTATTATTTTCTTTGTATTTTTGTTTGTTTGTTTTTTGCTTTTTTTTTTAAATTTGTATGTGAAGACGTGTTGGCAGTGTTGTTATTAAGACATTAGGATTAGATGGTATGGAGAAAAGAAGGAAGAAGAATAATGCTAGGGGATGCTGGGTAGGTGGAGCATGGCACTCAGCTGGTGGGGACTTTTCTAGGAAAGGCATGGGAGATATCTTTTTCAGATATCCTGCTGGCATTTTCTCACCTGCCTTACTATTCTTCCTCAGCAGGCCTTTCCCTTTGTGTTTTCCCTTCTTTCTTCTGTGAGTGAGAATGTGATTAGTATAGAAAATCTTAGTGTTTATTTTCTGTCCCCCAAGAATGCTACTTGTTTCATTACTTTATGTGGAGTTCTCTAAAACTAAAAATACAGGAACAAAATCTTTAGAAGACCCAGAGACCTGACCTTATAAAAAAGGGACTCTTCCACTCTTCTCCTCATCTCCAATTAGAGATAATAATGAGATTATTCTGTGGACTACATTTCCCATAGGGGATCAAAGGAGGATCATGGGCAGGATTCAGAAAACATGTGTGACACCTCGACTCAGTCCTTTCACTGTTATCCCTTCTGAAGCTTCTCTGTCCAAGAAAAACCCTCAGCAGTAGTAAGAATAGGGGAGGACATCCTAGAGAAAGCAGAATGGAAGAAGGCCATAGAACTGGGTTCAAAGACAACTGACTTCCCCACATTTAAGTCATTTAAGACACAGTTGTGACAAATAGTTCCCTGCACAATGACAGAGTCCTACCTAAGTGCAGACCTCTCCTCTTTATTTATCTGCTTGAGGGTCTTCTCTAAAACCCTCTCTAGGCCCGACCTACCTACAAACAGATACAGTGCAGAAGTGCAAAGGGTATTATGTAAAACGTGTAGGAAAGCCCATGGACAAGTATCAAGATAAACAATTTGGGTGGTATTCGGTACACTTCTTGGAGGCAGAATTGAGCCCTTGAACCATTAGCAGCAACTTTGATAATGCACCCTTGATTGGCCTTTACTCTCTTCTACCTCATTCTCTCTGCTTCCTTACTTCAACTTCCTAGAATCCCAAAATAAGCCATTACCATTCAGGTTTTTATCTCAGGGGCTGTTTTTGAGAATCACTCAAACTAAAATACCAGGGCTGTTATTTTCTTCCTCTTACTGGTACAACTTATTCTACCAATAAGGCATAAACCCAACTCTTCAAACATCATCTCTACCTTTATAGTTTATGTCAGTAACCATGTTTCCATTGCTATGAAATTCACCGTTATTCTTGGCCATCTCATAATACACTTGAACCATTTCATTTTTGATCAACTAGATTACAAATCACAAATGTCACATCTCTGTTTTGTGTACTCTGCTATAGCACATATAAAAGTTTTGAGTTCTATCACTGAATGACTTTATGACCTTGAGTATTTTTATCAACTTCTTTGAACCTTAAAATCTTTACTAAAAAATGTGTACTATAACTATATTTCAGAATCATTATGAAGGTTGAATAACATAGCATACTCCCAATACCTAGATTCTAGCCTATAAGTGCTATTTCCCACTAAAAGAGGCATGGTTCTTTGGAGAAGTTACCAATTTCAGGTGAGAAAATGTACAAAATAATCCTAGGATATATTTTTGTACTATAAAATAAGAAGATGTCATATGAGAAAGACACAGCAGTCTACTATTAACAGGGCTCTTATTGTCCCAAAAAGTGACAATCTGAACATAAAAAAAGAAAACTAACCGATACAGATTGAAACAACAAAATATATATGAATTCATGAGTTTATAAAATAATTTTTGAAAATTTTGTTTAGTGCTGAAGGTAACTAGTGCACTAACTCATTACTCTGAATAATGTGAACAACTGTGTGTTTTTACTTTTTCTGTCTTTTTTGAATAAACTGTAATGTAGCATATGCAAATGCTTTATGAGTAAAATACTTTTTTAAAAATTCTGGCTAATAAGAACAGAAGAAATGAGTAAATTTTTCAAAATCAACATTTTCTCAACTATTAACTAATGGATATAGACAATGATCATTAGTAGGTGCTAAAATCATTAGACAGAAAATCAATTGAGCAATTGATAATAGAAATGCCCTATAGAATAGAATGCCTATAACAGAGATTAAACTGACACCATTTGAGCCACTGATCAATCTCGAATTATTAAATGTGTGATAGCTAGATTGTACAAGACTCATGATGCAATTCAATAGGAGATATTCAGTGCCAAATATAAAATATTTTTGTCTTTGAAATAAAACCTAAATCTAACCAAGGCTCTAGAACTGATTACCAGTTTATAAGGCTAGTATAACAATTAAACAAAATCACAATGAAGCAATTGCCCAAATTCATAACGTGGGACCATTTATAGGGCAAATGTCCTAGTCTATAATAAAATCAACAGCTTCAAAAATTAAGAGTGTGATGTTACGAAATCAAAGAAAATTAAGTAACATAATAAAATGCTATGTGTGGACAGGATCCCTATTCAAACCAACCCCTATAAGATTTTTTTAAGTTTATTTATTTTGAGAGAGAGAGAGAGAGAGCAGAGAGAGAAGGAGAGGAAGAAAATCCCAAGCAGGCTCTGCCTCACCAGTCATGGAGCCTGACATGGGGCCCAAACCCATGAACCATGTGATCATGACCTAAGCCAAAACCAGGAGTCAGAGATTTAATGGACTGATCCACCCCGGTGCCCCAAGAAGATATTTTTGGGTATGAGATGATTTTAAAAATTAATAAGCTTGTTAGATGTTATAATGGCATAGTTTGTTAAATGTTATTTTCTATTAGATGTAAATTTCTTAGATATTATTATGACATCAAGTTATAATGTCACAATGACTTTCTATTTTCCATTAATTTCAAGAACATTCACAGTTTCTAGCTGGAATATTTTTTATAATAACTGTTTTAAAGCCTTTATCAGATAATTCTACTCTCTGGGTCAACAAGTGTTGGCATGTTGGCTTTTCACATATGAGTAGGTGTTTTTCCTGGTTTTCCCTAGGCCAAGTAATTGGATTGTATCCTGGACATTTTGAATATTTTTTATGATACTCATTCTTGTTTAAATCTTGAGAATCTTGGTAACTTTATTTTTGAAGGCAATCAAGGAGATTGGGTACAGACCACACATTCTGATGGACTTCTGTGGGTTGTGGTTTCAACCTCAATTCCAATTTCAAATTTTTTTAAGTGCTATTCTGATCTGTCCTAATGTCAGTCACCCAGCAGGTAGTGTGAGACCTGGATAATGGCCCATCTTTTAGTTACATTCTCTTGGCATGCTGTTTAGAGTCATATCTACGCATACACAGCTCAGGGCCGAGCCTGGAGTTCATAAACGACTTTATGGGGTCACTTTTCCTAGTTCTTCCCTCCCTTCAGCCTCACAATACTTTCCAGTTTTCCAGGACTCTCCTTTGTGGCCCTCTGTCCAAAAGACTAGAGCTTTATTCACGTCCACTCTGCCAATCACTTTCCATGACTTCACCTATGTTTGGGTACAAGTGATTGAAAGACAGGGAGGGAGGGAGAGAGAGAAACAAATGGGGATTTGTTCCACATGTTCAAGATCACAGCTTTTCTTATACAGAGGAGGAAACTTCCTTTCCTTAAGAGTTAAGGCCCCTGTGATCCTGGCTGCCAGGAGACCCTTTTCCTGTTCCTTCAGCCAGAATTCGGAAGGCTGCTCCTGGATCTATCTTTGTTCCTGTGTCCAGGGTCCACTTCTGCCTTTAAAGCTGCCTTGAAACCTGACTGGGGGATGTTGGAGGGAAGTAATGGGTGAAACCCACCATCGGTTTGATGTTAGTGTAAATTTTGATCTTTTCCTCCAATCACCTTATTTACTTATTTTTTAATGTAAAATTTTTAATGTTTATTTATTTTTGATAGAGAGGGCGAGCAAAATGGGGAAGGAACAGAGAAAGAGGAGACCGAATCAGAAGCAGGCTCCAGACTCTGAGTTGTCAGCACAGAGTCCCATGAGGAGCTCGAACTTGTAAGCCATGAGAATTGACCTGAGCCAAAGTCAGACACTCAATCAACTGAGCCACCCAGGTACCCCACTATTTACTTCTCAAAGTAGCTCCATGCATTCGTTCCAGGTTTTTATAACTGCACTAATTGGGAGAGGCAGAGTGAAGTGATCATACCACACCTTTCATAACTGGAATCTCTGTCTTTTCTACTGAAAGGACTACTTAGAGACGAAGTCTTTGATGCACAGTCAAAATGTTACCAGTGTGGTATATTAATAGTCATATTTTTCTTTTTTTGATTTACTAAATCACTGAAAGTAGTTTTTATATATCTTGATATTTCACCATAAATATTTTAGCAACTATCTCCTAAAAATAGGAACATTCTTACTAAAATACAATGATCCCACTCAACAATTTAATTTTGAAATTATCTAATACATAATTTATATTCAAATTTCACACACTTTTAAAAAATATACCCATTAAAAAAGCCAAACTCAATGATATATTAAAATAATTATTTTTTTTTATTTTTTTTATTTTTTTTAACGTTTATTTATTTTTGAGACAGAGAGAGACAGAGCATGAATTTGGGAGGGTCAGAGAGATAGGGAGACACAGAATCTGAAACAGGCTCCAGGCTCTGAGCAGTCAGCACAGAGCCCGACGCGGGGCTCGAACTCACATACCGCGAGATCGTGACCTGAGCCGAAGTCGGACGCTTAACCAACTGAGCCACCCAGGCGCCCCTAATTATTTTTTAATAAAATCAATTTTACATGCTTATTTCTTCAAAATAAGGTATTTCACACCTGTAAGAATGACTAAAATAAAAAACATAAGAAATAGCTAGTGCTGGTGAGGACATGGAGGAAAAAGAACACTTGTGCACTGTTGGTGGGAATTCAAACTGGTACATCCACTGTGAAAAACAGTATGTATGTTCCTTAAGGAATTCAAAATAGAACTAACCAACAATCCAGTTATTGTACTACTGGGTATTTGCCCCCAAAATACAAAAATGTACAAGCACCCCTATGTTTATTGCATTATTTACAATAGCCAAATTATGGAAG
Source organism: Puma concolor (assembly GCF_028749965.1). Taxonomy (NCBI): domain Eukaryota; kingdom Metazoa; phylum Chordata; class Mammalia; order Carnivora; family Felidae; genus Puma; species Puma concolor. The sequence goes on from NC_141676.1 coordinate 84,451,123, forward strand.
CATCCTACATGTCCATCAATAGGTAAATGGATAAAGAAAATGTGATATATATATATATATACATATATATATATGTATATATATGTGTCTGTGTGTGTATATATATATATATATATATATACACACATATGTGTGTGTGTGTGTGTGTGTGTGTGTGTGTTTAGCCATAAGAAAGAATGGATTCTTGCCATTTGCAACAACATGGATGGTGCCAGAGAGCATAATGATAAGTGAAATAAGTCAGTGAAAGAAGACAAATACCATATGATTTCACTCATATGTGACAATTAAGAAAAAAATCAAATGAGCAAAGGAAAAAAGAGAGAAACTAAAAAACAGACTCTTAACTATAGAGAGAAAGCTGATGGTTAGGAGAGTCAAGTTATTGGGGGAAGAGTTAAATAGGTGATAGGGATTAAGGAGTGTACTTGTGATGAGCACAGGGTGATGTATGGAAATGTTGAATCACTATATTGGGCACCTGAAACTAATATAACCCTGTATGTTAACTAACTGGAATTAAAATAAAAAGCTTTAAAAGGATCCAAGAAAGATTCATATATTGAAATTTCATTAATTTATTTTTAAAAGTTATTTTAAGGGATAGATTGATTCCTCTATACATTTCTCTTCATATTTTTTGTTTTAGTTTTGTTGTTGTTAAATAAGAAAGGAATTGTTTTTCAATGTGAAGTTTCCCATACTATAGCTTTTACTTAGTTCATTCCTGTGTTATTGATAATATATAGTTTCTTCTGACTCCTGTATATCCTGTCAACAATATCTTTTTTTAGGGTGTACTATCTCTCTTTTTTAGAAAGTTTATTTATTTACATTAAGGGAGAGTGCAAGTGAGGGGGGGGGGGTAGAGAGAAAGGGAGTAAAAGAATCCCAAGCAGGCTCCATGCTGATGAGCCACCCAGGTGCCCCTTATCAATAATATCTAAATGTTTAACTAAATTCAGGTTTAAATTTTGGGCAAAAATATGTTCTAGGTTATATTGTGTACCTGTCTAGAAAATATATAATATCTTTTAAAAATGTTAGCAGTCATTAGTGATTGTACTTTTGAGTCATTTTATAGGAAGTTGACAAAATGTGATACTCTTTCTGTCATTCCACCTTTATTTACTAGCTGGGATAGTTCTATGAAGATAAATTTACCTTCATAAACTATTAGATTATCTTTAGTTACAGTTTGTATAGGAAAGAGAACTTAAGTGTTTACATATTTCTCTGTATTTATAGTTTTTAATATGATGAATTTATTTACATTTTTTTGACAATGATGCTGCTTTAATAACATTAATAACCATACCACTATTTTTGTTTTAAAAACATTATGGACTCATAAACACAATTTGTTTCTATCCATTTCAGTTAATGTTTACTGGTTCTCAAGTGATCTCTTCTTTGGCCAGTGGGAGCCCCATTTAGTTGATTCTGAGTCTGTTAACATTACTGTAGTCACATTAACAAATACATTGCTTTCTAGTGTGGTAAGATGTCCTAGGTTCATTTGGTACATTTCCAGTTAAGTCTTTAATCAACCTGATTACTTTTCTTGGAACTGTTATGTGTCCACTGCCACTAAAGTGGGTATTTTGCCTAAGTATTTGTAGATAATATATATTGATTTAAAGATGAAATAAATCATAAATTCATGTTGGTAATGCCAATTCAATTTATGACTACAAGATTTTTATTTCCTTACCAATCTTATGTCTTTAAATGTCTCCTTCACTGAAATTTATGGTTTTCAGTGGCATCAGGTTATTAATTTTCCCTTTAAATACAAACACAACCATCTCAAAATAAGAATACCATCACTACTGTATGGCTAAATAAGATGTTATATATATATATATATATATATATATATATATATTCATTCCATTATAATAAAATAAAAAATACTCATACACACACACATATACAACAGTGGAATATTACTCAGCCATCAAAAAGAATGAAATCTTCCCATTTACAACAATGTAGATGGAGCTAGAGTATATTATGGTAAGCAAAATAAGTCAGTCAGATAAAAACAAATACCATAGGATTTTACTCATATGTGAAATTTAAGAAACATATAGACAAACATAGGGGAAGGAGAAAAAAAGAGAGAGGGAAGCAAACTGTAATATACTCTTAACTATAGAGAAAAAAACTGAGCATTAATGGAAGTGGGCAGGGGATGGGCTAAATAGGTGATGGGTATTGAGGAGGACACTTGTTATGATGAGCACTGGGCATAATAGGTAAATGATGAATCAGTGAATTCTACTCCTGAAACCAATATTACACTATATGTTAACTAACTACAATCTAAATAAAAAATTGAAAAAAATAATGAAAACAACCATGAAACAAAACAAAACAAAACAAAACAAAAAAGAATACCATTACTATGTCAACAAAATGAAAAGGTAAACTAAAGAAAGGAAGAAAATATTTGTCCATCATATAACGAATGAGAGTCATATCCAACACATATAAGGAACTCAAAAAACTCAATAGCAAACAAAGCAAAACAAAACAAAAAAAAAACAACAAAAAACCCCAAAACTGATTACAAGGTGGGCAGAGGAACTGACTAGACATTTTTTTTTCAAAGAAGACATATAGTTGGCCAACAGGTATAGTTTCCCTATACCTCAATATTACTGATCATCAGGGTAATGCAAATCAAAACCACAGTGAGATATCATCTCACACCGGTTAGAATGATTAACATCAAAAAGACAAGAAATAAGTGTCCCCAAGGATGTGGAGAAAAGGGAATCCTCATGCACTATTGGTGAGAATATAAAGTGGTGTAGCCACTATGGAAAACAGTGTGACGTTTCCTCAAAATATAAAAAAAATAGGACTACCATTTGATCCACCAAGTCCACTATCTGAGGGAAATAAAAACACTAACTCAAAAGATATGTGTACCCCCATGTTTATTGCAGCAGTAATTACCATAGGCAAGACATGGAGGCAACCTAAGTGTCCACTGACAAATGAACAGATAAAGAAATTGTGATTATATATATATATATATATATATATATACACACACATATATGTGTATACACATACATGTATGTGTATGTGTATACACATACATGTATGTGTATATATATATAATATCACAATTGTTTGATATATGTATATATATGTATAAATATCACATGGAAGTCATAAAGAAAGGATGAACACTTGCCATTTGTGACAATATGGATGGACTTTGAAAACATTATGCTAAATGAAATAAGTCGGATAGAAAAAGATAAGTATCACATGATTTCACTTATATGTGGAATCTAAAAATAAAATAAAAACACTCATAGATACAAGAGAACAGACTGGTAGTTGCCAGAGACAGAAGATGAGGGTGGACAAAATGGGTGAAGGATGTCAAAAGTTATAAACTTCCAGTTATAAAATAAACAAGTCATGAGGATACAACATATGGCATGGTAATTATAGTTAACAATAATATATTGTATATGTTAAAGTTGCTAAGGGTATATTTTAAAAGTTCTCATCACAAGGAAAAAATGTAACTATGTATGGCGATTAATATTAAGTAAACTTTTTGCGGTGATAATTCTGCAACATACACAAATTGAATCATTATGGTTTATACTTGACACTAATATAGTGCCATATACCAATTATGACTCAATTTTAAAATGTAACTTTAAATTAAGACATTATGAGGAGATAGAAAAAATGGTTAAATCATATGCCAAATAGCAGGATTTAATCAAACTTGCCTTAAATATCTGTCTCCTTTTCAGGTCCTTGCACTCAGCTCCATATTTTTCCACCTTTAAGTCTTTTAAACAACTTTTAAAATACCCCTCCATTATCCCAAACAATTATGTTAGAATTTATAGCTTCCACACCGTAGTCTGCAAAGCGAACGCCCTCACATGTCTTCTGGGGGTTCTCAGATTTCAACATTAAAATTTGTATTTGTAAGTCTTGATTTGTTTACAGATTTATTCTACCTTATTTCAGAGTAAAATGTAATGATATCTTTATTTTAACATATATTTTCAAAGAGGAACAGAGAAAGAAAATACAATAAAACATTAACTACTATTAAATTTAACTTGTAAAAATGTGTTTGCTATACTATTCTCTATTTTTCTGTAAAGTTGAAATCCTTTCACAATTAAAACAGCCAAGCCTTACTAGTAAGTTTCCTTGAGTCCCAATGGCAATATTTATGTTCACATCATCTCCAAGGTTCTTATTTGTTAGCTTAATCTTTTCCTCCTTATTAAATGCCTGATAATCCCAGTTTGCTTTTTATTAAAGTTTCCTCAAACTTCTAACTTTTATCCTGTCTTCTGCAACGTACTTTGTTCCTGATAATTACTCAATATTTTTTTCTTAATTAAAAATAAAACAAACAAACAAAACAGAAGAATACCACAGTGAAGTTTTGGGATAATGGTGGGTGGTCCACAGCTGATGGCCAAGAAAGAATTCTTGAAGATGTCTTTGGTGCAAAAAAGGTGATTTTATTAAAACATGGGGACAGGACCCGTGGACAGGAAGAGCTGTACTGGGGTCGTGACGGGTAACTTATTATATACCCTCAGGTTGGGAAGGGGTCAGGGATAGAATAAGTCTCTAAGGTATTTTGGAAGCAAGGTTTCCAGGACCTTAAGGGGCTAGCTGTTAGGGAAATAGGAAAATACCATTTATTACCATTTACTAAAACTTCAGTCATGAAACCTTTCACATGTATATCATGGGGCCATAAGCTTGGAGTAGGATTGCCAGCATATATCTTTGGACAGTTGAGATAAAGGAAGTAGACTTACAGGATCCTCAAGGTTGGGATAATGTTAAGCTAAAATTCTCTTTTGCCCCTAGGAAAGTGAGGCAGCTGAACTCCTACAGGGAGGTCACTCTGCCAGATTCAAGGACATGTCAGTGGGCTGCAGACACTAAGGGAATTTAATTTTTCATTTGCCTTGTTTCCCACATCACCATGGAATCCTTTTCTTTGTTTCTGGGTAGCCAGGAGTGTCCAAGGAATATCACACATATTCTACTGGGGTGGAGGGAGTGCTGTTAGCCTGTATTTTGCTCTCAGCTTGCCCCACACTCCCTCATCATTTCTCCCTGAACAAATTCAACCCTTAAATCCCTAAGGTTGTTGAAGGTCTCATCTTCTGTAGCTTCTTCCTGCTGAGTAGGGGCATAGAGTTGTACCTACCTATATGGGTCAATATTGATCAGTTGGGGAAAATATAGGGAAGTTACAAAAACATAGAGGCAGCTGAATCCAATGTGGGCAACATGTATGAATCTCCTCGAGTAGAAAGGATCATCTGTTGGCTTGAACTTATTGAAGTAATGGAGTCTTGGCACCAGGCAGAGAGACATGGGAGAAAACAACAAAACATAATTAGAATAACTAGAAAGATTAGCCTAAATGAAAGTCCTTTGGTAGCTGACAAAAATCCTCCAGTCTAGATGTTTAACCAATCATTAAAGGAAAGAGAGGGATTGTTTAAAGTGCCAATTTAAGTATTCATGTCAGTTAGAAATCCAGAAATATTTCTGTGGTAATCTGGAATGTATACATAGCATTTTGTTTTTATGAGAGCACCAATTCCACCTTACGCAGTAGTTAAAACATTTATTTCCGTTCTATTTTGTAGCACTGTTTTATGCATTTGAATTATTTTAGTATTTAATAATATGTTATTTTGAGAGTCATTTAAGGTCTTAAGTGGGTAATAGGTGGTGTTTAGCCATCATATAGACTCTGTTTTGTTCATTAAGCAATCAAGTATTAAGAGGTACTTGTACAGAAACAAGAAAAAATATAGGTTAATTGTTAGAGCATATTACAAACCGGGTGTCCAACAGTGCTGTCAGTAAGATATTTAGATGTCAGCCTTGAAGCCTCCTCAGATGGGAGTGAGAACAGGCAGCAGGAATCAGATTGGTCTTTCCAGTTTGTAACTCAAATGTCTGTGGTGATCCTCTGAAAGACCTATTGTAAGAAGGAATTGTTAGCAGAAATTGGGGAAAGGGGGATGAAAAAGAAAGGTACCGCTATCATAAGAGAAGTTTGAAGTCTTTCACATGTTTACAGGAATAATAAGGCACACTAGTTTGCTCATTGATTTCCTGTAAAGGGGTACAGGTTTTACTTAGATACAGGAAGGAGCCCATGAAGTATGCCCCTCAAACTTTACCGCAGTTGGAGTATATAATATGACCAAGTAAGGACCCTTTTATTTTGAAGTTAAATCCCCTGTTGTATAGACTTTACATCTTCAGATAAACCAAGTCTTTGGGGTTTATATGGGGTGGGTTTCTAGTAATGTCAGATTAGGTTTAGAAAGCATATGGTTTGCATATTTAGAGATTTATGAGTTAACTCGGCCTCAAGTGCATAATTTAATAAATCACTATAGTCTCTATCTATTGATAGGTTTACAACAAGAAAATATTTTTATATACAATAATTGGGGGAATCCATCCCATATTCCAGTTATTTAAATGATATGTCTATGGGGTTATTATTCCCACAGAATAACAAGCAAGAAGATTGTCTATACCTGTGTTATTGTGACAATTTTTCTAAAGTTTACCACAAGTTGTCTAGTTTAGGCAAACAACAAACATTTAAAGATATCAGAACTAGAATTTAACATCCATAAGGGTGTATAATTAAAACATAGTTTTTCTCTCTAAAAACCTTCATTTCTAGAGATAACCAAATCAAGACTAATTAATTTGTAAAATAAGTCCACTTTTAACAAACTTGGCCTAATTATTTACATAAGCTCAGCAAGAATAGCGATTGATCATAAGGATCTTTTAAAGTTTGCTTTGCTGGAACCTTTTATAAGGAATCTCCAGATAGAATTTTTAGTAGCCTATCCAGACCAGAAGCCAAGCCAAGTAGTTGCCATTAGACATGTCTACAATATGTCTAGAACTGGGTGAATTCCTCTTCATGAGGTCCCCCAAGATATCCTGAGGTGCCTTCACCTGCCAGGAAGTGACATTCTTTACTCACCTGGTAAGGCTTCTGGGAACTCTGTAAGCAACATTTCAAAAAGGCTTTATGGGTACATGTTTCATAAAGTCAACCTTAGTTCTGTAAAGCTGTAGGATCATATCTGAGTCTATTCATGTCTCTCAAATATGACATTTCAGTCAAAACCTTGGTAAAATAACCAGTAATTCCAATGGTGTCCTGTTAAAAAATGAACAGATTCTTATTGAATTTATGCAAATAATTGTAATTTCCATGAAAGAAAGAATACTTACTAAGAGTTTTTGAATTTTAGAGGTTTCAGGTAGAGGGAAAAAATCAATGCTTCAGTTTAAAAACAAATACTTTATGACATTTCTGTATATCATAGATATCTTAAGAGAAAGTTTTCTTAATCTGGAAGAGCAAACATTAGAGAACCAGCAATACTATAAAACAAGAGTCAGAAAAACTGCAATCTTCCTCAGTTCATTTAGTCCCATGTTCCTAATTCTTATTCAGTTTGAATGCAGCCAGCCTTTTTAGTTTTGAAAAGTCTTACCCATTTTAGTTTTAGAATTTTCAAGATGTCAAATACCTGTATGTGTCCTAAAAGTCCTTTTTTTTGAAGATCTGATGAGAGTTCATTATGATGCAATTGATAAGGAAATTTGGTTATTTCTAAGACACATAACACTTCTAATCATAAATATCAATTGATGAACTTATTATCAAAATATTAAAACTATAGGAATTGCAGTTTATTTGAGCAGTCATAGCATTTACCCAAACAATACAGCTTAAGGTTTACCATTATATGACAGTGCTTTTCCAAGTAACTTAGCATACCAAATAAAAAGGCCCATTTGCTCTGTTTACTAAGGCCAGACAGTGTTACAGGAGATCAGTCCTTTCCTAAATTTTGCAATCCAAAATGTTTCCAGTGGTTTAAAAAGGCATCTCAAGGGAGAATCCTTGGGGACAGAAGAAGAAGCTCCCATGTTCCTCCTAGAGAGAAAAGTAGACAGAAATGTAGAGAGAAGGTCCATTGCCAGAAGAATCCCCCCTGACTCCCAGTTGGTGTCCCACACGCAGGATATGTCAGAGGTTCCTGGAATCAAAGCAACCTGAGGCATTCCTCAAACGAAGTTGCTATGATCACTGACCAGCCAACTAAGGGCCCCTGAAGGAGGGATGCCAGCATTCTCCCCATCCCTCCCACTTCCCCATTGCATTCTAGACTAAAAATAGGTACCAGAACCTGGACCTGAGTTTGCCTTACTGAGAAAGCACAGAAGAAACCAACATTTTTAAGCCAAGAAAAACTCTAGAAATGTTTAACAAGAGGGAATTAACCAAGTTTGTAATTTAAGTGGTAGTAGAGGACATTAACTGAAAACAGTAAAGGAAAAAGTCCATCATGATCTAAATGCATTTCAACACGTATATTCTTTATAGCCAACTTCCCTAGGAAACAGTCCCGAGTTGGGTTTTAATTCAATTGGGTACTGGTTTTGGCTAGCTCCCGATGGAGGTCTTGAGGCCTGAGCAGATAGATCAGAGATGTGGAGGGGATCACATTAGACCAATGAGGAGGAAATCTCATATGGGAGTCTTAAGATTGGCAGCCATGCTAGTCACTTAGGTAGCCATCCCATACCCAAACCAGACAATTTTGTATAAGGACAGGAATAAAGAGAGGACATCAAGTTTCTGGGTCTTATACCATTCTGGCCAGGGTACCAACTTTCAGCAAAAAAGAAGGCTTTCTCCTCCCCATAGAGTAGCCATAGGATAGAGGATTCCATCCTGAGCAATTGACATAAAAGTGTTCCAGTAAGACCATACTTCTTGAAAATCCCATGAAGTGAGAGTAAACGAAGAAAAGAACAAGTATTCAGCAAATTTGCACCGAAGCTCAGAGTTCAGATGAAAAGATTCATAGCCCCACACATTGGGTGCTAAATGATGAGGTTTTGTGATGATGGTGGGGTGGTCTGGAGCCAACAGCCAATAAAGAATTCTTGAATACATCTTTGGTGCAAAAAGATGATTTTATTTAAACATGGGGACAGGGCCTGTGGGCAGGAAGAGCTCTACTAGGATCGTGACAGGTAACTCATTATATACACTCACGTTGGGAGGGGGTTAGGGATAGAGCAAGTGTCTAAGGTATTTTGGAAGCAAGGTTTCCAGGACCTTGACGGTCCAGCTGTTGCTAAGGAAATGCCTTTTTTTACTGTTTAGTAAAACTTCAGTCATGAGACCCTTCAGATGTATATCATAAGTTTGAGTATAGTTGGCCATTAAGCTTAGAGTATGATTTCCAGCATATATCTCGGGGGAGCTGAGATAAAGGAAGTTTCCAAAGGAATTTTTATATGTTAAATTAGCCTTACAGGATCCTTGAGGATGGGATAATGTTAAGTTAAAATTCTCTTTTGCCCTAGAAGCATCTGCCGATTTCAAGGATTTGTCAGTGGGCTGTAGGCACGAAGAGAATTTAATTTTCATTTATTTTGTTTTCCTACATTACCACAGCAAGTACCTAAATACCTTTCCTTTGTTCTTGGGTAGCCAGAAGTGTCCAAGAAATATCACACATATTCCACCTGGGGCAGGTGGTGCTGTTAGCCTGTATTTTGCCCTCAGCTTGTCCCACATTCCCTCATCAGTATCACTACTCTCAGGTTTAACTCCTCACACAATGCCACAAGCTCCAGACCTAGTCTCCACTTCTATAGCAAAACTTACCTGATCTATATTTCATGTAGAATTATGACAAGGTGTCTTATAAAATATTTAAATTTGTGGATTTTTTAAGAAGGCAATTGTATTTCAGGATCTTACTTTTCCAATTGATTGGGACTGATTCCAACTTATTTGCAACTGATTTAATCACAGGATGATGTCCGCATTTGGGGGGATATGAAGAAGAGGTCCTTAGTGAAAGCAGAATATGCAGATAAAAGCAGATGTACACTTCACTCTGGATAGGAACAGCCCTGTTTCCTAGTGACATCGGTTACCTACATGAAGTGATCCTCCTACCCAGGGTCTAAGTCCAGAGCCACAGTGAGGACATCATCATTTAAAACCTATGTTACCCCACTGGCTGCTCTGAAAAGCCATCTTTGCATTGTCCAAGGGGATGGGTCTCCTGCTGGCTGCAACCACCTCCATCTCGAACTCTGGACACTTTATTGCCAGAATCCTCGAACGCTTGTTTTCCTTTTAATCTGCTGCATCAGGTCACAGAAGTGCCCAACCCTGTCACAAGTAGTTGTGGACATCAGCTTTGATATCACCAGCCAGGACTTACCAGAGAAGAAGGAAGTTGTGGAGGAGTTGAGAATGGAAGAGATGTGCCTGCTGATGGGAACTCTCAAGAGGAAAATGTGGAACTGGGGGCCAAAACCTACGTAGATGGAAAAGAGAAAGCGGTGGGGAGGAAAAGGAGGAGGAAGGAGACAGTGAGGAACAAGATGGAGGGGAAGGTGAGGAGACTGAGGCAACCATGGGCACATGGCAGCTGAAGATGATGAGGATGAAGATGTGGACACCCTGAAGCAGAAGACTGAGGAGGATGACTGCATAGCAAAAAGAGAAAAACTAAACTTAGCAAAAACAAAGCCCCCACCCAACCCCATAACATGCACAGCCTCTGCTTCCCATCTCAGACTCTAAACAAGGTCACCTTTGAGTGGTGACCTGCCCAGTAGTCCCACATGGGCAGCGCTGTGGCAGGTACTACTCATGCCCTGCCACCCAAAGCCACAATGGGAATCTGCAACGGGAGAAGAAAAAGAACCAAAATTTCCAAGGCGCTGCTATTTTTCTTAAAAGTACTTTAAAAAGGAAATTTTGTATTTTTTATTTACATTTTATATTTTTGTACATAATTTTAGGGGTCAGCCATTTTTAATGATATCGGATTACCAAATTAGTCCTCAACGCATTCTATTTCCTACTTCTGACTTTACCTGTGGTGTGACCATGTTCATTATAATCTCAAAAGAGAAAAAAAAACTTGTAAAAAAAAAAAAAAGCAAAACCAACAGCAACAAAAAATCTTATTCCAAGCATTCTAGTAACTTTTTTTTGCATGTACTTAGCTGCACTATAAATAGTTTTTATGAGATTGTTAAAAAGGCCAAAGTTAAAAGGTTTCTTTGTTTTTCCTTTTTTATTTATGAGGTTGATGGTTTTTTGTTTGTTTATTTGTTTGTTTTGGCCTGTTTGACGTATGTGTGAGACAATTTTGTCCAACAAGAAGCTGGAATTTTGTTTTGCTAAGTTGTTCTAACAACAAACAAAAAAACAAAGCAAATAAAACCTATCTGAGTATAAGTGAGATCTCTTATTTAACTATAGGCGCCAACAATTAAAACCAGAAACAGACAATACTGCTTAAGTTATGTTCTAACTAAAACTAACTGTACTTATTTCTTTGTTGTTTTTCTTGTATTTTTTTTAATTTTTATTTTTTAATTTGTGTCCAAGTTAGCTAGCATATAGTGCAATAATGATTTCAGGAGTAGATTCCAGTGACTCATCCCCTATGTATAATATTCAGTGCTATCCCTATAAGTGTCTTCCTTAATACCCCTTATTCACTTAGCCCATCCCCTTACCCACAACCCCTCCATCAACCCTCAGTTTGTTCTTTGTATTTAAGAGTCTCTTATGTTTTGTCCTCCTCTCTGTTTTTATATTATTTTTGCTTCTCTTCTTTTATGTTCATCTGTTTTATATATTAAATTCCACATATGAGTGAAATCACATATTTGTCTTTCTCTGACTAATTTTGCTTAGCATAATACCCCCTAGTTCCATATATGTTATTGCAAATGGCAAGATTTCATTCTTTTTGATTGTCAAGCAATACTCCATTGAATATATATATATATATATATATATATATATATATATATATATAAAATGCCTTCTTTATCTATTCATTTGTTGATACACATTTAGGCTCTTTCCATACTTTGGCTATTGCTGATAGTGCTGGTATAAACATTGCAGGCACCCCTTTGAAACAGCATACTTGTATCTCTTGGATACATACCTAGTAGGGCAATTGCTAGGTCAAAGGGTAGTTCTATTTTTAACTTTTTGAGGAACCTCCTTAGTGTTTTCCAGAGTGGCTGCACCAGTTTGTATTCAGTAAAGTAGTGCAAAAGAGATCCTCTTTCTCCACATCCTTGCCAACATCTGTTGTTGCCTGGGGTGTTAATTTTAGTCATTCTGACTGGTGTGAGGTGGTTTTAATTTGTATTTCCCTGATGATGAGTGATATTGAGCATTTTTTTTCATGTTTCTGTGAGCCACCTGGATATCTTCTTTGGAAAAGTGTTATTCATGTCTTTTGTCCATTTCTTCACTGTATGATTTGTTTTTTGGTTGTTGAGTTTGATAAGTTCTTTATAGAATTTGGGTTCTAACCCTTTATATGATATGTCATTTGGAAATATCTTCTCCCCCAAAAAAAGAGGTTAGAGTGGAAGAGAGCCAAAGCATAAGAGACTCTTAAAAACTGAGAACAAACTGAGGCTTAATTGGGGGTAGGAGGGAGGGGAGGGTGGGTGATGGGTATTGAGGAAGGCACCTTTTGGGATGAGCACTGGGTGTTGTATGGAAACCAATTTGACAACAAACTTCATATATTGAAAAAAAAAGGAAATATCTTCTCCCATTTCATTGGTTGCTTTTAGTTTGATGATTGTTTCCTTCACTGTGCAGAAGCTTTTTATTTTGATGAGGTCCCAGTAGTTCATTTTTGCTTTTGTTTCCCTTGCCTCCGGAGACGTGTTCAGTAAGAAGTTGCTGCAGGCAAGATCAAAGAGGTTTTTGCCTGCTTTCTCCTCTATGATTTTGATGGCTTCCTGTCTTACACTTAGGTCTTTCATCTATTTTGAGTTTATTTTTGTGTATAGTGTTAAAAAAGTGGTCCAGGTCCAATCTTCTGCATGTTAGTGCCCAGTTTTCCCAGCACCACTTGCTGAAGAGACTGTCTTTATTCCATTGGATACTCTTTCCTGCTTTGTTAAAGATTAGTTGGCTATACATTTGTGGGTCGTTTTCTGGGTTCTATTTTCTGTTCAGTTGGTCTAAGCATCTGTTTTTGTGCAGTACCATACTGTACCGATGATTACAGCTTTGTAATACATGTTGAAGTCCAGGATTTTGATGCCTCCAGCTTTGGTTTTCTTTTTCAGGATTTCTTTGGCTATTTGGGGTCTTTTCTGGTACCATACAAATTTTGGGATTTTTTCTTTCTAGCTCTTGTGAATAATGCTGCTGTTATTTTGATGGGGTTTGCATTGAATATCTAGATTGCTTTGGGTAGTATAGACATTTTAACAATATTTTTCCTTTAAACCCATGAGCATTGAATATTTTTCCACTCTTTTGTGTCTTCTTTGATTTCTTTCATAAGTGTCTATAGTTTTCAGTGTATACGGTTTTCACCTCCTTGGTTGGGTTTATTCCTAGGTATCTTATAGTTTTGGATGCAATTTTTAATGGTATCAAATCCTTGACCTCTCTTTCTGTTGTTTCATTATTGGAGTGTAGAAAAGTAACTGATTTCTGTGCATTGATTTTATATTCTGAAACTTTGCTGAATTTGTGGATCAGTTCTAGCACTATTTTGATGGAATCTTTTGGGTTTTCCACATCGAGTATTATGTCATCTGTGAAGAATGGAAGCTTGACTTCCTCCTTGCCAATTTGGATAACTTTATTATTTTTTGTTGTCTGATTTCTGTGTCTAGGACTTCCAAAACTATGTTGAATAACAGTGGCAAGAGTGGACATCCCATTATGTTCCTGAACTTAGCGGGGGGAAGCTCTTAGTTTTTCCCCATTGAGGATAAATATTAGAGGTGGTACTTTCATATATGGCTTTTATGATCTTGAGGTATGATCCTTCTATCCCTACTTTCTTGAGGGTTTTTATAAAGAAAGGATCCTGTATTATGTAAAATGCTTTCTCTGCATCTAGTAAGAGGATCATGTGGTGCTTGTCCATTCGTTCATTGATGTGATGTATCACATTGATTATTTTGCGGATATTGAACCAGCCCTGCCTCCCATGTGTAAATCCCACTTGGTCGTGGTGAATAATTCTTTTAATGTATTGTTGGATCCATTGGCTAGTATCTTGATGAGGATTTTTACATCCATGTTCATCAGGGAAATTGGTCTGTAGTTTTCCTTTTAGAGGGGTCTTTGTCTGGTTGTGGTAATGCTGGCTTCATAGAATGAATTTGGAAGTTTTCCTTCCATTTCTATTTCTTGGAGTAGCTTCAAAAGAATAGATATTAACTCTTCTTTAAATGTTTGGTAGAATTCCCCTGGAAAGACATCTGGCCATAGACTCTTGTTTTTTGGGAGATTTTTGATTTCTAATTTGATTACTGGTGATGGGTCTGTTCAAATTTTCTTTTTCTTACTGTTTCAGTTTTGGTAGTTTGTATGTTTCTAAGAATTTGATACTTCTTCTAGATTGCCCAATTTATTGGCATATAATTGCTCATTATATTCTCTTATTATTGTTTATATTTCTGCAGTGCTGGTTGTGATCTTTCCTCTTTCATTATTTCTTGATTTTATTTATTTGGGTCCTTTTCTCTTCCTTCTTGATCAAACTAGCTAGGATTTGAGCTGTAAGCACAGACAATTTTGTCAATTTTGTTAATTCTTTCAAAGAACCAGCTCCTGGTTTCATTGATCTGTTCTACTATTTCTGTTTTTGTTATTTTGATAGCATTGATTTCTGCTCTACTCTTTGTTATTCCTTGTTTTCTGCTAGTTTCGGATTTCATTTCCTGTTCTTTTTCCTAATCTTTAAGATATAAGGTCAGGATGTGTATCTGAGACCTTTCTTCCTTCTTTAGGAAGGCCTGGATTGCTATATGCTTCCCTTTTATCACTGCCTTTGCTGTGTCCCAGAGGTTTTGGCTGTGGTGTTATTATTTTAATTGGCTTCCAGGTACTTTTTAATTTCCTCTTTAACTTTTTGGTAAACCCATCAATTCTTTAGTAGAATGTTCTTTAGTCTTCAAGTATTTGTTTTCTTTCCATTTTTTTTTTTCTTGTGGTTGATTTCAAGTTCATAGTGTTGTGGATTGAAAAAATGCGTGGTATGATCTTGAACTTTTTGTACTTGTTTGGGGCTAATTTGTGTCTCAATGTATGATCTATTCTGGAGAATGTTTCATGTGCATTTGAGAATAATGTGCATTTGTTGCTTTAGTATGAAATGTTCTGCATATATATGTTTATGTTAAGTCCATCTAGTCCAGTGTGTCATTCAAAGCTATTGCTTCCTTATTGATTTCTGTTTAGATGATCTGTCCATTGCCACAAGTGGGGTGTTGAAGTGCCCTACTATTATGGTCTTATTATCAATGAGTTTCTTTATGTTTGTGATTAATTGATTTATATATTTAGGTGTTTACATATTAGGGGCATAAATGTTTATAATTGTTAGGTCTTCTTGGTGGATGGACCCCTTATTTATGATATAATGCCTTTCTTCATCTCTTTCTTTTAAATCAGTCTTTCTTTTAAAATCTAGATTTTTCTGAGGGGCATTTGGGTGGCTCAATTGGTTGAGCGTCCGACCTCAGCCCAGGTCATGGTCTCGTGGTTCACAAGTTCAAGCCCCATGTCAGGGTCTGTGCTGACAACTCAGAGCCTAGAGCCTGTTTTGGATTCTATGTCTCCTTTCTCTGCCCTTTCCCTACTCAAGCTCTGTCTCTCTCTTTTTCTCTCTCTCTCAAAAAAAAAACATTAAAAATTTTAAAAATAATAAAATAAAATAAAATCTAGATTGTCTGATATAAGTATGGCTTCTCTGGCTTTCTTTTGGTGACCATTAGCATGAGAGATGGTTCTCCATCTCCTTGCTTTCAATCTAAAGGTGACTTTAGGTCTAAAATGGGTCTCTTGTAAGAATCATATAAATGGATCTTGTTTCCTGACCCATCCTGTCTCCCTATGTCTTTTGATTAGAGCATTTAGTCCATTGACATTTAGAGTGAGTATTGAAAGCTATGAATTTATTGCCATTGTGTCACCTGTAGAGATGGAGTTTCTGGTGGTATTCTCTGGTTCTTTTCAGTCTTTGTTGCTTTTGACTTTTTTTGTCTTTTCTCCCCTCAGAGAGTCCCCTTTAAAATATCTTGCAGGGGTGGTTTAGTGGTCACAAACTCCTTTAGTTTTTGTTTGTGTGGAAACTTTTTATCTCTCCTTCTATATTGAATGAGAGCCTTGCTGGATAAAGAATTCTTGGCTGTGTATTTTTCTGATTCAGCACATTGAATATATCCTGCCACTCCTTTCTGGCCTGCCAAGTTTCTGTGGATAGGTCTGCTTTGAACCTACCTGATCTCTCTTCCCTTGTAAGTTAAGGACTTTTTATTCCTTTGTGGCTTTCATGATTCTTTCCTCATCTGTGTATTTTGTGAATTTGACTATGGTATACCTTGTTGATGGTTCGATTTTGTTGGATCAAGTGGGAGTTCTTGGAATTTGATGGCTGTGCCTTTCCCCAGCTTAGGACAGTTTTCTGCTATGATTTGTTCATATAAAGCTTCTACCCCTTTTTCCCTCTCTTCATCTTCTGGGATCCCTATGATTCAGATACTATTTTTTTTCTAACGAGCCACTGAATTCTCTAATTCTTATATCATGTTTTTTTTTTTTGTCTTAGTTTCCCTCTTTTTCTGCCTCATTATTATCCATAAGTTTGTCTTCTACATAGCTGATTCACTGCTCTCCTTCATCCATCCCTGCCACCGTGGCATCCATTTGAGATTATATCTCAGTTACAGCATTTTTAATTTCATCCCTACTAGATTTTACTTCTTTCATCTGTGCAGAAATGGATTCTATGGTTTTATCAACCCTAGCGAGTATTCTTATTATCATGATTCTAAATTCTGGTTCAGACGTCTTGCTTGGATCTCTATTGATTGAATCCTAGCTGCCATTTCTTTTTGTTCTTTCCTTTGGAGTGAATTACTTTGTTATATCATTTTGGAGGAAGAAAAAATTAAAAAAAAAAGTTAAAACATTAAAAGCAAGACCAAAAAAATCAAATAAAGGATTCTAGGTCCTAGATGTGCTCAGTCTGGTTGTTGAAAGAAGCTTGATAGAATTGAGAAGAAAGGGAAAGAAAAGACAGAAAAGAAAAGAAGAAAGGAAAAGAAAAGGAAAGAAAAGAAAAGAGAGGAAAATAAGGAAAACGTTTGAAAATTAAAAAAGTAATACAATTAAATAGCATAAAATGAAATGATGAAAGTAAAACATAATTTTAAAAATTTACAAAAAAGTAAAAAAAACAAAAAAAATTAAAGAAAAATCTTTTCTTTAAAAACGGAAAATAAAAACAAATTTTTTCTCTTTCTGTATTCATGAATAAGAAAACAAAAGAAAAGTAATAAAAAGTAACAGAAGGACTAGTGAACAAAGGGAATATGATTGAAATTGCCTCCAGTTTTCCTTAGAAGTCAAACTATGAAGCACTTTGTAGTCTGTAACGTAAGCAGTTGGAGTGGCTTGCAGTTTTCCTCCAGAGCGCAGTTGGCAAAGTTAGACACGGCTTGGTGTAACTGCTCCATTTTCCACTAGATGGTGCTGCTTAACTTACTGGGGTGGATCCTTGTGGTGTGTGTATGCTTGTATGTGCATGCACCGGAGAGGTTAAAATGGCATCACCCAGCTACTTAGTCTCTGGTATCAGAACTCTGTGCTCTCACCAACCGGCAATCAAGCACCCCTCCCTTGTCAAGCTTCCATCCACTCCCAACTCCTACACCATCCATGACCAAGGCATCAGCCTGCTAAGTGGCACCTCCCTCCTGAGTTTTATCTCAGATGGGGCTGTGTTTCCAAACTCATCACTCCTGAGGTCCCAGCAGCTTTGATCCTCTCAGACCCTATGAGGGAAGGTCTCACTGTGCAATGACCAGGTGCCAGCCTGCCCCCAGAAACGTTCACATGACTGTGCTGCTGCAGATGCCCAGATACTGCAGCAGGGTGCCAGCCGACCCCAGAAAAGTTCACGTGATTATGTAGCAGCATTTCAGGGATTATGGTTAATCTCAACACACATCTGGTGCCAAGCTTCAGCACGCCTTAATGTCCTTATTCCAACACCAGCAAATGTGGCTATTCTCCAAGACCCGCTGGGACCTTTGCCTGTGGGGAAGCTGCACAGCCTCTACCAAATGTTCCCTCAGCAGGGGAACTGCCTCTCCATGTGTGATCTGAGGACCCCTCAGACCTTTCTGTCTGCTTCTGGTGATTTGCCCTTCCTACCAGAGCTCCACCAGGTATTGAGCTGTGGATTTTCAGACTCTGCACTCCCCTGTTCATAGAGTTTTAAGGGTATCCAAACCCTCACCTTTATCCTTTGTCCTTTATCATTTCTCCCTTTCTTGTTAAGTTCCTTATGGGTGTTTCCACTCTTTCTCTTTCTCTCCATCTGCTATTTGGGGGAGTGTTTTTCCTGTATTCTCCCCAATCTCCCTCTTTCTCCTCAAGCAAAAACAGCTCCCTACCCACCAGGGTTTCTCTTCCCCCCAATTCTCCTCTCTGCACTGTGTACCTTCTGAGTTCTGTGGTTCAAGTTATGCATACTATTGTGTTAATCCTCAGATCAATTTTATAGGTGTTCAAGATTGTTTAGTGTTGATCTAGCTGCATTTCAGGGATGAGGGATTCAAAAAATTTCCATGTTGTTCTGCCATCTTCCAATTGCATTTACTTCTTATTACACTTTCTTGATGCACTGGTGAAGGTGTTTGGCTATGACTGAAACATCTCTACCACCAGACCAGAAAAGCCCTGATAGCAACAGAATTCTTAGAAGACCACACCCCACACAACTCTTTCCCTGTACATGATCATTGGCTGAGTACATACCAACCCCGCCCATGATCACAAGCTCTCTGCCTACTCCCTTGCACATACCACCATTGAACCTCTCCTTATAAAAATCTAAGTATCCATCATGTAGGTGGAGAGATGGATTGTTAAGGTTTTAGACTGCCACCTCCTCCTAGCAGTGGGCACCCAAAATAAATTTCTCCATTTCTTTTTTCCAAACCTTTATCTCTTGAGTTGTTCCACAACAGTGTTGGAAAACCTAGCTAGGAGCTGTGCCTTTGATTTCTCCAGCCCTTTTGAGGTGCTATGGGTCAGGGCACTTGATTATGGCAGTGTACCAGGGCTTACCCATTTATTTCCTGAGTTGGTGACTGTGATAGATCATTGAGTAAAATGGGCATTAGTGCCCAAATGTATTTCTTTTCCCACGAGGATTCTTAGTATTAAATGTGAAAATAGATGTGAGCATATTTTAAAATTCTAAATATCTATTCAGATTTAAGCATTGATAATCACACAATAATAATACTAGCTATCATTGATTATACCATAGGCTAGGCATCGTTTTAGAATCTATATTTGCTTTACCTTGTTAAGTAATAAAAAAATTCAACCTGGAAATTTTAAATGTTTAATTGACTTTGTTAATTAAAGAATTTTCAGCATCTCACCTAGCAAGCAGAGGGAAGCTCCAAAGGGCCATATAAAGGAAAATGTTATTAAAGGATAAGAAAATCATAAAAAGTGAAAAAAAAGGATTATTTCAGATGAAGTCACCTTTTGGGAACAAAAGTGTCTTATTAGGTGAATTGCCTCATATTCCTTTGAGTGATGGGTAGGGCCCATGTGACAGATTACCTTATTGGTGCTGATCAGAAAATTTCTAACTGACCAGTGAAAACTATATTTTCTGGGGGAGGTTGAAACTATAATTAGGTTAGGTATTATGCCCTGGTTTGGTGATGTGGCCTAATAAAAGTGGCTACATCTTGGGCATATGGTTTCCTTTTTAACAACTTCTAATGTTTGCATCTGAGAAATTATCCCCATGATATGAAGAAAAAAAAACAAACTACTTACATTGACTACATAATCTCAATCCAAATCACCCTTGCCCAGTGTGCTCTGTGATGCTGGGGCTGAAAGTTTCAAACTACATGTTTATAGACACCTTGTCAACTGAGTTTCAGTCAGTTCCTGACAATAAGAGGCACTGGAATGTGACTGGAGACTGCGGGTTGGGAAGAGTCTCTCTATTCTGATTCCTACTGTCATGTTGCAGCAACAGTCTGGAACTGCAGCTCCTTACCTTTAGCCCCCTTAATATTCTCACAAATCAGAGCATTAGCTACATGTGACATCTCAGGATCCAAGACATGTTTTTCTTAGAAGTCTTAACTCGAATACAAGTTAGACCTCCACAGTTCTGAGAATCAGATACTTGGCAAACCCACAAAGTTTTCAGCACTTGACAGATGGTAACTCTTTCTGACTACTGGAATTCTGTAATGTCACTTCTATTTTGTTCCCCAAAGACTAGGAATAACAATTCTTTTTAATTTCTGAGTATCTAGGTTACCTTAGTATCTACTTTTTGTTCCATCTGTCTTCTAACACCTATATATCTAATTTCTTGAATTTTATTCCACTCTGTTTGGAAAGTCTTGAGAGTTTTCTACTGCCTGAACCAGTGCACCTGCTAGAAGCTTCCTAGGATAGTTAGTGCTATCCTCCAGTGCTACTAACTCCAAATATCTATGTTCTTTTCTTTCTCTTACACTATATTTAAAATATTAATTGTCAGCATTAATCAAATGTCTTAAGTTCCAGATTCGTATCAGGAGCATTACATATGCTATTATAAAAATTTTTAACGTTTATTTACTTTTAAGAGAGAGGCAGAGTGTGAGTGGGGGAGGGTCAGAGAGAGAGAGGAAGACACAGAATCTGACAGCACAGGCTCCAAGCTGTCAGCACAGATCCCGATGTAGGTCTCGAAACTACTTACCATGAAATCATGACCTGAGCTGAAGATGAATGCTTAACCAACTGAGCCTCCCGGTACTCCAACATATGCTTTTTTTAAAGGGGACATTTTTATCCTCTTTGGCTGAAACCCTCCTGTGTTTGCAGACTACCAATATTATAAGCACAGTGAACCTCTAGTACTGAGATGAAAACGTCAGGCCTTTCCTAGACTATTTTGGAGATAGAATAGACTCATGTTCAGCTCTGCCAGTTTTCATGACCATTCTTGACTTCTGGGAACTACAGGTGCTCCCCCTGAGGGACAGCTACCAGGAAGTCAAGTTCCTGGGGGAAGTGAGGGAAGCAGTGCAGGTGACAGAATTCCAGCACCTATGAGGTTGGAGATGCAGAGTAAGCTGGAGTATTTGATTCTCCCAACTGTTTTTGACAGCTTAATTGAATCTATAAAACCCTTAGCATACAATTCCAGCTTGCATATTTAGTGAATTTACTTGTTTTAAAGTCAATTAGGTTAATTTCCGGTACTACAGCTAAGACTCCTGACTGATAACAGCAGTTAACAGATAACAGACTGATAACTGCAACAATTTTGCAGGATAAGTCAAATCTGAATTTGCAGATAAGAATCCCGAGACTTTGATGTGTTGGGTCAGCTTGTCCCAAATCACAAGAGTAGGCTTGTGTCTGAGCTGAGATGCAAAATCAGGTCTAACTCTAAAGCTTTTATTCTTAAGTACATTAGAGTCCTTCTCCAACACTTTTCTCAATGCAAATTAATCCAGCATCAATCTTTATTTTTTCAAAATTTTGTTTCAGGAGTAGAATACAGTGATTCATCACTTACATACAACACCTGGTGCTCATTATAATAAGTGCCTCCTTTAACACCCATCACCATCTAGTCCATCCCCCACCCACCCTCATTTTGTTCTCTATAGTTAATAGTCTCTTATGGTTTGTTTCCCTCTCTCTTCTTTCCCCCATCCCATATGTTCATTTATTTTATTTCTTAAATTCTACATATGAGTGAAGTCATATGGTATTTGTCTTTCTCTGAAAAATTTATTTCACTTAGCATAATACACTCTAGCTTCATATAGATATACCATACATATACCAAATCTTCCTTATCCATTCATTAGTTGTGGACATTTGGGCTTTCTCCAGAGCTTGGCTTTTGTTGATAATGATTTTATGAACATCAGGGTGCATGTACCCATTCAAATCTGTATATTTGTATCCTGTTGGTAAATACCTAGTAGTGCAATTGCTGGGTCTTAGCATAGTTCTATTTTTAACTTTTTGAGAAATGTTTATACTGTTCTCCAGAGTGGCTGCACCAGTATGTATTCCCACAACAGTGCAAGAGGGTTCTCATTTCTTTACATCCATGCCAATACCTGCTTTTTCTTGTGTTTTAATTTTAGCCATCTGACAGGTGTGAGGTGGTTTTGCTTTGTATTTCCCTGATGATTAGTGATGTTGAACATCTTTTCATATGACTGTTAGCAATCTGGAGGTCTCCTTTGGAAAAATGTATATTCATGTCTTCTGACCACTTCTTAGCTTGTTTGTTTTGTTTTGTTTTGTTTTGTTTTGGGGGGGTGTTGAGTTTGATAAGTTTCTTATAGATTTTGAATACTAACCTTATATCAGATATGTCATTTGCAAGTATATTCTCCAGTTCTGTGGGTTGTCTTTTAGTTTGGTTGAGTGTTTCCTTCGCTATGTAGGAGTTTTTATCTTGATGAAATCCCAATACTTCATTTTTGCTTTTGTTTCCCTTGCCTCGGGCAATGAGTCTAGCAAGAAGTTTTTCCAGCCAAGGTCAAAGAAGTTGCTGCCTGTGTTCTCTTCTAGGATGTTGATGCTTTCCTATATTACATTTTGGTGTTTCAAACATTTTGAATTTATTTTTGTGTATGGTGTAAAAAAGTGGTCCAGGCTCAACCCTCTGCATGTTGCTGCCCAGTTTTCCCAATTTTATTTGTTGAAGAGAAAGTTTTTTTCACTGAATATTCTTTCTTGATTTGCCAAAGATTAGTTAACCATATAGTGGTGGGTCAATTTCTGGGTTTTCTATTCTGTTTTACTGATCTGTGTATCTGTTTTTGTGTCAGTACAATACTGTCTTGATGACTACAGCTTTATAATATAGCTTGACATCCATAATCATGACGCTTCCAGTTTTTTTTTTTAATAAAGATTACTTTGGCTCTTCAGGGTCTTTTGTGGTTTCATACAAATTTTAAGATTGTTTGCTCTAGCTATGTGAAAAATACTGGTGGTATTTTTATGGGGATTGCATTAAACGTGTAAATTGCTTGGGGTACTATACAGACTTTAATGACATTTGATCTTACAATATATGAGCATGAAATACTTTTCCATTTCAAATTCTTTCTTTAATGTTCTATAATTTTCAGAGTACAGATTTTTTAAATCTTTGGTTAGGTTTATTCCTAGGTATCTTTTTTTTTGGTGCAATACAAATGGGATCAATTCCTTGATTTGTTTTTCTGCTCCTTCATTATTGGTGCATAGAAATACAACAGATTTCTGTACACTAATTTTATGTCCTGTACCTTTTCAAAATTTATTGAGGATATTACCCATGGTTCTTTTTTATATGACCTTTATGATCTTGAGGTATGTTCTTTCTATTCCCACTTTCTTCAGGGTTTTTATCAATAAAGGATGCTGTATTTTATCAAATGCGTTCTCTGCATCTATTGTGAGGATAATGTGGTTCTTTTCCTTTCTTTTATTGATATGATGTATCACATTGATTGATTTGTGATATTGAACAACCCCTGAAGTTGGGAAATAAATTCCACTTGATCATGGTGATAAATTCTTTTAATGTATTGTTAGAATCTGTTTGTTAGTATCTTGTTGAGAATTTTTGCATCCATGTTCATCAGGGAGATTGGTCTGTATTCTACATTTTAGTGGGATCTTTGGTGTTGGGATCAAGGTAAAGTCGACCTCATGGAATGACTTTGTAAGTTTTCCTTCCATTTCTACTTTTTTGAACAACTTGAAAAAATAGGTATTAACTCTTCTTTGGATGTTTAGTAAAATTCCCCTGGGAATCCATCCAACCTTGGACTCTTGGTTATTGGGAGAGTTTTGGTTATTAATTTTTTTAATGTTTATTTATTTTTGAGAGAGAGAGAGAGAGAGAGAGAGAGCGAGAGAGCAGGGCAGGGTAAGAGAGAGGGAGACACAGAATCCGAAGCAGGCGCCAGGCTCCGAGCTATCAGCACAGAGCCCGATGTGGGGCTCGAACTCACGAACCATGAGACCACGACCTGAACCAGTCAGACGCTTAACTGACTGAGCCACCCAGGCACCCTTGGAGAGTTTTGATTATTAATTCAATTTATTTACTGGTTATGGGTCTGTTCAAATTTTCTACTTCTTCCTGTTTCAGTTTTGGTAGTTTATATGTTTCTTGGATTTTGTCCATTTCTTTCAGATTATCCAATTTGTTGGCATACAATTACTCATAATATTCTCTTATTATTGTTTGCATTTCTGCAGTGCTGGCTATGATCTCTCCTCTTTCATTATTGATTTTATGTATTTGGGTCCTTTCCCTTTTCTTTCTGATAAAACTGGCTAAGGGTTTATAAATTTTGTTAATTCTTTCAAAGAACCAGCTCCCGGTTTCATTGATCTGTTCTACCGTTTTGTTTTGTTTTGTTTTGTTTT
This sequence comes from Puma concolor, assembly GCF_028749965.1. Taxonomy (NCBI): domain Eukaryota; kingdom Metazoa; phylum Chordata; class Mammalia; order Carnivora; family Felidae; genus Puma; species Puma concolor. The sequence continues at coordinate 84,475,742 of NC_141676.1, forward strand.
TTCTTTTGATATCATTAATTTTTGCTCTAATCCTTATTATTTCCATTTTTCTGCTATTTTGGGCTTTATTTGCTATTCTTTTTCCAGTTCCTTAAGGTGTGAGGTTAGGTTGTGTATTTGATATATTTCTTCCTGTTTTAGGAAGGCCTGGGTTGCTGTATATTTCCTTCTTATTCCTGCCTTTACTGCATCCCAGAGGATTTGGACTGTCATGTTTTCCTTTTCATTAGCTACTTTTTAATTTCTTGTTTAATTTCTTCATTAATGACTCCTTCATTCTTAGTAGGATGTTCTTTAGTATCCATATATTCATGGTCTTTTCAAATTTTTTCTTGTGGTTGTTTTTACAGTTTCCTAGCACTGTAGTCTAAAATATGCATGGTATGATCTCAATATTTTCCCACTTATTGAAGGCTGATTTGTGACCCAGTATCTTATCTATTCTGGATAGTGTTCCATGTGCATTTTAGAAGAATGTGATTCCACTGCTTTAGGATGAAGTGTTCTGAATATATCTGTTAAGTCTATCTGATCTAGTGTGTCATTCAAAGCCATTGTTTCCTTGTTGATTTTCTGCTTAGATAATCTGTCCATTGCTATAAGTGGAGTATTAAAGTTCCCTACTATTATGGTATTGTTATCAATGAGTTTCTTTATGTTTGTAACTAAATGTTTTATATATTTGGATTCTTCCAAGTTGGGGTTATAAATATTTATAAGTGTTAGATATTCTTGGTAGATAGATCATTTAATTATGATATAATGTCCTTCTTCATCTCTTGTTACATTATTTTCTTTTAAATCTAGTTTGTGTGATGTAAGTATGGTTACTTTGGCAATTTTTTTTGACATCCATTAGCATGACACATAGTTCTCTATCCCCTTACTTTCAATCTGCATGTTTCTTTAGGGCTAAAATGAGTCTCTTGTAGGCAAGATATAGATGAATTTTTAAAAAAATACATTCTGATACCCTCTGTCATTTTGTTGGAGCATTTAGTCCATTTACATTTAGAGTGATTATTAGTGCCATTGTGTAGCCTGTAGAATTGATGTCTCTGGTGATGTTCTCTGGTCCCTTCTAGTCTTTTTTGCTTTTGGTCTTTTTTGTTTTGTTTTGTTTTTTCACCACTCAAAGCACCATCAATGATGAGGTTTTAGGGGTGTTCATGGGGTGTGGAGCCAACAGCCAAGAAAGACATCCTTGGTGAAAAAGGTGATTTTATTAAAAAGTACAGGGACAGGACCCATGGGCAAAAGAGCTGCACTGGGGTTGTGAAAAGTGGCTCCTTATATAAAATGAAGTTGGGGAGGTAAAGTCAAATAGGAGGCCTCCAGAGGGACTTTGATAAGCTAAAGACGACTCCTCAGATACTTGAGGCCTTGTTATTGTCATGCTAAGGTTGGTTTTTCCTCTAGCAAAGCATTAACATTAAGAAAGTATGGAGTTCCTGCAGAAATGTTTTACTCTGCCTGCCTCAAGTATCTGTTATTGGGCTGCAGGTTATAAGGAAATATAATTTTACCTGTCATTTCTTTTTTGCCTTTGTTCCCCATATCACTATGGAAGGGTGATGTTGGGCTTCTAGGGAACTGAATCTATAGGTTTCTGGATATTAGGCTATTGATAAGACTGCATTTTTCTTGTAATTTACTAAGATATTTATAAACTGATGGAGACTCATGTCCTGTATTACTGTAATCCCTATCAGTTAGCCATTTGTTTCCTTCCTTTCCTTTATCCTTGGGCAGCCAAAGTGCCTGAAGATTATCACACATATCCCACCTGGGGGGAGGGGTGTGCTAGCTTATATTTTGCCCTCAGCCTGCCCCAGGCTCCTTCATCATTCAACATTTCTTGAAGGCCTGGTGTCATAATCACAAACTCCTTTAGTTTTTGTTTGTCTGGAAAACTCTTTATTGCTCCTTCTATTTTAAATCCAGCCTTTCTGGATAAAGAATTCTTGGCTGCATATCTTTCCATTTCCACACTTTGAATATATCCTGCCACTTCTTTCTGGCCTGCCAAGTTTCTGTGGAAAGATCTGCTGCAAACCTGACCTGTCTTCCCTTGTGAGTAAACAGCTTTTTTCCATTATTGCCTTCATAATTCTTTCTTTAACTGTGTATTTTGTGAATTATTATATGCCTTTGTGATGTCAATTTTTGTTGAATCTAATGGGAGTTTTCTGTGCTTCTTAGAATTTAATGTCTGTGTTCTTCCCCAGATTAGGAAAATTTTAAGTTATAATTTGTTCACATAAACCTTCTGCCCCTTTTTATCTCTCTTCATGTTCTGGGATTTCTATAATTTAATTGTTATTCTTTTTTAATAAGTCAATGAGTTCTCTAAGTCTTGTGTCATGATCTTTTGTCTTTGTTTCCCTCTCTTTTTCTACTTCATTATTTTCCATAATTTTATCTTCTATCTCACTGATTTGCTGCTCTGTTTCATCCATCCTTATCATCACAGCATCTTTTTGAGATTGCATCTCAGTAATTGGGTTTTTAATTTCAGCCTGACTAAATATTCATTCTTTTATCTTCACAGAGAGGGATTTTCTCGTGTCTTTATGCTTTTTCAATTTTAAGATATCTTACTTATATCTGTGTTGATTAAATCCCTGGCTAATTTCTTCCTGTTCTTTATTTTTGGGCCAGTTCTTCCATCTTTTCATTTTGGAGGAAGAAAAAAAAATTGAAAAAATGAAAATTAAAAAAGAAAAAAAAGAAGCAAAACAAATCAAATAAAAAAGGTAGCTCCTAGGTGTGTGTCAGTCTGCTTGTGGAGAGAAGCTTGTCAGAATTGAGAAAAAAGACAAATACAAAAAAAAAGTTAAAAAAATTGTTTAAAATAAAAAAAAAATTAAGGGGCGCCTGGGTGGCTCAGTTGGTTAAGTGGCCAACTTCGGCTCAGGTCATGATCTCACGGTCCGTGAGTTCAAGCCCTGCGTTGGGCTCTGTGCTGACAGCTCAGAGCCTGGAGCCTGTTTCAGATTCTGTGTCTCCCTCTCTCTGACCCTCCCCAGTTCATGCTCTGTCTCTCTCTGTCTCAAAAATAAATAAACGTTAAAAAAATAAAATAAATAAAATAAAAAATTAAATAATGAAATATAATTAAATAAAATAAATCAGATAAAAAATTTTTAAAAAGTATAAAAGAAATTTCTCTTTTTGTGTCTAAGAAAGAGAAAGGAAGAAAGAAGAAAAGAAAATGATGTAAGCAAAAACAGGAGCAAAGAAAATGAACAAATAAACTAACCAGCAAACAGAATGAAACAAATGAAATTACAACTGGTTTCTCCTAGAACTGAAAGTATGCAGCACACTAATGTCCATAGACTAAGCAGGTGGAAGGGATTTGTGCTGGCTTCTGAGGGATGTGCCTGGAGGGCACAGGTGGGCAGAACTTGGTGTAACAGCTCCATTCTCCACTTGGTGGTGCTGCTTAGCTTACTGGGGTTGATCCGTGTGTGTGTGTGTGTGTGTATGTGCACAAGCTAGAAGTGAAAAATGGATTCACCCATCTCCCTAGTCTCTGGTGTAGGAGTCCCATGCCCTCACTGACCTGTGATCAGGCACCCCTCCTTTATTTCAGGCCTTGATCTGTTCCTTTCTTCTACTCTGTGTCTAAGCTATCTACCTGCCAGGTGACACCTCCCTCCAAAGTTTTATCTCAAAGTTTTATCTCAAAACCTCATACTTCAGAGACCCTGCAGCTTGGGCCTGACTGTCTGGGGCAGTGACTCACAGAGCAATGGCCAGGTGCTGGCTTGTCCCAGAAAACTTTTGTGCAATCACTAAAGAGCAGAGGCCCAGAGTTCATGGCAAATTGCACCACAGAGCCTGCACCAGGTTTTGCTCCCTCTGGTGTCTTTGTTCCAATATCAGGAAACCTGGCTGCTCTCCTGGATCTGCTGGGATCTTTCCCTGTTGGAAGGCCATCTGGTCTCTACCAAATGCACTCCAATCAGGAGATCCACTTCTCCCCAGGTGGCACACAAACCCCCAGACCATGCTGCCTTCTCGTGAAGATTCACCCTATCTCCTCACCAGAGCACCACCAGGCACTGAGCTCTGAACCTTTAGACTCAATCCTGGCAGTATTGAATACCTTTTCTTTTTCCCCATCAATGTTTTGGGGGAACAGATTTTTTTGTCCTGTCCCCTGAGAGTATTTTCACTCTTTGTCTTTCTCTCCAGCAACTTTCAGGGGGAGTGCTTTTCTTGCACTACCTTGATGTGCTGCACTTTCCCCCTTTCTCTGTCTCTGTCCTCTCCATGAAAATGGCTCCCTACCCTCTGGGGTTCCACAGGTTTTCTCTCCTCCAGTTCACTTCTCTACACCTGTACCTGCCACATTCTCTGGTTCATATTATGCAGATTGTTGCATTAATCCTTAGATCAATTTCTTAGGTGTTCAAAGAGATTTGTTGCTGATCTATCTGGTTTTAAGGACAAGACAAACTCAGCATCACCATACTACTCTGCCATCTCAACTCCTTAAAGTTTGTACCTTTTATTAGCTTTACCCATTTGCCCACAACTGCCCCCCACCTCTGGCAATCACCAATCTCTTTTTTTTCAACCATTCATCTTTTCAACCATTAATTCTTTTTTTTTCAACCATTCATCCCTCAATAAGCACTTAAATAGTTTTCATGTCTAGATTTAAATAATGCTGCAATGAACAAGAAGATGTCAATATCTCTTCAAGATAGTAATTTTTAGGGACGCCTGGGTGACTCAGTCGGTTAAGCGTCCGACTTCGGCTCAGGTCACGATCTCGCGGTCCGCGAGTTCGAGCCCCGCGTCGGGCTCTGGGCTGATGGCTCAGAGCCTGGAGCCTGCTTCCAATTCTGTGTTTCCCTCTCTCTCTGCCACTCCCCGTTCATGCTGTGTCTCTCTCTGTCTCAAAAATAAATAAAGGTAAAAAAAAAAAAAGATAGTAATTTTTATTCCTATACTCAATAGTGAAATTGATGGTTTAAATGATAGTTCTATTTTTATTTTTTTGTTATTTAAAAAAATTTATTGAGGAGCCTCTATAGCGTTTCCATAGTGACTGTACCAATTTGCCTCCATACCAACAGTGTACAAAGTTCACTCTCCTCCACATCCTCATTGACACTTGTCTCTTGCTCTTTTGATAATGGCCATTAACAGATGAAGTGATATTTTATTGTGATATTTGCATTTCCCCATTGATTAGTGATGCTGAGTACATTTATATGTATCTGTTTCTCATTTGTATTTTTTCTTTGTAAAAACGTCCATTTAGTTCCTCTGCCCTTTTTTTAATTAAAAGCATTTTTTCTATTGAGTTGTATGAGTTATTTTGGATTAAAAATTTAATTATACATTATACTACATTTTATTTTCCTAGTACTTGTTAACAATATTGTGTCATTGTTTTCTTTCCTTGTAAGTATATCCAGATCATGCATTAAAAATCCTGTAATTTGGGATAAGAATGCAGACACTGGATTCCTAAGTTACCACTTATAGGTCTGTGATTTTGTGCAAATATTGAACATTAATGGAGATGGTACCAGAAAAAAATATTTAGCCCATGACAAGCATTCCATATATTTTTTAGTTATTCTTATTGAAGATTTTTATTCAAAAAGTATTTTCAAGAGGCATATTGGATAAAGGGTTACTATCTAAAGATACAAAGAACTTACCAAACTCAACACCCAAAACAACAAATAATCCAGTGAATAAATAGGCAACAGACACAAATAGACAGTTTTCCAAAGAAGACATCAGATGACTGAGACACATGAAAAGATGCTCAACAGCACTCATCACCAGGCAAATGCAAATCAATACCACAACGAGCTACCACCTCACAGCTGTCAGAATGGCTAAAATTAACACCTCAGGAAACAATAGATATTGTGGAGAAAGGGGAATCCTTTTGTATTATTTGTCGGAATGCAAACTGGTGCAGCCACCGTGGAAAACAGTATGGAGGTTCCTCAAAAAAATTGAAAATAGAACTGCCCTATGATCCAGCAATTGCTCTACTAGGTATTTTTCCAAAGGACACATAAAAGCTAATTCCAAAGGGCACATGCATCACAATGTTTATAGCAGTGCTATCAACAATAGTCAAATTATGGAAAGAGCCCAAATTTCCATCAGCTGATGGATGGATAAAGAAGATGTGGTATATAAATAAAATGGAATACTACTCCGTGATGAAAATGAGTGAAATCTTGCCATTTACAACAACATAGATGGAACTAGAGTGTATTATGCTAAATCAGTCAGAGAAAGATATATAATTTCATTCATATGTGGAATTTGAGAAACACAACAGATGGAACTTGAGGAAGGGAAGGAAAAATGAGATAAAAACACAGAAGGAAGCAAACCATAAGAGACTCTTAAATAAAGAGAACAAACTGAAGGTTTCTGGATGGAAGGTGGTGGGATGATGGGTAAAATGGGTCATGGACATTAAGGAGGGCAATTTTTTGGAATGAGCACTGGGTGTCATATGTAAGAGATATTCACTGGGTTCCACTCCTGAAGCCATGACAATATTGTATGTTAACTAACTTGAATTTAAATTTAAGGGGCGCCTGGGTGGCGCAGTCGGTTAAGCGTCCGACTTCAGCCAGGTCACGATCTCGCGGTCCGTGAGTTCGAGCCCCGCGTCGGGCTCTGGGCTGATGGCTCAGAGCCTGGAGCCTGTTTCTGATTCTGTGTCTCCCTCTCTCTCTGCCCCTCCCCCGTTCATGCTCTGTCTCTCTCTGTCCCAAAAAAAATAAATAAACGTTAAAAAAAAATAAATTTAAAAAAAATCCTGAGGGAGAGGAAGATGGCAGCGTAGGAAGACACTGGGCTCACCGCGTCCTGGTCATCACTTAGATTCCACCTACACCTGCTTAAATAACCCAGAAAACCACCAGAAGACTAGGAAAACGGATTCTCTGGAGCCAAGCACAGACGAGAGGCCCATGGAAGAGGGTAGGAAGGGTGGAGAGGCGATGCACACTACATGGACTGGTGGGAGGGAGCCGGGCTGGAGAGGCAGCCCCCCAGCCAAACAGAGACCCCGAGTCTGGCTACAAAAGCAGAGGGGCCAGAGGGAATGTGTTCTGACAGCAAGCCGGACTTAACATCTGGAAAGTTATAGGTTAACAGCTCTGCTCAGAGAGTGGTAGGGCTGGAGGACAACAGGAGGGAGAGGTGCTGAGTCCCGGACAACAGAGCTCAGCATGGCTGGGAGCAAAGGCGAACTCGAGCACCATCTCCCTTGCCCATTCCCCAGCCAAAATCCCAAAGGGAACCAGTTCTCGCCAGGGAACTTACTTGCACCGTGCAAACACCCAACACTATGCTTCTGCGGGTCCATTCCTCCAGAGATGGGTCTGCCCTCCCAGTGCTGCAGGGCGCCTCCCGAAGCCAATCACTGAAAGATAAGAGAGCTGAGCCTGCCCCTCCCGCCCCTGTGCACATTGCCTATCCACCCCAGCTAATACAGCAGATCCCAGCACCACAAGCCTGGCAGTGAGCAAGTAGCCCAGAGAGGCCACACTACCCCACAGTTATCCCTCCGCTAGAAGAGGGGAAGAGAAGGTAAACACCAGTCTGACTGTGGCCCCAGCAGTGGGCTGGGGGCAGACATCAGGTTTGACTGCGGCCCCACCCACCAACACAAGTTATTCAAGACAGCACAGGGGAAGTGCCCTGCAGTTCTTTCCAAAATGACTAAATGGAAGAATTCCCCTCAAAAGAATCTCCAGGAAATAACAACAGCTAACGAACTGATCAAAAAAGATTTAAACAATATAACAGAAAGTGAATTTAGAAAAATAGTCATAAAATAAATCGCTGGGATTGAAAAGAATATAGAGGACAGCAGAGAATCTATTGCTACAGAGATCAAGGGAATAAAGAACAGTCAGGAGGAGCTAAGAATGCTATAAACGAGCTGCAAAATAAAATGGAAATGACCATGGCTCAGATTGAACAGGGGGAGGAGAGAATAGGTGAACTAGAAGGTAAAATGATGGAAAAAGAGGAATCTGAGAAAAAGAGAGATAAAAAAATCCAGGAGTATGAGGGGAAAATTAGAGAATTAAGTGATGCACTAAAGAGAAATAATCTACACAAATTAGTATTCCAGAGGAGGAAGAGAGAGGGAAAGGTGCTGAAGGTGTACTTGAGGCAATAATAGCTGAGAACTTCCTTGATCTGGGGAAGGAAAAAGGCATTGAAATCCAAGAGGCCCAGAGAACTCCCTTCAGACTAACTTCAATCGATCTTCTGCATGACATTTCATAGTGAAACTGGCAAAATACAAGGATAAAGAGAAAATTCTGAAAGCAGCTGGGAATAAACATGCTCTAACATATAAAGGGAGACCTATAAGACTCGTGACTGATCTCTCTTTTGAAACTTGTCAGGCCAAAAAGGAATGGCAGGAGATCTTCAATGTAATGAAGAGAAAAAATATGCAGCCGAGAATCCTTTATCCAGCAAGTCTGTCATTTAGAATAGAAGGAGAGATAAAGGTCTTCCCAAACAAACAAAAACTGAAGGAATTCGTCACCACTAAACCAGCCCTTCAAAAGATCCTAAGGGGGATCCTGTGAGACCAAGTACCAGAGACATCGCTAAAAGCATGAAACCTACAGACATCATAATGACTCTAAACTCATATTTTTCTATAATAACAATGAACGTAAATGGACTAAATGTGCCAACCAAAAGACATAGGGTATCAGAATGGATAAAAAAAGAAGACCCATCTATTTGCTGTCTACAAGAGACTAATTTTATTTTATTTTATTTATTTATTTTTTAATATATGAAATTTATTGTCAAATTGATTTCCATACAACACCCAGTGCTCATCCCAAAAGGTGCCCTCCTCAATACCCATCACCCACCCTCTCCTCCCTCCCACCCCCCATCAACCCTCAGTTTGTTCTCAGTTTTTAAGAGAAGAGACTCATTTTAGACCTGAGGACACCTTCAGACGGAAAGTGAGGGGATGGAGAACTATTTATCATGCGACTGGAAGTCAAAAGAAAGCTGGAGTAGCCATACTTATATCAGACAAACTAGACTTTAAATTAAAGGCTGTAACAAAAGATGAAGAAGGGGATTATATAATAATTACAGGGTCAATCCATCAGGAAGAGCTAACAAGTATAAATGTCTATGCGCTGAATACAGGAGCTCCCAAATATATAAAACAATTACTCACAAACATAAGCAACCCTACTGATAAGAATGTGGGGATTGCAGGGGAACTTAACACCCCACTTACAACAATGGATAGATCATCTAGACACATGGCCACAAAAGAAACTAGGTCCCTGAATGATATTGGATCAGATGGACTTGACAGATATATTTAGAGCTGTGAATCCCAAAGCAACAGAATATACTTTCTTCTTGAGTGCACATGGAACATTCTCCAAGATAGATCACATACTGGGTCACAAAACAGCCCATCATAAGTATACAAGAATTGAGATCATACCATGCATACTTTCAGACCACAATGCTATGAAGCTTGAAATCAACTACAGGAAAAAGTCTGGAAAACCTCCAAAAGCATGGAGGTTAAAGAACACCCTATTAAAAAATGAGTGGGTCAACCAGGCAATTAGAGAAGAAAATAAAAAATATACGGAAACAAACGAAAATGAAAATACAACCATCCAAATGCTTTGGGATGCAGCAAAGGCAGTCCTGAGAGGAAAATACATTGCAATCCAGGCCTATCTCCAGAAACAAGAAAAATCCCAAATACAAAATCTAACAGCACACCTAAAGGAAATAGAAGCAGAATAGCAAAGACAGCCTAAACCCAGCAGAAGAATAGAAATAATAAAGATCAGAGCATAAATAAACAATAAAGAATCTAAAAAAACTGTAGAGCAGATCAATGAAGCCAAGAGTTGGTTTTTTGAAAAAATAAACAAAATTGATAAACCTCTAGCCAGGCTTCTCAAAAAGAAAAGGGAGATGACCCAAATAGATAAAATCATGAATGAAAATGGAATTATTACAACCAATCCCTCAGAGATACAAGCAATTATCAGGGAATACTATGAAAAATTATATGCCAACAAACTGGACAACCTGGAAGAAAGAGACAAATTCCTAAACACCCACACTCTTCCAAAACTCAATCAGGAGGAAATAGTAAGCTTGAATAGACCCATAACCAGTGAAGAAATTGAATCAGTTATCAAAAATCTACCAACAAATAAGAGTCCAGGACCAGATGGCTTCCTACCAGACGTTTAAAGCAGAGATAATACCTATCCTTCTCAAGCTATTCCAAAAAAATAGAAAGGGAAGGAAAACTTCCAGACTCATTCTATGAGGCCAGCATTACTTTGGTTCCTAAACCAGACAGAGACCCTATAACAAAAGAGAACTACAGGCCAATATCCCTGATGAATATGGATGAAAAAATTCTCAACAACATACTAGCAAATTGAATTCAACAGCATATAAAAAGAATTGTTCACCATGATCAAGTGGGATTCATTTCTGGGATGCAGGACTGGTTCAACAATGCAAATCAATCAACATGAATCATCACATTAATAAAAGAAAAGATAAGAATCATATGATCCTGTCAATTGATGCAGGAAAAACATTTGACAAAATTCAGCAACGTTTTTTAATAAAAACCCTCGAGAAAGTCGGGATAGAAGGAACATACTTAAAGATCATAAAAGCCATTTATGAAAAGCCCACAGCTAATGTCGTCCTCAATGGGGAAAAACTGAGAGCTTTCACTCTGAGATCAGGAACACGACAGGGATGTCCACTCTCACCGTTGTTGTTTAACATAGGGTTGGAAGTGCTAGCATCTGCAATCAAACAACAAAAGGAAATCAAAAGCATCAGAATTGGCAAAGATGAAGTTAAGCTTTCACTTTTTGCAGATGACATGATATTACACACCAAAAATCCGATAGACTCCACCAAAAGTCTGTTGGAACTGATACATGAATTAAGCAATGTTGCAGGATACAAAATCAATGTACAGAAATCAGTTGCATTCTTATACACTAATAATGAAGCAACAGAAAGAGAAATAAAGAAACTGATCCCATTCACAATTGCACCAAGAAGCATAAAATACCTAGGAATAAATCTAACAAAAGATGTAAAAGATTTGTATGCTGAAAACTATAGAAAGCTTATGAAGGAAATTGAAGAAGATATAAAGAAATGGAAAAACATTCCATGCTCATGGATTGGAAGAATAAATATTGTCAAAATGTCAATACTACCGAAAGCTATCTACACGTTCAATGCAATCCCAATCAAAATTGCACCAGCATTCTTCTCGAAACTAGAATAAGCAATCCTAAAATTCATATGGAATCACAAAGTCCCTGAATAGCCAAAGTAATTTTGAAGAAGACCAAAACAGGAGGCATCACAATCCCAGACTTTAGCCTCTACTACAAACCTGTAATCATCAAGACAGTATGGTATTGGCAAAAAAAACAGACACAGAGACCAATGGAATAGAATAGAAACCCCAGAAGTAGACCCACAAAAGTATGGCCAACTAATCTTTGACAAAGCAGGAAAGAACATCCAATGGAAAAAAGACAGTCTCTTTAACAAATGGTGCTGTGAGAACTGGACAGCAACATGCAGAAGAATGAAACTAGACCACTTTCTCACACCATTCACAAAAATAAACTCAAAACGGATAAAGGCCCTGAATGTGAGACAGGAAACCATCAAAACCCTAGAGGAGAAAGCAGGAGAAAAACCTCTCTGACCTCAGCCGCAGCAATTTCTTACTTGACACATCCCCAAGGGCAATGGAATTAAAAGCAAATATGAACTACTGGGACCTTATGAAGATAAAAAGCTTCTGCACAGCAAAGGAAACAACCGACAAAACTAAAAGGCAACCAACGGAATGGGAAAACATATTTGCAAATGACATATTGGAAAAAGGGCTAGTATCCAAAATCTATAAAGAGCTCACCACACTCCACACCCGAAAAACAAATAACCCAGTGAAGAAATGGGCAGAAAACATGAATAGACACTTCTCTAAAGAAGACATCCGGATTGCCAACAGACACATGAAAATATGCTCAACGTCGCTCTTCAGCAGGGAAATACAAATCAAAACCACACTCAGATATCACCTCACACCAGTCATAGTGGCCAAAATGAACAAATCAGGAGACTATAGATGCTGGAGAGGATGTGGAGAAAGGGGAACCCTCTTGCACTGTTGGTGGGAATGCAAACTGGTGCAGCCACTCTGGACAACAGTCCTCAAAAAATTAAAAAGGTCCTCAAAAAATTAAAAGGTCCTCAAAACATTAAAAATAGACCTGCCCTATGACCCAGCAGTAGCACTCTAGGAATTCACCCAAGGGAGATAGGAGTGCTGATGCATAAGGGCACTTGTACCCCAATGTTTATAGCAGCACTCTCAACAATAGCCAAGTTATGGAAAGAGCCTAAATGTCCATCAACTGATGAATGGATAAAGAAATTGTTGTTTATATACACAATGGAGTACTACGTGGCAATGAGAAAGAATGAAATATGGCCTTTTGTAGCAACATGGATGGAACTGGAGAGTGTAATGCTAAGTGAAGTAAGCCATACAGAGAAAGACAGATACCATATGTTTTCACTCTTATGTGGATCCTGAGAAACTTAACAGAAACCTATGGGGGAGGGGAATGAAAAAAAAAGAGGTTAGAGTGGGAGACAGCCAAAGCATAAGAGACTCTGAAAAACTGAGAAGAAACTGAGGGTTTATTGGGAGGTGGGTGGGAGGGGAGGGTGGGTGATGGGTATTGAGGAGGGCAACTTTTGGGATGAGCACTGGGTGTATGGAAACCAATTTGATAACAAATTTCATATATTGAAAAAAAATCCTGAAAAATTAGAAAAAATCTTTTTGGCAAAATTGTGCCACTGGAATGTGAGTCACAAAAAGTGGAGGTCATTCCTCTTCCCTGTGGATGGGAACCAGATTCAGATCTATCGCTGGACAAGGTAGTTATACTGACTAAGCTGGAAGCTTGCATTTCAACTTCTCTGTTCACAGTCTGTGTCATGTCTCAGTGAGGAATCTTGGTCCTATGAATGCTTGAGATCTGGAAATTCAGAGGCCAGTGGGTCTAGGGAAAGGCTGTGAGGATAGCAGGCCTGTCTGCAAAACTGGGGGAAAGACATGCATGCAGATGTTCCTCGGAGACTTCCCCACAGTGGATGATGAAATAGGTAAGAAGCAGGGGAGGTAACGAATATGTATGTTTCATTTCTGATCAGGTGGATTTGAGGAAAGGAGATAGGCGGACATCCTCCTTGCCTCTAGAGACATAAACACTTGGCAATAAAAGTTTACTTGATGATTTTTCCACAAGTTGACAGGAAGAATGAGGGCTGGGTAAGCTTCCATGAATAGCTGCAGGTATTTGGGGGTGTCAGGACAAGAAATAAGGAAGAAAAAGTCATTCCTAGCTAGGATCCTAAGCAATGTGGATTCATTCAGGCTTAGGATGGAACATTTACTTTTTCTTTAGTATTAAATCTAAGGTGAGGTTTTTCACTGGTGTCTTTGAAAAGTACAGCCCTCATTATTTGCCTGAAAGAAGACCAGAGTGGAAACATTTATCACATCCAGGACTCTAGGACCTGTAGGGATCACCCAAAGTGCAACCTATTTGCCTTTGGGGGGCTGTGGACACAGAGAGACACATATTCTGATCTTCTAGAATGAGAAAACTATATTTCCAATTCTACACAGTTCCCCCCCCCCCCCATAAGTAAGGGTTTCCCATAGATTCAACCAAGGAAAGGGTTGGGGGAATGGGGCTTCCATCCCCCTCTTACTTAAAATCTTATTTAGCCTCTCAGTATGTGATCACCTTCAAAAGTAGAATGTAGGGGGAAAACTGGGATTGGAGCCAGAAGCCAGGAAAAACACCCACATGTTTCTATTTCTGATCAAAATCTCTGGGGTTCTTCACTTTACTAACTGTGGGGTATGAGAACCTGATTAAAGTGTTCAGTGCCTCAGTTTTCTTATCTCCATCTACTTGAAGGGATGATGTGAGAACTAAATGTGCATACATATAATTGTTCACAATATCCAAGATGTGGAAACAATCCGGGTGTCCATTGCCAGATGAATGGATAAATAACGTGTAGTATACACAAACAATGGAATATTATTCAACAAATTCTGCCATTTGGAACATGTATGACTCTGGAGGACATTATGCAAGGTAAAATAAGCCAGATAAAAAAATACAAATACTTCATGATCTCATTTATATTTGGAATCTAAAACAGACAAACCCACAGAAGTAGATGGTAGTCGGGAGAGTAGGAGAAATAGGGGGATGTTGATCAAAGGTACAGAATTGTAACTCTGTAGGACAAATAAGTTCTGGGGATCTAATGTATGGTATGGTGACTATATTAATATATTGTATTGTATACTTGAAATTTGCTAAAGAAATAGATCTTATGTGTTCTCACTAATCACAATAACAATAATAATGAAGAAAGAGAAGGAAGTGGAGGAGGAGGGGAAAAGAAAAATGAGGAGAAGAAGAGGAAAAATTCATGTTAAGTGCCTCTTTACTACTCTGAAGATAAATGTTCAATACATTGTAGCTATTATTGTTATTACTGTGCCTAAACGACTGAAGATACAAAGATTAAAGAAGCAACTTTCTTTTTTGCTCTGGAATTCTTCAGCCCAGAACTTTGTAAAAGGCAAAGCATGTCACCTAGGCCAGGGCCTCTGCCAAAAGTTATTATTTAGATTGTGACTGGGGTTCTGGCCATCCAGGGAGATACTGTTCCTACCATGGTGGCCATGAAAATTAGATTACAGGCTACTACACATCTTTCTTGAAGGGAAATCTTTCCTTCAGTCATTATATAAGTTTCACATTGGAGTTCAAGTAATGTTTTAGTTACAAGAAATCTAAGATCTTTAAGATAGCACACTAACCTGCTACTTTGAGAGGAATTTGATCTGGGAAGATTCTAATCCACTGGTAATTAGAAGTTTGTTTCCAGACTATCAACTGTTTAAAAAGTATAAAGCCTAAATCATGGTAAAATCTAATAGGAAATACATAGAAAAAAATAATGCTTAAAAATCGCTCATTTTTTCATCTTATAAGAATACTGAAACAAATCTATTTTAATGGGACAATTGTAATTGTAAATAAGGTAGCAAATGGAACGCATTTGCATTTTGTAAAAGAAAGCATTCCTGAGACTACCAAACACTAGAAAATAAAGCACAATAAGAAAGGAATCAAAACCAGCATCTATGAGAGGAAAGCAGTAGTTGGGGCAAGGTGTAGGAGGACAAAGGACAGTTTTTGCTGTTGTTCGTGGGATATGTGCACCACTCTTTGAGGCTGCTGCCATCAGATTCCATAGGGACCCAATGCCTTCCCTACAAGGTACAGTCACCCACTGGCGTCCTGTTCCTTTATCCTTATCCTTATTGAAGTCCTCAGTAACTATTCACAGTCCCTCTCTCTATTTCTGTCATCTTTAGCCTTCACTGTCTATGTGATAAATGAACACCTGGCCTCTCAACCTTAACCTTTTGTCTCTAGGGATCTTTTTTCAATTCCAGTGGCATACTCATGGTCATGCCCTACACTCTGTTATCACCAAACTCTGTTAAATCTTCAACATGAATTCAAGTAGCCCACTTTGACCATATCCTTTACTTCTACCCCACAAGCTCAAGTAACATACCTGCAATGATTATTTACTCTCATTGGTTATGACTGTCTATACATCTGTCTGTCCATCTATCTATTCATCCATCCATTTATCCTGTTCTTCTAAAATTTATTTTATTCATTAAATGCCTAAATCTGTGTTCTTTACAGGAACATGCAATGTTCTTGTCCCATCCTCACTCCGTTGTACTTATTTTGCTCAACATCAACCTTAAAAGATACCAAATATGTCTTTTTGTCTTTTTATACTTTCAGTATCACTATATATTTATGATTATTACCCCAACAGAGCTTACTATATTGCCATATTTCTCAGACAAGTCCACTCTACAACTTCCCTAAATGTCTGTTTTACATATACTTCTCCTTGTTAACCCCTTTGTATCCTCATCCCATCTTCAGTGTTAGCAGAGTTCACCTCTCATTAGAAAATAAGTCTTCAGAAAGACACTATCTCAACATCCCAAGTGAGAGGTGATAGCTTGCTATAGATGAAATGTTTATGTCTTTCCAAAATTTATATGTTGAAATCTAATCCTTAATGTGATGATATTAGGATGTAGGGCCTTCATTAGATCCTGAAGATAGAACTCTTCCAAGTAGGATTAGTTTCCTTATAGAAAAGATCTCTTGTCCTTTCTGCCATATGAGGACACAATTAGAAGACAGCCATCTATCAATAGGAAACAGGCCCTCAGACGTCAAATCTGCTGATAGTTTGATCTTGGACTCCCCAGATTTCAGAACTGTGAGATATAAATGTTTCTTGTTTGAGCCACCAAGTTTATCACATATTTTACTATAGCAGCCCAAATAAACTAAGAGACAGTTTGAGGTAACTTTCATGATTTTGTAAAATTATTTTTTCTCCCAAAAATATAGAGAAACTATTAAGTCAAAATCATTGGTTGTGGAGTCAGGATTTGACACATGCCATTACATCCTCAACCTGAAGTATATTATTTCCATGTTTTAAAATGAAGAAACCAAGGCACATAGGATTAAGTACTTTGTCCAAGTTTACACAGTAACGGATTTGAGACTGGGAGCCAGAAATCTACCCTAAAGTTCAAACTCTGAACCGCTGTGTTCTCCCCACATGCCATGATCCTCATGTTTTCAGTTTCTTTTCTTAGCAATCTCCAAGTTTCCTATCTTTTCATAATCTTTCCCAACTGGCCTCCCAGCATTCAAATGTTCAGGACCAGGAAAATAATCCTCCGCTTGTTTGAATATAGTCTCACTTCTTGAATATATCTTCTCACTAGAGTAGATTCTCTAGGGAAGCAGAAGTGCCTCCCTGAAAATCACTATTGAGACTGAGAATCTGTCTTTATCATCCACTCCTACTAGGCAAGGTCAAGTGTTGGAGGCAGAATAATAAATTCCAAAAATTGTGGAGGATTTCCTCTGCCTACAATCCCCAAAGGCTGAAGTTACTCTCTTGTCAGAGTTGGTCAGCTACGCTTTCCTGAAGGGGGTGCTGTGAGTACAGTTGGGCTGGATATTGAATGCAGTAGTATGTGGTTGTCTCTCTCAGCAGTTCTACACAACCTCTCTCTCCTTTCCCTCTGCTCTCCTCCACCTCCAGCCCCTGCCAATCAATCAACTTGCCATCACCAAGGAGTAATTGATTCCTGATGAGAGGTTTATATTTTAGTTGAATTAACTGCTCCTCTGACCATGTGCATTATTTCTCCCTGTCCTGTGACAGAAGGATCTAATTATTCTCTCTCTTCCTCTGCTCTGGGGTCAGGGCACAGATCTCGGCAGGCTCATTAAAGTGTATACATGTCGAGGAGCATCTTGTTAGGAGGATTCATTGCCAGTTAAGCTTCACTACTGTTTTCACTGGCGAGGTGACTGATATGGTAGTGGAGCTTCTGTTCTGAGACTACTTATTCATCATCTTAGGAGCAGTTCATTCTGAAAGATGCAGAAAAAAAGTAAAGCAGGAGAGAGAGATAAGAGGAGACTGTATGTGCCCCAGCAGTTGTCCTGGACCCTCCACTTCCACGACTCAGCTTTAAGGTAAAACCAGCTGTCAAGAATGTGCCCCCAGCCATGGACTCAAAGTTAACGGGAAAATCTCCTTCAGTTACAATCTGAGATTTCTGTGTATAGAATTCCTGCCCACCTTTTTCATTCTGTAGAATACATGATACTTTCAAGATAACTTCACTCGGTCATGAAGAAAAACCTCCCTGCCCTAGGACCTTGGATTTTCAGAGGAGGAAGAAATAGATTTCAGGTCTGGGTGGTTTTATCCTTACAAGAAATGGATAAGATTAAATCTTGCAAATTGTCTAGACCCCATGAGCCTTGGTTTCCTCACAAGAAATGGGAGTAATTTGTTCTACCTGATCTATAAGCTTATTAGTGAAATAATACATGAGAATGAATTTTTAAAAATTCCCTAAGACCTTTATTCTGTGCTCAAGAAATATTTAGAAAGACTCATCTAGATTCGCAGTATATTTTTAGCTTTGCTATTCTCATATTTGTCTTGTTGTGCTCCTACAGGGTTAACACAGTGTAAAGAAATACCATAATTAGAATAATCAACATAACTAACTCACCAGCATTCTCCAAAACTGTATGGGACCTGCTGTCTTGAGGTAAGCCCTCAGCAACCTTCATAGCTTCTTATTCATTGGAAAACCTCCAGAGAATCTCATAGAGGACCCAGTGATTAATCATAATTATAATTCTAACATCTATGAATTGAGTACTGGGAGCCTGCCATTGTTCTAGTTCTTTATATGCATTACCTCAAATAATCCTCACAGAAATGGAAAGAAACATTTATAATAGGGGGAAAAAACTTAGGTTGGATAAGTTAAGCAAGTTGCTTAGGATCCATTTATAGTGAAAAAGCCAAGATTTAATACCAAGAAGTCTGATTTTTAACCCATGCTACTAGATATTTTATTTTATTATATTTTGTACCAGAATTTTTTTGAGAAATAATATGAAAAATAATGGAAAATTGATGATATAGCCATATTTTATTGGGGAAACAAAATATTGTAATTAGATTCAGCTTTGTTTTCTTGCTATTTTTCAGCTATGCCCCTAGGAAGCCTCAGACATTAAGACTGGTCCCTATAAACCCCATTCCATACCTAAAAAGCAAAACTCTCTGCAACCATACTATCACATACGCTCATCCAATCCATTTATTGCTCTTATCTTTCTTCTTACTCATTTTTTTTTTTTTAATTTTTTTTTTCAACGTTTATTTATTTTTGGGACAGAGAGAGACAGAGCATGAACGGGGGAGGGGCAGAGAGAGAGGGAGACACAGAATCGGAAACAGGCTCCAGGCTCTGAGACATCAGCCCAGAGCCCGACGCGGGGCTCGAACTCACGGACCGTGAGATCGTGACCTGGCTGAAGTCGGACGCCCAACCGACTGCGCCACCCAGGCGCCCCTCTTCTTACTCATTTTATATTAAGTGTCCTTGTAAATTTATAACCTCATTAAATATTTAATTACAAATGCAGAAGCCAGAGCTGGGCTAGTCATAATCCTAGCTCACATTGCCACTTCCAATCAAAGTGCTGGCTTTCAGTGCCAGGCTGATATTTTTGGTCTTTATTCTATAAATAATGGGGAAACTCTGACAGGGTTCAAGGGTGAAAATGCTGCTGAGCATTTACTTCATTTTGAGCACTTAATAAGAACTGTTGATTATCTTTGGAAACTTAAACTTTCTTTCTTTGCATAGCTATGTCCATCCTTTCATCACATTATTCCCATATGCTCCAATTTTCAATGACTTATAAACTAGAACAGGGATCAGCAAACTCTAGCTCATTGGTCAGTTACCTGTTTTGTAAATAAAGTTATACCTCTGCTGGCAGGGCTGAATAAAAGAATGCAAGCTCTTTCCCTAAGGGGGACCCCATCCTGGTAAACCATGTGTCTTATTTATATTTGTTCCACTAGAAACTGTCATTAGTCCTGGAATAAATTAGTCAAATGAATTAATGTGTAACTTTATAATGCCTGGCTTTAGCCCATCAATTCTCAATCATTTCTGAATCCTTATTTTGAATCCTGATACTTGAGTGACCCATAATAACATGACCTTAAGGAATGCACAGATTAATTTTGATTAGTGTGAATCTGATTCAGCTGAGTTAAGCTAAGGAATCCTAGACTGACTCATATGGGGCACTTCTGAAAGGGAGAACTGGGGAAATGAAAGTCTATGAGGAGGCTTCTTAGCCTTAGATTGAGGTTGAGGGAAGACTAGAGTTTGCATAGATAACCCAAAAAAATAAGGGCTCCCCAAGAAAGAGAGCAGCTACAGGTAAGCCCAGGAAGGGAAGCAGGGATGACTTGGGAAGACAAACAAGGCAGACTTTGGCTTGGCCAAACAAGAATTATCAGTACACAGTGGAGGTGCTCTTTTGGAATCTCCTGTCTCCTGTCCCCCATCCCATCTCTCCCTTCACAGTACCACCTCCTACATGTTCTCCACCTCTTCTATGACATCTCCTGTTTTTCCAAGCTTTATCTAATTTCCTTTTTATCTTAAAAGTCCTGAGACATTATTTAGAAAATGTTATTCCCTTTACATAATTTTATTAATTTAATGAACACATATTATTAAGCATCTCTTCTTATGGCCTTGGCATTGGAACACAAAGACAATATGGAAAGAGAAGACCTTATATTCTATTTATTTGTATACTTGTTCTAGTCTAGGCCACTTGCCAAGAAGTTTGGGTACCTAATCATGGAGACCTTAGAACCGAGAATCTCAGTTGTGCCAACAATTTACTAACTTATGCAAAGCGTTTGTTACAGGGTTTCATACATTGTAGGCATCTGTATTTATTTCCTATGGCTTCTATAACAAACCACCACCAACTTGGTGGATTAAAACACTCTAAGTATATTATCTCACATTCTGGCCAGTCTGGAGGCTGGAGTGCCAAATCATTTTCACTGGGCTAAATCAAGGTGTTGAAGTGGTGCACTACTCCCAGAGACTCTAAGAATCCATACCTTACCTTTTAAGGCTTCTGGTTACTGCCAACATTTCTTTCTTTTGGCTGCATCACTTCAATTTCTGCTTCAGTGGTCATATTGCCTTCTTCTCTCCGTGTATGTCAAGTCTTTTTTGTTTGTTTCTTTCTTTTTTAATGTTTATTTATTTTTGAGAGGGACAGAGACAGATGTGAGTGGATTAGGGGCAGATGGAGAGGGAGACACAGAATCCAAAGCAGGCTCCAGGCTCTGAGCTGTCAGCACAGGGCTCGAACTCACAGGCCGGGAGATCATGACCTGAGCCGAAGTTGGACGCTCAACCAACTGAGCCACCCAGGCGCCCCTCTTCTGTTATAAGTATGTTTGTGATTACATTTAGGGATCACCCAGATAATCCAAAATAACCCCTCAATCTCAGAATCCTTACTTTAATCACATCAGCAAAGAACCTTTTTCTCCATAAGGTAACATTTACAGATTGTATGGATATGACCTGATCTCTTTATTCAGCCTACTAAAGCATGTAACACATACTTCCTTCTGGCCCACAAGCATTGAATCATAAGAAAAAGGAACTTTTTTTCTACTCTCTTTACTGTGGTGCCAATACCAGAGTTTGAACTGGTTTATGTGTATTTATTGTCCTAAGCCCCAACAATTGACTGTTTCACCCTTCCAGGGAGGGAAAGACCCCACTACCCTGGCCCTTAGGCACATGGTTCATTTCATTGTCATTGATGGTTCTCTTACTGTTGTCTGGTCTTGGATCCTTGGGAGCAGTTTCTATGTGTAATGATTCCAGGAAGCTATCCCAGTGCTGTACAATGCAAACATCCTGCCATGGCTCCACTTGTCTGCTGGAGAAAACATTTGTTTCAGACGGTTTTGAAGTCAAATGTGAAGGTTATGGGGCAGGATGGGAGGCAGGAGGCTCCTGGGGCATCATAATGTTAAAGTTTCTCTGGGGCACCTGGGTGGCGCAGTCGGTTAAGCGTCTGACTTCAGCCAGGTCACAATCTCGCGGTCCGTGAGTTCGAGCCCCGCGTCAGGCTCTGGGCTGATGGCTCAGAGCCTGGAGCCTGTTTCCGATTCTGTGTCTCCCTCTCTCTCTGCCCTTCCCCCGTTCATGCTCTGTCTCTCTCTGTCCCCCAAAAAATAAATAAACGTTGAAAAAAAATTTTTAAAGTTCCTCTTAGGCATTCTCTGAATACCCTATGTGTTCTAACAGATATTTCAGTTGTGTGGGGTTGCATTATTTAATAAGTGACTTTTGTAAAAATGAGTTTAAGAAAAACCCACTTAAAATGGAATCAAGAATCCCTGAAGGGGAGCTCTGATATATGTACCACTGTTGCAGCTTACATAATTAGAAGAAAAAAGAATTATCTTGACAAGGGGGACCATTCTTTAATTTTAATTACATTGTAGTTAACATTCATTGTTGTATTAGTTTCATGTATAAAATACAGCCATTCAACAGTTCTATTTAGTACTCAGTGCTCATCAAGATAAATGTACTTTTAATCCCATTCACCTAGTTCACACATCCCCCCACCTAACCCCCCCCCCCGACAACCGTCTGTTCTCTATAGTTGACACTCTATCTCAGTTTGTATCTCTCTCTTTTCCCCCCCTTTGGTCATTTATTTTGTTTCTTAAATTCCATATATGAGGGAAATTGTATAGCATTTGTCTTTCTCTGACTGGCTTATTTCACTTAGAATTATATTCTCAAGGTCCATCTATGCTGTTGCAAATAGCAAGATTTCACCCTTTCTAAGACTGAATAATATTACATTGTGTGTTTATACCACATATTCTTTATCCATTAATCTATCAGTGGACACTTAGGCTGCTTCCATAATTTGAATATTGTAAATTATGCTGCAGTGAACATAGGGATACATGTTTCCATCCAAATGAGTATTTTTTATTCTTTGGATAAATGTCAGGTAGTACAATGACTGGATCATAGAATACTTCTATTTTTAACTTTTTGAGAAATCTCCATACTGTTTTTCCAAGTGACTGTACCAGCTTGCATTCCCACCAACAGCTTAAGAGGGTTCTTTTTTCTCCTCGTCTTCACCAACACTAGTTATTTCTTGAGCCTCTGATTTTAGTTATCTTGACAGGTGTAAGGTAACATCTCACTATAGTTTTTATTTACATTTCCTTGATGATGAGTGATGTTGAGCATCTTTTCATATGTCTGTTGGCTATCTATATGGCTTCTTTGTAGAAATGTCTGTTTATGTCTTCTGCCTCTTTCTTTCTTTCTTTCTTTCTTTCTTTCTTTCTTTCTTTCTTTCTTTTTTGGTGTTGAGTTGTGTACGTTCTTTATATATTTTGGATACTAACCCTTTATTGGAAAAGTCATTTGCAAATATCTTCTCTCATTCAGTAGGTTATCTTTTATTTTTATTGGTTATTTCCTTCATTTTATAGAAGTTGTGTTTTTTTAACAAATTGATTTTTTTAATGTTTATTTATTTTTGCAAGAGAGATATATATAGAGAGAGCACGAACAAGAAGGGGCCGAGAGAAGGGGAGACACAAAACCTGAAGCAGGCTTCAGGCTCTGAACTGTCAGCACAGAGCCTGATGTGGGGCTCGTACCAACTAACTGTGAGATCATGACCTGAGCAGAAGTCGACCGCTTAACCAACTGAGCCACTCAGACACACCAAAGTTTTTTTTTTTTTATGTAGTCCCACTATTTATTTTCACTTTTAATTCCTTTGCCTCAAGAGACATACCTAAAAGGATGTTTCTATGACCAATGTCAGAGAATACTGCCTGTGCTTTCTTCTCAGAGTTTTATGGCTTCAGGTTTCACATTTAGGTCCTGAATACATTGGGGTTTATTTTTCTGTAGGGCATAAGAAAGTTATCCAGTTTCATTCTTTTGCATGTTGCTGTCCAGTTATCAA
The DNA here is from genome assembly GCF_028749965.1 of Puma concolor. Taxonomy (NCBI): domain Eukaryota; kingdom Metazoa; phylum Chordata; class Mammalia; order Carnivora; family Felidae; genus Puma; species Puma concolor. The sequence goes on from NC_141676.1 coordinate 84,499,435, forward strand.
TACATTTGCTGAAGGGACTGTCTTTTTCCGAGCTCATATTTTTGCCTTCTTTGTTAAAGATTAATAGATATATAATTGTGGGCTTATTTCTTGCCTTTCTATTCTTTTCCATTAGACTATGTGTCTATTTTTGTGTCAATACTATACTGTTTTGATTACTACAACTTTGAAATATAACTTTCAGTCTGCAATTGTGATAGTTCCATTTTTGTTTTTATTTTCAAGATTGCTTTGGCTATTTAGGGTCTTTTGTATTTTCATACAAAGGTTAGAATTGCTTGTTCTATTTCAGTGAAAAATGATGTTTGTATTTTGAGAGATTGCATTAAATCTGTAGATTGTTTTGTGTAGTATGGAAATTATAAAAATATTTGTTCTTTTAATCCATGAGCATGGGATGTCTTTCCATTTCTTTGTGTTATCTCCAATTTCATTCATCGCTGTTTTAGTGCTCAGAGTAGAGGTTTTCTTTCACTTCTTTGGATAGTTTATTGCTAGGGTTTGCTTTGTTTTTGTTTTCCATTTTCAAATTGTTATTTAAATTCTAGTTAGTTGACATGGAGTGCAATATTGGTTTCAGAAGTAAAATTCAGTGATTCATCACTTATATACAATAGCCAGTGCTCAGGGCAACAAGTGCCCTCCTTAATACCCATCACCCACCTATCCCAACCCCACCAGCCTCCCTCCATCTACCCTCAGATTGTTCTCTATCTTTAAGAGTGTCTTGTATTATGTTACCCTCTCTCTCTCTCTGTCTCTTTTTATTTTCCTCCTCCCATATGTTCATCTGATTCATTTCTTAAATTCCACACATGACTGAAATCAAATGGTATTTGTCTTTCTCTGTCTTATTTCACTTAGCATGATTTCATTGTTTTTGATGATACAGTGATATTCCATATATATATAACATCTTCTGTATCCATTCAGCAGTTGATTTTCCTAGGTTATTTTATTTTTTGTGTAACTGTAAATGGGATTGTTAATTTCTTTTTCTGCCACTTTATTATTAGTGCATAGAAATGCAATGAATTTCTGTGTATTGTATGAATTTTGTATCCTATGACATTCTTGAATTCATTATATATATATAAATTAATAATATATATTATATATATTATATATTATAATATATAATATATATTAATAATATATATTAATGTATAATATATTAATATATGTATATAATATATAATTATATATTATATTAATATATTAATTAATATATATTAATTATAATATATAATTATAATAATATAATATAATTAATATATATTAATTATAATAATATAATTAATATAATTAATATATAATATATAATTATATATTATGATAATTATAATTATATATTATATATTATATATTATATTATCTATATAATATATATTATAATTATAAAATTATTATATTAATTAATATACAATATATTAATTAATTAATATAATTAATATATAATAATATATAATATATTATTATATATAATATATAAAGAATATATATAAATATATATATTTACATATATTCTTTATTTTTATTTATTTTTTTTTAAATTTTTTTTTCAACGTTTATTTATTTTTGGGACAGAGAGAGAGACAGAGCATGAACGGGGGAGGGGCAGAGAGAGAGGGAGACACAGAATCGGAAACAGGCTCCAGGCTCTGAGCCATCAGCCCAGAGCCCGACGCGGGGCTCGAACTCACGGACCGCAAGATCGTGACCTGGCTGAAGTCGGACGCTTAACCGACTGCGCCACCCAGGCGCCCCTACATATATTCTTTATATATATATTCATTTATATATATATATATAGTACCATGTAACCTGCAAATAGCGACAGTTTTACTTATTCCTTACCAATTTTGATTCTTTTTATTTCTTTTTGTTTTATAATTGCTGTGGTTAGTACTTCCAGTAGTATGATAAATAAAAGTGGTTAGAGGAGACATTCTTTTCTTGTTCCTGACCTTAGGTGGAAGGTTCTCACTTTATTGAGTATGATGTTTGCTGTTGGTTTTTCACAGAAGGTCTTTATTATATTGAGGTATCTTCCCTATAAACCTACTTGGTTGAAACCTTTTACCATAAATAGAAGTTATATTTTGTCAAATGTTTTTTTCTGCATCTATTGAAATGGTATGTGTTTTACCCTTTCTCTTATTGATGTGATGTATTATGTTGATTGATTTGGGAATATTGAACCGCCTTGTATCCCAGGAATAAATACCGCCTGATCACGGTGTAAGGTTCTTTTTTTTTTTTTAATGTATTGTTGGATTTGATTTGTTATAATTTTGTTAAGGATTTTTGTATCTATATTCATCAGAGATATTGGTCTGTTATCCCATTTTTAGAAGGGTCTTTATCTGGTTTTGGTATCAAGGTAATGCTAGCCTCAAAGAATAAGTTTGGAAGTTTTGCATCCTCTTCTATTTTTTGAACTAGCTTAACAAGAATAGATATTAACTCTTCTTTAAGTGGTTGGTATAATTCACCTGTGAAGCTGTTGGGCCCTGGACTTTTTTTTAGGAGTTTTTTTTTGATTACTGATTCAATCTCCTTGCTGGTAATTGATCTTTTCAAATGTTCTCTTCATGTTTCCGTTTTGTTATATTATGTGTTTCTGGGAATTTATCCATTTATTATTGGTTGTCCTAGTTTTTGGCACAGAGTTTTTTGTAATATTCTCTTCAAATTGTTTGTATTTCTGTGGTGTTGTTGTTTTTTATCCTGTTTCATGTGTGATTTTGTTTGAGTACCCCCCCCTTCTCTCTCTCTCTCTCTCTCTCTCTCTCTCTCTCTCTCTCTCTCTCTTTGTTTTTGTTTTTGAAAATCTGGCTACAGGTTTATCAACTTTGTTGATTCTTTCAAAGAACAAGCTCTGGTTTCATTGATCTGTTCTATTCCCTTTTTTTTAAGTTTGTGTATCACATATTCTGCTCTAGTCTTTATTATTATTATTATTATTATTTTACTTTTGCTGGCTACAGGATTTGTTTGTTCTTTCTCTAGCTCTTTTAGGTATAAGGCTATTTTGTTTATTGGAGATTTTTCTTGCTTCTTAAGGTAGACTTGTCTTGCTATATTTTTCTCTTAGGAGCAATTTGTTGCATTCCGTAAGTTTTGTACCCTTGTATTTTCATTTTAATTTGTTTACATGTATTTTATTTCTTCTTTTATTTCCTGGTTTACCCATTCATCATTTAGTAGCATATTTTGTAACTTGTATCTATTTGTAGTTTTTCCAATTTTTTTCTTTCTTTGACTGACTTCTAGTTTCATAGCATTGTGGTCAGAAAATATGCATGGTACGAGCTCAATATTCTCGTATTTGTTCAGACCTGTTTTGTGGCCTAATATGTGATCTATTTTGGATAATGTTCCATGTGCACTTGAAAAGAATGTGTGTTCTGCTGTTTTAGGATGGAATGTTTTGAATATATCTATTATATCAACCCGGTAAAGTGTGTCATTCAAAGTCATTGTTTCTTTGTTTATTTTCTTTTTGGATGATCTTTCAGTGTAAAGTATGGTATTAAAATCCCTTACTATCATTGTATTACTGTCAATTCATTGCTTTATGTTTGTTATTAACTATTTTATGTATTTGAGTGTTTGCCCTCATGTGGGGTGCATAAATGTTTACAATTGTTATATCTTCCTGCTGGATTGTCCCCTTTATTATTATATAGTGTCTTTCTCTGTCTCTTTTAAAGTCTTTGTTTTAAAGTCTATTTTAGGGGCTCCTGGGTGGCTCAGTTTGTTGAGTGTTCAACTTTGGTTCAAGTCATGATCTCACAGTTTGTGGGTTTCAGCCCCGCATTGGGTTCTGTACTGACAGTGCAAAGCCTGAAGCCTGTTTCAGATTGTGTGTCTCCCTCTCTCTCTGCACCTCCTCCACTAATGCTCTCTCTTTCTCTCAAAAATAAACATTAAAAAGTCTCTTTTATCTGATATGAAATTGCTATTCCAATTGTATTTTGACATCCATTTGCATGAAAAATATTTCTCCATCTGTTTCTCAATCCCTCCACTTTCAATGGGCAGGTTTCTTTAGGTAAGAAATGACTTACTTTTAGGCAGCATAGATGGGTCTTGTTTTTTATTCACTCTGTCATTCTATGTCTTTTGATTGGAACATTTAGTCCATTTACATTCAAACTAATTATTGGTAGTTATGTATTCATTGCCATTGTGTTATTTTTCTATGGTTATTTTTGTAATTTTTCTTTGATCCTTTCTTCTCTTACTCTCTTTAATGGATTTCTTCTTTTCTTTAGTGTTATACTTGGATTCCTTGCTTTTTATTTTTTGCATATATATTACTGTATTTTGATTTTTGGTTACCTTTTGGTTTATATATGACACCTTCTGCATATAGCACTTTATATTAAACTGATGGTCACTTAATTTTAAAGTTATTAAATCCTCTCTCCTACATGTTTCACATATTTGGTATCATCATGTTATTTTGTGCTTTTCTTGAATGAATTTTACTAGTATATATTTTTTTCTGTTTTTGTACTATTTTTCTTGATCTAACTTATAATTTTTTTGTTTTCCACTCAATGGGAAGTTAAGAGTCCCCCTTAACATTACTTGTAGTGGTGGTTTAGTGGCCATGAATTCTTTTAACTTGTTGGTCTGGGAACATCTTTATCTCTTCTTCTAGTCTAAAAGATAGTTTTGCTGGATAGATTATTGGTTGCAGTTTTTTTTTCCTTACAGCACTTTGAATATATCATGCCACTCCCTTCTGGCCTGTAACCTTTCTGATTAAAAATCAGCTGGTAGCATTTGGTGGATTCTGTTGTATGCTACTGTCTTTTCTCTTGCAACCCTTAAAATTTTATCTTTATCACTATTTTTGGACATGTTATTTACTATGTACCTTGATGTGGACCTCCTTGAATTTAATTTATTGGGGGATCTCTGTGTGTCTGAATCTGGATCTCTGTTTTCCTCCTGAGATTTGGGAGGCTTTCAGCTACAATTTGTGCAAATACATTTTCTAACTTCTTTTCTATTTTCCTTCTGGGATGTCTACAATGTGGATGTTGTTACACTTGATAATGTCACTGTGTTTTCTAACTCTATTCTCATTATGCAGTATTTGTTGGTCCCTCAGTTGTCCAGCTTGATTGCTTTCTAGTATTCTACCCCCCAGGTCACTGATATGTCTCTCTGCTATCTGTAGCATACTATTTATTCCATCTATTGTATTTACCTCCATTTATTGAGTTCTTCATCTCTGATATGTTATTTTTTATCTATTTGTTGATAGTCTTCCTGATGTCCTCTATATTTTTCTTAATTCTATTGAGTATTGTTATGATCATTACTTTAAATTTTCTGTAAGGCATATTGCTTTTTGAGTTTTGCTTATATCTCCTGCTGTGATTTTGTCCTGCTTTTTTCATTTGGGATATATCCCTCTTTCTCCTTGCTTTTGGGCTGAAGATTTTTTCTTTCCTTTTAGTATTTTGAATATATCATATCATTGCCTCCTTGCCTACAAATTTTCTGCTGAAAAATCTGCTTATAGCCTTGTGAGGTTTCCCATGTATGCAGCAACAACTTCTCCTCCTCCTCCTCCTCTTCCTCCTCCTTCCCCTCCTCCTTCTTCTTCTTCTTCTTTTTTGTCTTGATAGTTTCAAAATTCTTTCCTTCTCACTACACTTTAACATATTAATTACTACATGTCTTGGTGTGGACCCCCTTGGGATGATTTTCTTAGAGAATCTCTGTTCTCTCCCAGATTCTGAAAGGTTTTGGCTTTTATGTATTCAGTAAATTTTCTGCCCCCCTTTCTCTATTTTTCTCCAGGGATCCCTATAACATGAATGTTATTACACTTGCTGGAGTCACTGAGTTCTCTAAGTCTATTTTCACTCTGCATAGGTTTTCCCTATCACTTCCTCAGCCTAATTAATTTCCATTACTCTTTCCTCTATATTGCTAATTTGTTATTCTCTTTCCTCTAGTCTGCTATTTATTAAATTTAGTGTATTATTTTATTTTATTTATTGTGCTCTTCATCTCTGATTCGTTCTTTTTTATGTTTTCTAGCTCTTTTTTATAGGTCTCACTGATGTCCTCCACTCTTTTCCATAGTCCAGTGAGTATCTTTATGATCATTACTTTAAGTTATCAATCAGGCTTGCTACTTATATCTGTTTTATTTAGGCCTTTTTCAGTGGTTTTGTCCTTGTTAAAAAAATTGGGACATATTCCTCTGTCTCCTCATTTTGTCTAACTCTCTTCATTGGTTTTTCATGTTTCTCTGTGTTAGGAGGATAAGCTAGGCATCTTAATCTTGAAAGTAGTAGGTAGAGTACACACTTTTTGCAAGGTGGCACTGGTTCTTTCTAATAGGAGACATGCCTTTATTGCTCTGACGGGGCCTTGCCAGGGCCACTCTGCAAAGTGTGCATGGTTGGAATGTGTAGTGCCAGCAAGTTGTGCACCCTGGTCTTCTACCACAGGGGCTGCAAAGACATTGACAAGACAGGAACAGCTATGACTGCTCTGCAAAGTATGCCCAAACAGTTTTAACAAAGTGGGTCCCTCCTCTGTGGGAGGTGACAGGCCATCATGACAGTCAGGACTGAGGCCACCAAAGTTCACAGTCTGTAGGCATAGTGTTGATAAGGTTTGTTCTAGTCTTCTGGAGGAGAGGACTCACAGTTCCAGGACTGTAGCAGGCCTCTCTGGAGGGATGTGTCATGGTTTAAGCAATTTAGGTAGTGAATGCTGGGTGCTGTGCTGGTTCCTGCAGGTGGTTGTGTTTATGCTGGGAATTAGGTAAAGGAAATGGCATCTGCCATAGTAGGAGTCTCCAACTAATCTCTGTCCCTGTGGGACACAATCTGCAATTAGTAAATAAGTCCCCCTCCCATAGACCCCAGGAGTTTTTCACACTGGTGCTTCTATGCTGTATTTTCACAAGTTCTTTGTTGTGCTGTCTTTTAAGGGCATGCAATTACTTTCCTATTACTCTCGGAGCTCTGTCTCCCAGAGCTGAGTCTGCTGATTTTTAAATATCTAGGCTTAAAGTCCCACTGCTAGTAAGAACTCAGGAATTAAGTCCCCTCTGGTTTTCAAAGTCAGATTCTATGTGAAATCACCTTCTCCATGTAGACTCCCCAGTGTGGGGGTCTGTTCCTCTCCCTTCTCTGTGCCCATGATTCTCTCCTTCATATAGCCCATGAGTCTATTTAGCTCCTGACCACATCTCTGCTCTTCCTATCCTCTTCAATGTGGCCTCTTCTCTGCATTTAGTTGAAAAGTTTATTCTACCAATCTTCAGGTCATTTCTGGGTTATTTCCACTGATGTAAGTGCTGTCTAGTTGTATCTGTGGGATGAGGTGAGCTTCGTGTGCTTCTACTCAGCCATATTCCATGGACATAGGAAGTGTATTTTTAAATGGTAATTTTGTCTCCTGCTTTAGAAGAAGAAGGAAAAGGAGAAGGATACGAAGGAAGATGAAGAAAGGGGAAGAATAAGAAGGAAGAAGAAGAAGAAGAAGGGAGGAGGAGGAGGAGATGGATGAAAGGGAGGGGGAAAGAGAGAGGGAGGAGAAGGAGGTGGCAAAAATTCCTCTTTGACCCAGTAGCGATTCACTAAGTATCATTGGCCACCAACAAGAAATCACCACAAACTTGAACTCTTGTTTTTCTCCAATAAACTTTTGTTTTAAAAAAACATTCCAAAATTTCTCCTAAAACTTAATAAAGCTGACCATCCCTTTATCTCTTCAGATTTTCCCATGTTTTTCTAGAGTTTGTCTTTACTGAATTGCAATTCTCCTGCTATTCTTGAATAAACTCATTCTGCTTGTAAAATAATTGGCTATTTTAAGATTTACACTTTACAAGCACACAGATTCTGATTCTCTTTTTGTGCCCTTCTGTCTTCTCTCCTTTCCTCACCCTCCCTCATCTCTGTCACCTAATTGATCTTCTCTTGAACCACTTAAAACTTGTGTTTTTTCTACTTTTACTCAATTCTTCAATTCTAGAATCTTATAATTGGGTTTCCCCTTCTTCATTCTTCTATTTCTATGTCTAGATTTAGTACTGTTCTTTTCTCCTTTAGTTCCTGACTCAATTCAAGTCAAAAAATACTCTTAGGACAAACTACACAACAGGCACTGTACAATTTAATAGAACAGAACATCATGACAGACTGGTCTGAGCCTGGGTGAATTTACCACTTCCCTGCCTTTTCCTGAAACCTTTGGTCTCTTCTTTTCAAATATCCATCAATCTCTACCTCTCTTCTTCACCTTGTGTTTCTTTTCCTACCTTTCCACTGTATGTCATTTTCTCTGTCTTTCTCTTTTCTTTTCTTTCTCCCCCCATTTTTTTTTTTTTTTTGGTCTTAGATGGCATCAGAATTCTATAATAGAAACTCATATCCTATGTTACGTGGCTAAGTTTCTGTTTTCTCATATTTGTCATAAATGAATGTAATGCAAGTAATTTTTGAAATATTATTTAATTAAATAAATTATGAAAAGTACACAGCAAACACAGGGATTCCTATAATTATTTATAACAATTATTAAATCTCTGGGCAATACTACATATTGAACTATATGGATGGCTTCTAGCCTTTGTACATTTAAACAAGTCCTTTCAAATTAAAGGATTTTATATCACCTTCTTTATCATTTGTGCGTACACTCTTCTTCATCCACATTGCCAAACTTCACACTTCAGTTCCTTTTAGCCCATACTTAATTTTGTTTAAAAATAAAGTTAATCCATGAAGTCATTGTATTAATACAGTATAGGTTTTATTTGTTTCCCTGCAGTCCACTGTGATTGTAAAATGAGAAAGTGGGTCTGAGATTGGTTTTGGTAGTGCCAGTCTCATAAGCTAGGAATTGATCTCTCACCTTTCTCTGAGAAAACCTGAACACTTTCAGCTGCTATGGTCAATGGTTGGGCATAAGAGGAGACTGGAATGAATTCGGGAGAAAAAAGGCCAGTCCCTGTTCTGGTGGCTATGAACATGACCTTCTCTCGGCCATTCCTGGCCTAAGTTGCAATGAAATGGGCAAAGCCCTCATATGGGTCTTGGGGAGCTGGACTCATTGGGTCCAAATGCCCAAATATGACTGTTTAGAAAAACTTAAGATACAGAGCCTGGCCATATCACCAGCACATAACCTTGTCATCTCCCCAGTGTAATGGCAGAATATCCATTCTAATGCCCTTTTGGGTCTGACTTTTCCCTACCTCATACTCACTTGTGCCCACTTCCTCTCTCCCAACTGACTTGATTTTTCAACAAACTCCTGAATTCTCCTGGACACATCATTTGATTCTTCCACATTCTGCACTTGCACTTTTACTGCCTTTCATTCATTTCCCCTTGTCTTCCTGGAGAACACTTTCTTATTCTTTGCGTCTTAGCATGGAAGTCATCATCTCATGCAACCTTCCCTCATTTCCAGGTGCAGTGTGACCACTGGTCACTCTGTACCTCAGTAGACATGCCCATGGCTCAATTCTAACACACTTACTCTGTTCTCACTGCATTCATTTGCTCATATGTTTTGCCAAGACTTTTGTAAAGTCTTGGAGGACAGGGATTATGTCCTGTTAATGTCTGAGCCCTTGGCACTTTGCCTGGACCTCAGCTCAGAGCAAATGTCCTGATATTTTATAACTGAGTAAATGAGTGAATTAAGAGTGCAAGAGGGATAAAATCTGGGTTCAAATTGCTGAATTCCAGGCCTCAGAACACAGCTTCCAGTGCTACTGATGGGTTTCTTCCCTGTAGTATTGTTGGAGAATGTTGAGCTGACTCAGGAATATCTTTGAGGGGATGACCATTCCTATGATCTCTTCTCCCTTTGAGAACAAGTTGTCCACTTTGCTATTGTCAAAGTTCCCTACCATCAGTTCTCCTGTCACCCATAGATAGATTATAAACAAGGCGGGTTGTGAGTCTCTCTGTAAAGAGACAAGGTTGCCAGTTTGAGGATGTGCAGTCCCTGTGTATGCAAATGCATCCCTCTGTCACCAGATAAGGCTGGAGAAAGTGGCACACAACCTGGGTCTACCCTGTCACTGACAGAGCTATGTCTCTGTTCTTTGGTATCCTAGTGAAGGGAAGTCACCAGGAACAGAAATGACAATAGATGGCAAAGTTGAGGCATAAATGAAGTAATCTGCCCAATATCCTGTACATCATAAGTGGCAGAGATAGGAACTGACCCAGGCAACTAGAGTATATCCTCATAACGTCCCTGTTCTGACAGCTGTTAAAAAATAAATAATATCTGCTAAGCTGATCGTTTAGTAGGAAAAAAAAACAGGTTTATTGGTTAGGAAACTCATATGAGGTTTTTTTTATCATCTGTGAGCTACCTCCATCCATCCATGTTTATAAGCATATTTGCCACATTATACAGAAATGCTTTGTGCATTTGGTTAGTTTATTGTATATTCCAGAATAATAAGTAATTTACCTCTGGGAAGCCCAAGGCTTGGATAATTAGAGACTTTACATTTTTTTAAATTTTATAAAATGTTTATTTATTTATTTTGAGGGAGAGAGCAAGCAGGGGAGGGGCAGAGAGAAAGGAAGAGAGAATCACAAGCAGGCCCAACACTCAGCGTGGAGCCTGATGCAGCACTTGATCTCATAGCCATGAGGTCATGACCTGAGCTGAAATCAAGATTTGGATGCTTAATCAACAACCACCCAGGTGCCCCTTGAGCCTTCTAATTTATGTGAAAATTCATTGTCCCTACTACTCACTAGTCAGCCTGCTATAAATATAAATGTTACTAACTACTATTGATCTGAGGGTCAGATTCATTAGATTAAAGACCTTTGTTCTTTGCTGAGCACAGGTTCTTTGCTCTATAACTGTGAAAATGAGGAGGGTTGACTTTTATGCTGACCTTGGTGCTAAAACCAACATCTGGGGTCATTCATGATTCAATTACCACTGTGTGTCTTCACAAAGCTCCATCCCCACATCCATTTCCACCTGTGTTATCAGGAAAGGTTTTAAAAACCACACAAAGGATATATATATATATATATATATATATATATATATGTGTGTGTATATATATATATATAATTTTTTTAATTTTTATTTATTTTTGAGAGAGAGAGAGAGAGATCAGGGAAGGAGCATAAAGATAGGGAGACACAATCCAAAGCAGGTTCTGGGCTCTGAGCTGTCAGCACAGAGCCTGACGCGGGGCTTGAACTCAGGAACAGTGAGATCATGACCTGAGCTGAAGTCAGATTCTCAACTGACTGAGACACCCAGGAGCCCCACAAAGGATATATATTTTATCCAAATATCACCGAATAGCAATTGGAGGGTTTTAAGCAACGTAGGTAACATGATTTGTTTGAATTTTTGAAAGGGCATTCCCGTTCTGATAGAAATGTTGATTATTAGACTAAATAGGCAACTATTTCAGAAATTCTGTTGGAAGATAAAATTTATTTGGGAAAGAATTTTGATGGAGAGAGTAATATAAATTTAAATTATGTTTAAGAAGAAAAACAGTAATAGTTTGGATTATGATGTGAAGCAGAATGAAGAGTCAAGGGTAAGTACTAGTTTTCTAACATGTTATTAGATGACAATTTATTTTAAGTTATAATGTTAAGGCACATTAAAAGAAGAGGTCTAGTTTCAGAGAGATAGAAGATCATAAGCTCTCCTTGGGACATGTTTTCTTTCAGGTATGTTGAGACATTCCAGAAGAAAAACCATGGAGGCAGTTGGATACATAAGTCCGAAGCTCAGAACAAAGCTCTGCACTGGAAATAAACACTTGTGTGCCATCTACCTATAGGGGTAATAGGATCCATAGTTTTGGATGAGATACTCTAGGAAAAATGTTGAGTGATTTAAAAAAAGTCAGCTTAATATCTAGCTTTGATTGACATATCATGGTCAGGTAGAAAAGGATGAGCCTACAAAAAAAATGAAGTGAGCATTTTTTAGGGACTAATTTTCTGTCTTCTCCCTATCTCCATCAAGGCCATCACTGAGCATACGGAGCCTTTACAGTTGAAATTAGTCAAGGAAGAGAGCAAACAGACAATACCAGATAGGGTGGCCCGTCATGCAGAGGAAGATCTTTGATAGATTTTCCTTCTGAAATATGATACTTTACCCATCACTTTAAGAATGTGGCTGGAGTAGAAACAGTCATGCTATTTTAAATTCTGTTTCCCTAGCTTAACCTAGATCAATCATAGATCTTCTTATTTCTTTTTCTTTAATATAAGCCCTGTGAAAAGCTGTTTCAGTCCCTCTTTGGGGCTCAATGTGGAGCATGTGCCTGGACAATGCCATGTGGTTGTTGTCTGAGAGACATTTATCTATGTGCTAAGTAAATGATATTAAAGAAAAATATATTTATTTACTTGTTAAAAAACAGTAAGACAGAATATTCAACAGGAGCCATCAAGATAGGTGTAGGGATCACTTCAGTGGGGTCTTGCAGGGAGAGAGAGAGATTGGGATCAATTATAATTACAAAAAGTTAAAGTAGGAATTTACATCCAATAAGCAGAATGGGAGTCAATGGATGGAAAATTACAAAAAGAAATATCAAGATAATGGGTATTCTGGCTTAACTGGCCTAAAAGTTTTCTTGCTAAGGCAGATCAAGGTTTTTAGACATTATCTGGGGAATGGTGGAGGATGAGGATTCCGATCATATATGCAGGGTGAGAAGATATTGAGGGTGGCTAAACTGACTTAGCAGAATTCTTTTTTTTTTTTAAGTTTTTTTCAACGTTTATTTATTTTTGAGACAGAGAGAGACAGAGCATGAATAGGGGAGGGTCAGAGTGAGAGGGAGACACAGAATCCGAAGCAGTCTCCAGGCTCTGAGCTATCCGCACAGAGCCTGATGTGGGGCTCAAACTCACAGACTGTGAGATCATGACCTGAGCTGAAGTCGGATGCTTAACCGATTGAGCCACCCAGGCGCCCCTAGCAGAATTCTTAATAAACTCAGACAATTCAGAGATGAACAAAAAAAAAGTTCAAAAACTGAGACCTAGTTGAAAAAAAATCAGAGAAAGCTATTTAGAATTTGGTCAGGGAGAGAATCTTTGTCAATGATCATCTCTTGACCAGAAAGTGCCATTACAGGCCATGAAGAGGCATTGATGGGGATTGTAAAGTGGTTGAAGAAGATGAGAACTCACTCTCAGGAGTGAGGAGCCCATAACACAGGTGGGCTGTAAGTTGTTCACTGAAGGGACCCTGTTCTGCACTGGGGATGGGTGGAAGGAATCAGCTCAGAAAGGGTCAGATGTGTATGGTTTATTGTGAATAACATGTGTTATATTTTGTGAATTTTGTGTCTTGGATCTGGAGGTGTCATTATCTCTTACAAAGTACTGAAGCCTTGAAGACACCACTGTACTTATGCTGATTTCTGTGGAATCACTGGAGAAAACTGCCTGAGTCTCTGAGGTGGAGGGATAAAGGGAGATGCCTCTAGGTAGAAGGAAAGGACATTCATAGCCAGGCTTTCTCTGACTGTGGATTCCTCCTTAGGATCCACATAATCATGTTGGGGCCAGAGCAGGACTGTGTGTTGTACAATATATAAAAGCAGAGTAATTTAGAACAAAATCTTTTAATAAAATCATTTTCCCTTGGTTATATGAGATTTTGTACTTATGTAAATTATTGGTCTAATTAATACTTTCTGTGTCAAAGAGAAAAATATAGTAGCTAGCATGTATTTTGCCACCAGCTGCATGCCTGGAGACATCACTGGACACTCATCACCTTTCACCTTCTCAACAAATATGAAGGGTCATCATCCCTCCCCTCACTTTATGGTTAAAAACATAGACTCAGAGGGGCTGGTGACATAGGCAAAGTCATTCCTGGAAAGAGAGCCAGTATCCAAATCAGGATCAAGGAAACTGAACTCATAGTCCTGTCACTTCTCATAGACATGATTCTGTGATCCTATCAGTGATTCTTATTTGATGAGTTGAAATAACTGTTAGCAGGCAAGAGAAATACTGATCTATGTTGTGGCTCCAGTGTCACCACTTACCTTCTCTCTGACCTCCACTGTTAGCCTCAGCCCAGGAGCCTGAATTTTATGGTCCTTGGAGGACCCTGACTGAAAATACCTCAAGGTTAGGAAGGTCTATGTCACTTGGCATGTTTTGGCTGATTGCTTCCTTGGGAAACAGGATGGAAGGAAGGAAAACACTGGGACTGTCAAGCAGGAGTTGACATGTTTGATTAAGGGAGGTAATCAATCCCATACCTCCTCATTTCTCATGCACAGCTCTAGAACATGCTTCTATATCTTGGCCTGGTAGTCTATTTTGTGAGGCACCTAGCCCTACTTGGGCCTTGATTCTGGAAATGGTGACTTTGTGGCAGTCAACATCTATAATTTTGAGCTCTTTGCCAGAATAAGAGGTTGAGGGAGAAAACTAAAAAGGGTCTCTAATATGAGAAGGGCTGCTCCTGCCTGTCCAGGATGCCTTTCATGTCACGTGTGTGGGCTTACACAGATTGCTCATACAGACTGTCACCATGGAGCTTCCCTAAACCACTGATCTAGCTGCAATTAAATTTCATGGAGGGGTTGCATTGCCATCCCTACATTATGGCTATGACAGCACCACATCAAATTAGGGAATCAACTTCTAGTTTGAGAATTACTGTGACAACCAGTTGCCCAACAGGAAGCCAGGGATGTGGCTGCCCTAGGAGAGGAGGGACAGGGACTCTACTTATTTCCACTCGGACCACATAACTCAGCTGGTGGCTTTTCTGAGCCAAGAGTCATGTGGGGGACTTTTTTTTTTTTCAATTTTTTAAAATGTAAATCCAAGTTAGTTAACATATAGTGTAATAGTGATTTCAGGAGTAGAATTTAATGTTTTATCACTTACATATAACACCCACTGCTCAACCCAACAAGTGTCCTCATTAATGCCCATCACCCAATTATCCCATCCCTCCACCCACCTCCCCTCCAGCAACCCTCAGTTTGTTCTCTGTATTTAAGAGTCACTTATGGCTTGCCTCTCTGTTTTTATCTTATTTTTGCTTCTCTTACTTATGTCATCTGTTTTGTTTTTTAAATTCCACATATGAGTGAAATCATACAATATTTATCTTTTTATGACTGACTTTTTGCATAGCATATACCCTTTAGTTCCATGTATGTTGTTGCAAATGGTAAGATTTCATTCTATTTTGATTGCTTAGTAATATTCCTAGTTATATTCAATGGAATATATACATATACCACATCTTCTTTATCCATTCTTCAGTTGATGGACATTTGGGCTCTTTCCATAAGTTGGCTATTGTTGATAGTGCTGCTATAAACATTGAGGAACATGTGCCCCTTGAATTCAGCATTTTTATATCCTTTGGATAAATATCTAGTAGTACAATTCCTGAGTCATAGGGTACATCTATTTTTAATTTTTTTGAGGAAACTCCATAGTATTTTCCAAAGTGGCTGCACCAGTTTGCATTTCAAGAGTTATATGGGGGACTTTGGGTGACAGTGCAGAGCCCATCTCCCTCTGAACAAGCCAACACTATTGTCTTTAAGTCTTTGGCTTTATCACTACCCCTAGGTGCATCCTCCTGCCTCTGTCCCTCTTGTAGTTTTTTTTATTAGTCTCACTATCCTCCATCTCCTGTGCAGATATTTTTTCTCTTCTACTTTTTCTGTCATTAAAATCATTGCTCATGTTTTTTTTCCTTCCTCTCATCCTGCTCTCCATCAATATCCCCACATGTACAACTGTCCCATCTTTTCTTCTCTTCCCTCCCTCATTCTTTTTTCTTACTCTTCCTCACTGGTATTCTCTCTATATTATTATTTTCTGTAATTTCCTCTTTCACTTTCACCTTTCATTTCCTATTTAACTCTGTACTTCTTTCTTTCTCTGTGCCTTCATCTCCTGGTTTCATCTTTTCCTGACTCACTCTTTTCACATCTAAATACTGGCCTGCAGCCATGTGTCTGGTCAGATAATCATCCTGAATATGAGGTCATTCAGCAGGTCCTAAAGAAGTTCATGACTGCCTGGGAAGAGGAGTCTAGATGAGAGGAAAAGAGAAAGGGATTCATTCACAATCAAACCAGTAGTTTTACACATCAGAATCTTCAGTGCTTCTGATCACACCTGATTTACTATTCTGAAAAGAACATGAACACAGTTGGGACCCATTTAACTAATGTCTCCCTTGGAGGAGATTTGGCAAGGATCTAGGTGTCTTCAGGTCTTTCACTTCATGCTTCTGCAAAGGCTCCTGCCAGGACACTTGCAAACAGAGGAAAAGTTGATCTTCTTTGGGGATTCTAGGACCAGCTGGGCTCAATCCATTGGTGTTTATTTGGAACCATTACATGATCATCTTCTCATTCTTGGTAACGAGCCATATGTTCCTAGATAAAACAAGTCAGCTTTTCTTCTTTGGCTAATTTTGCTAGGACAATCCCCTAGGACTAGGGTGAAAATTGAAAACACTTTTCATTTCAGAAACTAAAGGATATGTAATATCTTAGCAATGATACTGGGAAAAGCCAACAAGTTTAAAAGGGAGTTGAAAGAGAATGAGGCTGTGGAGAAGGACCCCCACGGTCAAGTCTGGCATGAATACGATGCCATTATCAGAAGACAAGCATGCTTTATCTTTGTTCTTTTCCCCAGATTTCATTGTTTCTTTTCTGGAAAACTCAGTGGTTTTTGCCTTTCTCCCACTGTCCCTTATAGTTACCCCTGATATATATGGCAATTTGTCTTAAACATGCTGTTACTTATTCAAAGTATACTGCTGCTTTCATTGAAAGTGGGATGTCAGTAATACATCTTTATAGATTTCTGTTTATCTCAAAATCATTATTCTGTCAGTAATATTATTACTAAAGATAGAATTAATGTAGGAGTTGAATCAATGTCTTTCAGGACATGAAAGCATATTCTTTCTTTTTATATAGGAGATGTTCAGTGGAGTGTGTCTAATGCTATTAGGAGAGATCCCTTGGCCCCAGTCATTGAGAGCTGGGCTGTCTCCCCTCATTCCAAAATTTCCAGATATTCTGTTTCCTGATGCCACAGTCAGTCACAACAGATGAAGACACAAAGAGAATGGAGCGGAAGGCAATATAAGACTCCACATGTTTCAATGTCAGAGGATGTTAACAAGGAGGCCGAGGGAGAGAGAGAGAATCCCAAGCAGGCTCTGCACTGTCAGTACAGAGCCTGATGTGGGGTTTGAACTCATGACTGTGATATGAACTGTAGCTGAAACCAAGAGTCAGATGCTTAACTGGCTGAGCCACCACAGTGCCCCACACTTGCTTTTTATTCTCAGGAAAAACAGTTGCAAAAATTTTTCTCCCCACTGGCCTCACTGGTCTGGTTACTTTGAAAACAAACTCACTGCTTGCCTGCTTGTATTCCTTCTTTCTTTCTTGAAATGTTTATTAATTTTTGAGAGAGAGAGAGAGAGTGAGAGAGAGAAAAGGAGACACAGAATCTGAAACAGGCTCCAGGCTCTGAGCTGTCAGCACAGAGCTTAACACGGGGCTTGAACTTGTGAACTCATGACCTGAGCTGAAGTCAGAGGCTTAACTGACTGGGCCACCTAGGTGTCCTAATTCACTTCTTTCTGTAGCCGGAGCCAGATAACTCCTAAACCAACCACTGTACATGTTTAAAAGTGCTCTTCTGGACTTATGCTGAGCTTCAGACAGAAGACAGAGAGGCCAGGAGCAGGATTGGCAGCTCAGAGTATGCGGTCTGGTGCTGAGAATGATCCGGAGAAGGCTCTGGAGAGGACTTTATCCCACACAGGCCTCTAAACCATGACTTGTGTGTTCAGGCTTCATCCACCTCAAGTGTGTTGTTCTCCTAGGAGAAATTAGTAGATGCCCAGAGAAGGAGAAGGTCAGTTAGCAGGGCCCCACAATGACTGTTGTCAGAATGAGTCTGTAGTCAGTTGATGGAATGGGTGTGAAGGCTTGACAATAAATGCTCTGCCATCTTCCTGGCATTCCCCTGTGCCCATGCGTTCATTTATGTGACTATGTATGAGAAGCCAGGCATGGTGTAAGGCCCTGAGCTACAGAGTATTATTTATCAAAGCCTCACTCCCTATGTTCCACTCCATGTTGCACAACTAACTTAATATGTGACCTTGGCTATATCATAAGATCATTCTGAGCTTATTTTTGGTCAGTTATGAGCAGTATGTAATGACACCTATCCTGTGCCCAAGGTTATGGGGAGGATTAATTGAATTAATATATGTCAAAAGTAGTCATAATAGTATCAAGAAGGGGCAAAAAAAGATAATGACATTCAGAGCTTTCAAGACATACTCCTGTCCTCAGAGAGCTTGCAACTTCCTGGGACTATAGAACAAAGGAGTTAGGCAGCAAGGTCTCTGGATTTTGTAGTAGGAAGTGATTTAGAAATACGTATCTGACTTCCTAAGCTCCTGCCTGTACCCAAGGCATCCCCAGTCTCCTACAGGCTAAATGTACAGGGGGTAGCACCCCTTGTAATCTAGGCTGCTTCTCTTCCTCAAGCTGTTTTCACAAAGCTAACAAAGCATTTCCTTCATCAGTGTGGACCTATCTTATTGATGCTTTAGTGGAAAATATTTTGTGTTGATATTTGGAAAACTTGAGAAGTTAACAAGTGGAAGTGTGTGTAAGTTTATGCATGTATATTGCAAGCACACACACACACACAAAGACAAACACAAACAGACACATACATAACTATACACATGCACATGCACACACACTTGCAGAACAAAACAAGCACCATATATACACATGAATGTACACATATCACACACACACACACACACCTACTCCTTTTTATGTGTCTTTCTTGGAGCATTTAACAATGCCTATTGACTGCTGCATATGAAACTTTGGCATTCCTGGCCCTGTAGACAAATGAGATGTTTGTATTTGTATCAAGGTCTTTATTTGCTTGGAGAAAGGATAATAGGAATGCAGAGAGGCGAAGACCAGTGGTGGTGAAATGGTCAGGTGGCAGGTGTTATCAATGGGGAACTCAATGAGAAAGGGGGCATAGCAACCAGTACAACATGTTTTTAGCCACTGTTGCCCATTGTGATAGGACAATGCTTCTGTGAGCCTTGAGGAACATATACTGTACATTGTGATGCCCTCCACCATACCTCTTGTTACTATTCCTACCTCAAACTACACATACCACATCACACACACACACACACACACACACACTACACACACTACACACAAACACATACTGTCATACACTCCCTGTGAGGGTAGACTTTATGCAGTAACTGCATTACACACACACACACACACACACACACACACACACACAAATGAAACATTGTGAGAAATCCTGTAGGGGAAGCAAAGATGAGTAAAGCAATATCTGTTTTATAAGAGTTCTAAAATCAATGGGGAAGGTATACAGGTAGACAGAAAAACTGGAATACAAGGTGATGTGTTCATAATTAAACTGAATCATGGTAAAATTGCAGAGAGTCAGTGTGTTTAAAGCAGGAAGCAGAACTGCTGGCTCTGCCAATTTATCAACATGTAGAAAATCCATTCTTAGACAGCTCATTCTTGTTAGTGCTATTGTTTTTTCATCTGTAAAATGTAGATATGGATACTTATCTTAGAAGCTGTCTGGAAGTACCAAATAAAAACTTTTAGACTCTGCATTACAACAGAACTTGAGCAAATCTCTGGCAACATTTTGCAGTATAGGAAATAACATGAGGGAAATCAGGAAGGTGAATGTACTGTTGGTGTGGGGGAATACACACTATTAGAGTCAGACTGTAGTGTTGTACATATAGGGAGTGTGGTGTGGAGTAAAAAGTTAGGCTTTAACTTGACCATGAAGAACCTTGAATGCCTAAATAAGAAAAAAAGAATGGGAGATAATTGGACAACGTCATAAAGCCACTGACTGAGTTCATCACCAACATGTTTCTTTTGCCTAAGATGGTGCTTTTAATTCACTTTTAAAATTAATTCAAATCCCTGTAGACACTCCTAGGGCATCCAGGGTGCCTTAATACAGGGTATTCCCCTGTATTAAGGAAATGTTGTGGTGATTAATCAGGTTCCAGGGTGAAGGATGTGCTAGGCTTTCAGAGTCTGGCTTAATTCATGCATTCTTTCAACAGCTACTGACCATGAAACATGGACAAGATCCTGTGCAAACCTTAAGGATACATTAGTACTTACAGGGCCTTTCATAGCCTTAAGTTAGAGTTGTCCTGTTGATGTTTAGATCAAACAGACATTCATTGGGATTAACTGAGATATAGATATAGATGATGTAGATATATATAGATATACATAGATTGAAGTAGATATATGTAGATATAGCTATTTAGACAATCCAGGTGAGAAAATGGATATAAGCACACTGTTAAAAAACAAAACAAAACTATAAGAATTAAACTGTGCTAGAAGGAATTTCACAAGCTAGCACTTGCTAATTACCAAGCTTCCCTACAAGTCATGGGACCTTTGATACTTAGCTTAATTTCTCTGATCTGGTCTGAAATCTTTGGGATGTAGCAAAGCAGTTCTAAGAGGGAAGTTTAGAGCAATACAAGCCTACCTCAAGAATAAAGAAAAATATAAAAAAATAACCTAATGTTGCACCTAAAGGAGATATAAAACAAACAACAACAACAACAACTAAACCCTAAAGTCAGAAGAAGGAAGGAAATAATAAAGATTTGAGCAGAAATAAATGATACAGAAACTAAAACAAACAAACACACACACAATAGAACAGATCAATGAAACCAGGAGCTGGTTCTTTGAAAATAATTGATAAACCTCTATCTAGATGTGAGAAAGAGAGAAAGAGAGACAGAGAGAGAGAGAGAGATAGAGAACTCAAATAAATAAAATAATAAATGAGAGAGTAGAAATAAGGACCAAAACATTGAACTATACACAATTATAAGATAATATTACTAAATACTGTATGTCAACAAATTGGATTACCTAGAAGCAATTGACAAATTCCTAGAAATATATAACCTACAAAAACTGCAGCAGTAAGAAATAGGAAATTTTAAAAGATCACTACCCAAGAAAGAAATTAAATCAGTAATCAAAAAATTCCCAACAAATAAAACCCCAGAACCAGATGACCAGATGACTTAACAGATGAATTATACCAAACACTTAAAGAAGAGTTGATACCTATTCTAAAAAAATATCTATTCTTCTGCAAAAAAAAAAGAAAAAGAAAAAAGAAAAGTAATGAAAACTTCCAAATTTATTCTATGATGCCAACATTACCCTGATGACAAAAGCATGCAAAGACATCACAAAAAAAGAGAACTACAGGCCAGGTCAATATTCTGTTGAACACAGATGCAAAAATCTTCAACAAAATACTAGCAAACTGAATCCAACAATGTATTAAAAAAATCATTCACTATGACCTAATAGAATTTATTCCTAGGTTGCAAGGGTGGTTCAATATTCCCAAATCAATCAATGTGATGCATCACATCAATAAGAGAAAGAATAAAAACGATATGATAATTTCAACGAATGCAGAAAAAGAATTTGACAAAGTACAACATAAATTCATGATTAAAAACTCTCAACAAAGAAGGTTTAGAAGGAACACACCTCGACATAATAAAAGACATATATGAAAAACGCACAGCTAACATCATCCTTAATGGGTAAAAACTGAGGTTTTTTCCCCCTAAAATCAGAAACAGGACAAGGATGTCTACTCTCATCACTTTTGTTCAACATGTTACTGAAGCAATCAGAGCACAAAAAGAAATAAAATGCACCCAAATTGTTAAGAAGAAATACTTTTGCTATTTGCAGATGACATGATACTATATATGGAAAACATAAAAGACTCCACCAAAGACTGGTAGAACTGATAAACAAATTCAGCAAAGTTGCAGGATACAAAATCAATGTATAGAAATCTGTAGCATTTATTTATTTATTTATTTTTTTAATATATGAAATTTATTGTCAAATTGGTTTCCATACAACACCCAGTGCTCATCCCAAAAGGTGCCCTCCTCAATACCCATCACCCACCCTCTCCTCCCTCCCACCCCCCATCAACCCTCAGTTTGTTCTCAGTTTTTAACAGTCTCTAATGCTTTGGCTCTCTCCCACTCTAACCTCTTTTTTTTTTTTCCTTCCCCTCCCCCATGGGTTCCTGTTAAGTTTCTCAGGATCCACATAAGAGTGAAACCATATGGTATCTGTCTTTCTCTGTATGGCTTATTTCACTTAGCATCACACTCTCCAGTTCCATCCATGTTGTGTAGCATTTATTTTTTTAATGTTTATCAATTTATTTTGAGAGGGATTAAGAGAGACAATGCGCATGTGAGTGGGGTAGAAACAGAAAGAGAGGGAGAGAGAAAATCCCAAGCAGGTTCCACACTGTCAGCACAGAGCCCAACATGGGGCTCAATCTCACAAACTTAAGATTATTACCTGATCTGAAATCAAGAGTCAGACACTTAACCAACTGAGCCACCCAGAAATCTGTTGCATTTCTAAACACCAACAATGAAGCAGCAGGAAGATAAATTGAAAAAATAACCCCATTTATTGCTGCACCAAAAATAATAAGATGCCTAGGAGTAAATCTGACCAAAGAGGTGAAAGAACTGTATTCTGAAAACTATAAAACACTGATGAAATAAATTGAAGATGACACAAAGAAATGGAAAGATATTCCATGTTCAGGGATTGGAAAAACAATATTGTTCAAATGTTTATACTACCCAAAGAAGTCCACACAGTTAATCCAATCCCTATCAAAATTCCAACAGTATTTTCCACATAGGTAGAAAAAACAATCCTACAATATTTATGGAACCACAAAATCCCCGAATAGCTGAAGAAATCTTGAAAAAGAAAGGCAAAATTGAGGAATCACAATCGAAGACTTCAAGTTGTATTACAAAGCTGTAGTTAGAAAAATAGTATGGTACTGGTACAAAAGTAGATCAATAGAACATAATAAGAAGCCTAGATGTAAACCCATAACTATATAATCAATTAATAGTCAACAAAGCAGGAAAGAATATCCAATAGGAAAAAAAGATGGTCTCTTGAACATATGTTGGGAAAACTGGACAGCTACATGCAAAATAAAGAAACTGGACCACTTTCTTGAACTATACACAAAAATGAATTCAAAATGGATTAAGGACCTAAATGTTAAACCTGAAATGATCAGAATCCTAGAAGAAACACAGGCAGTAACTTCTTGGACATAGGCCATAAAATCTTTTTTTCTAAATATATGTTCTGAAACAAGGGAAACAAAAGCAAAAGTAAACTATTGGGACTACATCAAACAAAAAGCTTCTGCACAGCAAAGTAAACAATCAATGAAACTAAAAGGCAATTTATGGAAAAGGAAATTATATTTGCAAATGGCATTTCTGATAAAGGGTTAGTATCCAAAATATATAAAGAATGTATAAAAATCAACATACAAAAAGGAAATAATCTCATGAAAAAAAGGACAGAAGACATGAACAGACATTTCTCCAAAGAAAGACATACAGATATCTAACAGACACATGAAAATATATCATCTCTTACCATCAGGGAAATGCAAATCAAAACTACAATGAGATATCACCTCATACCTGTCAAAATGGCTAAAATCAACAACACAAGAAACAACAGGTATTGGCAAGGATGTGGAGAAAAAGGAAGCCTCTTGCACCGTTGGTGGAAATGCAAACTGGTGCAGCAACTCTGGAAAACACTTTGAAGTCTCCTCAAAAAAGTTACAATTAGAACTACCCTAAAAACCACAATTGCACTACTGAGTAGTTACCCCAAAATGCAACAATACTAATTCAAAAGGATACATGCACCCAATTTTTATTTTCAGCATTATTTACAATAGTCAAGTTATGGAAGTAGTTCAAATGTGCATCAATTGGTGAGCTGATAAAGATTACATATACACACACACACACACACATACAATGTATATGTTACATATTATATATATGTATATATATGTGTGTGTGTGTACACACACACACATATATATATATATACACACACACACAATGGAATGTTATTCAGCCATAAAAAATAATGAAATCTTGCCATTTGCAGCAACATCAAGCTAGAGAGTATTATAGTAAACTACATAAGTCAATCAATGAAGACAAAGAGAATATTATTTAATTCATATGTAGAATTGAAGAAACAAAACAAATTAGCAAAGAGAAAAAAAGAGACACAAATCAAGAAAAAGACTTTAAACTATAGAGAACAAACTGATGGTTAACAGAGGGGAGGAGGGTTGGGGGATGGTCTAAATAAGAAATGGGAATTGAGTGTACTTCTCATGGTGGGCACAAGATGTATGGAATTGTTAAATTACCATGTTGTACACCTGAAGCTAATATAACACTGTATGTTTAAAAAATTAATACACTTTAAAAATTTCTCTAATCTCTATTTTCTGAAACAAAGATTTAGCAACTCTCCTTATCTTGCTACATTGCTGATTGAATCAAATGAACAATAGGGGCACAGTATTGTAGGGCTGCAAGAAAACCCAGTAACTCAATTTGCAGATGGTGAAACAGAATGCAGAGATGTCTAGCAATTTCTTTCCCTTTGCTCTTAGGGTAGCAATGATAATTGATAAGATTTTATTTTATTGTAACTTACTCTTAAAAAGATACTGAATTCATGGAATATTTTTACAGATGTCTAATTTAATCATACTATTTTATGAATAAGCAGTACTCCATCCCAAGTCCTGTGTTAGGCTCAGGGTGAGACATACAGTGCACTCGGGGTGAACAAGATTAGCAGTAAGTTCTGTCATCTTAGAGCTATAGCCTTTCGGGGGATATGGACATAAAACCCACAATAGGCTGGGGATGAAATGTATAGCAGTGCTGGGGAAGCACACAGAAGAGACCAGAACAAGCCAGGAAAGCCAGGGAAGGCATAAGTCCTGTTGTACAGACAGTTACTTCCTAGGATGGCAGCCAAATGGGAAAGGAACATGTGGTCTTCAGCTCCAATGTCAGGGTCAATTCTGTTGAGGGTCAGTGTAAAGACTCCTTATGTCCAGCTGGGTTGTTGTGGCTGAGACTATGGATTAGGAAAGATTTGGGGGTTAGACTTCCTGGGGCCACATCTTGGCTGAACAAGTTACTGGAAGTGTGACCTTGGACAAGTTATGTCAATTTCTCTGTGCCTTTGTTTTCTTATATGCAAAATAGAGATAACAGGGCAGTTATGAAAATTGAATGAGGTAGAGTTTCTTAAGGATTTAGCCTAGTGCCTAGTACATGCAAGCACTGTAAGAATGTTTGATAAACTCTTGTCCACATATAGGTGATATGAAAAACAAGAATGGTTATTTTAGACTTAATTTGACTTGAGAATCTTCAGTAAAGATGAAGGATTTAAGTAAAGAATTAAAGGAAACTTTGGGTTTAGATGGAGGCTTGAGAATAAAGAGACAATTATTTCAGGCGGAAGAGAGAAATAAAAGTTTTGAATGAATAATGTTTGAAGACTTCTGGTTTTGCCATCCACATTGCCAGTTCACAGTCGTGGTGTGAGTATCCTAGTAAGACCATGGAAAATTTCACACTGAATGCTTTCCTTCTCAGGCATTACTCACCTTTAAAAACAGTGGCAGCTTCCTAGAAATTTATTATTTCACCACTTTCAGTTCTGGGGAGGGCAGCATGCCAAACTTTCATGGAATCTTGTGTATAAATTGATTTTTTTTTGAAAAAAAATTTTACTCCAAAATGGAAAATGATATTTTGTCAAGTGGCAGCAGGCTGGATAATGTGGACAAATTGTACAGGGTTGTGGTCATTCTGACAATCCTGCTCTGGTTGTCATGTTGCTGCTTTTCATGACTGTTTCTATCCCCACATGGCTCACTCAAGGTGAGGCAAACCTCTTGCCCTGGGTGGAAGGGTTTCCATGTCCCCCAGTTATTTGGAGAGAGAACTACTGCTATCTTGATGAAGGCAGACAGTGTCTACAACAGGATCTGGATATCTGGGTTCTTCCACCATGGCACAAATATGGGACCAAGCAAACTTTGCATATTTAAAATGATAAAATTTACATTTTGAGATTTCAATTTTTTTAGGATAACTTTCAAATACTTTACATTTAAGTAGATGCTCAATTACATAAATTAGGAATAGAAGTTTTTATGAATAAAAAGTAACACCTAGGTGGTCTTGTAGTTAAGATGGTGGAGCAGCATGAAGACCCTTAGCTTATCTCATCTCTGAAATGCTGCTAGATCAGCACCAAACCATTTTTCACACCTAGGAAATTGATATGAGGATTAACACAACAATCTGCATAACTTGAGCCACATAACTTGGCAGGTACTCTGTGCGGAGAGGTGAACTGGGATAGAGAAAAGCCATGGAGGGTAGGGAGCTGTTTTTGTAGAGACAGGGGGAGAGTGTGGCACATCGGGACAGTGTAGGAAAAACACTCCCCTGAAAGTAGCTACAGAGAAAGAGAAATAGTGAAAACACTTGCAGGAGACTGAAAAAGAAATCTGTTCCCAAAACCACTGACGGGTAGAAAGGAGATGGTTTAAATACCACCAGGATTCTATAAACAGTAGAGTGCAGAGTCTGAAGTTCCAGAGCTCAGTGCATGTTGGTATTCTGGTGAGGTAAAAGGGTGAATCCCCAGGAGCAGGCAAATGCATGTGAGGGGTCCATGTGCCATACAAGGAGAAGTGGTTCCCCTGCTTGGAGAGCATTTGGTAGAAGCCATATGACTTCCCCACAAGAAAAGATCCCAGTGAACCCTGGTGAGAAGCCATGTTTGCTGTATTGGAACAAAGACACCAGAGTGTGGTGAAGCCTGGCACCAGCTGTGTGTTGTGATGTGCCATAATCTCTGAACCTCCACTGCTACGTGATTGCATAAACATTTCCTCTGGCATGCCGGCACCCAGCCATTGCTCAGTGAGACCCTCACCCAGAGAGACAGCACGGGTCCAAGCCACTGAGGTCTGTGAAGTGTGGGGTTCTGAAACACTACCCCATTTGAGATAAAACTCTGAGGGAGGTGCTGCCTGGCAGGGGGGTGGCTTGGACACAACAGTGTACAGGTGGGGAGTGGATGGAGCCCTGAGACAAAGGAGGGGTGCTTGATCATGGGTTGGTGAGAGGGCAAAGTTCCTATTCCAGAAACTAGGGAGCTGGGTCAAGCCATTTCCAGCTCTCCCGAGCAGAAGCATGCATATGCACGCCATGTGCGGCATGCTGATTGACTCCAGTAAGCTAAGCAATGCCGCCTAGAGAAGAAGAGAGCCATTACACCAAGTCCTGCCCAAAGGCACCCTCTAAGCATACCCTACAAGACCAGCACAAGTCCCTTCACCTGCTTAGAATATGAACTATAGAGTGCTTCATAGCTTCAGTTCTGGGAGAAATTGGATATAACTTCATTTGGGTTTCATTCTGTTTGCTGGTTCATTTAGTAGTTTCATTTTTTGCTTCTGTTTTTGTTTAAATTTTTTTCCTTTTTTTTCTTTTTCTTGGATAAAGAGAAAGAATATTTTTATTTTCTTTTTAAAATTAAAAAAAATTATTTTTATTTTATTTCTATTATTTAATTTTTACTCGATTTCATTTTCTTTCTTTCATTTTATTCTATTTTTTACCTTTTAAAATTTTTTCTTACTTTTTTCTTTTCTTTCCTCTCTTCTTTTTTTCCTCTATTTTATCAAGATTGTTTCAAAAAACAAACTAACACACACCTAGGATCTAGCTTCCTCTATTTGATTTTTTGTTGTGTTTTATTTTTTTAATTTAAAATTTAAAATTTTACTTTCTTTCTTCATCAAAAATGACAAAACAAAAAATTACCCCAAAAGAAAGAACAGGAAGAAATGACAGTCAAGGACTTAATCAACACAGATATAAACAAGATGTCTGAACTAGCATATAGAACCATGGTAATAAGAATACTAGTTGGGGGGCGCCTGGGTGGCGCAGTCGGTTAAGCGTCCGACTTCAGCCAGGTCACGATCTCGCGGTCTGTGAGTTCGAGCCCCGCATCGGGCTCTGGGCTGATGGCTCAGAGCCTGGAGCCTGTTTCTGATTCTGTGTCTCCCTCTCTCTCTGCCCCTCCCCCATTCATGCTCTGTCTCTCTCTGTCCCAAAAATAAAATAAACGTTGAAAAAAAAATTAAAAAAAAAAAAAGAATACTAGTTGGGATTGAAAGGAATCATGGAATCCCTTTCTGCAGAGATAAAAGATGTAGTCTAGTCAGGATGAAATTAAAAGTGCTATAACTGAGCTGCAATCTTTAATGGATGCCATGATGGCAAGGATGGATGAAGCAGAGAAACGAATCAGCAATGTAGAAGACAAAATTATAGAGAATAATGAAGCAGAAATAGGGAGAGGAACAAAGGCAAAAGAGCATAATACAAGACTTAGAGAACTCAGTGTGCCTGGGTGGTTCAGTCAGTTGAGTGTCTGACTTCAGCTCAGGTCATGATCTCATGGTTTGTGGGTTCGAGCCCCACCTCGGGCTCTGTGCTGACAGCTCAGAGCCCACAGTCTGCTTCAGATTCTGTCTTTGGCTCTCTCTGCCCCTTCCATGCTTGTGCTCTGTCTCTCTATCTCTAAAATAAACATTAAATTCTTTTTAAAGACTTAGAGAACTCAGTGAATTATCAAAAGGGAATAACCTCTGAATCATTGGAGTCCCAGAAGATGAAGAGAGAGAAAAGGGGGAAGAAAGTTTATTTGAGCAAATTATACTGTAAAACTTTCCCAATCTGAAGAAGGACAAGGCATCAAAATCCAAAAAGCACAAAAAATTCCCATTAGAGTCAACAAAAAACCAACCATCACCAACGCATATTATAGTCCAATTCACAAAATATAAGACAAGAAAAGAATCATGAAAGCAGTAAGAGAAAAAAGTCCTTAACCTATAAAGAAAGACACATCAGGTTCACAACAGACCTATCCACAGAAATGGCAGGACAGAAAGGAGTGACAGGATAAATTCAACGTGCTGAATTGGAAAAATATGCAGCCAAGTATTCTTCATCCAGCAAGGCAACCAACAAAAAGTAATGGAGTTCATGACCCCTAAATCAGTCCTGCAAGAAAATTTAAGGGGGACTCTTTGAGTGGAGAAAATATGAAACAAAACAAA
This sequence comes from Puma concolor, assembly GCF_028749965.1. Taxonomy (NCBI): domain Eukaryota; kingdom Metazoa; phylum Chordata; class Mammalia; order Carnivora; family Felidae; genus Puma; species Puma concolor. The sequence goes on from NC_141676.1 coordinate 84,528,708, forward strand.
AAAGACCAAAGGAAGCAAAGAGTAAAAAGACCAGAGAACATCGCCAGAAACACCAACTCTAAAGGCAACACAATGGCACTAAATTCATATCTTTCAGTATTCACTCTAAGTGTCAATGGACTAAACGCCCCAATCAAAAGACATAGGGTATCAGAATGGATAAGAAAATAAGCCTCGTCTATATGTTGCTTACAAGACACCCATTTTATACCTAAAGACACCTTAAGATTGAAAGTAAGGGGATGAAGAACCTCCTATCATGCTAATGGTCACCAAAAGAAAGCCAGGAGTAGTGATACTTGTATCAGACAACCTAGGCTTTAAAATAAAGACTGTAACAAGAGATTAAGAAGAGAATTATAACATAATTAATGGGTCAATCCACGAAGATATAACAATTGTAAATATTTATTCCCCCAACGTGAAAGCACCCAAATATATAAATCAATTAACCACAAACACAAAGAAGCTCATTGATAATAATACCATAATAGTAGAAGACTTTAATACCCCAGTTACAACAGTGGGCAAATTATCTAAACAGAAAATCAACAAGGAAACAAAGGCTTTGAATAACACACTGGACTGGGTGGACTTAACAGATGTGTTCAGAACATTTCATCCTAAAGCAACAGAATAAACATTCTTCTCAAATGCACACAGAATATTCTCCAGAATAGATCACATACTGGGTTATATATCAGCACTCAACAAGTACAAAAAGATCAAGATCATACCTTCCATATATTCAGACCACAATGCTAAGAAACTTGAAATCAACCACAAGAAAAATTTTTCAAAGACCATGAATACTTGGAGATTAAAGAACATCCTACTTAAGAATGAATGAGTTAACCAAGAAATTAAAGGAAATTAAAAAGTACATGGAAGCCAATGAAAATGAAAACATGGCAATCCAAAACCTCTGGGATGCAGCAAAGGCAGTCATAAGGTGGAAGTGCATAGCAATCCAAGCCTTCTCAAAGAAGGAAGAAAGGTCTCAAATACACAATCTAACCTTACACATAAAAGAAAAATAACAGCAAATAAAGCCCCCAAACAGAAGAATACAAGAAATAATAAAAATTAAAGAAGAAATAAATGATATCAAAATAATAATAATAATAATAATAATAATAACAGTAGAACAGATCAATGAAACCAGGAGATGTTCTTTGAAAGAATTAAGAAAATTGATAAACCCCTAGCCAGTTTGATCAAAAAGAAAAAGGAAAAGACCAGGGCACCTGAGCAACTCAGACAAACATCGGACTTTGACTCAAGTCATGATCTCATGGCTCCTGAGTTTGAGCCTGGCGTCAACCTCTGTGCTGACAGCTCAGAGCTGGGAGACTGCTTCGGATTCTGTGTCTCCCTCTGTCTATGCCCCTCCTCTGCTCTCACTCTACCTCTTTCTCTCTCTCAAAAATAAATAAGCATTTAAAAAAATTTAAAAAAAGAAAAAGGAAAGGACCCAAATACATAAAATCAAAGAAGAATGAAAGAAGAGAGATCACAACTAAAATACAAAATGCAAAAATACAAAATACAAAAAATAATAAGAGAATATTATGAGTAATTATATGCCAAAAAGTTGGGCTATCTGGGAGAGGTGGACAAATTCCTAGAAGCACATAAACTACCAAAACTGAAACAGGAAGAAGTAAAAATTTGAACAGACCCATAACCAGTAAAGAAATTGAATAAGTAATCAAAAACCTCCCAACAAACGAGAGTCCAGGTCTGGATGGTTTTCCAGGGGAATTTTACCAAATATTTAGAGAAGAGTTAGCACCTACTCTTTTGAAGCCATTCCAAAAATAGAAAAGGAAGGAAAACTTCCAAACTCATTCTATGAGGCCAGAATTACCTTGATTCCCAAACCAAAGACCCAACTAAATGGAAAAAAAGACCAATTTCCCTGATGAACATGGATGCAAAAATTCTCACCAAAATACTAGCCAACTGGAGCCAACTATACATTAAAAGAATTATTCACCATGATCAAGTGGGATTTATTCCTGGGATGCAGGGCTGGTTCAATATACACAAATTAATCAATATGATATATCACAGTAATAATAATAAAAAAGGATGAGAACCAAATGATTCTCTCAGTAGATGCAGAGAAAGCATTTGACAAAATACAGCATCATTTCTTGATTAAAAAAAAACTCAGGAAAGTAGTGATAGGAGGATCATATCTCAATATCATAAAAACTACATACAAAAGACCAACCAGTAAAATTATCCTCAATGGGGATAACCTGAGAACTTTCTCCCTAATGTCAAGAACATGACAAAGGTGTCCACTCTAACCACTGTTATTCAACATAGTATTGGAAGTTCTAGCTTCAGCAATCAGGCAACACAAAGAAATAAAAGTCATCCAATCTGCAAAGAGAAAGTCAAACTTTCACTCTTCACAGATGACCTGATACTCTGTGTGGAAAACCCAAAAATCTCCACCAGAAACTGCTACCCAGCAATTGCACTACTAGATATTTATCCAAAGGATATACAAGTCCTGTTTCAAAGGGGCACATGCACCCCAATGTTTACAGCAGCACTATTGACAATAGTTAAAGTAAGGAAAGACCCCAAATGTTCATCAACAGATGAATGGATAAAGAAGATGTGGGATATGTATGTGTGTGTGTGTGTGTGTGTGTGTGTGTATATATATATATATATATATATATATATATATATGAATATTACTTGGTGATCAAAAAGAATGAAATCTTGCCATTTGCAGCAATGTGGATGGAACTAGAATATATTATGCTAAGTGAAATAGTCAGAGAAAGACAAATATCATATGATATCACATATATGTGGAATTTAAGATGCAAAACAGATGAACATAAGGGAAGTGATGCAAAAATAATATGTAAACAGAGAAGGGGACAAACCATAAGAGACTCTTAAATACAAAGAACAAACTGAGGGTTACTGGAGGGGTGTTGGATGAGGGGATGGGCTAGATGGGCTAAATGGGTGATGGGTATTAAGGAGGGCACTTGTTGGGATGAGTACTGGGTGTTATATGCAAGTGATGAGTCTAAACTCTATTCCTAAATAAAAAAAGTAAAAATAAATAAATTAAAATATAAATTAAAGGTTGAACACATAGATTTCCCATTCACTTTAAGAAATAAAGCCAGTGGGGTTTCCTGGGTGGCTCAGTCAGTTAAAGCATCTGACTCTTGATCTCAGCTCAGGTCTTGATCTCATGGTTCATGAATTTGAGCCCCATGTCTGGCTCTGTAGTGAGGGTGCAGGGCCTGCTTAGGATTCTCTCCCTTTGTCTCTGCCCCTTCCCCTTTTGTTCTCTCTCTATCTCTCAAAATAAATAAATAAACTTAAAAAAAAAAGGAAGAAGAAATAAAACCACTTAAATTCCTTATCATCCATCTGTTCCAGATCCATTCTTATAGGAACTACCATGATTTCTTGACATATCCAAAATATTTTACCATATATGTTTATGCCTAAGTAATACATTGTATCATATGTGTTTATTTTAACTTTGTGTAAAGAACATCATATTGCTTTTTTTTTTTTTTTTTTTGATAAAGAGATGGGGGGGGGGTGTGGCGTAAGTGAGCAAAGGTCAGAGAGAGACTGAATCCAGGAGGGGCATAGAGAGACAGTGAAGAGGGGCTCACCCAAAGCTGTGCTTGTGCTCACCCAAAGTGTGGCTCAAGCTCACCTGAAGGGGGGCTGAGGTTCATCCCATGTGGAGCTCAAATTCAGGAACCAGAGATCATGACCTGAGCTGAAGTCAGATGCTTAAACGACTAAGCCACCCAGGCACCTCATTTGTAAATATTTCTTTATAATTTTTTAACTTATTTTTTTGTGATATCATTACTATTGCCATATAGTATTCCATTGTATCAATATACTACAAATTATTTATCTCATGCGGATGTCAGTTTTTCCCTTAACAAATACTTTCATCATTTGTGTGTCTTCTAACAAACAAAAATTAAGAGTGTCAGATGCCCACTGGGGGGCTGTGAGGCACTCTATCAAGGCTGGGCTCCACTATGCCAGGCTGGTTCTAGGCTTCTGGCTAGGTTTAGTTCTGCTCCATGGGTCTTATTCTGCAGAAGGCTGAAGGAATGGTGGCTACATGGGTCATGCTGTTTTCGTGGAGGGGCATAAAAGTACAAGAGGCCAAGCCACAGTACACAGCACATTTTCAGTTTCTGCTTGGGTCATGACTGCTGAAATTCTGTGGGTCAGAAAATCTTGAGCCAAGCCTATCAGCAATGGCATGAGGAGATGTTCCAGGGGGAAGAACTGTGGGTCACACAGCACAGGGTTTGCAGGGATAGTCCTAATACCCATGAAGAATATCAGGAGCAATGAATGACTTGATCTCATAAACTGCTAGTGGGACTGCAAAGAAGTATGTTCCATGTCTGGGGAGGCTGAATCTCACCTAATAATCCAGCCACCCACAAGACATGTGCTCTGTAGACACTCAAATGCCAATGCTTTATAATGTATGGTCCCCCAAACATGCAGTATTCTAATCATTATTTTTAAAAATACTTCTGGGTAGGTATTATTGTTCTTACTTTGCAGATAAGAGCACTAGGGGTCAGAAAGTTTAACTAATTTGCCAGGAAAGGAAGGAACCAGGCCCTAGAAACAAGGCTTTGAGTCTCAGTCACGTGCTATCTCCACTACTCCATCCTGCCCACCTGTCCTCCATGTGCACCCATGGAGGTGGAGAAAAAAATCCTCTGTAATGTTGGTTATATTGGGGCAGAAAACTTTTCCCTTCTTCCTTCTAGGTACTATGGCTGGCCTAATAATTCATTTGACATAAGACAAATTAACAGTATAAAAATAATTTTGTACATTGGTAGCCCCATAAAAATATGAAATTTAAAGAAGCGACCAAAGAAACATGCTTTCATACCTTTTAAAGAAGGAAAGAATGTATTTGTGAAGAACTGGAAAGGCATAGAAGTTTGGGATGGGATAGTAAATTAGTGAAGAAGTAGTTAAGTTTTGTTTATACAAACTTCTTGGCCCCAAATTCCCTATTTCTTGTGATAGGGATGTCTTTTATCTTCTTGGTACAGGGAAGATACCTTTCACATGGAAGATTTATTTCCTGATTTTAAGGGGACAAAGGAGGGTAGGAGTATAATTCTCATACTCTTTCTTAAATAACTTTAATTTAAAATAATTAATATGTCAAAATGGCACATTTTGTGCTTATATATTCTGCTCCCCCTCAGTTCTGCCTTTCAAATTTCCCTAAGAATTTTAGTAGTATGGAAGCTGAGTTGATAGATTGCTCTCTCACTGAACCAGTCTCTTAGTCCTGATAATAGGTCAGTTCAGTTAAACTTATCCAGGAGGTGGCAATGAAGGTGTGCTCTCAAAGACCTATATTGCACAATCAGGTATTTAATAAGAGGAATGTCTATAGAGGCACAGTAAAAATAATGGTTAATGATTAGAACAGACAGTAAATCTAGTTTCTGAGTTCTGAACTCAGTCAGTCTAGAATATTTCTAGAGGTCAGGCTCAAAGCATGTTCAGATGAAATGAGGGCAGGCAGTGGCAGTCTGATAGCTTTACTGGTTTTCAGTTTGAATGTCTCTGGTGCTTTTGTTGAATGGCCCATACAGCAACAGGCATGAAGATTGTTCATATACCAGCTGTTGTGATTTCTCTGAAGTTTATATTAAGTTGCCCAGCTTTAGCTTGCTTGGCTTTGAAAACAGGGAAGTTTAGTTTTTAATGATTCCAAATCAGAAGGGTAGGAGAAAATTAGAAACCTTAGTTCATAGGGTTGTAGTCAGATATTGGAGGAAAAAAAAAGATATTGGAGGAAATGAGAATTTAGGATCAAGTCCAGGTAACAGGTAAAAAACAAAACTTCAAAGACAATTAACAGCACTAGAATGTGATATTCACAAAGGTATATTACTGAAATATTTTTTCTGTAGTTACTCCCATTTCAATCAGAGATAATCAAAGTAAGACTAATGTTTACAAAATAAGTTTTGTTTCAGTAAACTTGGCCTTAGTATTTACATTAGTGCAATAAGAACAGTGATTTACCATATTGACATTTTTACAAGTCTGCTTTGCTGGAAATTTGAGATTGAACTTTTAAAAAACCTCTTGGGGCTAAGAAGCCAAGACCGGAACTTGTTATCAGATTTTGCCTGAGATACCTACAGATTTCGGTGAAATCTTCTCGTCTCGAGGTTCCCGAAATCATCTGAAGTTCCTGGACCTGCCAGGAGGTGACCTTCCTTCCTTACCTGGTGAGCCTGTTAGGAACCTTGTAAGCAAGGTATCAGACAGTTTTTTTAAGGGATTTTATTGGCTTCATAAAATCAACCTTAATTCCTGGTTGATATGTCTGGTTTATGCAGATCTCTCTCAAATGTAACACTCTAGTCAAGCCTTGGTAATGTTTCTAGTTGTTTCCTGTTACAAGAGAACAGATTCATATTGAACTTACATAAATAACTACATTCTGATGAAAATAATAATATTCACTAGGAGTTTCTGAATTCTGGATGTGGAGGGTTAGGTAGGGAGAAAAGGTAATCATTTCATCTTTGTTCACAAAGGTATGTTTTACCAAATTACTGATAGCTTAAGAGAAAAGAGGGATAAATTTTCTTAAATCTGGAAAAAGTATCAAAGAACCAGCAATATGTCAAACAAAAAGTCATAAAAATTAATAATGATCCTCATCAGTCTATTCAGTCCCATGTAATTAATTCTTATCAACTTCAATCTTCTGTTAATAGTTGCATGAAGCTATCAGTTTCTCCACTATAATTTTCTAAATTCTTACCCAGTTCATTAGTATGATCTGAAAGTTACCAGAAACCTGTACAGCTTAGCCTTTTCCATGAATCTCTTTGAAGGTAAAGCACTTTTGCAGGAACACTTTTGCAAAACCATCAGAGGAAAACACCTGTCTACTAAAAACCATGGTTAAAGATCCAATAGGTGTTTATTGTAATGCAACTGACAACGCAAATTGATTACTTCTATGACACACAACATTTTAAGATAATAGCTGGAATTATGACGAACATTATATATCTGATTTTTAGAAATTTTGTGCAATTTCTGGAACACTTACACTGATAAGGTATAACCACACAATCTAAAGAAGAGTTAGTATGGCTCCTTATTTAATAATGCTTCCCATGTAATTTAGCATATCAAATACAACTAGTTCACCATCTCTATTATTATAATGAGGGAGAACATATTTTCTGAGACATTCTAGGGACCATCTAAAAATTCCCAAAGTTATTTTGAGGTCAAAAAGTCTAAATTTTGTATTTTATTTTTGGAAAGTTTGTCAAAAATCAAGTTTAGGGGTGCTCGGGTGGCTCAGTTTAATGACTGACCTCAGCTCAAGTCATAATCTCGTGGTGAGTTTGATCCCAGGCCTCTGTGCTTACAGCTCGGAGCTTAGAGTCTGCTTAGGATTCTGTGTCTCCCTCTTTCTTTGCCCTTCCCCACTCATGCTCTGTTTCTCTCTGTCTCTCAAAAATAAATAAACATTAAAAAAATAATCAAAAGTTTTAACACATTTAATTAAATAAGATTATAGGTCACTTTGAAAAATAACTCAGTTATCTATTTAGTCAAAGTGACAATTAAAGACTTCACAGGTAAATACAGAAAATAATAGAGACAATAGCTCTTTTAAAGAGAGAACAGTTTTCTTAAGTAATCAAAGACCTGATAAAGACAATATGAAACAGAGAAATCATTTCAATAAAATATACAATCTTTGTTTTCTAGGCACATTACTTAAAAGATAAAGAAAAACTTTTTATAATCTTATCAAGAACAGACCAAGAAAACTTTCTTCTTTTAAGCACAAGGAAGAAAATTAAGTTTTTGCTTACAATTGATTTTAAGCCTTATTTAATTTTTTTAATTTAATTTTTTTTAATTTACACCCAAATTAATTAGCATATATAGTGCAACAATGATTTCAGGATAGATTCCTTAATGCCCCTTACCCATTTAGCCCATTCCCCCTCCCACAACCTCTCTAGTAACCCTTTATTGGTTCTCCATATTTACGGGTCTCTTATGTTTTGTCCCCCTCGCTGTTTTTATATTATTTTTGCTCCTTTCCCTTATGTTTATCTGTTCTGTGTCTTAAACTCCTCATATGACTGAAGTCATATGATATTTTTCTTTCTATGACTGACTAATTTCACTTAGCATAGTACGCTCTAGTTCCATCCACATAGTTGCAAATGGCAAGATTTCATTATTTTTGACTGCTGAATAATACTCCATCATATATATATATATATATATATATATATATATATATATATATACCACTTCCTCTTTATCCATTCATTCATTGATGGACATTTGGGCTCTTTCTATGCTTTTGCTATTGTTGATAGTGCTGCTGTAAACATTGGGGGTGCACCTGTCCCTTTAAAACAGCATACCTGTATCCCTTGGATAAATACCTAGTACTGCAATTGCTGGGTCATAGGGTAGTTTTATTTTTAATTTTTTGAAGAACTTCCATACTGTTTTGCAGAGTGGCTGCACCAGCTTGTATTCCCACCAGCAGTACAAGAGAGATCCTCTTTCTTTGCATCCTTGCAAACATCTGTTGTTGTTTGGGTTGTTAATTTTAACCATTCTGACTGGTGTGAGGTGGTTTTAATTTGTATTTCCCTGATGATGAGTGATGTCCAACATTTTTTCATGTATCAGTTGGCCATCTGGATATCTTCTTTGGAGAAGTGTTTATTCATGTCTTTTGCCCATTTCTTCACTGGATTATTTGTTTTTGGGTGTTCAGTTTGATAAGTTCTTTATAGATTTTGGATACCAACCCTTTATCTGATATGTTGTTTGCAAATATCTTCTCCCATTCTGTTGGTTGCCTTTTAGTCTTGCTGATTGTTTCCTTCACTGTGCAGAAGCTTTTTATTTTGACAAGGTCCCAATAGTTCATTTTTGCTTTTGTTACCCTTGACTCCAGAGACATGTTGAGTAAGGAGTTGCTGAAAGATATTAAACCTTATTTTTAAAGCCCCTTTATAATAAATTCATTTTTAGCTAATTTGACCACACAAGTAAAATTCCATCTTTTTCTGTCTCTCTTTTCCTAATATCTATGTCTATTTAGTTGTCATTTGTTCTTTTATTTATTCTTTTGAAAAAGTTTTTTTTTAATTTTAGAAAAAGATTTCCACATTTTTCTCTTAACAAAAATACATTTTACCTCTTTCCTTTTCTTAGCCAAAAGTACATCCTATTTTCTCTGCATACAGAAACATTTCCCTATTATTATTTCTAGTAGTTAATTGCATATTATAATTCTTAATTCTTGCAAAACATAGTTTCTAGTGAAAACTAAGGTATAAACAGTTGTGAACTGTCTGTTGTAATATCATTCTTTACGTTGACAAATTTATGAATAAGAATAACCTCTAAAAGTGTAAGCTATCTCAAAGTACACATATTTTCAATGTGGCACAACTCTTATATACTGAAAGATTTATTTTTAGTTTATCTGTAACAAGTAGTCAAAAGTGGATAAACCTTTGTTCAATAAATTATGTTTCCGTATTTTATCTTACTTGGAAATTATCTAGATATTCAATGAATTTCCATCATTTCACTTAGATTATCGAAACATTAAGGGAGTATGTAAGTTACCAAAGAGATTTAGGAAACTAAGTCAACGTATTATATAACATAATTATTGTTGAAAGTTTTACTTAAAAACTTTTAATTCACTTGTTATGTTTACATTACTCATGAATATTTTATGAGACATGAAAAGTCAGCTATCATCTCAAGGTATTTTTCTTGCTGATAAATTTTGTTATAGAGATAATGAGTTTACTTAACTAGTAAACCCAGGAAGAATTTTTGAAAAATGTGTGTTTGCAGTATATTTAATGCTAGTAACTCAGAAGGCATGCCAATTTTAATTAAAACAACAAACTTAAACTAGCTTTTATTTTCTGAAAATTATCTCATACCATGTGAACCCGAAAACCATGTGAGTTGATTTTTATTATTTTTATGAGTTTAGAAACATTTAATTTGATAAGAGATGCTTTTTCTTTAAGCTAATTATAGAGCTTTTTTACAAATTAATTTTGATAATATCATCTGGAGGAAGAAAATTTCACATATCTACAAATATATATATATATATATATATATATATATATATACACACACACAAACACACACACACACACTCTCAAACATTCAGGCAGACACAGAGACCTTATAGTTAACATTCTAAAATTTGATCTGTGAGTCAGGCACAATAATACAAAACTCTGTAAATATCAACTAGGTCCAAATTTTATTTCTGGCAGTTGGAATAAGTTAAGTTAACCCACTCAGGTGGCTAAATTTTTTTTTAACCACTTGTGGAGACTTTTGAGATTTGTATTTGCCCTTGACAAGTAATTTTATGGAGAACCTGGGCTACAGTTTGGACAGGGGAACTTTTACAGCAGCTTGCATTTAAAAAGTTTTTTTTTTCTCCCTTCAGTGGCAGGTTAATTGTAGGCAGTGTCTTAGTATCTCCTGGGATATTTACATTTCAAAGACAAGGGAAGATTTGTTCAAAAGATGGAAAAAGAATATAAGTTTTCTCCCAAGAGTTTTAGAATATATTAGATTATCAGAAGTCTAGGGTAATTATTATTTTAAAATTTCCTTTTTTTTTAAAGGCAGTACAATTGTATTTCCAATTCACTGTATATATATATATATGTATATATATATGTATATATGTATATATATATATATATATATATACATATATATATATTTACAGTATCTACAAGCATTATGAGATGAATAAGGAAAGTTTAGGGCTTGGCAAAAGATAGATGGACTGAGGGAAGATGGCAGCGTAGGAGGATGCTGGGCTCACCGCTTCCTGCTGGTCACTTAGATCCACCTACACCTGCCTAAATAACCCAGAAACCTGCCAGAAGACTAACAGAATGGAGTATCTGGAGCCAAGCGCAGACTAGAGGCCTATGGAAGAGGGTAGGAAGGGCAGAGGCAGTGCGCGCTACAGGGACTGGTGGGAGGGAGCGGGGGCGGAAGGGCAGCCCCCCTGCCAAGCAGAGACCCTGAGTCTGGCTGGCAAAAGTGGAGGGGTCGGAAAGAGTGTTCTGACAGCAAGCAGGACTTGACATCTGGAGGGTTATAAGTTAACAGCTCTGCTTGGAGAGCGGAAAGGCTGGAGGACAATGGGAAGGAGAGTCGCCGAACCCTGGGAGGACAGATCTCAGTTTGGTGGGGAACAAAGGTTCTCACCAGCGCCATCTCCCTTGCCCATCCCCCAGTCAAAATCCCAAAGGGAATCAGTTCCTGCCAGGGAACTTGCTTGCACCACGCAAACACCCAACAAGGTGATTCTGAAGACCCATTCCTCAGGCAGCGGGTCTGACTCCCCCCCCACTGCCACAGGGCCCCTCCCAAAGCAGATCACCAAATGGAAGTGAGCTAAGCCTGCCCCTCCTGCCTTTGTGCATTTTGCCTATCAACCCCAGCTAATACACCAGATCCCCAGAACCACAAGCCTGGCAGTGTGCAAGTAGCCCAGACAGGCCATGCCACCCCACAGTGAATCCTGCCCTTAGAAGAAGGGAAGAGAAGGTACACACCAGACTGACTGTGGCCCCAGCAGTGGGCTGGGGGCAGACATCAGGTCTGACTTCAGCCCCGCCCACCAATGCAAGTTATTAAAGACAGCACAGGGGAAGTGCCCTACAGGTGTGTACCACTCCAGGGACTATCCAAAATGACCAAACAGAAGAATTCCCCTCAAAAGAATCTCCAGGAAATAACAACAGCTAATGAACTGATCAAAAAGGATTTAAACAATATAACAGTGAATTTAGAAAAATAGTCATAAAATAAATCGCTGGGCTTGAAAACAGTATATAGAACAGCAGAGAACCTATTGCTACAGCGATCAAGGGACTAAAGAACAGTCAGGAGGAGCTAAAAAATGCTATAAACGAGCTGGAAAATAAAATGAAATGACTACGGCTCGGATTGAAGAGGCAGAGGAGAGAATAGGTGAACTAGAAGATAAAATTATGGAAAAAGAGGAAGCTGAGAAAAAGAGAGATAAAAAAATCCAGGAGTATGAGGGGAAAATTAGAGAACTAAGTGATGCACTAAAGAGAAATAATCGACGTGTAATTGGTATTCCAGAGGAGGAAGAGAGAGGGAAAGGTGCTGAAGGGGTACTTGAAGAAATAATAGCCAAGAACTTCCATGGTCTGGGGAAGGAAAAAGGCATTGAAATCCAAGAGACACAGAGAACTCCCTTCAGACTAACTTGAATCAATCTTCTGCACAACATATCATAGTGAAACTGGCAAAATACAAGGATAAAGAGAGAATTCTGAAAGCAGCTAGGGATAAACGTGCCCTAACCTATAAAGGGAGACCTATAAGACTCGTGACTGATCTCTCTTTTGAAACTTGTCAGGCCAGAAAGGAATGGCAGGAGATCTTCAATGTGAAGAGAAAAAATATGCAGCTGAGAATCTTTTATCCAGCAAGTCTGTCATTTAGAATAGTAGGAGAGATAAAGGTCTTCCCAAACAAACAAAAACTGAAGGAATTCGTCACCACTAAACCAGCCATACAAGAGATCCTAAAGGGGATCCTGTGAGACAAGTACCAGAGACATTGCTACAAGCATAAAACATACAGACATCACAATGATGCTAAACCCATAACTTTCTATAATAACACCGAATGTAAATGGACTAAATGCGCCAACCAAAAGACATAGGGTATCAGAATGGATAAAAAACCAAGACCCATCTATTTGCTGTCTACAAGAGACTCATTTTAATTCTGAGGACACCTTTATATTGAGAGTGAGGAGATGGAGAACTATTTATCATGCTACTGGAAGCCAAAAGAAAGCTGGAGTAGCAATACTTATATCAGACAAACTAGACTTTAAATTAAAGGCTGTAACAAGAGATGAAGAAGGGCATTATATAATAATTACAGGGTCTATCCATCAGGAAGATCTAGTACTTATAAATGTCTATGCACCAAATACAGGAGCCCCCAGATATATAAAACAATTACTCACAAACATAAGCAACCTTATTGATAAGAATGTGGTAATGGCAGGGGACTTTAACACTCCACTTACAGAAATGGATAGATCATCTAGACACAGGATCAAAAAAGAAATAAGGGCCCTGAATGATACATTGGATCAGATGGACTTGACAGATATATTAGAACTCTGCATCCCAAAGCAACAGAATATATTTCTTCTCGAGTGCACATGGAACATTCTCCAAGATAGATCACATACTGGGTCACAAAACACCCCTTCGTAAGTATACAAGAATTGAAATCATACCATGCATTCTTTCAGACCACAATGCTATGAAGCTTGAAATAAACCACAAGAAAAAGTCTGGAAAACCTCCAAAAGCATGGAGGTTAAAAAACACCCTACTAAAGAATGAGTGGGTCAACCATGCAATTAGAGAAGAAATTAAAAAGTATATGGAAATAAACAAAAATGAAAATACAATATTCCAAAAGCTTTGGGATGCAGCAAAGGCAGTCCTGAGAGGAAAATGCATTATAATCCATGCCTATCTCAAGAAACAAGAAAAATCCCAAACACAAAATCTAACAGCACACCTAAAGGAAATAGAAACAGAACAGCAAAGACAGCCTAAACCCAGCAGAAGAAGAGAAATAATAAAGATCAGAGCAGAAATAAACAATATAGAATCTAAAAAAAAAAACTTTAGAGCAGATCAATGATACCAAGGGTTGGTTTTTGAAAAAATAAAGAAAATTGATAAACCTCTAGCCAGGCTTCTCAAAAAGAAAAGGGAGATGATCCAAATAGATAAAATCATGAATGAAAATGGAATTTTTACAACCAATCCCTCAGAGATACATGCAATTATCAGGGAATACTATGAAAAATTATATGCCAACAAACTGGACAACCTGGAAGAAATGGACAAATTCTTAAACACCCACACTCTTCCAAAACTCAATCAGGAGGAAATAGAAAGCTTTAACAGACCCATACCCAGCGAAGAAATTGAAAGAGTTATCAAAAATCTCCCAACAAATAAGAGACTAGGACCAGATGGCTTCCCAGGGGAGTTCTATCAGACGTTTAAAGCAGCGATAATACCTATCCTTCTCAAGCTATTCCAAAAAATAGAAAGGGAAGGAAAACTTCCAGACTCAGTCTATGGAGCCAGTATTACTTTGATTCCTAAACCAGACAGAGACCCAGTAAAAAAAGAGAACTACAGGCCAATATCCCTGATGAATATGGATGCAAAAATTGTCAATAAGATACTAGCAAATCAAATTCAACAGCATATAAAAAGAATTATTCACCATGATCAAATGGGATTCATTCCTGGGATGCAGGGCTGGCTCAACATTCACAAATCAGTCAACGCGATACATCACATTAATAAAAGAAAAGATAAGAAACATATGACCCTGACAATCGATGCAGAAAAGGCCTTTGACAAAATTCAGCACCCTTTCTTAATAAAAGCCCTTGAGAAAGTCGGGATAGAAGGAAAATACTTAAACATCATGACAGCCATTTATGAAAAGCCCGCAGCTAAGATCGTCCTCATTGAGGGAAAAACTGAGAGCTTTCACTCTGAGATCAGGAACACGACAGGGATGTCCACTCTCACCGCTGTTGTTTAACATAGTGTTGGAAGTTCTAGCATCAGCAATCAGACAACAAAAGGAATCAAAAGCATCAAAATTGGCAAAGATGAAGACAAGCTTTCACTTTTTGCAGATGACATGATATTATATATGGAAAACTCGATAGACTCCAGCAAAAGTCTGCTAGAAATGATACATGAATTCAGCAAAGTTGCAGGCTACAAAATCAGTGTACAGAAATCAGTTGCATTCTTATACACTAACAATGAAGCAACAGAAAGACAAATAAAGAAACTAATCCCATTCACAATTGCACCAAGAAGCATAAAATACCTAGGGATAAATCTAACCAAAGATGTAAAACATCTGTATGCTGAAAACTATAGAAAGCTTATGAAGGAAATTGAAGAAGGTATAAAGAAATGTAAAAACATTCCATGCTCATGGATTGGAAGAATAAATATTGTCAAAATGTCAATACTACCCAAGCCTCTCTACACATTCAATGCAATCCCAATCAAAATTGAACCAGCATTTTTCTCGAAGCTAGTACAAGCAATCCTAAAATTCATATGGAACCACAAAAGACCCCAAATAGCCAAAGTAATTTTGAAGAAGAAGACCAAAGCAAGAAGCATCACAATCCCAGACTTTAGCCTCCATTACAAAGCTGTGATCATCAAGACAGTATGGTATTGGCACAAAAACAGACACAGAGACCAATGGAATAGAATAGAAACCCCAGAACTAGACCCACAAAAGTATGGCTAACTAATGTTTAATAAAGCAGGAAAGAACATCCAATGGAAAAAAGACAGTCTCTTTAACAAATGGTTCTGGAAGAACTGGACAGCAACATGCAGAAGATTGAAACTAGACCACTTTCTCACACCATTCACAAAAATAAACTCAAAACGGATAAAGGACATGAATGTGAGACAGGCAACCATCAAAACCCTAGAGGAGAAAGCAGGAAAAGACCTTTCTGACCTCAATCGTAGCACTTTCTTACTTGGCACATCCCCAAAGGCAAGGGAATTAAAAGCAAAAATGAACTACTGGGACCTTATGAAGATAAAAAGTTTCTGCACAGCAAAGGAAACAGCCAACAAAACTAAAAGGCAACCAACGGAATGGGAAAACATATTTGCAAATGACATATTGGACAAAGGGCTAGTATCCAAAATCTATAAAGAGCTCACCAAACTCCACACCCGAAAAACAAATAACCCTGTGAAGAAATGGGCAGAAAACATGAATAGACACTTTTCTAAAGAAGACATCTGGATGGCCAACAGGCACATGATAAGATGTTCAACGTCGCTCCACATCAGGGAAACACAAATCAAAACCACACCCAGATATCACCTCACGCCAGTCAGAGTGGCCAAAATGAACAAATCAGGAGACTATAGACGCTGCAGAGGATGTGGAGAAACAGGAACTGTCTTGCACTGTTGGTGGGAATGCAAATTGTTGCAGCACTCTGGAAAACAGTGTGGAGGTTCCTCAGAAAATTAAAGATAGACCTACCCTATGACCCAGCAATAGCACTGCTAGGAATTTATCCAAGGGATACAGGAGTACTGATGCATAGGGGCACTTGTACCCCAATGTTTATAGCAGCACTCTCAACAATAGCCAAATTATGGAAAGAGCCTAAATGGCCATCAACTGATGAATGGATAAAGAAATTGTGGTTTATATACCCAATGGAGTACTACGTGGCAATGATAAAGAATGAAATATGGCCTTTTGTAGCAACGTGGATGGAACTGGAGCATGTGATGCTAAGTGAAATAAGCCATACAGAGAAAGACAGATACCATATGGTTTCACTCTTATGTGGATTCTGAGAAACTTAACAGAAACCCATGGGAGAGGGGAAGGAAAAAAAAACGAGGTTAGAGTGGGAGACAGCCAAAGCATAAGAAACTCTTAAAAACTGAGAACAAACTGAGGGTTGATGGGGGGTGGGAGGGAGGGGAGGGTGGGTGATGGGTATTGAGGAGGGCACCTTTTGGGATGAGCACTGGGTGTTGTATGGAAACCAATTTGACAATAAACTTCATATATTGAATAAATAAATAAATAAATAAATAAATAAATAAATAAATAAATAAAAGATAGATGGACTATGAAATGTTTCTGGAGCCACACCTCTGGTCCTATGATAACATGATTTTTTAAACAACCCCAGCTGGTTCTAATTTTTCAAATTCGAAAGACTTATCCACCATTCAACTATTTTCCTTAATTTGTTTATACCAGGGAGAAGATTAGCAATGAAAATAAAATCAAAAGATTTCTATATTCTAGAGTTTAATGTAGAATGCCTTTGTAAAGTCTGTATCAAGCGTTTAACAAAGGCCTTCGAATACAATCTTTTCTGAGTGTATGATCCAATCCTGGACCAATTTTTCTCAGTGAGAAAACGTCTATTATTGCTTCTATTAGCCCATAAAACATTGACCACCAGCTGACCCATTTATAAGAAAGCCTAGAAGAAATTATGGTCTTTTGTTCCTTCTGTAAGTTTTTTTTTCCCTGTCCTCTGGGGGTGGGGGGAACACCTGGCTTGTCTCATAACTGTATTATAGTCATGGGAGGAATTAATACCACTTAGTAGCTGTTAAAAATCACAACTAGGGTGCTTGGGTGACTCAGTTGGTTAAGCGCCCAACTCTTGATTTCAGCTCAGGTCATTTCTTTAGAGTTTGTGGTTTCCAGCCCTGCATCTCACTGTCAGTTTGGAGCCTACGTGGGATTCTCTCTCTCCCTCCCTCTCTGCCCCTTCCCTGCTCATGCTCTCTCTATCTCTTTCAAATTAAATAAACTTAAAAAAAAAGAAGAAGAAACAATAAACTGAAGCTTAGGCCTCACCAATTAAGTCTGAATCTGTTGGGTGGGACCTGGGCATCAGCATTTAAGAAAAATGAAGACAGGTCCTAAATGGAATTTTTTATGCTAAGACCCACAAAATCAAACCAAGACTTATTTACAGTTTTGGCTCTCTCAGAAATAACATCATAAACTAGTCAACCAGGAATCACCTGGCCAACATTACGTAAGTAATCTGCCTGACAGCATCCTTATCATCCCCAGAATGAAAGTAACTTTGCAATAACCAATCCACTTTTTTGCCAGCATAACTTCTTTCTTCCTGTTCTCTTCTGCCTATAACGTCTTTCATTTTGTACAGCTTCTTGGTGCTCCTTTCTATCTACTTGATTGGTTGCTGCTCAGTTCAAATTGATTTTTGTTCAAATAAACTCTTACATTGTTTAATATGCCAGAGTTTATCTTTTAACACAGTGAAACAAGGTCTTTATGAACGGGGTTGTAAATTTTTTCTAGTATTTCTAATTTCTCCCTAAATTTGGTAGGATCTTTGGAAAGTGGAAATAAAAGGGCATTACAATTTTAAAGATCTATTGCTTTCCAGGAGACAAATAAATTACCTGTGGTGGTGGGTCCAGGATATATCCATGAGAACATTGCATAAGAAGACTTAAAGCTTATGGAGACTTATTATAGAGCCTTGGAAGGTAAGATAAATTGTAAGAGACAACAGAGTGAGGCTTACTGTCCATCCCAGGTGATTCTGCTAAATGCACTTCTTGACTTTGGCCATTTATATATCATCTGTATATTCTGGCTTTAAATATCAGGCTAGAGTGCTCTCTGTAAATCTTATATGGAAAGAGAAGTCAAAAAGGTGTCTAGGAGATGTTGTGGGGAGAAGGTAAAGGAATTTGGGGAAACTAAGGAAAGTTGCTGAAGATTTGGGGCCAGATTTGAAATTTGCATTGGATATGGACTTCAATAGTTGATATGACTAATTTCCATTCTTTCATCTTGTTAAGAGAGTCCCTAAGGCTAGTGGTTACAATCCTTTGTATACAGTTTTAAATTTGGTCTTTCCATAGGTATCAATAAAACAATTGTTTAGGATGAGAACTCTTCAAGTGTTTTTTGTTTTTTTGTTTTTTTTTTTTTGCAAACATAGAAGCTTTTCCAGTTCAAAGGGTCTACAGTTTAGTCATTGACAAATAGGATCTTATATTAATCTTAATAGGGACTCAAACCAATAAACCTTTTTTTTATAGAGTAACTGTGAACACAAGAAGCATCCCAAGAGGGTACAAAAGATGTAGTCCTTATAAGATCCAGAAAGTTCACTCTCAAAGTTAGCCTAAGAAAGTAAAGACCTTTTTGTCACACACAGGTTATAAGAAGGGTGTCATAAAAATAGTGTCTCCTGTTTCCCATGAGATCATGAGGCACTTGCAGTCACAGACCCACTAATCTGTGATGTCAGGCAGGTACTACTAGAATGGAACTCTTTCAGCACTGGCAAGACTTATGAAGGTTGAGATGGTGAAGACCCCTTGTGACAAATTCCTTTGTGAGCTGGCACAGTTAGACAAAAAGAATGGTGATTGTGACACCATGTCTAAAAATTCCAATTTATTTTGCATGCACCTTCTGGATGGTGAAGGTCAGAGAAAATATTCTCACTGGTTACAAAGATAAACTGTCAGGACATAGAACAAGATAAAAGGAAACCTTATCTGATTTTTACATAGCAGACTTATATCAAAGTTAGTTTAAATGGACACTGGTCTGCTGAGAAGCCTGAACTCACCAGTGTGTGGCCAGCTCAAAAAATAAGCTTATTATAGAAGCTATGCCTCTTGCCCTATGGATTGCATTCTTATGACAAAATGACACAAAAGACAGAGATAAAAGGAAACAATGACTACCTTTGAGAGGAAGAGAATCAATAGAAATCAAGGGTATTTAGAGCAAATCTTTACCAGAGTTGCTGTATATAAGGAACTGGTTCACACAAATATTTTCTTCTTCTTATCTAAATTTAGAAAAAGAAAATGATTTTCACCACTCTTGCTTCCACCAGACTCTTTAGACAGAGATCCAGGAAATTGACATAGTAAAAAATTTTATCTTTTGTCAGTTTCTGTCAGAGGTCCCAGGAATAAGCAATATTTATCCAGTGGAGATCCTCACTTTGAGCACCAAAAGTTTAGGGGCAGAAGTTTTTTCTTGTTTTTCCTTTCTAGGTTTTGTGGCTAGTCTAATATTAATTTTACATGACATAGTAACAAAGAAAAATTTAATTTAATTCCATATGGACAGGAGTCCTATTGAGAGAGAGAGAGAGAGAGAGAGAGAGAGAGAGAGAGATTCAAAGCAGTAGCCAAAGCAAACACGTTTAATAACCTTTAGACAAGAAAATAATAAATTTGTGAAGAAATGACAAGACAAAAAAGCTTGGGCTTAGTGTAGTAAATTAGTGAGGAAGTAACAAGTTTTGTTTATACAGTCTCCTGAGCTCTAAATGCCTTATTTCTAATTATGATGACTTTTACCTTCTTAGTATAAGTAAGACAGAGTAAAGACTGGACTTGGGTCCTTTCAGCCATAACTGCCAAGCCCAAGTGTTCCTTGGCAGCTAAAGCTCTGCCTCTGGAGAAGCATATCTTACAGGAATGTGGAAGCAGGATGCTTACCTAAAGGATGTACTCAACTATGGAGACGGGTGAGGACCAAACCAAACCTGTCTGTGCCAAGGTGGACACCAGTGTTGACATTTTACTGACTTTTTCCCTCACTATAATACTAAATATCACATGGAGGGATTTAACATGCTAATGAGACATGTGATTCATGATAAACCATGTTCTGTCTACTTATGCCTTCATGCTTAAGTTCCTGTGTCTGTCTGTCCTTACATGCTTAGATGTCACTCCTCAGCCTCTTTAAAAACTTTCCCTGGACTAAAAAGAAAGAGAGAAAGAAAGAAGGAAAGAAAGAAAGAAAGAAAGAAAGAAAGAAAGAAAGAAAGAAAGAAAGAAAGAAAGAAAGAAAAAATTCCCTGCATTTGTTCAGGGAGCCAACCCAAAGAACCTTTTCTTTTGTGCTGTCTCCCTTGTGCTGAAACATAAGCCTTGCCTAGAACAGTTTGACCACTAGTAAATTTATATTGCTTGGAGAGCCCAAGGACCCAACTAGAGCTCGATCCCACAAACCACGATCATGACCTGAGCCAAAATCAAGAGTCAGTTGCCTGAACCAATCAGGTGCCCCTTAAGTAACTTTAATTTAAAATAATTAATTTGCAAAAGTGGCATATTTTGGGTGGCATATTCTGATCTTCCTCAGTTACTTAATGGACATAGTCTGCTGCTCTCTGGCTTGGTTCCTGTGGTTCACAGAAGACAGATTCTGTGAAGCTGTATGGAAACAAAGCTGAGGAAGTCACAAACCCAGATATCCTGACTACTTGAGGCAAAGCACTTGGATATTTTGAAATCCCACATACACATGGCTGTCTGCAGTGTACCTTGTTCATACAGACAATAAGATCTATGTTACTATAACAAATGAATACAGTGCCATGAAAGGCCCAGACCCTGCCTCTGGGAGATGCAATTTCATTCCTGCCCCCACAATTTGTAACAGAATTAGATGACTTTTTGTATATTGCTAACATCAAAATAATAGTTCAGTAGCTAACAGAGACTTGAAGCCAGTGCTGACTTCCTCTAATACTGACTGACAAAAATCCTGCCTGAGAATACTCAGATGCATCATGAAGGAGAATTTGGAAAGGCAGGATGAAAGAAAGGGGAACTAACATTTAGTGAAAGCAATGTGTTGGGCACCACAAGTAGCCCATTGTCTCATAACATTTCTGAACCAAGTGTGCAATCAATAGACCGATGGTCAGAAAAGCAGTTAGTGTAAAAATGTAGGCTACCTAATTCCAAACTCTGTATTGCCTGGGACAGTGCCTGACTGATACTCTAACACCACAAGTAACATTGATTACAGCTATCCCACCATTCATTGATTATGTAGCACATGTGCTTTCCTGAAAGTGTAAGCAGAAAGAGTTATGGGTCCCCAGAAAAAGAAAGAAGAGACATAGCTTTTGTGACACAAAATAAGTCATTTTTGGGGTGCCTGGGTGGCTCTGTCGGTTAAGCGTCTGACTTTTTCTCAGGTCATGATCTCACGGTCCGTGAGTTCGAGCCCCGCATCAGGCTCTGTGCTGACAGCTCAGAGCCTGGAGCCTGCTTCAGATTCTGTGTCTCCGTCTCTCACTGCCCCTCCCACTCTCTTGCTCTGTCTCTGTCTCTCCCAAAAATAAATAAAGATTTTTTAATCTTAAAAAAAATAAGTCATTTTAAGCCCCCAGGTGTTTTCTGTGATCTATTCCCTACTTTTCCAAGCATACTTCTTGCAGAACTTCCTAAGAAGTGTCAGTATTACAAACAAATGCAAAAGCCTCAGTAGGTAAAGAATTTAAAGGAAAAGGGGAAATGCAAAAACTAACAATCTCTAGCCTAACCTTATCAGAGACAATAAATCAGTGGTTAAAAACTTCCTGTGCTATTTCAAAAGGAAACACGGCTCTGCATTCCTTACTCAAGATAATGAGTGCAAGATCATATTCAGTTGATACCCGCTTGCAGAACATGCCCATAGCCCCTTTCTTGTTCAACAGTTACCTCTACTCCTTTATAATGTTATAGTCTCTGCCCTGGAAAAAGCACATGCTTCATTAACATAACATAGAGTACATGTATTGGCATATTTTCCAAATATGACTGTTCAATTTTATGCTTGTCTTTACAGGTGATGACAAGTCTACTGTTTCTGAGTATTCATCCTGACTCTAAATAAAATGAACTCACTAAACCCTGCTCAGGGAATCATGGCTTTGGAAGTTATTTCCAGTGGTCTCTTCTGATTTGTTGAAAATAAAAGTTTCTTTTGTGTGACAACTCCACCTGGTACAATCTTTATTTGTAAGATACCAAGGACTGCATTCACCTTGTTTAGTTACAATAATAAAGGGCCTCCCATGGGTTTTGCCCACCTCCCTAGTCTCATTGATTCCAGGGAACCATTTTCTACCCTCAGGCAGGGTAGATCTCAGCTTTCCAGAATTCCTGGTCTCAGAGAGGAGGCAGACAAAAGACCACAGTCACATGTTGGCCAGGGCAAGATAAAATAAAAACAGAAAAAGTTGAGTTAAATCAATCATAACTGGTAGTGAGTACCTGGAAAACACAAATGACTTCCAAGGGAGAAGTGACAGTTCACAGTGAGACCTATCAGATCCTTTTCCAAAATAAAGGAGGCTTCAGAGGGGGAGAGTTTGCTATTAGAGTTTATTAATTCCAGAGTTTTGGAATCCAGAAATGTTACTGGATCAAGTGTATCTGTATATGAATTAAGTGTTCCGAGTAGTCATGGTCACTCAATTGTATGTGCTTATGAGTAGGGAGAATAAAATATGATAACCATAAATGTGCTCTCTGGTCCCCTGGAATACATTTAAAAAGCTATAGAAAACTTATGAAGGTAATTGAAGAAGATTTAAAGAAATGGAAAGACATTCCCTGCTCATGGATTCGAAGAATAAATACTGTCAAAATGTCAATATTACCCAAAGCTATCTACACATTCAATGCAATCCCAATCAAAATTGCACCAGCATTCTTCTCGAAACTAGAACAAGCAATCCTAAAATTCATATGGAACCACAAAAGTCCCCAAATAGCCAAAGTAATTTTGAAGAAGAAGACCAAAGCAGGAGGCATCACAATCCCAGACTTTAGCCTCTACTACAAAGCTGTCATCATCAAGACAGCATGGTATTGGCACAAAAACAGACACATAGACCAATGGAATAGAATAGAAACCCCAGAACTAGACCCACAAACGTATGGCCAACTCATCTTTGACAAAGCAGGAAAGAACATCCAATGGAAAAAAGACGGTCTCTTTAACAAATGGTACTGGGAGAACTGGACAGCAACATGCAGAAGGTTGAAACTAGACCACTTTCTCACACCATTCACAAAAATAAACTCAAAATGGATAAAGGACCTGAATGTGAGACAGGAAACCATCAAAACCCTAGAGGAGAAAGCAGGAAAAGACCTCTCTGACCTCAGCCGTAGCAATCTCTTACTCGACACATCCCCAAAGGCAAGGGAATTAAAAGCAAAAGTGAATTACTGGGACCTTATGAAGATGAAAAGCTTCTGCACAGCAAAGGAAACAACCAACAAAACTAGAAGGCAACCAACGGAATGGGAAAAGATATTTGCAAATGACATATCGGACAAAGGGCTAGTATCCAAAATCTATAAAGAGCTCACCAAACTCCACACCCGAAAAACAAATAACCCAGTGAAGAAATGGGCAGAAAACATGAATAGACACTTCTCTAAGGAAGACATCTGGATGGCCAACAGGCACATGAAAAGATGTTCAACGTCGCTCCTTATCAGGGAAATACAAATCAAAACCACACTCAGATATCACCTCACGCCAGTCAGAGTGGCCAAAATGAACAAATCAGGAGACTATAGATGCTGGAGAGGATGTGGAGAAACGGGAACCCTCTTGCACTGTTGGTGGGAATGCAAATTGGTGCAGCCGCTCTGGAAAGCAGTGTGGAGGTTCCTCAGAAAATTAAAAATAGACCTACCCTATGACCCAGCAATAGCACTGCTAGGAATTTGCCCAAGGGATACAGGAGTACTGATGCATAGGGGCACTTGTTCCCCAATGTTTATAGCAGCACTCTCAACAATAGCCAAATTATGGAAAGAGCCTAAATGGCCATCAACTGATGAATGGATAAAGAAATTGTGGTTTATATACACAATGGAATACTACGTGGCAATGAGAAAAAATGAAATATGGCCTTTTGTAGCAACGTGGATGGAACTGGAGAGTGTGATGCTAAGTGAAATAAGCCATACAGAGAAAGACAGATACCATATGGTTTCACTCTTATGTGGATTCTGAGAAACTTAACAGAAACCCACGGGGGAGGGGAAGGAAAAAAAAAACGAGGTTAGAGTGGGAGAGAGCCAAAGCATAAGAAACTCTTAAAAACCGAGAACAAACTGAGGGTTGATGGGGGGTGGGAGGGAGGGGAGGGTGGGTGATGGGTGTTGAGGGGGGCACCTTTTGGGATGAGCACTGGGTGTTGTATGGAAACCAATATGACAATAAATTTCATATATTAAATAAATAAATAAATAAGAAGCTAGTAAGAAAGAAATATGCTTATAACTCACGATGCTACTGTAAAAACCACATAGTGCAGGACAACTAAAATTTGCTTCCTAAAGGCAATGACCTCCTGCTGAAAATCACCTAAGCACCATGGTCTGTGCAAGAAAGAACATGAAGGAGCACCTGAACAGGCCCTGGGCTTAGGCAGCTCTGAGACAATAGCCAGTTGTGTGACTGAGGAAGACACTGGGAAAAATCACATTGTATTATGAAGAAGTTTGGTCATGCAGAAGACAGGAGGGTAGATCTCTCTGACTGCAACATTCTCCCTATTAACTTTTTCCTGAAGCAAAAGTTTGAAGAGTGAAGAGAGGAATGATCTCAGCTCTGTACCTCCATATTCCTGCCTCCCTTTGTGCAGACCTAATTATAGTCAGGGCAAACTTCCTTTGGGTGGACAGCAGCCCATTCAACCAAGTGAGTAAATTGAAATTGAAGGAATTTTTTTTTCTTTAAAAAGGTGCATTCCCAGCCTTTCAAGGGGACATGGGGCTGTCAGGCTTCCTTGGGCAGCTTTACTTCCACAGAATTTTTTTCCTAAGCTGCCTTTCTTTTGCAATTCTGTTAGAAGGAAATTACAATACTGGTGGCTTCTTGATGCTAAACTGAGTTTTATATCCCTGTTCATCTTAGATTCTTTATCGACTGAAGGCAGAGATTTGATCCTTTCTCATATGTTAACCTTTACAGAAAAGAGTAGATAGGACTGTTCAAAGCTAGGTTCATGATTAAATCTTTATATTAAACAGCATCTCAATCCAAATACTTTCAGGATTTATGTTGTAGGTGTATGTACAAGTTTAAAAGCTGATTCAAATATTCTTATGAAAATGCAGAAGGACAAGAACAAATTTCTCAAAAGAAAAACATAGGTGAAAGGCTAACACAGCCAAATATCAAGGACTATTACAAAGCTGACTAATTAAGATAGTGTTGTACTCATGCAAAAATAGATGAACTAGCCAAAAAGAAAAAGTCCAGGAACAGATTCAGGCATATAGGGTTTCTGAATATGCAACAAAAGGTGACACTGCAGTGCCACATCCTGTGATGAATGTCCTTTTGAATAAGTGACCCCTGGCTATATGGACATACAAATGGAAGGAAATGCACTTGTGTAGGAGTGTAAACTGAAACAATATTTTTTTTTAAAGCTGCTTGCATAGTTACTAAAGCTGAACTCATGCAGACTGTGTAAACCAGCAGCTCCACTCCCAAATGTATGCTTAGTGGAAATGAAAACCATGTTTTCCCAATGACACACCCAAGAATGTTCTCAACATACCCCTGAGCTTTTCTGTAGTCATCCTTCAAGACCCCCATCATGTGGCTAACCCTTAGAATCATTCCAAAATCCTTTATCTGAAACCTTGACTTTATGTGGATTTCTTACTGTACTAAGTTTAGCTTACTCTGCCTTGTGTGGCAGTTACTTGAGGTGTGTGAGTGAACTACAGTTCTGTCATGTTGTTTTTAGTGGTGTCAACCTTAAAAATGAAATAGCCAGTTATTGATAAGCAAAAGAGGTTATTCTAGAATAGCAGGGGAATTGCAATTTGAGACAAGTGAACTGTGGCATACCACAGGCAAGTCTGAATAGACAAAGGGAAGGGCAGCTTTTATGAGGTTTTAGTAGGAAGTTGGGAGGGTTGTTTTGAACAAAAGTTCATTTGAGAAGAACAAGAGTTTGAGGTGTTATTTTTCTCATTGGCTTTAAGTGGTGGTTAGTGTGTTCTTGCTGGGGCAGGGAGACATCTCCCTTCTTTTTATTAAAAGCAGGAGATAGAAATTCTTATGGGAAAAATACCTTTCCTTTTAAGATAATTCTTATCTTCCTTATTTCTATTGCTTACGCACCTGCAACAAGTGGTACATGAATGAGAGAGCTCATTCTTCAGTTTTTTTTTTTTTTATTCCATTCTAAATGAGATTTCCTTTACTCATTTTCACAGTAGGTGTTGACATGGCTGACTTGGCCATCTGGCTTATAGACAGTAGTCCATGTTCCTTCTCACCTCTAAGATGTAAACAACACTTCTAACATAAGCAAGATGCCATTTCTGTACTGGTCCCATCTACCAACTGGGCTACAGGCTCTTCGCGGGCAAGACCTGTAGTTGACCAGCTTCTCTCCAAGCCACAAAGTGTTCCAAGCCACAAAGTGAGAGCTCACTACATGTATATTAGGTAGCTATGAAATATGGGTCAGAAAAAAAAAAAAGAAATATGGGTCAGAACTCTTCTTTTCTATAAGTGGGACATAGAGATTTGCCCCAAAGGACAGTTACTAATGATAATTAAAATTTATTGCAGAATCAACTTGATAATAAATAAAAATCTGTCACTGGGATGGGCAGTTGTATGCATTTATATATTTATGAGTAGGAAGTGGAAGATACTGCATAACATTTGGCTAAAGATAAAGGAAGAGAATAACTGAATTGGAATCGAAGGGAGCAGAATTTGCCACTCCAAAATATGCCTCTTTGGCATAAGAATTACTTTAGGCCAAATATTTTTAAGAAACTTCAAACATAAAAGCTCTGAAAACTGAGTAGAACTTACCCTTTGTGCGGTCCATTTACATTTATAAGGTAAATATCCATTTATAAGGGTGTCTCTGTGTGCCAGAAAGAAAAGGATGACTAAAACCCTAGAAATTCTTATCAATAGATAAGACAATAATGAAAATCTGAATGACAAACTGACTCTTGTTTACTGGGTTTTCCTCATAGACTTTCATGACTAGCCTCCCCTCCCATCCAAAATCTCATTTTGTCTTTAGCTAGAAATGTTATTTAAGGGGATAACTTGGGCCTTTTGGAGGAGTTACTCAGTTTTCCTGGGTATCTCCCATGTATACAAATGTATTAAATTATGTTAAATTATATTAAATTTGTTTTTCTCCTGTTAATGTGCCTTCTTAAAATTTTTATTTATTTTTAATTTTAATTTTAATTCCAGTATAGTTAATATACAGTGTTATATTCGTTTCAGTTGTACAATATCATTAATCAACAATTCTATATATTACTCAATGCTCATCAAGATAAGTGTACTCTTAATCCCCATCACCTATTTTACCAACCCCTAAACTACTTCCCTTCTAGTAACTCTGTTTTTTTTTTTCTGTAGTTAAGAGTCAGTTTTTTGGTTTATTTCTTTTTTCCCCTTTGTTTGTTTTGTTTCCTAAATTCCACATATAAGTGAAATCAATTTCATTTACATTATACTCTCTATCTCCATCCATGTTGTTACAAATGGCAATATTTCATTCCTTTTTTTGGCTGAGTAATAGTCCATTGTATACACATTGCACATCTTCTTTATCCATTAATCTATCAATTATGGGCTGCTTCCATAATTTGGCTATTGTAAACAATACTGCAATGGACATAAGGGTGCATATATCTTTTCAAATTAGTGTTTTCGTATTCTTCAGGTAAATACTCAGTAGCTGAATTACTGGATCATAGTGTATTTCTATTTTTAATTTTTTGAGGAAACTCCATTCTGTTTTCCATAGTCACTGCACCACTTTGTACTCCCATTAACAATCCAGGAGGGTTTCTTTTTCTCCATATCCTCACCAACACTTGTTGTTTCTTGTGTTTTTTAATTTAACCATTTTGACACGTGTGAGAGAATATCTCAATGTGGTTTTGATATGCATTTCCCTGATGATAAGTGATGTTGAGCAACCTGTGATGTGTCTTTTGGCCATCTTTTGGTATGTCCTTTTTTGATAAATGGCTGCTCATGTATTCTACCATTTTTTAATTGGATTATTTTGCTTCTTTGGTGTTCACTTGAATAAGTTCTTAATATATTTTGGAAACTAACCCTTTATCAAATATGTCACTTACAAATATCTCCTCTTATTCAGTAAGTTATCTTTTAGTTTTGTTGATTGTTTCCATTGCTGTGCAGGGCTTTTTATTTTGATGTAGAAAAACAGAAAACTGTTGCTATGGCTGAAGGCAGAGGAATTACTGCCGGTTCTCTATTGTAGGATTTGCAAGTATTTAGTTCTCACATTTAGGTCCTTAATCTATTTTGAGTTCATTTTGGGGTATGTTTTAAAAAAATGTTGCAGTTTTATTCTTTTGCATGTAGCTGTCCAGTTTTCCCAACACCATTTGCTGAAGAGACAGTCTTTTTTCTCAGTACATATTCTAGCCTCCTCTGTTAAAGAATACTTTATAGTATTCTGTACTTTATAGTAAATCTTCAAATCTATGATTGTGACACCTCCAGTTTTGTTTTGTTTTGTTTTGTTTTGTTTTTCAAGATTGCTTTGGCTATACAAGGTTTTTAGCGTTTTCATTCAGGGTCTTTTGCAGTTCGACATACATTTTAGGATTGTAAAAAAAAAATGTTAGTATTTTGATAGGGATTGCACTAAATGTGTAGATTGCTTTTGGTAGTATGAAAATTTTAACAATAGTTGTTTTTCCAATGTATGAGCATGAAATATTTTTCCAATTGTTTGTGTTGTCTTCAATTTCTTTCATCAGTTTCAGAAAAACTGTCACAATATTTCATGTAAAGACAATCTTCTGTGCTTGTTATTATGTGGGGATAATAATAAGACCCCATGGGCATATGATTATTTAAACAACTGGAAAACAGAATGGATTTCTAAATATGCAAACCATATCTTCCCTAAACCTTATCTGACAGTTACCAGAAACCCGCCCCTTTCAAAGACTTTACAGATATACAACCAAATAGACAATTCAGTTTCAGGTATCACCCCATGGGTCCATCACTCCAGAGTTAAGAAGGCCAACTCAGAGGAACCCTCAGCCTGGTGAAGTGATCCAGATCCAGTCAGCCCACTTAAACTGACCCTCAAAAAGACACTGGCCCCTGAGACCTCCAGCCCTGCTCCAGCCACACCCCAGAAGTTGGCTGGCCTGTGCATGGCAGAAGCTTGAGGATTCAACGTGTGGATCAAGCCTCGGGGTTCGGATGCAACTCTGCCAGCCCTTGCCTCTTGCTGGTGTCATAGTCCTGATCTTACTTCTTGCTGTTGGGCTAATAGACCAACAGATTGGACATGGAACAGATGGCAGACACCCTGGTAAACTTACAAAGCCAAATTAACTCCCTGGCAGCAGTGTCCCTCCAAAATAGGTGAGACCTCGACCTCTTCACTTCAGAAAAAGGGGAGAATTGTATCTTTCTGTGGGAGGAATGTTGCTATTTTGTAAACCAATCAGGAATAGTCAGGACTAAGTTTAAGGGACTCAAGGAAAGATTTCAACGTAGACAACAGAAAAATATCAGTCAATGGAGAGGATGGGATCTCACAGACTGGGCATCCTGGATCCCTGCTGTGGCTGGGCCATTACTTTCCATTATTTTCCTTGTGACCATCGACCCCTGTATACTAAATACCTTCGTACGTTTTACTGAAAACACTGTTGCTCTTTGAACTGCAGCACGAATCTTAGCCCTCCAAGGGTACCAACCCCTAGAGCTGAAAAGTGATGCTTAATAAAAGATTTTTTAAAAGGCATGAAAAGGGGGGGATGTTGGGAAAATGTGTAAAGTTTTACACCATAAGATGGCCGACGGGACTAAAACGAGCTCTGGTCTCTAGCTTAGCGACCCCTCTTCTAGATTCTTCTTGCCCTGTTTGCCATGCGTGTGAAAAACCACCACAGATATGGAAGCTGACAACTATAAATTACCCTTCCCCCCTTCATTTGGGGCTCAGATCTTTGGAGAAATGGCCTCCTCTGAGCCCGCTGGTGCTAAATAAATCTCCGCTCCACCAAGATCTCCGAGTGCCACTTGGTTTTTCTGTCAGAGTTCCAGCCTGGTTCCGTAACACTGTAAGACGCAGCCATAACTTCTTTCATGAATTTTATAGTCTTGTAAGTAAGAGACGTATTTAAAAAACTGGAAGCAAATAACATATTTGTTTATTTCTTTTAAGTTACACTTTGTATTTTGAGACAAATGTAGATTTATATGCATTTTCAAGAAACAGTACAGAGAGATCATTTGTACTGTTTACCCAGTATCACCCAATGGTAACATCTTGCAGACTTGTAGGATGTTTATATTGCTAGAGTAGAATATACCACATTTTATCACCATAAAAATTCTTTTTATAGCTACACATATTTCCTTCTCAACCCAGCTCTCTTTAGCAACTGACTACCACTTATATGTTTTCCATTTCTATAATTTTGACAGTTCAAGAAGTGAGTGGCACTATGCAGTATGTACTTTGTGCTTTTTCACTTAGCATAATTTTCTGAAGATTGGTCTGGGTTGTTGTATGTATATCAGTAGTTTATTCATTTTTATTACTGACCAGTATGGCATAGAATGAATGCACAATAGTCTTTATCCATTCACTTCAAATTTTTTTCATGTTTATTTACTTTTGAGAGAAAGAGACAGAGAGCAAGAAAGGGAGGGAAAGAGAGACAGAGAGATTCAGAATTTAGAGCAGGCTCCAGGCTCTTAGCTGTTAGCACAGAGCCCGATATGGGGCTTGAACTCAAGAACTGCAAGATCATGACCTGAGCCAAAGTTGGATGCTTAACTGACTGAGTGACTCAGGCTCCCCTTTAAAAATTCAGTTTTAGAAGATTTTTTTTTCACCTGGTATTTTGGCTATTACAAATACAGAATATGCACAGGATTATTTTTTTTCTTTTTACTATTTTATTTTTACTATTCTTTTAATATTTTACTATTTTATTTTTACTATTCTTTTACTTTTTAAAAATTGAAGTGAAATTCACATAATACAAAATCAACCATTTTTTTAAGGTTTATTTATTTTTGAGAGAGAAACAGCGTGAGCAGGGGAGGGGCAGAAAGAGAGGCAGTCACAGAATCTGAAGCAGGCTCCAGGCTCTGAGCTGTCAACACCAAGCCCAATGTGGGGCTTGAACTCACAAACTGCAAGATCATGACCTGAGCCAAAGTTGGATGTTTAACCAACTGAGCCACCTAGGCACCCCATTTCAAAGTAAATGATTTAGTAGCATTTAGTACATGCAAAATGTTGTTCAACCACCACTTCTATCAAGTTCCAAAATATTTTTATCACCCTGAAAGGAAACCTAATATACCAAACAATTATTTCCCATTTCCCCATTCCTACAGTCCCTAATGGCAATCAATTTACATTGTCTCTACAGATTTACCTATTCTGGATATTCCATATAAATGGAAAGCAATATGTGTTTTTTGTTGGCTGACTTTTTTCATTTTTTTTTTTACTTTTTTCATTTAACATAACATTTTCAAGATTAATCCATGCCACAGCATGCATTAACAATTTATTCCTTTTTGTGGCTGAATAATATTACACTGTACATGTATATGACAAGATTTTTTTTTTTTAATTTTTTTTTTTCAACGTTTATTTATTTTTGGGACAGAGAGACAGAGCATGAACGGGGGAGGGGCAGAGAGAGAGGGAGACACAGAATCGGAAACAGGCTCCAGGCTCTGAGCCATCAGCCCAGAGCCCGACGCGGGGCTCGAACTCACGGACCGCGAGATCGTGACCTGGCTGAAGTCGGACGCTCAACCGACTGCGCCACCCAGGCGCCCCTAATGCCTGGTCCTTTAAATATGTCCTGTTTGTTGTGTGTTTTCTCTCTTCCTCTCAAGTTTATAGATTTTCTTTATCCCAGTGTTCTTAAAAGTGCCATACCCTCAACTGTGTTCAACAATATTGTGGAAGAACAATATTTCACTGAACATTGGGTTTCACTAAGTTACCAAGTGTTTGAAAATGCGGGCGTTGCGTAGTGTGATAGAATCTTGTGCTCTGCTGTTTTTTTTTGTTTTTTTTTTTAATTTTTTTTTCCAACGTTTTTATTTATTTTTGGGACAGAGAGAGACAGAGCATGAACGGGGGAGGGGCAGAGAGAGAGGGAGACACAGAATCGGAAACAGGCTCCAGGCTCTGAGCCATCAGCCCAGAGTCCGACGCGGGGCTCGAACTCACGGACCGCGAGATCATGACCTGGCTGAAGTCGGACGCTCAACCGACTGCGCCACCCAGGCGCCCCTATGACAAGATTTTTGATCCATCTGTCCATTGATAAGCATTTAGGCAGTTTTTACCTTTTAGCTGTAGTGGATAGTGCTGGGGAAAACATGCATAAACATAAATTTGTTTGGATACCTCTTATCAACTATGTAGAGTTTATGGCTATGAGTCAAATTTCTGGATTATGTAGTAATTGTATGTATAATTTTTTGAGAAGCCATCAAATTATATTTGAGTAACATCTGAAACAATTTAAATTCCTACAATTTCTTCACACATTAAACAACTTGTTTTATTTTTATTATAGACATCCTAATAGGTGTCAGGTGAGGCCTCAATGTGGTTTTAATTTGCATCTCCCTAACAACTAATAATAGTGACCTTTATTCATGTGGTTTTTGGACATTTGTATACCTTTTTGTTGTTATTATTAAAATATTTTCATTCCATTTTTAAAGTGGATGTATGTCTTTTTGTTGCTGAAATGTAAGAGTCCTCTATATGTACTTGATATAAGTCCTTTGTTTCCTCATCAAATATATGATTTGTAAATACTTTATCTTATTCCATAGGTTATCTTTTTACTTTTTAAAAGTTCTCTCATGCACAAAAGCTTTAAATTTTTATGGAGCCATATTTATTTATTTATCTATTTATTTTCTGTTTTGTGGTTGTTCATGCTTTTGTCAAAGAATATCAAAGAATCCATTGTGAAACCCAAAGTCATAAAGATTTGTTCCTGGGGTGTTTTTTTCTTCTGAGTATTATGGACTATAACAGTGTTCCTTTTCTTTTTCAATATTACTTTAGCTGTTTGAAACCCATTATAATTACATATGAATTTGAGGATTTTCATTTCCAAAAACAAGGCTATTGAAATGTTGATAGTGTTTATTGAGTTTCTGAACTATTTTGGATAGTATACCATTTTCATAATAGTAAGTTTTTCCATCCATAAACATAGGATACCTTTGCATTTATTTAAGTTTTCTTTAATTTCTTTAGACAACATTTTCTAGTTTTCAGTGTTTTATTCCCTTGGTTAAATTTATTCCTATGTATAGTATTTTGGATGCCATTTTAAAAACACTCGTTTTAATTTTTGGATTTTCCATTGCTGATGTATTAAAACACAAGAGACATGTGTGTGTTCATCTTGTGATATCAAACTTTGCTAACTTCATTTACAATCTGCAAATATGGATAGTGTTACTTCTTTATTTTTCTGTTCTTTTATGTGTGTGGCGGGGTGCCTTTTATTTCTTTTGCCTAATTTCTGTGGTCAATATTTCTAGTAAAATGTTAAGTAATAATGGTGAAAACAAGTGACCTTGCCTTGTTTTGATCTTAAGAAGAAAGGTTTAGTCTTTCAATATTAAATATGATCTTAGTTGTGATTTTTGCATTATGGCCTTTTTCATATAGCGGAAATCCTTCTATTCCTAGTTTTCAGAGTATTTTTATCATAAACCAGTGTTTGATGGTTTTAAATGCTTTTTCTCTGTCGATTGAGAAGATCATGTATTTTTATCCCTTATTCTATTAATACGATGTCTAACACTGATTAATTTATTTTGTTGAACTACTATTACATCCCTGGGAAAAATCCCACTTGGTCATTGTGCATAAACTTTTTAAGATGTTGTTGGTTTTGGTTTGCTTCTCTATTGTTAACTACATTTGCATCTATATTAATGAAGAATATTATTTTGTAGTTTCATTTTCTTATATCTTTGTGTGGCATTGGTGTCAGGGTAAACTAGTATTATGGAATGAGTTAGATAATATTCCTTTCTCTTTCATTCTTGTCATTCAGGTCTAAAGACAAATTCTCTGAGTTTTTTTTTTTTTTCCTTGAGAATGTCCTAATTTCCCTATCAGCTTTGAAGTATAATTTAGTAAAACATAGACTATAGGTTAGCTTTTCTTTGTGGCCCTTTCAAAATCTTATCACATTCTTTCTGATCTGTTTGGTTTCGGATGAGTAATCAGTTGTTAATCTTATTGAAGAACCTGTGTACATGATAAGCTCCTTTTCTCTTGTTGCCCTTAAGATTCTCTCTTTCTCCTTGGCTTTCAACAATTTAATTATAAAATGTCTCATTGTAGATATCTTTGTGTTTATATTTCTTTTGTTTCATTGAGCTTCTTGAATGTAGGTTTACATATTTTATCAAATTTGAGAAATTGTCAATAAACTATTATTTCTTTAAGTATTGTTTCTGCTCCTTTCTTTCTCTTCTTCTTCTAGGACAATGATTATGGACATTTTGGTACACTTTATGGTTTCCCACAGATCTTGTAGACAGATTTTTTTTTCTTTTTCTTTATTCTCTTTTCTTTCTACTCAGACTGGATAATTTCAATTGACTCCTCTTTAGCTTCTCAGACTTTTTCTCTTCTGGTTGATCAAATCTTCTATTTAAACTTTCTAGTGTGTTTTTCATTCCACACATTTCTGTTTCAAAATTTGGCTATTTTTAATTATCTCTATCTCTTCATTGACATTCTCTATTAGTTTCTAGATCATTTTCCTAGCTTGCTTTCTTTCTTTCTTTCTTTCTTTCTTTCTTTCTTTCTTTCTCTTTTGTCCTCGATTTCCCCCTAACTCATTGAGTACATTTAAGATAGTTGATTTAAAGTCTTTGTTGAGCAAGTCAATGTGTATGCTTCCTCAGTAATAGTTACTGTTAATTTTTTCTATAAAGGGACTGTAGAGGCCAAGGGCACGTTGTCCAAATTGTGACACTTAGAATATTCTGACTAAATGTTACTTAAGAAACAATAAAAATATACACTCTGATCCTCCAACCCCCCCCTCCCCACTTTATCTCCAGAAAACAGGAAATAAGTCTTCCATGTGAAAGGCAACCTTCCTGTACCAGGAGATAAAGAGATATCCTTACTACCAAAGATAGGAAATTCAGTCTAGAAGACTATATAAACAAACCTTGTACTTTTACTAATTTACTACCCCACCAAAATCTGTTTAGAATTCCTTACTAATTGAAGTTCCCAAACATAACTTTTCTTTGTCCTGCCAATTCCTCACAGATTTAGTGTTTCTTTGTCTAACAATTACAAAATTTGTCTAAAAATTTGTCTAAAAATTACAAAAGCTGACTGCTTTGGTCATTTCTTTAGGTCTCAATTTTATTATTGGGCTTCTGTGAACATGTAATTAAAAGATTGTTTTTTCTCCTCTTACTCTGTCTCATGTCAATTTACTTCCTAGTCCAGGTAGAAGAATTTAGAAGGGTAGAGAAAAATTTTACTTTCCTAACAAGGAGACCATTTCTTGTTTCTTTGCACACTTCACAATTTTTTTCTTTAAAGCGAGTTTTGAATTTTTTATGTAATAACAGTAAATCAGTCTTTCCTCTGAAAGTTTTCATCTTGTTTTCCTGCTCTAGCTTTTTGCTTAGTGACTTTTATAACTTTATTTGTAAAGCTTGTGTTCTTTGTCATGCAAAGTCTCTATTCCTTAATTTGTGTTCGGATATTGCTCGGACAGAGATATTCTTAAAAGTAAAAGTCAAAAACGAGAGAGAGAAAGAGACAGAGAAACACCGTTTTGAGTCTTTGCATTTTTTAAAAGTCTATTTAGTTGTTTTAGTAATCTCTACACCCAACGTGGGGTTCAAACTCACTACCCAGAGATCAAGAGTTGCACGCTCTTCCAACTGAGCTGGCCAGGTACCCCTGCAGATTGGTTTTGTACTAGAGCCCTCTTTCAACACTTGACCATTTAAAACTCTGACTTAGCCTTAACTTTCTGCTTACACTGACCCTAGAAACTGTGGTTAAAAACTTATGCTTTTTTTTTTTAAGTAGCTTCATGTCTAGAGCTGAGCCCAATGTGGGGCTTGAACTCATGACCCTGAGATAAAAATCTGAGCTGAGATCAAGAGTACGCTTAACTGACCATGCCATTCTGGCGCCCCTCAAGTATTTTCTGATCTCTCATCCTATCCTGGCCATACATCTGGCTTTCTAACATGAAACCTTTTGAATACCTTAATTTCCCAGGGAAACTTTCACCCCAACTCTTCCTGCTGTGTTTTTGTGGTCTATTGTATGCCTCAATCATAACAGTTTTTCCCAGTGACTGTAGATGGTTTATTTATCTTACAGTGTTTTCGAAAATTTGCTTTTTCTTTTTCATCTTGAGTTAGCTCTGATTTAGGCAAAAGAAAGATAAGAACCTGGTGTAATTATTTCAAGTAGCCCTGAGACAAGTTAAAAAAGAAAACCCCTTTCAACAAGATCTACTCTGATTCTTTCAGTAACAGGAACCAGGGCCCAACATTTGAAATGCAGCTGCTATCTTCCAAACTGACGTTGAACTGAGGAAGTGGTGGGCCATAAGCAGGTTGAAATGTCATAAATCTTCTATACCATTTAGTGTTGCTTTTTTATTAATTCTGTGTTCACTTATTTGCTATAACTGTTTACTGTTTTCCAGAGTTCTGAAAGTTATTTGATAGTTTTTTCTTGATTTTTTTTTTTTTTTTGTTTCTATGGAAAGACAGGTGACTGAAGCTTCCTACTCCACCATTTTCACTGACTTCTTGTTCGATATAAATATGTCTTATACTCTCTGTGATAAATCCCCAAGAATACAATTTCTGGGTCATAGGGCAGCTACATGTTTAGTTTTTAAAGTAACTCTAACTGATTTTCAGAGGAGCTGTACCATTTTTTATTCCCAAAAACAATGTATTAGTGATCCAGTATCTCCACATTCTTGTCAGTGTTGTTACTACATATCTAGATAGATAGATAGATATAGATATGAGATATATGTAGATATATGTAGATATGATAGATATATATATGATATACATATATCATATATATATCTCATTGTGATTTTAATTTGTATTTCTCCAAGAGTAATCATCTTGAGCATTTTTTATTTGCTTATTTTCCATCTGTGCATTCTCTTTCGTGAAATATCTTCAAAAATTCCCTCCCTGTCTGATTGAATTCCTTTATTTTAGTTCTGTTTTTGTTTTGTTGTTGTTTACTATCAAATATTGAGAGATATTTGCATATTATAAATGCTGAGTTTTTCTAAGTTATGTAACTTGAAAATATTTTCTCACATACTAAACTAAATCATGTTTCTTCAAACTTTTTACAGTATTCATGAAGCAAAAACATAAAATTTCAACTACTTTTATAGGCCATGGCTAGGAATTCATACCTTTTTTAAGGACAAACTAGGGGTAGAGGATCTGTTGCCTCTTATTTATTCTCAATTTAATTCTCTCTTCTGGCCTTTCCTGCCCTGGGTCTTTGAAGTGTTTGTCTTCCTTACACTTTCCTCATTTCTAGACTTTCTTGATCTTGTGGCACATCAGAAAGTTTGCCATCATGCTGTTAAAAAATTCAAATAAGTAAATTTAAGGATATGATTGGTTTTAATGATTTATGAATCAGGCAGCATTCCATTTTAGCAGAAAGAAAAGAGTTTTGAGTAGCTGTACAAAATGGAAGGCTTTTATAGACAAAAGGTGGAGCAGGAGAAGGAAGTCTCTAGCACAGAATGGATTGTTTCAGGCAATATAATCTTTCTCAGGGGGAAGAGGGGAGTCTGTAGGCAGATTAAGTCACTAGTGTTGATCAGGTAATTGCAGATTGGTTAAAGGTCGTATCCTGGAAGAGGCTGCACTTGTAATTAGGTTAGATATTAAGCCTTAGTTTGCTCAGCACTCAGCTCTTGGAAACTCAAAAAGGTGATGGCAATGTCATTGTAGTCCCTTCTACACAGTCATTTTCTGGAAGCTTTGAGTGCTTGCATTTGCCAATCTATGCCCTGGGTTACATCATCTTTGTGTTATTTAATATCTATGGATTTTTGTTTTTCGCTGAATCTAGGGTATCCATCATTGGAAAGATCTTGACTATCATATATCTGTTATTACTAGTTTTTAAAATAATTGCAATTTGATAATAATAAAGGAAAAATAATGACTGTAAGAAATGTTGAAAATTCAGATTAATACAAATCAGGAAAATCCAACAGAGATGCTTAAGTTCTATGGGATAGAATGCTCAGGTTAACCATCCAACATTTTTCTCATAGGGAGGAAGTTTATAGCACTGAACATTCACTCTTCTAAAGATATTAGCAATATTTAAGGGAAATATCTTATAAGTGAAAAAACCATAAATATCATGAGAAAAAATGATTGGCTGTTCAATTTGATTTGCCAGTGGATTGATTGTAGTGAAGCTTGTTGTAGGCTCAACTTCAGTCCATTTCCGTTTTTCTAGGAATTGTGTTGACACATCAAGTGTATTAAGGTGAGCAGAAATACCATAGATCACAAAGCATTCCAAGATTTTATTTTATTTAAGCTGTTCTCTTTTCTGAAAAATATTAAAATTCCTTTGTTTGGATTTCTGACCACTTGTTATCTTAAAAGCTCTTATACCCTTCAGGTGAGAAAGTATGTGTGTATTTACTCAAGGACCAGGAAAAATTGCCTATATTGACAAGTAAGTCATAGCTACACTGCAATAATTATGATTGGGAGGCAGCTCAGAAAAAAACTTATTTGTCAGAGAGTGTTCTTCATATGATGAAATCAGAGCCCATTCCACAAGAACAAAAAGGAGGGAAAAAAAAGGGAAAAAAATGGTTGTCTGTTGGTGTCTCAGGGTTGCTTCATGTGCTGGTCTAGAGGTGAGGACAGCGGTGTGGGCTTACAGTCAGTCTTGCCACAGTAAATAAGCAGTTGCCAGGTATAGAGAGGCAGGATTTGGTGTAAGTGGTCCTATCTCCACTGGGGGCTGCTATGTTGCTCTCTGAGGTCCTACCATGTTG
Source organism: Puma concolor (assembly GCF_028749965.1). Taxonomy (NCBI): domain Eukaryota; kingdom Metazoa; phylum Chordata; class Mammalia; order Carnivora; family Felidae; genus Puma; species Puma concolor. The sequence goes on from NC_141676.1 coordinate 84,568,442, forward strand.
ATGTTGGGAGGAAAAATGGTACCACCCCAATCTCTAATCCCCAGACCAGGGATCTCAACTCCCGCTATTCAGGAAACCCTGACAGAATACAAGGGATGTCATCTCACCCTGCGCCAAAACTCTCTCGAGTTTTTTTTCTTTGATGAATGGCTGAAATTCAAAACCCAAAGTCTTAAAGGACCCGTCAAGGTGTGGATTCACTCCCCTACACAGGAGTGGAGCCTCTCCACACTGCTGATGAAAGGTCTTTGGCTGACCCCTGCAGGATTTTTGTCTTTGGGGAGGCAATAAACCCTCTTCCAAAAACACTCCAGGAAGGGGACTATTTCCCAGTGCACACTGGAGATCACTACACCACCCTATGCACTCAGTTCCCTCCTTTTTTTTTGAAGTTATTCCAAAAAATAGAAATGGAAGGAAAACTTCCAAACTCATTTTATGAAGCCATCATTACTTTGATTCCAAAACCAGACAAATATCCCACTGAAAAGGAGAATTACAAACCAATGTCCCTGATGAAACTGGATGCAAAATTTTACAATATTGTAGCAAATCAAAGACATTAAAAGAATTATTCACTATGGTCAAATGGGATACATTCCTGGGTTTCAGGACTGGTTCAATATTTACAAATCAATCAATGTGATATACCACATTAATAAAATAAAGAATAATCACCCTATTATCCTTTTAATAGATGCAGAAAAAAACATTTAACAAAATACAGCATTCTGTCTTGATAAAAACCCTCAAGTAGGATAGAAGGAACATACCTCAACATCATAAAATCCATATTTGAAAAGCCCACAGCTAATATCATCCTCAATGGGGAAAATCTGAAATTTCCCTCTAAGGTCAGGAACACAACAGGGATGACCACTCTCACCAATGTTGTTAAACATAGTACTGGAAGTCCTAGCCTTAGCATTCAGACAAAAAGAAATAAAAGACATCCAAATTGGCAAAGAAGTCAAATTTTCACTCTTTGTAGATGACATGATGCTCTACGTGGAAAACCTGAAAGCCTCCACCAAAAAAAAAACTGCTAGAGCTGATAAGTAAATTCAGCAAAGTCGCAGGATATAAAATCAATGCACATAAATTGGCCATATTTCATTCTTTCTCATTGACAAGTAGTATTCTATTGTGTATATATAAACCACAATTTCTTTATTCATTCATCAGTTGATGGACATTTAGGCTCTTTCCATAATTTGGCTATTGTTGAAAGTGATGCTATAAACTTTGGGGTACAAGTGCCCCTATTCATCAGCACTCCTATACAGAATGAAATATGTCCTTTTGTATCAACGTGGATGGAACTGGAGAGTGTAATGTTAAGTGAAATAAGTCATACAGAGAAAGACAGATACCATATGTTTTCACTCTTATGTGGATCCTGAGAAACTTAACAGAAGACCATGGGGGAGGGGAAGAAAAAAAAAGAGGGAGGGATCCAAACCATAAGAGACTCTTAAAAACTGAGAATAAACTGAGGGTTGATGGGAGGTGAGAGGGAGGGGAAAGTGGGTGATGGGCACTGAGGAGGGCACCTGTTGAGATGAGCACTGGATGTTGTATGGAAACCAATTTGACAACAAATTTCACATTTAAAAAATTTAAAAAATGGACTAGGACATAAAAAAGTATACAGAAATAGGTTGCATTTCTATACACCAATAATTAAGCAGCAGAAAAAAGAAATCAGGGAATTAATCCCATTTACAATTGCATCAAACACCACAAGATACCTAGGAATAAACCTAACGAAAGAGGTAAAAAATCTGTATGCTGAAAACTATAGAAAACTTATGAAAGAAATTGAAGAAGACACACACAAAAATGGAAAAAATATTTCATGTTCCTGGATTGGAAGAAAAAATATTGTTAAAATGTCAATACTACATAAATCAATCTACACATTCAATGCAATCCCTATCAAAGTAACAACGGTATTCTTCACAGTGCTAGAAAACAACAATCCTAAATTTGTATGGAACCACAAAAGACTCTGAATAGCCAAAGTGATGTTGAAAAAGGAAACCATTTTGAGTTTATTTTTGTGAATGGTGTGAGAAAGTGGTCTAGTTTCAACCTTCTGCATGTTGCTGTCCAGTTCTCCCAGCACCATTTGTTAAAGAGACTGTCTTTTTTCCATTGGATGTTCTTTCCTGCTTTGTCAAAGATGAGTTGGCCATACGTTTGTGGGTCTAGTTCTGGGGTTTCTATTCTATTCCATTGGTCTATGTGTCTGTTTTTGTGCCGAAAAGCAAATAACCCAGTGAAGAAATGGGCAGAAAACATGAATAGACACTTCTCTAAAGAAGACATCCGGATGGCCAACAGGCACATGAAAAGATGTTCAGCGTCACTCCTTATCAGGGAAATACAAATCAAAACCACACTCAGGTATCACCTCACGCCGGTCAGAGTGGCCAAAATGAACAAATCAGGAGACTATAGATGCTGGAGAGGATGTGGAGAAACGGGAACCCTCTTGCACTGTTGGTGGGAATGCAAATTGGTGCAGCCGCTCTGGAAAGCAGTGTGGAGGTTCCTCAGAAAATTAAAAATAGACCTACCCTATGACCCAGCAATAGCACTGCTAGGAATTTATCCAAGGGACACAGGAGTACTGATGCATAGGGGCACTTGTACCCCAATGTTCATAGCAGCACTCTCAACAATAGCCAAATTATGGAAAGAGCCTAAATGTCCATCAACTGATGAATGGATAAAGAAATTGTGGTTTATATACCCAATGGAGTACTACATGGCAATGAGAAAAAATGAAATATGGCCTTTTGTAGCAACGTGGATGGAACTGGAGAGTGTGATGCTAAGTGAAATAAGCCATACAGAGAAAGACAGATACCATATGGTTTCACTCTTATGTGGATCCTGAGAAACTTAACAGGAACCCATGGGGGAGGGGAAGGAAAAAAAAAAAGAGGTTAGAGTGGGAGAGAGCCAAAGCATAAGAGACTGTTGAGAACTGAGAACAAACTAAAGGTTGATGGGGGGTGGGAGGGAGGAGAGGGTGGGTGATGGGTATTGAGGAGGGCACCTTTTGGGATGAGCACTGGGTGTTGTATGGAAACCAATTTGACAATAAATTTCATATATAAATAAAAAAAAAAAAGAAAAAAGAAAAAGGAAACCAAAACTGGAGGCATCACAATTCTGGACTAAGCTGTATTACAAAGCTGTAATAATTAAGACAGTGTGGTACTGGCACAAAAACAGACCCTATGATCAATGGAACATAATAAAGAACCCAGATATGGACCACAAGTGTATGGCCAATTAATCTTTGACAAAGCAGGAAAGCGTACCCAATGGAAAAAAGACAGTCTGTCCAGCAAATGGTGCTGGGCCAACTGAACAGTGACGTGCAAAAGAATAAAACAGGACCACTTTCTCACATTGTGAACAAAAATAAATTCAAAATGGATTAAAGATCTAAATGAAACCATGACAATCCTAGAGGAGTACACAGGCAGCAATATCTTTGACCTCAGCTGCAGCAACTTCTTACTACACATGTCTCCAGAAGCAAGGGAAATGAAACCAAAAATGAACTTTTGGAACCTAATCAAGATAAAAATCTTCACAGTGAAGAAAATAATCAACAAATCTAAAAAGGCAACTGATGGAATTGGAAAAGATATTTGTAAATGACATCTCAAATAAAGGGTTAGTTTCCAAAATCTCTAAAGGACTTATCAAACTCAAAATCCAAAAAATCAAATAGTCCAGTGAATAAATGGGTAGAAGACGTGAATAGACATTTCTTTTCCAAGGAAGACATCCAGATACTTCCTGACACATGAAAAGATGCTCAACATCACTCGTTATCAAAGAAATACAAATCAAAGCCACAATGAGGTACTGCCTCACACTTGTCAGAATGGCTAAGATTAACTCAGGCAACAACGGATGTTAGCAAGGATGCAGAGAAAGGGGAACACTTTTCTACTGCTGGTGGTGATTGAAGTGTGCAGCCACTCTGGAAAACAGTATGGAGGTTCCTCCAAAAGTTAAAAATAGAACTACCCTATGACCCAGAAATTGTACTGCTAGGAATTTATTCAAAGTCTACAAAAACTCTGATTTGAAGAGCCAAATGCACCCTAATATTTCTTTTTTTTTTATTTTTATTTATATATGAAATTTATTGTCAAATTGGTTTCCATACAACACCCAGTGCTCATCCCAAAAGGTGCCCTCCTCAATACCCATCACCCACCCTCTCCTCCCTCCCACCCCCCATCAACCCTCAGTTTGCTCTCAGTTCTCAACAGTCTCTTATGCTTTGGCTCTCTCCCACTCTAACCTCTTTTTTTTTTTCCTTCCCCTCCCCCACGGGTTCCTGTTAAGTTTCTCAGGATCCACATAAGAGTGAAACCATATGGTATCTGTCTTTCTCTGTATGGCTTATTTCACTTAGCATCACACTCTCCAGTTCCATCCACGTTGCTACAAAAGGCCATATTTCATTTTTTCTCATTGCCACGTAGTATTCCATTGTGTATATAAACCACAATTTCTTTATCCACTCATCAGTTGATGGACATTTAGGCTCTTTCCATAATTTGGCTATTGTTGAGAGTGCTGCTATGAACATTGGGGTACAAGTGCCCCTATGCATCAGTACTCCTGTGTCCCTTGGATAAATTCCTAGCAGTGCTATTGCTGGGTCATAGGGTAGGTCTATTTTTAATTTTCTGAGGAACCTCCACACTGCTTTCCAGAGCGGCTGCACCAATTTGCATTCCCACCAACAGTGCAAGAGCGTTCCCGTTTCTCCACATCCTCTCCAGCATCTATAGTCTCCTGATTTGTTCATTTTGGCCACTCTGACTGGCGTGAGGTGATATCTGAGTGTGGTTTTGATTTGTATTTCCCTGATAAGGAGCGACGCTGAACATCTTTTCATGTGCCTGTTGGCCATCCGGATGTCTTCTTTAGAGAAGTGTCTATTCATGTTTTCTGCCCATTTCTTCACTGGGTTATTTGCTTTTCGGGTGTGGAGTTTGGTGAGCTCTTTATACATTTTGGATACTAGCCCTTTGTCCGATATGTCATTTGCAAATATCTTTTCCCATTCCGTTGGTTGCCTTTTAGTTTTGTTGGTTGTTTCCTTTGCTGTGCAGAAGCTTTTTATCTTCATAAGGTCCCAGTAATTCACTTTTGCTTTTAATTCCCTTGCCTTTGGGGATATGTCGAGTAAGAGATTGCTACGGCTGATCAGAGAGGTCTTTTCCTGCTTTCTCCTCTAAGGTTTTGATGGTTTCCTTTCTCACATTCGGGTCCTTTATCCATTTTGAGTTTATTTTTGTGAATGGTGTGAGAAAGTGGTCTAGTTTCAACCTTCTGCATGTTGCTGTCCAGTTCTCCCAGCACCATTTGTTGAAGAGACTGTCTTTTTTCCATTGGATGTTCTTTCCTGCTTTGTCAAAGATGAGTTGGCCATACGTTTGTGGGTCTAGTTCTGGGGTTTCTATTCTATTCCATTGGTCTATGTGTCTGTTTTTGTGCCAATACCATGCTGTCTTGATGATGACAGCTTTGTAGTAGAGGCTAGAGTCTGGGATTGTGATGCCTCCTGCTTTGGTCTTCTTCTTCAAAATTACTTTGGCTATTCGGGGCCTTTTGTGGTTCCATAGGAATTTTAGGATTGCTTGTTCTAGTTTCGAGAAGAATGCTGGTGCAATTTTGATTGGGATTGCATTGAATGTGTAGATAGCTTTGGGTAGTATTGACATTTTGACAATATTTATTCTTCCAATCCATGAGCAGGGAATGTCTTTCCATTTCTTTAAATCTTCTTCAATTACCTTCATAAGCTTTCTATAGTTTTCAGCATACAGATCCATTACATCTTTGGTTAGATTTATTCCTAGGTATTTTATGCTTCTTGGTGCAATTGTGAATGGGATCAGTTTCTTTATTTGTCTTTCTGTTGCTTCATTGTTAGTGTAGAAGAATGCAACTGATTTCTGTACATTGATTTTGTATCCTGCAACTTTGCTGAATTCATGTATCAGTTCTAGCAGACTTTTGGTGGAGTCTATCGGATTTTCCATGTATAATATCATGTCATCTGCAAAAAGCGAAAGCTTGACTTCATCTTTGCCAATTTTGATGCCTTTGATTTCCTTTTGTTGTCTGATTGCTGATGCTAGAACTTCCAGCACTATGTTAAACAACAGCGGTGAGAGTGGGCATCCCTGTCGTGTTCCTGATCTCAGGGAAAGAGCTCTCAGTTTTTCCCCGTTGAGGATGATGTTAGCTGTGGGCTTTTCATAAATGGCTTTTATGATCTTTAAGTATGTTCCTTCTATCCCGACTTTCTCAAGGGTTTTTATTAAGAAAGGGTGCTGGATTTTGTCAAAGGCCTTTTCTGCACCGATTGACAGGATCATATGGTTTTTCTCTTTTTTGTTAATGTGATGTATCACGTTGATTGATTTGCGAATGTTGAACCAGCCCTGCATCCCAGGAATGAATCCCACTTGATCATGGTGAATAATTCTTTTTATATGCCGTTGAATTCGATTTGCTAGTATCTTATTGAGAATTTTTGCATCCATATTCATCAGGGATATTGGCCTGTAGTTCTCTTTTTTTACTGGGTCTCTGTCTGGTTTAGGAATCAAAGTAATACTGGCTTCATAGAATGAGCCTGGAAGTTTTCCCTCCCTTTCTATTTCTTGGAATAGCTTGAGAAGGATGGGTATTATCTCTGCTTTAAACGTCTGGTAGAACTCCCCTGGGAAGCCATCTGGTCCTGGACTCTTATTTGTTGGGAGATTTTTGATAACCGATTCAATGTCTTCACTGGTTATGGGTCTGTTCAAGCTTTCTATTTCCTCCTGATTGAGTTTTGGAAGAGTGTGGGTGTTCAGGAATTTGTCCATTTCTTCCAGGTTGTCCAATTTGTTGGCATATAATTTTTCATAGTATTCCCTGATAATTGTTTGTATCTCTGAGGGATTGGTTGTAATAATTCCATTTTCATTCATGATTTTATCTATTTGGGTCATCTCCCTTTTCTTTTTGAGAAGCCTGGCTAGAGGTTTGTCAATTTTGTTTATTTTTTCAAAAAACCAACTCTTGGTTTCGTTGATCTGCTCTACAGTTTTTTTAGATTCTATATTGTTTATTTCTGCTCTGATCTTTATTATTTCTCTTCTTCTGCTGCGTTTAGGCTGCCTTTGCTGTTCTGCTTCTATTTCCTTTAGGTGTGCTGTTAGATTTTGTATTTGGGATTTTTCTTGTTTCTTGAGATAGGCCTGGATTGCAATGTATTTTCCTCTCAGGACTGCCTTCGCTGTGTCCCAAAGCGTTTGGATTGTTGTATTTTCATTTTCGTTTTTTTCCATATATTTTTTAATTTCTTCTCTAATTGCCTGGTTGACCCACTCATTCGTTAGTAGGGTGTTCTTTAACCTCCATGCTTTTGGAGGTTTTCCAGACTTTTTTCTGTGGTTGATTTCCAGCTTCATAGCATTGTGGTCTGAAAGTATGCATGGTATGATTTCAATTCTTGTAAACTTATGAAGGGCTGTTTTGTGACCCAGTATATGATCTATCTTGGAGAATGTTCCATGTGCACTCGAGAAGAAAGTATATTCTCTTGCTTTGGGATGCAGAGTTCTAAATATATCTGTCAAGTCCATCTGATCCAATGTCTCATTCAGGGCCCTTGTTTCTTTATTGATCGTGTGTCTAGATGATCTATCCATTTCTGTAAGTGGGGTGTTAAAGTCCCCTGCAATTACCACATTCTTCTCAATAAGGTTGCTTATGTTTATGAGTAATTGTTTTATATATTTGGGCGCTCCGGTATTCGGCACATAGACATTTATAATTGTTAGCTCTTCCTGATGGATAGACCCTGTCACTATTATATAATGTCCTTCTTCATCTCTTGTTACAGCCTTTAATTTAAAGTCTAGTTTGTCTGATATAAGGATGGCTACTCCAGCTTTCTTTTGGCTTCCAGTAGCATGATAAATAGTTCTCCATCCCCTCACTCTCAATCTAAAGGTGTCCTCAGGTCTAAAATGAGTCTCTTGTAGACAGCAAATAGATGGGTCTTGTTTTTTTATCCATTCTGATACCCTATGTCTTTTGGTTGGCGCATTTAATCCATTTACATTCAGTGTTATTATAGAAAGATATGGGTTTAGAGTCATTGTGATGTCTGTATGTTTTATGCTTGTAGTGATGTCTCTGGTACTTTGTCTCACAGGGTCCCCCTTAGGATCTCTTGTAGGGCTGGTTTAGTGGTGACAAATTCCTTCAGTTTTTGTTTGTTTGGGAAGACCTTTATCTCTCCTTCTGTTCTAAATGACAGACTTGCTGGATAAAGGATTCTCGGCTGCATATTTTTTCTGTCTAGCACACTGAAAATCTCGTGCCAATTCTTTCTGGCCTGCCAAGTTTCAAAAGAGAGATCAGTCACGAGTCTTATAGGTCTCCCTTTATATGTGAGGGCACGTTTACCCCTTGCTGCTTTCAGAATTTTCTCTTTATCCTTGTATTTTGCCAGTTTCACTATGATATGTCGTGCAGAAGATCGGTTCAAGTTACGTCTGAAGGGAGTTCTCTGTGCCTCTTGGATTTCAATGCCTTTTTCCTTCCCCACTTCAGGGAAGTTCTCAGCTATTATTTCTTCAAGTACCCCTTCAACACCTTTCCCTCTCTCTTCCTCCTCTGGGATACCAATGATGCGTATATTATTTCTTTTTAGTGTATCACTTAGTTCTCTGATTTTCCCCTCATACTCCTGGATTTTTTTTATCTCTCTTTTTCTCAGCTTCCTCTTTTTCCATAACTTTATCCTCTAGTTCACCTATTCTCTCCTCTGCCTCTTCAATCCGAGCCGTGGTGGTTTCCATTTTGTTATGCATTTCGTTTAAAGCATTTTTCAGCTCCTCGTGACTGTTCCTTAGTCCCTTGATCTCTGTAGCAAGAGATTCTCTGCTGTCAGCTATACTGTTTTCAAGCCCAGCGATTAATTTTATGACTATTATTCTAAATTCACTTTCTGTTATATTATTTAAATCCTTTTTGATCAGCTCATTAGCTGTTGTTATTTCCTGGAGATTCTTCTGAGGGGAATTCTTCCGCTTGGTCATTTTGGATAGTCCCTGGCGTGGTGAGGACCTGCAGGGCACTTCCCCTGTGCTGTGGTGTATAACTGGAGTTGGTGGGCGGAGGCGCAGTCAGACCTGATGTCTGCCCCCAGCCCACCGCTGGGGCCACAGTCAGACTGGTGTGTGCCTTCTCTTCCCCTCTCCTAGGGGCGGGATTCACTGTGGGGTGGGGTGGCCTGTGTGGGCTACTTGCACACTGCCAGGCTTGTGATGTTGGGGATCTGGCGCCTTAGCTGGGGTGGGTAGGCAAGGTGCACAGGGGCAGGAGGGGCAGGCTTAGTTTGCTTCTCCTTAGGTGATCCACTTCAGGAGGGGCCCTGTGGCAGCAGGAGGGAGTCAGATCCACTGCCGGAGGTTTGGCTCCACAGAAGCGCAGAGTTGGGTGTTTGCGCGGAGCGAGCCAGTTCCCTGGCAGGAACTGGTTCTCTTTGGGATTTTGGCTGGGGGATGGGCGGGGGAGATGGCGCTGGCGAGCGCCTTTGTTCCCCACCAAACTGAGCTCTGTTGTCTGGGGGCTCAGCAGCTCTCCTTCCCTTTGTCCTCCAGCCTTCCCGCTTTCTGAGCAGAGCTGTTAACTTATGACCTCCCAGACGCTAAGTCGCGCTTGCTGTCGGAACACAGTCCGTCAGGCCCTCTGCTTTTGCCAGCCAGACTCGGGGGCTCTGCTGGGCCGGCGAGCCGCCCCTCCGCCCCGGCTCCCTCCCGCCAGTCCATGGAGTGCGCACCGCCTCGCCGCCCTTCCTACCCTCTTCCGTGGGCCTCTCGTCTGCACTTGGCTCCGGCGACTCCGTTCCGCTAATCCTCTGTCGGTTTTCTGGGTTATTTAGGCAGGTGTAGGTGGAATCTAAGTGATCAGCAGGACGCGCGGTGAGCCCAGCGTCCTCCTATGCTGCCATCTTCCCTCTCTTGTCCTGCACCCTAATGTTTATAGCAGTGCTAGCAATAATAGCCAAATTATGGACAGAGCCCAAATGTCCATTGAATGGAGAAAGAAGAGTGGCATGCATATATATATATATATACATATATATATATATATATATATATATAATGGAATATTAGCGATGAAAATGAATGAAATTTTGCCATTTGTAAGAATGTAGATGGAACTAGGGTGTATTATGCTAAATGAAATAAGTCATTCAGATAAAGACAAATATCATATGATTTAACTCATATGTGGAATTTAAGAAACACAGCAAATGAGTACAGGGGATGGGAAGGAAAAATAATTTACAAACAGGGAGGGAGGCAAACCATAAGAGACTCTTGAGTAAAGAGAAAAAACTGAGGGTTGCTGGAGGGAAGGTGGGTGGGGGTATTGGCTAAATGGGTGATGGGCATTAAAGGGGACACTTTTTGGGATGAGCACTAGGTGTTACATGTAAGTGATGAATCACTGGACTATACTCCCGAAACCATTACTACACTGTACTACACTGTAACTAACTTGAATTTAAATAAATGAATTAAAAGAAAAGATGCATTAAAAATACCTGCACTGGGTGGGAAGCTTCAACATTATTTCTATTCCAGAGACATAGGTCAAATAAGGGCAGGCATTAGCTTTCTGCACAAGTGCAACAGGCACAGCAAACTTAACTCTTCCTTTTGTGGAGATATTGTAATCACAGACCAACAGCTGGGTGGATGGAATGAAGTGGTCCCTGGGCAGTCCTTGGTTGGGGCACTCAGTCAGGACATCTAAGGTCCATCCTCCTATTGCTCATTCCAAGCTTCTTGCCTAATACGTATGTGACTGTAAAACGCTTTGTTAAGACTTGACTTATTTTAAGGTGAGGCTTTATAAACCCTTTCAGATGAAAGAGTTAAGAATCTTACGGTTTCACAGTGGTCTCTCAAGGAACCCAAAGTAGGTAAAGGTTGATATCAAATATAATTGAGTGTGGATTTTGTTTATTGGTGTGTAATATACTTGATACTTAGGAATTCACAAACCTTTACAAACATTGTATCAGCTTGTACTAAAAGGGACAAATTCCAGAAGTTTTATCCTTGACTAATATTCAGGCATGATGAGGATGAGATGACAAGAAAACTCTAGATAATGAGAAGGTGGGAAAAGGGCAGCCCTTAGGACTTTGCAGTAGCTATCATGTGAAACTAAGAGGACTAGGAGTTGTGGTTCTGTCGGCCAAGAGTGGCCATCATGGTTGTAGAAGTCACTCCCTGGGTCAACCTGGGAATTTTTTTTTTCTGTATTACAATTTATGAACAAACAAGCTTTTCCATCCCTGATTTTAGAAGCATGCCAATTAAGGTTGGCCATCTATTGACTTATTATCAGAATGTTCGATCAATTCTTGAAAGGAGTGTTCTAATTATCAACTCAAGTATGTATTTGACAGTTTCTACGTTTAATTTACTCAGTTTTTGATTCAAGTAGCTTGAAACTATGTTTCTATATTATGTTATTGGTTTCTACATAATTTGATTGTTATTTATTCTTGATAAATTAATACTTTTATCATTCTGAAATATCCTTCTCCGTCTCTGGTGAAACTCTTTATCTTGAAATCTATTTTGCAATCAATAGAATCACAATAATTTACTTATTTAATTATGACTGGTGTCTTATTGTATGCTTTTACATTTAAAAAAATAATGTTTTATTTATTCTTGAGAGACAGAGACAGAGACAGAGACAGAGCATGAGTGGGGGAGGGGCAGAGCAAGAGAGGGACACAGAATCCAAAGCAGGCTCCAGGCTCTGAGCTATCAGCACAGAGCCAGATGGGAGGTTCAAACTCACAATCTTCGAGATGATGACCTGAGCCAAAGTTAGAAGCTCGATGGACTGAGCCACCAAGGCACCCCTGCTTTTACATTTTTTTTTATGTCATCTGATATATGTCCTTATAGTTGATATTTGATATATGTGCTTATAAAGAATAATTAATATGTTGTCATTGTTGCTGTAGTTAGCCCACTCTAACAATCTCTTTTAGTAATTAGTTAATTAATTTAGGCTATTTATTTATTTATTTTTAATATGAATTTATTGTCAAATTGGTTTCCATACAACACCCAGTGGTCAACCCAACAGGTGCCCTCCTCAATGCCCATCACCCACCCTCCCCTCCCTCCAACCCCCCTCAACCCTCAGATTTTTCTCAGTTTTTAAGAGTCTCTTATGGTTTGGCTCCCTCCCTCTCTAACTTTTTTTTTTTCCTTTCCCCTTCACTATGGTCTTCTGTTAAGTTTCTCAGGATCCACATAAGAGTGAAAACATATGGTATCTGTCTTTCTCTGTATGACTTATTTCACTTAGCATAACATGCTCCAGTTCCACCCACGTTGCTATAAAAGGCCATATTTCATTCTTTGTCATTGCCACATAGTATTCCATTGTGTATATAAACCACAATTTCTTTATCCATTCATCAGTTGATGGACATTCAGGCTGTTTCCATAATTTGGCTATTTTTGAGAATGCTGCTATAAACATTGGGGTACAAGTGTCCCTATGCATCAGAACTCCTGTATCCCTTGAGAAAATTCCTAGCAGTGCTATTGCTGGTTCATAGGGTAGATCTATTTTTAATTTTTTGAGGAACCTCCACGCTGTTTTACAGAGTGGCTGCACCAGTTTGCATTCCCACCAACACTGCAAGAGGGTTCCCATTTTTCCACATCCTCTCCAGCATCTATAGTCTCCTGGTTTGTTCATTTTAGCCACTCTGACTGGCATGAGGTGGTATCTGAGTGTGTTTTTTTTTTTTTATTATTTGTATTTCCCTGATGAGGAGCGACATTGAGCATCTTTTCATGTGCCTGATGGCAAAGCAAAAATGTACTATTGGGACCTCATGAAGATTAAAAGCTTCTGCACTGCAAAGGAAACAATCAACAAAACTAAAAGGCAACCAACGGAATGGGAAAAGATATTTGCAAATGACATATCGGACAAAGGGCTAATATCCAAAATCTATAAAGAACTCACCAAACTCCACACTCGGGAAACAAATAATCCAGTGAAGAAATGGGCAGAAAACGTGAATAGACACTTCTCTAAAGAAGACAATCTCTGTCTTTTAAATAGAGTGGTTAAGGGGCGCATGGGTGACTCAGTAGGTTAAGCATCCAACTTCGGCTCAGGTCATGCTCTTGCAGTTTGTGAGTTTAAGCCCCAGGTCAGGCTCTGTGCTGACAGCTCAGAGCCTGTAGCCTGCTTCATATTCTGTATCTCCCTCTCTCTCTGCCCTTCCACTGCTCATCTTTTGTCTCTCTTTTTCTCCCTCAAAAAATAAACACTAAATAAATTTTTTTAAATAAATAAAAAAATAATAAAGTGGTTAAGCCCATTGACACTTCATATGATCACAGAAAATGTTGAGCTTAGCCCTCCCTAATGCCTTGCTATTTGTTTTATATTTGAATTGTTTCTTATTCCCTTTTTCATCATCTCTAGCTTTTGGATTCACCAATTATTTTTATTCCCTCTATTTACATTTTAACTTTAACCCTTGGTTCTTTCAGCAGCTATAGGTATTTCAATATATATCATTAACTAGTTACACTCCACTCAAATTAATGTTAAAACAGTTTACACATATCATAATCATATTGCAGTAATATAATTTCTTTTACTCCCTGCTGTGTTTGATTCTATTATTGTGATATATTTTATTTCCTCGTTACTAAAAATTCCACAATATGTTATTATAATTTCTTTGAATATTATATTTTAATTAATTTATAAAACTGAATTTACATTTATTTACATATTTACTCTTTCTTATGCTCATTAATTCTTTTTTAAAAATTTTTTTTCAATGTTTATTTATTTTTGGGACAGAGAGAGACAGAGCATGAACGGGGGAGGGGCAGAGAGAGAGGGAGACACAGAATCGGAAGCAGGCTCCAGGCTCTGAGCCATCAGCCCAGAGCCTGACGCGGGGCTCGAACTCACGGACCGCGAGATCGTGACCTGGCTGAAGTCGGACGCTTAACCGACTGCGCCACCCAGGCGCCCCATATGCTCATTAATTCTGTCTAAAATTTGGGGCTTCATTTGAGATAATTTCACTTAAGCCAGAAGGAAATTACTTCATTATTTCTTTTAGTGATGGTCTATTACTGATAAATTCTTTCCATTTTTGTTATATGAAAATATTTTTATTTTGCCTTTATTTGTAAAGAATCTTTTTGAATATAGAATTCTAGGCTAACAGATATATTTTTCTTTCAGTATTTTGAAGATATTTTATTGTCATTTGGCACCTAATATTTCTAATTTGAAGTCAACCATCATTCTTATTGTTTTTCTACTTAACAGAATGTCTTTTTCCTAGCTATCACTAATATTGTTTTCAGCATATTGGCTATGTTGAGTCTACATGTGACTTTGTTTGAAATTGGCTGAGTTTATTGTATCTCTTTAAATATTCCTTTATTCTGCCTCTCCACTCCTTCTGAGACTCTAATTACATACAATTGGACCATCTGATGTTTTCCCTTGAGGCCTTATTCTGTAATAATTATCATTTTCCCCCTCCAAGTGTATCAACTTATACAATTTATATTGGCATGGTTTAAGCATACTAATCCTTTCTTTTGTTTGCCAAGTTTGCTGTTAAACCCACTTAGTTAATTACTAATTTAGACATAGTGATTTTAAGTTCTAGAACTTTAGTGGGGAGGAAGTAGTGAGTGGTACTTGGAAGATGCAAGGCTCCTTCCAGACTCCATTAAAAACCTATTTCTGCTACCAGAAAGATCACAGATTAGCTGAACAGAAAGGAAAAATTGGAGAAAAATCAATTCAATACTGTTGTTAACCAATAGCTAGTTAAAAAAACAAAATGAAACAGAAAACTCAGAAGCTTATTTGAACCCAATGTTTCAAAATCATTCAATTCCTCATCTGTGTGAAGGTGACATATAACAAGCCATGCAGCACCAAGAATGCAAATGAAATTTAACTTCAGAAATGAGCATTTCAACGAGATTTGAGGTGTCCCAGAGGAGCTGAAGCCTCAGTTCCTGATTATACCCATACACACAAATGTATCATTCCTCACTGGTGACAGGAAAAGTCACCTATGACATGGTAGCTCATGATCTTTGCAATCTGACCCCCACCTGCTCTCCAGATTTTTGGCTTTCCACACCCCCATATCAGTATGGGTGGGGCTTCTAGGCAGAGAAATAAGTATAGAGATGAAAAGACAAAATCTTAAGACATATGCTTTGTCTGCTTTCTATGTTTATGATCTTTCTCACAAATTGAACCATTATCCTTCAAGGTTTGCCTTGAGGATGGTGAAGGCCAATTTGGTTGGGAGATAAGGGTTATTTGAATGCATGGCAAAAATAGAAGTGCGCTGCTAGATCCCCCTTCACAGAAGGATTTACTGCTATGCGGTGTAGGAGTGGAAAACTTATTTTCTTCTTTCCTTCTAAGTTCCTTGAATGGCCTAATAATTAAATCGACAGAGTAACAGGAGAAACAAAATTTAATTTCATACATATGAGAGCCCCATAAAAATATGAAACTCACAAAGTGATTAAAGCAGATAGCTTTTATATCTCTTAGACAAGAAATAAATTTTTGAAGAACTGACAAGCCAAAAAGGCATGGGCTTGAATTGGCGAAGAAATAACAAGATTTATTTAGATAGGCTTCTTGGCTCTAAAATCCTTATATCTGGTGATTGAAAGGGCGGGCCTATGCCAGCCGACTCCATCATCTTCTGTGTCCTTCACCTAGACCACGCCTCCTCCCCTTGAGTAACCTCCCGCTCACCCATTCAAACTTCCTGACCAAAACATGCCCAGCGACCTGCGTAACAGGACTCCGACCCTTCCCCAGCCAATCAGCTGAGGCCACAGCCATTACCTCACCAACTGCCCCTAGACCCCTATAAAACCTTTGTGCTCTTGAAACTTGCTCTCTCTCCCCGGTATCTCACCGCTGCCTCGGTGCAGGTAGGGGACTGAGCTTGAGCTAGCTCGAATAAAGTCTCTTTTGCTTTTGCATTGGACTCGGCTCCCTGGTGGTATTTGGGGATCACGAATTCTGGGCATAACAGTGATAAAGATGTTTTCTGCCATTCTGGTATAGGAAGGGTATCTTTCAGATTAGAAATATATTTTCTGCTTTCAGAGGGACAAAGATGGTCCAAATACTCTTCTTGAACTATTTCTTAAACAACTTTAATTCAAAATGATCAACATATCAAAGTGGCATATTTTGGGATGGCATATTCTGTTCTCCTTTAACTGCAGTGAGTACTTTCAGCTGCAAGCAACAACAAACCCAGCTACTTGTGACTTAAAAAACAAGGGCACCTGTGCAAATTAATCAGAATTTTGAATTCAGAGTAGTTTTAAGTTTCTTCAGCAACTAAATGTTGACATAGAGGGTTGCTTGTAGTCAGCTCCTTCGGTGTCTCCTTCATTTTCAGATAGATACCTTATCTGATGGCAGGACCTTCCCAGGCATTTTGTGACTCATGATTGAGGGGAGGGTGTAAAAGTTTGGTCATTTTAAGTTAATAATGGAATCTATGATGAACAATACCTACTCCATAAATCTCACATTTGTTAGGCCTTTGTTGTACATTTATTGTAGTTTAACTTCTTCCTTTTTTTTTCTTTTCTTGCTTCATGTCCCTTTCCTTCACTGAAACTGATTTCTCATGATTATGTTGTATCCCAAAATACACCTGAGAATCTATTTCTACAGAATAAATCTCTTGTTAGATCTGGATCACTCATTACCTTATTAGCAATAAAGACCCCATAGCGCAGAATACAATTTCAGGCACATTTGATTAATGTTTCATTTCCTAATCTAATCTAATTAGAAAAATATTTTTCTAATCGATTCAGAAATCCAACCCAATTGAATCCACTTTGTATTCAAATGAGAGAGACAAAAATATGCATTTATAATTTTGTGTCAGGACACTCCTGCCTCTTTTGTAAAAAAATCTGGACCATCTAGACATTCTGTAGAATATCATATTGATTTATTACGCTAATGACATAATGCTGATTAAGTATTCTGAAGGCATGTACTTCATAAGGTGGAGGATAAGCCCTACAAAATTTCAGGAACTTCTGCTATACCTATAGGCATCAAGACGTCTCAATCATTCTGGAATATTCTCTCTAAAATAAATTTATTTTATTTTAGATTTATTACATTGTACACACTCTACCAATAATCATGGAGGCATGTGTGTGTCTTCTGAAAGCAGCATACTCTGCACCTAACTATACTTATCTAGCCTATATACAGATGGCATAAAAAGCTGACAGCTTCAATGCAGCCAAGGGCAGAAATAGGTTTTGTTCCCAGTTCATGTTTTAGTGAAAACTGTCTAAGCCGTTTGGGTACATATAACCTGTCAGACTCTATGGTATTGGAGATATCACTGCTGAAAAAATATGCTTCATGGAGTGTATGGTAATCCCCAGTGAGAATATCACAATAAAGATGTTGGGACTCTGTAGCAAGGCCATGCCATCTGTAGTAGAGAATTACAATGCTTTTGGAAAACAACTTGCATGCTACTAGATACTGATATATGGGACCCCTAACATTGAACACAAAGTGAATATGTGTCTGGAACTGACTATCATAGGCAGTGTTGTCAGAACCATCCAATAATGACACCAGGAGGGCCCAGCAAAAGTTCATCATAAGATGAAAGTGATGTATCTGGGACTAAGCATGATCAGAGCTAACCTGCCTCCATCAGCTTATACCTGTGTCTGTGTAGAGATATCATACAACCAGCTGAAGGAGGAGAAAGAATCTCAACCTGGGCCTATATAAGGATCACCATAGTATGTGGGAACAAGATAAAAACAGCATCTACACTGCAGCTTCATTCAGAGGCATTCTTAAAACAGAGAGGTGAGGGAAAATTCTCCCAAAGGTAGAGCTTCTGCTTATGAACATGCTTTTCTATCTTGTATAAAAAAAGAATAGACTGAAGTCAAAATACATATGAATTTAGGCTGCAACAAATGATCAGACCAGCCAGTCAGAAACCTGAAACAAACAAACAAACAAAAAACAAATATTGAAAGATTATAGATTGAGATGTCTGGGGTAGAGGCATGCTAATGAGTGTATAGCAGTGAACATGAAGTGTGAAGATCTGTTTATGATATATTAATGCCTATAAGAGAGTATATACAATGGAAAAATCACTTGACTAAAAGTAGAAAAAAGTCACTAGTCAGTTGACATTAGCTAGTCTGTCTCTGCCTAATGTATTGCTGGCAAATAGGCACAGGAATGGCATGGCCGTAGTATCACAGATGTAGAGTATTCATGGGCCACCAGACTATTCTGGTCATCATGGACCAGTAGTGATCTGCTACTATTGTTGCTAAATGTTCAAGTTGCTGGCAACAAAGACAAACACTGAGATCATAAAATGACATCATTTCAAAGAACTTGATAAATCATTTGTTGACTACATTGAAGTGCATTTCATCGTGGAAGAAACAACCATTTGTTTTCATAAAAATAGTCTAGGATTCTGAGAGTGAATTCACTTTTTCTGCCCTGAAGTCCTCTTCCAATATTAATATTTGGGGACTTTACAGAACCTTTAACAAGCCAACATAGGATCCCCACATAAAAACATAACAAAGGAAATAATATAACAAAGGAAAGTGTAAAATTAGGCCAGTGACCATGGATCCACTGGTGATGTCACATTCAGAGCCACTCAAAAGCTGCCAGTCTGGTATATAAGAGCCTGCTGAAAGCATTGCTATTGCACATCTCAAAGGTAATATCCTACCAAGATTTGGCACCATCCTCCAAGATGTATTATACACATTTGACCTTTATGTAACATTATGATCCCAATCCAAAAAACAGAGGATGAAACCAGGAGTACCCTTAATGCCCACTACAGGACTTTGTATATTCCTTTCATGCAACTCTGGTCCTTGTATAGTTAGAGGTTCTGTTCCTCAAAGATTCAGTTTTTCCAGGTGACACAGGAAGAATTCCATTAGATTATAAACTATGGTGGCTTCTGGCTGGGGAGGTTGGGTACTTTGCATCCAGGGACCAGCAGGCATTAGGAAAAGTCACCATTTTGGCAAAAGCAGTTGACCCTGATCTTGAGGAAAAAGGATTATTTGCAAGTGTGACAAAAATAGAAGTGTGCTGCTAGATCCCCCTTCACAAAAGGGTTTACTGCTATTCAGTGTAGGAGTGGAAAACTTATTTTCTTCTTTTCTTCTAGGCTCTTTGGATGGTCTAATAATTAAATTGACAGATTAGCAGGAGAAACAAAATAGTTTCACATGTACAATATAGTGATTCTACAATTCCATACTTCACCAAGTGCTCATCACAAATGTACTCATTAATCCCCATCACCTATTTGAGCTATTCCTGCACCCACTTCCCCTCTGCTAACCATCAGTTTGGTCTCTTTAACTAAGAGACTGTTTCTTGATCATGTCTCTTTTTTACCCTTTGCTTCTTTTATTGCCTCTTAAATTCCACATATGAGTGAAATTATATGGTATTTGTCTTTCTCTGACTTATTTTGTTTTGCTTATCATTATACACTTAGCTCCATACATGGCACTACAAATGGCAAGATTTCATTCCTTTATATGGCTGAATAATATTATATATATATATATAATTTCTTCTTTATCCATTCATCTATTGAGGGACACTTATGCTCTTTCCATAGACTGGCTATTGTAAATAATACTGCTATAAACATAAGGATGCATGGGTCCTTTTGATGTGTTCCTGTATTCTTTGGGTAAATACCCAGTAGTGTGAATGTGGGATTATTGGGTAGTTCAATTTTAACTTTCTGAAGACAAAATAAAGATTTCCACAGTGGCTGCACCAGGTTGCATTCATACCAATAGTCCATGAGTATTCCTTTTTCTGAACATCTTTGCCAACACCTGCTGTTTCTTCCATTTTTTATTCTATTTTATATTCTGATAAGTGTGAGGTGATAATCTCATTGTAGTTTGGTTTGCATTTCCCTGAAGGTAAGTGATGATGAGCATTTTTTCATGTATCTGTTGGCCATCTTCCTCTTTAGAGAAATGTCTGTTCATGTCTTCTGCCCATTTTTAATGAGATGATTTTATTTTTTGGTGTTTAGTTTTATAAGATCTTTATATATTTTGGATACTAACCTTTAATCAGAAATGTCATTTGTAAATATATTCTCCAATTCCATAGATTGCCTTTTAGTTTTGTTGATTGTATCTTTTGCTGTGCAAAAGTTTTGTATTTTGATGAAGTCTCAATAGGTTACTTTTGCTTTTGTTTCCCTTGCCTCAGGAGACATGTCTAGTAAGAAGTTGTTACAGTTGATGTTAAATATGCTGCCTGTGTTCTCCTCTAGGATTTTGATGATTTCAGGTCTCACATATAGATCTTTAATCCATTTTGAATTTATTTTGGTGTTTGGGGTAAGAAAGTGCTCCGGTCTCATTTTTCTCCATATCACTGTCCAATTTTCCCAAAACTATTGGTTGAAGGGTGTGTATTTTTTTCCATTGAATATTTTCTCATGCTTTATCCAAGATTAGTTGACCATATAGCTGTGGGTCCATTTCTCGGCTTTCTGTTCTGTTCCATTGATCTATATGTCTGTTTTCTGCCAGTACCATACTGTCTTTATGAATATACTTTATTTTTTTATTTTTTATTTATTTTTATTTATTTTTATTTTTTTTTTAATATATGAAAATTATTGTCATATTGGTTTCCATACAACACCCAGTGCTCATCCCAAAAGGTGCCCTCCTCAACACCCATCACCCACCCTCTCCTCCCTCCCACCCCCCATCAACCCTCAGTTTGTTCTCAGTCTTTAACAGTCTCTTATGCTTTGGCTGTCTCCCACTGTAACCTCTTTTTTTTTTTTTTCCTTCCCCTCCCCCGTGGGTTTCTGTTAAGTTTTGCAGGATCCACATAAGAGTGAAACCATATGGTATCTGTCTTTCTCTGTATGGCTTATTTCACTTAGCATCACACTCTCCAGTTCCATCCACGTTGCTACAAAAGGCCATATTTCATTTTTTCTCATTGCCACGTAGTATTCCATTGCGTATATAAACCACAATTTCTTTATCCATTCATCAGTTGATGGCCATTTAGGCTCTTTCCATAATTTGGCTATTGTTGAGAGTGCTGCTATAAACATTGGGGAACAAGTGACCCTATGCATCAGTACTCCTGTATCCCTTGGGTAAATTCCTAGCAAGCTATTGCTGGGTCATAGGGTGGGTCTATCTTTAATTTTCTGAGGAACCTCCACACTGCTTTCCAGAGCGGCTGCACCAATTTGCATTCCCACCAACAGTGCAAGAGGGTTCCCGTTTCTCCACATCCTCTCCAGCATCTATAGTCTCCTGATTTGTTCATTTTGGCCACTCTGACTGGCGTGAGGTGATATCTGAGTGTGGTTTTGATTTGTATTTCCCTGATAAGGAGCGACGTTGAACATCTTTTCATGTGCCTGTTGGCCATCTGGATGTCTTCTTTAGAGAAATGTCTATTCATGTTTTCTGCCCATTTCTTCACTGGGTTATTTGTTTTTCGGGTGTGGAGTTTGGTGACCTCTTTATAGATTTTGGATACTAGCCCTTTGTCCGATATGTCATTTGCAAATATCTTTTCCCATTCCGTTGGTTGCCTTTTAGTTTTGTTGGTTGTTTCCTTCGCTGTGCAGAAGCTTTTTATCTTCATAAGCTCCCAGTAATTCACTTTTGCTTTTAATTCCCTTGCCTTTGGGGATGTGTCGAGTAAGAGATTGCTACGGCTGAGGTCAGAGAGGTCTTTTCCTGCTTTCTCCTCTAGGGTTTTGATGGTTTCCTGTCTCACATTCAGGTCCTTTATCCATTTTGAGTTTATTTTTGTGAATGGTGTGAGAAAGTGGTCTAGTTTCAACTTTCTGCATGTTGCTGTACAGTTCTCCCAGCACCATTTGTTAAAGAGACTGTCTTTGAAATACTTTAAAAATAAAGCTGTAGTTCTCTTTTTTTACTGGGTCTCTGTCTGGTTTAGGAATCAAAGTAATACTGGCTTCATAGAATGAGTCTGGAAGTTTTCCTTCCCTTTCTATTTCTTGGAATAGCTTGAGAAGGATGGGTATTATCTCTGCTTTAAACGTCTGGTAGAACTCCCCTGGGAAGCCATCTGGTCCTGGACTCTTATTTGTTGGGAGATTTTTGATAACTGATTCAATTTCTTCGCTGGTTATGGGTCTGTTCAAGCTTTATATTTCCTCCTGATTGAGTTTTGGAAGAGTGTGGGTGTTTAGGAATTTGTCCATTTCTTCCAGGTTGTCCAATTTGTTGGCATATAATTTTTCATAGTATTCCCTGATAATTGTTTGTATCTCTGAGGGATTGGTTGTAATAATTCCATTTTCATTCATGATTTTATCTATTTGGATCATCTCCCTTTTCTTTTTGAGAAGCCTGGCTAGAGGTTTGTCAATTTTGTTTATTTTTTCAAAAAACCAACTCTTGGTTTCGTTGATCTGCTCTACCATTTTTTTAGATTCTATATTGTTTATTTCTGCTCTGATCTTTATTATTTCTCTTCTTCTGCTGGGTGTAGGCTGTCTTTGCTGTTCTGCTTCTAGTTCCTTTAGGTGTGCTGTTAGATTTTGTATTTGGGATTTTTCTTGTTTCTGGAGATAGGCCTGGATTGCAATGTATTTTCCTCTCAGGACTGTCTTCGCTGCGTCCCAAAGTGTTTGGGTTGTTGTATTTTCATTTTCGTTTGTTTCCACATATTTTTTAATTGAATATACTTTATAATATAACTTTTAGTCCACAATTTTGATGCTTCCAGCTTTGGTATTCCTTTTCAAGGTTGCTTTGACTGTTTGTTTGTTTGTTTGTTTGTTTTTTTGGCGTGTGTGTGTGTGTGTGGTTCCATTCAAGTTTTAAGAGTATTTGTTCAGCTTTGTGAAAAATGCTGTTGGTATTTTGATAGGGATTGCATTAGGGGAGCCAGGGTGGCTCAGTTGGTTAATGTCTCACTTCGGCCCGGTCATGATCTCATGGTTTGTGAGTTCAAACCCCACATGAGGCTCTGTGCTGACAGTTCAGAGCCTGGAGCCTGCTTCAGATTTGGTGTCTCCCTCTCTCTCTGCCCCTCCCCCACTCATGCTCTCTCTCTCTCTCTCTCAAAAAATGAATAAACATTAAAAAAAAAGATAGGTATTGCATTAAGTGTGTCGATTGCTTTGGGTAAGTAAACATTTTAACAATATTTGCTGTTCCAGTTCATGAGCATGGAATATCTTTCCACTTATTTTTGCCCTCTTCAATTTCTTTCATAAGTGTTTTATAGTTTTAAGAGTACAGGTCTTTCACTTCTTTAGTTAAGTTTATTCCTAGGAATCTTATTATTTTAGATGCAATTATAAATGGAATTGTTGGATGGTGGAACAGCATGGAAGTTTCTTGTGTGTCTTGTGTCCATGAATTACAGCCAGACCAACACTAAACCATCCTACACACCAAGAAAACAGATTGGAGGATTAACACAACAATCTGCACAATTTGAACCACAGAATTCAGCAGCTACACAGCATGGAGAGGTGAACTTGGGGAGCAAGAAGGTGCAGGAAGGGAGGTGCTTTTGCAGGGGATGAGAGGACAGAGACTGGGGGTGGGGGGGAGAATACAGGAAAAGCACCCCTCCCAAAAAGCAGCTGGAGAGAAAGTGGAAAATTGGACACAGCCACAGGGACTGAACTAAAAAAGGAGAAAGGAGAAAGGAAAAAGAAGAGGGTTTAAATTCCATTAAGACTGTAAACAAGGGGAGTGCAAAGTCTGCAACTCCACAGCTTGATACCTGGCAGTGCTCTGGTGGGAAGGGTGAATCCTCAGAAACAGAGTGGGGTCAGGGAGGTTCTCAGGCCACACAGAGAAAGCCATTCCACTGCTGGAAGGACATTTGGTAGAGACTGTTGTAGCCACCTGGTCCCAGCAGACCCCAGAAAATGGCTACATTCGCTGGTGATGGAACAAGGTCATTAAGGGTGAAGCCTGGTGCCAGATGTGTGTTGTGATTTTCCATAATCCCTGAAATGCTGCTGCTACACTATCTCCCGAACTTTTTCTGGGGTGGGCTGGCACCTGGTTGTAGTCTTGGGGCACCATCAGCAGCAGGGTCCAGCAAGCATTCCTGGGTGCAGCGGACATTCAGCCATTGCTCATCTGGCCATTGCTCAGTGAGACCCTTTTGCAGAGGGGGAGAATGGGTCAAAGTCGCAGTCCTTCAGAAGGGGCTGGGGAAAACAGCCACATCTGAGACAAAACTCAGGAGAGAGGTACTGCCTAGGGCCTGGTCAGGGAGAGTGAAAAAGTGGGGAATGGACGAAAGCTGAAGACACAGGATGGGTGAGTGATTGCTGATCAGGGAGAACAGACTGGGTAGCTGGGTGGCATCATTTTCACCACTCCCACGCATGCTTATACGCACCTACAAGCACCACAACATTCCACCCCAGTAAGCTAGCAGCGCCATCTAGTGGAGAGCAGAGACTTTACACTGAGATTCACCCAACTAAGGCAACTTTGCTTTTCAAGAACACAAGTCTCACCACCGGCTTAGTTTATGGACTATAAAATGTTACATAGTTTTACTTCTAGGGGAAAACAAAGTAATTTCAGTTCTACTTCATTCTATCAACAGGTCCATCTATTCAATTTTCTTTTTTTTTTAATTTTCTATACTTCTTTTCTTTTTCTTGAATACAGAAAGAGAAAAATTCATTTTTATTTTTAATTTTCATTAAAATCTTTTTCTGTAATTTTTATTACTATATTTTTTACTTTTGTGTAATTATTTTTTCAAATTCTATTTTACTTCCATCATTTTATTTGAGTCTACTTCAGTGTACCCACCTTTTCAAATTTTCAAATGATTTTCTTTTTTTTCTTTTACATTTATTTTCTTTTTCTTGAATGTAGAAAGATAAACACTTCATTTTTACTTTCAATTTCTATTAAATATATTTTTCTTTAACTTTGTATGATACTTTTTGCTTTTATGTAAACTTTTTCAAATTATATTTGCTTCCATCATTTTACTTTAGTCTACTACGGTGTATTCACTTTTTCAAAATTTCAAATGATTTCATTCTTTTTCTTTTCTTTAATCTTTTTTCTCTTTTTTGTTTCTTTTTCTTTAATACAGAAAAAGAAAAAAAATCATTTTAATTTTTAATTTTTATTAAAAATATTTTCCTTTAATTTTTTCTACTATATTCTTTAGTTTTGTGTATTTTTTTCAAATTCTATTTTCTCCTGTCATATCATTTTAGTCTACTTAAGTGTATTCATTTGTTCAAATTCTCAAATGATTTCCTTTTTTTTCTTCCCCCACCCTTTTTTTCTCTAATCTGTCAAACCACTTCCAACACCCAGACCAAAACACACCTAGGATGTAGCATCATTTATTCGATTTGTGTGTGTTTAATTTTTTAATTTTAATTTTTTTAATTTTAGTTTTTTTTAATTTTAATTTTTCTACCTCATTAATTCCCTTTCTCCCTTCAAAATGACAAAATGAAGGAATTCACCCCAAAAGAAAGAGCATGAAGAAACGACAGCCAGGGATTTAACCAACACAAATACAAGCAAGATGTCTGAACCAGAATTTAGAATCACGATAATAAGAATACTAGCTGGAGTCAAAAATAGATTAGGATCCTTTTCTGAAGATATAAAAGAAGTAAAAAATAGCCAGAATGAAATAAAATGCTATAACTGAGCTGCAGTCACTGAAGGATGCAACAGCGGCAAGGATGGATGAGGCAGAAAAAAGAATCAGCAATATAGAGGACAAATTTATAGAGAATAATGAAGCAGAAAGAAAAGAGGGAGATGAAGGCAAAAGAATTAGAGAAATCAGTGACTCATTATAAAGGAACAACATCAGAATCATAGGGGTCCCAGAAGAGGAAGAGAGAGAAATAGGGATAGAAGAGTTATGTGAGCAAATCATAGCAGAAAACTTTCCTAACCTGGGAAAGACACAGACATCAAAATCCAGGAAGCACAGAGGACCCCCATTAGATTTAACAAAAACTGACCATCAACAAGTCATATCATAGTCAAATTCACAAATTACTCAAGCAAAGAGAGAATCATGAAAACAGCAAGGGAAAAAAAGTCCCTAACCTACAAGGAAAGACAGATCAGGTTTGCAGCAGACCTATCCACAGAAACTTGGCAGGCCAGAAAGGAGTGGTAGGATATATTCAGTGTGCTGAATCAGAAAAATATGCAGCCAAGAATTCTTTATCCAGCAAGGCTCTCATTCAAAATAGAAAGAGAGATAAAAATTTCCCAGCAAACATAAATCAAAGGAGTTTGTGACCAGTAAAACAGCCCTGCAAGAAATTTTTAAGGGGGACTCTTGAGAGTAGAAAAGAAGAAATAAAAACATATATATATATATATATATATATATATATATATATATATACAAGCATATATATATATATGCTTGTATATATATCATATATGCTTATATATATATATATATATATATATACAAGCATCATACAAGCATCATAATGGCAATAAATTCATATCTTTCAGTACTCACTCTAAACATCAGTGGACTCAATGCTCCAATCAAAAGACATAACATAACAAGATAACAGAATGGATAAAAAAACAAGATCCATCTATATGCTGTTTAAAGAGACCTACTTGAGACCTAAAGACACCTTCAGATTGAAAATAAGGGGATGGAAAAAAATCTATCATGCTAATGGTCAACAAAAGAAAACTAGAGTAGCCATACTTATATAAGACAATCTATATTTTAAAATAAAGACTGTATCAAGAGATGCAGAAAGGCATTATATCACAATCAAGGGGTCTATCCACAAAGAAGACCTAACAATTGTAAACATTTCGTGCCAAATGTGGCAGCACCCAAATATATAAATCAATCACAAACATAAAGAAACTCATTGATAGTAATACTGTAATAGTAGGAGACTTCAAAACCCCACAGCAATGGACAGATCATCTAATCAAAAAACCAACAAGAAAATAATGGCTTTGAATGACACACTGTACCAGATGTACTTAACAGATATATTCAGAACATTTCATCCTAAAGCAGCAGAATATACACTCTTCTCCAGTGCACATGGAACGTTCTCCAGAATAGGCCATATGCTGTGAAACAAATCAGCCCTAAGTACAAAAGGATCGAAAGCATACCGTGCATATCTTCAGACCAAAACGCTATGAAACTAGAAATCAAACACAAGAAAAAAAATTGGAAAGTTAAATACTTGGAGAATGAAGAACATCTTAGTAAAGAATGAATGGGCTAACCAAGCAGTTAAAGAGGAAATTAAAAAGTATATGGAAGTCAATGAAAATGATAACACCACAACCCAAAACCTCTGGGACACAGCAAAAGCGGGCAGAAGAGGAAAGTATCTAGCAATCTAGGCCTTCCTAAAAAAGAAAGAAAGATCTCAGATACACAACCTAACCTTACACCTTAAGGACCTGGAAAGAGAACAGCAAAGAAAACCCAAAACAAGCAGAAGACAGGAAATAATAAAGATTAGAGCAGAAATTAATGGTATCAAAACCAAAACAAAAAACAAAAAACCACAGTAGAACAGATCAATGTAACCAGAAGCTGGTTCTTTGAGAGAATTAACAAAATTGATAAACCACTAGCCAGTTTGATCAAAAAGAAAAAGGAAAGGAACCAAATTAATAAAATCAAGAATGAAAGAGGAGAGATCACAACCAACACAGCAGAAATAAAAACAATAATAAGAGAATATTATAAGCAATTATACGCCAATAAAATGGGCAATCTGGAAGAGATGGACAAATTCCTAGAAACATATGCACTACCAAAACTGAAACAGGAAGAAATAGAAAATTTGAACAGACTCACAACCAGTAAGGAAATCAAATTAGTAATCAAAAATCTGTCAAAAAACAAGTGTCCAGGGCCATATGGCTTCCCAGGGGAATTCTACCAAACATTTAAGGAAGAGTTAACACCTATTCTCTTGAAGCTTTTCCAAAAAAAAAAAAAAAAAAAAAAAAATAGAAATGGAAGGAAAACTTCCAAACTCTTGCTATAAGGCCATAATTACCTTGATTCCAAAACCAGATGGAGACTCCACTAAAAAGGAGAATTATAGACCAATTTCCCTGATGAACATGGATGCAAAAATCCTCAACAATATATTAGGCAACCGGATCCAACAAAGATTAAAAAAATTATTCACCACGACAAAGTGAGATTTATACCTGGGATGCAGGGCTGGTTCAATATCTGCAAAACAATTAATGTAATTTATCACATCAATAAAAGAAAGGACAAGAACCACATGATCCTCTCAACAGATGCAGAGAAAGCAGTTGACAAAATGCATCCTTATTTGATAAAAACCCTCAGGAAACTAGGGATAGAAGGAGCATACCTCAAGATCATAAAAGCCATATATGAACGACCCAACGCTAATATCATCCTCAATGGGGAAAAACTGAGAGCTTTCCCCCGTAAGGTCAGGAACAAGACAGGGATGTCCCCTCTTGCCATTGTTCTTCTACATGGGTTTTCTCTACATAGTATCATGTCTTAGCCTCTGCAATCCGACAACACAAAGAAATAAAAGGCATTCAAATAGGCCAGGAGGAGGTCAAACGTTCACTCTTCACAGATGACATGATACTCTATTTGGAAAACCCAAAAGATTCCACCAAAAAACTGCTAGAATTCATTCATGAATTCAGCAATGTTATAGGATATAAAATCAATGCACAGAAATCAGTTGCATTCCTATACACCAACAAGGAATCAACAGAAAGAGAAATCAAGGAATTGATCCCATTTACAGTTGCACAAAAAATCTAACCAAATAGGTGGTTAGGGAATAAATCTCACCAAAGAGGTGAAAAATCTGTACTCTGAAAACTAGACATAAACATAAACTTAGAAAGCTTATAAAAGAAATTGAAGAAGACACAAAAAAATGGAAAAAGATTCCATTCTCCTGGATAGGAAGAACAAATATTGTTAAAGTGTCGATACTACACAAAACAATCTACATATTCATTGTAATCCCTATCAAAATAACACCAGAATTCTTCACAGAGCTAGAACAAATAATCCTAAAATTTGTATGGAAGCAGGAAAGACCCCGAATAGCCAAAGCAATCTTGAAAAACAACAACAACAACAACAAAAGCAACAACAAAAAAAAACAAAGCAGGAGGCATCACGATCCCAGACTTCAAGCTATACTACAAAGCTGTAACCATCAAGACAGTATGGTACTGGCACAAGAACAGATACTCAGATCAATGGAACAGAATAGAGAACCCAGAAATGGACCCACAAACCTATGGGCAAATAATCTTTGACAAAGCAGGAAAGAATATCCAACGGAATACAGACAGTCTCTTCAGCAACTGGTGCTGGGAAAAC
The DNA here is from genome assembly GCF_028749965.1 of Puma concolor. Lineage (NCBI taxonomy): Eukaryota > Metazoa > Chordata > Mammalia > Carnivora > Felidae > Puma > Puma concolor. Next base: position 84,598,100 of record NC_141676.1, read on the forward strand.
TGGACAGCGATATGCAGAAGAATGAACCTGGACCGCTTTCTTACACCATACACAAAGATAAACCCAAAATGGATGAAAGACCTAAATGTCAGAGAAGAAGCCATAAAAATCCTCGAGGAGAAAGCAGGCAAAAACCTCTTTGATCCTGGCCACAACAACTTCTTACCCAACAAGTCTCTGGAGGCAAGGCAAACAAAAGCAAAAATGAACTACTGGAACCTCATCAAAATAAGTTTTCTGCACAGCGAAGGAAACAATCAGCAAAACTAAAAGGCAACCTACAGAACGGGAGAAGATATTTGCAAACGACAGATCAGATAAAGGGCTAGTATCTAAAATCTATAAAGAACTTATCAAACTCAACATCCAAAAACAAATAATCCAGTGAAGAAATGGGCAAAAGACATGAATAGACACTTCTCCAAAGAAGACATCCAGATGGCCAACCGACACATGAAAAAATGCTCCACATCACTCATCACCAGGGAAATACAAATCCAAACCACAATGAGATACCACCTTACACCTGTCAGAATGGCTAACATTAACAACTCAGGCAACAACAGATGTTGGTGAGGATATGGAGAAAGAGGATCTCTTGCACTGCTGGTGGGAATGCAAGCTGGTGCAGTCACTCTGGAAAACAGTATGGAGGTTCCTCAAAAAGCTAAAAATAGAACTACCCTATGACCCAGCATTTGCACTATTAGTCATTTATCCAAGGGATACAGGTGTGCTGTTTCAAAGGGACACATGCACCCCCATGGTTTATAGCAAAGTATGGGAAGAGCCCAACTGTCCATGGATAGATGAATGTATATTCATCCATATATACCATAGATGAAGTGATATATATATATATATATATATATATATATATATATATGTATATATATACACACACACACACACAATGGAGTATTACTCAGCAATCAAAAAGAATGAAATCTTGCCATTTGCAACTACATGGATGGAACTGCAGGGTATTATGCTAAGTGAAACTAGTCAGAGAAAGACAAAAATCATATGACTTCACTCATATGAGGACTTTAAGAAACAAAACAGATGAACATAAGGGAAGGGAAACAACAATAATATGAAAACAAGGAAGGGGACAAAACAGAAGAGACTCATAAATATGGAGAATTAACTCAGGGTTACTGGAGGGGTTGTGGTAGCAGGGATGGGCTAAATGGGTAATGGGCACTAAGAATCTACTCCTGAAATCATTGTTGCACTATATGCTAATTTGGATATAAGTTTTAAAAAATAAAAAATAAAATTAAAATATTACTAAATAAATGAAATTGTTTTCTTGAATTCCTTTTCTGCTGTTTTATTGTTAGTGTATAGAAATAAAATAATTTTCTGTACAATGATTTGGTATCCTATGACTTTACTAAATTCAGCAGTTTTAGTAGTTTTTTGGTGGAGTGTTTTGGGTTTTCTCTACATAGTATCATGTCATGTGCAAACAGTGAAACTTTTACTTCTTCCTTATGGATATGGATACCTTTAATGTCTTTTTGTTGTGTGATTTCTGTGGCTATAACTTCAAGTAAAAGTGATTAAGAGTGGACATCCTCGTCTTGTTTCAGATCTTAGGGGAAATGCTTAGACTTTTCCCCCATTAAGGAGGATGTTAGCTGTGAAATTTTCATAATGGCCTTTATTATGTTGAGATATGTTCCCTGTAACTATTTTGTTGAGAGTTTTTACCATGAATGGATGTGGTACGTTGTCAAATGCTTTTTTTAGTATCTATTGAAATGATTGTATGGCTTTTATCCTTTCTATTATTGATGTGATGTATCATCTTCATTGATTTGGGAATAAATCCAGGAGTAAATCCTATTTGATCATGGAGAATTTTTGTTAAACATATTGTTAGATTCGGTTTTCTAATATTCTCCTGAGGATTTTTGCATCTATGTTCATCAGGGATATTGACCTTCAGTTCTTTTTTTTAATGGTGTCTTTATCTCATTTTGATATCAGGGTAACATTGGCCTCATGGAATGAATTTGGAATTTTTTCTTCCTTTTGATATTTGGAATAGTTTGAGAACAATAGGTATTAACTCTGTATTTTTTTTTAACTTTTAAGTTTTCAGTTTAATTCCAGTTACTTAACATACAGTGTTATATTAATTTTAGGTGTACAATATATAATTCAACATTTCCATTCATCATCCTGTTTTCATCACAAGAACACTTCTTATCCCCATCATCTTTTTACCCATCCCCTCATCTCCCTCCTCTCTGGGAACCATTTGTATGTCCTCTATAATTAAGAGTCTTTTTCTTGACTTGTACTAACTCTTTAAATTTTTGGTAGAATTCACCTCTGAATCTATCTGGCCTTGGGCTTTGCTTTGATGGAAGGTTTTTTTTTTGTTTTTTTTGTTTTTTTTTGTTTTTTTTTTTACTGATTCAAATACTTTGCTATTTGAAATTTTCTATTTCTTTCTGTTTCAGTTTTGCAGGTTATATATTTCTAAGAATATGTCCATTTCTTCTAGGTTGTCAAATTTGTTGGTATGTAGTTTTTTCATAATATTCTCTTATAATTTTTTGGATATCTGTGGTGTTGATTGTTATTTCTCCTCTCTCATTTGTGATTTTATTTATTTGAGGACTTTTCTTTTCTTGCCAAATCTGGCTACCTGTTTATCAGTTTTATTAATTTTTTCAAGGAACAAGTTCTAGTTTCTTTGTTCTGTTCTATTTTTATTTGTTTGTTTCTATAGTTTATTTTTGCTCTAATCTATATTATTTCCTTCCTTCTGCTGATTTTAGGTTTCATTTGTTATTCTTTTTCTAGGTCCTTTAGGTATAAGTTTAGGTTATTTGGGATTTTCTGTTTAGATTATCTGTCCATTGATAAATGGAGTGAAAGTCCACTACTATTATTGTATTATTATCAATTAGTTCCTTGGAGCTTGTGGGTAGCTCAGTCCACTAAGTGTCTGATTTCATTTCAGGTCATGACCTCACTGTTTGTGAGTTAGAGCCCTGTGTTGGGCTCTGTGTTGTCAGTTCAGAGCCTAGAGCTTGCTTTGGATTCTGTGTCTCCCCCTCTCTCTTCCCGTTCCCCACTCATGCTCTCTCTCTCTCTCTTTCTCAAAAAGTTAAAAACTCAATTAGTTCCTTCATGTTTGTTATTAACTATTTTATGTATTTGGATGCTTCTATGTTGGATGCATAAATGTTTACAATTGTTATATCTTCTTGTTGTATTGTCCCCTCTGTTAGTATATAGTATTTTTGTCTCTTGTTACAGTATTTGCTTTAACGTCTATTTTATCTGATATAGGAGCACCTGAGCACCTTATATGTGTGGCTCTGTACATTAAGCATCCAACTCTCTTTTTTTTTTTTTTTAAGAGAAAGAGGGTGCAAGTGAGTGGAGTCAGAGAGAGAGAGAGAGAAGTGAGCTCACCCAGGTCTCATGTTTTTACCCAAAGTTGGGCTTGTGCTCACCCAAATTGGGGCACAACCTCACCCAAAGTGGGGCTCGAGCTCACGCGATGTGGGACTGAAACTCACAAACTGTAAGATAATGACCTAAGCTGAAGTCAGATGCTTAACAGATGAGCCACCCAGGGGCCCAAGCATCCAACCCTTGATATCAGCCAGGTCTTGGTCTCAGGGTTGTGAGCCCTGCATCAGGCTCCACTCTTGGTGTGAAGCCTACTTAAAACAAATGTCTCTTTTGTGTGATGTGAGTATTGTTATTCTAGCTTTTTTTTGGACATCCATTTATTTGATAGATGTTTCACCATCCCCTCATTTTCAATCTGTGGATGATTTTAGGTTTAAAAGGAGTCTCTTATAGACAGCATAAAAATGGGTATTATTATTTTATCCATTCTCTCAGCCTATGTCTTTTGATTGGAACATTTAATCCATTTATATCTAAAGCAATTATTGATAGATAAGTATTTGTTGTCATTTTATTATTTGTTTTGTTTTGTTTTCTGAAGGCTTTGTCTAATCCTTTCTTGTCTTTCTTTCATGGTTTGCTGATTTTCTTTAGTGATATTTGGATTTCTATCTTCATTCCTTGCATATTTATTAGTGGTTTTTGATATGTAGTTACCATTAGGTTTTATATAACCTTTTCTGCATATAGCAGTCTATACTTAATTGATTGTCATTTAAGTTTGTACCCAATCTTTACTCCTCTTTTCCCCATATCTTACATGTATGTTGTGATATTTTACATTCTTTTATTTTGTGAGTTTATTGACTGATTTTTTTTTACAGAAATATTCATCATACTGCTTTTGTGTTTTGTACCTTTATGCTGCCATCTTTGTTTTCTCCTTTCCACTCAAAGAGCCCCCTTTAATATATCTTGCAGTGTTGGTTTAGTGGTCATGAACTCCTTTAGTTTTTGTTTGTCTGAGAAACTCTATGTATCCTATTCTGAATGAGATCCTTGCTGGATAGAGTATTCTTGGCTGCAGATTTTTCACATTCAGCACTTTGTATATATCATACCTGCCCCTTCAGGCTTGGAAAGCTTTTCCTTAAAAATTCTGTTATGGATTTTCTCTTATATGTTACTGTCTTCTTTTGTATTGATGCTTTTATTTTTTTTCTTGATCACCATATTTTTCCAATTTAATTATATCTTGCTGTGGATATGATTTTGATTTTGATGCAGATTTGTTGTGCCTCCTGAATCCAGATGCCAGGTTTTTTTCTCCAGATTGTGGAAATTCTCAGCTATTACTTCTTCAAATAAATTTCTGCCCCATTTTCTCTCCCTTTTTCTTCAGGGACCCCTATAACATGAATGGTATTGTGTTTAATGGAGTCAATGAGTTCCTTAAGTCTACTCTCATTTGGCATAATTCTTTTTTCTCTCATGTGTTCAGTTTGATTACTTTCCATTACTGTGTGTTCTAGGTCACTAATTCATTCCTCTGCTTATTCCAGTCTGCTGTTAATTCCACCAAGCATATTTCTCATTTTGTTTATTGAGCTTTATGTCTGTTTTATTGTTCCTTATCTCTGTGTTAATGGTCTCATGTATGTCTTCCATTCTTTTATCAAATCCACTGAGTATTTTTATGATCATTGCTTTAACTTCTGTATTAGGCATGTTAGTTATATCTATTTCACTTATATGTCTGGCTGTTGCCTTTTCCTGTTCTTTTATTTGGGATTAATTCCTGTCTTTTTATGTTGTCTGCCTCTCTGTGACTGTTTCTGTGTGTTAATATATCTTCTATGCCTTCGTCTCTTGAAAGTAGTAATTTTTTGAAGAAGAGGTCATGGAATGCCCTGCATTGCAGTGTCCCCTCTTTACCAGAAACTGGGACTTTAGGAGAGTATCCTATGTGTGTTGCTCATGCTCTGCTATTGTGTCTGAGTCACTTTTTCCTTTCAGTGAAGCTGTCTGCACTGACTCTGCCTGTTGTGGGCTGTACTTGCTCTGTGATGTTACTGGGACTAAATAGAACAGAAAAGTGGAAGGAGAGATAATTTATTCTTTTTCTCTAATTGATTGAGTTGGGACCTGGATTTTTTCCTGCTCTCTGACTGAGTTTACACCATGGGCTTTTCTGTTTCTCAGGCTTTCAGACTTAGTTTGTATTATATCATTGGCTTTGCTGGATCTCCAGGTTGCTGATGACAAACTGAGACTTCTCAGCCTTCATAATCATGTGAGGTAATTTATCATAATAAATCTCTTCCTATAGATTTTGTTTCTCTGGAGAACTCTGACTAATACAGACTATTCTTTTTTTTTTTCCTCAAAGTTTATGTGGAGGTTTGGTACTTTGAGCTGCCTCTCCCTTCATATTTCTGACATCACTATAGACGTTTTTGTTTTATGTTTTATTTGTTTTGTTTTGTTGTTTGTGATGGTGTTTTTTGTTTGTTTGTTTGTTTGTTTGTAGGGTCAAGGTAAAAGTCATGTGTGTCTGATTTTGTGGTTCAGACCTTTTGATCAGCCCCATGCTGTTCATTCAATGAGGACAGCACTTAAAGCTTTGTTGTTCCCACATTTCCTTTATCATATCATATCAACGCAAATAAGAATACAGATACATGGCACAAAATCCATAGAAGCTAGAAATGGAAATAAGATAATAGTCACAAGCCACATATGGTAGAATTCCTAGACAGATTGACAAACATCAGGTTTGTAGTGGTTTGGTTTCACTGGTTAACTTGGACCCACATAAGTTGTGCTCCTGTTCCCAAATTTCTGGAAGATATAATGGGCTGGCTACATTGCCTTGTAATGGTAAGTGACATGGGGTGTGGTCTGCAGAGTCTTTTTTAAAACTATGGCTGATACTATGTCTGTTATCAAGAAGAAATAAGACTGATAGAAAAAAAAATAAGAACAGTTTCTACTTATGGAGTTTTACTATCTCTTACATAGGTTTCTCATCTTAACATTTTGGGCTCAATAATTCCTTTTTTTGCAGAGGGCTATCTTGTGCATTATGATATTTAGCAGCATCCTGGCCTCTATCCACTAGTTGCCAGTGCACTCCTCCTGACTATAGTTGTGACAACCAAACTCTAGATATAACCAAATATTTCCTAAGCAGTGCACCATTGCTTCCTAGAACCATTTTCCTAGAACCTGGGTTGATGTGCTGTTCAGTGATTATATCAATACTATCTTCTCATCGTTAAGCATTCAGGTTGCAGCCTCTCAATTTATTGGATTTTGTAGGTTGCTTTATGCCATGAAATTTCAGTAGCTCATGTGGCTTTTTTTTCTTCTTGAGGCTGTGTGCACTCTAAGGTAAGAATTTGAGTGTCCACCCTTTTCATTGGTATCCCCTTAGCTTCTGTGAATGGAAAAAAAAAATTAACTACTCTGTCATTACACTGCATCTCATCAGTCTTCAATTCCTCTCAGCTACCTTTTACTTCTAATTCTCCGCTTAAAAAGCAAAAAGTAAAGCAAAGCAACATTCCTATTTTAAACTAGGTTATGCCTTAACCTAGTTATGCCATCATCTTTGCTCATTACATTCACTTACCTCTAGACCTTGTCAGCACCATGAGGGAGCCTCTGCAGACTGCACAATGTGGTAAGCTCTGTGTTCACCACAGTATCTGCTACAAGGAGTTTCAGCAATAATGAAAGACAGAAGACATGATCCACTGATGGTTGCATGCTCTGTGTCTAGTGTTCACAGGTAGAGTGGGTTTTGACCATTTCTTGCCCAGGGATGAGAAGAGTCATAGTCTTGCTTCAGGGGAAATTCTGCTAAGAACGATATGATCTTCTATTCCTCTGTTAGGAAAAACATTATCTGACATGGTTGCATTTGTTCATAGTCCTAGTTTTTACCCAGCGCCGTTGAGGCTCTTTTGCCAAATATTGTCCATCCATCTTGTCTTGTATTTTATGCATGAAAATAAATCTAGTCAATGAAATAAATCCAAATATTAAATAGATGATACTGCAATTATATTTTGTATGCATTTTATATTCTCTAAAACTATAAATGGGGCAGGGAAGGTTTGAAGAATGTTCCTTGGAGATATTGTGTACCTCATATGAGGCTGCCCCACTGAACCCAGTCACTGACCAAAACTTTTCCTTTAAGGGGGCCAGAATCAACGTTTTCTTATCTCCATAGCCATGTGTCCTTCAGTTTGGGCCATGGGAGCCTAGCATGTGCTTATCTCTCTCTTCTGTCCCCTTCCCTTCTACCTGGCAAGGGAATAGGAAGGGGTATTCTTGTCAGTCTTGAACTCCTAGAGAGTTCCAAACAAATAGAAATGTAATTTGAAATCTTGAGTGATATTTGAGGTGTGGTGGAAAAGAGATCACCCACTTGCTCAAGTTTGCAAAAAAAGTCTTTCTCATTACCTTCTGGGCACTCCTGGAAATAGCATTTGGATATTGTCCCATAATAGAGGGCTGTAAGTAGTAAACATATCAGAATAGATAAGGAGTTGAGGGCAACACCATGACAGGACAGGATTGTGTGAGGATGGGGGATAATTTGAGACAGGCACATTATAGAAGTTCTCTAAAGTCATCCCTTTGCTGCGTTTTGTTTGACCAATATTTAGCATGAGTTTGGAGTTAAGACCCATGCCTAACATACAGTAGGTACCTAATATATGTACATTATATGTTTGTTGTGTAATCAACCAAGAAAGAATACCCAGACCTAGAATCAGAGGTGATATTAACACAGCCAGGCACCAGGTTCTCTTCTCTGAAGGGCTTCTGTTCAGGGGTGTCATTAGTCCTTCTAACTCAAGTTAGTTTGGTAGCTTTAGACAACAAAATTGGAGCAAAATTGATTCTATTATTAGTGGTACAAGCAAGCAAGTGGTCTCTCTTCTTTTGTGATTTATAAGTAGACACTTTTTAGGAATAGCCCAGCCTCTATTTGCTGACATGAATCTTATCTTTGACTTCATGTCTTGTTTTCTCCCTGTGAATTCAGTGCAGATAGAAAACCACTGCACACTATTCTTATCAGCATAGTAAAGTAAATATATTAATCCAATCAACACTATTTGTTAAGCATTTGCTGGACTCTGAAGATACAGAACTCTTCAGCCATAGTTTTGTCCTCCAGGGGTTCATCTAGAGAAGAAGAAAGACACATAAAGACAGTCACGTCTGGTAGAGGTTATAATGGAAAAGCCATGGCATGTGCATATTTGAAGAGTAATAATGAAGGTATTTGTTCACTGATTTTCTCTTCTTCAGAAATAAGCCAGCAAAGCCATTCTCCAATAGAAGAAATGCATATAATTTTAGACACAAACTCACACTTCTTACTCCATGCCCATACCATAGCATCAGAGTGCAAAATCAGATTTGTTTGCCTCTACCAGAAAATTACCAACCTCAACTTAAATTGGCCCAAGTACAAATCCACTAAAACTAAAAAAAAATCATAAGGGACTGAATTCATATTAGATAAGTATGTTGCTTAGATATAGAATGGACACAACTGTAAAGGAGGGAGGGGACTCCTCAACTCTGACCAGGGCACTATTGTAAAAGGCCTTTGTTGAATCTTTTTTCTGAGTGCTATTTTTATTCCAACATTGCCAACTAGGACCCAGGAAGGCTTTGGAAAGGGGTCTTCAACAGTTCGTTTCCTCCAAGGCTTATCTTCCCTCTCTTCTATCCCTATCTGTATTACAGATGCTCAAAAAATGCCCTGAACTAAGGTCTGCTTTCTGTTGCCTTTAGGCTGCCTAACCAAGTGTTTTCAATGTTGGGATTATTAATAATTTAGAAAACAGACATATTTTGTTGAATATATACTCCCTTAGACATATTAATTTTATTTAATTTTGAAGAAATGGGATTCCTGATACTTTGTAACTGAGAAAATGTTGTCTTTTTTTATGTTTTAAGGCAGAAGAGGCAGGTCTGCTGCACCTGACAAATGTGGCAAATCCCACAGTCATCATGGTATAGAATGCACCACAAGCTTTCTGATCAGGAGCAAGTCACACCTCCTCTCTGGGTTTTATTTTGACATTCATAAAATGAATAACTCTGTCATTTATTCACCAAAATTTGCTGTGTAATATGATATATGGATCAGCCAAAGTTATCTCTCTTCACCAGACCCATAACGGGGGAAATTGGGGACTAGAGAATGACAGTTATGTTTTCAGGAAACTCAGTGTTTGTGTTATCTTGAGATGTTCCATTACACTCAGCATACCTAGGCTGGGCCTCTGGAAGCCAAAGTCTATCTCATTCCTTCTGATATCTTAAGGTTAATGGGGAATTATCCAGATTGCCCTATACAATGTCCCTTTGTCTCACTCCTGGGAGAAAATTCCACATACAAGAGCTGATAATGTTACTTAACTTCTGGAAGCCACAGTTTTATTATTTTTAAAATAGTGTGAATTTGATAGTATAACTTTAGCATTTAGTAGATAGTACCTGTGAAGGACACAGTATAGTGTCCATCTCATAGCTAGCAGTCATACATGTTAAGGCCTCATATTATTAGATAAAATTATTACACATAATGTCATATTATTACATTATTTTTTAAAGTTTATTTATCTTGAGGGAGTGTGTAAAACCTTCACTCAGGATGGAAAATCAGATTCTGGATGGAAGACTTTGGACAACACGATTCAACAAATATAGTAGGAGATGTGAATATTCTTCACTCAGTAGTTAATAGAAAAAGTAGAAAGAATATCAGTAGATATATATTTGAAAATATAATCAAAAAAGTTGTAATAATGAGCATAAATGAGAACATCCAATCAAATAATAAGGGAATAAACATTTTTTTCAAGCACATAACATTTACCAGGGTTAACTATGTGCTCATATATGAAATAAGTATAAATGTATTCAAAATGATTAAAAACATGAAATACATTTATGACTAGCACTGGAATTAGCATAAAATTCAATGAGAAGAAATAAGAGATACTCCCAAATATGTGACAATTAAACACAGTTCTAAATAACCCATAGGTCAAAGAAGAAATCATGAAGAATGTTAGATAATATCTTGAAATGAATTAAAATTAAATTACAATAGTTAAAGCTAAAGCAATGCTTAGAAGGAAATTGATAATTTCAAACACATCAGAAAAGAAGAAAGATCAAAAGTTAGCAATCTAATCATCTACTTCAAAAGGCTAGGAAGAGCAGAGATAACCAAATTCGAAGTAAGTAGAATAAGGGAAATTATAGAATAGAATCAAAATCTAAGGCATTAAGAAGAGATTAAAAAAAACAATAAATAATAAAGAACTGTTTAAGTATCAAGAAAAATGCAATTTGACTAAAATAATACATAGAAAAGAGAGAGAACACAAACTACCTAAATCAAACATGAAAGAGTTGACATCATAAGAGATCCCTCAAAACTACAAATATTATAAAGGAATTTTATGAACAGCTTCATGTTTATAAAGTCAACAATATATGTGAAATAAGATAATTAATGAAAGGAGAAAAATAAATCACCAGAACTGACTTTAAAAAAAATGGAAAATGTTGAGGTTTCTGGGTGTCTCAGTTGGTTAAGCATATGACTCTTGGTTTGGGCTCAGGCCATGATCTCACTTTTCAAGAGTTTGAGCTATTTGTCTGGCTCTGTGCTGACAGCATGGAGCCTGCTTGGAATTTTCTCTCTCCTCTCTCTGCCCGTTCCTTGCTTGTGCTCTCTCCTCTCTCAAAATAAATAAAGTTTAAAAACAGAAAATGTGAGTAGATCTATACCAAATAATAAATTGAATTTATATTTCAAACTTCACATGCACACACACACACTCAAGGCACAGATGTCTTCACCTAAAATTGTGTAGGGGAAGAAAGATAATTTTTCCTCTACTCTTCTAAGCTCTGGGCTGAGATCTCCCTGTAATAAAGAACAGATTAACAGGAAAAAACAGAAGCCATATCTATATCTAATCTATATCTATATCTATCTATCTATCTATCTATCTATCTATCTATATCTTACATAGATAGGATAGATGCAGAAAATATGACCAACTCCCCAAAATGGCCCAATCCATCACCTTAAATACCATCTCCAGATAAAAACAAAAGATGTTGGGTAGGCAGCAGTTATGGCATATTTTTCAGGAAAAGCACAGTAAACAAGAGTATGGTTGTTATGCAGAGTTAAGTCCGTTGTCTTCTCCACTGATGAGTTTCTAGAGATTTAGTCACCCTACTCTCCCTAATACAGAGGAGCACCCTTTCAAATGGGAATTATCTTTATAAATTTAAATATATTTTATAAGGGATAACTTCTACTCAGTTTTTAGAGCTTCTCTTGTGTCAGATTTTTCACAAAAATAACCAGATTAAGATAATCTTTATAACCAAAGAGGAATAGCTTCCATGGCATATTCTTCTCCCCTTCAATCCTGCCTTAAAATTTCCCCTCAAATTTTCAGAGGCCAGAAGCTAAGTTGGTAGTTTGCTCCATAACCATAAGTGCTCATTGAACCACTCTCAGCCCTGAGAATAATAGGTCGGTTAAGTTAAACAGTGTGTCTCATTTCAGAAGGCAGTTATGTAGTGAGCTTCCAAAGTTAGGTCTATATTACACAAGCAAAATGCATTTCTATGGCAACAAAAGATAAACAAAAGTTAATGATGAGAGTGGATAATAAACCCAGTCTAAGTTCTGAGAACAGCCAGATGAGATTTCTAGATGTCAGGGTCAAAACATCTTTTGCAGTTTCAATGTCTCTGATAATGTCATTGAGTGTTCACGTAAACTTTCTGAGAGGCCCACATAGCAACAGGCATGACAGTTACGTAAAACTAAAAATGGTCATGATTAAATATTTGATTAGAGTTTATTACATTACAATGCAATTTACAAGAATATTTGGTTATTTCTGTGGCACTAGAATTTATGACTAAGGTCATAACTAGATAATAAAATAACTAGAATATGCAGATAACTAGAATTATGACTGATAACATTATATCAGGATGTCAGAATTTTAGAAATTTTTTACAATTTCTGGAACACTTATAACATACACCTATGCTCATACAACATAAAAAAAGGCTTAGTATTACTTCTTACTTGACAATTATTCCCCTTACTTTGACATATCAAATCAGACTAATTAGGTTTAATATCTCTCTTTTTATAAGGAGAGAGAACAAATGTTTTGGGATGTTCTAGAAATCCTCTGAAAAATCCTAAAGTTAATTCCAGGTGAAAAAGTCTTCACTTAACACTTGATTTGGTAAGGTTTGGAGATCACAGATCAGTATGAAATAATACTTAATTATCCATCTAAAAAGTGACTAAAGATTTTAAAAGAAAATAGAAGTTACATAGTTGTAAGGAAAATTTGCCTGTTTTAATATTGAGAAGACTCAGTATTCTTAAGTAACCAAAGACCTGGTAAAAAAGACAACATGAAATTATTTGGGGAAGATACAAAATCATTGTTGTCTATGCAGATTACTTAAAGTATAAATAAAAACCTTTTACAAGTTCACAATCTCTTATTATCTGAACAGAATAATAGTTCAGGGAAAAAATGTCCTTTTAACAGATAGAAAATTTTAAATTACAGTTTTATACAAGTACACTATTGATATTAAAGCCTATTTTTAAAATTCCTTCCATTTTAGCTAGCTTGCACACACAAGGTAAAAATCTCTCTCTCTCTCTCTCTCTCTCCAATTTTTAATATATAGTTATGTTGTCTTTTTTTTCTCCTCTTTTTCAGTTTGAAATGACCAGCTTTACTTTATGATAAAGGTATTTTTATTTCTTTTAACAAAAATTCATCACCATACCTCAAACATTTTTTTTTAGCTAAAAACATGTCGCAGACTTTGAGTCTGGAGTTCTCTCTTGTCCAGCAAGAGAGTGGATGCATAATTGAATATGAAAGAGGCTAATGTCCAGGAGGAGACAAAAGCCCCGAGTAAGGGTCCTTGCTCCGTATTTATTAGGATCAGAACCCTTAAAAACATGATGGACGTGCAGAAAAGACAATGAAATAGTGATTATTAACACAAGTGTGTGAGATAAAGGGGTTTCAAAGATATGCAGTGTTAGGGGTTTGGGTCAATACAAAACAAAATCCCCTCCCTGAGCGGATGGCTGTTTACAGCAGGCACCAGGTGCCATATTGGTTTATCTTAACTTGCCTAGGGGATAAGATGCTACCTCAGAGTCAACAAGGCACTTTTTTTGTTTTAGTTTTAATTTTTGTTTTTCGCTAATTAGCTCCAGGTAATTTGGTAATTTCACACTGCTGTGGTGGTCTATTGTCCGGTTTACCTCTTCTGGACATTTTCGTCTTGTGGAAGCAGGTTTCCACTCTTCACTTTTCTTCTGTCCTGGGGAGCTTTCATCCTGTTTATTGGATGCTTTTGTCCTAAGTGTTGTTAATCCATTGGTGCAAACTCAGGGAATTCTTAAACTTATTCCCCACAAAAACACATCCTATTTTCCTTGCATATAGAGTTGTTTCTCTTATTATTTCTAGTAGTTTTAATAGCATATATCAATTAGAATACCTAACCCTTAGCAACCTTAATTTCTAGTAAGAAATAACCAGCAATACACCAGTGTTATTTAGATTGGTAAACTTATGCATATATTTTATAATTTCTAGAAGCACATGCTTCTTCATAATACAATATTTCAATGTGGCGTAAGATGTGTTTACTCAAAGATACAAATATCTTTAGTTCCTCTGTAATAAGAAGTCAGAAGTAGATAGACATGTTTAGCAATTTTCATTATTTGTTTTATTTGGAAATGATCTAGATATTCAGTGAAGTTCTATCATTTAACTTAGTAATACTCTAATGGTACAAGTTACCAAAAGGTTTTGGAAGCTTTTTTGTAAGTACACAAAATATGAACATAATTATTGTTAGGAAAATTATCTTATAAACTTTTGTCTTTCCTACATCTATGTAATTCACTTGTTTTTGACAACTACGTTTTGATTACTCAGCATAAATTCATAAGATGTTAAAGTTAGCCATCATCCTAAATTACTATTCTTGCTGATAATTGCTTTGGGAAGGGAAGCCAGCAAAAGTGAGAAGGAAATCTGGTAAGGGCAGATAAAAAAAGGAAGTGAGCCAGATGTCCAAGATTGGATACTCCCCTTGCATACTTTTGGCTTCTGTAATCTTGCTTGCCTCCAGCATCCACCAACTGTCCATGTTGCACCACTGATAAGTGTCCCCCCTCTTTTTTTCTTCCTCTTGAGCCTGTACAATCCCAGTCATAAAAGGAGATAAACGCCAAGGTTCAGAGCTGAGCCTGTGGAGATGACTCTGCTGGGCCAGCACTAGTGCAGTCTTTTCTGATTCCCCTAGTGCATGTCACTTGTCTCTTCCTGGGTGCCGAGTATTTGCTGTAACAACTTTATAACAGAGCTAACATGAACTCATTTGACTACAACATCCAGATAGCATAAAAGTTTCATGTCTATGTTATAGACTATATACTGAAAATTCCCAAGACATGTTGACTTTAATTAAACCAACAAAAGTACCTAGGTTTTATTTTTTGAAGATTAGTCCAGATCATATTAACTTGGAAAACATTTGGGTTAGTTTCTATATTTCTGAGCCTCTAAAAATAATTTATGCACTTATTTTTAATCAGGCCAGTTATATAGAATTATTTTGCTAAATAACTTTTGCAATATTATCCAGAGGTAGAAAAATAATACACACCTATAATACATCACACACACACACACACACACACACACACACAGAGGCAAACAGAGACCTGACAGCTTTGGTTCTAAAATTTTAATTATGGGTCAGGTACATAACAAAACTTACTAGTTTACAACATAACAGTTGGATCCAAACTGTACTTCTGGCAGTTGAAATAAATTAAGTTTACCCACTGGTTAAAGCTTTTTACTAGTAATATTTGTAAATAAAATACTTAAAGATTTTTCATTATCCCAACCTCTAATAACTAATCTCTCACACTCCTGATGGAGTTATCTCCATGCATCTCAAGAATGGCTCCTAGGTCCTGCAGATGATGGAACAGAAAGTCTATATCACAAAAGACACAAAGAAAATATCCAAGTTTTCTCCAAGGAGTTTTGAGGTTTATTTCCCTATTATGAGAGGTCTAGGTTAATCACTATTTAATTTTTCCCTTTTTTTGTGAAAGTTTATTTCTTTATTTTGACAGAGAGAGTGTAAGTGTGAAGGGGCAGAGAGAGAGAGAGAGAGAGAGAGAGAGAATCTGCATTGTCAGTTTAGAGCCCCACGTGGGGCTCAATCAAATGAACCATGAGATCACGACATGAGCCTAAGTCCTATGCCTAACTGACTAAGCCACCCAGGTGCCCCTTATCCTTCTTTTTTCTTAAGTTCAAGACAGTTCTGTTGTAGCAAGATTCTTGCACAAAGAGACTGAACACTGAGGTTTTCTGTCCAGGAAGCAACTTTCATCATACCAGCAGGGGATCAATGGGTTTGTATCCGAAAAACTGAGCCCTGAGAACAGTGGAGTATAGACTTTTATTATGGAGTTTCTACTTCTTTGTGTGCCATATATGCTGACATATAGTCTGATTGGAAACAGTCCAAATTACAAAGTTGTGTCAGAGCTATCTATAAGTGTATAGGGGGTTATTGGGTCATGTTGCCTTCCCTTTTTTTTTTTTTTTTTTTGATACGAAATTTATTGTCAAATTGGTTTCCATACAACACCCAGTGCTCATTCCAACAGGTACCCTCCTCAATACCCATCACACATCATCCCCTCCTTCCCACCCCCCATCAACCCTCAGATTATTCTCAGTTTTTAAGAGTCTCTTATGCTTTGGCTCCCTCCCTCTCTAACCTTTTTTTTTTCCTTCCCCACCCCCATGGTCTTCAGTTAAGTTTTTCAGGATTCACATAAGAGTGAAAACATATGGTATCTGTCTTTCTCTGTATGGCTTATTTCACTTAGCATTACACTCTCCAGTTCCATCCACATTGCTACAAAAGGCCATATTTCATTCTTTCTCATTGCCACGTAGTATTCTATTGTGTATAGAAACCACAATTTCTTTATCCATTCATCAGTTGATGGACATGTAATCTCTTTCAATAATTTGGCTATTGTTGAAAGTGTTACTATAAACATTGGGGAACAAGTGCCCCTATGCATCAGTAGTCCTGTATCCCTTGGGTAAATTCCTAGCAGTGCTATTGATGGGTCATAGGGTAGACCTATTTTTAATTTGAGGAACATCTACACTGTTTTCTAGAGTGGCTGCACCAATTTGCATTCCTACCAACACTGTAAAAGGGTTCCTGTTTCTCCACATCCTCTCCAGCATCTATAGCTCCTGATTTGTTCATTTTGGCCACTCTGAGAAGCATGAGGTGTTATCTGAGTGTGGTTTTGATATGTATTTCCCTGATGAGGAGTGATGTTAAGCATTTTTCGAGTGCTTGTTGGCTATCTGGATGTTTCTTTAGAGAAGTGTCTATTCATGTCTTCTGCCCATTTATTCACTGGATTATTTATTTTTTGGGTGTGGAGTTTGGTGAGTTCTTTATAGATTTTGGATACTAGCCCTTTGTCTGATATATCATATGCAAATATCTTTTCCCATTCTATTGGTTGCCTTTTAGTTTTGTTGATTGTTTCCTTTGCAGTGCAGAAACTTTTTATCTTCATGAGGTCCCAATAGTTCATTTTCGCTTTTAATTCCCTTGCCTTTGGGGATGTGTCGAGTAAGAAATTGCTGCGGCTGAGGTCAGAGAGGTCTTTTCCTGCTTTCTCCTCTAGGGTTTTGATGGTTTCCTGTCTCACATTCAGGACCTTCATCCATTTTGAGTTTACTTTTGCGAATGGTGTAAGAAAGTGATCTAGTTTCATTCTTCTGCATGTTGCTATCTAGTTCTCCCACCACCATTTGTTAAAGAGACTGTCTTTTTCCCATTGGATATTCTTTCCTGCTTTGTCAAAGATTAGTTGGCCACACTTTTGTGGGTCTAATTCTGGAGTCTCTATTCTATTTCATTGGTCTATGTGTCTATTTTTGTGACAATACCATGCTGTCTTGATGATTACAGGTTTGTAGTAGAGGCTAGAGTCTGGGATTGTGATGCCTCCTGCTTTGGTCTTCTTCTTCAAGATTACTTTGCATATTCGGGGCCTTTTGTGGTTCCATACAAATTTTAGTATTTCTTGTACTAGCTTCGAGAAGAATGCTGGTGCAATTTTGATTGGGATTGCATTGAATGTGTAGATTGCTTAAGTTAGTATTGAAATTTTAACCACATTTATTCTTCCAATCCATGAGCAGGGAATGTTTTTCCATTTCTTTATATCTTCTTCAATTTCTTTCACACGCTTTCTATAGTTTTCAGCATACAGATCTTTTACATCTTTGGTCAGGTTTATTCCTAGGTATTTTATGCTTCTTGGTGCAATTGTGAATGGGATCAGTTTCTTTATTTGCCATTCTGTTGCTTCATTGTTACTGTATAAGAATGTAACTGATTTCTGTACATTGATTTTGTATCCTGCGACTTTGCTGAATTCATGTATCAGTTAGCAGACTTTTGGTGGAGTCTATCTGGTTTTCCATGTATAATATCATGCCATCTGCAAAAAGTGAAAGCTTGACTTCATCTCTGCCAATTTTGATGCCTTTGATTTCCTTTTGTTGTCTGATTGCTGATGCTAGCACTTCCAACACTATGTTAACAGTGGTGAGAGTGGACATCCCTGCTGTGTTCCGGATCTCAGGAGGAAAGCTCTCAGTTTTTGCCCATTGGGGATGCTGTGAAAAAGGGCATTATATAATAATTACAGGGTCTATCCATCAGGAAGAGCTAAAAAGTATAAATGTCTCTGCGCTGAATACAGGAGCTCTCAAATATAGAAAACAATTCATCACAAACATAAGCAAACTTATTGATAAGAGTGTGGTAATTGCAGGGAACTTTAATACTCCACTTACAACAATGGATAGATCATCTAGACACAGGATCAATAAAGAAACAGGGACTGAATGATACATTGGATCAGATAGACTTAACAGATATATTTAGAACTCTGCATCCCAAAGTAACAGAATATACTTTCTTCTTGAGTGCACATAGAACATTCTCCAAGATAGATCATATACTGGGTCACAAAACAACCCTTCATATGTGTAAAATAATTGAAATCATACTATGCACACTTTCAGACCACAATGTTATGAAGCTTGAAATCAACCACAGGAAAAAGTCTGGAAAACCTCCAAAATCATGGAATTTAAAGAACACCCTACTAAAGAATGAATGGGCCGACCAGGCAATTATAGAAGAAGTTAAAAAATATATATGGAAACAAATGAAGATGAAAATACAACAATCCAAATCTTTGGGATGCAGCAAAGGCAGTCCTGAGAGGAAAATACATTGCAATCCAGGCCTATCTCAACAAACAGGAAAAATTCCAAATACAAAACCTAACAGCACACCTGAAGGAAATGGAAGCAGAACAGCAAATACACCCCAAACCCAGCAGAAAAAGAGAAATAATAAAGATCAGAACAGAAATAAACAATATAGACTCTAAAAAAATAGTACAGCAGATCAATGAAACCAAGGGTTGGTTTTTTGAAAAAATAAACAAAATTGATAAACCTCTAACCAGACTTCTCAAAAAGAAAAGGGAGATAACCCAAATAGATAAAATCATGAATGAAAATGGAATTATTACAACCAATCCCTCAGAAATACAAGCAACTATCAGAGTATACTATGAAAAATTATATGCCAACAAACTGGACAACCTGGAAGAAATGGACAAATTCCTAAGCACCCACACACTTCCAAAACTCAAACAGGAAGAAATGGAAAACTTGAACAGACCCATAACCAGCAAAGAAATTGAATCAGTTATCAAAAATCTCCCAACAAATGAGAGTCCAGGACCAGATGGCCTCCCAGTGGAATTCTACCAGACATTGAAAGCAGAGATATTACCTATCCTTCTCAAGCTGTTCCAAAAAATAGAAAAGGAAAGAAAACTTCCAGACTCATTCTATGAAGCCAGCATTACTTTGATTCCTAAACCAGACAGAGACCCAGCAAAAAAGCCAGAACTACAGGCCAATATCCCTGATGAATATGGATACAAAAATTCTCAAGAAGATACTAGCATATAAAGAGAATTATTCACCATGATCAAGTGTGATTCATTCCTGGGCTGCAGGTCTGGTTCAACAGTCACAAATCAATCAATGTGATACATCACATTAATAAAAGAAAACATAAAAACCATATGATCCTGTCAATTGATGCAGAAAAGCATTTGTCAAAATTCAGCATCCTTTCTTAATAGAAACCCTTGAGAAAGTGGGGATAGAAGGAACATACTTAAACATCATAGAAGCCATTTATGAAAAGCCCACAGCTAATACCTTCCTTCCTTTGTTCGGAGGAGACCTCCACCACATTCCTTAGGAAGGTACTCTACCACACTGTTACTAATGTCTGATCTTGTACAATATCTACAAGCATTTAGGAGACACAGGGAAGTTTTGGAATTGGTAAAAAAAAAAAAAAAGATAAGGCAGCTTTGAATTGTTTCTAAGTGTTTCACTGCTGGTTTTATGAAGATTTGGAAGACAAAGACAAAGACATTTATTTTCAATTCCCCCAAGAACTGGATTGTAGCCTGGCCCACCCATCCAACTACAGTAACTTTAGTTTCTCTATGTCAGGTAGAAGATTTCCATTCCAACCAAGATGGAAATCAAAAGATTATCATCTTTTGGAGCTTTAGGTTGTAATGCAGTATGCCTTTGAAAATTCTGTATAAAGAATACAAGTGCTCTATTCCCCCCCCACCCCCCATTTACAATTGAACATTGGATCAATTCACTTTAGAGGGAAAAACCTTTGCTATCGTGTGTACTATATGTTTAAGGGAGACATTAGCCCTCAGCTGATTCATTTCCTGATCATTTGTGGGAGGGCCTGGAAGAAACCTGGTCATCTCTTTTCTCTGTGAGAGGGGTTCTCCCCAGGGGGATATCTGGCTTGTCTTATAATTACAGTATAATCATGAGTGAAAAGAATACCCACCCCTTAGCAGCCAATCAAGGTTCCTATGAGTGAGGTTGTGAATAGCCACTGATCTTTCTAAGTGCTTTCCAAATTTATGAGAATCTTCATTAAGTGGAGGCAAAATCATCTTTATAATTTCATCTTGCTAAGGGAGTCTCTAAGGCTAGATGCCATACTCCTTTGTGATCACTTTCAATGTAATCTTTCCATAGGTACCAATAAGACAACTATTTAAAGTGAGAGCTCTCTAAATAATTGTCAAATATAGTTTTTCCAATTCAAAGGATCCATTGTCTGGTCACTGACAAGTATAAACATATTTCTCTCAATAGATACCAATAAGCTTTTTTATGGGTTAGCCATGAATACAAGAAGCATGTAAAAGAGTGTACCAAAGATGCAGTCCTCATAAAATCTAGAAAGTTTACTCACAGAGTTACCCTAAGAAAACAAAAACCTTTGTTAACACAACCAGTGAGAATGGTGTAGTGAAATTTGTGTTTTCTGTTTCACACAAAAATGTGAGATGCCTTGTCACAGACTCAGTAACCCGTGACATCAGTCTGGAATAAGACTTCCAGCACTATTGAGACAATGAACATTGAGATAACAAAGGCCCTTTATGGACCAGGACCTCTGTGGCAAACTCCTCAGAGAGCTGGCACAGTCATACAAATGGAGTGCTGCTTCTCAGATCCACAACCTATGCAGAGGGTCACCAGATGCATACTAATACTTCCATCTTCTGACTGGCAGAGACCAGAGAGAATATTCTGTCACAAAACCAAACTCTCAAGACAGAACACAATGAAAGGAAAACTTCATCTGGCCTGTAGTTCTCCACCTTACAACAAATGTTACAAAAGACAAAAGCAAAGAAAACAATGACCATCTTTGAAAGGAAAGGGATCAATAGAAAAGTACTCATAAAAAAAATTCTTTACCATAATTGATACACCCAAGGAACTAGTTCACACATTGTTTTTTTTTCCTCCTGCTAATCTAAATTCAAAAAGGAAAGAACAAGGTGAAATTTTTACCTTCCTCTCTTGACTGAGCACTACAGAGAGAGATCCCAGAGAGCTGACCTTTCTAAGAATTCTTAGTTTACACCAGCTTCTGTCAGTTTTCCAGGATCATATCCGCAATCTCCAGACCAAGTGTGGTGTCTCAGCATGTCCCATTTCAGATCACCAAACTGTAGCGTAAAAAAATAGTTTTTTTTTTCTAATCTATGCTCATAGTTGAGACACCCCAATAGTAATAATAATAATAATAATAATAATAATAGATTAACAACAACAACAACAACAACAACAACAAATGGAACTATAATAACCATGCATACCTTCTGTGCATGTGGAGAGACCCAGAAAAACAGAAACTTCCTAAAATGGCCCAAGTAATCACCTCTGATAATATCTCCAGCTAAAGATAAAACCTGTGGGGGATGGGGCGCCTGGGTGGCTCAGTCTGTTAAGCGTCCGACTTCGGCTCAGGTCATGATCTCACGGTCCGTGAGTTCAAGCCCTGCGTCGGGCTCTGTGCTGACAGCTCAGAGCCTGGAGCCCGCTTCGGATTCTGTGTCTCCCTCTCTCTCTGCCCCTCCCCCGTTCATGCTCTGTCTCTCTCTGTCTCAAAAATAAATAAACGTTAAAAAAAAATTAAAAAAAAAATTAAATTAAAAAAAAACCTGTGGGGGAAGGGCAGGCATGGGAGGTTTTCAGACAAAGCATAGTAAACAAGGAATAATTATTATGTAGATTTAAGTCGGTTGTCTCCTTTGGTGTTTCTTGAGATTTTGTCATCATTTTCTTCTTGTTACTGAGAAGAGGATCCCATCACAAATTGTGGTTTTCTTTATAAATGCAAATGTTTCTTACAAAAAGGTAATTTCTACTGTTCTCTGAGCTTTTTGTCTGCTATTTCCTAAAAATAATCAGTTCAATGGGGCGCCTGTGGCGGGCATCCAACTTCAGCTCAGGTCATGATCTCAAGGTTCCCAAGTTTGAGCCCAGCATTGGGCTCTGTGCTGACAGCTCAGAGCCTGGAGCCTGCTTCGGATTCTGTGTCTCCCTCTCTCTGCCCCTCTGCCGCTCAAGCTCTGTCTCTGTCTCTCTCAAAAATAAACATTTTAAAAAATTAAAAAAAAAAATAATCCGTTCAGGAGTGCCCTAGTGGCTCAGTGGGTTAAGTGGTCAGCTTTTTGCTTTCTGCTCAGGTCATGATCGAGCCCAGCACTGGGCTCTGTACTGACATCACAGAACCTGCTTGGGATTCTGTCTCTTGTCTCACTTTCTACTCTTCCTCTGCTCTCTCTCCCCAAAATAAATAATAAACAGTTAAATAATCAGTTCAAGATAATAATCCTTATATCATAGAGACTGGGCTCCTGGTTGGTTCAGTCAGTAGAGCATGTTAATCTTAATCTTAATGTTATGAGTTCAAGCCCCATGTTGGGTGTGAAGCCTACTTTAAAAAAAAAAAGCATGTTTTGAAGTAGCATATTCTGGCTACTCTTCAATTATATGAAACCTTCATATCAATCTGACACAAACTCTGAAAAAATAGAGCAGGAAAGGATGTTGCAGTTTTTTTGTTTTTGTTTTTGTTTTGTTTTGTTTTTTGTTTTTTACCTCAATTCCTGGGGTTTGTTGTCTTGCCACTTGAAAGAATGAAGAGGTGGACACAAAATAAAATGAACAGCAGGCAAACGTTAGAGTATAAGATCAGAAAGTAAGAATAGTGTGAAAGCTTTCTTTACAGAAAGGGGGCATTTGAAAGTGAATACCCACAACTACAGGCAAGGGTCTTTGTTTTACAGGGTTTTAGTTGGTCCCCTTTCCTTCTGCATTATTTCTTCTCAGGTTCTACCCTTATTGGATAGGTAATTGTAAATGCTTAGTCATTCCTTTATGATTTCTATTTTATGAGGGGTGGTCTATGGCCATACCATTCTTTGTGGGTCATACATTTTATGTTCTACTACTTATTTTTAGTTAGGTCTTTTGTCAAATTCCTGAGGGTAACCTGGGGGGGAGTAGGTGGTGTCTGTTACATTCTTCAGAGGAACCTTATGCCTAAGGGGCTTTGCTGTGGTCAGACACTTTCAGTATTTTTCCAAAATATGTGTTTTTCCCTGCCCAGGTCCTAACCTTTCCTTCTCTGCCTATTTTATCCTATAATTTCCCTATCATAAAAACACTGGCCAATATTACCTTGAGATCAATTCTATACAAATGCAAATCAAGAAAATAAAGAACACACTTCAAAAAAGAAAAAGAAAGTGAAATTAGAAACTGTTTTGAACTAAATAAAAATGAAAGTAATCAAAATGTGTGGGATGCAACTAAAACAACACTTACAGAGAGATTGATAGCACCAAAAATCTATATCAGAAAAGAAAGAACTAAAATCAAGGACTCTTATTTCTGACTTGAGGAAAATTTTAAAAAGTTCAAACTAAACACAAAGTAAGCAGGTGAAATAACTTTCAATGCTTTATGATGCTTCACAAAAGACTCATGAATTATTTTAAGCTAAATAAAATTATAATAATGAGAGATCATACTTAGACAGGAAAACTTACAAAACTAAACATTTTTTCAAACTACTTTTATTTTTTAATTGTAAATTCACCCTGTATTTATTCTGCTCTATGTGACAGCATTTTAATTTCCTATTTGAAATGATAAGGATTATTTACAAGCACCCTACATAACTTTAATTACTTTACAAATAATAAATGGATAATCTGTGGTAATATCATTTGGTTGTACTCACCAGAAGGAAAGAGGAACAAGGACACTAGATGGAATTGCCAGAAGGACAGAGTCAGACCAATATTTATCCTTTCCTTCTTAATTAGCCATCTTTATAGTTATTCATTTGAGGATTTGTCCTCTAGATTATGGTTTATAAATGACAAACTTGTGTCTCCTCATCTTTGGTATGAAAATTGGTGGAAAGTCATATTTTCCTTTTCAGTATTTCTCTTACATACACTTGTATAAGTAGACACAAATGTATGTACATAAATGTTCATTATAGTACTGTTTATAATGATCAAAGACTGGAAATAACAGTACATGTGAATGTTGAGGCCAGTTAAATTAAAGTTCAATTATATAATTGGATACAGATGTCAAAAATAAAGAATTACGTATTCAAATTGGGAATACTCCCTAAGCTATTTTTCTAAGTATAAAAAGAAAGGTACAAAGAAATGTCTATAATATATTTTTATTAGTAAACAGCGGCATAAATTTGTAGAGACCGAAAAGGCATATGAAAAAAGGGTAGTAGTAGTAGTTTGTCTATGTTTTTCATTTTCCATTTTTCTGCTTTTTCCACAAGAATGAGTTATTACAATAAAATGTAGTTAATTAAAAAAATATGCATAACTGTCAAGAGGGATAAAGTAAGGGAAATGTAATTAGATGCTAACATTGGGGAATCTTGTTAAAGGCACAAATTGCCTTTTATAATTCTTTAAAATTTTCAGTAAATTTGAAATTATTTCAAAGTAAAAATATACTCATTCCATAAACAGTTCTTTTAAATCCTGAACTCGGCCTATACAATTCTCCACATCCAGCCTAACTTGTGTGCATGCCCCATGTACTAGCTGTGCAAGTGACATCATTGCTCTGAGGCTCAGTTTCCTTATCCCAAAAATCAGAATGATGTTAACATTAAACTTGTAAGGTTGGGTTTTGCACATACTGAGTAAATACATACATCAGTAAATATTATAATGCCTTTTCTCCTCCATTTCTTTCAACATGCCCTTATTCATATAAAATAGACAGTACTAGAAGATAAGGAAGCCAAAGCACTTTGTGATTCTATAAACAGAGTGCAAAAAATATGGATGAGTCAGAGGTTGTCATTTTTGGTATTAAAGCTGATAGAGTTTTAGGGTGTTGGTGGGGTTTTGGAGCTGACTGCCAAGAAAGAATTCCTGAAGACCTCTTTGGTGCAAAAAGGTGACTTTATTAAAGCATGGGGACAGGACTCATGGGCAGGAAGAACTTCACTGAGATTGTGCAGAGTAACTGCTTATATACTGTGGAGTTGGGGGAAATTAAGTCAAGAGAAAGTTTCTTAAAAGGACTTCCATATGCTAAAGAGTATTTACAGATTACTGGAAGCCTAGCTATTGTCAAACTAAGGTTGTTTTTCCCTCTGGCCAAGCATTATCATTAAGATAGTATGGAACTCCTGGATATTAGGCTATTGATAAGATATTTGTAAACTGATGGAGACTTTATCAGTTTAACCTTTGTTTTATGTCATTTCCTTTGTTCTTGGGCAGCCAGAAGTGCCTGAGGAATATTATACATATCCCACCTGTGGTGTGGAGTAGGGGGTGGTGGTTGTGCTACCTTGTGCTTGGCCCTCAGCTCACCTTATGGTCCTTCATCACAACCACAGAGACTGTCTCTGAATTCAGTCACTTCCTTCTTCCTGCACTTCAGGATATTAAAAACATACCTTTTGCTGTTAAGAAGAATTTTCACAAGTTCTCAAAAGTTCTTGGCTTTGAAATTTTTAAACCTTGGTTTAGAAATAAGAATTCTGAGCTAATCTAAGAATATCTTCCTTAAGTGTATACAAATTTTAATGTCAAGAGATTTTTTTGTTTGTTGTTTGTTTACCAGGTATGTCCAGCTCCAGAGAGAAATGAACCAAGGACAAGCATTTGACCTGTGGTAGATCTAACTTCAACCACAAGTGTGGAATTTAGGAGTTTGGTACAGATTAAGTTTAGATTTCAGAATTAACAAATAGATGAAACAGGTCACCAACTGTCATAGACTCAGAGTCTAGAGTGCTTTCTTGTCCATCAAGAAAGTGGGATGCAGTACTAAAAATGTGAGAGAAGCTAATGTTTGGGAGAAGACAAGAGCCCCAAGTAAGAGTCCTTGCTCCATTTCTGTTAGGATCAGGAGGCTTCCAAATGTGGCGTTGGCCTGCACAAAAAGACAATGAAATTGTGAACATTAACTCATGGGCATGAGGAAAAGGGGGTTTTGAAGATATGCAGTGTTAGGGGTTTGGGTTAATACAAAACAAAATCCTGGCACCAGTGGAAGGTTGTTTATAGCAGAAGTGAAGCACTACCTCTGTTTACCTAAACTGGTTTAGGGGACAAGAAAGACAGAGCATGCTACCTCAGGGTCAACAAGGCACCTTTCTTTTTCTAATTAGCTCTGTTCATGGCAACTTCACCCTGCAACAGTCTATTGCCTGATTTGATTTACCTGTTTACCTAATATGGTCCTTCCTTCTTGTGAAAGCAGCTTTCTGCTATTGCACTAAGTTGGGGGGACGTTTCCTCCCTGACTACCTAATCTTATTTACCTCATCTTGGATGTTTTCATCCTGAGATTCCCTATTCATATACCTTTGTCCTATACTGGGGTCTTTGCCCCACCTTATCTAATTTTATTTACCTAATCTTGTTTACGCAAACTTGGGTGCTTACATCCTATGGCTTTGTAATTCTTTAGGCCTTATTAACCCATGGGTACAACCTCAGGGGATTCCTAAGCTTATTCCCCACAACCAACTATAGTTAATTTTATGTATCAATTTGACTGGGTCACAGGGTTCCCGGATATTTGGTTAAACATTATTTCTACATGTATCTGTGAAGGTGTTTCCTAGTGAGATTAGCATTAGAATCAGTATACTGAATAAGGCAGATTTCCTTCCACAATGTGGGTGAGTATCATCTAATCCATTGAGGGCCTGAATGAAACAAAAGATGGAGGAAGAGAGAATTCACTCTCTGCCTAAGTAAATTGCTTGAGCTGGGAGAACAGTCTTCTCATTCTCTCAGACTGGAACTTATACCATTGGCCCTTCTGGTCCTCAGACCTTAGGATTCACACTGGAATCACATCACCAGCAACCCTGGGTCTCCAGATTACAAATGGCAGAAGGTAAGACTTCTCAGCCTCCACAACTGCATGAGCCAGTTGCTTACAATAAGTCCCTATATCTACCTATCTCTACTTATCTACCTAATTATCTACCATCTATCTTATGTATCTATCTATCTATATATCTACCTACCTACCTATCATCTATCTATCTATCATTTCTTTTTCCCTGGTGAGCCCTGACTAATACACCATATTCTGTCAAATTTTACTGATAAATTATTAACTTTGTCCAATTCACTTCATTCAACATAATCTTTGTGAGTTTGAACCATTCATCATTTCTTACCTGGACTATTGCAACACCCTCTTAGATGCCTTCTGACTTTGGTCTCACCTCCCTCATCCATCCTTTACATAGCTACAATTATACTCTTTGTAAAATAAAATCACTCCTCTGTTTAAAGAAAACAAAACAACAAAACAAATTACAAAAGCAATTTAGTCTGTATATCAAGCTTTGTGTTGGCTTCCCAGTGCTTTCAGAATCACTTTGAAAATCCTAGGGAAATGCAGAGCTTTCAAAATACAGGCCATTTCTGTTCTTTTGTCCCTAGGTTTTCCATCCAACATTACTTTTTTCAGCTTTATCAGTCTATTCCTTATTTTACACTTACACTTTAGTCATTTACCTTCAAATCAAAGTCACTTCTGACTTTTTCTTCAGAAGTGACTGTTGAAATGACTGCCTTCATCCTCCACCTAGTGAATTCCCACTCACCCTTGAAGATGAGCTTAGCTATTCCTCCTGCATGAAGTCTTCCCTAATATCCAGGTAGATGTCCCACCTATGTTCCCTTAGAGTAGCTTTCATCTCTCTTTTCAATCACTTATTTCAAGGCTGGACAATTGACTGTTTATGGGACTATCTTCCCCACTAGATTTTGAGAGCCTCAGTGACAGGTTGAATTCATCTTTGTGCTCATGGCCTACACTACACCCATGTTGTTTTTTTTTTTTTTCTTATTGTTCTTTATTGAGCCTTGCCATGTATTGGGTTCTGGGTTCTGGGTTCTGGGGACACAGGCTTGACTATGACAGCAAAGTTCCTGTCCTCGTGGAATTCTCCAACAGGGGGTGGATAACAACACAACTAAAACAATGTGTGTGACTGTGTGTATGTGTGTGTGTGTGTGTGTATGACAGAGAGAGTGAGAACTTCAAGTAGTGTTAAATGTAATGAATAAACTAAGACACTAGTGAATTAGTGACTGGGGCTATAATCAAGGAGAAACCTCTGAGGAGGTGACATGGAGCACAGAAATGAATGAGGAAAAGGAGCCAGCCAGATGAAGATCCAGGGAAGCAGAATTTTAGGCAGAGTGAACATCAAGTAAAAAGGCACTGTATGAAAGAATGACTTTCCTCATAGGTAAAGGGGAACAAAACATTCGAGGATATGTCTGCTAGGTTGTTGTTGTTGTTGTTGTTGTTGTTAATCAAGAAAAAAGGGTAAATTGCCATGAAAGTATTCTGAGCAAAAGGCTGACATGATAAAATTTATCTTTTAAAAAATATCCCTTTGTCTAGGATAAGGAAGTTAATGGAAGGGAGGAACTAGGACATTACCTGTGGAAATTTGTGAAGACAACTGAGACCAGCAAAGACTGGTACACTCTGCTGAGGAGGGAGCCCTCTAATGGGTATAACTGATAGTGCAGTTTCTTGGGAGGCAGCAGGGCCGACTTGGACTGAGGGTTGTGAGGTGATGTCCTTGGGGGTCCCAGCTTTCTCTAACATAAGGAACCTGGGCCGAATCAGTGGTTCCCAAATATGGGTATATGTACTGGTGCTGAGCTGATGGTATCAGAATCACCTGGAGGGTTATTGGCAAATACAGACTTGCCCACCCTACTCCAGAATATGAGGATTTAGTAGAGCTACACTGGCCCAAGAATCTGTATTTACATCAGCATTCCTGGAAATTTTCTGTAAGGTTAAATTTGGGAAGCACTGCCTAGGAGACCCTAGTTTTGCTCTAATAACCTGACATTCAATTGTCTTCAGTGATGGGCTGGGGTGGGGGGTGCTTTTCTGAGTGAGCATCACCCAAAAAAGCAACTCAGTATTAACTTTTAGCAATGGAGGTGTTGATTCTTGGAGGTGTTTCAGTTTTCAATGAGGCAAACAGGTCCAGAGAAGAAACATGACTTGCCCAAGATTATACACCAGAGAGTAACAATTCTAGAAATAGAACCAGGTTCCTGATCTCCTTGTATTTAGAAGACACTGCATGTAAAATATGCATTCCTGTTCCTTGCATCTAGTAATCATCTTCCTCACCATTCCCACTCTGGCCCACTATTTCTCTCACATGGAAACCCACTAGGATTTGGACACTATACTCTGTTTTAAGAAGACTCAACTTTGGCTCCATTAATGGGAAGTTGAACTACCCCTTCTAGATCACACAGAAAGGAAGGTAAAGTTGGAGGAGGCTATGGGAAGGGCCTCAGAGCTTTTGGGGTGTTGAAGATAAAATAAATTGCAGGACATGAAGAGTGCAGCTGGCTGACCCACAGAATTCCTGATTCCACATTGTCCATCCTGCCCTCTCTCCAAAATCCTCAGCTTTCTTACAGGAATGAAATCACATCATCAGAGAAGACCTGGGCTCAAAATAATTTGTGTTTGGGATGAGAGAAGGAATGGAGGCATTAATTTAACTAAATGCCTTCAAGGGAGCCCTTCTGTCCCATATTCCTCCCACCCCACCTACCATCCACCTACTGCTTTTTCCCTTCACCACACACACTTCTTTGTTCTTGTAGGGACTCCGGGATCATCTAGTGCATATTTTCTTTAAGACAGACCTCACTGACAAAGTCCAGACCTTGATCATTTGATCATTGCTGGCCTCAGCTTCTCAGGACCACAAGCCCCACTCTAGGCCTGGGATGAAGTTGGGAGTCCTCCTTGAGGTCTACTCCAGGTCCCCACAGCTGCAGCCAAGGCCAGTGGCCTCTGGTTCTGGCTTAGTGTGTTAGAGAGCAGCAAGCTCCCCTCACTGGTTACTGCTTTGATGAGTGTTTAGTTCAAGGCCTACCCTGGGACCCCAGCTCAGCTTCACTATAGAACCTGCTCTCCAGTCTTGGAAACTCCCAGGCTCTCACTCTTTAAGCCACCAGAAGCCCTTGGGCTACAAGACTCTGCCCACTTTCCACAACTTCACTGCCTCTTCAGATCCTCCCTGGGCAACTCAGAGAAAGATTGCTACATAAACTCTTAAGAAAATTTTGGGAAGTAGTAACTTAATAATTATAATGTATTATTCAATCAGTCACAAGTGCTTTTGGAGAAAAAAAGCAAAGTATATCATTTTGAGTACATCTGTTGTTCCTTGGAAGCTATTATTTGTTAATGAATCAGAAATTTTGTTTTTTTGTGTGGCTGAGACTATTTATTCTAATTAAAAGCCATGCCTGCAGCTAAACAAGTGTGCCTTATGTATAAAATGGAAATTTCAGTCCTGCTAAGTGTAATGATCCTAACTTTGCTGGGTAAGTAATCCCCCCAGATGTTACAAGATATATCTGGGAGGAGTGGGTTTGTGAGACAGTGGGATCAAAGTTGTTCTTGCAGGAACACTGTAGCCCACTAGGACGACTGACTGAGGCATCATGCGCAAAAGTCCAGCCCCTGTTCTCTCCTGCCTGGGGCCATGCTGATTCACCACTGCTTATAGAGAAGGAGCACTGGTAGCTGACTGTCCCACTGTTGCTGGCTCAGTCGGCCAGAGAAGACCCAAGGACCTGCAACAGTTTCCCAAGATGCTGGCCCAGGTGGGAAGCTGGGGCTGCAGGAAACAAGGGGTAGGAAAGAGGCAGCTCCTAAAACTGGGAATCCTCCCTGAGGTCTGTTTCCTTGAGAGATTCATTCTCAATTGTTGGGCTCATCTCCTAGGTCCCAAGGCAAAGACGGGGGGGGGGGGGGGGACGGGGGGGAGGGGTAGTGCTAAGAGAGACAGTGGGGGTGAGGGGTAGGCTTGTGGGGGAGCAAGGGAAGAGGAGATAGGTGCCAGCATTTATTAAGGACCACTGTGTGGAGAGATCAGTAACGAGAGAGAATCAGAGGAAGTGAACTGAGAGAGAAGGTGTTACCAACTGAGGGTTTATGGCTTTGTGGCTACATCAAGTGCAAATGGCAGGACATAAAAACTGAAATGGATTTATAATTTACACAGGGTTACTCTGAAACTTAATTTTTCATATGAATGGATTGGCCCTGATCTGTCTCCTCTCAAACTCCAAGTTCCTTTCTGACTGTTACAGTTCCTTTTCCCTAAGTGATTGCCCACTTCTCAGGGCTGTAAGCTGACATCCCACTCCATCCCCCATCACACCCCTTCCAGGACATTTCTTCCTCTTTGGAATTCATCCTAGGACCTTAATTCCCTAATCCCAGTATAAGCAGCCATGTTAATCAGATATCCTTTTACTTGTTAATTACTCACCCTTTCCAGACAGTCCAGGACATTCCCTGGCACAAGGGTTCAGTAAATTAAGGAGCCTGTTAAAGCAAAAGGCGGGTTCTTAAAATTTTCAGTGATTTAGCAAAGGTTAATATTTTAGTTCAAAAGAATTTCAGGCAGTTGCAAACGTGTGTGTGTGTGTGTGTGAGAGAGAGAGAGAGAGAGAGAGAGAGGTGGGGGGGGAACAAGAGATAAAGACTGAGAAAGAGAGATTCTATCCTTGGGTAATAAAAGTCAAAGTGGGATGACCTTGGGCAAGTAGTTCATTCATACAATTGAAATATTGAAAGAGTAATACCCCCTTCATAGGGTTGTTATAAGGCTAACATTAAATAGTGTGGATACATTAAATAGTGTGTATAGAGCCCCTTGGACTTAATTTTCTGTATTTTTCTTTTTCTCTTTTCTTTTCTTTTTCCTTTTTTCTTTCTTTCTTTCTTTCTTTCTTTCTTTCTTTCTTTCTTTCTTTTCTTTCTTCTTGAGAGTTGGAGGAAGTTGATATGAACACAAAATAAGTCTGAATTAAGGTTCTGCAGTTCTAGTTGTTTATCTCTAGTCTAGTTGCAAACAAGGTATAGAAGAAACAGGTGTCAACTAGTAGCCTACTCAGTTTTGTGCCCACCCTCCAGGTCCAAGCTCTCCATGGCATTCTTACCAGAGCTCCCCTAGCAATGGTCTGTGATCTCCTGTGATCTTGTAGCCAGGAAGCTTCTGATCCCACAGACAAGGGCCCTCACCCAGTACAACTGGCTCTGGGTGGGTGGGGCGTTGGTTTTCTCCTGTGTGGGCTGGAAAGCATGCACTACATAGGTGTGGGCAACTAATGCTCCCTGAGGTGAGTGTTAACTAGTGAGGGGCAGATATAAAGAGGTCAGCATTTAGGTTCTTCTCCTTTCCCACTCTACTGTCCTGACATGCAGAAATCCACATTAATGAAAACTGCTACCAAGCAGTAGCTCACTAAATACTGCATCTGCTCACCCTGCTTTCCTGTCTCACTGCACTTTTGTTCATTATTCCTACTTCTCTTAAGGTGCATTCATTAATACATTGGAAGCATATAAGTTTCTCCTTTAGCACTGTTTTTCAAGGACTTTGGATGAAGATGCAACCCGAAGTATTGAATAGCCTGCCAGGAGTAAGCAGAGATCAATCAGAGAAGGCAGTGGGAGGATCTGTCATTGTGTGGGGCTGGACCATCTGAATGCTGTGTCAGGGAGGGCTGGCATGGACTCTGAGGCCTCAACATTGGGAAAGGGGACATAAAAATAACATGATCACACCAGGAGGAGCCAGTGCTGCTGCAACCAAAGATGTCTGGGAGCAGTGGTGGGTGCTGAAGGTAGAAAGTTAGCTTTTGGTTTCCAGAGGAGCTAGTTGCAAGCCATGCTGGGGACTTCAGGCAGGAGCTAGTCTGTGGGCAGTAGAAACCCAGTGCAGTGTGCAGCCTAGGCATCGTCTTTGTCAGACATCATCATCTTGCCGTCAGTGCACACACTCCTCTCATACTTCCCAGGCTCCCCTCATCAGATAGGCCTGGTATCTCAGGGGTCCTGGACTGACCCAATCCCCCTAGAGTAAGGCTTTAAAAATAAAAAATATATTACTATCATGATTTCCCTCACTTTTTATTAAATACTTCTGAGCAAAACTCAAGATTAGCAAAGCAAACACCTTTGTCCTTTTGGCATCTTTGGGGAGTAATTAACTCCATTTTGGCTGCTGTTCTCAGTTATTGCTATATTTTAAGGTTCTCCTGGATCCCTGATCATAGAAGTGACTCCATCTGGACAGAATGCCCCCCTCCTCACTGGCTGCTGAGAAGCCTCCTTGACTGGATTTCCAATGCAACTGGCTGGGTCTGCAGTAGATGGGGACTCCTGTTCCTGGTGCTGTGACAAAAGCTAAACATGGCCCACTGATCCTCCCTTCCAGGCCTGTGTTGCCCTGTGTAACCTCTGCCCTCCTAATGTCCTCTACTTTCCTGCCCCAACTGAATCACTATATCTATCCTCTGAGGAGTCGCCATACAACTATGAGGAACCTAAAAACACAATTTTGTATGCACAGAATAGGAGTAAGTGTGTAACTCACTTTCTCCAGTCCTTCAAGGGTCCAGTATGGGTGTGTGCATGTTTGTATGTATACACAGGTATGCTGCTCCATGCACATGTATACGCATGTGTGAATGTGTGCCTGTGAGTGTATGTATATGTGAATGTGTGTGCACCACTTCTTCTAGATTAATTAATTAATTCATTTATTATTATTTATTTATACCTCTTTAAATGTCCCTGTGATTTGAGCTGCTCCACCCTCTTTCCATCCCAGTCCCCATCCCTGAAATGACACCATGAGACCACTGGACTTAAGTGCACATTCTCACCATTCTCCAGGGCAGATGCCCTTGCATCCTATCCAGTTCTTACTCTCTTGCATATGGACACTACCCAAGGTTATCCAAGCTTCAGGTTCTGAGGGGACAGTCCTGACCAGAACTACATCTACTTCTGGCATGAATTACAAGTTTGGGAGGTTCCCCAAACCACCCTCATTTTTGATATTTTGCTAAAAGGAACTCAGTGAAAATTGCTGTAGTTATAAAGATCGTTTATCTCAGGGTTAGGACATGAATTAAAAGCAGCAAAGAGCCATATAGGACATTGTTCAGGAGCAGTTCCAGTCTTCCTCTCCCTGTGGACTCTGGGCTGGCATTGTCAACCACCAGCATGATGTAGATAATATACACAGTATGATGCTGACCAGGCAAACTCACCAGAGTCTTTGTGTTCAGAGTTTTGTTAGGGCTAAGTTACATGCTGCCTGTGTGGCTGATCTTTAGTCTCTTGCCCTCTCAGAGGTCAGGCTGACATTAGTTTACTAGTTCCTCTGGAGGGGTGGCACCAATACCATGTGCTAAATCATAGTCATGCTGTGTGAACAGTCCCATCACAAATTGCATTGTTAGAATGTTAATGGACAAAGCCCTCAGGTAAACACAATGTCCTGTCAAGCAGGATAATCCAGGGGCCTGAGGTCACCTCCTAGTAGCTGAGAACAAAGGCCATACTTCTTCTCTTTGGGTAAGGTTAATTCTCTACACAGACCCCTATCATCAGTCCCTGTTTTTGTTTGAAATTTGAGGATTGAGAGGAGTAAACAGCCTCTCTTCAAGTGCCAGGTGATTGAATGCTGCCCCTCAGAGCTGGGTGGCCCATCCCAGCCAAGTAGGAGGACTCTGGTCCTCAATGCAGTGAACTTCTGTTATGAAATAGCCATCCCAGTTTGAAAAGCTTTCAAGTTAGGTCACTTTCTGGTATTTTGTTTTGTTTTGTTTTTCTCCCATAATTAAGTTAACCTGTAGCAGGGAAAGCACTGGGTGGCAGCTAGTAGAAGAGGCCATCTGCCCACAGATTTTCCACAGTCCTTGAAGAAGAGTGATCCTGAGGTAAAAA
Source organism: Puma concolor (assembly GCF_028749965.1). Taxonomy (NCBI): domain Eukaryota; kingdom Metazoa; phylum Chordata; class Mammalia; order Carnivora; family Felidae; genus Puma; species Puma concolor. The sequence goes on from NC_141676.1 coordinate 84,633,523, forward strand.
CAAAATTACAGCTAGCAACCTAAAATGGTGTCACACTGAGATACCTTCTTTCATGGTGTGCATGACCCCGCAGGCTGTGGACAACTGGGTGTGTTCCACAGGGGCTCTTCCATGAGAGTGATGAGGATAAGTGCAACTCCTAGTTCAGGGAACATTTATTTCTTGTTCTTCCAAGGGTGTGTGCATATGTGTGCATGCCGTCTCATTCTGCCCTGCCAGCTACCATTTTCATATTTTTAAAATTAATTTTAGAGTTTAACTCCAGTATAGTTAACATACAGTGTAATCTTAGTTTCAGATATACAATATAGAGATTTAACAATTCTATACGTCACTCAGTGCTCATCTTGCTGAGTGCACTCCTTAATCCCCATCACTTATTTAACCCATCCCTCCATGGCTTCCCCCTGGTAACCATCAGTTTGTTCTCTATGATTAAGCTTCTGGTTTTTGGTTTGATATTCTCTCCTTTTTTCCCCTCTTTGTTTTGTGTTTTGTTTTTTTCTAAATTCCACATATGAGTGAAATTATGTGATATTTGTGTTTCTCTGACTGACTTAATTTGATTAGTATTATGCTTTCTAGCTCCATCTATGTTATTGCAAATGGCAAGATTTTATTCATTTTTATGGGTAAATAGTATTCCATTGAAAATATATACTGCTTCTTCTTTGTCTATTCATCTATTAATGGATACTTGGGCTGCTTCCATAATTTGGTTATTGTAAATGATGATAGAGTAAACGTAGGGGTGAATATATCCCTTAGAATTAGTGTTTTTGTATTTTTTATGTAAATGTAATTTTTATGTAAATATTTTTTATGTAAATTACTGGATCATATGGCTGTTCCTTTTTAAAATTTTTGAGGAAACTCCATGCTTTTTCCACAGTTTCTGCACCAATTTGTATTCCCATCAACAGTGCACTAGGGTTCCTATTTCTCCACTTCCTCTACATTTGATGTTTCTTGTGGTTTTTATTTTAGCTTATCTGACAGATCTGAGATGAGATCTCATTGTGGTTTTGATTTGCATTTCGCTGATGATGAGTGATGCTCAGCATCTTCTCATGTGTCTCTTGGCCTTCTGGATGTCTTCATTGGAGAAACATCTGTTCATGTCTTTTGTCAATTTTTTATTTGTATTTTTGTTTTTTATTTGTATTTTTTAATTTTTTTTTTTGGGTGTTGAGTTGTATAGGTCCTTTATATATTTTGGATACTAACCCCCATTGACTATGTCATTTACAAATATCTTCTCCCATTCTGTAGATTGTCTTTTAGTTTCATTGATTGTTCCTTTCACTGTGTGGAAGCTTTTTGTTTTGATGTAGTCATAATAGTTTATTTTTGCTTTCACTTTCCTTGCCTCAGGGGACATAGATAGAAAAAAAGTTGCTATGTCTGATGTTGAAGAAAAAAAAAGTGCCTGTGCTCTCTTCTAGGATTTATATAGTTTCAGGTCTCAAATTTAGGTCCTCAATTTATTTTGAATTTATCTTTGTGTATTGTGGAAGCCAGTGGCCCAGTTTCTTTTAAAAAATAATGTTTTCATTTATTTTTGAAAGAGACAGAGTGCAATCAGGGAAGGGCAGAAGGAGGGAGACACAGGATCTGAGGCAGGCTCCAGGCTCTGAACTGTCAGTACAGAACCTGATGCAGGGCTTGAACCCATGAACCATGACTTCATGACATGAGTGAAAGTCGGACCCTTAACTGACTGAGTCACCCAGGCACCTCAGTTTCATTGTTTTAATGCTTATTTATATATTTTGAGAGAGAGAAAGCACACACACACAAGCTGGGGAGGGACAGAGAGAGAGGGAGAGTGAGAGTCCCAAGAAGTCTCTGTGCTGTCAGTGCAGAGTCTGATACTGGGCTTGATCCCTCAGATTGTGAGATCATGACCTGAGCCAAAATTGAATGTTGGAAACTTAATAATTGAGCTACCCAGGCACCCCCATTTTTTGCATGTAACCATTCAGTTCTCTAAACACCATTTGTTGAATAGGCTGTCTTTTTTCCAATGCATATCCTTTACTTCTTTCTCAAAAATGAATTGACCATATAAATGTGGATTTGTTGCTGGGCTTTCCATTCTGTTCCATTGATCTATGTGCCTATTTCTGTGCTATTATCATACTGTTTTGATGACTACATTGTTGTAGTGTAATGTGAATTGAGTGTGATACCTCCAGCTTTGTTTTTCTTTCACAAGATTATTTTGGCTATTCAGAATCTCTTGTGGTTTCACATAAATTTTGAGATTATTTGTTCTAGTTCTCTGAAAAACTGCTGGTATTTTGAGAGAGATTACATTAAATGTGTAGATTTTTGGGGGTATTATAGACATTTGAACAATATTTGTTTTTCCCATCCATTAGCATGAAATGTCTTTCCATTTATTTGTGTCCTCTTCAGTGTCTTTCCTCAATATTTTATAGTTTTCAGAGTACCAGTCTTTCATATCTTTGGTTAAGTTTATGCCTAGCTATCTTAATATCTTTGGCACAATTATAAATAGGATTTATTTCTTAATTTCTATTTATGTTGCTTTATTATTAGTGTATAAAAATGCCATAGATTTATGTACATAGATTTTGTATTCTGCACCCTTACTGTATTCATTTATCAGTTCTAATAGTTTTTCAGTGAAGTCTTTAGAATTGTTCTACATAGTATCATGTCATCTGCAAATAGTGAAAGTATGACTTCTTCTTTACCAACGTGGATGCATTTTATTCCTTCTTCTTGTCTGATTTCTGTGGCTGGAATTCCAGTACTATGTTAAATAATAGTGGTGAGAGTGGACATCCCTGTCTTCTTCTCAACCTTAGAGGAAATTCTCTCAGCTTTTTACCATTGAGTATGGTGTTAACTGTAGGTTTTTCACAGATGGCCTTTATTATATTGAGGTATGTTCCCTCTAATCCTACTTTGTTGAAGGTTTTTATCCTGAATTAATGTTGCGCTTTGTCAAATGATTTTTATACATCTATTGAAATGATCATACAAATTTTATCCCTTCTTTTATTGATGTGAACTATCACATTGAATGACTTGTGAATATTGAACCACTCTTGCATCTCAGTGATAAATCCCACATGATTATGGTAAATGAATTTTTTAAATGTATTGCTGGGTTTGGCTTGCTAGTACTTTGTTGAGGATTTTTGGATCTATGTTCATCTGAGATATTGCCTGTAGTTTTTTGTTTGTTTGATTTATTTATTTATTTTTGGAATGTCTTTATCTAACTTTGGTATCAGGATAATGCTGGGTTCAAAGAATAAATTAGGAAGATTTTTTCCTTTTTAATTTTTTTTGAATTGTTTGAGAATAATAGATATTAACTCTTCTTTAAATGTTTGATAGGGGTGCCTGGGTGGCTCAGTCAGTTGAGCATCTGACTTCAGCTCAGGTCATGATCTCATGGCTCATAAGTTTGAGCCCTGGGTCAGGCTCTGTGCTGACAGCTCAGAGCCTGGAGCCTGCTTTGGATTCTGTGTCTCCCTCTCTCTCTCTGCCATCCCCCAAAGTGCACTCTCTCTCTCAAAATATAAATAAACATTAAAAAAAATTTTTTTTTAATGTTTGATAGAATTTAACTGTGAAGCCATCAGGCCCTGGACTTTTGTTTGTTACTAGTCTTTAACCTACTGATTCAATTTAATTGTTGCATTCAGTATGTTTAAATTTTCTATTTCTTACTGTTTCAGCTTTTGTAAGCTATATGTTTCTAGGAATTTATCCATTTCTTCTAGTTTGTCTAGTTTTTCGGCACATAAAAACAGCATTTTTCACATAGCTAGAACAAATAATCCTTTAGGATTATTTAAGTTTACTTTGTATGGAACCACAAAAGTCCCACAAATAGTAAAAGCAATCTTGTAAACAAAACAAAACAAAACAAAACAAAACAAAACACAAAGTTGGAGGCACTGCATTTCTGGAATTCAAGTTATACTACAAAGCTGCAGTGATCAAAACAGTATGGTACTGGCACAAAAATAGACACATATGCCAGTAGAACAACAACAAAAAACTCAGAAATGAACCCACAACTATATGGTCAATTAATATTCAACAAAGCAGAAAAGAATATCCAATGGGAAAAAGGCAGTCTCTTCAACAAATGGTGTTGGGAAAACTGGACAGCAACATAGAAAGAACAAAATGAAAACTTTTTTATAACATACACAAAAATAAATTCAAAACAGATTAAAGACCTAAATGTGAGGCCTGAAACCATCAAAATTCTAGAGAAGAATGCAGGCAGTGACCTCTTTGACATTGGCCTTAGCAATTTCTTTTTAGATTTGTCTCCTGAAAGAAGGGAAACAAAAGCAAAAATAAACTATTGGGACTTCACCAAAAAAACAAACAAAAAAAAAGCTTCTGCTCAGCAAAGGAAACAATCAAAACACAGAAATCAACCTAAGGATTGGGAAAAGATATTTGAAAAGGACATATCTAATAAAGGGTTAGTATCCAAAATATATTAAAAAAAACTTATACAGCTCAACACCCCAAAACAAATACTCCAATTAGAAAATGGGCAGGAGACATGAATAGTCATTTTCCAACAGACACATGGAAAAATGTTCATCACTGATAATCAGGGAAATACAAATCAAAACTACAATGAGATATCACTTCTCACATGTCAGAATGGCTAAAATTAATAACACAAGAAATAACAGGTATTGAGGAGAACACTCCTTTTACACTGTCGGTGGGAGTACAAACTGGTGCAGCCACTGTGGAGAACAGTATGGAGGCTTCTCAAAAACAGAAAAATACAACTACCTTATGTTCCAGCAATTGCTGTACTAGGTATTTATGCAAAGAATACAAACATACTCATTCAAAGGGATTCATGCACCCCTATGTTTGTAGCAGCATTATTGACAATAGCCAAATTATGGAAACAGCCCAGGTGTACGTCCATTAACTGATGATTGGATAAAGATGTGTGTGTGTGTGTGTGTGTGTGTGTGTGTGTAATGGGATATTACTCAGTCATGAAAAGAATGAAATATTGCCATTTGCTCTCTGATGGAGCTAGAGAGTATTAAATATACTGTATCATTTATCTTTAATCCAAACTTTGTGTCGTATTTTAGAAGTACCCAAGTGCCGTGGCCCCTGCTATCTTTCCAGCCTTTTCTCACACCACTGTCTCCACTGCCCAGTCTAGCCACAAACCCTCTTTCAGTTGCTTGAATACCTCATGTCTCCATCTTCACTTGTGGTTCTCACACATGCCTTTCTTTTGGTCAGAAATGCTCTCCATTACAGTTTTCACCTGTCTCTTACTACAGACCATCTGATATAGTGAGATGTCCCACTATCACTGTTCTCCACAGTACCTCCCACTATTCACAATTAGTTATCTGTCCATTCACTTACACTTTGGATCTTCCACTAAACTTTGCCTTCCATGAGGGAAAGGGCCAGTTTAGTCATCACTATAATACCAAAATTGTGGGTATATAAAAGATACTCAGTGAAGAGTTGTTGATGAAGGAATAAATATCATCTCAATTATACAGAAACCTACCTATATAGTGTAGCAGAGGGGACAAGGGCCCACATATGGGAGATTTGGTTTCAAATCCTATCACAGGCCTTAATTCACTATGTGACCTTGAGCCAACTACTGTACCTCTCTCAGACCTACTTCGTCACCTGTATGAAAGAAAATTTAAACAGGGTATCATAATAGCACTGATTTCTCTAAATATAAAAAGGATCCTCTTCCACGATATCTGTGGGAGAAACTTGGTGAGTTCTTGGTGTGTTTTCTTACTTGTTTTCTCTTCTTTGGCTTAGAACTTGGAGTTCTGTGATGGAGATACTATGGTATGTAAAGTTGTAATTCTTGGATTTAGTAATTTATGTTTAATTTTAGTAATATATGTTTAAACCAGTTTGTTTATTGGACCTTCCAACTCCATAGCATCCTCATCAGCCTCATCAGTCCCCTGCTCACTACAATTTCAAGACCCCAAAGTCACAACCAGAGAATTCAGCATTCATTTCTCTTACACTCAGTTCACTCTAGACCATATTTTACATCCATATAGTCAAGTTCCAGTGGTACATGGCCCAGTTAAGGGACACATAGGAACAAAGAGGTACATTCACTGTGTTACTCAGAGTCCCTGGGACAGAAACATTACTTTTCACAAAAGAACACCATCCTACACCAAGGAAGCTTCCATTCCTTGGTATTTATTTCGAGTTTTATAAGAAAAGGTAGTCTCATCCTTTATGTCCAAGTTAGCTTCATAAAAATGATTCAAAAACTGTGGTTTACAAAAGATGTTTACATTATTTTGAGACTGAACATATCAGAATACTTAACAAGGTCATGTAATCTCTCACAGACCTATAGGTACTATATAGGTACCTATAGGTACTTGTCTCTCTCACAACAAGTGCCTGGAAGATGTGTAGATCTGTATCACCCCATTGTGACTCAGTTTATATTCTGAACCTTTATCCTTTGGTTGGGTTTTCTAAGAGACCATGAGAAAACCTGGTCAGGCTAAGATTCATTTAATCTTAATTTTTTTAATGTTTATTTATTTTTGACAGAGAGAGAGAGAGAGAGAGAGAGAGAGAGAAACTGAGCATGAGAGGGGGAAGGGAGGGAGAGAGGGAGACACAGAATATGAAGCAGGCTCCAGGCTCTGAGCTGTCAGCACAGAACCCAACACGGGGCTCAAACCCATGAACTGTGAGATCATGACCTGAGCTCAAGTTAGACGCTTAACCAACTGAACCATCCAGGCACCCCAAGATTCATCTATATTAATTACACCCACCTGAATATGAATTTTGGTAGATTGACTAAGAATGTCCAGAAACCTGAGAACAAGAGGCAAAGGCCCCAGATGATAAAAGAGTGAAAAGGAGAGTTGAAGGAAGGTAGTTTCCATGGAGGATGATCACCACAGTCTCACCTGTAGCATCATCAGTCTGCCATTGCACAACTTATCTTTGCATGCTGGCTGCATCAAGGTGCCCAGAGCCCCTGTGTGGGCAGAGAGCAGAAGGTTCAGGCTTTATACTTATTCCTCATCTTCTAGCTGACAGGAAAGAGCTGCACAGGAGTAAAATGATTTCAGGGTCTTCTTTACTCACCTTCCCTAAATTTCTATCAATAGCCAACCAAATTCCTGGAAATATTCTCTCTTCAATTATCCACTGAGAGCCTGGGGTCCCTAGCAAAGTGATAGTGTCTCTACAGGAGCTCAGAATAAGCTAATCCTGTCTCTGAGTGGGGGAATCATTAAGCAGGCTGTTAGAAGGCTTTCTGAGAAGCCTCCAGAGCCATGTTTAGAATGGATGGATGGCAGTGAAGATTGAATATAGGAAAACAGGATGTCAACTTGAAACCATGCCTGCTATAACCAGAGTGCGGTCATCTTTCCAGCAACTAAATCATTCCCAGGTGTCATGCCACAATGCATTATACAGGGCTTCAGATCATCACTTTTTATCCCTTCTTTCTCTAGTTCCTTTTACTACTTCTCCCCTACCCATAAAGAAGGAAGGGGTGAGTTCATTGCACAGATGGCTGGATGAATGCCTGACTGTATTCTGGTGCAGTTTTATGAAAGGTTATGGGCCTTGAAGTGTTCCTTTAATGTGATCAAGTGGAGGGATGTTCCTGGACACCCACCTCAAAGAATGAACTGTCATCAGTAATTGTGGAACCCCATCATACAGCTTTCTCCAGTCTCATCTAACTCTACCTGTTATCCAACCAAGATCAGAAGGAAACAAGGTGTGGGATTCACTTGTACTTCCCTTTTATTGACATTCTCACCCCATTTACCTAGCCTGAAGATCAACTAGGAATCATTTAGAGCCTGTCCACTCTCCTCGATGAGGTATCTTCTTCCACAAGTAAAATAGAGACAATTTTCCTTGAGAAGCTTTGAGAACTTTTCCAAGCCTCATTCAGCTGTGTGAGTTTAGGCTGGGCTTGTTGATTTCAGCAGAGTCTACTGGGCCCCAGCTACTGGAGTGGAGCTTTCCTTCTACACTGTGAAGAAAGCAGTCCCTTAATGAGCACCCTGTCATTACAACTGTTCACTGACATGAACTCAGATTTAAGCACTTCCCAGGAGGGAGCCATGTCTCTTGTCTTACTTGGGTGTTACCCCCTCCACTGCTAGTAGACCTCTTCCTCACCATTCACTCTACCCTGGGGAGTCAGGTGCAGGGAGGGCAGGAAGCTAATTATAATCATGGAAACTGTGTCTAGAAGTAACAAAGACGATACAACTATACACAACAAAGACAACACAACAAAGACAACACAAAACTATAGTGTATATGGAAGTCAGGCAAGAGACACAGGTTGATATATATATATATATATATATATATATATATATCACAGCATATATATATGTACATATATATACATATACATATATATGTACATAAATGTACATAAAACTACCAACTTGAATATTTACTTATATCTCCTAGAATTCTACTTCTCTGGCCCCAAGTGTGAACATATGATGCAGTGGTGAAATGTAAATGGGATTCTGGGAAGGATTGTTTTTCTTCCTAAAATAGTTGATATTTTTGTTCCCATCTGCTTTTCTTCTTTAAACATGGATAAAATGTTGCAGATACATCTACGAACCTGTGAACAAAATTTATGGAAATTTAGTTTGATGACATGAAACTAATTCCAAGATGACAATCTGACAGTTGTTTAATTCCATAAGGATACTGTATATGAAAATGATATTTAAACTATGATGTGACATTAAATGTGGGGTGTGGCAGTTAATGATATTATTAGTATGATTCCATTCTAAATCAATTTGAGGATATCACATAATATTTAGTGTGGTTGGAAGAAATAAATATAGTTCTTTCCATTATATTTGAGTTGGTATCTGTGATCAAGTCAGCACTAGGACCTACATCTATTAATTCCCGATGTAATGTGGTTTTCCTGGAGAAATGAATTAGATGATAAGATTGCAGCAGGCAGATATAAAATATGAAATCATCTATGAGAGAATACACTTATAAAGAACAACATGTGTAGTTTCAGAATCAATCCAGTAAAATCAAAGTGAAGTTTTAAGAAAAGTAGGGAATGAAATTTGTCACCTGAAGACTTAAAATTCCTCCTGCATCTCCTCCATCATCCCAACACTGCCTCCCACCCTTCTCTTCACCACCTCTAAAACACACAAGGACTCCCATCTTCACTCCTCAACCACCTCCATCACCCCAACACTGACAAACACCACCTCACTTCCAAAACCCCATCAACATAGCCCCACCTCCCACATACTACCCTCTACCACTATCACCATAAACCTGCCCATCATCTCCTCTGTTCCACCAAATCATTACATCAAACTCATTTCCCACAGCCTCCCTTCAAACACCTCCATCTACTAAGACTCCCACTTCTTTCCATGCATCACTTCCATCATGCCACTACTCCCCCACCTCTTCCACTTCACCACCTTTAACAGTCCATCCTCACCTCCTTCTATGTCTATCACAACCCTGCATTCATGTCTCCCCCTCATCACACCACCATAGCTTCCACCTTCATCCCTAGCATTATCATCACACCGATTTAGACTCCCATCTCCTCCCCTTGAGTAGCACCATCCGCTAATACTTCCTCTCCCCTTCTCCCCTCCACTACTTCCATCACACTAATACACCTCTCACTGCTATACCTTCATTATTGGAAGCACCTCAACTCTCAATTTCACATCCTTTTCTCTTTCAGACCAGACCAGTCTATCTGAACATCACCACACCACCCCATCTCCACATCCTCCCCTTCTCCACTTCCAATATTCCAAATCTACCTTCTACTGCCTCTTGTCCACTATTTCTACCACACAAAACCTGATTTTCACCTCCCTCCCTTCACAAACTCCATCATAGCAGCCTGCTTCCTACTTTCTCCCCTGTACTATTGCATCATGCCTAACCAGCTTCTCACCTCCTTTCTTCCACCATCATTATCACACCAACACTGACTCCAACCTCCTCCTCTAAAGATACCATCATAACAATCTTGCATCCCATTTCCTACCTTCTGCCATATCCATCACATCAAAACAGGCTTTCATTTCTTACCCTCCATATCTATCACACCAAATCTAGCTCCAATCATCTCACTTCCACATCCTCTATCATACCAAACTACTTGCCTTTTTCTTCCTTCCAACATCCATTACACTAGACTTATTTTAAAATAAGCTTTACACCCAATGTGGGGCTTGAACTCATGACCCTGAGATCAAGAGTTTCATTCTCTGCCAACAGAGCCAGCCAGGTGCTTCACATTCATCATACTCACATCTCCCTACTACCACTCCCATCACACCAACACTGATTTACATCTAATCTCTTCTACATACACAAACAACCTACCTTCTATCTTATGCCCTCCACCAATTCATTATAAGAACACTGTTTCCCATTTCTTCTCTTTCTGCCCTCCTAAATACAAACATCAGCTGTCTGCTCCACTGCACCATTACTATCACTCTAAACCTGGATTAGGAGGTGTGAATCAGAGTGAGCATGATGGAGGTAGACCACAAGAAGAGATGGAGGATTGCTGATTTGATGGAAGCCATGGAATGCAGGGGGTAGGAGTAAGAATTGATGTGATAGACCGGTGGAATGATGAGCTGTGGAATGTGGGATTTGTGTAATAAAGGCCATTTAGGGGAGGAGGAAGATGGCGGCGTAGGAGGACGCTGGGCTCACCGCGCGTCCTGCTGATCACTTAGATTCCACCTACACCTGCCTAAATAACCCAGAAAACCACCAGAGGATTAGCAGAACGGAGTCGCCGGAGCCAAGCGCAGACGAGAGGCCCACGGAAGAGGGCAGGAAGGGTGCCGAGGCGGTGCGCGCTCCACGGACTGGCGGGAGGGAGCCGGGGCGGAGGGGCGGCTCGCCGGCCAAGCAGAGCCCCCGAGTCTGGCTTGCAAAAAGCGGAGGGGCCTGACGGACTGTGTTCCGACAGCAAGCGCGACTTAGCGTCTGGGAAGTCATAAGTTAACAGCTCTGCTCAGAAAGCGGGAAGGCTGGAGGACAAAGGGAAGGAGAGCTGCTGAGCCCCCGGACGACAGAGCTCAGTTTGGTGGGGAACAAAGGAGGTCGCCAGCGCCATCTTCCCCGCCCATCCCCCAGCCAAAATCCCAAAGAGAACCAGTTCCTGCCAGGGAACTTGCTCCCTCCGCGCAAACACCCAACTCTGCGCTTCTGCGGAGCCAAACCTCCGGCAGCGGATCTGACTCCCTCTTGCTGCCACAGGGCCCCTCCTGAAGTGGATCACCTAAGGAGAAGCAAGCTAAGCCTGCCCCTCCTGCCCCTGTGCACCTTGCCTACCCACCCCAGCTAAGACGCCAGATCCCCAGCATCACAAGCCTGGCAGTGTGCAAGTAGCCCAGACAGACCACCCCACCCCACAGTGAATCCCGCCCCTAGGAGAGGGGAAGAGAAGGCACGCACCAGTCTGACTGTGGCCCCAGCGGTGGACTGGGGGCAGACATCAGGTCTGACTGCGGCTCCGCCCACCAACTCCAGTTATACACCACAGCACAGGGGAAGTGCCCTGCAGGTCCTCACCACGCCAGGGACTATCCAAAATGACCAAGCGGAAGAATTCCCCTCAGAAGAATCTCCAGGAAATAACAACAGCTAATGAGCTGATCAAAAAGGATTTAAATAATATAACAGAAAGTGAATTTAGAATAATAGTCATAAAATTAATCGCTGGGCTTGAAAACAGTATAGCTGACAGCAGAGAATCTCTTGCTACAGAGATCAAGGGACTAAGGAACAGTCACGAGGAGCTGAAAAACGCTTTAAACGAAATGCATAACAAAATGGAAACCACCACGGCTTGGATTGAAGAGGCAGAGGAGAGAATAGGTGAACTAGAAGATAAAGTTATGGAAAAAGAGGAAGCTGAGAAAAAGAGGGATAAAAAAATCCAGGAATATGAGGGGAAAATTAGAGAACTAAGTGATACACTAAAAAGAAATAATATACGCATAATTGGTATCCAGGAGAAGAAGAGAGAGGGAAAGGTGCTGAAGGGGTACTTGAAGAAATAATAGCTGAGAACTTCCCTGAAGTGGGGAAGGAAAAAGGCATTGAAATCCAAGAGGCACAGAGAACTCCCTTCAGACGTAACTTGAATCGATCTTCTGCACGACATATCATAGTGAAACTGGCAAAATACAAGGATAAAGAGAAAATTCTGAAAGCAGCAAGGGGTAAACGTGCCCTCACATATAAAGGGAGACCTATAAGACTCGTGACTGATCTCTCTTTTGAAACTTGGCAGGCCAGAAAGAATTGGCACGAGATTTTCAGTGTGCTAGACAGAAAAAATATGCAGCCGAGAATCCTTTATCCAGCAAGTCTGTCATTTAGAATCGAAGGAGAGATAAAGGTCTTCCCAAACAAACAAAAACTGAAGGAATTTGTCACCACTAAACCAGCCCTACAAGAGATCCTAAGGGGGACCCTGTGAGACAAAGTACCAGAGACATCACTACAAGCATAAAACATACAGACATCACAATGACTCTAAACCCATATCTTTCTATAATAACACTGAATGTAAATGGACTAAATGCGCCAACCAAAAGACATAGGGTATCAGAATGGATAAAAAAACAAGACCCATCTATTTGCTGTCTACAAGAGACTCATTTTAGACCTGAGGACACCTTTAGATTGAGAGTGAGGGGATGGAGAACTATTTATCATGCTACTGGAAGCCAAAAGAAAGCTGGAGTAGCCATCCTTATATCAGACAAACTAGACTTTAAATTAAAGGCTGTAACAAGAGATGAAGAAGGACATTATATAATAGTGACAGGGTCTATCCATCAGGAAGAGCTAACAATTATAAATGTCTATGCGCCGAATACCGGAGCGCCCAAATATATAAAACAATTACTCATAAACACAAGCAACCTTATTGATAAGAATGTGGTAATTGCAGGGGACTTTAACACCCCACTTACAGAAATGGATAGATCATCTAGACACACGATCAATAAAGAAACAAGGGCCCTGAATGAGACATTGGATCAGATGGACTTGACAGATATATTTAGAACTCTGCATCCCAAAGCAACAGAATATACTTTCTTCTCGAGTGCACATGGAACATTCTCCAAGATAGATCATATACTGGGTCACAAAACAGCCCTTCATAAGTTTACAAGAATTGAAATCATACCATGCATACTTTCAGACCACAACGCTATGAAGCTTGAAATCAACCACAGAAAAAAGTCTGGAAAACCTCCAAAAGCATGGAGGTTAAAGAACACCCTACTAACGAATGAGTGGGTCAACCAGGCAATTAGAGAAGAAATTAAAAAATATATGGAAACAAACGAAAATGAAAATACAACAATCCAAACGCTTTGGGACGCAGCGAAGGCAGTCCTGAGAGGAAAATACATTGCAATCCAGGCCTATCTCAAGAAACAAGAAAAATCCCAAATACAAAATCTAACAGCACACCTAAAGGAACTAGAAGCAGAACAGCAAAGGCAGCCTAAACCCAGCAGAAGAAGAGAAATAATAAAGATCAGAGCAGAAATAAACAATATAGAATCTAAAAAAACTGTAGAGCAGATCAATGAAACCAAGAGTTGGTTTTGAAAAAATAAACAAAATTGACAAACCTCTAGCCAGGCTTCTCAAAAAGAAAAGGGAGATGACCCAAATAGATAAAATCATGAATGAAAATGGAATTATTACAACCAATCCCTCAGAGATACAAACAATTATCAGGAAATACTATGAAAAATTATATGCCAACAAATTGGACAACCTAGAAGAAATGGACAAATTCCTGAACACCCACACTCTTCCAAAACTCAATCAGGAGGAAATAGAAAGCTTGAACAGACCCATCACCAGCGAAGAAATTGAATCGGTTATCAAAAATCTCCCAACAAATAAGAGTCCAGGACCAGATGGCTTCCCAGGGGAGTTCTACCAGACGTTTAAAGCAGAGATAATACCTATCCTTCTCAAGCTATTCCAAGAAATAGAAAGGGAAGGAAAACTTCCAGACTCATTCTATGAAGCCAGGATTACTTTGATTCCTAAACCAGACAGAGACCCAGTAAAAAAAGAGAACTACCGGCCAATATCCCTAATGAATATGGATGCAAAAATTCTCAATAAGATACTAGCAAATCGAATTCAACGGCATATAAAAAGAATTATTCACCATGATCAAGTGGGATTCATTCCTGGGATGCAGGGCTGGTTCAACATTCGCAAATCAATCAACGTGATACATCACATTAACAAAAAAAAAGAGAAAAACCATATGATCCTGTCAATCGATGCAGAAAAGGCCTTTGACAAAATCCAGCACCCTTTCTTAATAAAAACTCTTGAGAAAGTCGGGATAGAAGGAACATACTTAAAGATCATAAAAGCCATTTATGAAAAGCCCACAGCTAACATCATCCTCAACGGGGAAAAACTGAGAGCTTTTTCCCTGAGATCAGGAACACGACAGGGATGCCCACTCTCACCGCTGTTGTTTAACATAGTGCTGGAAGTTCTAGCATCAGCAATCAGACAACAAAAGGAAATCAAAGGCGTCAAAATTGGCAAAGATGAAGTCAAGCTTTCGCTCTTTGCAGATGACATGATATTATACATGGAAAATCCGATAGACTCCACCAAAAGTCTGCTAGAACTGATACATGAATTCAGCAAAGTTGCAGGATACAAAATCAATGTACAGAAATCAGTTGCATTCTTATACACTAACAATGAAGCAACAGAAAGACAAATAAAGAAACTGATCCCATTCACAATTGCACCAAGAAGCATAAAATACCTAGGAATCAATCTAACCAAAGATGTAAAGGATCTGTATGCTGAAAACTATAGAAAGCTTATGAAGGTAATTGAAGAAGATTTAAAGAAATGGAAAGACATTCCCTGCTCATGGATTGGAAGAATAAATATTGTCAAAATGTCAATACTACCCAAAGCTATCTACACATTCAATGCAATCCCAATCAAAATTGCACCAGCATTCTTCTCGAAACTAGAACAAGCAATCCTAAAATTCCTATGGAACCACAAAAGGCCCCGAATAGCCAAAGTAATTTTGAAGAAGAAGACCAAAGCAGGAGGCATCACAATCCCAGACTCTAGCCTCTACTACAAAGCTGTCATCATCAAGACAGCATGGTATTGGCACAAAAACAGACACATAGACCAATGGAATAGAATATAAACCCCGGAACTAGACCCACAAACGTACGGCCAACTCATCTTTGACAAAGCAGGAAAGAACATCCAATGGAAAAAAGACAGTCTCTTCAACAAATGGTGCTGGGAGAACTGGACAGCAACATGCAGAAGGTTGAAACTAGACCACTTTCTCACACCATTCACAAAAATAAACTCAAAATGGATAAAGGACCTGAATGTGAGACAGGAAACCATCAAAACCTTAGAGGAGAAAGCAGGAAAAGACCTTTCTGACCTCAGCCGTAGCAATCTCTTACTCGACACATCCCCAAAGGCAAGGGAATTAAAAGCAAAAGTGAATTACTGGGACCTTATGAAGATAAAAAGCTTCTGCACAGCAAAGGAAACAACCAACAAAACTAAAAGGCAACCAACGGAATGGGAAAAGATATTTGCAAATGACATATCGGACAAAGGGCTAGTATCCAAAATCTATAAAGAGCTCACCAAACTCCACACCCGAAAAGCAAATAACCCAGTGAAGAAATGGGCAGAAAACATGAATAGACACTTCTCTAAAGAAGACATCCAGATGGCCAACAGGCACATGAAAAGATGTTCAGCGTCGCTCCTTATCAGGGAAATACAAATCAAAACCACACTCAGATATCACCTCACGCCAGTCAGAGTGGCCAAAATGAACAAATCAGGAGACTATAGATGCTGGAGAGGATGTGGAGAAACGGGAACCCTCTTGCACTGTTGGTGGGAATGCAAATTGGTGCAGCCGCTCTGGAAAGCAGTGTGGAGGTTCCTCAGAAAATTAAAAATAGACCTACCCTATGACCCAGCAATAGCACTGCTAGGAATTTATCCAAGGGACACAGGAGTACTGATGCATAGGGGCACTTGTACCCCAATGTTTATAGCAGCACTCTCAACAATAGCCAAATTATGGAAAGAGCCTAAATGTCCATCAACTGATGAATGGATAAAGAAATTGTGGTTTATATACACAACGGAGTACTACGTGGCAATGAGAAAAAATGAAATATGGCCTTTTGTAGCAACGTGGGTGGAACTGGAGAGTGTGATGCTAAGTGAAATAAGCCATACAGAGAAAGACAGATACCATATGGTTTCACTCTTAATGTGGATCCTGAGAAACTTAACAGGAACCCATGGGGGAGGGGAAGGAAAAAAAAAAAAAAGAGGTTAGAGTGGGAGAGAGCCAAAGCATAAGAGACTGTTGAGAACTGAGAACAAACTAAGGGTCGATGGGGGGGTGGGAGGGAGGAGAGGGTGGGTGATGGGTACTGAGGAGGGCACCTTTTGGGATGAGCACTGGGTGTTGTATGGAAACCAATTTGACAATAAATTTCATATATAAATAAAAAAAATAAATAAATAAATAAAAAATAAAAAATAAAATAAAAAAAAAAATAAAGGCCATTTAGGGGAGACAGTGGCCTTCAGTTTTGGTGTGATAAGGGTATGGAAGAAAGGGATTAGGAATCTGATTTAGAATGTTGGCAATTTGGAGGGGAGGATATGGAAGGCAAGATGGGATGGCTGGAAGTGGTAGAGGGGTGTAGGTGGGAGCCAGTATTGGTAATATGGAGGTAGTAGAGTTAGGAGTAATGTTTGGGGTTATGAAATTAATGAAGGGGAGGTGGTAAGAAGTGTATTATTTGATGAAAGCAGTGGTAGAGAGGAAGGGGGAGGCAGTATTGATGTGATGAGGTTTGTAGAGGAGAGAAGGTGGAATTCTATGTTGTTGTGATGGTGGTCATGGAAAGGTAGAGTCATAGCATGATGATGTTGGTAGAGGTGGCCAATGGGAAAGGGCTTGGTGAGAAGGAGTTGGTGGATGGGAATGAAGTAGGAGACAGAACTGATAATGTAGAGATTGTGGAGTGGAGAAGAATATCAATGTTCAGACAGTGTTGGTGTGATGGTGATGGTGGAGAGGAGAAACCCCACCTCCCACCTCCTCCTCTGTGCTACCCTCACCATATAAACACCATCTTCCAGCATCGCAGCAAGTTTTATTGGACAGTGCTTCTCTTGATCTCAGTTTTCTCTTCTGCAAAATGGGTACTGCAATTGTTGGATGGTTAAAGAAGTTCAAAATGCCTGCTGTCGTAGGTGTTCAATGAAATTAGTTTTTACCTGTCCCTCAACTTTATCCTTGGAACTTTGGCCTCTCCCTGGATTTTGGTATAAATAAATAAATAAATAAATGGGATATTATGGAGTCATTCATTCTGGGTCTTTTGAACTGTAGGGGTGTGATCTTGACTCCTTGGATATAAGGATCTTGACTCCTTCCTGCAGTTGTATTGGAGAGGAAGAGAGGCTCACTCAGTCTCCAACTCCTCTGACATTTGGATCAGGGACACATATCACCACTAGCAACAAAGAGGGGGTGGTATACAAGGCTATAGCCACCATTATGCATTTACTTAGCTTAGGGTTCTGGAGACAGTTGACATGTGGAAGCATTTCCCACTCACTCACAGCTTGGCATTCTGTTCTCCTCTTTCAGCAGAGACATTCAAATAGTGCAAGATCATGAGTTTTCCCAAACTAATTCCATCTTACTTTAAGAAAGATAGTCCCCCTCTCACTATAGAAAGACACACTTTCTCTTGCCATTGAAGTGACAGACTTTTTTTTTTTTTTTTTTTTCCCTAAGAAGTTGGGAAGCTGCCTAAGAAGTCAAACCACAGGAGAAAGATGAGCTTTCCTTGGCATTGTCCCATGCATATTTCAGCAGCAAACACTTGTTTGAAAATTCTCACTCACAGCTCAGGCAGATGAGTCTTCTTTTCCTGACTCTTTATAGAGAAAATAATCCTGAGCAAGAAGGAACTGGGCTTTCAGAGAACCTGGGGGCATCTTATTCTAGTCCACTATGAGTTAAGCCATCTTACATTCTTGAGTAGGGCCCCTGCCATCTTCTGGTAAATTATCTAAGCATGGTCAGGTGTTTTGTCTCATTTAGGAAATGGCTCAAAGACAACCTTCGCAAGTCCCCTCAAATGTCTTTTTGCCCTGCCACTTCTAACCTCCACACAGTTTCATGTCTCATTTCTGGCCCCAAGGGATTAAAATCAGTAAAAATACATTAAAAAATACTGTCCTATCTTCAAAAACATCACTGGTTGAACAAATATTTATTGGCCTGGATATGTTTTTAACACATCAAAACAAAGCACCACTTGAGAAATCTCAAGCAAAGCAAATATCTAATGGCATAAATAAGACAACATAAATATAAGCCATGGATGAACTTACTCTCTCTGACGGTGTATTTTTGTGGCATTCTTTTAGTTCTGAAGGCTCCACTTAGGCTTGTATCTACGTGTACTCACTGATGTGTGACTGTGAAGGGTGCTTGACTTCTCTTCAAGAGTTTCATGGCCATATATCATGACATGTTTGGGAGAGGTTGTAAACAACCAACATCATGGAATCTGACTCTACTTTTATCACTATACTTAGTACTCGTCTCAGGATCTTGACACAAGGATGAAAGAGTGAGTAAGTAAGTAAACAAACACCTCACAGAGGTGAGGGCCATCAGAATAGAAGGATGAAGATGCTCAGCAAGTAAGGAAAATAGGACTATAGTGGTCACTAAGGGAGACACTTGCCCTTTTCTTCCTATTAAGATTCTCACTGAGCTTCTTTCTGAAGCAAATAACTGAACTGGTGGCTCAGATAGTTTTTTTGCCTCCTCTGCTTCATTGTTGTAGCCACCCATTTTCGGGGCCCATGCCCAGGGGCCCACAACGACTTAGCAGTTGAGTAATGCTTTAGACTTTATGGGAAACGTTCCCATTTTTTTTTTTTTTACCTCATTGAATCCTAATAGCAGTCAGTATTATGTGCCCTTCTTCCCTGACACCTTCTACTTCATAGCCAACTCCTCTTTTATATTGGCTTCCCATTCCATTCCATTTACTTTTGTGTTGGATAATCTGAGGGTCTATTTTCCTTCCTCTCCCTTCCCCATTCCCCTCTGTTTATTTGGGTATGAACATTGAGTACCATGGTTTAAAGACCATACCTTGGATAACTGCCACATCTGTGTCCTCAGCCCTGACTTTTCCCCATTAGCTCAAGATTCTTTTGTGCATCCGCCTGCCCTTTATATCCATGCAGATGTGTAGCAGACATATAAAACTGAACATATCCAAACAGAACTGTTGGTGACCCCATGAAATCTGTCCTTCTCAGCTCTTCCTCATCTCTCTAAAAGAAATAAGTCAAAAAGAATTTGAAGTAACTGAGATTAAAATTCTGAGTCAGCCTTGATTCTTTATTTTCCTTCATATCCCACATTTAGTTCATTACACATTCTTTTCACACTGTCTCTAAAATCCATCATGAATCCACCCATTTCCCTCCACCTTTACTACTACCAGTTCAAGCCAATCCACCATTATCTCTGGCTTAGATGAGACTGTGGCTCCAAGCACTTGACCCTTGCCTCCACTCCACCTATAAAATAAACATATTCACTCAATGGTAGAATGATCTTTATAAAGTTTAGGTCATATCATGACATTTCACTGCTTACAAACTTCAAAGGCATTCCCCTTAGGATACAGTGTGGAATTCTTTGACTTGCTCTTGACTCATCTCCTAACTCCCTCATTCCATTGTAGTCACTCTAGCTCTCTTGATGTGTTTGCACTTACCATATTGTGCTCAATATCAGGACCTTGTACTTGTTGTTCCTCTGCCTAGAGTCCTCTCTCCCATTATTTCAAGGCTGACCTATCCTATCACTATCGTATCACTTGTACTTTGGCTGAGATACACCCTTTAAAAATTTTTTTCAACGTTTTTTATTTATTTTGGGGACAGAGAGAGACAGAGCATGAATGGGGGAGGGGCAGAGAGAGAGGGAGACACAGAATCGGAAATAGGCTCCAGGCTCCGAGCCATCAGCCCAGAGCCTGACGCAGGGCTCGAACTCACGGACCACGAGATCGTGACCTGGCTGAAGTCGGACGCTTAACCGACTGCGCCACCCAGGCGCCCAAGATACACCCTTTTAAATAATGCCACTTAGAAGGTGCATCATATTCTCCCACTTGACTTTTACTTTTTGGCAATGTTTATAACACTTGTCATTATCTCAAATTATTTTATTCATTGACTTGCTTATTGCTATAGACTCAATTGTGTCCCTTCAAAATTCATATGTTGAAGCTCCTATCTTCTATATTTAGAAATAAGATTTTTGCTGGCATTTAAGTTTAAATGAGATCATAAGTGTTGGATGCTAACCTAATAGGATTAATGGACTAATCAGAAGAGTAAGAGAGACAGTGATCTCTCCCTCTCTTTCCCCTCATACATTCGTGCACCAAGAAAAGGACTTGGTGAGGACATAGTGAGAAAGTAGCTGTCTATTAAGCTATGAAGAGGACACTTGCCAGGAACTGAATTATCCACAACCTTCATCTTGGACTTCTTAACTGCAGAACTGTGGGAAGTAAATGTCTGCTGTTTAAGCCACCCTCTCTGTAGTATTTTGTTATGGCATCCTAAGGAGACAAGTACACTTATGTATTTACTGTCTATCTATTCACCACTAAAATGTAAATGACATGGGGTCAGAAGCTCTAACTGAGAACTTAATCCTGAGTCTCAGTGCCTAGAACAGTACCTGATACAGAATCAATGCTCAACATATGCTTGATGAATGAGAGAAATAATGCCTGAATGGGCATTGCAGGAGCTATTTTTGATCTACCCATTTTTTTAAAGCTTTTATTTGAATTCCAGTTAGTTAACATACAGTATAATATTAGTTTCAGGTATAGAATTTAGTGATTCAACACTTACATATAAAACCTAGTACTCATCAAAAATGCCCTCCTTAACCCCCAACACCTATTTAACCAAGTCTCCCAACCACCTCCACTCTGGTAACCCTGTTTGTTCTCTAACTCTAACAGTTAAGAGTCTGTTTTTTGTTTACCTCTTTTTTTCTCCCTGTTTGTTTTGTTTCTTAAATTTCACATATGAATGAAATTACATGGTATTTGTTTTTCTCTGATTGATTTATTTTGCTTAGCATAATACTCTCTAGCTCCATTCACGTCATTGCAAATGACAGGAATTAATTATTTTTTATTTATGTGAGTAATATTCCATTTGTGTGTGTGTGAGTGTGTGTGTGTGTGTATATATATATATATATATATATATATATATATATATATATATATACATGATCTTCTTTATCCATTCATCAGTCAATGGACACTTGGGCTCTTTCCATAATTTCACTGTTGTTGATAATGCTGCTGTAAACACCAGGGAACATGTATCCTTTTGAATTAGTGTTTTTGTATCCTTTGGGTGATACCTAGTAGTGCAATTGCTGGTATTTCTATTTTTGACTTTTTGAGAAATGTTCATATTGTTCTTCAGAGTGGCTGCACCAGTTTGCATTCCCACCAACAATGCAAAAAAGTTCCCCTTTCTCCACATCCTCACCAACACCTGTTGTTTATTGTGTTGTTAACTTTAGCCATTTTGACAGGTTGTGAGGTGTTATTTCATTGCAGTTTTGATTTGTATTTGTCTGTTGATGAGTGATATTGAGAATTTTTTCATGCATCTGTTGACCATCTTGACCTACCCACTTTAAAGACAAGGAATCTAGAGTCCACATCAGCTGGTAAGTGGCAGAGTTGGTCTCAGATCCAGAATCTCTGAGCTCTAGTTTAGCTCTCACATCAGCTACAATCACCACTTCCTCTACAAGAAATGATGCAAATGTAAATTCAAGTAATTCTTTTAAAGATATGAACCATCTTTTTTTTGTTTGTTTGTTTTTCGTTTATCTGATCTCAGAACTCCAGGGTAGCCAGGGAGGATTATATTCAATTTAAATAATAAAGAAACCTAGGCTTTCAGCAGTTCTGATGTTACCAGTCTCTATTCAAGTCAGGGATACCAAAGCTCAGTCTTTCATAGTCATGGCCATTCTGAGTTCTGTCCCAACTTTTTAGAAGTATGTAAGAGTCACGGAGGAGCAGGAAGGTAGGAGTTGCCTACACACTTAAAATATGATGAAAACATATTTTGAAATATATGATGAAAGGGTGTGCATGGGAAGGGTGAGGTGGTTGACCTGGAGGGAGGCTGGTCATGGTCTATGAGCTGCCCCTCACACAGGGGTTGGAGTTTTGGGGAGTATCAGCAGTCTGGACTCCAGGGACTGTCTGTGACCTGAGCAAACCCAGTCTCTCTGGATCTTTGTTTCCCAATCTGAAAGGAGGTCTTGACACTACTTCCTGCCCCAAGCTACCAACTTGTTCTTATTCCTCCTCCACACTTCCTTGCAGGGATATCTGGATGCCTGCCCTGACGCTGAACTAGCCTCCTGACAAGGCTCCCGCTGTGCCCATCTTCCCAGAAGTAGAGCTTACTCTGCCTTCTGGCTTGGGTGGGGGACATAGGTATGCAGAAGGGAGATTGCCCATGGCTGTTGCTTTTCTTGTCTTTAATTGGAAACTAGACCTGAGAGATTTTATCAGGACTTTTGCTCCCAGACATTCTTCTTTCTATAGACCCAGTCCAGATCCTCATGATTTAAAGCCTTAAAGCCTTCTCTTCAGAACCAGCTGGTCCCTGAATCCCACCACCCCCTGGCCCCCCTCCATACCAGCCTACCCTGGCATAATCCCAGGGAAATGTCCTGCAGGATCTGGAATTGCAAAATGGAAAATGCCCTGTGGGAGGCACACAACATGACCTCCACAGTGCACTGGAACACAGGAAACACATAAGACTTGCTACCACTTCTCATTTTTGGTGAAGCAGAGCAAAGAAGCCTTTGGATATTCTCAGAGGTGTCAGATCTATAAGATGAGGCTCTGTAACTAGGCCGACAGAGGTTTGCTAGTCTTCCTTTTGAGTTGGAAAATAGAGCTCCAGAGTATGTAGCATACAATATCAGCAAAATTTACTCTCTTTTTCTATAAACACAATCATATATATATCTGCATATATATCTGCATCTTCTTTATCCATTCATCTATCCATGGAGATTTGGGCTCTTCCCATACTTTGGCTATTGTTGATAGTGCTGCTATAAACATGGGGGTGCATGTGTCCCTTCAAAACAGCACACCTATATCCCGTGGATAAATGCCTAGTAGTTCAATTGCTGGGTCTTAGGGTAGTTCTATTTTTATCCTTTTGAAGAACCTCCATACTGATTTCCAGAGTGTCTGCACCAGCTTGCATTCCCACCAGCAATGCAAAAGATATCTTCTTTCTCCGCATCCTCGCCAACATCTGTTGTTGCGTGAGTTGTTAATGTTAGCCATTCTGACAGGTGTAAGGTGGTATTTCATTGTGGTTTGGATTTGTATTTCCCTGGTGATGAGTGATGTGGAGCATTTTTCATGTGTCGGTTGGCCATCTGGATGTCTTCTTTGGAGAAGTGTCTATTCATGTCTTTTGCCCATTTCTTCACTGGATTTTTGGATGTTGAGTTTGATAAGTTCTTTATAGACTTTGGATACTAGCCCTTTATCTGATCTGTCTTTTGCAAATATCTTCTCCCATTCTGTAGGTTGCCTTTTAGTTTTGCTGATTGTTTCCTTCTCTGTGCAGAAGCCTTTTATTTTGATGAGGTTCCAGTAGTTCATTTTTGCTTTTGTTTGCCTTGCTTCCAGAGACATGTTGAATAAGAAGTTGTTGCGGCCAAGATCAAAGAGGTTTTTGCCTACTTTCTTCTCGAGGATTTTGATGGCTTTTTGTCTTACATTTAGGTCTTTCATCCATTTTGAGTTTATTTTTGTGTATGGTGTAAGAAAGTGGTCCAGGTTAATTCTTCTGCATATTGCTGTCCAGTTTTCCCAGCACGAGTTGCTGAAGAGACTGTCTGTATTCCACTGGATATTCTTTTCTGCTTTGTCAAAGATTAGTTTACCATAGAAAACTAGATTTCTGTTTCATGAGGTTTAAAACCAAAAGAAAAAAGATATTGTCAATGCCATGCCTTACTTCATTACATGTCCCTCACCCAGGTCAAACAGAGAAGTCATACAGTGACTCCCAATCAGTCTTGTGAAGTTTAGAATAGAGTGTTGTCCCTCAAAATAGTCTTTTCTCTTCCATTCTTTATATAGAACTGAAATGACATTATGTAGGCTCTAATTTCTCTTTGTTGAATCAGGTAGAATTTAAAACTGTTCTGAGAATATCTATCCCTTTTCCCAGAAACCATATAGTTTGAAAATAAAAATGGAAAACACTTGGAGACATATTTAGAGTGAGTGATAAGATGAAGGAAAGTGTGAACAATAAATTTTGTATTTCTTGCTCAAGGTTGGATGGTTGGATAATGATGCCATTTACTGAGATAACAAAGACTACATAAGAACAGGTTGATGAGAGAATGATGGCATTTGAAATATTCATTTTTGGATGCCAGTGAGCCATTGCAGTGAAGCTGTCATGTGAACCATCTGTTGCTCCAAGGAGAGATCTGGACTGGAGGTGTGGATCTGCATGTTGTTGGCACATGGATGGTCTAGATGCCCTAAAGGGGTTGGGAGAGATGTAGCTACCTGACTGTCCTCCTGGGAATGTTTTGCAGGGCTCAAGATGTCATTAGGGAAGCTGGTTGCTTTAACATCCCTTCCACTTCACCTCGGCAGAGCTCACGTGGGTAATAATGGTTGTCCTGTTTCAACCTGAATTGTGGGAGATAGGGTGGCAGGTTTGTGTAAGAAAACCAATTGTGTGTAAAGCTTATGGCCCATAACTGGCCGCAACATCATTTTATTTTTTAAATCACATTTTAGGAGAGTTTAAATGTTGGCATGTAATTGTGTCTGTATACAGTGTTTTATTTCAGATCATATGATCTTGGTAACTCAGAATAATCTATATTCATTATATAAAAATCACTGACTTAATAATTGCAAATTTAAGTAATTCTGCTTTCTTAATTATAAAAATACTTTTATATTTTAGGTTCTAAGTCGTAGTGGGAGTAATACAATTATTGGATAATTGGATAGAGTTAGCTTTGGTATTTGTATCTTCAAAGTCCTTTGCTGCTTGGTCACTCGCATTCTGTTATTAGCCAAAACAAACACAATCTCTCTTGTCTATTTTAACCAGGACACTCCTAGTGGCAGGCAGCCTCCATGCCTCCTTCCTCTCCTATCTCTCCCTCTCTGTATTTTTCTTTTATAGAGTCCAAATATTATTCATTTGGACTTGTCCAAAACTAGCTAGCAACTCTCCATCTCAACTGTTCCCCCAACACAGTATCCCATTTGCACATACAGTTTTATATATAATAAATGAGAAAGATTTCTAATTCTATAACCAAAGCCTACAGTGTAAACTCAAGGTTTTACATCCTATAATGTGATTATAATTATAACCTTCCTTTTGTTATCCTTGTCAGAGACTAATGTGGCTGCATCAATGGTCTAAATGGAAATATTTTCACCTCCAGTCCCATTCTTTTACATCCTCCAAAGTAAAAAAGAAACAGCTATTAAAACACAAAATATACAAATATATTAATTCAGCTCAACAAGCAGAATTGGTGAGCATTCAGCCCACCACAGAACTCACCAAATGTGACTGATAAAATTTTATAGTTTCCATTGTTCTTTCAGGAATCACCCTGTTCTATGGTCTCTTCCCTCAAGCTTAGGAGACTGAGAGATGCAGCTCAAGTATATACAACAGGAGAACAAATAGAAGTAGGTCTGTTTGATGAAATAAAATGTTTCATCTCCTTGAGCCTCAATGTGTTCATCAATGATTACCTATGGAGTTGGCACCAGGGTCCTGGCCCTATCACTGGAAGCTCTGTTTCATAAGTCTGGAGCAAGCTTGAGCAGTTACATATTGAAAACCTCTACAATGATTGTAATGCCACCTAGATTGATAACCATTCTCAAACGTTAATGTGCAGATTCCAATTCAGTATTTTGAACATAGAATCTAAGATTCTACATTTCTAACAAGCTCCAGGAAATGGTGATGTTGCTGGTTAATGGACCACAATTCAAGCCTCAACGTTCTAGATTTTTGTAAACATTGGCTGCCTAATAGAACCATTCAAGTCCTCCCCTAATCAATAATATCTATGAAACTATCAGTAGAATCCCTATCTTAGGCAAGCTATAGCAGTCTGACCCACACTGGCTCATTATTCAGATATTCTTTTTATGGAATATGATCAGTGACCCAGAGACTGTAGAAGATTAGCGTTTATTAATCCTGATTACAGTGACACCAGTGAGGCTGTTATTGGTTCCTGAGACTCAATTTTCCAGAGCCACTATGGTTCTTTCACTTGATGAGTCTTGTTTTCAACTTTTACTTTACAAGATATGCCATCTTATTCCAAATGAACTTATTTTTTGTTTGTCAGACAAATTATCTTTCTGTCACCTACAACTAAAGAACCATAACTGATATTTTCTGTATGAAATGTATAACTCTCCAAAAATATGCTCAACCTAAATGTTAGTATTGTTTTCTGAAAGTGATACAGTGATAAAAGCCACCTACCTTTTCTCACATTTCTGTCCCAACCTGGAATTCAAGACTTAGAGAATATATCTGTCACCTACTCCTGCCTTATATTTTTATTTGACTTTGCATAAAGAAGCTCTCTGAGGCAGGATTTTGATTAAACTATTATACAGTAAAGCTCAAAACTTCTGCCCAAACTGATTATTACTTCTTAGAAGGATTGACCAAGGTTAAACTCTTAAGGCAAGCAGTTTTAGAGTCATCCTTCTTCCTCTTCTTCAAATTCTTTGTTCACATGCTTTTATCTCAAACCTCCTCAACATTTGCCCTATAGGGACATGTAGATAAAGTGTATCCTGAAGCCTTTCACCAAAGAACAACATTTCAGTTTTGATTCTCAGTCCTCCTATCTGTTTTTTAATATAAAAAATAGACAATATGAGTGAATAGTCCAAAATAAATGTCAATAGCAAATAACAGTTCAATAACTTACTGTCTTTGAGGTTACATATTCTATTCCAGAGATGGAAACTAACACTGGGTTTTATGCACATGTGCTAGTATCAATTAATATCCTAGAGAAACTCAAGACTTGCTTCTCTCTTCCTTCCTCCCACCCTGCTCCAACATCTCCCTCACCAACCTGCTCCCTACACATGTATAATTGTTACTTCCCAAGGATGAGTCAGTGTGGCAACAAAGTCTGCTACAACATTTCCCATATCACATACTCTCCTTACAAGTAGATGTTGGCACTCCAGCCATGGAATGACGGTGTTTTTTTTCTCCCCTCAAGTATGACTGGGTTTGGTGTAAAAGTGACACAATTTGACTTCCAAGGCTAGCATATAAAAGTGATACAGCTTTATCCTGGTTCCCTTGGAATGTTTGCTCTTGGAACCCAGACACCATGATGTGAAGGAGCCCAAGAAGCCACATGGAGAGGCCACATACAAATGTATTGGCCAATATTCCCATCTGGGGTCCTAGCCAACAACCAACATCAATCATTGCATATGAGTGAGGAAGACTTCAGATGATTTCAGACACCAACTGTCAGGATGTATCCAGCTTTCCAGTCTTCCAAGCTAAGGATGTGGACATTGTGGAGTAGACAAGAAGCCACTCTACTGACAATCCATGAGTGCAAGGAAATAGGTGTTATTTTACATTGGAAAGTTTGGAACACTTTGTTAAGCAACAATAATAACTGGACAGTTAGAATCAGGGACAGACAATTACAAGTTCTGGGATAATGCTTACTTCTACTAGCCAGGGCAGTTTTCAGAGGAAGCACATGAGGACATTGCCCTTATTCTTTCTTACTTATTCATGTGGTTGTAACGGAAAGTACTCAGAGCCAGGCAGTTTTTCTCTCTGAATGTTCTCACTTCCTCTTATTAAAAAAATATATATATATATAAACAGGGGCGCCTGGGTAGCTCAGTCTGTTAAGCGTCCGACTTCGGCTCAGGTCATGATCTTATAGTTTGTGAGTTTGAGCCCTGCGTCGGCCTCTGTGCTCACAGCTCAGAGCCTGGAGCCTGCTTTGGATTCTGTCTCCGTCTCTCTCTGCCCCTCCTCACTTGTGCTCTGTCTCTCTGTCTCTCAAATATAAATAAATGTAAAAAAAATTAAAAAACATATAAACAAACAAAATTCAACTGAATGAAATTTAAAGACCTTTCTGGCTTATTCAATAATCTGTGAATCAGGCATCATCCAATACAGAGATAGAAAGTACCCCCAAGGAGCTGTGCGGTATGAAAGACTTAAAGACATAAGGGAGCCAGGAAAAAGAAGTTGCATTAAACAAACAGAAAAAAAGCAGTTTGGTTATGGCAAGGCCACTTTCCTTTAGGGGATGGATGGGACTATTGGGCAGATTACCTAATTAGTGCTGATTAGGCAATTCATGACTGGCTTTACATTTCATTTCTGGAAGAGGTGAAACTATAATTCTCTGCCCCTAAGCTGCTCACATGCTCACTCTTTTGATCTCTCTCTCAAAATAAAGAAATAAACTTTAAAAAGAAATAATAGGTTGGCCCTTCATTATATTTTAACAGAGCAAGAAGGTGTTTGCACTATGTCCAACACCATTTACTGCACTTGGATTGAAAATGTAATTAAGTCAGTTTAATGAGAAAAGGTTTAGCAAAAGCAACTCCATTTAGGGCCTTTTGTCTTGTTTTAGACAATTTCTCTCTTTTGATCAGACTCTCTGCCTCACTGAGAAATGTGACCAAAATTTCAGTCGTTAGCAGTACTTCCCAGCCACCTCTTCTGGAGTTCTTACAAGTTTTTGTTTTTTTTTTTTCTTTTTGTTTGTTTGTGTATTTCTGAAGCACTTTTCGGTTTTGATAAGTCATGACACTGGTTTCATATTCTCTAACTTGGGGTCATTCTCTTTATTCCCTTTCTGATGTTCTATCCTTAGATCATTTGGGTGGTGGTTAGCAGCCCTGAATGTGAGTTTAAAACTTTTGAGAAAATATAGCACACCAGGGAAACTTCTATGATTATTATAAGTAGGATAATTCCTAATGTCTGGAGTGCAATTTGTAGCCATGGTCCCCAAGAACCAACCAATGAAAATGAAATTCAATAAATAAATAAATAAATAAATAAATAAATAAAAAACTAATGAAAAAGTTATATTCTTTTTTTTAAATTTTTTTTTCAACGTTTGTTTATTTTTGGGACAGAGAGAGACAGAGCATGAACGGGGGAGGGGCAGAGAGAGAGGGAGACACAGAATCGGAAACAGGCTCCAGGCTCTGACCCATCAGCCCAGAGCCCGACGCAGGGCTCGAACTCACGGACCGCGAGATCGTGACCTGGCTGAAGTCGGACGCTTAACCGACTGCGCCACCCAGGCGCCCCAAAAAGTTATATTCTTAAGACAACTGGTTTAATCTTATGTAGCTGAGTCTCAACTTCAGCAGAAGTATCAATCCAAGTGCAGTAAATGGTGTTGGATATAGTGCAAACACCTTATTGTTTTGTTAAAATATAATGAAGGGTCATCCTATGATTTGTTTTTATCTGTATTTTGAGAGAGAGATCAAGAGAGTGAACATGTGAGCAGCTTAGGGGCAGAGAGAGAGGGAGACAAAGAGAGAATTTCAAGCAAGCTCCACACTGTCAGTACAGAGCCTGATGCAGGGCTCAAACTGATGAACCTGAAACAAAACCAAAAGCTGGACACTTAACCACTGAACCACCCAAGTGCCCAAAGAGATATCCAATTATTGAGAACAATTTTGGCTTAGAAGTCCAGGGATTTCAGTTGAACAACAATTGCTTTAGCAGCAGATTAGGCAATATTTGTGAGTTAAAGAGAGGTTCTTGATCATAGTCTCATTTGTATTTATTCCTAGCCAGAGGAACAGTAATTTACCAAAAGAAGTAAATTTTTAATCATGAATTCCTTCTGGTATTTTCCATTTGAGTCTGTGGTTCAGGACTAGAAAGGTGACAACCATGGAGACCAGTAAAATTTAAGGGTGAATAGACAACAAGAATTTTTTTAATGTTTATTTATTTTTGAGAGAGAGAGAGAGAGTGCAAGCAGAGGAGGGGCAGAGAGAGAGAGAGAGAGAGAGAGAGAGAGAGAGGATCCAAAGAGGACTCCATGATGACAGCAGAGAGCACAATGCAAGGCCCAAATTCTTGAACCCCGAGATCATGATCTGAGCCAAAGTCAGACGTTCAACCTACTAAACCACCCAGGTGTCCCCACTATAAGAGATGGTTTTATTACACTTGCCTCATGTTCCTTTCTTTGTACAGAGCATGAATGCTCTGGATTCCCTGGTTTGGGGTTGTTAGCCAGAGACAGTAAAATGGATTCTCTGAGTTCTTGCTGAGAAACTGAGGCATTGGAAATCAGAGAGAAGTTTGTGATGGGCAGAGCTATAAGGTCATCAGCATCATGGCAAATTCAACAGTCATTTTGAAGTTGGATTATCCCCACCTTTTTGCAATGACCCGAGATAGGAGAACAATGATATTTTCTTTCCAGATCAGAAAAAGGGTAAACAAAAGAATCATAAAAACTTTTATGGACTAAGAATTAGGAAAAGGATGGTAAAAGAGGGAAAGAAGAATGAAAGGAAACGTTCTTGGGCAGATCAAGAATTTGATTTTGGGAAGTTTGTCAAAAAATATCAAAAGGTTTGGACACATATGATTTCACTCATATGTGGAATTTAAGAAACAAAACAAATGAGCATGGGGAGGGGAGAGGGAGAGAGGCAAACTGAGAAGCAGACTCTTAGCTACAGAGAGCAAACTAGTGGTTATCAGAGGGCAGAGGTAGGTAGATGGATTAAGTAGGTGATCCGGGGGATTAAAGAGGGCACTTGTTGTTGGTGAGCATGGGACATTGTTTGTAAGTGATGAATCACTAAATTGTACACCTGAAACTAATTTTACTAATATTAATGTTAACTAACTTGAATTTAAATAAAAATTTTTAAAAATATACTTGAGAAAAAAGAATCACAGATTTTTGTGCAATAATTATTATATATTTAACCGAGTGACAATAGAAAATGTTAAAGACAGATAGAAAAGTAATTACATAGTTGTGAAAAAAAACTTAGATCTTTGAATAACAAGAAAAGTAGATTACTTAAGTAACCAAAGACCAGATGACAAAAAAAAAAAAAAAAAAACATGAATACATGAAATTGTGATAAGAAATCTGTTTTCTAAGCAGATTACTTAAAAGGTAAACAAAAACCTTTCACCATATCTTATTAACAACAAATCAAAAAAACTTTGTCCTTTGATTAAATGAATGAAAATTAAGTTCAAGTCTTATGTAAGTTCACTATTTGTATCAAAACTTATTTTTTAAACCCTTATAATAATAGTTCAATTTTAGCTAGCTTGATTATACAAGGTAAAATTCTTTCTGTTTTATTTTCTCTCTCTTCCTAGCTTTCTGTGTCATTTTGTTCTTTATCTCTTTCCCATTCTGACATAACCAGTTTTATTTGAAGACAAATTTACTTTATTTTCCCTTAAAAATGCATCACTCTAGGGGCACCTGGGTGGTGCAGTCGGTTAAGTGTCCGACTTCAGCCAGGTCACGATCTCGCGGTCCGTGAGTTCGAGCCCCGCGTCGGGCTCTGGGCTGATGACTCGGAGCCTGGAGCCTGTTTCCGATTCTGTGTCTCCCTCTCTCTCTGCCCCTCCCCCGTTCATGCTCTGTCTCTCTCTGTCCCAAAAATAAATAAAAAACGTTGAAAAAAATTTTTTTAAAAAAAATGCATCACTCTATCTCATATCTTTCCTTAGCTAAAAATACATCCTATTTTCATGTATACAGAGATGTTTCCCTTATTATTTTTAGCAGTTTTAAATATACTTATTAATTAAAATTCTTACCTCTTAAAAGCCTCAATTTCTAGTGAAAAGTAAGTATTATGCAATTATGAACTTTCTATTACATAAGCATTGTCAAATTTATGAATATATTTTAGAATTTTGGAAACATACACTGCCTAATAGTACAATTTTTCAATGTGTCGGAAATGTTTACTAAAAAATCCAAATATATTTAGTTCCTCAGTTATAAAAAGCTGAAAACAGGTAAACCTATGTTCAATAATTAATGTTTTATTATTTTACCTGGTTTGGAAATAATCTAGATAGTCAATGAGTATTCATCATTTAACTTAGCAGAACTCTAAAGTCTCAAGTTACCAATAAGATTTAGGAAACTATTTAAGTAGACATACCATAAAACATAATCGTGGCTGAAAAGTTTACTAAAAACTCTTTTTCTGTTTATATCTATATATACCATTTGTTTTTAACACATTATATTACTCCTGAAAATTTCACAAAACAGTAAACCAAATTAGTCATCATATCAAGTTATTTTATTGCTGACAAATCTATAACAGAGATAACATGAACTTATTTGACTAGGAAACACAGGTAGAATCAAAGATGTATGTCTGTATTTAATGCTGATTACTCTGAAGACAAACCTAGTTTAAGTAAACAAAAGAACTAGGTTTTATTGAACAAAGATTATCTCACATTATCACATGAGTTTGAAAAACATTTGGGTTAGTTTCTATATTTTTAGAGTTTTAGGTATACTTTATTTGATAAGCACTTATTTTTAAGCCAATTAAATAGAGTTCATTCACAAGTTAATTTTGGCCATACCATCTGGAGGTAGAAAGATATCACACATCTCCAACATTCATATATAGACACACAAAAACATACAGAGACACAAATATATATAACTCTTAAAATCTTAGCCTTGAGACAGGTATGAAAATGGAAAACTCACCAGGTGATAAAATGAACAAACAAAACCCAGGTGGATCTAAACTGATTTTTTTGCATATGGAATATGTTACTTTAACCTGCTCGAATGGCTTCAACTTTTACTAATATTTGTGGGAAGGACTTTTACATTTTTTCATAGTCCTAGTTTTCAAATTGCCTTCCCTCGCTGCCTTATTTCTTCTAAGTTATCAGGTTCATAGAGACCAGGTAGGACACTCACATTTCAAAGACACAGAAAATGAATGCAAGTTCCTAAAAGAAGGACCTTTGTTTCCTGAAACCAGAATTTGTACAATATCTACAAGCCTTTTGAGATGAATAGGGGAAGTTTAAGGATTGGTTAAAAAAAAAAAGGGAAAAAATATGTGCTTTGGATTGCTTCCAGAGCTGTATTTCTTTCTTGTAAAGGCTCGGTTAGTAAAATACAGATCTTTGTTTTGAATTCCTCAAAGAACTGGGTTGTGACCTAAATTACTTCAAAAAGGTTGGCCTACCCAACCAACTACACTATCTTTAATTTGCTGTATCAGAAGATCTTTAAGATGGAAATCAAAAGATTCCTATCGTCTATATTTAGAGCTTTGCCATTGAAATGTTTTTCTTAACTTCAAAATATATACTTTTATTTTAGCTTGGGAAAGATGGCCAAAAAACAAAAATCTTACCAGGCTCTGAATATCAGCCTCTAATTTGGCCAACTTCTGCCCATAAAGCTACTTTAAAAAATCCTTTTAAATATCTTATTTTGTCAGGTTTTAGCCAGGACAAACAGTAAATATTCCTGATAGTTTTGAACACCCCCATAGACTCAAGGCATTCCCAAAGAGGGTGCTACTCTCCCAAGATCCAGAGCAACTCCCAAAGAAAACTTATACAAAGAAAGACTTAGACAATTCCCCTGAAAACTGAAATGGAAGGGCCCCAGCTACAAATGAGGTACAACTCACTTTTCTACCTGTCCACATTTTGGGGACCCCTAACCTGACAAGCTCTCAGGACACAAAATGAGACATACGAGAAGGCAATAGCTGTCGCTGGGAGAGAAAAGAACAATAAACAGTGGGTATGGATTTGTAAAGGAAAGGATAGTGTGAAATTTTACCTTCTTCAGTCAAATATGTACTTCAGACAGAGATCCAAGACAGCTGACACCAGTAAGAATTCTCAACCTCCACCAGCATCTGCCAGTTTTTACAGGATCCCATTTGAGGATTCACAGAGAGGTTTAAAGAGTGTAGCTCCAATATCTAAGAATTTGGCAAAATTTTCCATTAATTTTAATATTAGTTTCCCTTTGACTATTTAAGAGAATAATTGGTAGCAGTTTACAGAGAATCTCTTGAAGTACTTTAAAGGACCCACATGGGGCACTCTTTTGAGGGTATATAAGGAGAGATATGTAATGCCACTGACTTGGTGGGGTTTTGCTTATGGTCCTGTAGTATTTAATTTTTCATTAGCTTCTTGCAAAAACATATTTTTTTTTAATAAAGCAACTTTGAAGCCCTAAGGGCTTTTGGATGCTTAGGCATACCAATTAAGATAGTTATCTCATTCTGTTTGATTTGGGAATTCTTGCTTTCAAGCACACTTCTTTTTTTTTTAATATTAAATTTATTTTCAAATTGGGTTCCATACAACACCCAGTGTTTATCCCAACAGGTGCCCTCCTCAATACCCATCACCCACCCTCCCATCCCTCCCACCCCCAATCAACCCTCAGTTTATTCTCAGTTTTTAAGAGTTTCTGATGGTTTGCCTCCATCCCTCTTTGTAACTTTTTCCCCCCTTCCCCTTTCCCATGGTCTTCAGTTAACTTTCTCAGGATCCACAAAAGAGTGAAAACATATGGTACTGTATTTCTCCGTATGACTTATTTCTTAGCATAACACTCTCCAGTTCCATCCACATTACTACAAAGGGCCATATTTCATTCTTTTTCATTGCCAAGTAGTATTCCGCTGTGTATATAAACCACAATTCCTTTATCCATTCATCAGTTGATGGACATTTATGGTCTTTCCATAATTTGGCTATTATTGAAAGTTCTGCTATAAACATTGGGGGTACAAGTGCCCCAATGCATCAGCACTCCTGTATCCCTTGGGTAAATTCCTAGCAGTGATATTGCTGGGTCATAGGGTAGATCTATTTTTAATTTTTTGAGGAAACTCCACACTGTTTTCCAGAGTGGTTGCACTAGTTTGCATTCCCACCAACAGTGCAAGAGGGTATCTCTTTCTCTACATCTTCTCCAGTATCAATAGTCTCCTGATTTGTTCATTTTAGCCACTCTGACTGGCGTGAAGTGGTATCTGAGTGTGGTTTTGATTTGTATTTCCCTGATGAGGAGCGACGTTGAGCAACTTTTCATGTGCCTGTTGGCCATCCAGATGTCTTCTTTAGAGAAGTGTCTATTCATTTCTTCTGCCCATTTATTCACTGGATTATTTGTTTTTTGGGTGTGGAGTTTGGTGAGCTCTTTATAGATTTTGGATACTAGCCCTTTGTCTGATATGTCATTTGCAAATACCTTTTCCCATTCTGGTGGTTGCCTTTTGGTTTTGTTGATTGTTTCCTTTGCAGTGCAGAAGCTTTTTAACTTCATGAGGTCCTAATAGTTCATTTTTATACATGGAAAACCTGACAGACTCCACCAAAAGTCTGCTAGAACTGATACATGAATTCAGCAAAGTCGCAGGATACAAAATCAATGTACAGAAATCAGTTGCATTCTTACACATTAATAGTGAAGCAACAAAAAGACCAATAAAGAAACTTATCCCATTCACAATTGCACCAAGAAGCATAAAATACCTAGGAATAAACCTAACCAAAGAGGTAAAAGATCTATATGCTGAAAACTATAGAAAGCTTATGAAGGAAATTGAAGAAGATACAAAGAAATGGAAAAGACAAGGGAATTAAAAGCAAAAATGAACTACTGGGATCTTATGAAGATAAAAAGCTTCTGCACAGCAAAGGAAACAATCAACAAAACTAAAAGGCAATCAGCAGAATGGGAAAAGATATTTGCAAATGACATATCAGACAAAGGGCTAGTATCCAAAATCTATAAAAAGCTCACCAAACTCCACACCCGACAAACAAATAACCCAGTGAAGAAATGGGCAGAGAACATGAATAGACACTTCTCTAAAGAAGACATCCAGATGGCCAACAGGCACATGAAAAGATGCTCAACGTCACTCTTCATCAGGGAAATACAAATCAAAACCACACTCAGATACCACCTCACCCCAGTCAGAGTGGCCAAAATGAACAAATCAGGAGACTATAGATGCTGGAGATAAAGTGGGGAAACGGGAACCCTCTTGCACTGTTGGTGGGATGCAAATTGGTGCAGCCACTCTGGAAAACAGTGTGGAGGTTCCTAATAATATTAAAAATAGACCTACCCTATGACTCAGCAATAACACTGCTAGGAATTTACCCAAGGGATACAGGAGTACTGATGCATAGGGGCACTTGTACCCCAATGTTTATAGCAGCACTGTCAACAATAGCCAAATTATGGAAAGAGCCTAAATGTCCATCAACTGATAAATGGATAAAGAAATTGTGGTTTATATACACAATGGAGTACTACGTGGCAATGAGAAAGAATGAAATATGGCCTTTTGTAGCAACATGGATGGAACTGGAGAGTGTGATGTTAAGTGAAATAAGCCATACAGAGAAAGACAGATACCATATGTTTTCACTCTTATGTGGATCCTGAGAAACTTAACAGAAATCCATGGGGGAGGGGAAGGAAAAAAATAAGAGGTTAGAGTGGGAGAGAGCCAAAGCATAAGAGACTCTTAAAAACTGAGAACATGGGGCGCCTGGGTGGCGCAGTCGGTTAAGCGTCCGACTTCAGCCAGGTCACGATCTCGCGGTCCGGGAGTTCGAGCCCCGCGTCGGGCTCTGGGCTGATAGCTCGGAGCTTGGAGCCTGTTTCCGATTCTGTGTCTCCCTCTCTCTCTGCCCCTCCCCCGTTCATGCTCTGTCTCTCTCTGTCCCGAAAATAAATAAACGTTGAAAAAAAAATTTAAAAAAAAAAAAAAAACTGAGAACAAACTGAGGGTTGATGTGGGGTGGGAGGGGGGGAGGGTGGGTGATGGGTATTGAGGAGGGCACCTTTTGGGATAAGCACTGGGTGTTATATGGAAACCAATTTGACAATAAACTTCATATATTGAAGAAAAAAAAAAGAAATGGAAAAACATTCCTTGCTCATGGATTGGAAGAAACAAATATGCTAAAATATCAATACTATCCAAAGCCATCTACACATTCAATGCAATCCCAATCAAAATTGCACCAGAATTCTTCTCGAAGCTAGAACAAGCAGTCCTAAAATTTGTATGGAACCACAAAAGACCCTGAATAGCCAAAGTAATTTTGATGAAGAAGACCAAAGCGTGAAGCATCACAATCCCAGACTTTAGCCTCCATTACAAAGCTGTGATCATCAAGACAGTATGGTATTGGCATAAAAACAGACACAGAGACCAATGTAATAGAATACAGACTCCAGAACTGGACCCACAAAATATGGCCAACTAATCTGACAAAGCAGGAAAGAATATTCAATGGAAAAAAGACAGTCTCTAACAAATGGTGCTGGGAGAACTGGACAGCAACATGCAGAAGAATGAAACTAGACCATTTTCTTACACCATTCACAATAAATAAATAAATAAATAAATAAACTCAAAATGGATGAAGGACCTGAATGTGAGACAGGAAACCATCAAGACCATAGAGGAGAAAGCAAGAAAAACCTCTTTGACCTCAGCTGCAGCAATTTCCTACTTGACACATCTCCAAAGGCAAGGGAATTAAAAGCAAAAATGAACTATTGGGACATCGTCAAGTACACTTCTTAAATGAGTGGTCTTATATACTTGGAACAATTCTTATAATGGCTGTCCTAATTCTAGGTTGTCTTAGTGAGATTCTGCCATCTTTGTAGATGTTTTCAGGACCACGGTTCTTAGATATAAAATAGTGAGTTTAACCAGAATATGTGGCATGCTCAAAATTTCCAAAGAATTTGGAAAATTTTCAAAATATCCAAGTTACTTTGAAACTTAAGGATCCCATTTGTTTTTTAGGTAAGCCTTAGCTCTCTCAGAGACAGATTAATGCCTGAGAGGGATATGCCATGTGTGGTGTTTTACAGTGTACTTCTTTGCACAGAAATTTTCTTGAGGTTGGTGGGTGACCTAGTGTTCATCTAACCCATTCTGTAACCAACATATTCTAACACAATAGTCTTAAAACTAGGTGGAAAGTGCTCGAACAGTTTTTAAGTGTTCAACCTGTGCCCACCAATTTTGTGGCTGTGAATTTTGAGATTATCATTATATATATATATATATATATATATATATATATATATATATATATAATTCCTTTATCTCATGTGCACATTAATAGAAACCAACAGTAACCAAAGTAACAAAAGTATGGACACCAGCAGAAACCAAGGAAATGGTACCATGGGCTGACCAAAGGAAGGCTTTAGGTGAATACCACCAGCATCCACCCAAAGTGGAACTATGAACTAATCTAGCAGACCCCAACAAATGCGGACTGCAGATTAACCAAGGACTAGGGACTTGGGTTCCAAGTGGAACTGTCTGCCAGCTCAGTCTGACCTGCTAAGCTCTGGACTGTGAAGCCAATTAGATCAGGAGCTCAAATCCAAGAGGGAATTACCCATGGTCCTCGTAAATGACAAGAAATACAGAGAATTTAAAGAGTTCACAGGTACCAATGTCTTTGTTCTTGTTGCCCTCAAAGCTGTCAGAAGTGTTTTTTTTTTGTTTTTTTTTTTTAGAGAGTGCACATGAAGTGGAGGGCAGAGGAGGAAGGAGAGAATCTCAAGCAGGATCCACACTCAGCACAGAGCCCAATGTGGGGCTTGACCACACAACCCTGGGATCATGACCTGAGATGAAATCAAGAGTTGGATGCTCAACTGACTGAGCCACCCAAGCACTCCAGAAGTGTTCTTTAGATCTCACTGCTGCCCCTAAACTGTTAAAAATGTGAAACTCAACTGAGTAAATTTTAAACATCCTATTGGATGTATTCAACAATTCACAAATCCGGTAGCATCCAATCCAGCAGATAGAAACAACTTAGAAAGTGGGGAAGGAATAGTAAAGTATCTCCCAAACAAAGACGATTAGAGAATTAGAGGTTAGAAAATGAAGCAGGTGGGGTACCTGGGTGGCTCAGTTGGTTTAGTGTCCGATTTCGGCTCAGGTCATGATCTCACAGTTCTTGGGTTCATCCCCATGTTGGGCTTGTTCTGACAGCTCAGAGCCTGGAGCCTGCTTCAGATTCTGTGTCTCCCTCTCTCTCTGCCCCTCCCCCACTCGTGCTCTGTCTGTCTCCCTCTCAAAAAATGAATAAACTTTAAAAAAAAGTAAAAAAAAAAGAAAATGAAGCAGGTGATTCCATACAGTTTACAGAGTTTAATTCAGGATAACTTACTGTTGGAAGGATCACACAGAGGATGATCCACAGTAGCTGCATAGCTATTCTCTGCAAAGTCTGGTCCTTACTCCACAGATTTTATACAGCGAGGGATGTGCAGATGGGCACTATAGTGAGATCAAAGGATTCACATATACCTCAAATGGCTTGCATGCACCTTATTGAAAACTAACCTTTAATTAGATCTTTGGAACCTCCCGTGCATCAGGAAGGGGGAAGACTATGGTATCTCTAAAAGATTTATGGGAAGCCAAAGCAAGCCTCCTCCCATCCTAGCCTTGGAGGGCATTTCTTAGGTATGTATATTAATCTCCAAGGGGCCTAGAACACATATCCCCAAGAGAGGTCATTGAACAAACATGAACAAGATGGAGGGCCAAAGATGGAGTCACTATTGTCAACACTCCTACAAAAAGAGCTCTATGAAGCTATACAATAAGACTATTTTTTTATAGGCAGAAAGGAGTGAGAACGAGAAAGCTATGTCAGATCACAAAGCAGACTGATTATGGCCAGGTCACTTTCCTTTAGGGGATGGAAGGGGTCTATCAGGCAGATTACCTCACTAGTGCTGATCAAGCAATTCTTAATTGACTGACTTAAAATTTCATTTCTGTGAGAGATGAAACTGTAATAGAGTTGTCTCAATTTGGGCTTAGCATAAGTGACTCCATTTGGAGTCCATGGTCCTATTTTTTTTTTTTTTGAATAGGATATAATTTTATTTTTATTTATTTATTTTTAATATAATTCATTGTCAAATTGGTTTCCTTACAACATCCAGTGCTCATCCCAACAAGTGCCCTCCTCAATGCCCATCACCCACTTTCCCCTCTCCCCCACCCCCCATCAGCCCTCAGTTTGTTCTCAGTATTTAAGAGTCTCTTATGGTTTGCTTCCCGCCCTCTCTGTAACTTTTTCTTCCGCTTCCCCTCCCCCATGGTCTTATGTTAAGTTTCTCAAGATCCACATATGAGTGAAAACGTATGGTATCTATCTTTCTCTGACTGACTTATTTCACTTAGCATAACACTCTCCAGTTCCATCCACATTGCTACAAATGGTCATGAGAAAGAATGAAATCCATGGTCCTATTTTAAGTAACAGTCAGGCTTGACCTGTTTTGCATTGGGCATTTTGTGACTTGTTTTGTGACTCCATTTCTTCTGGCTATGGTGGAGATTCTCTGGGTTATGGTGGTGGTGAGTTAGAAGGACCAACTGTGAGTGTATGGAAACCAGCATTTGGATTCTAAGCTCTACACTGCCCCTATGGTGCTAACTCACAAAGAATTCCCCATAAGGTACAAATTAGTTTACTGGACTTCTGTTTTGAGGCTTGGAAACAAAGTCCCAATTAATAATAAGATATTACTTTACTCTCTTTTGCTAGTTTGACTGATGCATTTATTTTCTTTAGATATCTCATGTGGAGGAGAGAGAGATTTGTGTACAACTGCACTTCCTAGCCAAAATACCATTATACTAGCATCTCATGAGAACTCTAATAGCATTGGTAGAAGGGATGTTTTTAAGAGAGAAATTCCTCAAATTTCTTGAATCATACACATGGGGACTTCCTACAAGTGAACCCAGTCCCATATTGTAAAGATCTGAACAATTTCCTTGTGAGGACAGCTATCCATTTGGAAGTCATTAGGTGACTTGATAAATGAGTAGACCTGAACTCCCAGGTCCCTCTTTCAGGTGTGTATCTCAGGTTTGTAAGAAATTTTAAATAAAGATTCAGATAGTCTCCTTGTATTTCACATTGGTTGCATATCCCATTTAAAAGGGTGATAATTCTCCTCTAATAAAACTGTGCCCAAAGATTGGCAAGGACATTGATATCATGAAGGTAAGTGGCAATTGCAAATAAAGAGGCAATAATCAGGAGACAGAACTAGAGACCACATAGGGCAGACACAGTGATGCAGGCCTTTCAGGACAGATGTGTTCTCTAACTCCACAGGGTCTGTCAGTTTACTAACCCGACAGGGACAGCATTTGGAGAGAGCTGCCAGAAACAAGCATGTTCTGTGCCAGAATTTCTCTAAGTATGTCTCACAGAATAAGTTTTATTATAGAAATTTCACCAAAAAAATGTCTATAGTCAAATAAGTTGTGGAATGAGGAAAAATCAGGTTTCTTTGTTGCAGGGATCTTCAGCATATAGATTTTCCAAAATTATTTGACCATAGGAAAAATCCACCCATAGGATTTTTATTCTCAGGGAAACTTAAAAAAATTGATAATAATCTCAAGATGCTAAAATTATTTTCTCTGGTAGGATTATGGCTGATTTATATATTTTTTTTGTTTGCTTGTCTGTATATCGTATATTTTTTATAATGAGTACATACTGCCTTTGTAGTGAAGGAACATATTTTAATAAAATGAAAACTCTTTTCTGCCTCAGGTAAAGCTAGATCCTGGGGACAGTGGGTTAAGTCCAAAAGTGGGAAAAGAGTGTTTCCTCCTTGAAGAGTAGGGATGCTGAGGCTGGAACTAGACAGGTCTTGTCCTGATGTTTTGAGTGAAAAGATGGGGGCTGGGGCTGGAGCACAGCACATGTAAAAAATGCTTGACTCTCCTTCCTCAGCCCCTCCCTGTGCATTCCAATTTCTTTCAGGACAAGGAGCTCTGAGCAGAGGTGGCCAAGGAGGAGTTCAGGATCTCTGCTCCCCACAATTCCTCTTAGCCAAAAGGCATTTCCTGGGTTCAGTAGCCAAGCTTCTCAAACCTATCTCTGTAGCTGGTAGTTCATTGGAAGTTTTTAATCCATTGCTAAAGGCAACTAATGCCTAACCAAATTTATATAAACAAACAGGAATGGAAATTTTTTTATTTTCATTTTTTGAGTGCTTGATAGAATTTATTTTCTTCTCTCCAATTTTGAAAAACATGATTAATAAAAAAAAAAACATTTGGGATCATGTAGCAAAGATACTTTATAAGAATATTTGTTATGCAAATAACCAAATTAATTACATACATTTGCATCTTATTAAGTAGTGGGAGGAAAAGCAGCTTAAATAGAATTGAATCTATTTCTACCAAAATGATATTAGCCTGAGAGGAAGACTCAGAACAATATTAAGTTGAATTGGGATTTTAGATCCTGCTTAGGAATTCTAAGCTTTTACAGAGAAAAAAGCTTTCATTACTTTGATAATAATTGTTTAAATCATAAAAATGAAAGAAATATTATTAAGATTTCCACAATTTCTACCTCCATCTTAAATATTTTAATGCATTCATGCTGTTATGTTCAACACCTTTCACACATCAATTATGGATTGACATATATTTACTCTAGTATATTATGTCTTATAGATATTATTAAGATAGCATTACTTGCTCAACATTAAGGTCTCAAGATTTTCTAATGTTTGAAAGACAACCCTGCTCCAAAGTTACCCTACTGGATCTTTGCAATGGTGGTGTTCACTGACCATTCTCAGAGCTCTTGCCTCAGACAAACCTACTCAGAATAGGAATAAGAGTCAGGTATCTTCCCTCTCAGGTGTCCCTGGGTCTGGCTGAGTTACAGGGCATTAGCTGGGGCCAGCCCAAGGCCCAAGTGATGTAATCTCTTGAGGATACTCAGAGGCTTACTCCATCCCATGCCTCCTGTCCACATCTCCTCTCAAGTCATTTTTTTCCTGTTGGGGATGGAATGATTACACACTTTCACACACCTTTCTTTACTACTCACCCCAGCTTCGTGTCCTTCCCACTCTTTTACTCTACATATCAATGGCAATCCTCACTCTTTTTCCCCCCTTAGAATGCTCTGATGGGTCTTCATAGAAGGTACTCCTCATAGAAAGAGTAAATACAGGTAAACTTTTTTGAATTTGAAATCTGACTCTGAGTTATTTGCAACAGAAAGAAAAAAATACTTTTAATCCATTTTTACAAGTGGTGTATTTGTTTATATTTGTGTTTTTTGTTTGCTTTCTTTTTTCTTTATGACAGCACAGGTTCAAATGTCATGCTGGCTCTGCAGGTTTGAAAATAGCCTAGGTTTGAATTGTGATCCTACTTCCTTTCTGCTCAGTGGCCTTGGCCAAGGTATTTCAGGTCTCTGAGCCCTAGAGTCTTCACTAGGGAAAAGAAGAATGACCACTTCAAGTCTGAACCAACCCAGCATGATTCCACAACCAAAACTATCGAGGAAAGAGGGCCTTCTAAATTAAATTAGTTTGTTTTACACAAAATAATAGTTAACTTGAACAATGGCAAACACTAAAAATCAAAAAGAGGTATTAGAAAGTGATTATATGAAAAGAGCACAGCACATGGCGAATATCTAAATGTTAGATACTACTTAGTTTATTTAAAAACATATTTTAATGTTTATTTTTGAGAGACAGAGCATGAGTGGGAGAAGGGCAGAGAGAGAGGGAGACACAGAATCCAAAGCAGCCTCCAGGCTCCAAATTGTCAGCACAGAGTCCAAGGCAGAGCTCAAACCCTTGAATTGTGACATGATGACCTAAGATGAAGTTGGAAGCTCAACCAACTGAGCAACCAGGTGCTCCTACTTTATTTTTTTAATTTTATTTATTTTTAAAGTTTATTTATTTTAAGAGGGGGGAGGGGCAGAGAGAGAGGGAGAGAGAGAATCCCAGAATCCCAGGCAGAGAACCTGTCAGTGCAGACCTTGATGCAGGGTTAGAACTCAGGAACCATGAGATCCTGACCTGAGCTGAAGTTGGGCGCTTAACGAACTGAGAGCCACCCAGGTGCCCTGATTTCTTAAAATGGTATTTTAAATGGTATTCTTTTGAAAGACAGAATAAGTAGAGAGGTTATAACAAAACAAAGTAGATAAGATTTTTTTATATCTTTAAAACATGTTTATTTATTTATTTTGAGAGAGAGAGATAGAGACTAAGCAAGGGAGTGGCAGACAGAGGGAGACAGAAAATCCCATGTGGGCCCTACAGCTATCAGCACAGATCCAGACATGGGGTTAGAACTCACAAACTGCGAGACTTGACCTGAGCCAAAACCAAGAGTCAGATGCTTAACCACCTGAGTCACTCAGGTGCCCCTTGTTTGCATCTTCAGAGACCCAAGGCCTTGGTATGAAACCAGGCCTGTCTAAGCAAAGGTTTAGGAGCCAGGAATTTGGGGATGGCCTAAGCCCAGCTATGTCATGGAGTCAGTAGTCAGCTGAGGACAAGTACTCATGCAGATGGCAAGGATTTTCCCAGAATGAATGGGAGAAGAGAAGTTCTCATTCTAGCAATGAAGAAGCCCATGGCTGTGTTCAACACCACGTCATCATGC
The DNA here is from genome assembly GCF_028749965.1 of Puma concolor. NCBI lineage: Eukaryota > Metazoa > Chordata > Mammalia > Carnivora > Felidae > Puma > Puma concolor. Next base: position 84,678,486 of record NC_141676.1, read on the forward strand.
ATTTAGCTGTCCCACTTTGGGACCTAACCTGTAAAAGCAGGTAAAATGTGCTCAGAACTCTTAGAGGAATCCCAGAGGCAGGCCCATAACAGGATGAGAGTTTGAGATGAGTAGATGTCTGAGTTGAGAGTGACTGAGATCTGGCTGCTTTTCACCTCTCTCAACTAAGTGTCAGGCTTAGAGGGTAGCATAATGTGGGTGGTGGGATACACTTTGCCTACAGCCAGCATGAAGACATTGCAATAAATGGACCACCACCAAGAACCCCCCCTACACATTCTCTGTCCTTGGTTTCTTGGGATTCTTGCCAAGTTTATGAAAAAGACTGAAGATCACCTGGAAATGGTGGCTCCTTCCCAAACTTCCAGTCACCTATCTTTCATCTCCTTCCCTGCTTCTCTTGTTTCCTATTTTTCCTCATTCCTCCTGCTCTTTTTTCTATTTCAGCTTTCTTGTACTTGTGTCTCCATTTTTTCTTTCCTTCCTGCTTTTATTTTCCCCACATACTCTGCTGTGGATAACCTGTGTTGTTTGTGTGCCAAACCTCTATCTCCCACCCTTCCTCCTTTGAGAAGCCAGCTCTCCCCTCACTCTGAGCACAGTGGCAGGGGTGGTGCTGACCCTACAGCACCTGCTGACTTCACTTCAAGATCAGGTTATTGTCTGATCCCTGATTTTTCAGGTATTTCAGTCAACAAATGTCTATTATTTTGCCTAAGCTAGTTGCACTTTTGTCTCTGTCACTACCAAAAGAGGCTTCTCATACCTCAGCACTGGCTGCTGCCATTATCTATAAAATATGATTTCACCCTCATTCTCCTAATGTCCAAATCCCTGCCAGATTTAAGTGCCCTCAGGTTGGTCACCGCAACAAGCCAGTTTTCTTCCTCTATCTAGGTCACAAGTCCTCCTAGGTATCCCTTGGAATCCTTTGTTTCCTTAGTCACTGCACTTGTCTCATTACATGATATGTGTGTATTTGTTTAGTTTTCTATGCAGCTCCCAGCCCCCAGACACCTGTACTCTTCCCTGAGCTCTGTGAGAGCAGAGGTCCACTCTGGCAATGTCCCCAGCTCCTGTCACAGAGAATACTTCCCTTTCTCTTCTTTCCTGCTGCCTGTCTCCCCCTTGCTTGTCCCTTCTTCTCCCCTAACAACTTACTCTCCAACCCTTTCCCTCTTCATATTTAGCCAGCTCTTCTCCCAGTATCTTTCAGGGACTCAGCCTAGAGCTGGAAAACTATAAGCCCTGATGGGGATGGCCAAGATGAGTTACAGTTTCCCTAATGCTGACTAAGCCCTATAGGCCAAGGGCCAAAGATACTCTGTTGCCTCCTGAGTCTCCCTTCAATAGAATCCTCAAGAATTTCTGGGAAAACAGATCCTTTCATACTCACGACAGGAATAAAACCTCATAGTTGTGTTTTCCATACATCTATAGTCTTGTACTGACCTCAGGAAGCTCCAGGTCCAGGTATAAACAATAAGAAACCATGAAAAATCACATGTAATTAAACAGTGAGTGCTGTGGTGCCATCAAACATACTGAAGGAGCTCAGAGAAGGAAGGATAGTTGCAGGTCACAGGGCAAACACTGGGAGGGAGGAAGACTTAGAGATGGATAGGATTTGGATAGGGGTTCTAGTCTCAACACTTACTTGGTGTGTAACCTTGGGCAAGTTTTTTTTTCTTACTTTTTTCCCTAATTAGTAACATGGAAATACAGAATATGCAAGTACTACCTCCCTGGATAGTTGTGAGAATTAGCTGATGATGTTTTGTACATACCTGAAATAATGGTCTTCTTCTCTTCCCAACCCCCTTCCTTTGGCACCCTCCTGCCATCTTTGCAAGGGCATGAGGAAAGAATGACATGGTTGACTGGGGAATCTGGATTCTTCCCTTCGCACAACCTCCCCTTACTCACAACAACTCTGGCCATCATTCCAGGAAAGGCACACGGCATGCCACGGACAGACATACTAAACAGTGATCTTTACCACAAGTTTCTAGCTATCACTTTGGCCCTAGGGCCTCCTGGGGTCTGGTAGAAGGAAGGTTGCTCAAATTAAGGTGTGTCTGGGTCAAGCCTGAGCTTTCCCACCACACCCTGCTGACACCCCTCATCACATGCGATCCTGTCTTGGGGTCTGTGTCCATCAAGCTCCCCATGTATAGCTGAATCAGGCCCTTCTCCCAGTCCTGTCCTCCACCACCAACTGCCTACCTACCTATGTACCTAACTAATGAGCTGTTTCTGAAGCTGCAACTCACAGTGACATTTTTGATGTTCATAACAATCATCCCGATGGTTTCACTTGTTCCGCCATCTTCTGGTGGGTCTTTTAAAGACTCCTCTATGGATTCTTATAAATCTGATCAGCTTCATATGTAAATGAGGCCTCAAAGACTGGTGTTCATGGCTGACATGTGTTTTATAAGATAAGATAGTACTTTTTCACAAACCAGAATAAATTAATATAAGTGGACAATAGAAGTAGAAAGGTTACTCTTTCTATAAGGGAATGTCAAGGTTTTTTGTGACTGGATGCTGGGAAGAACCTGTACTCCATGAATCTGGATGGGTAGATGTTCTTTTAACTTTCAAGTGAAGGTTTTCCTTGGGGAGTCTTTTGTGAATATTGGATAGTGAAGCCAGGCTGAGAACTGAGAAAGGATTGTTGCCCTGGCCCCAATCTTCTCTGTTCAAGGAGATGACAGCAACAAAATCATTCATTTAGTTTCTCTTGATGTGAACAATTTGCATTGTGTACATATAAAACACTTTCAAAACTTGTGCTTGGTTTTAATCACACCAAGATCTCTACAAAAACATGAGTAATGTATCTAAAAGACTAGGATAATTTAGAAAATATATGTATTTCCTTTCAAAGAGCTACACTAAAAAAATGTTTTCCTACTGTAGCATCTGAAATTCTTGCTTTCTACTCATTTAAGGCAAATATTTATTTTTGAAGTGAAGCTAAAATATTAATTTTCTAAAACAATTATAGAGTAGTTGTCAGTAAACACAAGGTTTCCATGGCACATTGAGAGAAGACTGAGCAATTGCCCAGAAAATTAACCAAAAATGTCCAGATAACCAAAGTATTAGGGTTTTTAGTTCTAACTGAAACATAATTGCTTTAACCTTCACTTAATTTTTAGTGTAGACTATTCACTTTCATACCTGCTAAGTGAGGTCACACCAAGCCCAGTAAATCACAGACTCTGCCTTTCAAATATGATAGGTCTTTGGAAAGAAAGAAATGGACACTAGATTGCCTGTGAGTAAATGATGCCAGTGAGGGCTTTCTCCTGGACCCACTCCACACAACCCACACACACTTGGCCAGAGGGGGGCTTCTTTCAGTGTGGTCTGGAGCTGATTTTGATTGTCACTGTGGAATTAAAGCAAAGGCTGTGACAAAAGACCCTCTGGAACTAAGTTACCGAAGCCCTTATCCATCTCCCTAACATTTTCTGGGCCAGTACTTCTTGTCCAGTGTCCCTACAGCACTGACCCCAATACCTGTCTGCCTGCCTCAGTGGACAATTTTCACAAGTCTCTCAAGTCTCTCCTACCATCACCCCACCTTCATCCCTTCTTACTTCCCTCCCCTCCCCTTCACTCCCCTCTTCTTCTCTTCCCTTCTTTTCCTTTCCCTTCCCTTCCCTTCCCTTCCTTTTCTTTCCCCATCCCCCTTCCCGCCCTCCCCCCACCATACTTTCTCTATCCAGTATCTCTACTGGACAATAGGTACATTTTTTTGTGCTAATCCCTGCAAAAATATGAACCCAGCCTCTTTTACATAATCTGAAAACTCATCTCCTTCATTCTTTCAATCACAAACCTTAGTCTGGAAGAACTCGTGGCTCTTCAACCCTGATGTTGACCCTGCTAGTTTTTTATTCTTCTGTCTCCACTGCAGGGACACTGGTGGCTTACCTGAACCCCTCCATTCTAAAGGGTTGAGGAAGCAGGAGGAAAGAGAATGGGGTCAATATAAAGAAAACAGGCAAAGAGAGACTGGTATACATGAGTGTTGTTAAATGATTAAAAAAACAGCAAAACAAAACCAACTCTCTTAGAGTTGTAACAAGGGCATCACGATGATAAGAATGGTTAAATTGTCAAAAAAGTCCAAACCACTATGTGTGTCTGGAGAACATAATAATCATGAGCAAGAAATTCTGACCTACTCACCACCAACTCCCACTTCAGAAAAGATCAATTCATAGGTTTAAGTGGTTTAAACCAGCTGCTAATTTGAGGCAGCCCTTTCCCTTAACTTTTTCAAACTGAACAAGGATCCAATATGGATCCTAGATATTTTTTTAATCACACAGTCTCCTGGATGGAGAAGGAATAGGCTCAGGAGATACTTTTGGGGGGGGGGGGTTAATTTTTATTTTTTTAATTTACATCCAAATTAGTTAGCATATAGGGCAACAATTATTTCAGGAGTAGATTCCCTAGTTCCCCTTAACCATTTAGCCCACCCCCCTCCCACAACCCCTCCAGTAACCCTCCGTTCTCCATATTGAGTCTCTTATGTTTTGTTCCCCTCCCTGTTTTTATATTATTTTTGTTTCCCTTCCCTTATGATCATCTGTTTTGTCTCTTAAAGCCCTCATATGAATGAAGTCACATGATTTTTGTCTTTCTCTAATTTCACTTAGCATAATACCCTCCAGTTCCATTCACCCAGTTGCAAATGGCAAGATTTCCTTCTTTTTGATTGCCAAGTAATATTCCACCATATATATATATATATATATATATATATATATATATACATATGAATATATATATATATAATGGAATATATATATATAATGGAATATATATATGTATAATGGAATATATATATACATATATATATAATGGAATATATATATGTAATGGAATATATATATATATATCCACCCACATCTTCTTTATCCATTCATACATCGATGGACATTTGGGCTCTTTCCATACTTTGGCCATTGTTGATAGTGCTACTATAAACATTGGGGTGCATGTGTTTCTTCGAAACAGCACACCTGTATCCCTTGGATAAATACCTAGTAGTGCAATTGCTGGGTCATAAGGTAGTTCTCTTTATACTTTTTGAGGAACCTCCATACTGTTTTCTTTTTTTTAATACAAAATTTATTCTCAAATTGGTTTCTATATAACACCCAGTGCTTATCCCAATAGGTGCCTTCCTCATTACACATCACCCACCATCCCATCCTTCCCACCACCCCATCAACCCTCAGTTTGTTCTCAGTTTTTAAGAATCTCTTATGGTTTTCCTTCTCCATCTCTAACCTTTTGTTTTTTCTTCCCCTCCCCCATGGTCTTCAGTTACGTTTCTCAGGATCCACATAAGAGTGAAAATATATGGTATCTGCCTTTCTCTGTATGACTTATTTCACTTAGCATCACATGCTCCAGTTCCATCCACGTTGCTACAAAAGGCCATATTTCATTCTTTCTCATTGCCACGTAGTATTCCGTTGTGTATATAAACCACAATTTCTTTATCTATTCATCAGTTGATGGACATTTAGGCTCTTTCCATAATTTGGCTATTAATGAAAATGCTGCTATAAACATTGGGGGTACAAGTGCCCCTATGCATCAGACCTCCTGTATCCCTTGAGAAAATTCCTAACAGTGCTACTGCTGGGTCATAGGGTAGATCTATTTTTAATTTTTTGAGGAACTTCCACACTGTTTTCCAGAGTGGCTGCACCAGTTTGCATCACACCAAGAGTGAAGAAGGTTCCCGTTTCTCCACATCCCCGTCAGCATCTATAGTCTCCTGATTTGTTCATTTTAGCCACTCTGACTGGCGTGAAGTGGTATCTGAATGTGGTTTTGATTTGTATTTCCCTGATGAGGAGCGACATTGAGCATCTTTTCATGTGCCTGTTGGCCATCTGGATGTCTTCTTTAGAGAAGTGTCTATTCATGTTTTCTGCCAATTTCTTCACTGGGTTATTTGTTTTTCTGGTGTGGAGTTTGGTGAGCTCTTTATAGGTTTTGGATACTAGCCCTTTGTCTGATATGTCATTTGCAAATATCTTTTCCCATTCTCTTGGTTGCCTTTTAGTTTTGTTGATTGTTTCCTTTGCACTGCAGAAGATTTTTGTCTTCATGAGGTCCCAATAGTTCATTTTTGCTTTTACTTCCCTTGCCTTTGGAGATGTGTCAAGTAAGAAATTGCTGTGGCTGAGGTCAGAGCTTTTTCTTGCTTTCTTCTTTGGGGTTTTAATGGTTTCCTGTCTCACATTCAGGTCCTTCATCCATTTTGAGTTTATTTTTGTGAATGGTGTAAGAAAGTGGTCTAGTTTTAGTCTTCTGCATGTTTCTGTCCAGTTCTCCAAGCACCATTTGTGAAAGAGACTGTCTTTTTTCCATTGGATGTTCTTTCCTGCTTTGTCAAAGATTAGTTGGCCATACTTTGTGGATCCAGGTCTGGAGTCTTTATTCTATTCCATTGGTCTCTGTGTCTGTTTTTGTGCCAATACCACACTGTCTTGATCATCAAAGCTTTGTAATGGAGGCTAAAGTCTTGTACTGTGATGCTTCATTCTTTGTTCTTCTTCAAAATTACTTTGGCTATTCGGGGCCTTTTGTGGTTCCATAAAAATTTTAGGATCGCTTGTTCTAGCTTCGAGAAGAATGCTGGTGCAGTTTTGATTGGGATTGCATTGAATAGATTGCTTTGGGTAGTATTGACATTTTAACCATATTTTTTTCTTCCAATCCATGAGAACGGAATGTTTTTCCATTTCTTTATATCTTCTTCAATTTCCTTCATAAGCTTTCTATAGTTTTCAGCATACAGCTCTTTTACATCTTTGGTTAGGTTTATTCCTAGGTATTTTATGCTTCTTGGTGCAATTGTGAATGGGATCAGTTTCTTTATTTGTCTTTCTGTTGCTTCATTGTTACTGCATAAGAATGCAACTGATTTCTGTACATCGATTTTGTATTCTGCAACTTTGTTGAATTATGTATCCGTTCTGGCAGACTTTTGGTGGAGTCTATCGAGTTTTCCATAGACATCCATGTCATCTATCTGCAAAAAGTGGAAGCTTGACTTCATCTTTGCCAATTTTGATGCCTTTGATTTCCTTTTGTTGTCTGATTGCTGATGGTAGCACTTCCAACACTATGTTAAACAACAGCGTTGAGAGTGGACATCCCTGTCATGTTCCTGATCTCAGGGGGAAAGCTCTCAGTTTTTCCCCATTAAGGATGATGTTAGCTGTGGGCTTTTCATAAATGGCCTCTATGATGTTTAAGTATGTTCCTTCTGTCCTAACTTTCTCGAGGATTTTTATTAAGAAAGGATACTGAATTTTGTCAAATGCTTTTCTGCATCGATTGACAGGATCATATGGTTCTTATGTTTTCTTTTATTAATGTAATGTATCACATTGATTGATTTGTGAATGTCGAACCAGCCCTGCAGTCCAGGAATGAATCCCACTTGATCATGGTGAATAATTCTTTTTATATGCTAGTATCTTGTTGAGAAGTTTTGTATCCATATTCATCAGGGATATTGGCCTGTAGTTCTCTTACTGGATCTCTGTCCAGTTTAGGAATCAAAGTAATGCTGGCTTCATAGAATGAGTCTGGAAGTTTTCTTTCCCTTTCTATTTTTTGAACCAGCTAGAGAAGGATAGGTATTATCTCTGCTTTAAATGTCTGGTAGAATTCCCCTGGGAAGCCATCTGGTCCTGAATTCTTATTTGTTGGGAGATTTTTGATAACTGATTCAATTTTTTCACTGGTTATGGGTCTGTTCAAGTTTTCCATTTCTTCCTGTTTGAGTTTGGGAAGTGTGGGTGCTTAGGAATTTGTCCATTTTTTCCAGGTTGCCCAGTTTGTTGGCATATAATTTTTCATAGTATTCCCTGATAATTGTTTGTATTTCTGAGGGATTGGTTGTAATAATTCCATTTTCATTCATGATTTTATCTATTTGGGTTATCTCCCTTTTCTTTTTGAGAAGTCTGGTTAGAGGTTTATCAATTTTGTTTATTTCTTCAAAAAACCAACCCTTGGTTTCATTGATCTGCTGTACTATTTTTTTAGATTCTATATTGTTTATTTCTTCTCTGATGTTTATTATTTTTGTTCTGCTGGGTTTGGTGTGTCTTTGCTGTTCTGCTTCTGTTTCCTTTAGGTGTGCTGTTAGACTTTGTATTTGGGATTTTTCCTGTTTGTTGAGATAGGCCTGGATTGCAATGTATTTTCCTCTCAGGACTGCCTTTGCTGCATCCCAAAGCATTTGGATTGTTGTATTTTCATCTTCATTTGTTTCCATATGTTTTTAAATTTCTTCTCTAATAATCTGGTTGAACCATTCATTCTTTAGTAGAGTGTTCTTTAAATTCCATGATTTTGGAGGTTTTCCAGACTTTTTCCTGTGATTTAAAGTTTCATGGCATTGTGGTCTGAAAGTGTGCATGGTATGCTCTCAATCTTTTATACTTATGAAGGGCTGTTTTGTGACCCAGTATGTGATTTATCTTGGAGAATGTTCCATGTGCACTCGAGAATAAAATATATTCTGTTGCTTTGGAATGCAGAGTTCTAAATATATCTGTCAAGTCCATCTGATCCAATGTATCATTCAAGGGCCCTGTGTCTTTATTTATCCTGTGTCTAGATGATCTATCAACTGTTTTTTTGTTTGTTTGTTTGTTTGTTTTTTTGTTTTTTTTTTTTAATTTTTTTTTCAACGTTTATTTATTTTTGGGACAGAGAGAGACAGAGCATGAACGGGCAAGGGGCAGAGAGAGAGGGAGACACAGAATCAGAAACAGGCTCCAGGCTCTGAGCCATCAGCCCAGAGCCCGACGCGGGGCTCAAACTCACGGACCGCAAGATCGTGACCTGGCTGAAGTCGGACGCTTAACCGACTGCGCCACCCAGGCGCCCCAATCTATCAATTGTTTTAAGTGGAGTATTAAAATCTCTGGCAATTACCACATTCTTATCAGTAATGTTGGTTATGTTTGTGATTAGTTGTTTTATATATTTGGGGGCTCTCGTATTCAGTGCAGAGATATTTATAATTGTTAGCTCTTCCTCATGGATAGACCCTGTAATTATATAATGCTCTTCTTCCTCTCTTGTTACAGCATTTAATTTAAAGTCTAGTTTGTCTAGACTAGTCTAGTCTGATATAAGTATGTCTACTCCAGCTTTCTTTTGACTCTGATAGCATGATAGATAGTTCTCCATGCCCTCACTTTCTTTTTTTTTTAATTATAATATTTGGAATTTATTTGCCTGCTGATTAAACACATAGACCAAATATATCTATATGTTGTCTGTGTAAGACAGTTGGGGGAAATAAGAATAATAACTGGATTTTTAATTTTTTTTTATTTTTTATTTTTTTCAATATATGAAATTTATTGTCAAATTGGTTTCCATATGACACCCAGTGCTCATCCCAAAAGGTGCCCTCCTCAATACCCATCACCCACCCTCCCTCCCACCCCCAATCAAACCTCAGTTTGTTCTCAGTTTTTAAGAGTCTCTTATGCTTTGGCTCTCTCCCACTCTAACCTCTTTTTTTTTCCTTCCCCTCCCCCATGGGTTTCTGTTAAGTTTCTCAGGATCCACATAAGAGTGAAAACATATGGTATCTGCCTTTCTCTGTATGGCTTATTTCACTTAGCATCACACTCTCCAGTTCCATCCATGTTGCTACAAAGGGCCATATTTCATTCTTTCTCATTGCCACGTAGTACTCCATTCTGTATATAAACCACAATTTCTTTATCCATTTATCAGTTGATGGACATTTAGGCTCTTTCCATAATTTGGCTATTGTTGAGAGTGCTGCTATAAACATTGGGGTACAAGTGCCCCTATGCATCAGTACTCCTGTATCCCTTGGGTAAATTCCTAGCAGTGCTATTGCTGGGTCATAGGGTAGGTCTATATTTAATTTTTTGAGTAACCTCCACACTGTTTTCCAGAGTGGCTGCACCAATTTGCATCCCACCAACAGTGCAAGAGGGTTCCTGTTTCTCCACATCCTCTCCAGCATCTATAGTCTCCTGATTTGTTCATTTTGGCCACTCTGACTGGCATGAGGTGGTATCTGAGTGTGGTTTTGATTTGTATTTCCCTGATGAGGAGTGACGTTGAGCATCTTTTCATGTGCCTGTTGGCCATCCGGATGTCTTCTTTAGAGAAGTGTCTATTCATGTTTTCTGCCCATTTCTTCACTGGGTTATTTGTTTTTTGGGTGTGGAGTTTGGTGAGCTTTTTATAGATTTTGGATACTAGCCCTTTGTCTGATATGTCCTTTGCAAATATCTTTTCCCATTCTGTTGGATGCCTTTTAGTTTTTTTGGTTGTTTCCTTTGCTCTCCATGCCCTCACTTTCAATCTGAAGGTGTCCCCAGGTCTAAAATGAGTCTCTTCTAGACAGCAAATAGATGGGTCTAGTTTTTTAATCCATTCTGATACCCTATGTCTTTTGGTTGGAGCATTTAGTCCATTTACATTCAGTGTTCTTATAGAAAGATATGGGTTTAGAGTCATTGTGATGTCTGTAGGTTTCATGCTTGTAGTGGTGTCTCTGGTACTTTGTGGTCCTTGCAACATTTCACACACAGAATCTCCCTTAGGATATCTTGTAGGGATGGTTTAGTGGTGATGAATGCCTTCAGTTTTTGTTTGTTGGGGAAGACCATCTCTCCTTCTATTGTGAATGACAGACTTGCTGGATAAAGGATTCTAGGCTGCATATTTTTTCTGTTTATCACATTGAAGATTTCCTGCCATTCCTTTCTGGCCTGCCAAGTTTCGGTGGATAGTTCTGTCACTAGTCTTATTGGTCTCCCTTTATACATTAGAGCATGTTTATTCCTAGCTGTTTTCAGAATTTTCTTTTTTCCTTGTATTTTGCCTGTTTCACTATATGCCGTGCAGAAGATAAATTCAAGTTTCATCTGAAGGGACTTCTCTGTGCCTCTTGGATTTCAATGCCTTTTTTCTTCCCCAGATCAGGGAAGTTCTCAACTATGATTTATTCAAGTACACCTTCAGCCCTTTTCTCTCTCTCTCCTTCTGGAATTCCTATTATACGGATATTGTTCTGTTTAATTGCATATTTTAGTTCTCTAATTCTCCCCTCATATTCCTGAATTTTTTTAGCTCTCTTTCTCAGCTTTCTCCTTTTCCATAAATTTATCTTCTAATTCCCCTATTTTCTCCTCTGCCTCTTCAATACCAGCTGTGGTCACCTCCATTTTATTTTGCACCTCATTTATAGCATTTTTTACCTCCTCATGACTATTCCTTAGTCCCTTGATCTTTGTAGCAATAAATTTTCTGTTGTCCTCTATACTTTTTTCAAGTCTAGCGATTAATTTTAAGACTATTATTCTAAATTCTTGTTCCGTTATATTGCTTAAATCGTTTTGACCAATTCGTTAGCTGTCACTACTTCCTGGAATTTCTTTTGAAGAGAGTTCTTCTGTTTCGTCATTTTGGGTAGTCTCTGGGGTGGCATGGAACTGCAGGGCACTTCCCCTGTGCTGTCTGGAGTAACTTGTGTTGTTGGGTGGGGCCTCAGTCATACTGGTGTGTACCTTATCTTCCCCTCTCCCAGGAGCAAGACTCACTGTGGAGTGGTGTGGCTCCTGTCCAGGCTACTTGCACACTGCCAGGCTTGCGGTGCTGTTTTGATGGGACCTGGTTTATTAGCTGGAGTGTATCCACAAGGTGCACAGGGGCGGGAAGGGTAGGCTTAGCTCACTTTGCTGTCAGTGGTCCTCTGTTGGAGGGGCCTTGCAGCTCTGGTAGGGAGGCAGACCTGTCGGAGGGATAGATCCACTGAAGTGGATTGGGTGCTTGCGTGGTGCAAGCAAGTTTGGTGATGGGTTCCGTTACCCTTTGGGATTATGGGTGGGGAATGGGAAAGAGAGATGGCACTTGCCAGCGCCTTTTTTCCCTGATGAGCTGAGCTCTGTCTTCTGGGGTGCAACAACTCTCCCGCCCAGTGTCCTCTCGCTCTCCCGCTCTCTGAGCAGAGCTGTTGACTTTTAACATTCCAGATGTCACATTCTGCTGGCTGTCAGAACTCACAGAGTCCAGCCACTCTGCTTTTGCAAGCCAGACTTGGGGATTCTGCCTTGCTGGAGGGGCTGCCCCTCAATCGCCCTGGCTCCCTCCTGACAGTCCATGTAGCATGCACCACCTCTCCACCCTTCCTACCCTCCTCCGTGGGCCTCTTGTGTAAGCTTGGCTCCAGAGAGTCTGTTCTGCTAGTCTTCTGGCAGTTTTCTGGGTTATTTAGGCAGGTATAGGTGGAATCTAAGTGATCAGCAGGACGAGGTGAGCCCAGGGCCCTCCTATGCCACCATCTTTCACACCAATTTCCAGGAAATACATCTTTAAATAGGCTCAGGACAGAGGTCCAGGCTGAAGATATCCATTTAGCAGCTATTTGTAACTAATCTCAGAATTATTAATTCCTCAAATATTTATTTTTATTTTTTTAATGTTTATCTATTTTTGAGAGGCAGAGCATGATCAGGGGAGAGGCAGAGAGGGAGACACACACTGAACCCAAAGCTCCAGGCTCCAGGCTGTAAGCTGTCAGCACAGAGCTCGACTTGGGGCCTGAACTCACAAACTGTGAGATCATGACCTGAGCTGAAGTCGGACACTTAACCTACTGAGCCACCCAGATGCCCCTCCCCAATAATTTTTTAAATAATTTTTTTGGTGAAGTTTGATCTTTCAAAAATGAATGGTGATGGTCCCAGCAGATAAATGTAAGGCTGGCATTCAGTCCTTTTCCCCCATGCCTGATGTCCCTAAAGCCTACTCCTACCATAAAACCTCTCTTGCATGGTTTTTATGTAGGGGTGTTCTCAAATGATGTGCAGGTTAATGACAGGGGCAGCAGAGTTCAGTTGTCTTCATGATAAGGGTGAGGATAAGCACAGGCAGAGTAATGTTCTCCAGTGCACTTGGTATTAGATAGATTTGGCCTGAGAAAGGTCAGTATGGACAAAGTGGCAATGGAAAGAACCAGATTAAGGAAAGTCATCAGCAACATTACAGAGCCCTGGCTGAGACATTTTCTTATCCAGTGAATAGGAAGCCCTAGATTTTCAGCTTAAGCAGTCAACATGATTGCTTAGCAGAGGGGAGGAGGTAGTGGAATTCAGTGAAGAGCCTTTTTAAAGGCTGCACCAGGACAGATGGAGCCCCTTCCCATGCCAGAAGTCTGGGTTTATCTCAGTATCATTGACTACACCCTCCAAGACAGCTCCAGAGAGGATCTCACACATTTTTATCCCATAGTTAGTAAGGTATTAAGTAGGGGGTATGAGACTATATATTTTTCTTTTCACTTTAACATTTTGAGAGTACACCTATTTTCCCAAATGAAGGATTGTTTAGAATTCTAGGATTCATTCTCCCCTCCTGCCTATCTGCCAAATTCCTTGTTGAAATGAGACTACAGGATCATTCTTTTTATGATCAACTGTCAGCTGAGTTTCCTGTTTCCTTCTCCTCTCCCACACTGGAGGTGTCTCTTTATTTGTGCTACCATCTCTTCAATTTTAGTCAAAGTGGCTTTCCTGGTTGGGGGATGTTGAAATGTCAAGATGTATCTGACATGGAAACCCTGGGGAGAAGGAGAAAGAAGGCTTAGAGGAATAATCAACAAGGTTTACTTACTGAACTGTGGAACTCTCTGCAGCTTCCTTCCTGTTCTGTGTTAAGAGGAGGCAGGCATCACTGCTGATATTATGGGAGAAGGGAAGTTGGGGGCAGGAGACTGTGAAGGAATAAATAGAAACAGAGATGAAGACTCTTGGAATTATTTTTCAAAAACTTCGTAATAACTGATTGATTGCATTAAAAAATTTCCACATTTTAACTGGTAGGAAACAGTCCTAATAGGAACACACGTTTCAAGGGTTATCTATAGCCTCTACAAAGCACAACAGAAGGTTAATGGCTTTTGGAGTCAGAGACATACATCCACACTCACTGGATGTTCTCTGTATAAATGCAGACCTTAGTCCTCTTATCTTTTAAATGGGGATGATAATATTGCTTACTGCATAGTGCTGTTTGAGTAAGAAATAAGATTATGTATGTAAATATTCTAAGCTCCATTAGTTAAGTTTTATTATTTTAGTTTGTTTTATTATTAAGTTTATTGTTAAGTTTTATTATTTCCCTTTTTATTTTTCCTCAAACAATTAACTGAGCATCTAGCATAATGATTGGAAAATAATAGTCACATAATACGTATTTGTAGCATAGATTTCTGAATGAATGAATACATGATGAAATTAATGATAGAATACCAAACTACTGAGAAAAATGTTTAGACGAAAGAATTACTTGCTGAGAAGTCTATCCCTGTTCTCTGCCCAGCCAGGCAGCCAAGAAGAGGGCTTACTGATCCATTTAGAAGCTGAGTGGAGCCTGTTAAGGTAGGTCTGTGTATATCCTTAGGGATTTTTTGCTTTGTTGAGATCATAGAGGGAACAAAGTCATCAGAATGGGAAAGAAGGTCAGAACTGCCCCCCAACCTCAGAGAGAGGGAGAGAGAGAATGAGAGTGAGTGAGTAAGCAAGCAAGCTGGGACAGAAAGAGCACCCTAAAGACACCCTACAATATCCAGACAGATAGAATCAGAACAAGGAAATGCTTCCTGGGGCAAACAGCACTTCTTAAGCCCAAAAAAATCCTGGACATAAAGTATTATACATTATTAATAGTAATTAGTTTTTCCAAAGCCATGAAACACCTGGAATCAAATAAACATTGTGATCCTAGGATTCACAGGGCAAATCAAAGCCTTGTCTCCAAAATAATAGTTTCCCACTATAAGTATAGTGCATTAGATCATTACATCTATGGATTTGTCCCTTGTAGGATATTAATAGGTGATAAAATAGCGGGACAATGCAAATTTAACTTCGATTATTTGTTTTGTCAGAAGACCTATCTCCAATATTCAAAATATAGATAATCCACATTAAAGTCATACATAAGTTTTATTAAATTTTATTAATAAGATAACTAACTTAGGGATGCCTAGGTGGCTCAGTTGGTTGAGCATACAACTTCAGGTCAGGATCTTGTGGTCCATGAGTTTGAGCCCCTCGTTGGGCTCTGTGATGACAGTTCAGAGCCTGGAGCCTGCTTGGATTCTGTGTCTCCCTCTCTCTCTGCCCCTCCCCCACTCATGCTCTGTCATTCAAAAATGAATAAATATTTTAAAAAATTATATGGTAAACTTAAAATGTAACTCTAAACATTCAAAACCCAAATCTATTGTTGAAATATGAACCTAAAAATTTATCTAATTGTGGTATATCCATAATTTGACAAACTATTACAAATTGAAAAATAGACCTCTGTTGTTTCTTAGAATTTCAATACCGAGCTTAGGAAACAAGAATTGCCATTTGACAAATTTCAGTTGGACTTGTTTATGTCATCAAATTTTGCTGTTGATAATTAGCAAAAGACTTTCACCTTGCAACTGCCTAAAGCTGATGACCTTACATATAATAGGATATAACACGTTTTCTAACAATTATAACACAGGAACAAACCGGAAAAATGAAAAGGGGGTACAAAATGCCCTTACTGCTCCACTCCTTCCACAGAGGCCTTAGTTGTTGATAGTGGGATTCTTGCAAACAGAGAGTTTCTCTATTCTCTGTTCCATGCTGTTTCCTTTGCTGTTACAATTGTTACCATCTTTAGAAATCTACAGAAAAAACAAACAAACATGCTGCTTGTGTCTTACTGAGGTTTAGTTTTAATAACCAAATTTACATTTGAGCCTAGATATAGAGGATGAGAAAGATTGGACTCTCAGACTCTGGCAAAGCAATGACCCAACATGTGAAAATGTTGGCATGTCTGAGAAGTCATGAGTTTTGGGATGCTGGGGTCTGGTAAGGGAGGGGAGAACAGTAGGAAATGAGATGAGAGAGATCATGAAGCCAGACCACTTATGGCCTTACAGGTCCTCTCAAGGTCAGGGATGCATTCGGTGGAAAGTTACAGGGCAATAGGCACCTGGAAACAGAGTGAGAACTAACTAAAGCATTCTCAGAAAGAAAGCAGGTTCTGGGACTCACCCTACATAATTGACTTTTGGACTGGAATGGCCATCGTGCCAGGAAAGGCAGAATCCTTGTACCTATTACCTCATCTTGGTTTTCTCTCAGTAAATAGCACCACCTACTTCCTATTTGCTGAGGTCAAACACATCCTTGGTTTTGTTTTCTGTTTCTGTCTTACAGCCCACATTCAGTCCATAAATCTTAGTTTGTGCTTCAAAGAGGATCTCAGTCTCTCTATTTTCTGTATTTACCTTTCCCTAGTCCAAGCAGTCCTCTGTCTCCTGAAGTATGGCAGCATCACCCTCACTTGTCTCCCTTCTCTGTCCTATTCTATCTTCCACAAAGCAGCCAGACACATACCATTAAAACACAGGTCAAGCTATATTGCATTACTAT
This sequence comes from Puma concolor, assembly GCF_028749965.1. NCBI lineage: Eukaryota > Metazoa > Chordata > Mammalia > Carnivora > Felidae > Puma > Puma concolor. The sequence continues at coordinate 84,695,030 of NC_141676.1, forward strand.
TTTGATCCCTCAGTGCCTTTCCACTGAATGCATTCCTCATCCTGAGAGGAGCTGTAAGGCCTTAAATGGTCTGGCCTCATGATCTCTCTCATCTCACTTCCTACTGTTCTCTCTTGCCTTACCAGACTCCAGCCTCCCTAGACTCATGACTTCTCAGACACGCCAATACTTTCACATGTTGGACCATTGCTGTGCCAGACTCTGAGAGTCATACCTTTCTCATCCTTTATATCTAGGCTCAAATGTAAACTTGGACATCCATTTCGAGGCATTTCGTGCTTTGTAAAGGAACATGCCTCAGGCTAGTACCTCTAGTTTACAATGTCCCTATAATTTATTCCAGCTGGTATTATCACTTCTATTTGTCTCCTTTTTTTTTTCTATTATCTACAACTATTGGAATAAGAGCTTGGTGACATCAGGGACTGAGTCACTTTGGTTCCTTGCTAGATCCTCTCCTCATCAGGGTCCAGAACTTCTAGTGCAGGAACTTAAGAAGTGATATTTATTGAATACACAGATGAAGGAATGGAAGGACTTCCAGTGAAGATGGTATCTGAGACATGTTTGAAAACACATATTAGGGGCGCCTGGGTGGCGCAGTCGGTTAAGCGTCCGACTTCAGCCAGGTCACGATCTCGCGGTCCGCGAGTTCGAGCCCCGCGTCGGGCTCTGGGCTGATGGCTCAGAGCCTGGAGCCTGTTTCCGATTCTGTGTCTCCCTCTCTCTCTGCCCCTCCCCCGTTCATGCTCTGTCTCTCTCTGTCCCAAAAATAAATAAAAAAACGTTGAAAAAAAAATTTTTAAAAAGAAAACACATATTAAATTTGAGTGGGAACAGGGTAAAGAGAGATAATAATCAACAAAGGTATAGAATCAGTCATGTAAGAGATGGCAGAAGAGGTAGGACAGGCTACTGGGGCAGAATTGATGGAAGCACATGTGTAGGGAAAGTGGCTGAAGTGTGTTTAGTAAAAATATCATATGATATTTCTACTTTTAGTTTCTGTTTGGGGTTGAATTGTATTCAATAAAATTCACATGTTGAAGCTCTCACCATCAGTACCACAGAATGTGTCTGTATTTGGAGTTAGGGCCTTTAAATGTGTCTGTATTTTGGAGATAGGTGAATAAGTTCAAATGAAGCCATTAGAATAGGCTCTGATCCAATATGACTAGTGTCCTGATGAGGAGAGGAAATTTGGGCACATGGAGAGATAGCAGGGACTTGTGTGCACGAAGAAAGAACAAGTGAAGAAACAGCAAGAGGCCTCAGGGGAAAACAATTCTTCTGGCACTTTGATCTAGGACTTCCATAATTCATGAAAAAACTTTATAAGAAAATTAATTTTTATTGTTTAAGCTACCCAGTCTATGGTATTTTGGTATGGAAGCCTGAGCAAATTAATATAGCATCCCTTGCATTGAGATACCCCAAATCCCCTTGACATGTAACTAAGAAACTAATACCCAGCTGGGCTTTGTCATGTGGCTCCAGTTTGTCCAATGAAAGTACTCCCTCTGACAGGATACAGTGAAGGGCTCAGTATGAGCATGTGAACCAAGCAAGGAAGTCCTCCACAAGATAGACTATAGGACACAGGAAAACACAGGTCTTTCTTCTACTGACCTCGAATGTGAGGTTTGAGGGCCAGGTGAGCCTGGTACTGCTGGCTTTTCTGTCCCATGAAGAATAACCTTGACACAGAGTACAGTAGAGCAAGAGATATAGAGGAAATAAGGGGAATTATTTTCATTATTCTTTGGTCAAAATGTGCTTAGTTAATTTTATCTCTGAGCTTTTTAGTTTCTTTTTTTTAAGTTAATTTATTTTGAGAAAGAGAGAGAGCACAGGAGCATGAGCAGGGGAGGGGCAGAAAGGGAGAGATAGAATCCCAAGCAGTCTCCATGGAATCAGAGCAGATCCCAATGCAGGGCTCAAACTCATGAACCAAGGACCAAGAGATCATGACCCGAACAGAGATCAAGAGTCAGATGCTTAACTGAGCCACCCAAGCATCCCTGGGCTTTTTAGTTTCTTAAGCTAATAAAATTCCATTTTTGTTTAATTTATGTAAAATGGAGACCTAAAAAATGATCTGGCTTCATCATACCTTTGATAGTACAATTTTCTAGCATTACCCAGTGCTATCTCTGCTAATATTTGTTATTTATCCTTTCATACTTTTCCTATAAATATCCAAATGTAAGTACATGATTAAATATAGGTATCAAATCAAATATAGGTATAAATATAGATATGGAAACAAATGTAGTCTTTTTTCGACAGTAAATTTTGTGGAACCCAGCCATACCACTACATTGAGATCCATACAATGAAGTCATACAGAAATGTGGTTAAGATGGCAGACTTTGCCAGACTGCCTAGATTTATATCCAGTCTACCTTCAGGTGTGAATTTAAGCAAAACATTTACCTTTCTGAGCCTCAATTTCTTCACCTTTAAGTGGAAGCCATAGTAGCACCTACTTCCCCAGATTGTGTGAACATCAAATATTATGCAAGGAAAATGCCCTTATGTTCTAGTGAGTATTGTCTATATTTCTTAGTTATGATAATTATAGTTGTTTTTTTTAATTCACAGAGAAGCAGCAAAGATTAGAGAGATCATTTGGCAGAGGCATTACTGGTGGATTAGAAGTGGTAAGAAATGGAGACCATTGCTGTTCTCCAGTGGGGGAGGACCTGTCCCCAGGACCTCTCCTGGGGAGGAGCAGAGGGAGCAGTGGAGTTGAAAGGAGACCAGAGGAATGTAGGTGTTTCATTTTCAGACCAAGTGCCATTGGGAAAAGAGACATGTAAACCACCCCTCAGGAATATTTTAGTATTCTGATGTTGAAGAGAGAATAAATTTGCAAATGTTTTCCAAAAGGGAGAATAATATGTTCCATGGGACCAAAGAATGGTTTCAAGCTAAAACACAGTTGAGATACAGGGACAAAGAACGCAGAGGGTCTTGAAAGACCCCTTCCATTGCGGACTTCATTGCGATGTGAGATTCACTCAGGTTTGGGGAAACATCACTTCAGTTATTTCAGGAGGAAACACAGATGCCCTTATCTGCCTTAATAAATGAGCCTATTAATTCACAGGTCTAAGGTGAGGCCAGACTTTTCATAACATTCAGGGCATGATGCACATTGTGTTTTCAGCCAAACACAATTCTTTTTTATTGTCTTAGGATCAGAGTGAAGATATGGATTGAAACAGGACCCCAAGATATCATTTCAATATTGGAGGGATCAACTTGGTGCAATAAACTCATTCTTTTGGGAACAATGTGGAGTAGAAAGGTCCAAGAAATAATAAACTTTCCAGAACTAGGATGGTCACACTGCTAAGAGAACTACATCCTCTCTGCATCAGACAACCAAGTTACAGGCCTTAAGAAGCTGTTTTCTCCTCCCAAGCAGGACTGTCCCTAAGCCATCAGACTGTAAAAAGAGTATGCTAGGGGTCACTGTGTCTTTATTTTTCTTAAAATCTCTTACAAATTGATCATTATTAAATGTAGAATAGAAAGAATATCAGTTTTCTGGTCTGTAGAGCTAGGTTCCAACCATGTTTCTCCATTTCTGAAGTCAGACAATTTCATTGAAATCCTGGTGCTGTCACTCTGAGGGCTATGTTTCTGAGCATATTTGTTACCCTCAGCATACTTCAATATCTGTGTTTCCAAAGTAAGGGCAACTGTAATACCTACTATAAAAGATTATGTTGTAGATTAACTCTGAATACATGTTAAATGCTTAAACAATGCCTTTCACTTAACAAATAATTAATTTTATATACTGTTATAATTACTACACCATATACCCCTGAGATGCAAAGATTAAAAATAGTCACTGTCCATTCCATTCTAGGAGCTTGCATATTAATGCTATGTAAAATAGATATGGCACTAAGGCTAAGGCTTTACAAAATGTTGTTGCTTATTTTCAGACTAAATATATTAGACCATGGTCAGGGGCTAGCCTGCAAACTTCAATCTAGTGAGATAGTGCCAAAGTAGCTGTAAAATAGCAATCATGAGAATTGTACTCTGGGTTTCTAAACACTTTTGCAGCAGGAAAACATTTTCTTTGATTGACTTTACAAAGCACATGCAGGAACTCATGTGTTATAAGGAACACAAGGATCTTTAAAATAATACCACCAGGGGTACCTGGGTGGCTTGTGCACAGAGCCTGCTTAGGATTCTCTCTCTCCCTCTCTCTCTGACCCTACCCATCTTGCATGCACTCTCTCTCTCTCTCTCTCTCTCTCAAAACAAATAATAGAATATTTAAAAATAAAATAATAAAATAAAATAAAATAAAATAAAATAAAATAATCACTACCATTCCTTCCACTTTAAAAGGATTTTGAGCTGGAAAAATTCTGATCCTTTGCTCAGTGGAAGTTTGCTTCCAAACAGTGAAAAAGTTATAAAGTTCAAGTCTATTCAGCAAGTTATTTGGCCATGTCTAGAAAAGTTAATAGGTAATATTTGAGATAGTACCTTTTTAACCTTGTAGAAATATAAAAACAAAATAAACATCAGTAGAAAAATGTATTTGTAAATGAGACACCAAGATGCATACATTTTCATATTATTAATGGAAATTGCTTTCTGAAATTACTATGAAACTTGAATATTTAGTGCAATAATCATGTGGTCAAAATAGCAGCTGACTGAGAAAAGCAGTGGCTAGAGGAGAAAGGATGGTTGTAATTGCTTCTAATGAGATAATTGTTTCCCTCCTACCCAGTATTAATTTCAGTCTGGGCATGAGCCAACTGAGCTGGTCTATTCTGGGTTAGGCTTAAATTCAGCAGAAAAGAACTGACTAAGTAGCAATAAAGACCTCTAATATACCCATAAGCTGCTTAGTTGCTTTTGTCCTGGTTTATGTTTGATTGTGTGTATATATGTATGTATGCTTAATTCATTCATTGTTTCCAACAGATGTCATTACTCCATATCTAACACCTCACTCCCATCTTCTGGCATTATTCTTAGGAGCTCACTGTTCATGTGACCACTCAACACCTGGATTCACAATGCCTTAATTGCCACATCACTAATATCTTTTCCTCTACTGGAAAGTAGTCAGTATTTACCCACTTCCAGGCTCATAGCCAGGGCCTTGTGTTCACCAATAACTCACTACCAAAATGAATTCCAATTTCCCACTCTCATGACAAACTCTCATGCTTTTGGTCTACTTATTGTTTTAACCTCATCAAGACCTGGTATCACTGATCTTATGAGTTTCTAATTATCTATATCTATGTTATAGGTACTTAATTTGTTATAAATACAGATAATTAATTTTCTTCATAATTTATCTTAAATCAATTATCTCTATTTATAGTCACTTAGTTTAAATTAATCTCAAACTTCTGGTACAACTTTCACTCCATCATAGCTACTAATCCTTTGCCACAGAAAATCTGAAACAAGCTTTCTTCATCTTGACACAGGTGAATTGCTGAAGACAGAAATCAGAAAAAGGGATTGGTCAGTAAATTTATGACCACCCATCTCAACACTAGTTGACAATCTTACTTGTTTATCAAATAAGCTCACTCATCTATATTCCTTAAGTAACTCTTATATTCTCCATTTTATTCAAGATTTATTCAAATATCCACTTTCCCATTCCTATTGTGAGCACTAACTAATGTCTTACCCTTATTGAGAAAACTTAAGTCGTGAAATAAGAATTCCCTTTGTGTCCCAGAGGAGAGGAGGGATTAACTTTTCCACATTTTATCAATTTTTTTATTTCCTCCTATTTAATAAAACAGTATTTCTCCTGTTAAAATAGCAAACACATACAAACACACTGGACTGAACAATTAAGTAAATGGATGGCAGATGCTGGAAGACAGTTGTCTCCCTGTTGGAGTAGGAGACACAGGTAAGCAAGTAGAGGAGGCTAGACTGATTTGTGTGATACTGAATTAGATGGAGACATAGTATGGACTCATGTTTAGTTTAACACAGATACATATAGTTGCATATAGAAGTTTTTTGAAGTTACATGTTTACACAGAAGTTGCTATATACCTGTACGTTTTCTTGCTCTGTCAGCTGAGAAGGCCTACAAGAAATGACTAGTAGTAAAAAGCACACTTAGAACCTCAATCTTGGTTTCTAATACCATTCTTCAATAAAAGGAACCAGGACTTCTTGTAGAAATGGTGGATTGCATAACTAACACAAGAAATATAAAAGAAGACCATGAAGCATACTGTAATGTCAGAAAGAAAGAAAGTGCTACACACATACATGAATCACATGAGACAACTGAAGGAGCTCCAAGTGACCAAAGTTGGAACATTTTGAGGAAAAAAAAAGGAGATAAGGTGATATTGGATTATATAACAAAATATAAAATCATGAGTCCATACTGATAGAAATAAATGATTGAATAAATAAATAAGGAGAGAAAAGGAGATGACTATCCTATGTGGAAGAATTCCAAATAATTTATGAAGACACTCTGCCCTCAATAAGGTAGAATATAATTTCTCAGTCTTTAAATTTGAGCAGCTCATAGTGACTCTGTTCCAAATAGTACAGTACAGAAGTGGGGAGGACAACTTTACAGTGGAGAAAACTGACAGACACTCTTTCAGCCAGGAAATCAATGTCAAAATCAACAAAGAAAAGTCATGGTGATAATATGTACCCTTTATATAATGCCAAGAGCATGGCATTTTATCTCTGTGGTTTTCAACCTCAAAATCTATACCCGCAGTCTAACCATGAGAAAAAAATTAGAAAATATTCAATAAAGGAACATTCTACAAAATACCTACCTAGTGCTCCTCAAAACTGTCAAGGCCATCAACAACAAGGAAAGTCAGAGAAAACGTCACAGACAAAAGAAGCCAAGGAGACAACTAATGAGAGCTAAATGCAATGTAGTATACTAAATGGGATCCTGGAGCAGAAAAAAAAAGGACATTAGGGAAAAACTAAAGAAGTCTTAATAAAGCATGGACTTGAATTAGTAATAATGTACCAATATTGGTCCATTAATTGTAACAAATATGCCATACTAATGTAAGATATTAATAACAGAGGAAACTGGGTGAGGGTTATAAAATAAGTCTCTGTATTATCGTCATAATTTTTGAAATGTCCTTGCAACATTTCACTCACAGAATCTCCCTTAGAATGTCTTGTAGGTCTGGTTTAGTGGTGATGAATGTCTTCAGTTTTTGTTTGTTTAGGACGATCTTTATCTTTCTATTGTGAATGATAGACTTGCTGGATAAAGGATTCTCGGCTGCATATTTTTGTTGTTGTTCATCATATTGAAGATTTCCTTCCATTCCTTTCTGGCCTGCCATGCTTCAGTAGATAGGTCTGCTACTACCCTCATGTGTCTACCTTTGTTTTTTAGAGCCTGATTATCCTTAGCTGCTTTCAGAATTTTCTCTTTATCCTTGTATTTTGCCAGTTTCACTGTAATATGTCATGCAGAAGAGAGATTCAAGTTACATCTGAAGGGAGTTCTCTGTGCCTCTTGGGTTTCAATTCCTCTTTCCTTCCCCATATTAGGGAAGTTCTCAGCTATGATTTGTTCAAGTACCCCTTCAGCCCCTTTCTTTCTTCTTTGTCTTGAAGTCCTATGATACGGATATTGTTTCATTTGATTGCATCACTTAGTTCTCTAATTCTCCCATCATACTCCTGAATTTTTTATCTCTCTTTTTCTCAGAGTCCTTTTTTTCCCATAATTTTATCTTCTAATTCACCTATTCTCTCCTCTGCCTCTTCAATCTGTGCTGTGGCAGCCTCCATTTTAATTTGCACCTCATTTATAGAATTTTTTTAAATTTCTCATGACTAATTTGTAGTCCTTTGATCTCCTTAGCAATAGATTTTCTGCTGTCCTCTATGCTTTTTTCAAGCCCAGTGATTAATTTTATGACTGTTATTCTAAATTCTTGTTCCATTATATTGCTTAAATCATTTTTTAACAATTTATTAGCTGTCACTACTTCCTGGAGTTTCTTTTGAGAAGAATTCTTCCATTTTGTCATTTTGGGTAGTCCCTGTGGTGACTCCAAACTTCAGGGCACCTCCCCTGTGCTGTCTGGAGAAACTTGTGTTGGGGGGGGGTCACAGTTAGACTTGATGCCTGCCCCCAGCCAACTGCTGGGGCCACAGTCAGACCGGTGTGTACCTTATCTTCCCCTCTCCCAGGGAAAAACTCACTGTGGAGTGGTGTGGCCCCTGTCTGGGCTGGTTGCACACTGCCAGGCTTGTGGTGCTGCTTCCACGGGATCTGGCCAATGGCATATTAGACGGGTTGGATCTGCAAGGTGCACAGAAGAGGGAGGGGCAGGCTTAGCTAGCTTTGCCATTCGTGGTCCCCTGTGGTAGGGGCCCTGCAGCACTGGGAGGGAGGTAGGCCCGTCTGAGAGATGGATCCACAGAAGCACAGCATTGGGCATTTGCACAGTGCAAGCAAGTTTAGTAATGGGAACCGGTTCCCTTTGGAAATTCAGCTGGGGGATGGGAGATGGCAATGGCGCTTGCCAGTGCCTTTGTTCCCCCACTGAGCTATGTCCTTCCAGGGCTCAACGACTCTCCCTCCCAGTGTCCTCTCACACTCACTGCTCTCAGAGAGCAGACCTGTTGAATTTTAACATTCCATATGTTAAGTCCCACTGGCTGTCAGAAGTCACGCAGTCTGGCCCCTCTTCTTTTGTAAGCCAGACTTCAGTGGCTCTGCCTTCCCACTTTTGATGATGGAGACATTGAGACCCTGACAAGGATTTAGGTCCTTTCAGAATCATTAGGGTTTTTTCTCCATGGAGTCTCCTTCATTCAAAATATTTATTAACACTGGAAAACTTGGTTCAACTCCTATCTCTACCATGATAACTCCGATATTGAAGTCAAAGGGATAAATTCACCAAATCCTAAAAGCTAGTTCACATCTGGTATCTATTGTCGCTAAAGGTTCTGAAGGAAAAGCCACTGAGGAATTCCGAGGTTCTGTTCCAGGAATGCAGCAGTATGTGGATGCCCCTCTCTGCAGCTGCACACAAGCGTCTCTTGCTCTTTTCCTTCTGATATCCACTCCCAGGACCTGCCAATCACATTGACATCTCCAGAGAGTAATTGATCACAAAGCAGAGATTGATTTCCAATGAAAGGTTTATGGTCTTGTTGAGGCAGCTGCCCTCTGACCATGCACATTATTTATCCCTATCCATTTGACAGGGGCATGTAATTATTCTCACTCTGTCTGCCCTGGTATGAGGCCACAAATCTGGGCAGGTTCATTAAAGTGTCTACATGTCGAGGAGCATCTTGTTAGGAGGATTCTTTGGCAGTCAGGCCTCTCTGCTGTCTCCACTGGAGAGGTGACTGACACAGCAGAGAAGTTACTTGTTTATAACCCACTTATTTGCCATTCTTAAACAGCTCTGGGAGCAAAGCATGCCAGAAACTTGACCTGGCTCTGACAGCTTGAAGGGGGTGGGGGGTGGGAGAGGATAAAGAGAGGGAGGGAGGAATGCAAGAAGAGTGGACATTCCACCCCAAGATCCTGGAGCCTGTATCTTCTCTTTCCACACTCGCCACAGCTAGGCTACTGTTTCAAGTCCAAACCAAGCTCTCAGAAATTTTGCAGTGGCTAAGGATATTCTTCTGTTGACTGCACAGGGATCTGGATATGATTGTTTTGGACCACATGAAGAGACACTGTTTCTCTACCCTGAGAGCTAGAATGTTCAGAGGGAGAAAATTAAGGTGTAGCTAAGGTTATATTTTTGCCATTCCCTTTAGTATCTCTGATCCTTGGTTTCTTCATTAGTAAAATGAAAATAAATGTATGTATTTACTTTCTTCTCAAGGTTATTATGATATGAAGTGAAAAAATGTATAAGGAAGTTTTTGAAAAGATCCCTAAAGTTTTCACCTGTGCACAAGAAACATTAGGGAATAAAACATTTCTAGATTAATCCCTGGAAAAATTTTAACAATGGCGTTATCATATTTTATTTGTCTTGACAGTGGGAGGGTTGGATGACTCAATGCAGAGAAGGCAACTTACAAAAGGATCCAGAACCAGTGGTGAGGCAGAACTCTCACCAATCTAGAGGTAGTTTAGCATTCATCACTTCCTACTTACAGGAAAGCCATCTGTAACACTCAGGGAGCATAGAGTGACACAGGAGAAGGAAAACAAGAACAGCAGGAAAAGGAGGACGAAGAGGAGAGGATTTTAAGTCCTACATTTTAAGTCCTAACATCAGCAGTTCTCAAGTTTTCATAATACAATTGCTCTGACATTTGCACTGATGGCACAAAATCAAAGATGGAGACAACTCCAGGTGTCTTGCTATGAATCAAGATGGTGGTACCTAACTATAGTCATAGTATTCTTCAGTGCCACATGTCCACAGTAATAAAACAGGCCCCCAAAAAAACATGTCAGTTATCCTTCAAAATGTCCTTGATGAAAAAGTAAAAATTATAAATGTTATTAAATTTAATCTCTTTTAATTTCATCTTTTTAACGTTTTGTAAGGTGAAATGGGGAATACATCTCAAACTCTCCTGATGTATGCTGAAGCATAATGGTTATCTTGAGGAAAACCACATACACAAGTATTGACCAAGCCATTTTTTTTCATGGAATGGGCATTTTCTAAATATTAATGAAACTTAAGGAAAGTAACTGAAGTGATATTATGTATTGTTGAGAAATTTGAGCTTTTAAATGAAAATTTAAAATTTGCAAAACTTGTATCTGCCAAGAGAGTTTGACAGATTTTTCAATACAAAAAATAGAAAGCTTTTTCTCATTCTTTATATTTTAACACCTACTCATCCTCTAAAACTCAGCTCCTTTTGAATTTCCTCAGAATCTTTCCACTGCTTTTCTTGCTGCAGATTTGTGTGTGTGCATGTGTGCTTCTGCATATGTCTATATATCTATATATCTACACCTACATCTATATCCATCTCTATTACCTCTCATCCATCTATTATCTCTATCTATCGTCATCATCATCATCTGCCTGTCTTTATTTAAATGTTCATTCTACTTAGAGGTTTTTTTTTTCTTTCCAGTCACTATTCAATATGACACTAACATTGAGCAGAAACACAAAAACTATATAATTTACCATAATATTTTTTGTTCACATGCATAGTTCAGGAATGTTAGTGTTTAGCTACTTTTTAGTCAATATTTCCTATTTTACACCTAATTGAGGACCAAAATAAATTTGTATTTATTTGAATTAATTTTACTGAAAATATGGAAATACTGAAAGCAAGAAGGAAAACACACTAAACACTTAGTATATCCTCAATACTTAATAAAAACTCTTTTTTTTTACTTTTTAAATGTTTATTTATTTTTTGAGAGAGAGATAGAGAGACAAAGCACAAGTGGGGGAGGGGCAGAGAGAGAGAGAGAAGCCATATCAGGCTCCAGGCTCCTAGCTATCTGTCCAGAGCCCGATGTGGAGCTCAAACTCATGAGCTGTGAGATCATGACCTGAGCTGAATTTGGGCACTTAACCAACTGAGCCACCCAGGTGCCCCAATAAAAAAACTCTTGTTTACTATATCTATGGTCATCTCCTCTTAATTTAATTTTTCATCCAGTATTTCTATCAAATGACCCTCCATACTAATACCAAATTAAAATTCATGATGCAATTCTTTTTATCACATTATCTCCAGAATACCAAATTTCTTATGATTTTTCACTATCTAGACTAAAAAAATAAAATCTGTGCTTCTGGTAACAATAACAAGTATTAGTAGAAAATTCCATCAACTAAGGATGACTAGAAAAGCTTGTCAAATGTAGGAGAAAAATATGAAAGCATTAGAGGGCTCCAAGTCAGGAAATATTTGAGAAAACAAAATCCTGGAGAGAAACAAACAAACAAAGATTTGGAAACAACATGTACTGCTGATTGTACCCTAACATTTTCCATCCCCAAGTGGTTATTGAATGCCTGCAAAAGTAAGTAGAAGTGTGGAAAATGAGAAGCTTAGAACACAATTAGAGCTCTGGAAGTCTAATGGAGATAGGGAAACAAAGTGGGAGTTCATAGCTTGCCAAGGAAGAAAGTCCATCATCCCATATATCATATTGGAATGCACAGAGGGCTATGCATTCAGAGTTAAGGTGACTTAGAAATAAAAGACCCTCAGAAAGTCTGAAGCCCTGCTTCAAATGATCTTACTTTCTGATTAAATTAAGGTTATCTTTCTGTGTCCTATTTATCTGCCATAGGCAAGTATGATTTCACTCTAGAGAAACAGAACATCAGCCAGAATTAGAATGATCTTTACAATTTTTCATACACATATTTGTTAGTCAATGAATGTTTATCAGGTATACCAGGAGAAAATACCATGTGACTGAAAACACAGGAACAATAAAAAAGCCAACCGACATTGGAAACAGACCCATTGGATGAATAGATGCTGGTTTGTGTCAGACATGGAATTTAAAATAAATATAATGAATATATTAAAAAAATTAGATAACAAGGTACAGATTTTTATATGAGATGTAGAATTTATAAAAGAAACAAAGTATAAAGTAAAGTAAAAAAGAATCAGTCTTATTAAAAGCCAATTATAAAAGTAAAGACAATAAGTGGAATTAAGAAATTCAAACTAAATTGGTTTAATAGCAGATTAACCAGAATTGAAGACAGCATTAATGATTACTGAATTGACTATATCTTGATTTAAATATAGATAAAAAGATATAAATATAGAAACTACCTTAGGAGATATATAAGAAAGAGTGAATGCATGTTCATACACATATATGCATGTTGTGCAACATGTGTGTATGTGTACGTATATGTGTGTGTGTGTGTGTGTGTGTGCACCTGTGTGCATAAAAGGAGAGAAAGAGAGAAACAGATAGATATTCAGTGACAGAATAGGGTATAAATATTATATGAGGAAATATCTTTGGAAAATTTTATAAAGTAACTAAAAGTCATTATACACAGGTTTAAGATGTATGGAGAACTTCAAGAAGAATTAAAGGACAATCCACACAGTTACATCAAAAATAAATTGCTAAAAACTAAAGGAAAACATTATTTTTTTAATTTTAATATTAATTTATTTTTATTGTTTTAAATATAAGTTATCAAATTGACTAACATACAGTGTATACAGTGTGCTCTTGGTTTTGTGGGTAAATTCTCGTGATTCATCGCTTACATACAATACCCAGTGCTCATCCCAACAAGTGCCCTCATCAATGGCCATCACCCATTTTCCCCTCTTCCCCCCCACATGAACGCTCAGTGTGTTCTCTGTATTTAACAGTCTCTTATGGTTTGCCTCCATCCCTCTCTATTTGTAACTATTTTTTCCCTTTTCTTTCCCCCATTATCTTCTGTTAAGTTTCTCAAGTTCCACATATGAGTGAAAACATATGGTATCTGTCTTTCTCTGACATGTCTTCCTTCCATGTTGCTGAAAATGGCAGGATTTGATTCTTACTCATTGGCAAGTAGTATTCCATTGTATATATAAACCACATCTTCTTTATCCATTCATTAGTTAATGGACATTTAGGCTCTTTCCATAATTTGTCTATTGTTGAAAGTACTGCCATAAAAATTGGGGTATATGTGCCCCTATGAATCAGCACTTTTGTATCCTTTGGATAAATTCCTAGTGTTTTTCTGGGTTGTAGGGTAGTTCTATTTTTAATTTATTGAGAAATCTGCACACAGTTTCCCAGAGTGGCTGCACTGGTTTGCATTCTTGGAACAGTGCATTAGGGTTACCATTTCTCCACATCGTCACCAGTATCTGTTGTTCCTGAGTTGCTAATTTTAGTCACTCTGACTGGCGTGAGGTGGTTTCAGGATGGTTTTGATTTTTTAATTAATTAATTAATTAATTAATGCATTTATTTTTTTATTTTTTTCAATATATGAAATTTATTCCCAAATTGGTACATACAAGTATGTAAGTATATGACATGCAACACCCAATGCTCATCCCAAAAGGTGCACTCCTCAATACTCATCAACGAAACTCCCCGCACTCCCACCCCCCATCAACCCTCAGTTTGTTCTCAGTTTTTAACAGTCTCTTATGCTTTGGCTCTCTCCACTCTAACCTCATTTTTTTTTTTCTTCCCCTCCCCCATGGGTTTCTGTTAAGTTTCTCAGGATCCACATAAGAGTGAAAACATATGGTATCTGTCTTTCTCTGTATGACTTATTTCACTTAGCATCACACTCTCCAGTTCCATCCACGTTGCTACAAAGGGCCATATTTCATTCTTTCTCTTTGCCAAGTAGTACTCCATTGTGTATAGAAACCATAATTTCTTTATCCATTCATCAGTTGATGGCCATTTAGGCTCTTTCCATAATTTGGCTATTGTTGAGAGTGCTGCTATAAACATTGGGGTACAAGTGCCCCTATGCATCAGTACTCCTGTATCCCTTGGGTAAATTCCTAGCAGTGCTATTGTTGGGTCATAGGGTAGGTCTATATTTAATTTTTTGAGTAACCTCCACACTGTTTTCCAGAGTGGCTGCACCTATTTGCATTCCCACCAACAGTGCAAGAGGGTTCCCATTTCTCCACATCCTCTCCAGCATCTATAGTCTCCTGATTTGTTCATTTTGGCCACTCTGACTGGCGTGAGGTGATATCTGGGTGTGGTTTTGATTTGTATTTCCCTGATGAGGAGCGACGTTGAGCATATTTTTATGTGCCTGTTGGCCATCCGGATGTCTTCTTTAGAGAAGTGTCTATTCATGTTTTCTGCCCATTTCTTCACTGGGTTATTTGTTTTTCGGGTGTGGAGTTTGGTGAGCTCTTTATAGATTTTGGATACTAGCCCTTTGTCCAATATGTCATTTGCAAATATCTCTTCCCGTTACGTTGGTTGCCTTTTAGTTTTGTTGGTTGTTTCCTTTGCTGTGCAGAAGCTTTTTATCTTCATAAGGTCCCAGTAGTTCATTTTTGTTTTTAATTTCCTTGCCTTTGGGGATGTGTCAAGTAAGAAACTGCTACAGCTGAGGTCAGAGAGGTCTTTTCCTGCTTTCTCCTCTAGGGTTTGATGGTTTCCTGTCTCACATTCAGGTCCTTTATCCATTTTGAGTTTATTTTTGTGAATGGTGTGAGAAAGTGGTCTAGTTTCACTATTCTGCATGTTGCTGCCCAGTTCTCCCAGCACAATTTGTTAAAAAAACTGTCTTTTTTCCATTGGATATTCTTTCCTGCTTTGACAAAGATGAGTTGGCCATATTTTTGTGAGTCTAGTTCCGGGGTTCCTATTCTATTCCATTGGTCTATGTGTCTGTTCTTGTGCCAATACCATGCTGTCTTGATGATGACAGCTTTGTAGTAGAGGCTAAAGTCTGGGATTGTGATGCCTCCTGCTTTGGTCTTCTTCTTCAAAATTACTTTGGCTATTTGGGGCCTTTTGTGATTCCATATGAATTTTAGGATTGCTTTTTCTAGTTTCAAGAAGAATGCTGGTGCAATTTTGATTGGGATTGCATTGAATGTGTAGACAGCTTTGGGTAGTATTGACATTTTGACAATATTTATTCTTCCAATCCATGAGCAGGGAATGTCTTTCCATTTCTTTATATCTTCTTCAATTACCTTCATAAGCTTTCTATAGTTTTCAGCATAGAGATCTTTTACATCTTTGGTTAGATTTATTCCTAGCTATTTTATGCTTCTTGGTGCAATTGTGAATGGGATCAGTTTCTTCATTTGTCTTTCTGTTGCTTCATTATTAGTGTATAAGAATGCAACTGATTTCTGTACATTGATTTTGTATTCTGCAACTTTCCTAAAGTCATGTATCAGTTCTAGCAGACTTTTGGTGGAGTGTATCAGATTTCCCGTGTATAATATCATGTCATCTGCAAAAAGTGAAAGCTTGACTTCATCTTTGCCAATTTTGATGCCTTTGATTTCCTTTTGTTGTCTGATTGCTGATGCTAGAACTTCCAACTCTATGTTAAACAACAGCGGTGAGAGTGGACATCCCCTGTCATGTTCCTGATCTCAGGGAAAAAGCTCTCAGGTTTTCCCCATTGAGGATGATATTAGCTGTGGGCTTTTCATGAATGCCTTTTATGATGTTTAAGTATGTTCCTTCTATCCCGACTTTCTCGAGGGTTTTTACTAAGAAAAGATGCTGAATTTTGTCAAATATTTTTTCTGCATCGATTGACAGGATCATATGGTTCTTATGTTTTCTTTTATTAATGTGATGTATCACGTTGATTGATTTCCGAATGTTGAACCAGCTCTGCATCCCAGGAATGAATCCCACTTGATCATGGTGAATAATTCATTTTATATGCTGTTGAATTCAATTTGCTAATATCTTATTGAGAATTTTTGCATCCATAATGATCAGGGATATTGACATGTAGTTCTCTTTTTTTACTTAGTCTCTGTCTGGTTTATGAATCAAAGTAATACTGGCTTCAGAGAATGAGTCTGTAAGTTTTCCTTCCCTTTCTATTTTTTGGAATAGTTTGAGAAGGTTAGGTATTATCTCTGCTTTAAATATCTGGTAGAACTCCTCTGTAAAGCCATCTGGTCCTGGACTCTTATTTGTTGGGAGATTTTTGATAACCGATTCAATTTCTTTGCTGGTTATGGGTCTGTTCAAGCTTTCTATTTCTTCCTGATTGAGTTTTGGAAGCGTGTGGGTGTTTAGGAATTTGTCCATTTCTCCCAGGTTGTCCAATTTGTTGGCATATAATTTTTCATAGTATTCCCTGATAATTGCTTGTATCTCTGAGGGATTGGTTGTAAAAATTCCAGTTTCATTCATGATTTTATCTATTTGGCTCATCTCCCTTTTCTTTTTGAGAAGCCTGGCTAGAGGTTTATCAATTTTGTTTATTTTTTCAAAAAACCAACTCTTGGTTTTGTTGATCTGCTCTACCATTTTTTAGATTCTATCTTGTTTATTTCTGCTCTGATCTTTATTATTTCTCTTCTTCTGCTGGGTGTAGGATGTCTTTGCTGTTATGCTTCTATTTCCTTTAGGTGTGCTGTTAGATTCTGTATTTGGGATTTTCTTGTTTTTTGAGATAGGCATGGATTGCAATGTATTTTCCTCTCAGGACTGACTTTGCTGCATCCCAAAGCGTTTGGATTGTTGTATTTTCATTTTCGTTTGTTTCCATGTATTTTTTAACTTCTTCTCTAATTGCCTGGTTGACCCATTCATTCTTTAGTAGGGTGTTCTTTAACCTCCATGCTTTTGGAGGTTTTCCAGACTTTTTCCTGTGTTTTATTTCAAGCTTCATAGCATTGTGGTCTGAAAGTATGCAGGGTATGATCTCAATTCTTGTATACTTATGATGGGCTGTTTTGTGACCCAGTATGTGATCTATATTGGAGAATGTTCCATGTACACTCGAGAAGAAATTATTTTCTGTTGCTTTGGGATACAGAGTTCTAAATATATCTGTCAAGTCCATCTGATCCAATGTATCATTCAGGGTCCTTATTTCTTCATTGACCATGTGTCTAGATGATCTATCCATTTCTGTAAGTGGACTGTTAAAGTCCCCTGCAATTACCACATTCTTGTCAATAAGGTTGCTTATGTTTGTGAGTAATTGTTTTATATATTTGGGGGCTCCCGTATTCGGTGCATAGACATTTATAATTGTTAGCTCTTCCTGATGGATAGACTCTGTGATTATTATCTAATGCCCTTCTTCATCTCTTGTTACAGCCTTTAATTTCAAGCCTTCATCTCTTGTTACAGGCTTTAGTTTGTCTGATATAAGTATGGCTACTCCAGCTTTCTTTTGACTTCCAGTGGCATGATAAATAATTCTCCATCCCCTCACTCCCAATGTGAAGGTGTCCTCAGGTCTAAAATGAGTCTCTTGTAGACAGCAAATAGATGGGTCTTGTTTTTTTCTCCATTCTGATACCCTATGTCTTTTGGTTGGCGCATTTAGTCCATTTACATTCAGTGTTATTATAGAAAGATATGGGTTTAGAGTCATTGTGATGTCCGTAGGTTTCATGCTTGTAGTGATGTCTCTGGAAGTTTGTCTCACAGGATCCCCCTTAGGACCTCTTGTAGAGCTGGTTTAGTGGTGATGAATTCCTTCAGTTTTTGTTTGTTTGGGAAGACCTTTATCTCTCCTTCTATTCTAAATGACAGACTTGCCGGATAAAGGATTCTTGGCTGTATATTTTTTCTGTTCATCACATTGAAGATCTCCTGCCATTCCTTTCTGGCATGCCAAGTTTCAGTAAGAGATCGGTCATGAGTCTTATATGTCTCCCTTTATGTTAGAGCATGTTTATCTCTAGCTGCTTTCAGAATTTTCTCTTTATCCTTGTATTTTGCCAGTTTCACTATGATATGTAGTGCAGAAGATCGATTCAAGTTACGTCTGAAGGGAGTTCTGTGCCTCTTGGATTTCAACGCCTTTTTCCTTCTCCAGATCATGGAAGTTCTCAGCTATTATTGCTTCAAGTACACCTTCAGCACGTTTCCCTCTCTCTTCCTCCTCTGGAATACCACTTATGTGTAGATTATTTCTCTTTAGTGCATCACTTAGTTCTCTAATACTCCCCTCATACTCCTGGATTTTTTTATCTCTCTTTTTCTCAGCTTCTTTTTCCATAATTTTATCTTCTAATTCACCTATTCTCTCCTCTGCCTCTTCAATCCGAGCCATGATCGTTTCCATTTTATTTTGCAGCTCATTAATAGCATTTTTTTTTAGCTCTTCCTGGCTGTTCCTTAGTCCCTTGATCTCTGTAGCAATAGATTCTCTGCTGTCCTTTATACTGTTTTCAAGCCCAGGGATTAATTTTATGACTATTATTTTAAACTCATTTTCTGTTATATTGTTTAAATGGTTTTTGATCAGTTCGTTCACTGTTGTTATTTCCTGGACGTTTTTTTGAGGGGAATTCTTCCATTTCGTCATTTTGTATAGTCCCTGGAGTGGTGTGGGACTGCGGGCACTTCCCCTGTTGAATAACTTGCATTGGTGGGTGGGGCCACGGTCAGACCTGATGTCTGCCCCCAGCCCACCACTGGGGCCACAGTCAGACTGGTGTGTGCCTTTTCTTCCCCTCTCCTGGGGCAGGATTCACTGTGGGGTGGCATGGCCCATCTGGGCTACATGCACACTGCCAGACTTGTGGTGCTGGGGATCTGGCATATTACCTGGAGTGGATAGGCAAGGTGCACTGGGGCGGGAGGGGCAGGCTAAGCTCGCTTTTCCTTCAGTGATCTGCTTCAGGAGGGGCCTTGTGGCACTGGGAGGGAGCCAGATCTGCTGGAGGGATGGATCCACAGAAGCACAGCATTGGGTGTTTGCGGGGTGCAATCAAGTTCCCTGGCAGGAACTGGTTCCCTTTGGGATTTTGGCTGGGGGATGGGTGAGGGAGATGGCGCTGGCAAGTGCCTTTGTTCCCTGCCAAGCTGAGCTCTGTCGTCCGGGCTCAACAACTCTCCCTCCGGTTGTGCTCCAGCCCTCTTGTTCTCAAAGCCGAGCTGTTAGCTTATAACCTTCCAGATGTCTAGTCCCGCTTGCTGTCAGAACACACTTCGTCTGGCCCCTCCACTTTTGCAAGCCAGTCTCGGGGGCTCTGCTTTGCCGGTGGGCCGCCCCTCTGCCCTGGCTCCCTCCCGTCAGTCCATGGAATGCGCACGGCCTTGCCGCCCTTCCTACCCTCTTCTGTGGGCCTCTCGTCTGCGCTTGGCTCCGGAGACTCCATTCTGCTAGTCTTCTGGCGGTTTTCTGGATTATTTAGGGAGGTGTAGGTGGAATCTAAGTGTTCAGCAGGATGCTCGGTGAGCCCAGTGTCCTCCTATGCCGCCATATTCCCAGGATCTCAATTTATTTATTTATTTTGAGAGAGACAGAGACAGTGTGAGCAGGAAAGGGGCAGAGAGACAGGGGTGGGGGGAGAGAGAAGCCCAAGTAGGATCTGTACTGTCAGAGCAGAGGCCAACATTGGGCTTGAACTCATGAAACCCCAAGATCATGACCTAAGCCAAAACCAAGTCTTGGACGATTAACCGACTGAGCCAACCAGGCACCCCATCAGTGTGGTTTTGATTTGTATTTCCCTGATGATGAGTGACATTGAGCATCTTCTCATGTGTCTGTTGGCCATCTGGATGTCTTCTTTTGGAAAGTGTGTATTCATATCTTCTGCCCATTGCTTCACTGGATTATTTGTTTTTCAGGGGTTGAGTTTGGTACTTTTTTATAGATTTTGAATACGAACCCTTTATCCAATATGTCATTTGCAAATATCTTCTCCCATTCCATCAGTTGCCTTTTGGTTTTCTTGGCTGTTTCCTTTGCAGGACAGAAGCTTTTTCTCGTGATGAAGTCCCAATAGTTCATTTTTGCTTTTAATTACCTTGCCTTTGGAGATGTATTGAGCAAGAAATTCCTGTGGCTGAGGTCAAAGAGGTTGTTGCCTGCTTTCTCCTCTAGGGTTTTGATGATTTCCTGTCTCACATTGAGGTCTTTCATCCGTTTTGAGTTTATTTTTGTGTATGCTGTAATAAAGTGGTCCAGGTTCATTCTTCTGCATGTTGCTGTCCAGTTCTCTCAGGGCCATTTGCCAAAGAGTCTGTCTTTTTTCCACTGGATACTCTTTCCTGTTTTGTCAAAGATTAGTTGGTCATATATTTGTGGGTCCAATTCTGATTTCTCTATTATATTCCATTGGTCTATATGTCTGTTTTTGTGCCAATATTATACTGTCTTGATGATTACAGCTTTGTAGTAGAGGCGAAAGTCTGGGATCGTGATGCCTCCCACTTTGGTTTTCTTTTTCAACATTACTTTGGCTATTTGGGGTCTTTTGTGGTTCCATACAAATTTAGGATTGTTTGTTCTAGCTTTGAAAAGAATGCTGGTGCAATTTTGATTGGGATTGCATTGAATGTATAGACTGTTTTGGGTAATATTGACATTTTAACAATATTTATTCTTCAAATTCTTGAACATTGAGTGTTTTTCCATTTATTTCTGTCTTCTTCAATTACCTTCATAAGTTTTCTAGAGCTTTCAGCTTACAGATCTTTCACATCTTTGGTTAGGTGTATTCCTAGGTATTTTGTGTTTCTTGGTGCAGTTGTAAATGGGATTGATTTATTGATTTCTCTTTCTGTTGCTTCATTATTGGTGTATAGAAATGCAACCAATTTCTGTACATTGATTTTGGATCCTGCGACTTTGCTGAATTCATGAATCAGTTCTAGCAGTTTTTGGTGGAATCTTTCAAGTTTTCCATGTAGAGTATCATGTCATCTGTGAAAAGTAAAAGTTTGCCTTCATCTTTGCCAAGTTTGATGCCTTTCATTTCCTTTTGTTGTCTGATTGCTGATGCTAGGACTTCCAACACTATGTTAAATGACAGTGGTAGAGTGGACATCTCTGTTGTCTTCCTGATCTCAGGGGGGAAAGCTCTCAGTTTTTCCCCATTGATGATGATATTATCTGTGGGTTTTTTAATATGGCTTTTATGATGTTTAAGTATGTTCCTTCTATCCCGACTTTCTTGAGAGCTTTTTTCAAGAAAGGATGCTGAATTTTGTCAAATGCTTTTTCTGCATCGATTGACAGGATCATATGGTTCTTACCCTTTCTTTTATTAATGTGATATATTACATTGATTGATTTACAGATATTGAACCAGCCCTGCAGGCCAGGAATGAATACCACTCAATCATGGTGAATAATTTTATTTATTTGCTGTTGAATTCGATTTGCTAGTATCTTGTTGAGAATGTTTGCATCCATGTTCATCAGGATATTGGCCTGTAGTTCTCCTTTTCTGTGGGGTTTCTGACTGGTTTGGGAATCAATATAATGCTGGATTCATAGATTGAGTCTGGAAGCTTTCCTTCCACTCGAATTTTTTTGGAACAACTTGAGAAGTATAGGTACTAACTCTGCTTTAAATGTTTGGTAGAATTCTCCTGGAAGACCATCTGGCCTAGTACTCTTATTTGTTGGGATATTTTCAATACCTGATTCAATTTCTTTGCTGGTTATGGGTCTGTTCAAATTTTCCATTGATTCCTGTTTGAGTTTTGGTAGTGTTTGGGTGTGTGGGCATTTTTACATTTCTTCCAAGTTGTCCAGTATGTTGGCATAAAATTTTTCATAGTATTCGCTGATAATTGTTTATATTTCTGAGGGGTTGGTTGTGATATGTCCAATTTCATTTGTTATTTTATGTATTTGGGTCATCTCTCTTTTCTTTTTGAGTAATCTGCCTAGGGGGTTATCAATTTTGTTTATTTTTTCAATAAAACAGATCCTAGTTTCATTGATCTCTTCCACTGTTTTGTTTGTTGGTTTGGTTCTATATTGTTTATTTCTGGTCTGATCTTTATTTCTCTTCTTCTGCTGGCCTTAGGGTTTCTTTGTGTTCTGCTTCTAGTTCTTTTAGGTGTGCAGTTAGATTTTGTATTTTGTATTTTTCTTGTTTCTTGAAATAGGACTAGATTGCAATGTATTTTCTTCTTAAGACTGCCTTTGCTGCATCCAAAAGGTTAGGACTGTCATTTTTTTTTTTTCATTTTAATTTGCTTCCATATATTTTTTAATTTCTTCTTTAATTGCCTGAATGACCCATTCATTCTTTAATAGGATGTTCTTTAACTTCCATGCATTTGGAGGTTTCCCAAACTTTTTCCTGTAGTTGATTTCAAGTTTTATAGCATTGTTATCCCCAAATATGCATGGTATGATCTCAGTTCTACTATATTTATTGAGGGCTGTTTTGTGACCCCGTCTGTGATCTATCTTGGAGAATGTTTCATGTGCACTGGAGAAGAATGTGTATTCTGCTGCATTAGGATGACAAGTTCTGAATATATCTGTCAGGTCCATCTGGTCTGTGTATCATTCAGGGTATTTATTTATTTATTTATTTATTTTCTGCCTAGATTATCTGTCCATTGTTGTAAGTGGGGTATTAATTACCTGAAATTACTTTATTCTTCTCAATATGATTCCTTATGTTTGTGATTAATTGTTTTATATATGTGGGTGCTTCAAGTTGGGTGCATAAACATTTATAATTGTTAGCTTTTTTTGATGGATAGACCCTGGAATTATGATTTAATGCCCGTTTTCATCTCTTGTTACAGACTTTAGTTTAAAATTTTGTTTGTCTAATATAAGTATGGCTATTTCAGCTTTATTTTGACTTCCAGTAGCATGATAGATGGTTCTCCATCCCTTCACTTTTAATCTGAATGTGTCACAAGTCTAAAATGGGTCTCTTGTATACATCAAATAAATGGGTGTTTGTTTTTTTTTATCCATCCACAGATACTCTCTGTCTTTTGATTGGAACATTTAGTCCATTTACATTCAGTGTTATTATTGAAAGATAGGATTTAGTGCCATTGCGTTATTTGTAGGTTTCATGCTTGTGGTGATGTCTGGTCCTTTGTAGTCTTTGCAACATTCCACTCACAGAGTCCCCCTTAGGATCTCTTGCAGGGCTGGTTTAGTGGTCAAGAGCTCCTTCAGTTTTTGTCTGGGAATACCTTTATTTCTCCTTCTATTGTGAATGACAGGCTTGCTGGATAAAGGATTCTTGGTTCCATATTTTTCCTACTTGGCACATTGAATATTTCCTGCCATGCCCTTCTGGCCTGCCATGTTTCAGTGGACAGATCTGCTACTACCTTTATGTGTCTATCCTTGCAGGACCATTTGTCCCTGGCTGTGCTTTCAGAATTCTCTCTTTATCTTTGTATTTTGCCAGTTTCACTATAATAGGTCATGAAGAAGATCAAATTCTGCTACATCTGAAGGGAGTTTACTGTTCCTCCTGGATTTCAGTGTCTGCTTCCTTCCCCAGATTGGGGAAGTTTTCAGCTATGATTTGCTCAAATACACCTTCAGCCCCTTTCTCACTCTTTCTTCTTCTTCTGGAACTCCTATGAAAAGGATATTGTTCCATTTCTTTGAATCACTTAGTTCTCTAATTCTCCCCTCATGTTCGAGAATTTTTTATCTGTCTTTTTCTCAGCTTCATCTTTTTCCATAATTTTATCTTTTATTTCACTTATTCTCCCCTTTGCCTCTTCCATCCTCGCTGTCACATCTAGTTTATTTTGCACCTCATTTACAACATTTCTTAATTCACAATGACTATTTTTTAGTTCCTTGATCTCTGCAGTAATAGATTCTCTGCTATCTTCTATGCTTTTTTTGAAGCCCAGCAGTTAATCTTAAGACTCTTATACTAAATTATTGATCATATATATCTGCTTTTAGCAATTCTTTAGCTGTCATTTCTTCCTGAAATTTCTTTTGAAGACAATTCTTCTGTTTCATCATTTTGCCTATTTTTCTGTTCCTTATGTGTTTCGAAAACTTGTTATGTGTCCTGCACCTGCAAGGACTACTATATTAAAGAGTGGTCATACACTGTCCAGGGTCTGACCCTTCAGGAAGTGTTTTTTGGAGTGTGTTACATGCTGTCTTTTGTTGTGAATCTGGTTGCTTTATCTCCGTACTTGTAGTGATGGTTTGGACCCTCCACAAGGTGTGATTTGATTTGTTCATAGAAGTAACCCTGGAAAAAAAATTAAAAAGAGGTCTTATCCCATGCAAAGAGAGAAATGAGAGGAGCAGGGAAAGAGAATAGAAAAGAAAATTGACCAGGCAGAGGAACTACATATGGCTTAATCCAGAGAGAGAGAGGGGAAAATAAAGAAGGAGATATAGAACATGTATAAAGAGAATAGATTAAATATGACTGCTTAAACAAACCAAACAAACCAATAAGCAGAATACACACACACACACACACACACACACACACACAATAAGAATTGTCCAAGAATTAAATCAGAAAATGCAAAATTGCTGGGTGCTTTGGAACCAGTGGCAGCAGCAGTGCTGGTCTGGATGAAGGACTGTCTGGTTGGTCAGCATCAATCTTGCTCCAGTAGATATACAGTTACCAGGCGAGGAGTGGTGTGGTTTGGTTTAGGCAGATCCCGCCTCCACTGTGGCCTCTTGTGCATTCCTTGAAGCCCCAACTTGCTCATTATGGGGAGAAAAATGGCAACACCCCAGTCTCTCCTCTCTGGACTGGGTGTCCCAAACCACTATGTTCAGGCCATCCTCACAGTGCCATGTGAGTGTGAGTGGATGGTTTTGTTTGTTTGCTTGTTTGTTTTTGTTTTTGTTTTCCACTCCAAAGTCTCCTGTGCCTCTGTAGTGCTCATCTGGGATTCAAATACTGATGTCTAGGGGCACCTGGGTGTCTCAGTTGGTTAAGCATCTAGCTTCAGCTCAGGTCATGATCTCACAGTTTGTGGGTTTGAGCCTTCGATTGGGGTTTGTGATGACAACTCAGAGGCTGAAGCCTGCTTCAGATTCTGTGTTTCCCTCTCTCTCTGCCTTTCCTCCTCTTGCTCTCCCTCTCTCTCTCTCTTTCTCTCTCCCTCTCTTGAAAATAAGTAAACATTAAAAAACAAACAAGCCATGATTGATGTTTTAAAGGATCCTGCTCTGCATTCCTCAGTACTGGGGAAGTGCTGTTCTATCGTGCCTATAAAGGCCTCTAGATGGTGGGTGCAGGCAGGGATCTTTGTCCTTGTAAAGGCTATATACCTTCTTCCCACAGCACTTCAGGGACGGGATTGCTTTCTCCCACTGTGTACTGTGCCTCTGAGCTAGTTACTGAGCCCTGGGATGGCTCCCCTCGTCCCTAGGTATGCAAACAGGACAGCCAGACCCAGTCCAGAGAAAGCACCACAATTAGAAATTGGATCTTTCTCCACTTTTTTTCTGATCCCTGGTCTGTGGTTTTTCTCTTGTCCGAATACAGTCTTACACTTCCACAGCCTTTATTTCTCTTCCTTTTGTCTATCTGTAGAAGGGGATCCCTCCCCTCCATGCCAACATCAACTCTTTTACCTCCCCCAGTTTATAATCATGCACTATGGCCCGCCAAGTTGTCCCACTGGGTCCCTGGAGGTGTTTCTGTCACTTTGTGGCCCAGATTCTTGGAGTTCAAAGTCCTTTGAGGTCAACACTGCTGTGTTTGAGGGATGAGAAAATTTTGGGTCCCCCTAATTCTCCACCATATTGGATTCTTCTTACAGGAAAACATCCTTAAATAGCAGAAAGAAAAAAATGGAAATTTCTTCCAGAAAAAAGGAACATTTTACTAAATAGTGAAATAGCACTATCAGCTAATGTTTCAACAGAAACAATAGAAATTGGAAGACAACACGATGACAACTTTTAAGTAGTAAAAGAAAATCACCTCCAATGTTTCAGATACAAAGATGAAAGTAAAACACTTTAGTTATAGATAAATGGAAAGAATTTATTACTAGAAGATCCACAGTAAATGAAATACTTAAGGTTTTTCAGCAGAAAGAAAATTACTCCAGGTCATTTTCACACAAAGATTTCAGAAGGAATGAATAACAATGAAAAGAATTTATATTTATTTATATTTATATTTGTTTATACTTATATTTGTTTATATTTATATCCATATAATAAATATAAGAATGAAAGCCTGGATATAGCCAATTAGATTAACAACATTCTAAGGTCTTCTTATGTAGAAAATGGTAAAAGTTCCAGTTTTTAATAAACTCTAATGACACACACCTGGAGTTGAGTCTTTAGTAACATACTTTACATTAATAAAACCAGCAAGTATTTAATGGTTGTTATGTGCCTGATACTGCCCTAAGTGCTTAAATGCAAAAATTAGAAGGAAATAATAAAAATAAAAGATGAAATTATTGAAATAGAAACAATTGTTTAGTAAACATAATCAAGAAAGTCAAAAGTTGTTTTTTAAAACAGATTAATAAAATAGATAAGCCCTCTAGAGACTGTTTAAAAAAAAAGAAAAATACAATTTCCTGCTATCAGGTTTGAAAAATATAACATCAATACAGATAATAAAACTCTAAAAAACAATATTTGAACAACATTATAATAGTAAATTTGAGAAATTAAATGATACCGACTGATTCCTAAAAAAGTACAACTAAAGCCACACAAAATCATGAGAAAAATCGGATTACTTCTAATAAGTATTAAAGATGTTAAGTACATGATTTAAAACCTACACACACACACACACACACACACACACACACATTTAGACCTACAAGTCTTCACCGGTTGTTAATTCTTCCAATCATTGAAGGAAGTAACATAAAGCTTACACAAAAGTTTCAAAAAATAGCCCAGAGGGAAAATGCAAATGCAATTCTAAATATAAAAGGAAAAATCATGATCCTGCTCTCAAAGGCCTTAGAGTTGAGGTGCAACTATCATACATGTGCACACCTCCATTATAGAACACTGAAAGGCAGTTTGTGGTTAAGTCCCAAAGCAGTTGGTTGTGGAAACATGTGTGTTAGGGGAGGCTAAACTACAATCACCAGCAGATGTAACTGACAATGGCTGAGTAGAAATTTGTTTCTAGCTTAGGTAATAATGACGGGCAGGTGTTCCAGGTGGTGGGAAGTTCTGTCAGGCCATGGAGAGCTGCCCATGGCTAATACACATTATGCATTCTAAATTCAAAGCAGCAGTGAGAACAATCAGTTTTCATTTTAGGGAATAGTCACCACTAGCACTCTTCTAAACCATCCTAGCAACTTTTGAGCAGGCCAAGATAGTTTCATAGATATATTCCATTTGTTCAGTATGCAACACTTTTCAGAGAAGGTGTCTCTTCCTTAGGGAACTCCTTCTAAAATCTAATTGAGGACAATCTTTCTGAATTTCTTTAGGCTTCACCTTCCCTGAGGAAGCCAATGTGCTAAAATTAGTGTACTTTCCTATTATAGAATTGTGACATAATTCTGCATTACTCATGAGCACACAATTTCTTATTAGCATATACTCAAAGTATTTCCAGTGAAAAGGAAATGTGTGAGTCTGGATAACTATGGCACTCTTGCACTTCTATACCTCTTCCAGAAACTTGTCTTATTAAAAGCTAATTCATGGTGATACAAGTGCCGTCATTAAGTTTGCTTGGTCTTAATTTTGAACAGAAAAATAATGGCTTTCCTTACTTCTTACACTTACTGAGGCATATTTCAGCTACAAGTGCAGACACTCTTTTCATTCATCCAATCGATTAGTTATTTAATCAGCAAACATTTGCCAAGTGCCTACTATTTGCCAGGCTCTGTGCTGAGTTTGCAAAGACAAATAAGATAGTCCCTGACCTTCAGAAACTCTGAGCCCTGCAGGGAGATGACAATTTGCAATAAAGCAAGATGAATGGTGACATAAGAAAGCAGGAACTCAGGGGAAAACATGAATTTGTCCTCATAGGAAGGAAAGAAAAGTGAGGAAAACTTCATAGAAGATTTGTAAAACTAACCCTAGCCTTGAAGAAATCGTGGTATAGGAGATAAGCTGATATCTTCAAACACATCCTGCACATCCACTGTAGATCTTACTGTGCTAGACACTGGGTTTAAAATGTCAATAAGACATAATCTCTGGGGGCGCCTGGGTGGCGCAGTTGGTTAAGCGTCCGACTTCAGCCAGGTCACGATCTCGCGGTCCATGAGTTCGAGCCCCGCGTCAGGCTCTGGGCTGATGGCTCAGAGCCTGGAGCCTGTTTCTGATTCTGTGTCTCCCTCTCTCTCTGCCCCTCCCCCATTCATGCTCTGTCTCTCTCTGTCCCAAAAATAAATAAACGTTGAAAAAAAAAATTTAAAAAAAAAAAAAAAAAAAAGACATAATCTCTGACTGAGGAAAGCCACTATATTCCAGGGAGTTATACACACAAATGATGGCTGTAAAGTACTGGGGGTATTAGGATGGAAGGAAAACAAAGTATACAGAATGAACAACCAGACTAGGAGTCAGGGAAGGCTTCCATGAAGTGACAGCTGAAAAACCATGTGGCTGAAAAGTTGGTCAGGTGAACAAGGGAATGAGTCAATTCACGGACTAAGCAGCACATGAGAGTGAGAATTTGGGCATGATGTTGAAGTGCAATCATTCAGCCTGAACAAAGGGGAAAGGGTGCACAAGTGAGAATGGCCAGAAAATGAGGAATTTCCTATGAATAGGAATAGAAAGTAATAAAAAGGACAAACAACAGCCTGCTTTTCACTCTTATTTAGAAACTAATAGCTAATGACTACTGAGTCTTTGCTTTGTGTTGGGCTTGAGACAAAGTACTTTGACTTCTCTCTGTTTCCAGGGTAAAGAATCCACTGAAAAGGTAAACTGGAATATGAGAGAGAGTGAAGAGGCCAAGAGGGAAGTAGCATGTATGGGACCTTGCCACTAGTGTTGTGAATCCCTGTCTCCTCATTACCCACAAGTGTCTATTTCCCTTCTCCTTACAGATCACAGAAGACGTTATTCCTGTGTGACAGTCTTTACTTTATTGCCATGGAGCAAAATGAAGAAGAAGACTTGAGTTGGGGGTTACTCTCTGATATTCACTTATATACTGTCTTATCCCACACACTGTTATTTGTGGCTTTGGAAGGTTGTATGGCATCTTTCAGCCTTAGTTTTTCATCTATAAAAATTAAAATAATAATAGAGATTTATAGTTGTAATCATATTAAATAAAGTATTTGTGAAGCATATTTGAAATCGAATAAATAACTTTTCACTTCTCTCCATGAGGTCATAAAAGACAAGCCTTCCTGATCATCTTCTCTTTCCCAACTGTTTCCACACCTATTCCTGACCTGAAGGAGATTAACACATGTTGATGTACTGAATTCAGTTCAGGGACAGGAACTTCAGCCCAGCAGAAGAGGACCTCATCCTGCCATAGTAGAAAAGATAATCTTTGACCCTCAGTCTTTAGCTAGCCCAGAAGACAAAAATGGCCTTGGTTAGAGCCCAAAGTTGAGCTGAAATAGACAAAATCATTATGGAGGGGTAGAGGCATGTCAAGCTGGGATGGCCAGGATATTACATGCTTTACAACACTCAATGTTCAGGTCAGTATCTGGTGGCTCCCTGGCAGGGCACACACAGTCCTTGATTGATTCATACTGACCTCCATTATTTCCCCCAGTGAGTGCATACACCATGGTTTCAAACAACTTTGGAAAATTCACTGTCATCCTGTTTCAAGATCTATGCATTTATACACAATGTTCTATCCATGTAGAATACCCTTACTATGTGAGCCTTATGGGGACAATGACAGCAACAAAAATGAAAGCAGCATTAACATTTGTGTGGGTTCTCGACAGTTTACAAGACACTTTCACAGCCATTCTTTCATTTGATCTTTTGATAATGGAAAGTAAGTGATTGTTCCTATCTTACAGATGAGGAAACTGAGACTCAGAAGCCTTTAAGAAAGTTTAACTGGCTCTCAAAACTTGTAAATCCAAACATAACCTTCTTTTCACTGCCTTCCCAATGCCTAATGCATTGTACCTTCAAAGAGGTAAGCTATACTGAGAAAACAAATATTTGACTGTTAGGGCTGTGATACTGCAGAGAGAAGTTTAATCTTTCTATAGATTTAAGTAAAGAGTAAATATTCTTTTGAGGAAAAATATCATATTTTAAAATAACTAGGCTGGCCTCTACTGGCGATGTCTAGAGTAGCCATCAGCAGAGAAGGAAGAGATGCTGAATTAAATCATCTTAACATGCCCTGATACCCTGGCATCCTAGTGATCTATACTAGAAAATGAGGTTATTTTTTCTCTGATTATCTCATTCTTTATGCATATATTCATGAAGCTAACACAAATATATTTACATCCCAAAGAGGACACTGAAGATAAATTCCTTGCCTGAGACTTTTTTTGCCTCCTCTTCTCTAGCATGGTATTATTCAGTTTAGAAGCTATCAAAACAACCATCTCAGCCACTTGCATTGGTCTTTTATAGTTACAAAAATTTATTTTTCCAGTGCTTAACTCAAAACTTGGCTCAATAATTTTCTAAAGTGATTCCCAGCTAAGCAGTTCAAGCACATTTTCCAACTTGAGTACTGCTGCTCCCTCCCAAATTTTCCTTCTTGGCTCTTCATTCCTTTTCTTTACCAGGGATCCTCCTCCTTGTTCTTCTCTCTTTCTTGTGATCCACTGAGTTTATCCAGAAAGTAATGCCGTATCAGTCTTCCTGGTGCACATCTCTGACATGATCACATCCCATTCAAAAACTTCTTGTAATTATCCATTGTCTATAGAATAGGTCCCACAGACTAACCCAGGTCTATCTCCACAGTAGGGCAAAGGCTAAGACAGTAGGCTCTGGAGCCAGACCACTAAAATTTGAATCTCAGATCTATCAGATCTGCTGCTTACCAGGCATTCATCTTTGTGCATGATACTTATTGCTCCATAGCTTAGTTTCTCCATCCATATTACAGAAGACATTATAGTACCTAGCTCATGGAGTTGTAGGAATTGAGATGCCTTGTACTTATTATATAGCAAGCATTAAATGAATGCTATTTATCTATTATTATTAGTATTATCAATATTGTTGTTACTGTATTCTTCTCAGTCTTCCTCATAGCTGAGCCTTTGCTGCCTTACCCATGTAGTTCTTTCTCCCTGAAATGTCTTTTAGCCACATTAAACTCAGATAAGGAAAATTAGTTTAGTTTTGTATTCCAGTACGAACTAGCTGGTGGTGGCTAGCTGAGGGATAAGTGGAGAAACCTTTAGTGTTACTGTCTCAACTCAGGGTAGATGGCTGGAGATGGGGTGGGAAGGAGGCTATAAGCAGTTGTTAATGGGCAGCAGAAGCATATATGTATTTTCTATCCCTGCTCTAAAAGCTCTCATTGTCAAGGTCTACTTCAAATGCAGTACTTCATGGTTTCCCAACTCAAGTACCTTAATCATAATCTTATCTGCAAAGTCCTTTTGCTGTAAGGTAACACACTGATGGATCCAAGGAATAAAGCATGGAATGCCCTTTAAGATAGTATTATTCTGCCTACTACATCCCATAGAGTAATACAGATAATATTAAAATTTTATATAGTGTTTGTAATGTACAAGGTACTGTTTTTAAGTGATTTTCTTAATAAATTAATTGTCTGAATATTTCTAATGAGGTGGGTACTATTATTCTTCTTCTCCTAGTTGAGGAAACTGAGGCACAGGTAGGTTAAGTAACTTGATCATAGTGCAGCAGTAAATGCTAGCACAGCCAGGATTTGAGGTGGGTACTCCTGGATCCATGTTTTAAACCATTATATTAAATATCTTGTTAAACAATATTTGCTGATCTGAGACTTTAACAACAAAATTAGTTTTAGGAGGTTTGAAATTCATATGAGCTTCTTGCTATCATTGAATATTCCTCCTCAGTGTTCACATGCATATACACAACCTCTACAACATACAGAAATATATTTCATCATGGCGCAGTTTATTCTAGGTCTCTGAGTTATTTTTTATTTACCTCTGAAAATCTTATTATTATGATCATTTCATGTTTGTCAGTTTTTGAGGATCCGTTGTTCTTATGATTAACCTGAAACCATGCTTTACATATTTTACGTAGTACTACTGATTAATGGGTAGATGCACAAAAATCAAAACCTCCCATATCCTCTGAATATAGGCCAAGTAAGACAAATGTCATATATCCCAAATGTTTTCTGCTGCCTTGATGCTAACATTGTCATTGAGGGTCATTCAGGACTCAATGCAGTTGAATCTATATGAGGCTCCATCTATACCTTTACCTGCCTCAGAGGCAACATAAAACATTTTTAGCCTTTTCCTCAGATTAATGGGAGAATTTAAGTTTTTAATAATGTAAGTAAAGTAATTTTATTTAGTTTTTTAAAATTTTTTTATGTTTACTTATTTTTGACAGAGGGAGAGAGAGAGAGAGAGAGAGCATGAGCGGGGGAGGGGCAGAGAGAGAGGGAGACACAGAATCTGAAACAGGCTCCAGGCTCTGAGCTGTCAGCACAGAGCCCTATGCGGGGCTCGAACTCACAGACCGCAAGATCATGACCTGAGCTGAAGTGGGAGGCTCAACCGACTGAGCCACCCAGGCACCCCAATTTTATTTAGTTTTGAACAGATCACTTTTGCTGCAGGTGGGAATGTTGGACATTAGATGAAATAAAGGCTATTTTAGCATTTCGGGAAGACAATTCTAGCTTGGACTAAAATTGTGTTTGATACATAAAGAAATTAATATCTTCAAGAAATGTTTAATTAGTAAATGTCTTGGTAATGAATTAGACATGGGGGCTAAAGGAGAAGAAGTCTTCAGTTTCATGTCATTGGATTAAAAATAATTATATTTAATTTGTTAGGTCACAGTGAAGGATGACCAGAATTAGAGAATTTGGTGAAGATCAGGAAGTTTCTACATGATGAGTTTGATGCACTTTAGAAACATTCATGGAGGGAGATCAGGAAGGTGCTTGAATATATGTCTAGAGCTCAGAAAAAAATTGTGTACCAAAAAAATATATGTGTGTCATTTACATATATTTATAATGAAATATAATGACTTGTATGATATTCTCAATAAAGGGTTTAGACAAGTGAGAAAAAAAGGGGGCCTAGAGTTCAGCTTTGAAGAGCCTCAGTCATTAAGGTTTAAATAGGAGAGGATGAACTTGCAAAGTCAGAGTGGCTCTGTATTCAGTTGGTGAGTTACTTAGTATCCCTTTCTTCCAATTTACCCAATATCAACACTGAGTGAATACATAGAAATTAAGCTTCTGTGATTGCAATGGAGAAATAGAGAGGGCAGACAAAGAAGAAAAAAAAAATCCTATTTAGGGTGGTCTGACTTTAAGGGCAACTATCTTCATTAGATCAGCTTCTGAAAATCTCTGCACTATCACAATAGATATCTTTTGCTTTGTCTTTGTGTATCTAGAAAAGTGCACTTTACCTTCTTCCCTCCTACTTGCAGTAAATCTCTCTCCCATCACTCCAACACTGGTTTCCAAGAGAGCTGTTATACTTTTATTGACCCAGCTTCCCTGGACACAGTCATTGGTTTAAAACCAGACCCTTGACCTAAGCTGGATAGGTTGGAGACCTTTTCTTTTCTTTCTTTCCTTTTCTTTTCTTTTCTTTTCTTTTCTTTTCTTTTCTTTTCTTCTTTTCTTTTCTTTTCTTTTCTTTCTCCTTTATTTTCTTTCTTTCTTTCTTTCTTTCTTTCTTTCTTTCTTTCTTCTTTCAACTTGAGACATAAAAGAGTCAGCCTCTGTACCTCACTGGTGAAAAAAAGTTTTTGTCACACCTAGTGGCACATATCCAAGCGCCAGGTTGGATTCAGCCATGTGGGAGATGTATGTCTGAGGGACAGAAGCCAATCTACAAGAAGCATACATGAAAGGGAAATAGTCCTGATCCCTGACAATGTCTGAGATTTAGTTATTCATGAGGCACAGCTGCATCCCAGCCCTTAATGTAGTTTACATCCTTAAGACAATAAATTACATTATTTTGCAAAGGTAATATCTCATTATTGGATATATAATTGCAATTATGCTCTAAATGATTTTTCACACTCTATGACAGAGAGAGAAGCTATGCCTGTTGGTGATTAAGAAGTGGCTGAAAAAGGTGGCACCTAGATGTCTCAGTTGGTTAAACATCTGGCTTCAGCTCAGGTCATGATCTTGTAGTCCATGAGTTTGAGCCCCGCATTGGACTCTGTGTTGACAGCTCAGAGCCTGGAGTCTGCTTTAGATTCTGTGTCTCCCTCTCTCTCTCTGGCCCTCCCCTACTTGCACTCTATATCTCTCTCAAAAATAAATAAACATTAAAAAATTAAAGAAGTGGCTGAGAAGGGAGGTTCACTGTACTCCTGGGCTGAAAGCCTCTCTCTAAAGGGGTATGTTCTGCACTGAGGGAAGGTGGCAGAGGGTCAGCTTAGGAAGGGGGAGGATATGTGTGGTTTTTCATGAATGATGTGTTATAGTTTGGTAATTTCCTCTGGGATCTGGAGTTGCCATTATCTCTTACAAGGTAATGAAGTTGCAGGATGACACTACTGGTCCTGATCTGTTGAATTCTGCTGACTCAATTTTAGTCACTCAAGTGAGGAGGGGGTGGAAGAATGAGCTCTTCTGCCTTTGTAGGCTGCCTCTGCAGCCTTATGACTAAGGACCTCTTCCTGACCACATAGTTTACTTAGGTCCTGCCTGAGGCAGGTTGAGCTACAGATTATGTGGAAACACTTAGGATGGGGATGGAAGGGTACCTGTAAATGCAACATAATCCAAAACAGTATTTCTTTATGAAAGAATTATTCTTTCCTGATTATCTGAGCTAATGGAATGTGTTTTTTGATGAATTTTTTTCAGACTATCAGGTTCTTTACAGATAGTAATGGCAAAGTGTTTATGTATTGTGGCCAATTATATACCAGAAGGGTGTTGACATTGTCCCTATGTTGCCCTTAATTTACACAGTGAGTTTATAGGGTGAGCATCAACATGCTACTTTACAGGTGAAAAAACTGAGGCTCAGAGAGATTGAATTATTTTAAAAACTTATCCCACTGGTGAAAGGAAGAACTTAACCTCAAATATGGGTTTTCTAAATTTTTCCTAACGTTTCATTTATTTCTAAGACAGGGAGAGACAGCATGAATAGGGGAGGGTCAGAGAGAGGGAGACACAGAATCTGAAACAGGCTCCAGGCTCTGAGCTGTCAGTACAGAGCCCGACGCGGGGCTCGAACTCACGGACCGCGAGATCATGACCTGAGCCAAAGTCGGCCGCTTAACTGACTTAAAGACACATCCAGAAAGAACTGACCTCTGAAATTCTCCTAATATTTAGATCTCTGTAATTATAACCAAGATTGTTATTTCATGGGACAAAATTGCCTCGTGAGCTTGCAACAGAGGGATTTCTTTCTGGGAGCTCCAGCCTCCCCACTTCACCTTCCCAGCCCCGGGGCATGGGGTCCAGTTGGAGGCAGTAGACTGGATCTGATGACCTCTAGAATCTCCAACCCCAGCCTGAGGTTCTTCTTTTTAGACAGAGTCTGGTCCCTGCCAATTTGTATTATCAGACTGCAGTTCTCCTCAAGAAGCACAATGCTAATGAGAGAAAACTTTGGTGAGTTTCAAACAAGAATTTTCATGCCTGTCTGAGTTGATAATCAGGCTTATGCCTTCTTATTCATGACCCTTTCTACTCATGCACCATGATTAATGCTGAGTCCCAGTGGCTTTGTAGATCTGGACCTGCTGGTGTGGAAGCATTTGGAGCACATTGTCTTACATCATGGTTCCCCCAGTACCTCTCCTAAGGCCTTTGTCCCTATCATGAGCTCTGGCTCTAAGGGCAATGTTACTGTCACAGCCAACATCTTCCTATAATGCTAAACATTTAGCCCTAACAGGCAGGTTAAGAGAGGAAACCAAAGTGAACCTCTTCCAAGAACAAAGTGTCTTTGCTATTCAAGTGTACTTCTAACACAGTGTGCCCAGGCTCAGAGCCTCAGCGTACAAGGAGGGCACAGTCATCTCAACAAGGTAGTCACAATTCAATTTCATGAAGGGATTAACTTTTTTTTAACCTATGCTAGAGAAACATCAAAGTTGGAATAACAGCCTCTAGGTTTGTTAATCACACTGCAGTCTGGCCACCTAGCATAAAGCTTGGGGCTGGGGCTGGCACTAGACCAGAAATAGGAGGAATTACCATTTATTTTCACCTCACCATCAAACTCAGCTATGGAGTCCTGAGATGGGGCAAGTGTCTGGGGCATCAGAGGAAAGAGAAGACACAGTTCTCTCTGGCCCAGCCAACATCCTTCCATCTCTGCTCACTGAGGTCTCTTTCATGTGCTAGCTGCTTTTCTTCCACTAAGCTCTCAGGTATGACTCCCTTGCTCTCTGTCTTTATACTCACTTCTCTCTGTGTTTTGCAGGCTCTCTCTTGCACTGTGTTTTTTCTTTCCCTTCTCTCACTGCAATATACTTTGTGTCCCTTTTCTCTCCCTAATTCCCCTCCACTCCTCCATGCACATATACTTTTTAATCCTTTTATTCCTTTTTCTCTTTTATTTTCCCTCTTTGTTCTTCCACTTCTTGTCTTCCCCATTCTTATCTTCACTTTTCATTTTACGTTTCTCATCACCCCATACCTGTCTTTGTCTCATATCCTCCTGATTTCATCTTTGTCTGCCTCTCTCCTTCCTCTCCTCTGAACATCAGCCTGTGCCAGTCACTTCCTGTCAGGTGTCCATCTTGAATACCAGGTTTCCAAAAAAGCTAAAACAAATACAAACAAAAAACCCTCTTCTGGGATGAAGATTCATTCACATTCCAAATATCAGTTATTTTATTCACTTGAATCCTTGCCCAAACTCATCCCACTCAGTACCTTAGAGAAGACCTGGTTCCTGCCATGAAATAAAATCAACATGATTGGAACACACTTAAAAAATGCTCCCTGAGTCAGAAATTTAGCAAGGTTGGGAAGTTCTCAAGGCATAATATAGCAAAGGTCATTTCCAGGACATCTATAAACAGAAAAGACATTTTTCCCCTATAGGGATTCATGATTCAGGCCTTGTAGGCTGATAGATTTATTTAAATCTTTACATAAAGCCATCACAAGATCATCTTTCCCTCACTCTTAGAAATGAGCATATGTCTTAAATCCTATAGGAAGCATGACCAACCTTCCTCATTAGCTTATTTTGCCAGGTAGATACCTAAGGATGGTGTGAAAAATGAATACTATTTTCAAGACCTAGTGATTCACAGATATCCTGACACTTCAAAAATTTATCAGCACTTAAGGTTGCAAATTTGGGGCAAAAAAGTCTACAGAAAATAACTACTTTTCCCAGGTCTGGCCTAAGAATGCAGCCATAGTTGGAAGATGGTGCTAGCCCTCCCCCGTCCATCTTTCCAAGAGTTCTTTTAGGACCTGGAAATTTCAGCACCATGTTTTCACCACTGTTTGTGCTGCTCCAAGAGAGAATTCTATTTTTTTAAGACACTCTGTGAGTTGTTTGGAGTCCAACTTTGTTTCCCTTTAGAAATACAATGAAGTGTTTCAAATAGGGGACTATTTTATCCCTAAGGCACAGTTCTATGTCTGAAATGTCATTACTAGATCTATAATTAATATAGTAAATGAAATGAAGTCTTAAAAAAAAAAAGAAAGTCCTGCCCACCCTGCTTCCACAAAGAACTAAGCCTTTTTCTGTGTGGACGTGGTGAGTTGTCATATCCCAGGCCCCCCGTCCTACATATATGAGGTTATATGTCATTGTGGTTTTGATTTGTGCTCCCCTGACAATTAGTGATGTTGAGAATGTTTTCATGTGTGTGTGTGTGTGTGTGTGTGTGTGTTTTGGTTTTGGTTTTGAGTTGTATGTATTCTTTACATATTTTAGATATTAATCCTTTATGAGATATATTATTTGTAAATACCCTTTCCCATTCAGTAGGTTGTCTTTTTGTTATAGACAGTTTCCTTTGCTGTGAAAAACGTTTTTTGTTTGATATAGTTCCAATAGTTTATTTTTGTTTTTTCCCCCTTGCCTGAGGAAACATAGTCAGAAAATTGTTGGTAAGGCCAATGTCCAAGAGATTACTGTCTAGGTTTTCTTTTAGGAATTTTGTGGTTTCAAGTCCTATATTTAGGTCTTTAAAAATATTCAGTTTTTATATTTCCATCCACCACAGAGTTTATGAGTCTCTAGGGGAGAGACTTGATAAAAAGAACCTCATCAGAACTTTGCACATAGCACAGGTGAAAAATCTTCCCTGATTTTTATACTATGAAATATCAGAAATAATGGTTCTGTTTCTCTTCCACCTAGGATCCATAAACCAACAGCTGTGCCAGAGATGAAAGAGTAGACCACATTGGAGCCAGTCTATGTGCCCCCTGCATCCTGAGGCTTTTCTCTACTATTCTTTCAAAAGGCAGGTACCAGCCCTCCTGGGCCTTGCAGCTGCCCTTCTTTAGAGCTGTTCCCAGTCCTCTTTGTCACATCTTGGGTGATGACTGTGAGTTGTGGCTGTCTAGAGTAAATTGTAGTGACAGGAGTCACAGAGAGAAGCTGGAAGTATGCTCATCCACTGCTCTGATGGGTGGACGCCAGGTCTTCCCCCCTGTTTTGTACTTCTGTAACTGGGGCCCTGGTCTTTTTTCCATAAGGAACATAAATTTGTACCTCCTGTGGCTGAAGAAGAGAAATAGTCAGAGAGCCCTGTACATCCTATTTGGCAAGACTATGTCTAGTCTGGGTGATAGGTCTCTTTGATATCCTTGGGCATAGTGATTTGACTGAAAGACCATGGCTGAGAAAAATAAATGTTTACTAACATCTAGACAAAGCAAAGAGGGCTTTTTAAAAAATCCTCATCTCCCAGGAAGAACTCATAGTTGCTGAAAATTTATCTTCCCATTAGTCCTTCTAATATAGTATTTGAAGACCCACTCAGCACTTCTGTTATCTAGAAGTTAACAGCTCCTAAACCATCCTACATGTTCAGAAATATCTTCTATCTGGCTGAGGCTGAGCTGGAGCCAGAAAAGGGGACTGAGTTAAATTAGATCCAGTGGCCAAGAGAATCCAGGGTCCTTGTATGGAGCTTCTGGTGGGGGGAAACTATGTCTCCATGCGCTTCTGAATTAAGGTTGAATGGTTCAGCATTTCCTGACCTAAGTATATTGTTCTCCCAGGGCTGTCAACCAATATCCTATGTAGGTACTAGAGAGATTTGGTTAAGCAATTTACTTAGTAAGACTTTTAGCATGAATGTCTGATAAATCTATGGTGTGAGTCCCATAATCTGCCCCAGCCTTAAGAAGACACTTGACAGTTAACAAGCTTTTAATCAACATCTTTCTATCCTCACTTATTTATTGCTAGATCCATTCATTCATCTGAATATCTGTCAGAAATAATGCACTGTGCAAGGCCCTGAGTCAATAAAGCATGGTTTATTGACTTGGGTTCTACTTGTAACTACTATGTTGATAGTGAAAGATCTTAGCTAAATCACACAATCAATATGAGCCAAAGCTTCTTTAACTATAGAAAGGACCTAATAACACTTACCTCATGCTTAAAGTTCTTGTGAGATTTAGATGAGTTAATGTATTTAAAGCTGCTATACAGTGCGTAATAAGTACAAAAAATGATAATAATCATGACTGTTAAGGTGAAATGTCTAGACCCAGAAAGCTCACAGCTTTAAGAATGCAGATTTCTTGGCTCTCCCACAGAACATGTCTGTAATAGATCTTTTTCCTAAACTCCTGCTACTACCCAAGCCATGTTCCAGATGCTCATAGGCTAAATTAACAGTGGGGTTGAGATCCCACGGGATTCAACCTATTATTTCACTTTTTCTTATGTGCAGGACAAGTTATTTTTGCAAACTTGCTAAATCATTTCCATGGAAACCATTTCATCATGTGGGAGTCATGTCACTGATACTGCTGTGGAATTTTGTTATTGATATCTTCCGGAAAAAAAAAAAAAAAAAAAAACAAGTGACAATTAGGTGTGCATGGACACTTGTGTATGTGTGTTCAGGCACACAATACAATCTTTCTAATGTCTTTTTTCCTTAGAACTTTTGCAAATCAGATTCATTTTTGCTTAGGAAACCATGATATCAATGTCATCATGTGCATCAGCAAAGTTTCTATTGAAGGGTTGATTTGCATTCAGTCAGATTAACAAGAAAAAGGGTGGATCCAGTGGTGATTTAAAGATAGAAATAGATCAGTGGTGGCAGGTAGTCACCATCAATGAAGAAATTAAATATTTTTTAAAAAATCCGTTTAGAGGAAATCAGTCATGTCAGTTTTAACTGTCAATGCCCAATTTGGTGGAAATAATTACAGTGTGTTATCTAAAACATATCCCTAGGCTTAAAAGGCCCTCTTTCTATTTGTCATTCACAGGTTGCTGTAGATGCTGTTCTCTGTTCACCACACCCCCCCCTCCACACACACACACACTACTTAGCATAAACTCAATTCAAATCTTGAATGTTCACTGATCTTCTACTATGATCCAAACACTGTAAGACGTTCTAGGTTTGTATAAAAAATTGAAAAGGAAAGGCACATGTTCATAAAGAATTTTAAAATTAATAGTAAATGTACACAGGTATACAAATACTGGGTATGCAAGCCCAGGCAAAATTTCGTAGAAAGGTTATTTGTTAAGATGATAACTACACAGCTTTAGTCAACTCACTTAGCTTTCAATGTTTTTTATTTCCTCATATGCAAATTGGTGGTAAAAATACATAAAATGGCTTCAATGATTACATGAAAGTTCTTTATGCAAATATAAGGTACATGTAGACATACATTATGCAGGAGTCATTAGAAAAGCCTAATTGTGAAGGGTGTAGCTGAGACAGGTCCTGGTTTCCAACAGTCATATTCCAGTACACAAGGCTCTGAAAGGATATTGCAAACAAAAGGAATGACATGAGCAGAATAAGATGGCAAAGTGCTGCCTACTTGGAGGAATAGTCAATAGCAGAATTGAACAGGAATGTGGGATGATACACAGAAGCAGAGGGGATAAGAAACTGGGAAGGTAAGTTGGGATCAGCAACTGAAGACCTTGTGTGCCCAGATTCCAGAGAGATATGGATATTTCCATAAAGCTGTGTAGAAGATATTCAAGACATTTGAGCACAGTCATGATATAAAACACAATAGGGGCACAATTCAGAGACCTCAGGCTGAGGTCAATATACAGATGTTTTATTAACTCAAGGAAATGTTTTGTTATCATTTAAAAATTAACTTATTCTCTATAGTTAGGGCCTGCTCATCACCAGTTTGCTATAGGAATCACCCTATTGTTTTATAAGAGCAAATTTACACATTTATGTTATCTCTCTATCCTAAGAAACATATGGGGTTTTAATATCTGATTATGTAAAGTTTTGAGAAAAATTAATCTGGTGCCAAGATAGAGAATGCAATAAAGACCAGAAGAGGAGGAAGAAGTTAGGATGGGTGAATTTCATACACCTATACATAGACTTCCAAGCACCATTCTTCTGGATAGAACCTAGACTGTGGTGTTGCAGCCTTGAGGCTGGAAGATTTCTGTGTAAGGGGTTCAGAGTCTGGAACACTGCTATATCAGCTATTCATTTGTCTAACAACCAGCTTTAATCACTGATCGCTTACCTCAGGATATGTTCTATATGGAGCATAAGGTACAGAGACATTTTAAGGAGGAATATTTCTATATGTGCAGCCCAAGCTTAAATTTCTTATAGAGAATAAAATCAAAGAAATAAACATGCATTTTCCACTATGCTCTGTAGGTCAGATGCAAGAATTTGGGGAAATTCCAAAAATATATAATACATACTTCTGGCCTTCAAGAAGTTCACAATCTAAGTGAGAAAGCAAGACATAAATACACGGAAAAAACGTGATGGATTAAGTTAGAGTAGAAGGTATGTTTCAAAATGGAGTATGATTGATTGCCAAATGAATTTAAGTCTCAGTTTTTCTCCTAATTAGCTGTGCAAACTTAGACATATTGGTTAATCTCCTTGAAAATATTTTCTCACTTATACTCTTAGAATTAAAATGATTAATTATGTTTTCTTCCTTTCCAGATAATGTGAAAATCAAAAAGAATCAAAGAAACAAAGTTTTGAAGTGTAAGGGACCTTGATAACATCCAATAATCTCTTCAATTTCCAGATAAGGGAAACTGAGGTACACAGGTT
Organism: Puma concolor; assembly: GCF_028749965.1. Taxonomy (NCBI): domain Eukaryota; kingdom Metazoa; phylum Chordata; class Mammalia; order Carnivora; family Felidae; genus Puma; species Puma concolor. The sequence goes on from NC_141676.1 coordinate 84,737,779, forward strand.
CCATGAGATGTTCCAAGGTTACTGAGTTGGTAATAATAATTTATACTATACTTATTTTTTAATGTACACATTTTATCCTATTAATAATTGTTGAGAGTCTATGTTTAAGGTCCTGTTTAGGCTTTGCACACAGAATAGTGAACAAAATGGATATCATATCTTCTGCTCTCTAGGAACTTACAGTCTCTCAGGGAAGACAGACATTGTGTAATTACAAGTGCAATAGGGATACCAAACAGAAAATTTATAGTACTAGGCAAGCACATAACAGAGGTACTAAGCCTAGCTGGTGAGATCAGGGAAGGCCTCCTGAGATGGGACATCTATGCTTAGAGAAAAAAGTAACACACCTCTTTTGTGAACAAATTGGGACTAGAACACATGTTTTTTATTTTTTTTATTTTTTTTAAATTTTTTTTTTCAACGTTTATTTATTTTTGGGACAGAGAGAGACAGAGCATGAACGGGGGAGGGGCAGAGAGAGAGGGAGACACAGAATCGGAAACAGGCTCCAGGCTCCGAGCCATCAGCCCAGAGCCTGACGCGGGGCTCGAACTCACAGACCGCGAGATCGTGACCTGGCTGAAGTCGGACGCTCAACCGACTGCGCCACCCAGGCACCCCCTGAACACATGTTTTTTAAATTGAAGGTCATTGTTCTTTCTTTAAAAGTATCTTACGGACTTTGGACTTAATATTCACATGCAAATAACTATATAACTACACAAAGATATACAAAACAACTAATTTCATGCACTGTACAACAAACAATAGATGGCTGATTCCTTAGATGGGAGACACAGGAGGTGAGCCTACAATCACCTGGCTTTCTATCTAGGGGGATTTTCAGGACTGTAGTGCAAGAAGATGAAACCTAACAGAGCCTGAAAGACTCACTATACTGACAAGACAGAGATCAGAGTTTGGGGAGACCAGGGCACCCAAAATTTGCAGAGCAGAGTACCAGAAGGAAGAAGCTATGCAGAGAAATAACCCCAGAAATCTGCATAGTGTTCCTCTTGAGCATTTGGCTAAATACCAAACTACATATCCATAGGGTGAAAAACACCATGAGTCTAGGCAAAACGAAAATAAAAAATACAAAAATAAGAACTTCCAAGGAAAAAGGATTTATACCTTCTTTTTTTTTTTAATTATAGTATAACTAACCAACAGTGTTATGTTAGTTTCAGGTATGCAATATAGTGATTGAATGATTCTACACATTACTCAGTGCTTATCAAGGTAAGTGTACACTTACTCTTGTTTATCTAGTTCACTCACAAAGGAACTTATAAGGTGAAAAATTCCCACACCTTACACAGGACTAAACATGGTTCAAATCCCAACCAGCCATATTGAAGAAATTTCATTAAATACATGTAATCTTCACTGGAAGAAATGTCTCTTTATTTTTTCTTTTATTTTCTTTTATTTATTTTTTTTTATATATGAAATTTATTGTCAAATTGGTTTCCATACAACACCCAGTGCTCATCCCAACAGGTGCCCTCCTCAATACCCATCACCCACTCTTCCATCCTTCCCACCCCCCATCAACCCTCAGTTTGCTCTCAGTTTTAGAGTCTCTTATGGTTTCCTCCCTCACTAACTTTTTTTCCTTCCGCCACACCATGGTCTTCTGTTAAGTTTCTCAGGATCCACATAAGAGTGAAAACATATGGTATCTGCCTTTCTCTGTATGACTTATTTCACTTAGCATAACACTCTCCAGTTCCATCCACATTGCTACAAAAGGCCATATTTCATTCTTTCTCATTGCCATGTAGTATTCCATTGTGTATATAAAGCACAAATTCTTTATCCATTCATCAGTTGATGGACATTTAGGCTCTTTCCATAATTTGGCAATTGTTGCAAGTGCTGCTATAAATATTGGGGGTAAAAGTGCCCCTATGCATCAGCACTTCTGTATCCCTTGGGTAAATTCCTAGCAATGCTATTGCTGGGTCATAGGGTAGATCGACTTTTAATATTTTGAGGAACCTCCACACTGTTTTCCAGAGCGGCTGCACCAGTTTGCATTCCCGCCAACAGTGCAAGAGGGTTCCCATTTCTCTACATTCTCTGAAGCATCTATAGTCTCCTGACTTGTTCATTTTAGCCACTCTGAGTGGCATGAGGTAGTATCGGAGTGCGGTTTTGATTTGTATTTCCTTGATGAGGAGTGGCATTGTGCATCTTTTCATGTGCCTGTTCACCATTTGGATGTTTTCTTTAGAGAAGTGTCTATTCATGTTTTCTGCCCATTTTTTCACCGAATCATTTGTTTTTTGGGTGTGGAGTTTGGTGAGTTCCTTGTAGATTTTGGACACTAGCCCTTTGTCTGATATTTGATTTGTAAATATTTTTTCCCATTCCATTGGTTGCCTTTTAGTTTTGTTGATTGTTTCCTTTGCTATGCAGAAACTTTTTGTCTTCATGAGGTCCCAATAGTTCATTTTTGCTTTACTTCCCTTGCCTTTGGAGATGTGTCAAGTAAGAAATTTCTGCAGCTGAGGTCAGAGAGGTTTTATCCTATCTCCTCTAGGGTTTTGATGGTTTCCTGTCTCACATTCAGGTCCTTCATCCATTTTGAGGGGTTTTGTGTGTGTGTGTGTGTGTGTGTGTGTAAGAAAGTGGTCTAGTTTCATTCTTCTTCATGTTTCTGCCCAGTTCTCCCAACACCATTTGTTAAAGAGACTGTCTTTTTTCCATTGGATGTTTTTTCCTGCTTTGTCAAAGATTAGTTGGCGATACTTTGTGGGTCTAATTCTGGAGTCTCTATTCTATTCCATTGGCCTATGGGTCTGTTTTTGTGCCAATACCCTACTGTACTGATGATGACAGCTTTGTAGTAGAGGCTAAAGTCTGGGATTGTGATGTCTCCCTCTTTGGTCTTCTTCAATATTATTTTGGCTTTTTGAGATCTTTTATGGTTCCGTGCAAATTTAAGATTTTTTGTTCTAGCTTTGAGAAAACTGCTGGTATAATTTTGATTGGGATTGCAATGAATGTGTAGATAGCTTTTGGTAGTGTTGATATTTTAACCATATTTATTCTTCCAATCCATGAGCATGGAATGCCTTTCCATTTCTTTATATCTTCTTCAACTTCCTTCATAAGCTTTCTACAGTTTTCAGCATACAGCTCTTTTGCAACATTGGTTAGGTTTATTCCTAGGTATTTTCTGATTCTTGGTGCAATTGTGAATGGGATCAGTTTCTTTATTTGTCTTTCTGTTTCCTCATTATTAGTGTAGAAGAATACAACTGATTTCTGTATACTGATTTTGTATCCTGTGACTTTGCTGAATTCATGTATCAATTCTAGCAGACTTCTGGTGGAGTCTATCGGGTTTCCATGTATAATATCATGTCATCTGCAAAAAGTGAAAGGTTCACTTCATCTTTGCCAATTTTGATGCCTTTGATTTCCTTTTGTTGTCTGATTGCCGATGGTAGCACTTCCAACACTATGTTAAACAACAGCGGTGAGAGTGGACATCCCTGTCGTGTTCCTGATCTCAGGGAAAAAACTCTCAGTTTTTCCCCATTGAGGATGATGTTAGCTGTGGGCTTTTCATAAATGCCTTTTATGATGTTTAAGTATGTTCCTTCTATCCCGACTTTCTCGAGGGTTTTTACTAAGAAAAGATGCTGAATTTTGTCAAATGCTTTTTCTGCATCGATTGACAGGATCATATGGTTCTCATCCTTTCTTTTATTAATGTGATACAACACATTGATTGATTTGTGATTGTTGAACCAGCCCTGCATCCCAGGAATGAATCCCACTTGATCATGGTGAATAATTCTTTTTATATGTTGTTGATGATAAGGATAGGTATTATGTGTGCTTTAAATGTCTGGTAGAATTCCCCAGAGAAGCCATCTGGTCCTGGACTCCTATTTGTTGGGAGATTTTTGATAACTGATTCACTTTTTTCACTGGTTATGGGTCTGTTCAAGTTTTCTATTTCTTCCTGTTTGAGTTTTGGAAGTGTGTGGGTGCTTAGGAATTTGTCCATTTCTTCCAGGTTGTCCAGTTTGTTGACACATATTTTTTAATAGTATTCCCTGATAATTGCTTGTATTTTGAGGGACTGGTTGTAATAATTCCATTTTCATTCAAGATGTTATCTATTTGGGTTATCTGCCTTTTCTTTTTGAGAAGCCTGGCTAGAGGTTTATCAATTTTTTTTTTTGTTTGTTTTTTTGCTTTTTTTTTTTTTTTCAAAAACCAACTCTTGGTTTCATTGATCTGCTGTACTGTTTTTTTAGATTCTATATTGTTTATTTCTGCTCTGATCTTTATTATTTATGTTCTGCTGGGTTTGGGGAGTTTTGCTGTTCTGCTTCTGTTTCCTTTAAGTGTGCTGTTAGATTTTGTATTTGGGATTTTTCTTGTTTCTTGAGATAGGCCTGGATTGCGATGTATTTCCCTCTCAGGACTGCCTTCGCTGCCTCCCAAAGTGTTTGGGTTGTTATATTTTCATTTTCATTTGTTTACATATATATATATATATATATATATATATATATATACACACACATACATATATATACATATATATATTTAAATTTCTTCTCTAATTGCCTGGTTGACCCATTAAATCTTTATTAGGGTGTTCTTTAACCTCCATGCTTTTGGAGGTTTTCCAGAGTTTTTCCTGTGTTGATTTCAAGTTTCATAGCATTGTGGTCTGATAGTGTGCATGGTATGCTCTCAATTCTTTTATGCAGAGTTCTAAATATATCTGTCAAGTCCATCTGATCCAATGTATAATTCGGGGACCCTTTGTTTTTATTGATTCTGTGTCTAGATGATCGATCCATTGTTGTAAGTGGTGTATTAAAGTCCCTGGTATTTCCCACATTCTTATCAATAAGGTTGTTTATGTTTGTGATTAATTGTTTTATATATTTGGGGGCTTGCATATTCAGTGCAGAGACATTTATAATTGTTAACTCTTCCTGATGGATAGACCCTGTAATTATTATATAATGCCCTTCTTCATCCCTTGTTACAGCCTTTAATTTAAAGTCTAGTTTGCCTGATATAAATATGGCTACTCCAGCTTTCTTTTGACTTCCAGTAGCATGTTAGATAGTTCTCTATCCCCTCACTTTCAATGTGAAGGTGTCCTCAGGTCTAAAATGAGTCTTCTGTAGACAGCAAATAGATGGGTCTTGTTTTTTTTATCCATTCTGATACCCTATGTCTTTTGGTTGGCGCATTTAGCCCATTTACATTCAGTGTTATTATAGAAAGATATGGGTTTAGAGTCATTGTGATGTCTGTAGGTTTCATGCTTGTAGTGATGTCTCTGGTACTTTGTGGTCCTTGCAACATTTCACTCACAGAATCTCCCTTAGAATGTCTTGTAGGACTGGTTTAGTGGTGATGAATACCTTCAGTTTTTGTTTGGGAAGACCTTTATCTCTCCTATTCTGAATGACAGACTTGTTGGATAAATGATTCTCAGCTGCATATTTTTTCTGTTCATCACAGTGAAGATTCCCTGCCTTTCCTTTCTGGTCTGCCATGTTTCAGTAGATAGATCTGCTACTATTATGTGACTACCTTTGTAAGTTAGAGCCTGTGTATCCCTAGCTACTTTCAGAATTTTCTCTTTATTCTTGTTCTTTTTTTGCCAGTTTCATTATGATATGTCGTGCAGAAGATCAATTCAAATTACATCTAAAAGGAGTTCTCTGTGCCTCTTGGATTTCAATGTCTTTTTCCTTCCCCAGATCAGGGAAGTTCTCAACTATGATTTGTTCAAGTACACTTTCAGCCCCTTTCTCTCTCTCTTCTTCTGGAATTCCTGTGATACAGATATTGTTCTGTTTGAGTCACTTAGTTCTCTAATTATCCCCTCATTCTCCTGGATTTCTTTTATCTCTCTTTTTCTCAGCGTCCTTTTTTCCCACAATTTTATCTTCTAATTCACCTATTCTCTCCTCTGCCTCTTCATTCTGTGCTGTGGTCGCCTCCATTTTATTTTGCACCTGATTTGTAGAATTTTTTAGCTCCTCATGACTATTTTTGAGTCCCTTGATCTCTTTAGCAATAGATTCTCTGCTGTTCTCTATGCTTTTTTCAAGCCCAGCGGTTAATTTTGTGACTATTATTCTAAATTCTTGTTCCATTATATTGCTTACATCTTTTTTGATCAGTTTGTTAGCTGTCGCTACTTCCTGGAGTTTCTTTTGTGGAGAATTCTTCCATTTCATCATTTTGGGTAGTCCCTGCAGTAACTCCAAATTGCAAGACATTTCCCCTGGGGTGTTCAGGGTAACTTGTGTTTGTGGGTGGGGCTGCAGTCAGACCAGATGTCTTCCCCCAGGCCACTGCTGGGGCCACAGTCAGATTGGTGTGTACCTTATCTTCCCCTCTTCCAGGGGCAGAACTCACTATGGAGTGGTGTGTCCCCTGTCTGGGCTACTTGTATACTGCCAGGCTTGTGGTGCTGCTTTGATGGGATCTGGCCAAGGGTGTATTAGCAGGGGTGGATTCGCAAGGTGCACAGGGGCGGGAGGGGTAGGCTTAACTTGCTTTGCCATCAGTGGTCCCCTGCGGGAGGAGCCCTGCATCACTGGGAGGGAGGCAGGCCTGTTGGAGGGATGGATCCACAGAAGCACAGCGTTGTCCATTTTAGCGGTACAAGCAATTTCGGTGACAGGAACTGGCTCCTTTTGGAATTTCAGCTGGGGTATGGGAGAGAGGAATGGTGCTTGCCTAGAGCCTTTGTTCCCCTACCAAGCTGAGCTCAGTCTTCCAGGGCTGAATAACAATCTCTCGGTGTCGTCTTGCCCTTTCTGCTCTCTGAGAGCAGGGCTGTTTACTTTTTACATTCCCGATGTTAAGTCCTGCTGGCTGTCAGAACTAACGGAGTGCGAACTCTCTGCTTTTGCAAGCCAGACTTTGGGGGCTCTGCCTTGCAGGGTTGGTTGTCCTTCCACCGTCCTGGCTCCCTCCCCCCAGTCAGTGTAACATGCACTGCCTCTCCACCCTTCCTATCCTATTTTGTGGGCCTCTTGTACATTCTTGGCTCTAGAGAGTCCATTCTGCTAGTCCTCTGGTGGTTTTTTGGGTTATTTAGGCAGATGTGGGTGGAATCTAAGCGATCAGCAGGACAAGGTGAGCCCAGTCTCCTATCTTCCCCTCTGAGCCAAGAAATCTTTCTTGATATTTGTTTTAGAAATTAAAAAAAGCAAGATCTGAGAAAATCAAACTGAGATACAAGTAACTGGATTACCTGTGAGAACAAAGTCCACCACTTTTTGAAGGACTACCATGAAATTCAGTAATCAAAAATGTAAAAATTCCAGTCATCAATCAAAAATTATTATAGGCAAAAATCAGGAAAATGTGACCTATAATCAGATGAAAAAACTCAATTAATGTAAAGATCCAGAAATGAGCATCATGGAATAAGCAGATAAGTATATTAAAACAGCTATTATAAACATTTTCAATATATATAATAATTTTAAGGCAAACATTGATATAATTAGAAAAATGAAATATATAAAAATGAACCACATGAAATATCTAAGAATAAAAAGTAATATGTGAAATGAAAATTTTACTGGGTAAGATAACTGTATATTAGTACAGGTAAAAAATAATGTTTATAAATTTGAAGATATAACAAAAGAACTTATCCAAAATAAACCACAGAGAAAATAAACTACTAGAACCAATAAACCAACAGTGATAATAAAGTGGAATTGTGAAAAAAATATTCAATTTTAATAAAGCAATAAAATTTAAAAAGATGAAGCATAGCACATATCACACAAAAAGATGTAGAACAAAATAATAGTTTTAATCTAAAAAATATTGGTAAAAAATTGGATATTAAATCTAAGTGGTCTAAACACTTCAATTAAAAAAATTGTCATAATTGATGATGAAACCAAGACACAGTTAAATGTTGTCCATAAGAAAATCACTTTCAATATAAACCCACAGGAATGTCAGAAGCTAATGGGTAGAGAAGGATATTCTATTGGAATATTGCACATAAGAAAGATGAAGTGGCTATGATAATAACAAAGTAGATCAAAGTAAAAGGACTCCTAGCGGAGTTAAAAAATATTTTCTAATGGTAAAGGAGTAACTAAGTCAAGAAGACATAACAATTCTAAATGTGTAAACACCTAATAACAGAGATTCAAAATACATGAAACAAAACCTGACAAGAGTGAAAGGAGAAATAGACAAATTCACAGTTATATTTAGGAACTGAAATACTCCTGGGATTGCCTGGATGGCTCAGTTGGTTAAGCGTCCAACTCTTGATTTAGGTGCAGGTCATGATCTCACAGTTCGTGGAATGGAGCCCCATGACATGGTCCATACTGACAGTCTGGAGTCTGGTTAGGAGTCTCTCTCTCTCTCTCTCTCTTTCTCTCTCTCTTTCTCAAACAAGTAAACTTTATTTTTTTTTTTAATTTTTTTTTCAACGTTTTTATTTATTTTTTTGGGACAGAGAGAGACAGAGCATGAATGGGGGAGGGGCAGAGAGAGAGGGAGACACAGAATCAGAAACAGGCTCCAGGCTCCGAGCCATCAGCCCAGAGCCTGACGCGGGGCTCGAACTCATGGACCGCGAGATTGTGACCTGGCTGAAGTCGGACGCTTAACTGACTGCGCCACCCAGGCGCCCCTCAAACAAGTAAACTTTAAAAGAGAGAGAGAAAGAAATTGAACTACTCTTTTCCCAGTAACTTATAGAACAAACTGACATATAATTGTGGTATAAAAGACCTAAACAAGTCTATCAGCCAATAGAACCTAACTGACATGTATAGACCACTCTATCCAAAACCACAGAAGACACATTATTTCCAAGTGTTCATATAACATTCAACAAGAAAGACCATATTTGGGGTTGTAAAATAGCTATTAGTGAATTTAACAGTACTAAAGTCTTACACAGTTATTTCTTTAAGCACAATAGGATTAGATTAAAAATCAATAACAACATATTTCAAAAATCACCAAATAGGGACACCTGGGTGGCTCAGTCAGTTAAGCATCTGACTTCAGCTCAGGTCATCATCTCGTGATTCATAGGTTCAAGCCCTGCATCGGGCTCTGTGCAGACAGCTCAGAGCCTGGAGCCTGCTTCGTGGATTCTGTGTCTCCCACTCTCTCTGCCCTTCCCAGCTCACTCACTCTCTCTCTTTGTCTCAAAAATGAATAAACATATTTTTTAATTGCCAAATATTTGTAAACTAAGTAAAACCCTTGTGAGTAATCCATGAATCAAAGGAGAAATCAAGAGGAAAATCAGAGAACATTTTGAAATATATGAGAGTAACAACATGATACATGACAATTTGTGGTTTTCAGCTCAAGAATTGCTCAAATAGAAGCCTACAGTTTAGATATATAGAAATCACCCTCAGTGTCTGCCTATGACCACATCACCCTTGGATGGGCTGTAAGAAAAATATCTTATCAACTGTTTTGAAAGATAAGTCAAGTGAGTTTTCCTTGTTCTCTTGGCTTCTGTAAAACAAAATGCCAAACATTGATGGGCAAAGCTGAGAGGAGTATCTAGGTATTTTGTCTACTAAAGGCAAAACACTGAGATATTTGGAAATATTGATGTAGTTGTTGGAAGTCTTTTTGAACTAGACTTTTTTTCTTTTTTTAATGTTTATTTAATTTGGAGAGAGAGAGAGAGAGAGGGAGAGAGGGAGAGAGAGAGAGAGAGAGAGAGAGAGAAAATGGGGGAGGGTCAGAGAAAGAAGGAGACAGAATCTGAAGCAGGCTCCAGGCTCTGAGCTGTCAGCACAGAGCCTGATGCAGGGCTCAAACTCATGGATCACGAGATTGTGACCTGAATTGAAGTCAGATGCTTAACCTAGTGAGCCACCCAGCCACCCCTTGAACTAAATTTTGGCATTCCATGAGTCTTAGGCCAACTTTCTTGGAGCTTGAGATGGGAATTCTTGTGGAAGTGATTTACTGAGGAATTGTCCTGAAGAAATATGTGTGATGGAGTAAGGGAAATAGGATAGGAGACAGAAAAAAAAATTGAGGTATACACACACACAAAAGTGAGGTACATTTGAAAGTCTGACCTAATGAGATACTACTACATGCCTCTTAGAAAAGTCAAAATCTGGAACACTGACAACCTGAAATGCTGGCAAAGGTGTGGAGCAATAAGAACTCTCATGCCTTGCTAACAGGAATGCAAAATGGTACAGCCACTTTGGAAGACAGTTTGGAAGACAGTTCTCACCATACAAAACCTACTTTTGCCATATGATCCACTACTCATGTTCCTTGGTAGTCACCCAAAAGAAATGAAAACATGTCCACAAATATCCTGCACACAAATGTAGCTTTATTTTATAGAGTTTTATTTTATAGGAGCTTTATTCATAATTGCCAGAAACTTGAAAGCAACCAAGATGTCTTTCAGTAGGTGATTAGATAAACAAAGTGTGGTACATGTAAACAATGGAATATTACCCATTAGCTACCCAGAACTAAAAAGAAATGAGATATCAAGAAATTAATTATTACTAAGTAAAATAAACCCAATCTTAAAAGGTTACATATGATTGTATACATATGTATATAATATTGTATGATCCCAGCTATATGACATTCTGTAAAGACAAAACTATGGAGACAATAAAAAGATCAGTGGTTGTCAATGGTTGAGTGGAAGAGGGGAAGGCAGTGAAAATATTCTATATTACACCATAATAATAAAAACATATCATTATACATGTTTTCCAAAGCCATAGAATGTATCATGTGAAGAGTGAACCCCAAGGTAAATTATGGACTTTTAGAGATGATGATGTATTAATAGTTCATATTTGGTAAGAAATGTACCATTCTAGTAAGTGATGTTGATAATGAGGTTCTGACACTGATTACTAACTAGTATATACATATACCTCCTGACATTGCTATAGAAGAAAAATGGATGGTTGGCTTCCAAGGGGACTTTGGAAAGCTAACATGTATTAACTGACTATAATGTATCAGAGACCTTGTTGGTCACTTAACATACGTTATTTGGTTAAGTCACATGCTAATCTGGAGAAACAATTATTTCTGAAGCCAGATTTTAGATGAGGAAACAGATTCATGCGGTTAAAACTAGGATTGTAACATGGCTATGTAACTCCAACTTCTGTTTGGCATGGGTCATGTGTGGACAATGACATTATGTTTATCATCATTATAATAGACGCCCTTGTTGGGCACTGTCCTTGTGTTTTCCTGTTAGGCAATAATGGGCATTTTTGTGGGTTGTGCTGATTCTCTGGCCCACCTCTGTGGCCTCATAAATCCCACGAAGTCTTCAAAAAACCCTTAAAATGATGGAATCTGAGGAGGAGATTCCTACTTTCCTATGCTAGCTGGGGCAAAGGTGACCAAATGACAACCATCACCTCACCACCATAATAAGACAAAAACAATAAAAAACCTGAAGAGGAATCAATAATATATTGTTGCAGAGTACCCAAAAGATATAAATTGCTTTCAAAGGGAAACAAACATATCACTTTTCTTTGAAACTGACTAGTGCATGACACAGTCCTCTCTAATAAGAAAGAGTCTCTGGAGAAGAGAGCCAGCAATTAAAATTGTGTATTACTTGTTATAATATTCAAATGTTCCTAGTAACTAGTTACCTGCATGTAAATTGTGTGTCCACGGTAGTTATAATCACTCAGTTATATGCTCATAAGGAGAGAAGAATTTAAGAGAGAATCAGCAAGACTGTCTCACAGAACTTGGAGTATGTTTTAGAAATAGAAAACAAGAAAAAGGCCCATGACTCAGGATGATTACATGAAAACTGCACAGTAAAAGACATCACCTGGGGCACCTGGGTGGCTCAGTTGGTTGAGTGTCAGTGGCGTAGGTCATGATCCCAGGGTCATGGAATCCAGCCTTGGTTCTGGCTTGTGCTGAACATGGAGCTTTGCGTGGAATTCTCTCTCTCTCTCTCTCTCTCTCTCTCTCTCTCTCTCTCTCTCTCCCTCTGCTCCTCTCCCCTGCTTGTGCTCTCTTTCTCTTTCTCTAAAATAAAAAATAATAATTTAAAAGTTTTTTTTTAAAGACACAATTTTTCCACTTCCTGAAGGACAGCTTTTTGCTAATTTCCAACTATGAGCTAGGTGCTATCTAGAAACTGATATGCAGGGTGTTGGTGAAGTAGACTCTGAAATGCCCAGTTATGTCACAATGAGATATCATTAAGCAGCAAATGTTGGTGAGGATGCAGAACTGGAACTCTCAACTATTGGTGGAGTATAAATTGCTCTTCTGAAAAAGGTTCTACCAATGTCTTATGACCTAAAAGTATGTATTGACAAAAAAGTTGTTTAAATAATATTAGTAACAGCTTTATTTAAAATAGTGAAAAACTGGGAAAACCCAGGTTTCTATAACTAGGATATGGATAAACATACAGAAGTATATGCATATAATGGAATGATATTCTACAATACAAAGGAATGAACTGATGCTTCAAACAACATCATGAATGAATCCCTCCCCCCAAAAAATTACACTAAGTAAAAGATACTTTATACAAAGAATATACACTAATGATGTCACTATACGAAGTTCTAGAAAAAATCAACACATACAAATCTAATTCTAGCAAAACTAATCTATGATGAAAATAAAAATCAAAAGAGTGGCTGCCTGATCATGGTGGGTGGAGGGATTTGGAGGCTAATGTAGGAGACACTGAATGAGAAAACATATTATGAAGAAACTATCAGAAGTGATGGCAATACTTTGTATCTTCATAGAGATTAGGGTTATACAAGTGTCTGTATTTGTGAAAACCCATCAAATGTTCATTTAATATTTTTAATACTTCATTGTATGTAATTTTGTCTCAAAACAAAAACAAATAAATTTTGAACTCTAATAAATATGTATGATAAAGTATTTAGTGAGAAGTGTACTAATGTTTGCAATATTTTAGCAGGTTTATTGAGGTATATTTCATATACAATAAACTTCACGTGTTTAAATTGTAGAATTTGATAAGTTTTGACATAATATACACATAAAATATCACTAAATCTTGCTCATAATTACTCTGCTACACCTCCTTCAACAAATATCAATTTGATTTCTGTTATGATGTACAGTTTTGAATTCTATATAACTAATTAAAAATATTTCAGTTGATTATTTTTAGAGCATTTTGGTTTAAAAAAACTTGTGAACAAATTACAAAGTTTCCATATACTTTCCCCATATTAATAATATTTTGCATTGATGTAATGTATTAGTTACAATTGATGGATCAATATTGACACAATGTTACTACATTAGGGTTCACACTTTGTGTTGTACATGCTAAGGTTCTGACAAATGCATAATGTTATGTATCTACCATTACAGTATCATACAGAATTTCATTTCTTTCCCTGTTTTCCCTGCCCCCCAACTAGCCTTTAGACCCTGGAAATCACTGACTGATCATTTTACTGTCTCTGCAGCTTTACCTTTTCCAGAATGTCATATAGTCGGAATCAAATAGTATGTAACCTATCAGACTGGCCTCTTTTTATTTTGTAATATGTTTTCAAGTTTCTTCCATGCCTTTTTAAATCTTGATTGCCATTTCTCTTTATATCTCTATGGCCAATAATATTCTGTTGCATAGATGCACGACAGTTTATTTATTCACCTGTTGAAGGATATTTAGGTGGCTTGAAATTGCTGGCAATCATAAATGAAACTGCTATAAACATTAGTGTGCAGGATTTTGTGTGAACATAACTTTTCAACTCAGTTGGGTATATTCCTAGGGGCATGATTGCTGGATCAAATAATAAAACATTTAGCTTTGTAATAAACTGTTTTTCTTACATTTTAAATTCCCACCAGCACTATATGAGAATCTCTGTTGCTCTACATTCTCACCAGAATTTGGTGTTGTCAGTGTTTTGGGTTTTGACCCTTCTAATAAAGGTTATTAATTTGTTTTAATTTGAAATTTGTTAATGACATATGATGAAGACCACTCTTTCCATGTTTAATAACCATTTGTATGTATGTCTTGTTTGGTGAGGTCTCTATTCTAATCTGTCCATTTTGAAATTGGGTTTTTAATTTTCTCACTGCTGAGTTTTTAAGAGTTATTTGTATATTTTGATGTCAGCTCTTTACCAGATTTATGTTTTGCAAAGATTTTCTTTTACTCTGTCGTTTGTTTTTTTATTCTCTGAACAGTGTCTTTTGCAAAACAGATTTTGTTGTTGTCAATTTTAGTAAAGTCAATATTTCCTTTCATGGGTTGTGCTTTCGGTATTGTATCTAAAATTTTATCAGTAGACTCAAGATCACCTGGATTTTCTTCTATGTTGCGTCTACAAGCTATAGCTTTTCACTTTACATTTAGATCTATGATCTGCCCTGTTCATTTTTGTAAAAGGTGTAAGATCTGTATCTAGATTTTTTTTTGTATGTGATATCCAGTTGTTCCAGCACTATTTGTTTAAATGACTACCCTTTTTCCACTAAACTGCCTTACTCTTTTGTCAAAGATCAGTAGAGTACATTTTTGTGTGTCTATTTGTGGTCCACTGTTGATCTGTTCATTTATTTTTTTACTAATCCTAAACTGTCTCGATCAATGTAGGCTTTCAGTAAGTCTTAAATTTGGGTAATACCAGTCTTCTGACATAGTTATTTTCAAGATTGTGGTGGCTATTCTGGGTCTTTTGTCTTTCTATTGTTATGCCCAGAATTCGTGATCCCCAAAGACCGCCAGGGAGCGAGTCTGATGCAAAAGCAAAAGAGCCTTTATTCAAGCTAGCTCAAGCTCAATCCCCTACCTGCACTGACGCAGCGGTGAGATACCAGGGAGAGAGAGCGAGTTTCAAAAGCACAAAGGTTTTATTGGGGCTTAGGGGCAGTTGGTGAGGTAATGGCTGTGGCCTCAGCCGATTGGCTGGGGAAGGGTCGTGACCTTGGCCGATTGGCTGGGGAAGGGTCGGAGTCCTGTTACGCAGGTCGCTGGGTGTGTTTTGATCAGGAAGTTTGAATGGGAGAGCGGGAGGTTACTCAAGGGGAGGAGGCGCGGTCTGAGGTTTCTGCGATTTTCCCAGAAAAGGGGTCATGTTGGGGACATAGTCACTCAAGGTGGAGGACACAGAACAAGATGGAGTCGGCTGGCGTAAGCCTGCCCTTTCATTCCCCCCTTGTCATATAGCTTAGGGACCCAATCATGGGACCAGCTGCATTTATGGTGACAAGGGGAACAGAGTTTGGAGGTTTATGCAAAGTTCTGGGAAGCAAGTGTCCCTGGGGTGGCTCTGGGAGGCCTGATTAAGTATTGTCTCCGAGCTGGTGTCTATGATCTGCCAGGTGATGTTTTGGGGGGCGTGGGGACTCCCGGCAGCATGAACAATGACAAGCAGAGTTAACAGAGTTACCAATATTAGGTGGGTCAAATGGACTGTAGCTTGAGCTTGAGCGGGTTGTGTTGGTCCCGCCTGATGGCCCATCACGTGACGAAGTTCTTCCGGATCGAGGAGGGGTCCTCTGGCCAAACGTGGGTGTGATGACCCAGGTCGCGATGCCGTCTACTTTGAGAGCGGTGGGGGTTGTCAGCACCACAATGTAGGGTCCCTTCCAGTGAGGCTCGAGGGTCTCTCGGTGGTGCCTCTTGACATAGACCCAGTCTCCCGGCCTGTACTGATGAGGTGTCGGGGTCGGGCCAGCCTCGCAGACAGCACAGAGGCCCGGCCAAATGTCTTCGTGCGCCCTCTGGAGCCCTCTCAAGGAAAGAAAAAGTTCTTGATCTTTAAACTCAGCAATAAGTTCAGCTTGAAGGCTGGGAATAACAGGGGGTGGCCTGCCAAACATGATCTCACAGGGAGTAAGACCCAGAGTGTAAGGAGTGTTTCTAACCTAGTAAAGGGCATATGGTAGGAGAGTCACCCTGTCCCCAGTCTCCATGGTTAATTTGGTAAGGGTCTCTTTTAGGGTCCTGAGCTCTGGGGCTTATAAGCACAATGTAATTTCCAGTTTGTCCCCACCACCTTGGCTACTGCCTGTGTTACCTGCGAGATAAAACTGGTCCATTGTCTGATCCTACCATGGCAGGAAAACCATACCTGGGTAAGATGTCTTCTAGTAGCTTCTTAGCCACCATCTGAGCCATTTCATGCTTGGTTGGGTATGCCTCCACCCAGCCAGAGAAGGTGTCTGTAAATACTAAAAGATATTTATAACCATACTTTCCTGGTTTGACTTCAGTGAAGTCGACTTCCCATTGGGCTCCCGGTCTGGTGCCTCTGAGCCTGGTTCCTTTTTTATTTGATGTGGCTCTCACATTGGTGAGTTGGCAGGTCTTGCAGGCAGATACAACTTGCTTTATTTTGGTGTCCTGTTGGTGAATCTTGATTCCAGCATGTCGGATTGTCTTTTAATTTTTGGGCCCCCATGTGAGTAGACCAATGCATGTGCTCTAATATTGAGACTCCGAGCTGGTCTGGCAGCACGAGCTCCTTGTTAGGGGTATACCACCATCCCTTTATCTCCTGGGCCATGGGGAGTTTCTTGATCCGCTGTAACTCCTCCTGGGAGTATTTGGGCTGGTCTGGTAAAACTGGGTCTCCCGGGTCCGGTAGTTTTATGGTCACAGTGGGGACTGAAGTAAGAGCTACTGCCTTGGCTGCCTGGTCAGCCTTTCGATTACCTCTAGCTACTGGGTTATCAGCTTTTTGGTGCCCTTGGCAGTGGATAATGGCTAGCTTGGCAGGAAGCCATAAGGCCGTAAGCAGGTTAAGTATCTTCTGCTTATTTTTTTATAGTCCGTCCTTCTGTCATCAGTAACCCCCTCTCCTGATAAATTGCCCCATGAATATGAGCTGTGGCAAATGCATAATGGCTGTCTGTGTAGATGTTAAGCCATTTTCCAGCTCCCAGCATCAGCTCCTTGGTGAGGGCTATGAGCTCTGCTCGCTGGGCTGACTTTCCAGAGGGTAGAGCCTCCGCCCATACGGTGTCCGTTTCGGTGACCACCGCTGCACCCGCATACCTGTGTCCATCTCGCACAAAGCTGCTTCCATCAGTGAACCAAGTAGCCTCAGCATCGGGGAGGGGCCGGTCAGTCAGGCCCGTCTGGAATCCATGTACTTGTTCCAGGATTCCCACACAGTCATGTAGTGGAGCACCTAGGTCAGGGTCGGGCAGCAGGGTTGCAGGATTGAGGGCTGCACTGGGGTGGACCCGCACTCGTGGAGGGTTGAGTAGGAGGCTCTGGTAATGAGTCACACATGTGTTGCTCATCCATCTATCAGGAGGCTGTTTCAGGACCCCTTCAATGGTGTGTGAGGTCGTGATCCAGATCTCCTGTCATAGGGTCAGTTTGTCTGCATCCTTGACTAGGAATGCTGTCACTGCAATAATTCTTAGGTATGGCGGCCAGCCGGTAGCCACTGGGTCTAGTTTCTTGGACAGGTAAGCCACTGGGCAGTTCCAGGGGCCTGAGGCTTGAGTTAGAACCCCTTTTGCTATTCCCTTATGTTCGTCTACAAAGAGGTGGAAGGGCTTCGTAATGTCTGGTAGGCCCAGGGCTGGGGCACTTAGGAGGGCCTTTTTTAACTGATTAAAGGAAGTTTCTTCTTTTTCAGCCCATTTAAATGTTTTCCCCTCTTTGGTAGCTTCATATAGGGTCCTGGCAATCTCAGCAAACCCTGGAACCCAGAGGCAGCAGTAGCCGGCTGATCCTAGGAATTCCCTCACTTCTCTTCGGGAGGTGGGAGTAGGGATCTTTAGGACGGTTTCTTTTCTGGCATCTGATAACCACCACTGTCCGCCCTCCAGGATATATCCCAGATAACTTACCCTCTCCCTGCATATCTGAGCCTTCTTCACGGATGCCTGGTAGCCTAAGGCCCTCAGGGTAGCCAGCAGGTCCTGGGTCTCTCGCTCACAGTCTTTGGCCATGTCGGCAGCAATCAGGATGTCATCTACGTACTGTAGAAGGGTGATGCCAGGGTGCTCCCTGCTGTACTCACCCAGGTCCTCGTGTAGTGCCTCGTCGAAGATGGTGGGTGAATTTTTGAATCCCTAAGGTAGCCGTGTCCAGGTGAGTTGCCCACTGTAGCCCTCCTCCGGATCATGCCACTCAAAGGCAAACAAGGGTTGGCTCTGGGGTGCCAGCGGCAGACTGAAGAAGGCGTCCTTTAAATCTAGTACAGTATACCAGACCCTGGAGGGTGCCAAGGAGCTCAAGAGAGTATATGGGTTGGGAACAGTTGGGTGTATGTCCGCGACCCTCTTATTTACTTCCCAGAGGTCTTGTACCAGTCGGTAGTCATTTGTGTGAGGCTTTTTGACCAGCAGTACGGGGGTGTTCCAGGCAGACTGGCAAGGAACTAGTACCCCTAGGCTTCGTAGTCTCCGGATGTGTGGCTGGATCCCCTTCCGGGCCTCCTGAGACATGGGGTATTGTTTGATCCTTACCGGACTCTCTCCTGGCTTGAGCTCTACCAGGACTGGGGTCCTGTGAGCGGCTAGTCCCATCCCCCCCATCTCTGCCCAAACCGAGGGGAATTCTTGTAGCCATCTGTCTATATTATCCTCTCTCAGGAGCGCCTCCTGGTGGAGGCGGTATTCATCCTCCAGTTTCATGGTCAGGACCTGGATGGGGTGGCCCTTGCCATCGGTGACCTGAGGCCCCCCTTGTCTGAAAGTTATCTGAGCTCCAATCTTGGTCAGTAAGTCCCATCCTAACAGCGGGTAGGGGCATTCTGGTATTACCATAAAGGAGTGGGATACCCGGCCCGTTCCCAAATCTACTGTTCTTCAGGTAGTCCATGAATACTGGCTCATACCAGTTGCCCCTTGTACCCAGGACTTCTTGCTGGCTAGTTTTCCTTGTGGGGTGCAGAGGACCAAATGTTGTGCTCTGGTGTCGACAAGGAAGTCAATAGGTGTCCCCTCCACTTTAAGAGTTACCCTGGGTTCGGGGAGAGGGTCCGAACCCTGACTCCCCTAATCACTTAGTTCATCTAGCTCTAGGACTTTTACTCGATCAGTCTTGTTTCCCTTCCCGCCGGCCCTTTGTGGACAATCTCGGGCCCAATGCCCTATCTCCTTGCAGTATGCACACTGATCCTTCTGCAGCCTCTGCTTCCCCCCCTTGGTGGTTCCTTTACCTTTTCTTGCATCGTCTGCCAGCTGCTGGAGATGGCGGTCATGTTCCTCGGGGGAGTCAGCAGTGGGAGCTAGTAGTATTCTGGCCAGGTCTCGAGTCTGCTTACTGCTGGCAGCTGCCATGGCGCGAGCCTGCTTGTCCTCAGGAGGCTCCCGGTTATTATATACCTTTTCGGCTACCACCAGTAAGTCCTTCAGACTTTTTTCTCCTAGTCTATCTATTTTCTGTAATTTTCTTCTAATGTCTATGGCCGATTGGTTTACAAAGGCCATAACAGCTGCCTTGCTTTCCGGAGCCTCTGGATCCATGGGGGTATAGGTACAGAATGCCTCCATGATCCGTTCTAGAAAGGCAGCCAGAGATTCATCTTTTCCCTGTTGTACATTTCCTACCTTGGCCAAATTTGTTGGCTTTCTAGCAGCCATTCAGAGACCCCCCCATTAGAGTCTGGTGGTAGACCTGGAGCCTCTCCTTACCTTCTGCTGTGTTGAAATCCTACTGGGGCCGAGTTAAGGGGAAGGAGGCATCTATCTGAGCCTGGTTGGTGGTGGGATTCCTGTCTGCGCCCAGAACTAGTTTTCGGGCCTCATTGAGGATTCTTTCTCTTTCTTCAGTCGTTAACAGGACCTGCAAAACCTGCTGGCAATCGTCCCACGTGGGCTGATGAGTAAAAAGAACAGAATCTAATAAATCAATAAGCCCTGCCGGTTTCTTGGAAAACTTAGGATTCTGAGCTTTCCAATTGTAGAGATCACTAGTGGCAAAAGGCCAATAGTGATGGGGCTGATTCCCCTCCGAGTCTGGGGGTCCGGTGGCTCGCAGGGGCAGAATAGTGGAGTCGATTGCTCCCTCTGAGCCCTTTGTCTGGTAAAGGGCGGGCTACCCACTGGGCTACCCATTTCTGCCTCCCGCTCTCG
Source organism: Puma concolor (assembly GCF_028749965.1). Taxonomy (NCBI): domain Eukaryota; kingdom Metazoa; phylum Chordata; class Mammalia; order Carnivora; family Felidae; genus Puma; species Puma concolor. The sequence goes on from NC_141676.1 coordinate 84,757,888, forward strand.
GAACAGTGTCTGCCTCCCCCAGAGGGGGAGGATGGTGTTCTTCTAGCATCCTAGAGGGGTTATACAGGGGAGGAAAAATTAATTCTTCTTCAGTACCCCCCTGTAAGACAGGATAGAGGGGTGCTGAAGGCTGGGAAAGACTTTTCTTCTTTGTCCCCTGCAAAGCAAAAATGGGGTTTGGCTCTGGAGGGAGTGGGGCTAGGAAGGGCTTAAACCAAGAGGGTGGGTCTTCTACAAGGTCCTGCCAAGTGATAATGTAAGGGAGCTGATCAAGATGTCTTAGGCTGAGAGATGATACTCCTGACTTGGTGGATGGTAGGGAAGTCGAAGGTCCCCTCTGGTGGCCATCTGACATTGAAAGTTGGCCACTCGCTAGAACAAAAAAACTGCCACCGACCCTTTCAGACTTCCACACTGAGGTTGTTAGCTCTTCCCCTCACATCCTTAAAGTGATCAATTATAATACTTAGAGGAGTATTCTGAGTCTGTCCCATAACGTCCGTCCAGTAAGTCCACAGAACAAAACAGAGAAACACAAAAACAGACAGAGGGCCCTTAGAAAGTCTTCCAACTCCATGGAAGAAAAACTGAAAGCTAGCTTAGACTTTTGAGGGGATTCCACGTCCCTGCAGAAGGGAGGATCGGAAAGTCTTCCAAAACTCCCGGCTCGTGGTCCTCCAGTGCGTCCACTTAGACCGCGTCGGGCACTACCAGAATTCCAGAAATGAGCTCACACAGAAAAGACAGAACAAACAGACAGACACTAACCATGGCCAGTCAGGCTCTCCGGGTCGGGGGTCCCTTGGGGGTCTTGAGGATCCCGGGCTGAGCCCCCAAATGTTATGCCCAGAATTCATGATCCCCAAAGACCGTCAGGGAGCGAGTCCGATGCAAAAGCAAAAGAGCCTTTATTTGAGCTAGCTCGAGCTCAATCCCCTACCTGCACCGACTCAGCGGTGAGATACCAGGGAGAGAGAGCGAGTTTCAAAAGCACAAAGGTTTTATTGGGGCCTAGGGGCAGTTGGTGAGGTAATGGCTGTGGCCTCAGCCAATTGGCTGGGGAAGGGTCATGGCCTTGGCCGATTGGCTGGGGAAGGGTCGCAGTCCTGTTACGCAGGTCGCTGGGTGTGTTTTGATCAGGAAGTTTGAATGGGTGAGCGGGAGGTTACTCAAGGGGAGGAGGCGCGGTCTGAGGTTTCTGCGATTTTCCAGGAAAAGGGGTCATGTTGGGGACATAGTCACTCAAGGTGGAGGACACAGAACAAGATGGAGTCGGCTGGCATAGACCCGCCCTTTCACTATGTGCACTTTATTTATTTGTTTGTTTTTTTGTTTATTTATTTAAAGTGCACAAGCAGGGGAGGGTCAGAGAGACAGGGAGAGAGAGAATCCCAAGTAGGCTCTGCCTGGTTTCTGTCATTTTTGCATTGCAGCCTAGAAACATCCTTGGGGTAGTAACCTGAGTCCATTGTAGAGCTCATCTCCTTGTTTCATGTATCTCAGAGATCATTATTCCATGCTGTCTTGTATATAGTGTCTTAAAAATCTTTATTTCATGTTTGTCCAGTTTTTCATTGTTTTACCCAAGAGGAAAAGTCAATCCCTTTTACTCCATTTTTCCAGAAGTGAAATTCCTCAATGTCTACAATTAGTTTTGAAAAGCAACAGTCAGATTTGGTAGGTGAATAAAATGTGAAAATAGGAGGGTAGATATGGGATGCAACATATATAATAATACAATGTTAATGGTAGAATCTGAGTTTGAGTAAGTGATAGGTCACTATACAATTATTTCAACTTCTGATGTTTGAAATTTATTTTCTTTAAGTTGGGGGCAGGGGAAGTTATGCCCTAGATTTGGATAGATCTGGCCCATCCACTGTGTACCCTGTGGCGGTTACTTGTGCAAATCATTTTTCACTGTGAGGAAGTTCTGCAGGCAGGTGAGATTGGAAGGTCAATCTGAGTAGCCAGAACATTTTTCTGCCTATCTTCTGAGGAGGAAGATCTTGGAGATAAAGATGAGTGACAACTTAGTCCTCCTCCATATCCATTTCCACCAGGCAATCTGCCAGTCTAGCAAGTGAATGAAAAGAAGGGGAGATATGGGGAAACTTAACAATACGGCAAATCAGAGAGCATAGCTTAGAAAGTCCTATAAAAGGAAGAGTATGTATAGACTGCAATGTTTCTTTCTGCTGCCCTTCTTATAGAAAATTATAATATGTCTGGCCCCTTGATGCCTGGGGCTGAGCTTTTTTTTTTCCAGTGTAAACTGCCTTTAAATAAATATTTCCAATGGGGGTCCTGAAATGGCTTTGGGGGCCTGTTTTAGGTGGTCAAATTCAAAGTTCCCCTTCACATAATGCAATCTCTGAGTCTCCTTAATGGTTTGCCAAATGAAGGAAATAAAAGGACAAGTGTAAGAAGCCAGCAGTGTTTTGGGTAGCCGTGTGAGAGTCTGCCTGAGCTGATCCAAAGGCTGGTTGATCTTATGTCTGTTTATCTTAATGAAGTAACAGTCCTGGTGTATTAATGGGCTTATAAACAAATATAACAATGCCTCTGCTTAAAGCTTTTCTAAAGGTTTATATGAGACAGGGCAGCACAAAGCCAGGACCATCATTCCATGTTAATCTGCAGATTCAAAACAATCCCAATCAAACTCTCAGAAGTTGTGTGAATGTGTGGTTGTAAAACTGACAAGTTATTTCTAAAAATCACATGGAAATACAAAGGACAAAGGATAATCAAGGTAATGTAATTTTGAAGAACAAACCCAAATAACTCTTGTAGATATCAAGGTCTATTATAAAGCAATACTCGTTTAGGCAATAATTTGGTAGTATAAGGATAGACATTCTGACCAATGGAACAAAATAGAATCAAGAATGAGATATGTGAGTATATGACCACCTGACTTATGATATTAGCATCACTCAGTACAGTGGGGAAAATAATATTCTTTTAATACATGTTGCTGAGATAGTCAGACATCCCAGACTTTGATTCTGGAGTTCTCTTTTGTTCAGCAAGAAAGCAGACACAGAATTGAATACAGGAGAGGCTAATGTCTGAGAGGAGACAAGAGCCCTGATTAAGAGTTCTTGTTCCTCATTTCTTAGGATCAGAAGGCTTACAAATATGGACGTTCAAAAAGAAACAATAAAACAATGATCACTAACTCATGCATGTGAGAGAAAAGGGGGTTTCAAAGGTAAGTGGTATTAGGGGTTTAGGTAAATTCAAAACAAAACTCCAGCGCCCAGCAGATGGTTGTTTATAGCAGGCATCATGTCTGTTTATCTCAACTTCTCTAGGGGATAAGACAGAGCATGCTACCTCAGAGTTAACAAGGTTTTTGTTGTTGTTGTTGTTTGTTTTTGTTTTTGTTTTTTACTAATTAGCTCTGGGAAGTTTGCCCAGCTGCAGCAGTGTTTTGCCCTGTTTGCCTATTTTTGGACGCCTTAATCCTGTGGATGCTTTGTTCTATGCTACGGGTGCTTTTTGCCCTGTGACCACTTTCTGCTCTAAGCCTTGTTAACCCATTGGTGCAAGCTCAGGGAATTCTTGAACTTATTCCCCACATATGTGGAGACTTTGGGCCTGCAAATCAGAGACAGATCCTTACTATACCTCTCATAATAAACAATAACAACAACAAAATGCCATTCTGGATGGATTGCAGACTCAATCTGAAAATCAGCCAGTAAAGCACTTAGAAGCATACACTGGAGAACAACTTCATGACCTTAAAATAGAGAAAATTCCAAAAGATTACATAAGATTTTTAAAAAGGAAAACAAGCAAAACATGTTAATTTAAATTATATGATAATTAATAACTTTTGTTTATAAAAAAATTCCATTAAGAGTGTGAAAAGATAACACAGATGTGCAATACACATATCTGAAAAAGAGCTAATATCCAGAGTATCAATTGGAGGAAATACAGATGACCCTTAAAAAATGGGCAAATATCATGAAAAACTCTTCATAAGAGAATATTCAGTTGCTGATAGACATAAGAAAGTATCATACTCATTAGTAATCAGAAAACAAACAAACAAACAAAACATCTGAACTACCATAATGGTTGAGATGGGGAGAAAAAAAAGCCCTACAAGAATAGGAAGATAGGAAATATCTTGTCTAGGACAGACTTGAGAATTAAAAAACTGAAGAAGAGAGCCAAGCGAGGAGAGGTCAGATCTTTTTCTAAATATTCCAGCGACACCTGACCTTGCAAGTAGGGGCTTGCCCTGGCTGCACCTCACTATCCTTGGAGACTCAATTTTCCTGCATTCTAAACATACCTCCACACTGTCAAGCAAATTACCTCACCAGGCCATTGCAGGCAACACAGCAGGACTTTTTGATATTCTATTGTGGACCTAATTGTCCTGGCACCATGTATTGAAAAGCCTGTTCTTTTCCTCACTATATTGAGTGACGCCTTTATCATAAATTAGGTAGCCACACATGTCATTTTTGACTATTTTGTTCTATTAGTCAGATTGTCTATCTTTACACCAATAATATATTTAATACACCAGAATTACTTTATAATAGATCTTGAAACCTGCAAAAGTAAGTTTTTCATCTCCTGGGGGCTAGGTGGGGGATGTAGAGAGGTATGATTATTCATATTTCCCCCAATAGTTAGGCAGGGGGCCTTTCAACAAGCAGTCAGACGGGGAAAACATTGAAGCCTGTGTAGCATGCTAAAGATCAGATACCTTTGATATGAAAGATCAGAGCTTTCTTTTTCACATGTCAAGTGTACCTCCACCGATACGTGGTCCAGTGTGTTGACTGATTTTCCCGAGAATGTTGCCCTCTCTCACCACTCTGCTCAGTGGTCCCAATGGACAATTATTTAACCTAGAATAACTCAATATGCACTCACCAAATACTGCCTAAACATGATCACTCTGCTAAGATGTGTATGTGTGGGAAGGGGAAGAACTGTTAAATGCTACCTTCCTTAAAGAGGTGGTATTTCTACAGAAATAATATTTCTACAGAAATAAACTACCTTCCCTAAAGAGCTTGTGGTCTAGAGAATTAAACTAGATTAATGCATCAAACATCTAAATAATCCAAAACAGGTTATAATTTATATAAAAAACAATAGTTTATAGAAAACAATATAGGAGTTCAAAGAAAGGTGTAATCAATGAGAGTCATGACCAGTTTCCTTAGATCGGTCTTGAAGCATGGGAAATATCACTGAAAATCCAGCCATTGCTGTGGTTACAGCATCTTAATCTCTGGATAACCTCACATAATCTTGCCCAGAAGTCACTGTGATTCTCTACTAATAGAGGAAAATGCTGAGTGATGAGTAATGGACCACAGCATAGTCCTACAGGAACCCACCTGCTCATCCCATAAGAATATTGTATTCAACCATATCTTTCCCCAGCTCTCTACCCACAATTCTATACTGTTCCTGTGCAGGGTTGAAGTGGGTAAGCCTTTGTTAGCATTTGCTGGCAGCATGGCAGAGTAGACTCATTAGTCATAGCTCATCTGCTCTGAGGTACTCTTTGGTTTAGTGTGAAAATCTCATGCAGTGAAGAAAGACCAGAACACACCTATCCAGTGTCTTTATCACCCTTGACATTGTCCTAGGCACAAGTTCTTGGGAGAACAATGTCACCTATAATGAGGATCTCATGGAATATCCTGCTGAGGGGAGATATCACAGTGGAAGCAGAACTTGGTACGCATGATTTTAATGTTCATTTCAAAGACAGCCAAAACCATACTCCACACCAATAACTGAGCTAGAACTAAATTCAAGACTCTGGATTCTTATCAAACAGACTTCATTCAAAAACTGGAATTAAATTCTTTCCAGGTGAAAAGAAAGAACAAGTTTGAGATTAGTCTGGATTTGTGGCCAAAGAAAAAGTGTTCACCCACTGAATTACCTAGGCACTAGATATGCATCAGTAGGAACTTAGAATTCAAGATAAATACAATTTCATGTGCGTACACACAAGGAATAAATGACCTTGAGAGTATATCCAAGGGTGGGTTGGATATGTTTTAGTTGCAAAATAGGAGTAGGAGAAGCATAAAAGTGCGTTTAGGATAATTATGGTCTAAGAAAATGGGTGTGGATGTTTTCTCCTTGAGCTCTCCCCGCAGCTTGTGCACCTTCTGCTAGCCTCTGGGACGCTGTTGTCCAGGGGTGATCTGTCCCTTCTCTGACAATTTGAAAACATGTTAGGGCGGGCCAACATGGCAAAGTAGGGGGATCCATACTTCCCTCATCTCTCAAACAATGAAGTGCTGAAGCCAAAGGACTTTGAACCCCAAAAGTCTGGGAGGAAAAGAGACTGAATCTATCAGGAAAAAAATGGGACAACTTGAGAAATGATAGGTGGGTGATTGTGAACTGGGGGAGATAAAATGGGCCACATAGGCATGGAGGGGAGGGATCCTTTTCTTTGGAGAGACAAGGGGAAGAGAAAGAGTGACTGGGGAAGTGTAGGAATGTATCTGGACAAGAGAAAATACTGGGACTGGGACTGAGACTGAGAGGGATCCTATCTCTAAATGGGGGGTTTTATTCACACTGGGGCCAACTCTCTGTTCCTGCACTTGTGGAGGAGGGGAGCCAGCTCCAGGTTCATTGGTAGAACAGGGGCACAGTCTGCAGTAGGAGAAATTGGGACTCTCCCTAGAGGGCTGCCATGATAGAACAAAGCCTGCCTGTGTCCCCTACACCCAGGCAAAGCAGTAAGGACAGCGGTTCAGTGGCAGCAGGAAAAGGCTGTCCTCCCTGAAGTGTGGTGGCAGAGACAAAGCCAGCCTGGACCGCATATTGAGCCACACAGAAAGGCGCTTCCCCAGTGCCAGAGTGCAGTTGTTTAACATAGTATTAGAAGTCCTAGTATCAGCAATCAGACAACAAAAGGAAATCAAAGGCATCAAAATTGGCAAAGATGAAATCAAGCTTTCACTTTTTGCAGATGACATGATGTTATACATGGAAAACCCGAAAAACTCCACCAAAGTCTACTAGAACTGATACATGAATTCAGCAAAGTCACAGGATACAAAATCAATGTACAGAATAGTTGCATTCTTATACACTAATAATGAAGCAACAGAAAGACAAATAAAGAATTGATCCTATTCACAACTACACCAAGAATCATAAAATACCTAGGAATAAACCTAACCAAAGATGTAAAAGATCTGTATGCTGAAAACTATAGAAAGCTTATGAAGGAAATTGAAGAAAATACAAAGAAATGGAAAAACATTCCATGCTCATGGATTGAAAGAATAAATATGGTTAAAATGTCAATACTACCCAAAGCTATCTACACATTCGACGCAATCCCAATCAAAATTACACCAGCATTCTTCTCAAAGCTAAAACAAGCAATCCTAAAATCTGTATGGAACCACAAAAGACCCCGAATAGCCAAAGTAATATTGAAGAAGACCAAAGCGGGAAGCATCATAATCCCAGACTTTAGCCTCTACTACAAAGCTGTGATCATCAAAACAGCATGGTATTGGCACAAAAACAGACACATAGACCAATGGAATAGAATAGAAACCCCAGAACTAGACCCACAAAAGTATGGCCAACTAATCTTTGACAAAGCAGGAAAGAATATCCAATGGAAAAATACAGTCTCTTTAACAAATGGTGCTGGGAAAACTGGACAGCAACATGCAGAAGAATGAAACTAGACCACTTTCTTACACCATTCACCAAAAATAAACTCAAAATGGATGAAGGACCTGAATGTGAGACAGGAAACCATCAAAATCCTAGAGGAGAAAGCATGTAACAACCTCTTTGACCTCAGCCACAGCAATTTCTTACTTGACATATCTCCAAAGTCAAGGGAATTAAAAGCAAAAATGAACCATTGAGACCTCATGAAGATAAAAAGCTTCTGCACTGCAAAGGGAACAATCAACAAAACTAAAAGGCAACCAATGGAATGGGAAAAGATATTTGCAAATGACATATCGAACAAAGGGCTAGTATCTAAAATCTATAAAGAACTCACCAAACTCCATACCCAAAAAATAAATAATCCAGTGAAGAAATGGCTTCTCTAAAGAAGACATCCAGATGGTCAACAGACACATGAAAAGATGCTCAACGTCACTCCTCATCTGGGAAGTAAAAATCAAAACCACACTGAGATATCACCTCATGCCGATCATAGTGGCTAAAATGAACAAGTCAGGAGACTACAGATGCTGGAGATGATGTGGAGGACCAGAACCCTCTTGCACTGTTGGTGGGAATGCAAACTGGTGCAGCTTCTCTGGAAAACAGTGTGGAGGTTCCTCAAAACATTAAAAATCAATCTACCCTATGACCCAGCAATAGCATTGCTAGGAATTTACCCAAGGGATACAGGAGTGCTGATGCATAGGAACACTTGTACCCCCAATGTTTATAGGAGCACTTTTAACAATTGCCAAATTATCGAAAGAGCCTAAATGTCCATCAACTGATGAATGGATAAAGAAATTGTGGTTTATATACACAACGGAAGACTATGTGGCAATGAGAAAGAATGAAATATGGCCTTCTGTAGCAACATGGATGGAACTAGAGAGTGTTATGCTAAGTGAAATAAGTCATACAGAGAAGGACAGATTCCATATGTGAAAACTCTTATGTGGATCCTGAGAAACTTAACAGAAGACCATGGGGTGGAGGAAGAGAAAAAAAGTTAGAGAGTGAGGGAGGCAAACCATAAGAGACTCTTAAAAACTGAGAACAATCTGAGGGTTGATGGGGGGTAGGAGGGATGGGAGGGTGGGTGATGGGTATTGAGGAGGGCACCTGCTGGGATGAGCACTGGGTGTTGTATAGAAACCAACTTGACAATAAATTTCATATTAAAAAATAAAAATAAGAAAACTAGTGTAGAGGCTCAGATAGGCAGAATTTGCTTTTTTAAAATAACTGAACTGAGATATGAGTAATTAGAAAAAAAATTACACCAGTACTTTTCTAGTTTGTGATCATCAAAGAGCATCTGTTAAACTTCTGGTTATATGGGATCTCCTCAGAAGTACTGATAAAGGACAATTTCTCGAGTACTTTACAATATCCCATAGGCTCATGAAGTTGGCAGGAGGCAGTTCAGTCATCTCCTAGACAATGTGGAAGTGGGAGCAAGATGGCCAGAATTAGATTGTTATGGAATCTTAACCTCAATGCCGTGAATGTAGAAATATAAATACTACTTCTCATTATGGAAATAGCGAAGGGTCTGTGCAAGACAGGACCTAGTAACCTGGATGTCTTCATGAGGTCACTAAGTACTTTTAGTAATCAAGCAATAAATCCCTCCACCCTCTATATTAATTATTGTGCAAATCCAATGCTTATCTGGCAACACTTTGGTGAATTCCCAAGAACTATGTAACATTCATTACTTCCGCCTTTGCTTTCCTCTTCCCTCAGAATGCTTCTTCTCTGCAGTTTATCTATATTTTTAATGTCTTTGCTCCTCTCTGTCCTCTCACCTAATGAACATGGAATTTAATATCCTCAATGTGGCATTTAACTTCCTTTTTCCAAAACACGAATACACAAGCTAATTATGTGCAGAGAATTTTATTGAGGATTTGAGAGTCTCAGAGGAGGGTTACAACATAGCCAAAGCAACAAACAAACTAACTAAATTACTTATTTAATAAGTAATGCTGTGCATTATACATTCTTGTACGTAACAGTCCTGTCATTTCTTTTGCCAAGAATTTCATGCTAGACTTGGGTTTGTTTCAAACCCAGCTGTCTTCCCACATTCTTGAATCGTCTCAAATTCATTTTAAGTAAAAGACTGAACTTGTATATTCTAATTAAAAATCTAGAAAAATAACAAAAAAAGTAATTCTTACATAAGTTAAAATGTAGGAGCTATTGAACATAAAATCAGAAATTAATCATGTAAAGAAAAACAGAAAAAATCAGTTATAATTAATAAATCAACAAATAAACCATTGTCCATTGAGAAAGAGTAGAAGCACATATATAAAAACAAGTGACTAGGGATAAATAATCAATTAAATGGAAGAAATATTAAAATTGACTATTTGTACATCATTACAAAAGAAAAAGTGAAATGGATAATTTCCCAGGAAATTATAGGTCCCAAAAATTTATCCCAGTAGAGATAGAAAGTTTAATCAGATTAATTGTAATTAAATAAACACTGAAAGTTATCCGTATTCTAAACTCCCAGACTCAAGAAAGTACCAGGCCCCAATGGTTTCATAGGTGAGTTTCACTAAGCTTCAAAGAACAGATAGTTCCAATGCTAAATAATTTTTTGCAAACGAATGAAGATGAATTAAATACGTAAATTATTTATGAAACGAGTATAACTTTAGTATAAAGCTGACAAAAATATAAGGGAAGGAAAATTCTAGACTGATATTATGTACAGATATTGATAAAAAATCCTAAATAAAATATTAAAGAAAATAACCCAATAACAGTATTTGCTTCAAGATCTAAACTAAAAGGTTCATTTGCTATAAGATTATCCTAAGTAAATAATTTTATTATTTTTAAATAAATTTTGTTGGCACATGTATCCGTACATAATTTTAACAATGATATATCTAAAGATGGTATGATTTACAAACAGATTTAAATATAACAAATCTAATGCATTCTCTTTTGTTCTCTCTCGAGGTTTCTGTCATGGAAGATAGTTTATCACAGTAGTTAGTAATCTCAGTCCTACTATACTACCTCTGTGACCTTAGAAATTGTGACCTTTACTTGTCTTTCAGAAGACTTTGTTTTCTCATCTGCTAAAATGGTGCCAATAATAGCTGTACCTTCTGGAGTTGCTGTAATAAGCCAATGAATAATGTATATAAAGAATACAGAATAAGGGCGGCGAGGCGGTGCGCGCTCCACGGACTGGCGGGAGGGAGCCGGGGCGGAGGGGCGGCTCGCCGGCCAAGCAGAGCCCCTGAGTCTGGCTTGCAAAAAGCGGAGGGGCCTGACGGACTGTGTTCCGACAGCAAGCGCGACTTAGCGTCTGGGAGGTCATAAGTTAACAGCTCTGCTCAGAAAGCGGGAAGGCTGGAGGACAAAGGGAAGGAGAGCTGCTGAGCCCCCGGACGACAGAGCTCAGTTTGGTGGGGAACAAAGGCGCTCGCCAGCGCCATCTCCCCCGCCCATCCCCCAGCCAAAATCCCAAAGAGAACCAGTTCCTGCCAGGGAACTTGCTCGCTCCGCGCAAACACCCAACTCTGCGCTTCTGCGGAGCCAAACCTCCGGCAGCGGATCTGACTCCCTCCTGCTGCCACAGGGCCCCTCCTGAAGTGGATCACCTAAGGAGAAGCAAGCTAAGCCTGCCCCTCCTGCCCCTGTGCACCTTGCCTACCCACCCCAGCTAAGATGCCAGATCCCCAGCATCACAAGCCTGGCAGTGTGCAAGTAGCCCACACAGGCCACCCCACCCCACAGTGAATCCCGCCCCTAGGAGAGGGGAAGAGAAGGCACGCACCAGTCTGACTGTGGACACAGCGGTCGGCTGGGGCAGACATCAGGTCTGACTGCGGCTCCGCCCACCAACTCCAGTTATACACCACAGCGCAGGGGAAGTGCCCTGCAGGTCCTCACCACGCCAGGGACTATCCAAAATGACCAAGTGGAAGAATTCCCCTCAGAAGAATCTCCAGGAAATAACAACAGCTAATGAGCTGATCAAAAAGGATTTAAATAATATAACAGAAAGTGAATTTAGAATAATAGTCATAAAATTAATCGCTGGGCTTGAAAACAGTATAGCTGACAGCAGAGAATCTCTTGCTACAGAGATCAAGGGACTAAGGAACAGTCACGAGGAGCTGAAAAACGCTTTAAACGAAATGCATAACAAAATGGAAACCACCACGGCTCGGATTGAAGAGGCAGAGGAGAGAATAGGTGAACTAGAAGATAAAGTTATGGAAAAAGAGGAAGCTGAGAAAAAGAGAGATAAAAAAATCCAGGAGTATGAGGGGAAAATTAGAGAACTAAGTGATACACTAAAAAGAAATAATATACGCAACATTGGTATCCCAGAGGAGGAAGAGAGAGGGAAAGGTGCTGAAGGGGTACTTGAAGAAATAATAGCTGAGAACTTCCCTGAAGTGGGGAAGGAAAAAGGCATTGAAATCCAAGAGGCACAGAGAACTCCCTTCAGACGTAACTTGAATCGATCTTCTGCACGACATATCATAGTGAAACTGGCAAAATACAAGGATAAAGAGAAAATTCTGAAAGCAGCAAGGGGTAAACATGCCCTCACATATAAAGGGAGACCTATAAGACTCGTGACTGATCTCTCTTTTGAAACTTGGCAGGCCAGAAAGAATTGGCACGAGATTTTCAGTGTGCTAGACAGAAAAAATATGCAGCCGAGAATCCTTTATCCAGCAAGTCTGTCATTTAGAATAGAAGGAGAGATAAAGGTCTTCCCAAACAAACAAAAACTGAAGGAATTTGTCACCACTAAACCAGCCCTACAAGAGATCCTAAGGGGGACCCTGTGAGACAAAGTACCAGAGACATCACTACAAGCATAAAACATACAGACATCACAATGACTCTAAACCCGTATCTTTCTATAATAACACTGAATGTAAATGGACTAAATGCACCAACCAAAAGACATAGGGTATCAGAATGGATAAAAAAACAAGACCCATCTATTTGCTGTCTACAAGAGACTCATTTTAGACCTGAGGACACCTTTAGATTGAGAGTGAGGGGATGGAGAACTATTTATCATGCTACTGGAAGCCAAAAGAAAGCTGGAGTAGCCATCCTTATATCAGACAAACTAGACTTTAAATTAAAGGCTGTAACAAGAGATGAAGAAGGACATTATATAATAGTGACAGGGTCTATCCATCAGGAAGAGCTAACAATTATAAATGTCTATGTGCCGAATACCGGAGCGCCCAAATATATAAAACAATTACTCATAAACATAAGCAACCTTATTGATAAGAATGTGGTAATTGCAGGGGACTTTAACACCCCACTTACAGAAATGGATAGATCATCTAGACACACGGTCAATAAAGAAACAAGGGCCCTGAATGAGACATTGGATCAGATGGACTTGACAGATATATTTAGAACTCTGCATCCCAAATCAACAGAATATACTTTCTTCTCGAGTGCACATGGAACATTCTCCAAGATAGATCATATACTGGGTCACAAAACAGCCCTTCATAAGTTTACAAGAATTGAAATCATACCATGCATACTTTCAGACCACAATGCTATGAAGCTGGAAATCAACCACAGAAAAAAGTCTGGAAAACCTCCAAAAGCATGGAGGTTAAAGAACACCCTACTAACGAATGAGTGGGTCAACCAGGCAATTAGAGAAGAAATTAAAAAATATATGGAAACAAACGAAAATGAAAATACAACAATCCAAATGCTTTGGGACGCAGCGAAGGCAGTAGTGAGAGGAAAATACATTGCAATCCAGGCCTATCTCCAGAAACCAGAAAAATCCCAAATACAAAATCTAACAGCACACCTAAAGGAAATAGAAGCAGAACAGCAAAGGCAGCCTAAACCCAGCAGAAGAAGAGAAATAATAAAGATCAGAGCAGAAATAAACAATATAGAATCTAAAAAAACTGTAGAGCAGATCAATGAAACCAAGAGTTGTTTTTTTGAAAAAATAAACAAAATTGGCAAACCTCTAGCCAGGCTTCTCAAAAAGAAAAGGGAGATGACCCAAATAGATAAAATCACGAATGAAAATGGAATGATTACAACCAATCCCTCAGAGATACAAACAATTATCAGGGAATACTATGAAAAATTATATGCCAACAAATTGGACAACCTGGAAGAAATGGACAAATTCCTGAACACCCACACTCTTCCAAAACTCAATCAGGAGGAAATAGAAAGCTTGAACAGACCCATCACCAGCGAAGAAATTGAATCGGTTATCAAAAATCTCCCAACAAATGAGTCCAGGACCAGATGGCTTCCCAGGGGAGTTCTACCAGACGTTTAAAGCAGAGATAATACCTATCCTTCTCAAGCTATTCCAAGAAATAGAAAGGGAAGGAAAACTTCCAGACTCATTCTATGAAGCCAGGATTACTTTGATTCCTAAACCAGACAGAGACCCAGTAAAAAAAGAGAACTACAGGCCAATATCCCTGATGAATATGGATGCAAAAATTCTCAATAAGATACTAGCAAATCGAATTCAACGGCATATAAAAAGAATTATTCACCATGATCAAGTGGGATTCATTCCTGGGATGCAGGGCTGGTTCAACATTCGCAAATCAATCAACGTGATACATCACATTAACAAAAAAAAAAGAGAAAAACCATATGATCCTGTCAATCGATGCAGAAAAGGCCTTTGACAAAATCCAGCACCCTTTCTTAATAAAAACTCTTGAGAAAGTCGGGATAGAAGGAACATACTTAAAGATCATAAAAGCCATTTATGAAAAGCCCACAGCTAACATCATCCTCAACGGGGAAAACCTGAGAGCTCTTTCCCTGAGATCAGGAACACGACAGGGATGCCCACTCTCACCGCTGTTGTTTAACATAGTGCTGGAAGTTCTAGCATCAGCAATCAGACAACAAAAGGAAATCAAAGGCGTCAAAATTGGCAAAGATGAAGTCAAGCTTTCACTCTTTGCAGATGACATGATATTATACATGGAAAATCCGATAGACTCCAGCAAAAGTCTGCTAGAACTGATACATGAATTCAGCAAAGTTGCAGGATACAAAATCAATGTACAGAAATCAGTTGCATTCTTATACACTAACAATGAAGCAACAGAAAGACAAATAAAGAAACTGATCCCATTCACAATTGCACCAAGAAGCATAAAATACCTAGGAATAAATCTAACCAAAGATGTAAAGGATCTGTATGCTGAAAACTATAGAAAGCTTATGAAGGTAATTGAAGAAGATTTAAAGAAATGGAAAGACATTCCCTGCTCATGGATTGGAAGAATAAATATTATCAAAATGTCAATATTACCCAAAGCTATCTACACATTCAATGCAATCCCAATCAAAATTGCACCAGCATTCTTCTCGAAACTAGAACAAGCAATCC
This sequence comes from Puma concolor, assembly GCF_028749965.1. Lineage (NCBI taxonomy): Eukaryota > Metazoa > Chordata > Mammalia > Carnivora > Felidae > Puma > Puma concolor. Next base: position 84,773,024 of record NC_141676.1, read on the forward strand.
TAAAATTCCTATGGAACCACAAAAGGCCCCGAATAGCCAAAGTAATTTTGAAGAAGAAGACCAAAGCCGGAGGCATCACAATCCCAGACTTTAGCCTCTACTACAAAGCTGTCATCATCAAGACAGCATGGTATTGGCACAAAAACAGACACATAGACCAATGGAATAGAATAGAAACCCCAGAACTAGACCCACAAACGTATGGCCAACTCATCTTTGACAAAGCAGGAAAGAACATCCAATGGAAAAAAGACAGTCTCTTTAACAAATGGTGCTGGGAGAACTGGACAGTAACATGCAGAAGGTTGAAACTAGAGCACTTTCTCACACCATTCACAAAAATAAACTCAAAATGGATAAAGGACCTGACTGTGAGACAGGAAACCATCAAAACCTTAGAGGAGAAAGCAGGAAAAGACCTCTCTGACTTCAGCCGTAGCAATCTCTTACTCGACACATCCCCAAAGGCAAGGGAATTAAAAGCAAAAGTGAATTCCTGGGACCTTATGAAGATAAAAAGCTTCTGCACAGCAAAGGAAACAACCAACAAAACTAAAAGGCAACCAACGGAATGGGAAAAGATATTTGCAAATGACATATCGGACAAAGGGCTAGTATCCAAAATGTATAAAGAGCTCACCAAACTCCACACCCGAAAAGCAAATAACCCAGTGAAGAAATGGGCAGAAAACATGAATAGACACTTCTCTAAAGAAGACATCCGGATGGCCAACAGGCACATGAAAAGATGTTCAGCGTCGCTCCTTATCAGGGAAATACAAATCAAAACCACACTCAGGTATCACCTCACGCCAGTCAGAGTGGCCAAAATGAACAAATCAGGAGACTATAGATGCTGGAGAGGATGTGGAGAAACGGGAACCCTCTTGCACTGTTGGTGGGAATGCAAATTGGTGCAGCCGCTCTGGAAAGCAGTGTGGAGGTTCCTCAGAAAATTAAAAATAGACCTACCCTATGAGCCAGCAATAGCACTGCTAGGAATTTATCCAAGGGACACAGGAGTACTGATGCATAGGGGCACTTGTACCCCAATGTTCATAGCAGCACTCTCAACAATAGCCAAATTATGGAAAGAGCCTAAATGTCCATCAACTGATGAATGGATAAAGAAATTGTGGTTTATATACACAATGGAGTACTACGTGGCAATGAGAAAGAATGAAATATGGCCTTTTGTAGCAACGTGGATGGAACTGGAGAGTGTGATGCTAAGTGAAATAAGCCATACAGAGAAAGACAGATACCATATGGTTTCACTCTTATGTGGATCCTGAGAAACTTAAGAGAAACCCATGGGGGAGGGGAACAAAAAAAAAGAAAAAAAAGAGGTTAGAGTGGGAGAGAGCCAAAGCATAAGAGACTGTTGAGAACTGAGAACAAACTAAGGGTTGATGGGGGGTGGGAGGGAGGAGAGGGTGGGTGATGGGTACTGAGGAGGGCACCTTTTGGGATGAGCACTGGGTGTTGTATGGAAACCAATTTGACAATAAATTTCATATATAAATAGAAAAAAAATGAAAAAAAAAAAGAATACAGAATAGAGCTTTCCAGGTGATAAGAACTCAGTAAATTCTTGTTATTTGTCTATCAGTCACCATTTAATATATTCCAAAGCTTTAAGACCAGCCTTTGGCTACAATGTTCCCTGGTCCAAACTTCCTCCCCCTCAGAATTTTTCAAAAACTTGCCATAAAGTCTATCAAAGTACCAAAGTCAGCACAGAGCCCACTTCAGATCCTATGTACCCCCCCGCCCCTCCCCTACATGTGCTTTCTCTCAAAAATAAGGTAAACATTGGGTAACTTGGTGACTCAATAGGTTAGACATCTGACTTTGGCTCAGGTAATGATCTTGCAGTTCATAGTCCTGCATTGAGCTCTGTGCTAACAGCACAGAACCTGGAGCCTGTCTCGAGTTCTGTGTCTCCCTCTCTCTCTGTCCTTCCTTCACTCATGCTCTATCTTTCTCTCTCAAAAATAAGCATTAAAAAAAACAATAAAACAAACATTTAAAAAATAAAGAATAAAAAATCAATACCCTTAAAAAGAATGTATTGAATATTTAAATATAATCTGCCTCTCCACTCAGCAATGGCTAAAAACTTTGCAACTTGTCTCTGTCTAAATAATTCCTGTTTAAAAATATCCAAGCTTTAATGAAATAGAGCATCTTGAATAATAATATTTAATATGATATTCTAGTGTAAATTTAAGTTTACTTTATAATGTACTGTTAGGAATCCAAATGTCTTTATTTTTAGAACCAAAACAAGGCAGGGGATTTCTTGCCTCTCATTTTTCCATTATTAACCTTGCTTTATGACCCTTTCTTCCCTGGCCTATGAAATTGTCTCACTTTCCTGCACATTTCTTATCTTTGAACTTGTCTGTCCCAGGTGTAGATCAGAGCATTCCCCATCATCTCTCTGATTTGTTGTAAAACCTAAAATGAAAGAATCATCCTCCCCCCAGCCATCTCTCTATCCTAGGGAGAAGGTATGCCACTGGGTCAGGATAAAAAGTACTGGCACCCCAGGGCATCCCTCTGTATGTCTGTGGTTCCTGCAGTGCTTCCTCTTTACCACTGTCCTTACAGAAGCCAGGATTTCTAGGGAAAGCACTTGTCCATGATATCCACAGAGTTCACAATCCTTCCTACCACACACACACACACACCCTTTTGCTCCTTTCAATTGATTCTACTATCAAGAATGAGTGATGTCTCCAAATGGGCTCTTATCTTTGACAACAGTATGTACTTCATGGAAAACTAATACATTTTGTTTCATTTGACTCATTAAAAAAACACCACACTTTTAGTGGATACACAGGGAAGGAGTTATTACTCATCTTAACAGAGGAGCAAAGTGATACTTAAGAAAGATAATGGGGATGGTTTCAGACTACAAGACTAATTATCCACAGAACTGAAACCAAGAAACTAGGTCTTTCTTCTAACTTGAAAATAAATGTAAATGTCAACATTCTGGCTCTTAACACCCAAAAGTCTGAGGTGTCCTTTAGGCTTCTTGAATTTGTACTAGTGGGCGTGATTCTCACACAATTTACAGGAGCCTGCAGTGGGAAATGGATATTGCTCTCTTCTTGGAGAGGAAAGGACACTGTTTGAGGTGAGATGGTATTCTTCTGAGCATCCTGAAGTCATGAGCAACACAGCATACATAAGTTTGCCTGGGACTGTTTACACCCATTATCTGATGCAAAAGTTTCATAGGTCTCTCTTTGACTCTCAGAATTTACCTAGTTTGAGCATGAATACCTAATTAATAACCAATATCATATGACAGTTTTTAAACCAGTCATGAGACCTTTTGGTTAAAGCTTCCTTTGGTCCAAATAAAACCAATAATGGTCTAAGAATTTACTTTCTTGCCTCAAACATAAGCCAGCTTCTGACCCAGTTCTTGATGGAATCTGTACTTGGGGATCCAGTCTTCCCCCTGTTCTACCAAGCAAACAAGCCTGTCTGCCCAGAGTCACATTCAGAAGCTCCTGCTATGGAGTCACTGGTGCTGACACTCTGGATATAATTTTGCTCTATGTGGAAATATTCTAATCATCACCTGTGTTCAGGTTTTCTGTAAGTGAATTAAAAAATTTCAGGTGTATAGTCTATGGCTAGAGCATGTTGCTAATTGAAAGGCCCCATATAGATGAAGACTGATGGCTTTGGGGCGCCTGGATGGCGCAGTCGGTTAAGCGTCCGACTTCAGCCAGGTCACGATCTCGCGGTCCGTGAGTTCGAGCCCCGCGTCGGGCTCTGGGCTGATGGCTCAGAGCCTGGAGCCTGTTTCCAATTCTGTGTCTCCCTCTCTCTCTGCCCCTCCCCCGTTCATGCTCTGTCTCTCTCTGTCCCAAAAATGAATAAACGTTGAAAAAAAAATTAAAAAAAAAAAAAAAAAAAAAAAGACTGATGGCTTTGCTCTGTGATACAAACTGGCAGGCTCCATCTTGTAGCCAGTCTCAACATGTAGCCACTCATCGCTAAAATGAGGTCTTTGGATTCCCTCATCTAGTCTCCAGGACCAATTTTGAGTGCAACGCAAATTCTAGAGTTCTGTCAGTTGTAGCTTCATGTCTATAGATTAAATATGACTGGCTCACCATGTGATCTTGTGCCTGGACCTGAAAACATGACTGTCGCTCAGTTTATGAGCCCCAGTCTGTACCCTAGTCCTAATTCCCATAGCTGGGTCTGTGCCCTAAACCCTGTTTAGTTAATGTCCTAATGCTTCAGAGTTCTTCTAGTCTGAGGAGATCAGCCCCTCCTGAGAACTGAGCTCTTCATTCCAGGCTAGTATCTGAAGGTCCCTCTCCATATGGAGAGAACTTCTTGATGCCAATGGCTTGTACCTCAGGTTCCCAACCACACTGTGTACTATATCTTGCTTTGCTCTTCTACTTGGCCTGACTTCTGGAAGTCACATGGCCCACAATTGTCATATCCGCTTGGACATTATTTTGCTCAGCCAGGTGAAATCTCCATCTGTATCAGCAACTGACCACTTCTCACCTGAGTGGGAGAGTCATTTTATAATATCTTACTGGACCTTCCTCTAAGTCTTGCTCTACATAGTGAATCACAAGGTAAGTTCTAATCAAACAGGATAGCTAGATAAAGTATACTTGCCTCACTAGGTGTTGGACAGTTATCATGGAGGTTCTATGGAATTACACATGACCCAAGAGCTCTTGAAATGCTCCAGTCCTCAACTTACCTTTAAGACATTCTGACCTTTTTTTTTTTTTCTATGAAAAATGAGATGAATAGACTGCCTGGAGACATAATGATAGTCTGGAATTATTTATATTGTAAGACCTTGCATTTTCTCCTTATTCTATATCTTAAAAGTCACGTGTTTAATCTCAGAGAAGTTGTTAGGTTCACTGATCATCCACACAAGAAAAGCATCCATTAAGAATGAATAATGGAGCATGGGCTTGTATGAATGACAGAAGACAATACACGAATTGATGTTTGACAAAACTCTAATGACAACTCTACTAATAGGTCATCAAAATTAGCATCTTCTTCACAAATATTGCAAATTGTCCAGTGAAAGGAGGAAGTCTTCTTTGAATTCTACGTAGAAAACAATTTCACACTAGAATAAACAAGGATAGATTAAAAATGACAAATGCATTACACTATTCAGTTTCTAACTAAGTTATGACATAAAGATAGGAAGGAAGGGAGGTAGGAAGACAATTAATTCCATCAATGACTGAAGCATGCCCTCTTTAGCAACATGAGAAGAAGAGGTCTGGTAATGAAAAGGTAATACTGAAGAATGGTATACTGAAATGACCAATGCTACAGACTTCCAAAATACAGACATAAGCCAGTTCAGTTCTACTCAGTGAGCAGAGGAAAGAGAAAAGCTGCAGGAAAACATTAAGAGAAGGGAAGATATATTAGCCACCGGGGTGGGGGGTGATTGTAAAAATATAGATAAAAACTATAAAAACACATAGTTATTCTTCCATGAAAACAACACATTTCTCCACAAACTTGTTAGTTTCTTGCTTTATATTTCTGTGCAGCATCTTAAAAAAGCGTTTATATTTCAGGATCAAAGAAAGAGCAGGAAGATATACATTTTTCTCAAAAATAAGATTGAGTTGTTTCTATTTCTCTCTGCTTGATGGTTGTACATTCTACATTTCTGCTAAACTACTCAAAAGACAAAAAGTAAGACTTTTGTCCCAAGATGATTGGATTTTTATCACTTTAAACCCATAGTGGTAAATATAAAAACTTCTTTGCCATTGAAAATTGAAATTATATTGGCTTCACAGAATACCGGATATACTAAAATTGTGACATGTAACTGGTAACAATGGGGAAAAGTCAAATGGTTTTCTGGGAAGTGGAAGATTAGCTACTAAGCCAGGATGGCTTTACTGTATAAGTGCCCTACAAAGATGGTAACACAAAGCAGAAGCATGATGGATACGATGATTCTTGAAGGATAGGGTATTCCTTGGAAAGTTCTCAGGATTCTTTGGTACATTAGAGTCTCTATTCCTCTGATGTTCTGTAATCTATTTTTTTTAATGTTCATTTATTTATTTTCAGAGAGATACAGAAAAAGAGAGATAATGTGAGCAAGGGAGGAGCACAAAGAGGGAGAGACAGAGAACCCCAAGTAGGCCTCACACTCAGTGTGGAGTCTGACGCCGGCCTTGATCTCAGGACTGTAAGATCATGACCTGAGCTGAAGCCAAGAGTCAAAAACTTAACCTGAGCCACCCAGGTGCCCCTGATGCTCTGTAATCTAATGGTCTTATTTATCTATTTGTTTCCAGGGATACACCAGGGATGTTCTCTAAGAATTAGTGATGTCTTTAGTCACTGTTAAGGGCCTATTTGAGCATACATTACCACAATATTTTGAATGATTTTAAGGATTATGTCAATTGCTGGTCTAATTCACAAGGACATTTCTAAACAGGGAAAATGAAATTTATTAATCCAAGCAAAGGACATTTTTATTGACAAGTGATATTAAAGTAGGTTTTGTTTATGTGAACTAGATTTTAGATTCTGTCTTCCACAGGGCCAGAGACGTCACTGGTCTAATATACCAGTGTATATCAACACTAGCCCTGTGTCTGCTCATGGCAGACCCTCAATAAATGATTATTATAACCTATAAAGTATAAGCCATCTACTTTCCTTGCCACCTTTCATTCATGCTGATCTCGAGGGCCAATTAAAAAATGACAGGACTCAGACTGAAGCTTCTCTTGAAGGAATTGGGGTCAGTGAGAACAAAGGGTCAACATAAGCCGAGGTCATTTTATGTGGCATGGTTTTGGGTGGGGATTCATATTCCCACTAAATTGAGGAAAGAAAAGCTTCTCCACTGGAAGTCCCACTGAGCAAAAATGGGCTCAAGTGAGGACTGAGCATGTGGTATCAAAGTGAGAGCAGATCATTTAATGGGATGTCTGAACAGCTCAAAGTTACCAGATACAAGTCAAATAATACACAACGAAAAATCAAGAGTATGACAACTGTTGCATTTTAACTTAATTAAAAATCATTCTTTTAAATGTTATATTTGATTTGCTTTATTTACACATTGAAAGCTTATAGTTACCAGAGAGGAAAGACTTGTAAATGTATAATGTGCAGTTAACAGATGAACCCTTAAACAATACTGACTAAAGAAGCCTCACTTCTGGCCCTAAGAGAGTTAAATGGTACCAAACTTGACCTCCTGTCTCCACAGTGGGAAAATTGAACAATATGTGTGAAATAACAGTTTTTCCCATGTTAGAGAACACAAGGTACAGAGCTATGATGCCTGAGAGGAGATATTTTCTCTGAACTCCCTTCCTACCTGTGGCACAAGGTGATGGAAACCCAGCAGAGTACAACTGTCTCATAGAAGGAAGAAGAAGCAATTGGAGTCCAGGGAGACTGAGGCTACTGGAATTTTCAGGGCAATCACATATGGGACAACATCAGGAAACCTGACAAAACTGAAGGATACAAAATCTATTGGAAACCACACTTGATTACATTTCAGTCAATTTGCTGGAGAAAAATAATAAAAAGAAAATCTTAGAAAAATCAGGGCACAAAACCCACCTCATTTTATAAAGGGAGAAAATATTAAAATGTTTGCAGACTGCCAGTAGAAACAATGAAAGCCCAAAGATAATGAACGTGGATATTTAAAATACTAAAAGGGAAAAATAGTGTGTTGGGTTTTTGTTTTGTTTTGTTTAAATATATATAATATATATAATATATATGTTATTATATATATTATATATAATATATATTATGTATTATCTAATATATATATTAAGTTTCTCTTTTGAGTTTTTCTTCAGCTGTTGGTTGTTCAGTAGTATTGTGTAATTTCTACATATTTATGAACTTTCTAGCTTTCCTCCTGTTATTCATGTGAGAAGTATTAAATATTTGCAAAACATTAACCTGATAAGGGGTTAATATCCCCAATATATAAGGAAATAATCATATATTTGATTATTAATACATATAATAATATGTTATATTATATATATAATCAATATCAAAATAATAATCAATATATATGATTAATTAATGGGGAGGAGCTGAATAGCAATTTTCCAAATAAGATACACAAAGGGCCAGCAGGTACCTGAGAAGATAATTAACATCACTAATTATCAGAGAGATGCAAATCTTAACCACAAAGAGACATCACCTGACACCTGTTTGAATAGCTATCATCCAAAAGACAAGAGACAAGTAGTTGGTAAGGATGTAGAGAAAAGGAAAGCCTTGGGCACTATAGGAATATAAAGTTGGTACAGCCATTATGGAAAGCACTTCTGAAGTATCTAAAAAAATTAAAAATAAAACTACCATAAGGTTCAGCTATCCTGTTCTGGGTATATATATGAAGGAAACGAAATCAGGGTATTGAAGAGATCTCTTCAGTCCCATGTCCAAAGCCTATATATAGGATATAGATACTATAGTTAATAATACTGTATTATATAATTGAAAGTTGCTAACAGAGTACATCTTAAATATTCTTATCACACACACACACACATACACACACACACACACACACACACACTCACACAAATAATGAAGTGAGGGAAGTGTTAACTAACCCTACTGTCTTTTTGCTATATGTAAGTTTATCAAATCAATACTTTGTACACTTTAAATATGTTTATTATATCTGACTACATCTGGAAAAATGTATAAGGGGAAGTGAAAAAACGCTGTCAGTCTTAGGACACTGGTGAGACCTCATTGCAGCTAGAAGAAAGGAACAGAAAAAGAAATAACATCAACCTTGGAAGTTGGGAGAAATATGTGCCAGGATCAGAACTACATCAGGTAAGAGGTAGGATCACCTCACATCCAAGGATACCCTCCCAAGATCTAGGGACATAGTACCTACCTATGGCTGAGATATGACTTAATCAGATCAATAGAATTCCCCAGACTTCATCAAGGTAAGAATCATGCTGAATTCCAAGAGACAGATCCTCTCTGTGACTGATGCAAAGGGAATATTTATGGATATGGATGCAGCAGTCACTAGGAAAAAATATCCAATCTAACCCTTACCTTAAACTCTAGATATCTCTAGAAGAATTTAATATTGTTATGCTCTGAGGGTAACCATAGAAACAACAAACTTCAAATCCATTTCATTACAAAATTAGATTTACTCGGGGCGCCTGGGTGGCTGTCGGTTAAGCGGCCGGCTTCGGCTCAGGTCATGATCTCGCAGTCCGTGAGTTTGAGCCCCGCGTCGGGCTCTGTGCTGACAGCTCAGAGCCTGGAGCCTGTTTCCACTTCTGTGTCTCCCTCTCTCTGACCCTCCCCCGTTCATGCTCTGTCTCTCTCTGTCTCAAAAATAAATAAAAACATTAAAAAAAAATTCAAAATTAGATTTACTCAAACATTTGCCTAGTAGGCAAAATGGTGTGCCAACTTTTATGTATAGAACTATTTATTTATTTATTTAATTTTAAGTATCTACTGTGCTATACAAGATGCATAGCTTCCACAAGAACACCACAGGGAAGATGGAACAACAAGCAAAAATACATTTTTTAAGAATCAAATTATGGGCACTGGGGTGGCTTAGTTAAGCCTCTGACTCTTGATTTCGGCTCAGGTCATGATCTCATGGTTCATTGTATAGAGCCCCAGTAGGTCTCTGTGATGACAGCAGGGAGTCTGTTTGGGATTCTCTCTCTCCCTCTCCATCTTTCTCTCCCTCTGCCCCTCCCCTACTCATGTGCACATGCTCTCTCTCTCTCAAAAAAAAAAAAAAAAGAAAGAAAAAGAAAAGAAAAGAATCAAAGTTATATTTAGAGACTGAGATATGAAACAGATGTTAGTACTATCAGAGGGGAAATTATACAGATAGCTTCATTGATTAATTTCATCAATATGGGAGTACAAAATAATACCAATACTATTCAAATTCTTTCTTAAAATAAAGGAAGGGAACATTTCCCCAACTCATTATATGAAGCCAGCATTACAATAATATTACAACCAAATAAAGTTATTATAAACAAGAAAAATATAGAAAGATATCCTTCATGAAATTAACATGAAAGTCTAACAAAATATTAGTGAATTAAATACAGTAGACACACATGCATAAATATACAAAGAAATGTAATTAATTATGTAAAATTTGGATTTATCTAAGCAATGTCAATGTGGTTTAACATTCATTAATCAATCAATATAATTCACCACATTAACCAAGTAAAAGAAAAAACAGCTATCCCAATGGAAAAAAAAATAAAAGAATTTCACAAATTTCTACATCTATTCTTGATAAAATTCTTAGATAACTATGTATAGAAGAGATTTTCTAAAATTGATAAAGGGTAGAACAAGGAAATAAAAAACAAACAAACAAACAAACAAACAAACAAACAACAACAAACCCCTGTATCTGATATCCTACTTATCTGTGAAAACCTATGACTGGGAAAAAGGCAAGAATGTAACCTCTACCTCTTCTTTTAAACATTTATTAACATGTTACTGAAACTCCTACCCTGTCCTTTAGGTCAAATAAGACAAATACAAGATTATAGGTTAGAAATTAAGAAGTAAACTCTATTTAAGGAATATCTTATTGTTTTAATAGAGAAGAAGATCTATTAAAGAGACTACTGGAATCTAGTATTACTAAGTCCCGGGAGATGCTTATCCTCCTGGGAAGAGGAATCCCTGCCTGGGATTAGCTTGGAATACAGAGGCACATGTCACATACCCTAGCCAGCTCAAGTACCAAAGATGGTATTAAGGTCTAAGGCTACTGTCCTCCTTTCCAGTCACCTACAGGAGGAAAAATAAATTCCATTCACACACTCCACTAGTTCTAAGTACCTGTATTACAGAGGAAAATGAATCAAGGCACAGAGTTTCCCAAAAGGGGAAGAATTAATCTGTTTGCATTTGACTTTGGAAAAACAAGTAAAATCCCTCCCAGGAGATTACCTTTACTACACATTGTAGTATTAACAAGCAAATCTGGGTAATTGAGCATGAATCAGGGTATGGCTGTAACAATGTCAACCAAGGTCAGGAACATAACTACCCAAAAGGATTAGAGGTAACAGTGCCCAGCACTCACACAGAATAGGAATAGTACCTGTTTTCACCAGACATTTGCTATAGTGTACAGGAAGGTCTTGTCTCAGTAGTAGAAAATAATTATCTCTACACTGAACAGAGCTTCAGTCCAGACTAAGAAAAGTTAAAAGTAGGACACAAAGGACCAGACTGATTCCAAGTAATATAACAGCATCCCAGAACAAAGCCCAATAATATATACAGGAATGTAAAAATAATCCAGCACCTAACAAGGTAAAATTAACAATGGCATCAAGTAAAAAGTTACCTGGTATACAAAGAAGCAGGAATATATGATCCAAGATGAGAAAAATCCATTGAAATCAACCAAAAACTGCAATAGGTGTTAGAATTAGTAAACATCACCACTGAAACAACTATTGCATCTGTATTCTATATGTTTAAAAAATGTAAATAGAGACATAAAAGATAAAAAGACTCAAATCAAACTTGTAAAAATAAAAAATTGTATACAATGCAAAACATACTGGATTATGAATAATAGCAAATAGGTATCACAGAAGTAAAGATTGGTGTACATAAAAATTGCAAAGAGAAAAAAGAGAATTCATATATATTTAAATTGTATATAATATTGTATTCATATGGAACAGAATATCATGAGGTTTGAGATAACTTCAACTATTCTATTGTATGTGTAGTTTAAGTCCTTTACAGATATGAGAGGTAAGAGGGGAACAAAAACAATATTTGAATAAATGATGAAAATTTGTTTTCAAATTTGATGAAAACTATAAAGTCACACATCCAAATTCAATAAAACCCAAGAACAACAACAAGACTAAAATGCACCAAGGTGCAACATCGTCATATTGCTCAAAACCGGTGACGAAGAGAAAATATCAAAAGCAGCTAAAGAAAAAAGACAGTTTATATGCAATGGAACAAATATAGAATGACCACAGATTTCTGGTCAGACATAAAGTTTGTGAGGAAACGTGGGTCAACATCTTAAAAGTACTGAAATGTCAAGTTTGTCAACTTTGAATACTATATCCAGTGAAAATAACTTTCTGAGAAAAAGGCAAAACAATGTGTTAAACAAATCTAATAATAGAGGGGGTGCCTGCGTGGCTCAGTTGGTTAAGCATCCAACTCTTGATTTTACCTCAGGTCATGATCTCCTGGGTTCATGAGATCAAACCAAGTCAGGCTCTGTGCTGACAGTGCAGCGGCTGCTTGGGTTTCTCTCTCTCTTCCCCTCCACCTGCTTCTCCCCTGAATGAGGTCTCTCTCTCTCTCTCTCTCCCTCAAAATAAATAAATGAACATTAAAACATCTAATAATAATAATAGTAGTAGCAACAGTAGTAGTAATAATTCAGTTGAATTACTGACTTGCATTATAAGAAAGATTAAATATTGGCAAAATATTGAGCCTGGGTGCCTCAGTCGGTTAAGCATCCAACTTCGGCTCAGGTCATGGTCTCACAGTTTGTGCATCCAAGCCCTGCGTCGGGCTCTGTGTTGACAGGTCAGAGTCTGGAGCCTGCTTTGGATTCTGTGTCTCCTTTTCTCTCTGCCCCTCCCCTACTTGTGCGTTTTCCCTCTCTCTCTCTCTCTCAAAAATAAATAAATGTATAAAGAAATTAAATATTGGCAAAATAAAAAATGATACTTGCTGGCATCTAAATAAATAAATCTAAACAAATAAGTAAAAAATTTAATATAGAAATAAAGGAATTAAAAGCCCTGGCAGAGATTGCGAAATTGGATAAAAATATCAAGACCCACTAGTATGTTGCCTAGCAGAAACCCATTTTAAAAATAAAGACACAGATAAATTTTTAACTTTTTTTAAAAATATGAAATTTATTGTCAAACTGGTTTCCATACAACGCCCAGTGCTCATCCCAACAGTTGCCCTCCTCAATATTCATCACCCACCCTCCCTTCCCTCTCACCCCCCCATCAACCCTCAGTTTATTCTCAGTTTTTAAGAGTCTCTTATGGTTTGCCTCCCTCTCTCTCTAACATTTTTTCTCTTCCCCCACCCCATGGTCTTCTGTTAAGTTTCTCAGGATCCACATAAAAGTGAAAACATATGGTATCTGTCTTTCTCTCTGTGACTTATTTCACTTAGCATAACACTCTCCAGTTCCATCCATGTTGCTACAAAAGACCATATTTCTTTCTTTCTCACTGTCACATAGTATTCCATTGTATATATAAACCACGACTTCTTTATCCATCCATCAATTGATGGACATTTAGGCTCTTTCCATAATTTGGCAATTGTTGAAAGTGCTCCTATAAACATTGGGGTACAAATGTCCCTATGCATCAGCACCCCTGTATCCCTTGGGAAAATTCCTAGCAGTGCTATTGCTGGGTTATAGGGTAGATCTACTTTTAATTTTTTGAGGAGCTTCCACATTGTTTTCCAGAGCGGCTGCACCAGTTTGCATTCCCACCAACAGTGCAAGAGGGTTCCTGTTTCTCCACATCCTCTCCAGCACCTATAGTCTCCTGATTTGTTCATTTTAGCCACTCTGACTGGTGTGAGGTGATATATGGCTAAGAGGCACATGAAAAGATGCTCAATGTCACTCCTTGTCAGGGAAATAGAAATCAAGACACAGATAAATTAAAAGCAAAAGTGCTAAAAAACATACCATTCGAGAACTTGTCAAAAGAAGGCTGTAGTGACTATATCAATATGAGACAAGGTAGATTTCAGAACAAAGAATATTGGGAGGAAATGTGTCCACAATAATGATAAGTTCATCAGGAGCACACAACAATTCTAAACACAGTTTTAAAATATCAAATGAATAAGAGTTAGACCTAATAACACAGTTATTACAAATATCAAACATATAAAATACAATAAAATATTCAAGCAAAAACTCTTAGAATTGCAAGGAGAAATTTAAAAATCCACAAGTTTAATCGTTTTTAATAACCATTTCTCAATAATTCATGGGACAAATGTAGAGAGAATCAATGTAGATAGAGGAGATTTGAAAAATACTGTCAACCAACTTGACCTAATTGGCATTTATTGAATATTGTGCCCAAGAAAGCACAGTAATCATTTCTTTTCAACTGTGCACAGAATATTTTCCAAGATTAGACCATGTTATTTGGCCCAAAAAATGTGAATCAATTTAAAAGAATCAAACTAATACATAAAATATGTTCTCTGCCCACAATGGAATTATATTAGAGATCAATAATAGAAATATCTCTTAAAAAGTTCCAATTATCTGGAAAATAAATAACACACTTATCAACAAGCACTCAAATCAAAGAAGAAATCAACACTGAAATTCAAAAATATACTTTGGCTGGAAGAAATTAAAATACAACATTAAACCCAAAATAAATTGAAGATAGGACTTGATGGCCTGATTTCAGAGGGAGAGAATATGGATCTCTGCATTCAGGACTCTTCTATAGCTCACTCTGTGTCTCTTTATTTGGCTGCCCTTGATCTATATGCTTTATAGTAAATTAATACTCATAATACAGTGTTTTCCTGAGTTTTATGTGCCATTCTCATGAATTACTGAACTTGAGGAAGGTTGTGGGGGCCTTCTGGGTTTGTAGCCAATTAGTCAGAGTGCAGGTGGCCTAGGGACCCCAAAGTTTGACTGGTATCTCAAGTGAAAGCAGTGTTGTGGAGAACAGACTTTAGCTTAGAGGTAATTAGTGTCAGAATATATTAGAAAAATCAGTCAGTGTAATTCATCATATTAACAGTCTAAAATAGAGAAACTATGTGATTATCTCAACTGATGCAGAAAAAAAAAAGTTGATAAAATCCAACATCCATTTATAATGAAAACTCTCAGCTATCAACCTGGTAAAAAAATATCAATGAAAAACCTACTATAGTTAATGTCATACTTAGCAGCGAAGATTCAATACTTCCCTCAAAATTACTAACAAGAAAAAGACATATGGTCCTTATTTTGAACATTGGTTTAGAACCTTTAAACAGTTTAACAAGAAAATTAAATAACAGATATCCAGATTGAACAGAAATAACTGAAAATATTTTTCTCCACAGATTATGTGCTTACTTAAGTTAAAAAAGAAAGCAAGTCGAAAAACAAAAGAAAACCACATAGTAGAAATGATGAATGTGTTTAGCAAGTTTGCAGGATACAAAATCCTTGTACAAAAATCAATTATACATATCACTCATATTATGCTTTCTAATATTCTCCAATAAAAGGACCCAGGGATTCCTGGAGAAATGGTTGATTCTAAGATTAGACAAGAAAGAGACTAGAGAATCATTGAGCATGCTATAGTGCCAGAACGTAAGAAAGTGCTAACAAGAACAACAAACCCACATTGATGAGAGGATGTCAATGAGACGTGGGAGCCAACTGAAAGTATACCTAATGGCCAAAGTTAAGCATAAAATATATATCCATGAATGCACACAATATAAATAAATGGTTGCATAAACAAATACACTGGTAAGATGAGACAATCCCCATGCAGAAGAATTCCAAAAAATTTATGTAGATACTCTGCCCTCAAGCAAGGATAGCATAACTCCCCAGTCCTTAAGTGTGGTCTGCACATAGTGACTTCCTTCTAAAAAGTTCATTATGGGAAGGGGAGGAATGAAGAGTAACTTTACAATGAAAAAACCTGACAAACTGTGTCCTAGTCAGGTGATCAAGGTGAATAATAACAGTGTCATATCATGTTGATAGGATGGATCTTTGATATGGTGTGATGAGGATGGCACTTTCCTTCTGTGATCATCTATCCTCCAGCCCCCCCCAAAAAACAAAAAAACAAAACTACAAACCCAGTCTAATCAGGAGAAAAACATCAGAGACATTTCACTTGAAAGACATTCTACAAAGCAACCAGTACTACTCAGAGCCAGGAAGAGACCAAGAAGACATGCTGCTAAAATGTGATGTGGTTTTCTGGATGGGATCCTGGAAGAGGAATAAGATAAGGTGGTGGTGGTGGGTGGGGGGGGGGGACTAAGGGCATGTGAATAAACTATGGACTATAGTCATTAATAATGGATCTTTGTAGGTCCGTTAATTGTGACAAATGTACCATACTGATATAAGATATTTACAGTGAGGGAAATTGGGTGCTGATATATGGGAGCTCTCTGTACTCTTTTCTCAACCTTTTTTGTAAATCTAAAACTGTTCTAAAAAATAAAATCCACTTAAAAATATATATCCTTGACAACAGATGAATTATATTTTGTAATACTAATAAAGGATATTTTGGAGCTTAAGAATTTAAAAATACTATTTAGTAGAATAAGACAAAAATGTGAAATATTTAACAATAAATCAGACATCTTTTGTAAACTACAAGGCTTTGACAAGAGAAAAAGTCCTATATAAGGGAGGAAATATACCTGTATAGGGGTCATGACTTAATATTATTACCAATTCTCCTCAAATTTATCTACAGATTAAGTGCAATTCCAAAGTCCCAGGAGTATTGTTTTAGAAATTGACAAAATAATTTAAAAAATTTGTAAGGACATGCAAAGACCAAACTTGAAGGCCTAATACTACCTGATTCAAGACTGAATATTCTCTGTGAAAATGTCATCCACAATCAGAGGAGGTGGTTCATGTACTTGCACATGAACAGTTGCCAAGGGATTTAACTCAGGGTGAATCCATCATTAGCAGGGAGCAGGGTGCACAGCTGCAGAATCTTTGATGTGTTTATGCTTCAGGCTTTTCCTTCCTAAGCAATAATGATTTTTAATTTCTCATTTAAACAAGTCCAATGTCAGTTCCTCTGGTGCCTGCTAAGCCTCAAAGTATAAAATGTAGCTTCTCCCATCTCTCAGAGTCCTGCAGATCTTCAGGAAGATGGCAAGGAGACCTAGATCCATATAAACACTCATGTCCTTTCCATTGTTCCTTCTCATTAATGTCAGCTCATGATACATACACCCTATTGTGTGTGTATATGTGCATGTGAGCATGTGCACATGCTGGTGGAAGAGAAAAAAGGGATACGACAACACTCCTCTCCTTTGAATATTCCAGTCCAAATAGCTACAGGAAAACAAATACCTGGAAGCTCCAGAAGAGATCAGGTGATAATTTGCTTGTGCTCTGTGGAGCAGACCCGCCTCTCCTTTCTCTATACCTACTTGCCCTCTGAGCTTTTTCTTCTGCATGTTTTGCATCTTCTTGGTTCTCAGAGATGACTTTCTGATTCCTCTACCAGCCTACAAACTGTGACCATCTCCAAATGTGAACCTAGCATATATTTCCCTGAATATTTTATTTATCTAAATTATGCTTTAAACTTGAAACTTTAGCTTCTATCAAAACAGTTTATAATCTCAATGTTGTAAATGGCATGTTTTAACCATAATATGTTAAAATTTGAAGAGACTTCATAATCATGGTACAGCTACTATCCCAAACGCTTCATGCCAAACAAAAGAAAACTGAGGCTTGAGTCAATGAGTTTTTTCAAGACCACACAGATGATTGAGCAAAAGTATAATGAGAATTCAGGTCTCCTGGGTTCTAATTAAAGGTATCACCACTATATCCATCCTACAGTCTCAGGTTCTGTGACAGATCAAGCACCACCTCTGTTAAGTTGCCAAAACTTGGAAGCAGTAAGAAGGGTAAGAAACATATTGTACCCTTCCTTTCACACAGGTGCATATACATCGGTGCGTACAGGTGCATGCACACACACACACACACACACACACACACACACATTCATAGAGCCATGTGATAAAATAAAAGCCATCTGTATGAATGAATACATCTATGTTTTATATTGAAAATACGCTTTTAAAGAGTATTTTAGCTTCAGAGAATTGGTGGTTCATAAGGTCGCTACCAAGAGTAATGCTATGGGATACTGTGATTCTCATCTTAGATATGTCCTTTAATACATCTTACTCTCAGCTGCCCTCTCTGAGTCAGTCAGTCAGTCAGCCAAGGGTCCAAGCACTTAGAACACACGTTTGCTGGACTCTGAAACTCACACTCACCCTCTGCTTAAATCTCAAATCCATTGATTTTACAGCATAGGTCTTATTTTCCCCAAGTGCAGAGACTTTCCCTCCATTTCCTTTTCTTTAGCGCACTCCACACTGCACCTAGCCAAGTTATACACAACGAATGCCAGCCAGTTGGCTGGATATCAGGTTTGCCCATGGACTCTCTCTCCAGTCCCTTCCTGATCTTCATCTTCCCCACACACTTTCATTTGCGTCAGCCCATTGGCACATATCTTGTCTCTTCAGGGTTAACTGTTCATGGTGATACTGGCCAGTGGCTCTCACAGGAGTTCTGACTCTGTGTCCACAGAAACTGCCAGTATTGGCCTTTGGAGCTTTGGAGACATAATCCTGTGGTATTCATCCTTCAGGATGAGGCAGAAGGTAAAGGTTAATCCAGAAATAATGGGGTCAGATTCCTTCTGATGCAGATCCATCCCATCCCTCAGAGCTTTCTCTCTGTCTCTCAGCCTTCCCAGAATCTGAAAACCTGGCATCAGAGGGACAAGGCTGCTCTCCTCCATCCTCAATTATTCCCTAGGGTTCATTTCCCAAAGTCAGCTCTGAGCCATGAGTTTCAAATCCAGTCATTACACAGAAGCACCAAACTATATCACATACATCAACATTCCTCATTATATTTCCATCCATAAATATTGGAACAAATCATGCAACACATTTATTACATACATATAACACATTCTCCTCCCTCAGACTGTAATTAAATAATGATACCACAGAAGCTAGAGAAGTTAGCATTCACCACCAGATAGTTTTCCCATCTGCTCTGGCACCAGCTCTGGGTCTCAGCAAATCTAACCTGGAAGAGAATTCCAGGGCCCTCATCAATGACTAGTCTGAGCACAACACCCCTTCCAAAGCAGCACGGTCATAGGGACACCTGGAAGGCTGTAGTAGAGAGGCAGTGTCCAGATTCATTTCCTGGGAATTTCCATGAATAAAGTATAATTGTGGGATTATTTTAGGAAATCTCTCTGAGTTTCTAGGTCTATTCAGTACAGAGCTGCCTGGAGCTCACAGAGTGAGTGTGAAGCAAGAGTGGGAAGCTGGGTGCTTGAATCCATGGTCTGCAAGGGGCATCAAAGAAATTCATCCTCAGTTCAGGTGTCAGGAATGACAATGGCCCCAGTCATAATTGAGATTCATACAAATGCACCAAGAGCTTTCAGGCTTGTTCACACTGATTTTTCACCAGCATGCTCTGTAACATAAGAATGACTAATAAAGATGGAATAACCTAATATAGACTTTAACACATGCTAGGTAGCTCAAGATACCCCATCTCGTTTAATCTTCACAACAGTCCTAAGCCTATAGAAACTATTATTTTATATAAAAATGGAGGGTCAAAGGGGGTTCAGTAATAGGCCCATGGGCATACCATGTCAGCATATAAATTCAGATTTTTCTAAATTGGACAATCAGGCATTTCCCTTTCACAATTCTGCTTTGCATAATTAGTAGTTAAAGAAAAATTATAATTTATATAAATATCAATTACTTTGTGTTTGTTCTCTTGATATTTTCTCTTACTCAATCTTCATTTCAGGCAAGTAATTAAATCCTTTTATGCTTTCAATTCCTCAACTCAGGGGCAGTTATCAAGATAGAAGAAAAAGACATCCAAAACTCAAAAAAAAAAAAAAAAAGGCTTTCCTGCCTGTCATAAAATTTTGGATTCATAAATTAATGATAACAGGTACCTGTCCAGATTGGCAAATGATTAAAAGTTTTAGAGTAAAAGGGAGGATAGAGGGAACCCCATAGGGGGGTAAACCTCCCAAGAGAGAAAGCTGGAGGTGAGTATCCACAGTCATCAGAACTAAATGATATGTTCCTGTCAAATCAAATGTTTGCCTTTCTAGAAAGATTTAAAAAAGTATACAAAGGAAAATTAGGATACATATATGCAGGGAAAGTAACTTATTATTTTCTGTGTGCTTGGGTGAGAATAAGGGAAAGGGTTAACAGTAACTGTTATACTCATGTCAGCCCTAGGGATCTCTAGGGATGACAATCCCACACTTCCCTCAATGGTCCTTTCTGATGTGTACAAACCTGGCATTTTGATTCTTTTTTTTTTTTAAGTCTGTTTATTTATTAGGGCACGTAGGTGGCTCAGTCAGCTAAGCATCTGACTTCGACTCAGGTCATGATCTCGCAGTTTGTGGGTTCCAGCCCTGCGTCGGGCTCTTTGCTGACAGTTCAGAGCCTGGAGCCTGCTTTGCATTCTGTCTCCCTCTCTCTCTCTGCCCCTTCCCCATTCACACTCTGTTTCTATCTGTCTCTGTCTTTGTCTCAAAAGTAAATAAATGTTTTTAAAAAGTTTATTTATTTTGAGAGAGAGAGAGAGAAAGAGAGAGCATGTACACAAGTGGGGGAGGGGCAGAGAGAGAAAGAGAGAGAATCAAGCAAGCTCCACACTGTTAGTGCAGTGTTGCACTCGGGGCTCAAACTCATGAACTGTGAAATCACGACCTGAATCCAAACCAAAAGTTGAGTGTTTAATCGACTGAGCCACCCAGGCATCCCTGGATTCAATAAGTCCAAAATTCAATATATTTTTTTCGAATGTCTGAAAGGACATGTGTGGGGATGCAAGAGAAATGTTGATCCTGATGGTGGTAGGAGCCAGCAGCAATCTTGGAGCCCACCAGTGGAACAATGAATACAAAAGATACAGTTGAAGTACATTAAGGAATGTTATATAGAAAGAAAACTAATGTGCACACATAGCAACATAGATGGTCTTGAATAAAGGAAACAAGTGAGAGAGAAAACATAATCCAAAGCAGAATGACATTTTTTTAGTTCCATCCATATCCAAAGAATTGTTATCTTCAAACCCATATATCAAACCCATTGGGTATATGGTTCCTACGAGAAGATGGTTGGAATGGGAGGGAACAATAAAGCATAATGTGACATGAGGTGGATTGCACACACCATGATGTGCTGAGTATGATTAACCTGAGTCTGATCCCGAGTGCCGTGCAGTGGGTGAAACGCAGACTCCTATCCCCAAAAATAGTAGAATCAATGGTATTGGACCTGCCCCCTCATGATAGATGAATATAAAACTGGATATAATGTATGAAGCAAGTGCTTCAGGCATTGGGAAACAGGCTGGGCAGAACTCCATACCCTGGGAAAAAGAAAACATATGAAAGCATAGCAGGTGGCCTCATGTTCACCTGGATCCTTGATTGATGGCACTTTCTCAGTGTGATACAGGGAGGGCCTGTCTCAGCCAGAGCCATTCCTCTTTTCTGAGTTGAGGAGGCAGAAATCAGACACCAGGGTTGCTAAACTGATGAAAATATGCCAGGCAAGTTACAAAAGAGAACAGAGACCCAAGACCTCTGTATAAGGACTGGGCTGAGGGCTGCGGATGTGAGGTCAAGATACCTATGAGGTCAAGCAGTGTAGTCCCCTCCCCATATTATGGCCCTGACACCAGGGTGGCACCAGGTTGACTCTGGTCAATCACCAGGGTGACTTGCATTCTGAGCCCTTGAAAATTGGAGGAGGTGAAAACAAAGCTATGGACATCAAATTTCTGGGGGCCAAGAGCCTATCAGCCAAGCTGTGGGCTATTCTCTTTCCTTCTCTGCTACTGTCTATGTCCAGAACAGCCATCCCAGCAGCCAAGGTATCCCACCTCTATGTAGACGTGATTGTTATTGCAGTTTGTCAATAACATCAATGTAACAAAGAACATGGAATTATTTTGTGATGATAATTACCATTGGAAAGAGAAAGGGCTCAGCTCAGGGGTACTTTTACAGAACTGAAAGGGGCAGCGTTCTCATTCGACCTCAGCCTAACCTCATCCACTTCTCTCTGTTCCTCACAGAGAAAACTGCTCTCTGCCCACAGTAGTATACATAGCCATAGTCTCTGCCCCACCACCTGCCTGCCAGGCCTTCACTTTATAGCTGAGCGCCACAATGGATTCTGGTAAATAAGGGAAACCCCACACTGACTATCCCAAGGAGGGGTTGGGGAAATAGTGGGGATTTCTGTCTCTGGGGAAAGGTCTTGCAGGGGGCAGCCTGTTTGGGTCACTTCCATGGTGACAGAGTGATATGAGATTCCAGGGATAAGAGTACTACCTTGAGTTTGGTTACAAGACCCTGTGAGTTTTGTGGCCTGAGTCTCTAGGGCCTGCCAAGGATGATGTCTGAGACTTATGATGTCAATCACATCGCGGGTAGAGCAGTGAGTGTCACTAGGCAGGGACTTTGCCTGTCAAATGTCTTGTGTCCTGGGCTCTTACCTGTGAAGCATGGCTAGTGGTCAGATGACTGATCTTGAGGGATGTCTTCTCCACACTCAGCTTTTTTTTCCCACTTCTGTGGTCCCTGCCCAAACTGGGTGAAGGATTGCATGTTTCATCCTATGGCTCTATAGCTACCACCCATTTCCCTAGGTCCCAAACTCTTTCTTCCTCACTCCCAGGTCAAAAGTTGAGTGTCAGACTTGCCTTGGGAGCCTGCACTGACACTCAAGGCCAGGCCCCTGTGGGCCTTTTGTGAGAGCAGAAGCTCTAACTTGTCCCAGTTTGAATTATCTACTTTTTCACCCAGGATCTTCGAAGTTGGTCAAGACAGGGAGAATATTAGTCTGGGCTCAGAGTGGTAAGATCTCCAGAAGTTTGCACACCAGACCTACTGTGCATGGCTTTGGTTCCATTCCTGCTGAGGAGGTTGCTTCTCTTGGCTGAGAGGCCTCCATCAACCTGTGGTGTCTCTCCTTAACAACTCTGTCATTTGGTTTTCCCAGCTTCTTGAGTGACAGGATAATTCCTGTCTGCCCACAAGGACATTCTGAAGATTTCCAGGACTCACAGACAGAAAGGGCAGTCAGGTAACACCCTCCACATTGATGACTTAAACCCTCATGTGTCAGGAAGAGATGGAACATGGAGACCACTGGGTCATCCCTGGGCAGGCTGAGACTTTGGAGACATGGTAGGGGGATCATTCTTGCTGACCAATGTGTGTAGACTATGAGTAGACAGCCAGTAGTCCCGCTGCCCACTTCAACCTGGGTTCCATGGACTCCCTTGGATAAGTCAAGGCCCAGCTCACCTCAACCAGCCCTTCTTTGATTAAGGTGAGAGAGAGATTCCTTTCTCTTGGGTTGGCTCTGTCTGAACCTGCCACAAAGCATCTATACAGACCAAATGATCTCTTAAAGGTAAACCTTTCTTCTGCACCCTTTTATCCTACCTTCTAGTGACCCTGGCCCATTGTTCAGGGTCACCCATTCTAGGCATATGTCATTTTCTCTTGCAAACTCCCCACCAAAACCCGAGGGACCTAATCTTGTGGGCAGAACAGAAGTAGAAATTTTTCCAGGTGCAGCAGGAGCTGGGAAGCATATGCCATTCAAGGACAGCAAATGCTAGGCTGAAGTGAAGGGCAACCTGAAAGTTTCACCTCCCTGGGTATGGTGGTGGTGATGGTAAGGCTAGTGCTCCCTGAGTCTTGCCATGTGCTTGGTGCTGCACAGAGCCTTGTCACCCTGGGAACTATAGTATTTAGTCCTCACAGTTTGTGGGAGGTATTGCTATGATATCTGATTTACAGAAAGGAAAATGGGGACTGAGAAGTTGGGAGCCTCCCTCTCATACCCACCCCTGGGCTATGCTCCCAGAAGACTGAATCACTGAGGAGAGCAAGGAGGTGAGCAGCAAACATGGCCTAGGAGGTAGTGCCCTGCTCAGGAATCAGTACAGTTGCTAACTCACCATGTGGTAGTGGACAGTTCCCACTCTGTGTCTCAACACCACTTGCCAGCAAGTGGGATGGTCGCCTCCATCCTCTGCACTCCCAGGCCCCTGTGAAGTTCTAGTGATCCAGGGCCTGGGGAGACTTCACTGCTTTTCTTTTGAAGCCATCAGCCCAAGCCCTTTCAGAGGGAGAAGGGGAGAGACACAGGCTACTCTCTCCACAATTCTCAGCTTATGCCCGGGCTGAACTTACTTCAAATGCATGCCTGGGTAAGTGCCTCTGATTTCTCAATGAGAGTAGTAATCGATGGGGGCCCAGACTGTTCCCCCTACACCTGTCAGAGTCAGGTCTTAGGGTTAAGGCAAGGCTTCACCAAGAATCCCCCCACTCTGTGTCCTGGGAGCACCTCTGCCTCCAGGTCAGGGCTTAGTGTCACAGCAGCCTGGGGCAACAGGACCTCCCCACAGGAACACTGAACACGACTACTCAGGAGGCAGTTGAGGATAGATTGTCACCTGACTTTTCCATGCATAAAAGGGAGCTAAGAGGGGTCAGGTTACTCTGCCAAAGCCACACAGCAAGCTGGTGGGCACAATGGGATTTTTCCATGACTTTCCAGGATGTTGTGTTCTACCTAGTGGGTGCCAGGCTCTGACTCCTTGATTGCTAGGTACAAATGCTCAGAGGGCTCAGAGGGACCTTCAGTCCCCATACTCTTGCCTACCCATGATCTTCAGCAAGTGCAATGACCTATCTGACCCATTGCAGGATGAAATCTTCCCATGGGACTGGCTTCTCCTGGGGGTGAGTTAGTAGAGGGAAAAGCAGCCTCACCATCTGCCAGCTCCAGGTGAATATTCAACTCCACCAAAGTGCAGGACCTATATCATCAAGTGAATAGCCCTGGCCAAACACCCCAATTCACCATCTGCCCCTGCCCAGAACCTTTGGTGCCCCAGCCCCTAAAGTTTCTGTGAGGCCAGATAGAGATGGTATATGCTGTGATGCCAAGCCCTGGGACTTTGGTGGGCTTTTCTGCCTTAGAATAAATTCATGTCTACTTTTAGGATCTGAAGAACTGGACTCCCTTCCCATCCAGGTGTCACTATTGGCCACTCAACTCAGTTCCAGGTGTCCTGGCCACCTGGAATAACTGAGCAGATCTGATCTCTGCAAAGTTTCTGTTCTTGCCTCCAGGACTGTTCTGTCTCAGAGGCATCCCTGCACCCTGAGAGAGGTACAAGGTTAGATAACATTTTTCTCAGAATGAGTGGGTGAGGGTCTGCCAGCACACCAGTAGAAGCATGCTCCAGGATAAAAAAAAATCTTCTGTAAATAGGAAGTCCTTCCTAAAAGGGAGGGTTGGGAAAGCCAGGAACCTCGAGGACCACACTGCAGCACCTCAGTCTCCTGGATTAAAAATACCTGTGTTTGGAGGTTTAGTCAGGATGCGTTGCATCCAGAGGGGTGCTTGGATTGGTCAGACACTGAGAATTCTGAGCAGAGATTCACCAGAGCAGCCAGGTCCTACAGTGAGTGACACCTCTTGATGCTTAACTGGCTTCCTGAAGGACAAGGAGAATGACAGGGTGTCTGTGATCAGACTTTCTTCTTCACTCTGGAACAGATACAAATCAGTCCACCAAACTCCCCTGCCCAGCAGTATCTATAGAATCCAAGGTAACACTGACCCTCATAGAGGCTGTCTGCACTGTATCTGGGACCTCCTGGCCCAGCAGGACTCATTCTTGAACATTTGCTATACCCCAGAAAAAAGAGGCCTGGGGTTAAGATATCCATCAAGTTAGACCAACAAGCATGTATTAGCCAGCTGTGGTCCAGGCACTGGGGAACAAAGCAATCAGATAGGATCCAGATGTTGCCCTCTTAAGCTGACAGTCTTGCTGTGGGGGAAGGGGATAGACATGATAAGCGGAGGGCAATAATATGGGATGTTGGAGGGTGATATGCTGATTTGTATACTCCCAGTACCCCAGATATTGGAAGGAGAATTCACCCTGGGCAGGAGTGAATAAGGACAGCATGGGGGCAGAGGGCAGTTGATTGGCCACTGACCATGGATAGGATTGCCTTTTAGCAAATAGAAACATGAGGCATTTCAACATAGGTGAAACATTGTTCCTTAATTGTGGGCTGGGCATACTGACTTTCTTTAAAAAGTATGCAATATGGAAAAGGAAGTAAAAGAATAACTTTTTTTTTTTTCAACGTTTATTTATTTTTGGGACAGAGAGAGACAGAGCATGAACGGGGGAGGGGCAGAGAGAGAGGGAGACACAGAATTGGAAACAGGCTCCAGGCTCTGAGCCATCAGCGCAGAGCCCGACGCGGGGCTCGAACTCACGGACCGCGAGATCGTGACCTGGCTGAAGTCGGACGCTTAACCGACTGCGCCACCCAGGCGCCCCAAGAATAACTTTAAAGTGGATACACCATTCAGCCAGATAAGCAAGGCCAGCATCAGAAGAGGTAAGTCATGTTGATAATATGTATACTTGAGATGGTGTGATAAGCATGGCACTTCATCTCTGTGATCTTGTTCCAAAAAATCCCATAACTTCTGTCTAAATATGAGGAACATATCAGACAAATCCTGACTGAGGGACAGTTTACTAAACACCTGACTTCAAGACAACAACAACAACAACAACAACAACAACAACAGCAAACTATTTAGGTTATCAAAAAGAAGAAAAGCCTGAGAATGTATCATGTCCAAGAGGAGCCTGAGTAGACATGATGACCAAATGTCATGTGGGATTCTGGAAAAGGAACAGGACAGGGAAAAACTAAGGAAATCTGAATAAAGTAAGCATTTAGTTAATAATACTGTCATTGTTGGGGCACCTGGGTGGCTCGTTTATGCATCTGACACTTGGTTTTAGGCTAGGGTCATGATCTCGCAGTTCCTGAGCTTGAGCTCCACATCAGGCTCCACATCAACAATGAGGAGCTTGCTTGGAATGTTCTTTCTCTCTCTCTCTCCCTCTCTCTTTCTCTGCCCCTCACCCCCTTGTTCTCTCTCTCTCTCTAAGGTAAATAAACTTAAAAATAACACTGTTACTGTTAATCACAATATGTTAAAGTGTTCATTAACTGTGACAAATGTACTATACTAATTTAAGAATCTAATAGTATAGGAAACTGGGTGTGGAGAATATGGGAACTCTCTGTACTATATTTGCAATTTGTCTTTAAATGTAGAACACTTATAAAGTAAAAATATTATTAAAAAATACAAGGCTCCTGGTTAAATTTGAATTCCAAATAAACAACAGATCATCTTTTAGCATAAGTATATCTCATGAAATATTTGAGACAGACTAAAAAATGTTTGTTTACTTAAGATTCATATTTAACTAGGCATCTTGCCTTTTACCTGACATAAAATACCCACAGAGTGGGTAGACTTCAGAGAAGCGGGGGGAAAGACACCCCATCAGCAGATGGCAACCTCCCCTCTCTACTCCTGCATTAAAAGTCGTTTTACCAAAATCCACCCTGAAGGCTCAGCTCCTTAGAAGTTAGTTTCAACTAGGTCTGAAAAGAAATCATGTACCCTGAGCCTGAGGTTTTTAGTTTGTTTGCCAGATTTTTAAAAATGTTCCTTTCATTACTTTGAGTAAAAATAACACAATTTTCTTATTATAAATGTGATATATATATATATATATATATATATATATATATATATATATATTAGAAGTACTATTTACTAAAGTCAATGTTAGATTTAATAAACATTTTGAAAATATTAGTGAATAATTAAAATGTTTACAAATGGAAGGAAAGATTTTTTTTATGTGTGACATTAGAATAATTAGAAAAAAAGGAAAACAACTGATTAAGGGACTATTTGAAACCTATATGAGGTGTTAAGCACTGATATCACTCCTAGCCTACTGTGTAAAGAGCACTTACAAATCATAGAGGGATGGGGACCCAAGAAGAAGGATGGCGAGGGGTAAGGAGAAAGAAACACAATCTTCTGCCAAGCTGCACCTGGATTTAAAATTTCTCACCCTGTATTACCCCACCTAGGCCACATTTGGGGCCAAACCAGCCACATCCTCAGCCTCACCCCAAAAGCCTACTGCCTGGGACTGAGGCAGGCCAGGACTTTGCTCTTGAACCCTGCAGGTGAGGCTGAAGGCAGTGCAGGGCTCCCCAGCTTTAGAGCATTGATGACCCCATGAATAATGGGCTTCTATCCTTGAAGGCTGGGGATTCCCACATACTTACCAACTGATCCTCTTCTAGGGTGACCTTCTGTCAGGGTGTGGGTGCCAGGCTGTACCCCCTCCCCACAGGTCACTGCTGCCATGAGCTGGGAACTGATTCTATACAACCTTCTTCCCAGAGGGTGGAGGATATGGGGATAGAGGACAGAATGCAGAAACCCAGAGCAAAGCCTGTGTCTCAGATATATCCACTGTCAACCAGTCCACTAAGGAGGCCCCCAGCCACTTCCTCAAGAGCTCCCTGCAAAAGATGAGAATACATAGGAAGACAGATGAATAAAGATTCTATGCTCCAGAAAAGCCTGAAGTTCCATCTCCCAGCTGTGTGCCCCTGCACAGATGTGGGTGAATGAAATACTTCTCAGGGCATAAGGAGACATAGGAGGATCTCAAGGGTGCATCAGTATATAAAAGAGAAATCCCTTGTCTTTTGTTCTCTGGGATCCAGGGCAGGGCAGGGTTCAGGGGAACCATCATAGTAAGGCAAGGAGGCAACATTGTCACTGGGCCCTTTGAACTGCAGGACTCACTGACACTAATCTTAATGCCTGTAGATAGAACTCCCACCCTCATTTCTGCAGATGTGGCTCTAGAGGCTCAGCAGGAGGTGCTGTGCCTGGGTGGGTCCCCAAAACTTTCTGAGGAGCTTTGAATAGCTGCCTGTGCTGACTTCAGCCTCCCAAGCAGTTATTGTCATGAGTTCATTTGGGGCCAGGCATAGCCATTTAATTCCCTCTGCAAGGAGCTGCAGGTGGTGAGGCCATCAAACCTTCACTTGACCTCCACAGGTAAGCAATGAGCAGGAGACTTAGGGGACTAACACTGCTTGCATTATTGCCTCTCCTGACCCAGACAAGCAATCAATGCCCTCCTCCCCCACACTTACCCCACCCATCTGCACTCAAGTGTCATGCATAATTTGAATGATAGCTACTGCATTTCCATTTTGAAGGGAAAGCAGCGTTGCATAAATTCCCAACTGCTCTCCCATTGCCATCTCTTCCAAGCTATTTTCAGTGGGAGAGTTTGATGATTATTCAAGATGATTAAGATGATGAAAGCTGTATGTGGCACTAAGGACTTATGGAGAACATGCCAAATCCTCATAGTTACATTTCCCTTACTCCCATCACTTAGGGCTTGTGGGGTCTGAGAAGAATATGTATTTTATTTGGTATCATAGAGAGTTTCCACACAGGTAAATTGAGCTAAGTTGGCTGCTGCCCAGGGAGCTCAAATTATATTTGCAGAGACACAATCTTACCAAGATCCCTCATGGCCCTTTACAATTATCTAGAGCTTTATGATTTATAGAATGCCCTCACATGTTATCTCATGGACCCCTCCTCTGAGCCCAGCTTTACTTCTCACACATAAGGAGGGTCTCAGAGGACCAGGTGGCCTGCCCAAGGTCACATAGCCAGCAGATGGCAGAGATGGAAGGCAAACTCAGCAGGGCTCCCAGAGCCCAATGGTCACCTCACACACAGGCCCCAGACTTTCCCAGGGGCCCAGAGTCTCTGACTAGAACCTTGTGAGTCCTTGGCAGGCCCAGAAGGGGTTGTGAAATTGGGTATGCTCTGCACGCATCACCAGGCTGAGGAGGCATGGGAGAAGCATCACAGTCAGCTCTGCTTGGTAAGCTGCAATTTCATGGAGATAACAGGCCCAGGGAAGACAATTTTTCCTAATCTGGACACACAGAAATAACTTTCTAATTCAATCAAAAGTGCTACAGTGTAGAGATATGGGTCCTCTAGGAATTTACACAGGTCAAAGCCAAATTGTAGCAGGATTCTCACACAGAGAGTTGTGACACTGAAGGTTTTCTTTCCAGGAAGCAACTTTATTCATGCCAGCAAGTCTCAGTTGTGTTCGTACCCCAAGAACTGAGACCCGAATGCCACATGGCATAGTTTTTTTTTATACATTTTCTATTTCTTTGTCTCCCATATATGGTAACATGCAAACACGCAGTCTGATTAAGTGGTCTCATGTTACAAGGTTGTGAGGGGCTTCATGTGTGCTTATAGCCAGGTTGCCTTGAACATTTATTTTTCTCACATTCCTTAGGAAGGGGACCCTACCACAAAATAGTCAGAGAGCCCGTCATTTCTCTGTATTTGTTCAGACTCTGCAATACAACTGAATTCAGTGTTAGTGAGGTGGAGCAGGCAATGTGGTATAGACATACAATCATTAAATTGTGGTTATAGGCATACAATGGAAAACTATTTAGCAATAGAATTCAACAAACTAATACATAAAATGATATGGATGATGCACAGAGATGGCATGCTGAGTGAAAAGACTCAATTAAAAAATGCACACTGTGTGCTCCTGTGTATATGAAGATGCAGATCACACAGAGTTAATATATGGAATTAAATAGTTAGAAAAGTGGCTCTCTGGGAAGGGGCACTAGATAACTTTCTGTGAAGAAGCAGGTGTTTTATGTCTTAATACAAATGTGGGTTTCATGGTGTTTGCATTTGTCTACAATCATTCATACAGTTAAGATTTGTGTATTTCACTGCATGTACATTTTTCCCTGAAAAAAGTACACAATGTATGGTTTCACATATATTAAGTCTGAAAACCACCAGTGTCTATCCATGCTGTTAGAAATCAGAAGTGAATTATCTTTGGTGGGTCTTAGGATTAGAGCATGAGGAGACCCTCCAGGGCAGTGGTGATACTCTTCTTTTTGAATTGGGCTCTGAAAATTCTGTGCACTTATGATTTGTGTGGTGCTCTTTATGTTTATGACACTTCAATAAAAAGTTTATATCAAAATATTGAAGTCATCTACATTATGTTATTTTATTCCTCCCCAGTCTTATATAACTCTGGAGAGTAGTCCCTATTCCAAATGTATTTGTGAGCCATTCTGAAATGCTGAGGCCATTTTGGGTTCTCTCCACAAGGAACAGGAGTTTGAGTGGTTAGTATGGCAAAAGCTAGGGATCCTTGTCTCTCATTGGAGATGACTTTGTGTCTGAGAAGGGCCTGGGCCTGCTCTGTTCTCAGCCTGGCCAGGAGTTCTCAGGGGATTGTGGCCCAGCATGGGCATGCTGCTATGCTATGAGCTTCAACTCAAACCTCTACTGAGCACAGAGCAAAGAGTAACACACACAAATTTTCTTACATTGGATAACGTGAAATCATAGCCTGCCACAGAGCTCCTAAATCCATTGGAGTTTATTGGCTGACAGCAGTAGCTTTGTGCTAGTGAGGTGACTCTGAATATGTTCCTGGATGGGGGCTGGATGGGATCTGGTCACTAGAAAGACAAAGCTTAGAAGCTTGGAATTTTCATGACTAGAAGTTTGGAGTTTTCAGCCCTGCTCCCTACCCTCCAAAGAGGAGAGAGGGTCTGGAAATTGAGTTGATAATTGATCATGCCTATGTGATGAAGCCCCCACAAAATCCCAATAGTACAAAGTTTGGGGAGCTTCCAGGTTGGTGAGCACATCTGCACACCAGAAGGGACATGCATCCCAGCTCCATGGGGATAAAGTTTCCTATGCTTGGGACCCTCCCAGACCTTGCCCTCTGTATCTTTTCATATGGCTCTCATCAATATCCTTTACCATATTCTTTTACAATAAACTGGTAAACAGTAAGTAAACATTTTCCTAAGTTATGTGAGCCATTCCAGCAAATAATACAACCCAAAGAGGAGTTGTGGGAACCTCCAATTTATACCTAATTGGTCAGAGGCACAGGTGACAATCTGCATTTGCAATTGGCATCTGCAGTGTAGACAAGTGGTGGGCAGCCTTGCGGGACTGAGCCCTTAACCTGTGGGATCTGATGCTCTCTCTGGGAACATAGTGTTAGAATGAAGTTAAATTGGAAGACACCCAGCTGTTGTCACAAAATTGCTTGGTGTTGGACCACCAAACACACACATCTGGTGTCAGAGTGTTGTGAATGTGGCAGTCATGTGAGTACAGGAGCCACACAGGAGGAAGAGAGAGGCTGCCCACTCAGGTAACATGTGGGCTCAGGATTGAAATACATCCTCATTGTTATTCTCTTCAACCTGGGGCTTCCATGACAGAGCAGAGAGCTTTTGTGGGTGAGAGATACCTAATCCCCAGGATCCAGAATCCCCCTTTCCTGGTGGGTAATCATGTCAGAAGACAGGGTCCTCCCATCACTGAGAACGGGAGAATGCCTGGACCCAGAATCCTCTGCACTAAACAGTGACAGGTCTCCTTTTCAAAGAGAATGTCCCCCACCCCCATTAGGCAACACTGACATCATAAGTTTATACTCCACAGACATGAACAATTTGACCTTCACAGCAACTTAGGCAGTCTTAGATTACCTTGCAGACCAGGAAGCCAGAGCCAGAAAGGTCACCTGACTGGGGCCACAGTCTCTGACCTAAACTTGAGATTGGGGCTTTTTCTACTACCTCTGACCCCTCTGCAGACCCTAGACCCTTGTTGTGTGCCTGAAGAGATGGGGAACATTGGACACTCCCATCCCACCTCCTTCTGCTACTCTCCTGGGCCCAAGCTATTCTTCTGCATGGGCTGCTGCACAGAGAACCCATCCCTCATTCTGTCATTATCTTCCCACCAGCCACTGATCCAAACCCATCCTCCTAACTAGACAGACAGCTGGTCGAGATGCAATTCCTCCTGCTTTCAGGGTGACGGGAGAAATTTTTCACATTGGCTGGTAAATGAGGAATGCAGCAGTATGCTACACTGGTATTAGAAACCTCTGGAAGCCCTGAGCTCTGTCCCACTTTCCCACACCCCATGACCTCCCATCTTACTGGAAGTACCAGATTTTCCTTTTTCTTCCCCAAAGGCAATGGAGGAAAACAAGAGTAAACAATAACACCAAACCAAATAAAACTAAATAACTCCTACCCAACTTTATTTTCTTTGGTCTAAAGGGCAATATACCAATAAAAATAAATGAAAGACTAACCTTTTGGCCAATCACAATTTAGTTTCTCTGCAACAAACAAACCCACAATCCTGCAATGCATATTTACATCTCATTAACCAAAGTCAAAAGCATCAAAAGTTATTAGGTCCAATTATCCTGTCAACTGCAGTTGGAAGAAATTGTCAAGGGTTTATTTATTCATTACCTTAGAGAGAATTTGAGTGGATCCCTCATTATTCACTGCCATATATATATATATATATATATATATATATATATATATATATATATTTAACTTCCTCTCCTCTTGTTTATTAAAAAAAAATTGTTTTGGGTTTTCATTTCTCTGCAGTGCAGCAGCCTGTGAGTGTTCACAGGGCCAAGCCCAGGGCAGGCCTGGGAAGGGCTCATGTCCTGTGTGTCATCAGGGCCCAGTCGTGGTCCAGCTATAAGTGACTAACAGGTTAGGAAGGCTAGGGTACATGCTCAGCTGCTGCATCCCCACAGATGCCCTTCTGTATCTCTTGGGAGGTTTTAGACTGGCTAGCACACTTCTTCCAGGATCACTGCCTTCACTGCCAGCCTTGTGGGGCTAGGGTCCACTGGGCCCATTGTGTCCAGGATCACAACATTCTCCATCCCTTGGGTTGGCATCTGTCACTGGCCTCAGCCCCCAGGACAGTCTTTGCTTGGCCAGAGGGGGCACCTCATGAATGCTTGTTGGGTGAATGGATGGAAATCTTGACAAAGCTCTTTACTGCTAGTGAGATTAGTGGGTCCAAGGCTGTGCCCAGATGTGTGGTCTTGGGCTTTTCTCCTCAGAGAGAGGCTTCACCTGGAGCACCCTCCTTCCTGGAAGCTTCTGCCCTGCTTTCTCACTAGACCCTGTTGTCCAGCTTCCTTGGGACTCTGTTTTTTCCTTCTTCCCCTCTGAGTCTCTGTGCTGTCCCAGGTCACCTTTCTCTTCTCCCCTCTAACAGGGCAACCATATTAACCAATAATCCTTTAAGCCAAATACAACCTTTGGCTCAAGGTCAGGCTTGATCCAGGCTCAGATTATTTACCACCCTCCAAATACACAACAATTCTGCTGGTCTCCCATAGTTCTTAGGGTATCAGGGGTGATAGAAGGGGTCCAGGACTTTTAAAACTACCCTCATGCTTATTCATCAGATTTCTTCTCTGTAAAATGGAGCTAATAACACATGCACCCTATTCTGTGCTCCCTAGTGAGCAATCTTTTCTCACATTTTTATGGGTATGTTTTGGAGAGATCACTACATCAGGAGACTCCCCCTTCTTGTTCTTCTCAGTCCTGTAGTCCTTCATCCGTATCCATTATTATGAAGCCAAGAAAAAATATTCACAATTTAAGATAAATAAACTGAGGTTCAGATTAATTAAATTGGTCAGAATCTATGGGACTCTATAGCCTATGTTACTAGCCACTATGAAACCACCTTCTGATTCTCTATTGATATGATTTTACATGACTGCTTCTATCACTCCCCCATGAGTTTCTTAAAGTTGGAATGGTATAAAAGAGAAATGGTATAAAAGAGAAAAAGCTATAAAACTCTTAGAAAACAAAGCACAACAAAAGAAAAAAAGAAAACAAACTGCACTTCATCAAGACTTAGAACTTTTATATATCACAAGACATTATCAAAAGAGGGAAGAGGCAAAATGGGAGAAAATATTTGCACAGCATATATCTGATAAGAGATATGACCCAAAATATGTAAAGAACTCTTACACATCAACAACAAAAGTCAGTAACCCAATTCAAGAAATGGACACAGGACTTGAATAGACATATCTCCAAAGAAAGTATACATATATATGGTCAGGAAGCATGTGAAAGTTATTCAATATCACAAATCATTAGGGAAATGCAAATCAAAACTTCTATGAGATACTATTTCAGGCTCACTAGAATGGCTATTATTTAAAAAAAAAATGGGTCACCTGGATGGCTCATCAGTTGAGCATCTGATTCTTGACTTTGGCTGAGGTCATGGTCTCATGGTTTGTGGGCTTAAGCTCTGCATTGGGCTCTGCGCTAATGGTGCAGAGCATGCGTAGGATTCTTTCTCACCTTCTCTCTCTGCCCCTCCCCTTTGCGCTCTCTCTCTCTCTCTCTCTGCTATAGCACTGACCCCACAGCATTGCAGAAGTTGTCAATCTCTGCACAATTGAAAATATCAGGCAATTGTCTCTGGTAGGGGCTATCCAGTGCATTGCAGGATGCTTAGCAGCATCTGCCCACTAGATGCCAGCAGCACCCCCCTGAATTACAAAAACCAAAAAAGTTTATATATACTGCCTATGTCCCTGAGATGAAAAATAAACCCCAGTTGGATACCATTGCTGTATCATAATTGTTTTAGCTGCCAAGTGTCTGTGGTAGTGTTGAGTTGACAGATTATTTTCTCCCTAGCAGTGCCAGGGACATAGAGGTGATTGATTACCACTAGAAGAACTGGTTAAAGAATGAATGTTCAGAGTGAGTTTTTAAAGATGGTGACTGGAACCACAACAGAGACAAAATGCTAGTGGGGATATGTCCTTATCTTCAACTCCAAGTGGGCATGAGTTTTCTAAATGAAGGTCATGTCTGCTTCCAGAAGGGAGAAACCCACCTTCCAGTTTCTGTAAGAGTCATTGAATTAATGCCTAATTTGTTGTTCTTGTTAAGTAACCTTACAAATATATTTCAGTTCCATTTGTGTTTGAAAGACACATGTATGGGGAAGTAAGGTAGTTTAGCACAAATAATACAAATCCGGAACATTTATAACAATGTTAATATGAAAGCTTTGGGCTGGCAATGAGAAGATATGCTACAAAAACTGATAGTTCAATAGTTTTGCAGGCTTTGAATTTTCTCTCAATTCCGAAGGGAAGGAAAACTTATAGGACACTGGTATTTTCCAATCATGACTGGTCTCCATGTCTTGAAGAAAGAAAGATTCTTTTCACTAGGTGTTCATGAACAATAATTCCAGAAGCCCATAAGTATCTGGAGAATTTCATAGTTAATATAGTACTTTCATGGAATGGGCTCAAGAAGCTCTGTGAACACTCTGGGTGATCATATAGCTGAGTGGGGGTGAATACTCTGGGACGGGGAGGAGAGTACTACAGCTGAGCACGTGTCAGTCCAAGAAATACAGTCCTCCCAGGTGCTTCAGCTCTGATTCTTATGCTCACTTTTTAAACAAATTAAAAAAAATTGTATTTATTTTTGAGAGAGAGAGAGAGAGAGAGAGAGAGAGAGAGAGAATGAACAGGGTAGGGGTGGAGAACTTGAAGCAGGCTCCAGCCTCCACACTGTCAGCACAGAGTCTGACATGGGGCTCAAACCCATGAACCGTGAGATCATGACCTGAGTCGAAGTCTGATGCTTAACCAACTGAGCACCCAGGCACCCCCTTACACTCACTTTTTAGCCTCCAGAAACCTCTGTTTTCTGGGCCTTTTTACAGCCCTGAAAAGGAAAGATTAATTACTGGTTAGGGTGCTAGAATCTGGTAGACATGGAATTTTAAGTGACAAATCTTAGACTTGAGTCTGAATTCTTCTATTTTCTACCTTATAACAAGTTGTTAGGCTCCATGAGCCTTAGTTTCTTCAATTGAGAAATTAAGAAAATAGGATTGTGTACTTCTCAGAGTGGTTATCAGGAATAAATAAACTAGTGTTGAGTAATGTGATTTGAAAACATGAGAGCACATGTAAAGTTGGAAGTTGCATTCATCTTTAGAGCATAACAGTTGTTAGCATTGCTTAGAAATTACATAGCCACAGCAACCAAACAAAACTGTTTCCTCCTTGCATTTAGAGTAAAACCAGAAATAAAGCAAGAATGCTTTTGGATCAAGATAGCATTACTAAGCCACATCTTCAGGTTTGGACACTTCAACAAAGCACAAAGGAGAACTCCTTGTGGCCTATAAGAAAACAAGGTTTCTGAAATCTGGACCCCTCCTCTGAGCAGTGAGGTTGTTCTTGATTGACTAGCCCCCAGTCTGTCCCATGTGGTCATGAACAACACAGGAGGTACTGGGATCTAGCCCCA
Source organism: Puma concolor (assembly GCF_028749965.1). Taxonomy (NCBI): domain Eukaryota; kingdom Metazoa; phylum Chordata; class Mammalia; order Carnivora; family Felidae; genus Puma; species Puma concolor. Next base: position 84,810,217 of record NC_141676.1, read on the forward strand.
GGTCATGCTTTTAGGAGATGATTTTCAGAGAGTCTTGTGTTAAGCCTATTTGAAGATATGGAGCAGCTGGGGCTCTTTACCCTTTGGCCAATGCTCATCCATCCTGTCTCACACTGAGGTGTGCCCAGGTAAGCCAGGAGAGAGTGATGAGATGGAAGGCTGAACACATCTTAACCAGTCAGAAAATGGACTTTCCAGAATTCTTTGCCCCTAAGTTCAGAATCCAGATCTGAGAGGGTGAGGCTGAAGTCAGGATGCAGACACAGCCAGTCATGTCTGTTCTAGAGCTATAGAGACCCTCCCCTTGCAAGCACTCAACCCCAGAAACTGCTGACAGGATTGGGACAAAATCATCACCATTTCCCATTCTAGTTATTTGAGGGGGACACAGGAAGAGCCTTGGAGCAGCATCCGGATCATTCCCTCCTCTGCCCCCTTCAGGTGCAAGGTGGTTACTCAGATAACACACACCTAGAGTGGCTATATTGTTCATTAAAATATTGTGCTACAATAAGTGCTACATTTGTAAAATAGCTGCTATACTGAGCATGTGCATGCACACACACACACCTGTGTTACCAATCAACCCAACCCTCTGGACTCCACAGAACTCACCATTCCTGGGAAGTAGCTGCAGGCAGAGGAAGGGCTAAAGGACCCTTCTATGGCTACTTCCTGCTTTTGCTTTGATGGGTCAGTGCGCTGCTTTGCCTGTTGTCAGATACAGTGCATAGCACTCTAATGGCTAGCCATGTCCTTGCTCCAAGGTTCATACCAGAAAGAGAAAGGCAAAGGTGGGCCGGAAACAACTTGCAACAGAAGATTGGAGCTCCCTTAGCCTATCCCTCAGCCCTCATTAGTGCCCTCTAGATGTACTATCTTTGAGATATAGAAGTCCACTCTACAATTAGAAAAACTGAGTCTCAAGCCTTGTCCCAGCTGGTCAAGGTATCATGGACCAAGCAGTTTGAACCCCAAGGCAGAACACCCCCAGTGGATGAGGAACCTGAACTCCTGCATCTCATTTTGTTACCTGACCCCAGTGATGTAGCCCTTTGCTTTAATAGAAGATTCTGGGGGTTTCCAATGCCCACTATCTCAGGACTAATTAGCTCACAAGACAGAGGAGCCCTTGACAGGGAGAGAACCTCAGCCTCTCCTTTTCCCTGTTATTCATCTCCTCTCCCAAGGACACGGTTAGTTTGGCTTCTATAAAGTGTGTCTGTTTGTTTTCTTGAAGGGAGGTTAATGCAATATAATACCCATTAGTGATTCAGGCATGGTCAAGGGCCTAACTGGGAAGGCCAAACAGACTTCAAGCTCAAGAAGCTGATAGTTTAGTAACAGAGCCATTCATGTGGACAAGTGATGGAAATGCTCTGAGTTCATAAATTATAGTAATCATGAAGGCTGAGAGTGCAGAGGTGGTTTGGTGAACTCTTCCAGTGGGAATTTTCAGAGGCAGTGAGCGTCCCTCTGAATGACCTGCACAGACAGAAGGGAACTAAGCAGAATGACCCAGGGTAGGGTCTGAGCCCCTCTCCCACTGAGCCTTGAGCCACCCTGACTTCTGCTCCATAAGAGCAGAATGAGGCACCTGAAGTTGGACCAATGGTCAGTGAGGGCTCCCATAAAGACACACACCTGTGTTGTCCCCACTGCAACAGGGAGCCTCATCAGATGGGGCATTTCCACTTTTGACTGCTTCCACACACATTGTTCTCTGGAGCATGTTCCTGGCCTGGCTACATCACTTACCAGAAGTGTGATTTCAGACAAACTACTCAAGTTTTCTGAACCTTCATTTCCTCATCTGTAATAACACCTCTTGGTAGGATTGTTGAGAGATAAAAAAGATGATTCATGTAGAGCCCTGGGCGCAGTGCCTGCCATGTGGAATTTCTCTGTAAGAAGTCGCTGTGGTTATTTTATCAGGTCTGACAACTGTTCTATGAGGTAGGCAGAGAGGGATAACCATCTTCATTTCACAGATGAAGAAACTGAAACTCATGATTAAAATGTCTTACCCAAGCAAACTAAAACTAATCTTATGATTAAAACATTGACTAAAGCAATGTGATTTATGATTAAAGTTGCCCTTTCTGTAAATGGAAGCTGCCTAGACAAATGGGCTTGTAATAGGAGAAAAAGCAGGCAGACAAGCCCAGCTGGGAGACTGCCCATGGCTCCAGCCTTTGTGTATGATGACTGCCCTACACAGATTTTAAAAAATCACTTGAGGGAGTGGGTCAGAATTCTGTGATCTCATCTCCATAACCCCATGCTGTGAATGGTGAGCTCCTCCATCTATGCTCAGTCTCTCCTCTCTTGAAGTAAAAAAGACCCTCTGCATTTGCCCAGCATTTTAACATCCACTAAACTCTTTTTTATTTATTTATTTATTTATTTTTCAATGTTTATTTATTTTTGGGACAGAGACAGAGCATGAACGGGGGAGGGGCAGAGAGAGAGAGGGAGACACAGAATCAGAAACAGGCTCCAGGCTCTGAGCCATCAGCCATCAGCCCAGAGCCTGACGCGGGGCTCGAACTCCCGGACCGTGAGATCATGACCTGGTTGAAGTCGGACGCTTAACCGACTGCGCCACCCAGGCGCCCCCACTAAACTCTTTTTTAAATACATTTTTTGATCCACAAATAATGCAGCAGCTAATAAATCTGTACTATCAGGTATTTCCAACAGATTAGTATCTGTACATATTTTAGACTTAAAATTGTAGATGGGGTGGCTTTTCAGTCCTCTGAATTTGGTGAAAAAAATAAACTTGGTAAAAAAATAAAAAGACTTTTTATACTATAAAATATAATTTGTATATTTTACAATTTATATATTAAACACTTTTTTAAATGTTTATTTTTGAGAAATAAAGACAGAGCATGAGTGGGGGAGGGGCAGAGAGAGAGGTGCCAGGCTCTGAGCCATCAGCACAGAGCCCAACGAGGGCCTCAAATACACAAATCACAAATCGTGACATGAGCCAAAGTCGGATGCTTAACAGGCTGAGCCACCCAAGTGCCCTGTATATATTTTATTCTTTCAAAAATACCATCATATTCAATCCTCACAATATCGTAATGAAGTCAGCAAGGAAAGTATTCCTATTCTTGTTGGATAGTTGAGAGCAGAAGGACAGATGGTTTTAAGTGCCTGCCCCATGTCACAGAACTAGTTTGCCTTGTGGAGTTGAGACTAATCAGGTTTTTGCACACCTGGGCAGTGCATCCTGACCTGCCTCACTCAGATCTAGGTAGTAAGATGCCCTCATTCCTATCCTATTTCTCTCCTTCAGTGTGTGTGTGTGTGTGTGTGTGTGTGTGTGTGTGTGTGTGTGTGTATTTAAGGACAAGCTCTTTCTTTTCCAAATTAATGTACTATAATAGAAAATCATAAGATTGGTAACAGTAGACCTGCTGTTCATTTCCTTAGTTTTAAAACTTGAGTGTTGAAATTGTTCACATTTTTTTTATTTATATATGAAATTTATTGTCAAATTGGTTTCCATACAACATCCAGTGCTCATCCCAAAAGGTGCCCTCCTCAATACCCATCACCCACCCTCTCCTCCCTCCCACCCCCCATCAACCCTTAGTTTGTTCTCAGTTCTCAACAGTCTCTTATGCTTTGGCTCTCTCCCACTCTAACCTCTTTTTTTTTTTTTCCTTCCCCTCCCCCATGGGTTCCTGTTAAGTTTCTCAGGATCCACATAAGAGTGAAACCATATGGTATCTGTCTTTCTCTGTATGGCTTATTTCACTTAGCATCACACTCTCCAGTTCCATCCACGTTGCTACAAAAGGCCATATTTCATTTTTTCTCATTGCCACGTAGTATTCCATTGTGTATATAAACCACAGTTTCTTTATCCATTCATCAGTTGATGGACATTTAGGCTCTTTCCATAATTTGGCTATTGTTGAGAGTGCTGCTATGAACATTGGGGTACAAGTGCCCTATGCATCAGTACTCCTGTGTCCCTTGGATAAATTCCTAGCAGTGCTATTGCTGGGTCATAGGGTAGGTCTATTTTTAATTTTCTGAGGAACCTCCACACTGCTTTCCAGAGCGGCTGCACCAATTTGCATTCCCCCCAACAGTGCAAGAGGGTTCCCATTTCTCCACATCCTCTCCAGCATCTATAGTCTCCTGATTTGTTCATTTTGGCCACTCTGACTGGCGTGAGGTGATACCTGAGTGTGGTTTTGATTTGTATTTCCCTGATAAGGAGCGACGCTGAACATCTTTTCATGTGCCTGTTGGCCATCCGGATGTCTTCTTTAGAGAAGTGTCTATTCATGTTTTCTGCCCATTTCTTCACTGGGTTATTTGCTTTTCGGGTGTGGAGTTTGGTGAGCTCTTTATACATTTTGGATACTAGCCCTTTGTCCGATATGTCATTTGCAAATATCTTTTCCCATTCCGTTGGTTGCCTTTTAGTTTTGTTGGTTGTTTCCTTTGCTGTGCAGAAGCTTTTTATCTTCATAAGGTCCCAGGAATTCACTTTTGCTTTTAATTCCCTTGCCTTTGGGGATGTGTCGAGTAAGAGATTGCTACGGCTGAGGTCAGAGAGGTCTTTTCCTGCTTTCTCCTCTAAGGTTTTGATGGTTTCCTGTCTCACATTCAGGTCCTTTATCCATTTTGAGTTTATTTTTGTGAATGGTGTGAGAAAGTGCTCTAGTTTCAACCTTCTGCATGTTGCTGTCCAGTTCTCCCAGCACCATTTGTTAAAGAGACTGTCTTTTTTCCATTGGATGTTCTTTCCCGCTTTGTCAAAGATGAGTTGGCCATACGTTTGTGGGTCTAGTTCTGGGGTTTCTATTCTATTCCATTGGTCTATGTGTCTGTTTTTCTGCCAATACCATGCTGTCTTGATGATGACAGCTTTGTAGTAGAGGCTAAAGTCTGGGATTGTGATGCCTCCGGCTTTGGTCTTCTTCTTCAAAATTACTTTGGCTATTCGGGGCCTTTTGTGGTTCCATAGGAATTTTAGGATTGCTTGTTCTAGTTTCGAGAAGAATGCTGGTGCAATTTTGATTGGGATTGCATTGAATGTGTAGATAGCTTTGGGTAGTATTGACATTTTGATAATATTTATTCTTCCAATCCATGAGCAGGGAATGTCTTTCCATTTCTTTAAATCTTCTTCAATTACCTTCATAAGCTTTCTATAGTTTTCAGCATACAGATCCTTTACATCTTTGGTTAGATTTATTCCTAGGTATTTTATGCTTCTTGGTGCAATTGTGAATGGGATCAGTTTCTTTATTTGTCTTTCTGTTGCTTCATTGTTAGTGTATAAGAATGCAACTGATTTCTGTACATTGATTTTGTATCCTGCAACTTTGCTGAATTCATGGATCAGTTCTAGCAGACTTTTGGTGGAGTCTATCGGATTTTCCATGTATAATATCATGTCATCTGCAAAGAGTGAAAGCTTGACTTCATCTTTGCCAATTTTGACGCCTTTGATTTCCTTTTGTTGTCTGATTGCTGATGCTAGAACTTCCAGCACTATGTTAAACAACAGCGGTGAGAGTGGGCATCCCTGTCGTGTTCCTGATCTCAGGGAAAGAGCTCTCAGTTTTTCCCCGTTGAGGATGATGTTAGCTGTGGGCTTTTCATAATAGGCTTTTATGATGTTTAAGTATGTTCCTTCTATACCGACTTTCTCAAGGGTTTTTATTAAGAAAGGGTGTTGGATTTTGTCAAAGGCCTTTTCTGCACCGATTGACAGGATCATATGGTTTTTCTCTTTTTTTTTGTTAATGTGATGTATCACGTTGATTGATTTGCGAATGTTGAACCAGCCCTGCATCCCAGGAATGAATCCCACTTGATCATGGTGAATAATTCTTTTTATATGCCGTTGAATTCGATTTGCTAGTATCTTATTGAGAATTTTTGCATCCATATTCATCAGGGATATTGGCCTGTAGTTCTCTTTTTTTACTGGGTCTCTGTCTGGTTTAGGAATCAAAGTAATCCTGGCTTCATAGAATGAGTCTGGAAGTTTTCCTTCCCTTTCTATTTCTTGGAATAGCTTGAGAAGGATAGGTATTATCTCTGCTTTAAACGTCTGGTAGAACTCCCCTGGGAAGCCATCTGGTCCTGGACTCTTATTTGTTGGGAGATTTTTGATAACCGATTCAATTTCTTCGCTGGTGATGGGTCTGTTCAAGCTTTCTATTTCCTCCTGATTGAGTTTTGGAAGAGTGTGGGTGTTCAGGAATTTGTCCATTTCTTCCAGGTTGTCCAATTTGTTGGCATATAATTTTTCATAGTATTCCCTGATAATTGTTTGTATCTCTGAGGGATTGGTTGTAATCATTCCATTTTCATTCATGATTTTATCTATTTGGGTCATCTCCCTTTTCTTTTTGAGAAGCCTGGCTAGAGGTTTGTCAATTTTGTTTATTTTTTCAAAAAACCAACTCTTGGTTTCGTTGATCTGCTCTATAGTTTTTTTAGATTCTATATTGTTTATTTCTGCTCTGATCTTTATGATTTCTCTTCTTCTGCTGGGTTTAGGCTGCCTTTGCTGTTCTGCTTCTATTTCCTTTAGGTGTGCTGTTAGATTTTGTATTTGGGATTTTTCTTGTTTCTGGAGATAGGCCTGGATTGCAATGTATTTTCCTCTCAGGACTGCCTTCGCTGCGTCCCAAAGCGTTTGGATTGTTGTATTTTCATTTTCGTTTGTTTCCATATATTTTTTAATTTCTTCTCTAATTGCCTGGTTGACCCACTCATTCGTTAGTAGGGTGTTCTTTACCCTCCATGCTTTTGGAGGTTTTCCAGACTTTTTTCTGTGGTTGATTTCAAGCTTCATAGCATTGTGGTCTGAAAGTATGCATGGTATGATTTCAGTTCTTGTAAACTTATGAAGGGCTGTTTTGTGACCCAGTATATGATCTATCTTGGAGAAGGTTCCATGTGCACTCGAGAAGAAAGTATATTCTATTGCTTTGGGATGCAGAGTTCTAAATATATCTGTCAAGTCCATCTGATCCAATGTCTCATTCAGGGCCCTTGTTGCTTTATTGACCGTGTGTCTAGATGATCTATCCATTTCTGTAAGTGGGGTGTTAAAGTCCCCTGCAATTACCACATTCTTATCAATAAGGTTGCTTATGTTTATGAGTAATTGTTTTATATATTTGGGCGCTCCGGTATTCGGCGCATAGACATTTATAATTGTTAGCTCTTCCTGATGGATAGACCCTGTCACTATTATATAATGCCCTTCTTCATCTCTTGTTACAGCCTTTAATTTAAAGTCTAGTTTGTCTGATAGAAGTATGGCTACTCCAGCTTTCTTTTGGCTTCCAGTAGCATGATAAATAGTTCTCCATCCCCTCACTCTCAATCTAAAGGTGTCCTCAGGTCTAAAATGAGTCTCTTGTAGACAGCAAATAGATGGGTCTTGTTTTTTTTATCCATTCTGACACCCTATGTCTTTTGGTTGGCGCATTTAATCCATTTACATTCAGTGTTAGTATAGAAAGATATGGGTAGAGTCATTGTGATGTCTGTATGTTTTATGCTTGTAGTGATGTCTCTGGTACTTTGTCTCACAGGGTCCCCCTTAGGATCTCTTGTAGGGCTGGTTTAGTGGTGACAAATTCCTTCATTTTTTGTTTGTTTGGGAAGACCTTTATCTCTCCTTCGATTCTAAATGACAGACTTGCTGGATAAAGGATTCTTGGCTGCATATTTTCTCTGTCTAGCACACTGAAAATCTCGTGCCAATTCTTTCTGGCCTGCCAAGTTTCAAAAGAGAGATCAGTCACGAGTCTTATAGGTCTCCCTGTATATGTGAGGGCACGTTTACCCCTTGCTGCTTTCAGAATTTTCTCTTTATCCTTGTATTTTGCCAGTTTCACTATGATATGTCGTGCAGAAGATCGATTCAAGTTACGTCTGAAGGGAGTTCTCTGTGCCTCTTGGATTTCAATGCCTTTTTCCTTCTCCACTTCAGGGAAGTTCTCAGCTATTATTTCTTCAAGTACCCCTTCAGCACCTTTCCCTCTCTCTTCCTCCTCTGGGATACCAATGATGCGTATATTATTTCTTTTTAATGTATCACTTAGTTCTCTAATTTTCCCCTCATACTCCTGGATTTTTTTATCTCTCTTTTTCTCAGCTTCCTCTTTTTCCATAACTTTATCTTCTAGTTCACCTATTCTCTCCTCTGTCTCTTCAATCCGAGCCATGGTGGTTTCCATTTTGTTATGCATTTCGTTTAAAGCGTTTTTCAGCTCCTCGTGACTGTTCCTTAGTCCCTTGATCTCTGTAGCAAGAGATTCTCTGCTGTCAGCTATACTGTTTTCAAGCCCAGCGATTAATTTTATGACCATTATTCTAAAATCACTTTCTGTTTTATTATTTAAATCCTTTTTGATCAGCTCATTAGCTGTTGTTATTTCCTGGAGATTCTTCTGAGGGGAATTCTTCCGCTTGGTCATTTTGGATAGTCCCTGGCCTGGTGAGGGCCTGCAGGGCACTTCCCCTGTGCTGTGGTGTATAACTGGAATTGGTGGGCGGAGCCGCAGTCAGACCTGATGTCTGCCCCCAGCCCACCGCTCTGTCCACAGTCAGACTGGTGTGTGCCTTCTCTTCCCCTCTCCTAGGGGCGGGATTCACTGTGGGGTGGGGTGGCCTGTGTGGGCTACTTGCACACTGCCAGGCTTGTGATGCTGGGGATCTGGCGTCTTAGCTGGGGTGGGTAGGCAAGGTGCACAGGGGCAGGAGGGGCAGGCTTAGCTTGCTTCTCCTTAGGTGATCCACTTCAGGAGGGGCCCTGTGGCAGCAGGAGGGAGTCAGATCCGCTGCCGGAGGTTTGGCTCCACAGAAGCGCAGAGTTGGGTGTTTGCGCGGAGCGAGCAAGTTCCCTGGCAGGAACTGGTTCTCTTTGGGATTTTGGCTGGGGGATGGGCGGGGGAGATGGCGCTGGCGAGCGCCTTTGTTCCCCACCAAACTGAGCTCTGTCGTCAGGGGGCTCAGCAGCTCTCCTTCCCTTTGTCCTCCAGCCTTCCCGTTTTCTGAGCAGAGCTGTTAACTTATGACCTCCCAGCCGCTAAGTCGCGCTTGCTGTGGGAACACAGTCTGTCAGGCCCCTCCGCTTTTTGCAAGCCAGACTCGGGGGCTCTGCTTGGCCGGCGAGCCGCCCCTCAGCCCCGGCTCCCTCCCGCCTGTCCGTGGAGGGCGCACTGCCTCGCCGCCCTTCCTACCCTCTTCCGTGGGCCTCTCATCTGCACTTGGCTCCTGCGACTCCTTTCTGCTAATCCTCTGGCGGTTTTCTGGGTTATTTTGGCAGGTGTAGGTGGAATCTAAGTGATCAGCAGGACGCGCGGTGAGCCCAGCGTCCTCCTACGCCGCCATCTTCCCTCTCCTCCTAAATTGTTCACATTTTATATCTACCAAATTGGGAGTTAAACATACGTGATCACAACATGAGGAATTAGGCACTATTATGCCCCTTCTTTGAGGACACTGAAATTTTCTCAAAGCTACAAGCTGGCAGTGTCAGAGCTGGTGGAAATGATGTTTCTCTTGGGTCCTGGTTTCCTTATCTCTAACTTGTCAGGGTAGGCTTACAACTGGGTAAAGTTGTCTTGGGCTCTATAATTCTGGGATTCTGGGTCTCTTCTGCTCTACCTGTTGTTCCCTGAGATGACACTGAGGGACATAACCACAAAGACCCAGCAAACCACCACTTCAGTGGTGATGAAGGGATGTCAGTGGGGAAAGAAGACATGAGGTTAGACATGCTTGGAGATGGGCTGGCTCTTTAGTTCTCTGAATTTGGTGAGCCAGGGCCATTGAGAAAGGAAGTATGGAAATCTCCCTTTCCCCCTCACTGCTGGATTTAAAAGGCTCTATCCATGCAGCAGGCAGTGACATCCTAAGCTCCTTAAATTCTATGGAGCCATTCGCACTTGGTGCTTCAAATTGGAACCCCAGGCTTTAGAACCATTTGTGACCTTCAGGTCATGTTTTCCAGTGTAATCACTTACATATGAGAAAACTGAGACTCAGAAGGGTAATTAACTTGCCCAAAGTCTTTCAGTGAGTTACTAGCAGCCTGGAAGAACCAGATATAGACCCCATGTATACTGACATTGGCACATAGATGTACAGTATCCACTCTGCAGACATACCCTGGCCTTCCTTTCCTTTGGTTGTTGAACTTCTATTGTTAGAATAATAAAATGATAAAATTTAAATGACAAAAGTCTTATGAAAATGTCAATATGACAGAAGTGTTTAGTATGGCCCGTATGATGGAGACTGTGGATAATGCTCTCATCACCTTCTCTAAGGTAAACTTCAGGAAAATAACAGGAGATTTGGCTGGTCTCTTCTAGGTTCCAAAGCACCCAAAAATTCCCTTTACAGAAGCAAGAAGGGTTTAAAAACTTAGAACTATGGAATGAAGAGGAGCTGCTTCCATTCTGGGACAAAGTGTAGTCCATTGCAGAGGATACTTCAAGCTCTGAGCAGGAAGAGAAGAGAACAGATTAATCAGGGATGGAGAAGCATTATATTTTCCATACAGTAAAGGAAGGAGGAAAGGCCCATGATGAGTTTTGGGAATCTATTAACTTAATTGTTTTCCTTTGTCTTCATGATTATTATTCACCTTCATATATGATGGTGATTAATCTGTATGTAATGACACCCCTCTGATGTTCACTACAGTGGTCATGCCTTTTACTCACCACTCTCCCAGATACAGAGATCAGTTATGTGCTTAGATATTTCAAAGGACATTTCATGATAAGCTTCACATTTGCCAGCTCTGCTTTCTTCTTCCAGCTTCTTGCAAGCTAGGCTTTAGAAGTCTATAAGACCAGAAGTAAAGGAAATCTCTCCCAGGAGGCCTCTTGACATCTTTCTAGGGATGGAGAGCCAATCCAGAAGTCAGAATGAATCTTAGAGTTCATCTTTATACTCTTGTGGTCTGGGGGCTGGAGAACCTGTGCAGTGGATAATGGGGTATTGAAGAGTAGGAAACAAAAAGCTTGGCAAGTGTGCAGTGGAAATAATCAGAAAATGCAGTGGTTAGGCCTTATCTCATTGACAAGGGCTTAGAAAAGTGGATTCTATGTTCTTCTAATCCAAAATTGATGCCCACGATCTGATAAATTCTGGAATACTAAAGACACTGGCATTTCCGGAAAATCTAGGACTTGTGGTTGATATTTTAAGATCCTAGAGACCAAAGGGGGGAAACTAGAGGAAAGAAAGTGGGGAAACTAGAGGAAAGAAAACAGCAAAGGACTGAAAATTACACACCTTAGTTCATGTTTGGTCTGCCTTCTTTTATAGCCTCATTGAGGGGCAACTGACACACAATAAACAGCACAATATGTATGTAATTTGATGGATTTTGACATACCTATACACTCATGAAATTGTCTCCACAATCAAGATAGTGAACCCAAAAATTTCCTCAAACACCTTTGTAATCCATCCTTCCATCTCCTAGTCCTCTGCAACCACTGATCTACTTTCCATCACCATAGATTAATTTGCATTTTCTAGAATTTCCTCTTAGCAAAATTATGCATGCCATCACGCAGAATGCATTTTTTGATGTAACTTTTTACTTAGTACAACTATTTTGAGATTCATCCATGTTTTCCCATTGATTAGTAATTTATTCCTTTTTATTGTCAAATGGAATGCATTCCGCTGCATGAATATATCAAAATTTATTTTTTCCATTCTACCTGTTTATACACATTTAGGTTACTTCCAGCTTTAATTTTATACAAATAAAACTGTGAAAAACATCTGCCTACAGTTTGTGTGTGTGTGTGTGTGTGTGTGTGTGTACATACCCTTTCATTTCTCTTGTGTAAATACCTAAAATTAGAATGGTTGGGTTGAGTGGTAGGTATATGTTCAACTTTTTAAGAAACTGCCAAATTGTTTTCCAAGGTGGTTATGCATACCGCTTTAAATTCACACAAACAGCATAGGAATAGGCCAGTCGCACCTCACCAACACTTTTAATTTCAGCCATTCTAGAGCATACATAGTGATATTTTATTTTGGTTCTATTCGCACTTACATAATCATGAGTGAGTGGAACATCTTTTCAGAAGATCATTTGTCAACCATATGGTACCTTTTTTTTTTTCTGAAGTGCCTATTCAAATCTTTTACCCATGTTTCATTGAGCACTAGCTCAATTGTATTATTACAGAATTGTAAGAGTTGTTTTTTTTAATATTGTTTCATACACAAACTCTTTGTCAAATATAGATTTGGCAAGTATTTTCTCTTTGCATCCTGTCAATTTCTTAAGTGTCTTTTTGAAGAATAAAATTTTAATTTTGATGAAACCTGATTTATTGCTTTTTTTCCTCTTATAGTTCTTAATTTTTGATTTCTATATATCCAAGAAAACTTTGCCAAACCCAAGGTCACTAAGATTTTCTTTTTCTCCTTCCTCCTCTCCCTCTTTCTTCTTTTTCATCATAGAAATGTTACAGCTTTAGTTCCTATATTTAGATCCATGATTCATTTTTAGTTAATTTTTGTGTATGGTGTCAGTAAGGGTCACTTACTATTATCTAGTTCTTACATTTCTATTGGTTGTTTCCCTGACACCTCCTTCTCTTCTCCCTCTCTCTTTCTCTCTCCCTCTCTCTCCCTTCCTCCCTCTTTCTCTAGCCCTCTGAAGCTCTCTTTTCTTATTCCTTGTGGATTTCAGTCACTTGGCCTCCACGAATTCCCAGTTCTATCTCCTTAGTACAGAAAGATCTCCAGGCTGTTTTTGGATTTTGCTCCCTGTGCTGACCCTGGAAATTTCTCCAAACTACCATACTCATAAGACTCCCTCATTTGTTTCCTCCTTTTCAGGGACCACTGTCCTGTGTTATCTATTACCCAATGTCTGAAAATCATCTTTTTTCCCAATTGTTTATGTGATACTGCATGTACTTTTCATACCTTGGTTATTTTGCTCAGTATCTTGTTTTTTAGATTTATTCATGTTTTCACACTTACCTATGATTCTATTCCTTTTATTTCTGAGTAGGAATTCTTTCATAAATATAAATTTTTTAATTCTTCACATGTTTATGGAAACTTAGGTAATTTTCTGAGGGATATTATTAAATAAAGCTGCCATGACAATTCTTGAGTAAGTGTTTTTGTGGAAATAGGATTTTGTTTCTTTTGGGTAAGTATGTGGGAGAGAAATTAGCGGACCATAGGATAATGTGTAACTGTTTAAGAAAATGCCAGTTAAGAACAAAAGGGATTGTGACAATTGTAACTAACAAAGTATGAGAGTTCCAGTTACCCTGTATTCTCATCACACTGGTTATTTTCATTCCTCATTTCTTTTAAAAGTTTGCCATTGTAGTATGTTTGAAGTGGTATCTCATTTTGGCTTCAATTTGAATTTCCCTAAACCACTGATAGTAAGTACACTTTTATGTGCTTACTGGACATTAATATCTTGTATTTTAAAGGTTGAAAGTGATATATAAATCTTTGGACAATTTAACTTAAAATGTTTTGTGTGTTTATTATTGAGTTGGTAGAAGGATTTTATATTCAAGCTCTTTGTCAGATATTAGAAATAGTTCTCTAATGTGTGGCTTGCCTTTTTACCTTCTTAACACTATCTTTTGAAGATAGAAGTGTATAATTTTTGGTGAAATCCAGATTATCATTTATTTTTCTTTTATTATTAATTCATTATTGTTGTTGTTATTGTTATTCTTGGATAAAAAATATTTGCCTATCCAAAGGCCTCAGAAATATTTCGCTAGAGTTTATTCTACAAGTTTTATGGAATTTTTCTTCATATTTAGGTATATGACCCATCTTAAATTACTTGTCTGTGCTGCTGTGAGATAAGGAGAGACATTCACGTTTTCCTATGTGGATCTTCATTTAATCCAGTACCATTTCTTGAAAGAATGTTTGTTTCCTATTAAATTACCTTGGCACCCCCATGTAGGTCTGTTTCTGGGTGCATTATTCTATTCCAGTGGCCCATTTATCTATTCTAATTCCATGTACTAATTATTGTAGTCTCTCAAAATCAAGTAAAGTTTTAAAATCAAGTAGCATAATTCAGCCAACTGAATTTTTGTTTGGCTCTCCTAGATCTAAATATGCTACATCTGCACTCCTCTATAAATTTAAAAATAAGCTTCTATATTTCTCTAACAAAAAATGCCATTTCCATTTTGATTGAGATGGCATCCAAATTCACGTTGATTTGAGGAGACTTAACATCTTAATAATATTGTTTCTTCCAACTCATAGGCATGTTATTATCTCTACATCTTATCTGTATTTAATTTAAGTAAAATTTTGCAGATTTTAGTGTAAAGATCTTTCATATTTGAATGAAATTTATAAGTATTTTATATTTTTATGATACTAAATAACATTTAAAATATCATTTTCAACTTTTACGGTACAATACAATAGATTTTTGTGTTCTGAAACTTTGCTCAACTCACTTATTAGTTCTAGCAGTTTTTATGAATATAAGAATTTCCTGCATTAACAAATATGATGCCTATGAATAAAGGCTGTTTTACTCCTCATTTTCAATCTTTAAATGTGTATTCTTTTTCTTGTTTATTGTAGTCCATAAAACTGGCAGAAAGAGAAAAAGAGCATGGAGGTTCATTCATGGGGGGGAGGTGTTGTATGGCTCAGGCCAGGCAATGGTGCATATCACTCACACTCACATTTGAGCTGTCCTATGAACACACCTGAACTGTGCAGGAGGCTAGGGCATGTCATCCAAGTCTGGATCCAGAATGAAGAAACCACTGACTTGGTGAGTAGCTAGCCAGTCTATGGGGTAGGGAGACCAAGACTATTTTAAAAAACAATCAATTTACAAAATAATTTGAGTTTAATGATGAGTTCTGTAAAGAAAATTAACAGTGTCTGTGCCTATTTGATTGTGTGTCTATATATGTGGCTTTGGGTGCTTGTATAGTTTTTAGTCCATAATCACGTCTTTGGGTTTTCCACATGACTGTTGGTTAGAATTTTTCATACTCCTGGTCAGAGATATTTCCAGAGTTCTATGTCTGCAGGGATCCATAAAATCCTGGAAGTAATGCTATGCCCATAGACATGCATTCAGCCTTAGTGGATTAAGAATGAGAAGTTTCTATGAGAACTGATTTCTACTGAGAGTGGTGAAATACAACCAGAAATTCAGTCTTTATTATTCTTTTCTCAAACACATTCTAGGATGCAAATTGCCTAATTTCTTATTTCCTCTCATTCTTTCTCCTAGACTATTCTCATTAGAGTCCATGAATCCACAAACCTAGAGTGAGGAACAAGTTCTAAGGTGACGAGGTTTTTGAGGTGAGGAAGAGGTCCAGAGCCAATGGCCAAGAAAGAATTCTTGAGACACCTTTGGTGCAAAAATGGTGATTTTATTAAAGAACGGGGACAGGATCCATGGGCAGGAAAAGCTGCTCCAAGTCTTATAGAGAGACTGGTAATATATTTGGGAGTTGGGGAGGTAAAGTCTAGGGAAGTTTTCAATGAGAATTTCATATGCTAAAGAAGATTTACAGGATACTGGAGGCCTAGGTATTGTCAAGCTAAGGTTGTTTTTTCCTCTGGCAAACAATAACATTAAAACAGTAGGGAGTTCTTGGAGAAACATTTTACTCTGCCAGACTCAAATATTTTTGCCAATGGACTGAAGGTTATAAGGAAACTTTATTCTATCTGCCATTTCCTTCTTGCCTTTGTTCCCCATATCAGTATGGAGGGGTGATGTTGGGGCTCCAGAAAACTGAGTCTGTTGGTTTTTGGAGATTAAGTTATTTATAAGATTGCCTTTTTCTGGTAATTCACTAAGATATTTGTAAACTGATGAAGACCCATGTCCTGCAGGACTGTGATCTCTATTAGCTAACCATTTGCTTGTCTTTTCTTTCCTTTGTCTTTGGGCAGCAAGGAGTGCCTGAGGAATATTACACATATCACACCTGGGGGTGGGTTTGTGACCTGTCAACTTGTCTTATGCTCCCTCATCATAGGGGACACAAATATTCAGTCCATAGCACTAGGTCTGAGGGCTTAAATGTTCTTTGTTTCCTTTTTTTTTTCTTGTCAGTTTATTGCTCTTTAAGTTTTCAAAAAGAATTTGTATTTTTTCCTCAATTGTCTTCTTTCTTAAATATATTTAACGTATACAATTTGATGGTTTTGATCTATGTACATATATTATAAAATCATCACTCTCAGTTGTAATCATGTAGTCATCAGTTGATATGTGTACATATTATAAAAGCATAAGCATCAGTTGATTAAAATCATCACGAACAGTTAACATATTTATTATGGACTTAAAATTCATATGTTAAAAACCCTAATCCCCAGGGATGGTATTTGGAGGTGGGGCCTTTAGAAGGTAATTAGGCTATGAGAGTGCAGTCTTCATGATGGAAATAGTGTCTTTATGAGAAGAGACCGAAGAGAGTTCCCTCCTTTCTCTCTGCCTCTTTGTTATTTTTTTAATTTTTTAAATGTTTTATTCATTTTTTGAGAGATAGAGACAGACTGTGAGTGGGGGAGGGACAGAGAGACAGGGAAACACGGAATCTGAAGCAGGCTCCAAACTCTGAGTGGTCAGCACGGACTCTGACATAGAGCTCAAACTCAGAAACCATTAGATTATGACCTGAGCAAAAGTCACACTCTTAACTGACTGAGACGCAGGTAACCCCCTCTTTGCCTCTTTGTGTGAGGACACAGCAAGGAGGCATCCATCTGCAAACCAGGAAGTGTCCCCATCGGAAACCTAATCAGCCAGCACCTGGATCTTGAATTTCCCAGCCTCCAGAACTGTGAGAAATAAATGTTTATAATTTACATAAAAAAGCAAATTCTAAAAGGAAGAAGTGATAATGAGGTTGGCTGTTTCCTTTTCAGCAACCCACATACAACTTCCAGACTACCACTTTGATCCCTTCACACATCCCAACACAACACTGTAGTCCAAAACAAATCGCCACTAAAACTAAGAGAAGTAAATAATCCTGACAGGTTAGTAGTGACTATGTCTTCCAAAGAAATCCAGTCTCTTTTAATATTCAGAGTTGGAAGAAATTTCTGTCAAAATGCAAACATAAGGAGAAAAAAAACCCACAATACCAATTTCCTCATATTAATTCATACAACACTGCATTAAGACTATTAATAATGATAAACCAATAAATAGATAAATAGAAAACCTAACACATTCCCCAATAACAAGATTATTGCACACATTCTCCGAAGATATAAGAATTTAAGCATTTACATTTTTAATTCCTTTTACACTCAATTTCATTAATTATTAATAATTAGCTTAAAACATAGCACATAGCATCAGTGTCTGCCACAGAAATGCAACACAAAAGCCTCCTTCTCCCTGGAGATATGGTTCCTCTGAGCACAGACCAACAGGATTGGGAGTGCAATGAAGCTGAGTGATGAAATTAAATTAATACCTTTGTGCAGAGACTCACAGGGTAGCAAATGCTGACAGGGTCTCCCCAGCCACTTCTCTAGCCTGCAGAGACTCCTTTCAGCGCTTTGGTGTGGTGTGGTCTAAAATCATCTACACTGCCAGGACAGGCTGTGGAACAAAGTAGTTTCTGCCCTTCATACTAGTGGCAGCCTTCAGGTGAGTCTTTTTCATCCTGTGCATCTCTGTTTCCTTTTCAGTCTCTGGGGAGAACAATATCCACACCTCCTTTAAGCTTCAATAATGGAACCTGTTGGCAGGAAGAACTTCCCTGCAGCACATGACTTTGTATCCAAGGCTGTGGTGTACTAGACTCCTCTGTCACTTGGTCAAGTATGTGATATGGGGTGAGTTTCTTAAACTAAGCATCAAATTTCAGTATCTAATATAGATGCCTAATGATTTTCTATCTCTTTGCCTCAAATGAGAAAGTGGAAGTGAAAATACAGTCAGTACAAAGTTTGAGAATATCATGTGATATATTAACAAACAGACAGGACCTCTTACATCTCACTACATTAAATATGGCCCAGATGCTGGAAAGCAGTAGCCAATCTACACCACTTTCTTCTTCTGAACAGATAAAGTGGACATGACAATAAAAAGCCATAGTGGTGTTGATTTAGAGAAGGCCATCCTTATGTGCTGCTTTATCATACATTTCAAAAAGTCCCAAAGAAAGTAAGCACTACTTATCCAACTATTTGAATATTTCAAAATATTCAACACATTCAACTGTTTCCTTGCTAATTCATTCATTCATTATTTAGTTGTCAAAATGTAAGAAGCATTGACAATAAGCCAAGTACTGTCTAGTAGTACTGTGCTAGGTGCTATGGAAGGAGAAAAGATGGGGAAATAAAGTGATAAAGACATAAATCAAGAAGTTCATGATATTGTAAACTATATGTACACTAATGAAATACATTGTGATAAGCTTTACCTAAGACAACAACTTACTATAACTGAGGGATGGAGGAAATCAACAGGGGGAGTGAATGAACTTTCTAGACTGAGGAGAAGGAGTTTGCCAAGGAAAGAAATGAGTGGGATTGGGGAAGTGAACAGAACATAGGAACAAAGGCACAGAGGTGACTGAAAATCTGCCATGATTGGAGACATTGAACCCCTCAGTAGGAGGGCTGTGGCATATAGTGCTGGTGGCTTTCCATAAACCACCATCTCCCCACAAAACCTCATCCTTCTTCCTTGGTGGGTAAACCTATCTCTTATTATAGAGGTAGCAAATGCCAAAAATTCCATTCCAAGGCTCTCTTACAAATAAGTCTCTGGGACAGCACTTCATGCTGGCCAATAGAAACTGAGGAAAAAGTTTAACGGGGAATTCCGAGGTGTGTACTCCTCCATGAAAAGTTGCCGGAACAGAAATGACTCTCTTCCTTCCTGGATATTGGCGTGGAACTACAAACATGAATGGAGAAATCTCTAGCTTCTGTGGATAGCAGCACAGAAAGGTTGACTGTTGGCACTCCCAGACATCATCATTTAGTTGCCTGACCACCCCAGAATTACCCTGCATCCAGGGTTAATTTAGTATAAGCGAGAAGTTTAGGGTTTTGTTTGTTTGTTTGTTTGGGAATGTTTAATTGTTCCAGCATCATTTGTTGAAAGGTTCTTTCTATCTTTGAATTGCCTTTGTACCTTTGTCACAATCAGTTGGGCTAATATGTGGGCCTAATTCTAGATTCTTTGTCCTATTCATTTACTCATGTCTCTATTCCTCCACAAATACTATTAGTCTTTATTGCTGTAGCTACATGATAAGTCTTCTGAGTACACTGACTTTATTCTTCGATTTCAAAATTGTTTTAGCTATTACAGTGCCTGTGCCTTTCCATATAAATCTTAGAACAATTTCATCTATATCTCAAAAAAAAACTTGATAGGATTTTGATAATAATTGTATTAAACCTATATGTCAATTCAAGGAAAATCAACATCTTTGCTATTTTGTCTTCCAATCCATGAGCACTATTATTTCCCCATTTGTTTAGATGTTCTTTGATTTTGTATATCAGTTGGTTAGCAGTTTTCAACATACAAGTCCTGTATGTGCTTTGCTAGATTTAGACCTAAGTATATTATTTTAGAAATTGTAAATGATGCTATATTCACTTTCAGTGTCCACAACTTCATTGGTAGTGTATAGAAATACAGTAGATTTTTGCATGATTATCTTGTATCCTGCAACTTCACTGAATTTAAATCTGGGAGATTTTCATACCTTTTTCAGGATTTTTCACATAGACAATCATGCCATTTAAAAATAAGAACAAATTGTTTCTCTTTTATTTGTATACTTTTTATTTCCTTTACTTGCTTTAGTTGTGATAAGTAGAAGAGCTAGCACTATGTTGAATAAAAGGGTAAAAGTGAACATCCTTGCCTTTTTCCTGATTTTAGTGGGAAAACATTTTTCACCATTAATAATAATGTTAGTTGTAAGTTTTTAGATGCTCTTTATCAAGTTGGGAAGTGCCCTTAAATTTCTATTTCTCTGAGACCTTTTTCTAACATAAATAAGTATTATGATTTGCTAAATGCTGATTTTGCAACATAAATAATGGTATACTTTTTAACCTTTAGTATGTTAATATAATGAGGTATAATCATTAATTTTTAAATATTGAACCAACTTTGCATCCTGGAATAGAGCTCATTTGGTCATGGTATATAATTATTCTTACATATTACTAAATAATGTCAGTAATATTTTGCTATATTATATTCATGAGATTATATTCATGAGAGATATTGGTATGTGATTTTTTTTTTTTTGGTATTGTATTATCTATTTTTGGTATCAGGGTAATAGTGGAAGTGTTCCTTCCTTTTCTATTTTCTGGAAGAGATTGTATAGAATACGTGTTATTTTTTTTAAAAGCATTTTGTAGAATTCTCCAGTGAAATTACCTGGTCATAGAGTTTTTTTTTTTGTTTTTTTTTTTAGGGGGGGTTGGGGAGATTTTGAAATTACTATTTCAATTGTCTTTTTTTAATGTTTATTTATTTATTTTTAAAGAGAAGGGGGAGAAAGGGAGGGGCAGAGAGAGAGGGAGAGAGAGAATCCAAAGCAAGCTCCATGCTTTCAGTGCAGAGCCCAACATCAGGCTCCATCTCAAGAGCCATGAGATCATGACCTGAGCTGATCAAGAGTTGGATGCTTAATCGACTGAGCCACCCAGACATCACCTATTTCAATTGTCTTCATCATTATAGGACTATTCAAATTATGTATACTGCATTGAGTGAGTTGTGGTAGTCTGTAATTTTGAAGGATTTGGTCCAATTCATCTAAACTACCAAATTTACATGTAAAAAGTTGTTCATAGAATTCTTTCATTATAGAATTTCCTTATCATTTTGATATCTGCACAGCCTGTAGTGATATTATAGTAATATTGACTGATATTGTTAAATGTCTCTTTTTTCTGTTTTTGTCATTCTAGGTAGAAGTTTGTCAATTGTATTATTTTAAAAGAACCTGTTCTTATTTTCATTATTTTTTCTATTATTTTTAATATTTTAAAATCTGCTCTTTATTATTTCATTTCTTCTGCTTCCTTAGAGTTCATTTTGTTCTTTTTCCAACTTACTGAGTTGTGAACATGGATATTGGCTGAAGACTTCATCTTGTCTAATGCATGCATTTAATGCTATAAATTTCCCTTTCAAAACTGATTTAGCTGCATACCACAAATTTTAATATGTTCACTTTTTATTTTCATTTATACATTTTATTTTCCTTGAGAGTTCCTTTTTTAAAATGCAATTTTGAACTGTGTTTAGTTTCTAAGTATTTGGAGATTTTTCTGTTATGATTTCTAATTTGATTCCATTGTGGTAGGGAAGAATAGTCTGTATGATTTTAATCTTCTTGAATTTATTGAGATATCTTTTAGTGCCCAAGATACAGTCTATTTTGGTACAAGTTTTTTGAGAACTTAAAAAGAATGTGTTGGGAAAAGTAGTCTGTAGATGGTATTACACTCTGTTGGTTGATGGTTTTGTTGAGTTCTTCTATATTCTTGTTGATTTTTTGTTTAGTTTTATCAATTACTAAAAGAGGAATATTGAGAGGGAGAGGGAAGATGGTGGTATAGGACGACGCTGGGCTCACCGCGCGTCCTGCTGATCACTTAGATTCCACCTACACCTGCCTAAATAACCCAGAAAACCGCCAGAGGATTAGCAGAACGGAGTCGCCAGAGCCAAGCACAGACGAGAGGCCCACGGAAGAGGGTAGGAAGGGCGGCGAGGCGGTGCGCGCTCCACGGACAGGCGGGAGGGAGCCGGGGCGGAGGGGCGGCTCGCCGGCCAAGCAGAGCCCCTGAGTCTGGCTTGCAAAAAGCGGAGGGGCCTGGCGGACTGTGTTCCGACAGCAAGCGCGACTTAGCGTCTGGGAGGTCATAAGTGAACAGCTCTTCTCAGAAAGCGGGAAGGCTGGAGGACAAAGGGAAGGAGAGCTGCTGAGCCCTCTGACGACAGAGCTCAGTTTGGTGGGGAACAAAGGCGCTCGCCAGCGCCATCTCCCCCGCCCATCCCCCAGCCAAAATCCCAAAGAGAACCAGTTCCTGCCAGGGAACTTGCTCGCTCCGCGCAAACACCCAACTCTGCGCTTCTGTGGAGCCAAACCTCCGGCAGCGGATCTGACTCCCTCCTGCTGCCACAGGGCCCCTCCTGAAGTGGATCACCTAAGGAGAAGCAAGCTAAGCCTGCCCCTCCTGCCCCTGTGCACCTTGCCTACCAACCCCAGCTAAGACGCCAGATCCCCAGCATCACAAGCCTGGCAGTGTGCAAGTAGCCCACACAGGCCACCCCACCCCACAGTGAATCCCGCCCCTAGGAGAGGGGAAGAGAAGGCACACACCAGTCTGACTGTGGACAGAGCGGTGGGCTGGGGGCAGACATCAGGTCTGACTGCGGCTCTGCCCACCAACTCCAGTTATACACCACAGCACAGGGGAAGTGCCCTGCAGGTCCTCACCACGCCAGGGACTATCCAAAATGACCAAGCGGAAGAATTCCCCTCAGAAGAATCTCCAGGAAATAACAACAGCTAATGAGCTGATCAAAAAGGATTTAAATAATATAACAGAAAGTGAATTTAGAATAATAGTCATAAAATTAATCGCTGGGCTTGAAAACAGTATAGCTGACAGCAGAGAATCTCTTGCTACAGAGATCAAGGGACTAAGGAACAGTACGAGGAGCTGAAAAATGCTTTAAACGAAGTGCATAACAAAATGGAAACCACCATGGCTCGGATTGAAGAGGCAGAGGAGAGAATAGGTGAACTAGAAGATAAAGTTATGGAAAAAGAGGAAGCTGAGAAAAAGAGAGATAAAAAAATCCAGGAGTATGAGGGGGAAATTAGAGAACTAAGTGATACACTAAAAAGAAATAATATACGCATAATTGGTATCCCAGAGGAGGAAGAGAGAGGGAAAGGTGCTGAAGGGGTACTTGAAGAAATAATAGCTGAGAACTTCCCTGAAGTGGAGAAGGAAAAAGGCATTGAAATCCAAGAGGCACAGAGAACTCCCTTCAGACATAACTTGAATCGATCTTCTGCACGACATATCATAGTGAAAGTGGCAAAATACAAGGATAAAGAGAAAATTCTGAAAGCAGCAAGGGGTAAACGTGCCCTCACATATACAGGGAGACCTATAAGACTTGTGACTGATCTCTCTTTTGAAACTTGGCAGGCCAGAAAGAATTGGCACGAGATTATCAGTGTGCTAGACAGAGAAAATATGCAGCCGAGAATCCTTTATCCAGCAAGTCTGTCATTTAGAATCGAAGGAGAGATAAAGGTCTTCCCAAACAAACAAAAACTGAAGGAATTTGTCACCACTAAACCAGCCCTACAAGAGATCCTAAGGGGGACCCTGTGAGACAAAGTACCAGAGACATCACTACAAGCATAAAACATACAGACATCACAATGACTCTAAACCCATATCTTTCTATACTAACACTGAATGTAAATGGATTAAATGCGCCAACCAAAAGACATAGGGTGTCAGAATGGATAAAAAAACAAGACCCATCTATTTGCTGTCTACAAGAGACTCATTTTAGACCTGAGGACACCTTTAGATTGAGAGTGAGGGGATGGAGAACTATTTATCATGCTACTGGAAGCCAAAAGAAAGCTGGAGTAGCCATACTTCTATCAGACAAACTAGACTTTAAATTAAAGGCTGTAACAAGAGATGAAGAAGGACATTATATAATAGTGACAGGGTCTATCCATCAGGAAGAGCTAACAACTATAAATGTCTATGCGCCGAATACCGGAGCGCCCAAATATATAAAACAATTACTCATAAACATAAGCAACCTTATTGAGAAGAATGTGGTAATTGCAGGGGACTTTAACACCCCACTTACAGAAATGGATAGATCATCTAGACACACGGTCAATAAAGCAACAAGGGCCCTGAATGAGACATTGGATCAGATGGACTTGACAGATATATTTAGAACTCTGCATCCCAAAGCAACAGAATATACTTTCTTCTCGAGTGCACATGGAACCTTCTCCAAGATAGATCATATACTGGGTCACAAAACAGCCCTTCATAAGTTTACAAGAACTGAAATCATACCATGCATACTTTCAGACCACAATGCTATGAGGCTTGAAATCAACCACAGAAAAAAGTCTGGAAAACCTCCAAAGGCATGGAGGTTAAAGAACACCCTACTAACGAATGAGTGGGTCAAGCAGGCAATTAGAGAAGAAATTAAAAAATATATGGAAACAAACAAAAATGAAAATACAACAATCCAAACGCTTTGGGATGCAGCGAAGGCAGTCCTGAGAGGAAAATACATTGCAATCCAGGCCTATCTCCAGACACAAGAAAAATCCCAAATACAAAATCTAACAGCACACCTAAAGGAAATAGAAGCAGAACAGCAAAGGCAGCCTAAACCCAGCAGAAGAAGAGAAATCATAAAGATCAGAGCAGAAATAAACAATATAGAATCTAAAGAAACTATAGAGCAGATCAATGAAACCAAGAGTTGGTTTTTTGAAAAAATAAACAAAATTGACAAACCTCTAGCCAGGCTTCTCAAAAAGAAAAGGGAGATGACCCAAATAGATAAAATCATGAATGAAAATGGAATGATTACAACCAATCCCTCAGAGATACAAACAATTATCAGGGAATACTATGAAAAATTATATGCCAACAAATTGGACAACCTGGAAGAAATGGACAAATTCCTGAACACCCACACTCTTCCAAAACTCAATCAGGAGGAAATAGAAAGCTTGAACAGACCCATCACCAGCGAAGAAATTGAATCGGTTATCAAAAATCTCCCAACAAATAAGAGTCCAGGACCAGATGGCTTCCCAGGGGAGTTCTACCAGACGTTTAAAGCAGAGATAATACCTATCCTTCTCAAGCTATTCCAAGAAATAGAAAGGGAAGGAAAACTTCCAGACTCATTCTATGAAGCCAGGATTACTTTGATTCCTAAACCAGACAGAGACCCAGTAAAAAAAGAGAACTACATGCCAATATCCCTGATGAATATGGATGCAAAAATTCTCAATAAGATACTAGCAAATCGAATTCAATGGCATATAAAAAGAATTATTCACCATGATCAAGTGGGATTCATTCCTGGGATGCAGGGCTGGTTCAACATTCGAAAATCAATCAACGCGATACATCACATTAACAAAAAAAAAAAGAGAAAAACCATATGATCCTGTCAATCGGTGCAGAAAAGGCCTTTGACAAAATCCAACACCCTTTCTTAATAAAAACCCTTGAGAAAGTCGGGATAGAAGGAACATACTTAAAGATCATAAAAGCCATTTATGAAAAGCCCACAGCTAACATCATCCTCAATGGGGAAAAACTGAGAGCTTTTTCCCTGAGATCAGGAACATGACAGGGATGCCCACTCTCACCGCTGTTATTTAACATAGTGCTGGAAGTCTTAGCATCAGCAATCAGACAACAAAAGGAAATCAAAGGCGTCAAAATTGGCAAAGATGAAGTCAAGCTTTCGCTCTTTGCAGATGACATGATATTATACATGGAAAATCCGATAGACTCCACCAAAAGTCTGCTAGAACTGATCCATGAATTCAGCAAAGTTGCAGGATACAAAATCAATGTACAGAAATCAGTTGCATTCTTATACACTAACAATGAAGCAACAGAAAGACAAATAAAGAAACTGATCCCATTCACAATTGCACCAAGAAGCATAAAATACCTAGGAATAAATCTAACCAAAGATGTAAAGGATCTGTATGCTGAAAACTATAGAAAGCTTATGAAGGTAATTGAAGAAGATTTAAAGAAATGGAAAGACATTCCCTGCTCATGGATTGGAAGAACAAATATTGTCAAAATGTCAATACTACCCAAAGCTACCTACACATTCAATGCAATCCCAATCAAAATTGCACCAGCATTCTTCTCGAAACTAGAACAAGCAATCCTAAAATTCCTATGGAACCACAAAGGCCCCGAATAGCCAAAGTAATTTTGAAGAAGAAGACCAAAGCAGGAGGCATCACAATCCCAGACTTTAGCCTCTACTACAAAGCTGTCATCATCAAGACAGCATGGTATTGGCACAAAAACAGACACATAGACCAATGGAATAGAATAGAAACCCCAGAACTAGACCCACAAACGCGTGGCCAACTAATCTTTGACAAAGCAGGAAAGAACATCCAATGGAAAAAAGACAGTCTCTTTAACAAATGGTGCTGGGAGAACTGGACAGCAACATGCAGAAGGTTGAAACTAGAGCACTTTCTCACACCATTCACAAAAATAAACTCAAAATGGATAAAGGACCTGAATGTGAGACAGGAAACCATCAAAACCTTAGAGGAGAAAGCAGGAAAAGACCTCTCTGACCTCAGCCGTAGCAATCTCTTACTCGACACATCCCCAAAGGCAAGGGAATTAAAAGCAAAAGTGAATTCCTGGGACCTTATGAAGATCAAAAGCTTCTGCACAGCAAAGGAAACAACCAAGAAAACTAAAAGGCAACCAACGGAATGGGAAAAGATATTTGCAAATGACATATCGGACAAAGGGCTAGTATCCAAAATGTATAAAGAGCTCACCAAACTCCACACCCGAAAAGCAAATAACCCAGTGAAGAAATGGGCAGAAAACATGAATAGACACTTCTCTAAAGAAGACATCCGGATGGCCAACAGGCACATGAAAAGATGTTCAGCGTCGCTCCTTATCAGGGAAATACAAATGAAAACCACACTCAGGTATCACCTCACGCCAGTCAGAGTGGCCAAAATGAACAAATCAGGAGACTATAGATGCTGGAGAGGATGTGGAGAAACGGGAACCCTCTTGCACTGTTGGGGGGAATGCAAATTGGTGCAGCCGCTCTGGAAAGCAGTGTGGAGGTTCCTCAGAAAATTAAAAATAGACCTACCCTATGACCCAGCAATAGCACTGCTAGGAATTTATCCAAGGGACACAGGAGTACTGATGCATAGGGGCACTTGTACCCAAATGTTCATAGCAGCACTCTCAACAATAGCCAAATTATGGAAAGAGCCTAAATGTCCATCAACTGATGAATGGATAAAGAAACTGTGGTTTATATACACAATGGAATACTACGTGGCAATGAGAAAAAATGAAATATGGCCTTTTGTAGCAACGTGGGTGGAACTGGAGAGTGTGATGCTAAGTGAAATAAGCCATACAGAGAAAGACAGATACCATATGGTTTCACTCTTAATGTGGATCCTGAGAAACTTAACAGGAACCCATGGGGGAGGGGAAGGAAAAAAAAAAAAAGAGGTTAGAGTGGGAGAGAGCCAAAGCATAAGAGACTGTTGAGAACTGAGAGCAAACTGAGGGTTGATGGGGGGTGGGAGGGAGGAGAGGGTGGGTGATGGGTATTGAGGAAGGCACCTTTTGGGATGAGCACTGGGAGTTGTATGGAAACCAATTTGACAATAAATTTCATATATAAATAAAAAAAAAAGAGGAATATTGAAGCCTCCAACTATAATGGTAGATTTGTTTAATTCTTTCAGTTCTGTCCATTTTTGCTTCACATATTCTGCAACTGTTGGTTGGTTCATACATATTTTGGATTGTTATTTGTCTTAGATTGACCCTTTTATCATTATGTCATGTCTCTTTTTGTGTCTAATAATTTTCTCTGAAGCCTATTTTATCTGATATTAACATAAACTTTCCCAGTTTCTTGTGATTAATGTTTGTATAATGTATCTTTCTCCATCTTTCATTTTCAATCTGCCTACATCTCTGTATTTTGAAGTAAATTTCTAATAGGCAGTGTATAGTCTGGCAGTGCCATTAATTCACTCTGTTAACTTCTGTGTTTTAACTGCATATCAACTATTCATATTTAATGTAATTAGTGATATGTTAGGACTTAAATTTGGCATTATACATTTTTTTTCTGTTTTTCATTTTTCTGTTTTTTTATGACTTTCTGAGGATTATTTAAAAATTTTTAGAATTGAATTTTTATTTATCTATATTGTTTTTAGTATATGTTTGTATAGACTTCTTAATAGTCACTTTATGTATCATATCTGCATGACCTTTCACAACGTGATGTCATCATTTTAACCAATTAAAATTAAGAAATTAAGTTCAAATTAAGAAAACTTACCTCCATTTATATATCTTCTCCCTGCCCCATTTATATGTAATTGGTTTAAACATTTCCTTTACATACATTGAGAACCACATTGGGCAGTGTTATAATTTTTTATTTCTCTCCCAAATATAATTTACAAGATGCAAAAGAAAAGGAGAGTCCAGTATATTTATGCATATTTTTGCCATATTTTTTTTCCCTTCCTAAAGTTCAAAAGTTCCTTCTTTTATAATTTTCTCTCTGTTTAGGGAATTTATTTAGTAGAGTTCCATTTTCTTTCAATTTAAAATGTCTTGATTTCCATTTCATTCCTTAAGGTTATTTTTTGCTGGATATAGAAATCTGGGTTGAGAGTTCTTATTTCTGGCCTCCTTAATTTTTTTTTTATGAGAAATCTGCTGCCATTCAAATTGTTTTCTCCTTACAGATAATATGTCATTTATTTTTGGTTGTTTTCAAGGTTTTTTTTTCCTTCATCTTCAATTTTCAGACCTTTGACTATGATGTATCTTGACATTGACCTTTATTAGATTTGTCTTATTTGAAATTTGCTGAGCTTCTTCAATCTGCAAAATTATGTGATTTTGCACATTTGGAGTTTTCATCCATTATTTTTCTGAGTACGTTCCAGTCTCAGCTTACTTTCTCTTTCTGGGATTACAATGACACAAATATTAGAATTTTTTATTGTAAGATTCACAAGTCACTGAGGCTTTTAGTTTTCAGTATATTTTAGGTTTTTTGTTGTGGTTCAGGTCAGGTAATTTGTATTGTTCTGTCTAAAGCTCCGTTATTATTTCCTCTGTCACCTCCATTCTTATGTTTAGCCCATCCATTGAGATTTTTTGTTTTTTGTTTTTGTTATTGTATTTTTCAGTTCTATATTACCTTTGGATTCTTATTTATAGTCGTTATAGCTTCTATTTACTTGCTGATATTTTCTATTTATTTGTTTGTTGAGAAAGTCTAAGTCTATTGTTTTTACTTGTTTCAGTCATGTACATAATCAGGCATTACAATAATTTTAAAAGGATTGTTTTTCAACATTTGCCAGATTATTGTAATGTTTCTGTTATTTCTGTGTTATCAACATATATTATATATACACACACTCACATAGATTTCCCTGGTTCTTGGTATGTAAAGTTATGCTTGATTGAAAACTAGACCTTTTGGTTATTATTCTATGAGACTCTGGATCTCTTTTTATTTAAAGTAGCTTCCTTGCAGTTACTCTAGCATAAGAAGAAAGTAGCACTGGCTCATTATTTCCAGGTAGGGATAATAGTCTACATTGTATAGTTGGCCTCTATTAACACCTAAGGTAGTGTGGGCTCTTGGTTATTGCTTGTTAATGGTGGTTGTTCTGGCTCTCCTCTAGGCCTCCACTGATACCTCCTTGGCTGGGAGGTGCAGGAGTATGTTACTGTTTCCCATGTGACCTTTGCTGAACATCACTTTGGGGATGGCCTCATTACTGCTGAGTGGTGGTGAAGGTCCTGATCCTCTACTAGAACTTCTATTACATCACCTCAGTGGAGAGAGGGAGGTATGCCTCTTGAGCCAAGTGAAGGTGGAAATTCAACTCCCTAAATGGTCTCTACTACATGGTCATTACTACATGACAAGAAGAGAAGTCCAGAATCCCTATGTAGGTGTCTCTGATACCACCCCAGCATGGTGAATGGGTGGGAGTGCTAGAATGCCATAGTAAAGCCTGGCAAGAGCAGAATTCTAGGGTACCCATCTGGCTTTCTAGGCACAGGAGTATGAGGGGAACCAGTTTTTTTGTGTGTCATTTGGCTACAAGAGAATGGTCATTATCTAAAAGTTTTCTGTATGCCAAGGTTTTCCCTTTTTTGGTTCTTTGGATGAGGTAGCAGGCTTTAGGTTATTATTATTATTTTTGGTCTATGCTTTTTGACATTTTCACATTGTTTCTTCAACTCCAACTCTAAGATATATATAAAAAGGAAACTGAAACTCACCAATATATTTTTCCTTGATCTTGAGATTACCCAACCAGTGTGGGAAATCTTCTCTCCACCTTATAGTGGTTTTATGTATATTGCCCAAGTTTACAATTGTACTTATCGGGAAGAATAGTAGGAGGTATATCTGTTTTATCTTTTTGGAAGTGGAATTCTTCTTCTGAGTATTCCTTTACTCTTCCTCTTTTGCTGAGCATATTCTCCTCTTTGTACCCTGTATCTCATGCCTGGTAAGTTTTTTATTGTTTGTTTGTTTGTTTGTTTGTTTTGTTTTGTTTTTCTGGGCCAGTCCCCTTCTGGAAAGACCGAGACTCAATATTGTCTCTATTGGTGGTTAATATTCCAGGAACATCACCACAGGAATACCAGTAAAAACTCATACTGTCATTCAGGGGTTAGGGAACCCAGGTGTTCTGTCAATTTTCTGCATTCTTTGGGTCCATGCTTGTCTTTATGTTTCCATCAACAATGCATCTAGCACCCCTAAGCCCAGTTCTAACATCTGTACAATGGGGATAATCATACTTTGCAGGCTTTTTCTCTGCACTAAATGAGATATTATAAGGGAATTCTTTGTGAATTGTGCATCGTGATAGAAATGTTTTATATTATTGTTGCTCTGGAAAAAGAAAAGAAAGAAAAGCACGCTCAAGTGTCTTAATAAGTGAAGGAAAACCAAATATTTCAAATGTGCCCTTAGTAATTCCCATCCATAAAAGTGAGTGTTAACAATATTATGTGTTAAGAATACAGTGGAAAACACAGCCAGGTTCCTTGACCTCATGAAGATTACATGCTACTGGAGGACATACACAATTAGTAAATAACTAAACAAATAACTATATATATTATTGATTGTGCTAAGTGCTGTGAGGTTGAAAATAAAAAGGTTAATGAAATAGACTGGAAGTAAGAGAAGAAGAGGTATTCTACGTAAAATATTCAAAATGAAGTTATGCCTGCCTGTGCTGAGAATAAAGAATGAGAAGACCCAGCTGTACAAGAGCTCAGGAGGATGTTACATCGAAGAGCAACTGCAAAGGTCTGGAGAGAGAAATACTTTGTAATTTTGAGTCAAGACACATTTGGATACCTAAAATTATTTAACTTGATCTTCTAGGAAAAAAAAAACTGGATTGGAAATTCAATTTTGGATCTGTTAATTGAGAACTAGAAGGTGAAAACTTTGAAATATATCCCTAGGTGATAATGTTCTTTCTTCTTCCCTTATTCCTTCTAATCCTTACCTTTTATTTTTGTCTTCATACTTATTTTAGCTGTAAATAGCAATAATGGTCATTTAATATGAGAGGTAAGAAAAAGATTCATCAGCTGAAATAAGCCAGAAAGTGGTATAATGAGTGAAAAATAAAATTCACTGTCTGTGAAGATAGATGGAGTGTTCCATATTTTCAGAAGAAACAACACTCAGATGACTGCACACTGTCCATGACATGCTAGTGCAGAGCTGGTTTTATAATCCATATTGAAGATTTAGTGCAGTTAATGCTGGGAAGGTGGAATGGAGAACAGTAGAGCTGAGACTTTGAAGACAGAGTGTAGGTTACAAACTTTACTTGTCTGTTTTGTTTTTTTTTTCTGCAGATGTCTTAGAAGATGTTTCAGTTTACTATCTCCCACCACCAGATAGTTTCTATATTAATTTACCCTAGGATCAAAAATTAAATCATGAATTTTAAATAGAATATTACATTTAAAAGACATGGCCAAGTCATTAGTTCCACACCAAGGATAGCTAATACCTCACACACCTAGTCCCATGCTCTTTCACTGCAAACATGACAGATGGCAACACTAAATGATTCCTGTCATCTTTTCTTCCTGGTTGTTGAGTCAGATACCTTTTAAATGCAACACTCCAGGAAAACCATTACCACCAGTTGGAGCTAACATGTTTAGTACAACTTATTTGCTCCAAGTGCTTTATTCTAAACTCTACTTATGTTTTCCCAAGCACCCCACTCAAATTTCTTATATATTGAATATGTTGAAGTCACACAATGGAAGACACTTGGATCTCTGAATGACTAGTTTGAGAAAGTCCAGTTGACCAGGAATTCACATTAGATTGGTGTGTGGAAACCAATTTGATTGTGTGAAGAAAAAGGAAAAAAAGAAAAAAAGAAACTAAAAACTTCAGGTAGGAGAATATTTGCTTAGCCCACTGAGATGTTTTAGGGTCCTGAGAGGAGGCAGAAAGGTGAAATCTTTTCAGGATAAGCTCATGAGTTCTAGGGCTGAGACTATGGTCCTGAGGACCTTGAGTGATTTCTTTGAATTAGGACCTGGGGCACGAACCATGAGAAGGCAGTCTCAGATGCTGAAATGGAAATTACTGTGAACTTCCAAGAGAGGGAACCTGTACATTCCGGGTCTGGTAGAGATTTTCTTGTTGTTGTTGTTATTGTTGTTTTGTTTTGTTTTGTTTTTTGTTGTAGTTTCATTTATTTATTTGTTTGTTTATTTATTTATTTATATGAGAATGGAAGTGAATGTGACACAAAGAAAAGCAAGCCCAACACTGATGTTATCTCTGGGTACCACTTGGAGAAGTGATGTGGCTAATTTGTGGGGCTAAAGGGAAGACTGCTTGAGAGACAGCAACAAGGGTATGGCTTGCCTGTGGTGTCACAGCATTTCGAAGATGAGCCTCCTTGCTCCCTTATGGGTGGTCTGAGTCAAGTTTCAGAGAGAAACCAAAACTGAGAGGGAAATGGGTAATATCTCAAAGAATGGCATATGCTTCAATCAGATTAGTTAAATGAGATAATACAGACAAACAAGTGAGCATAAATGAATAAATGGAGTATATGATTAAATCTTCAAATAAAAAGATTAGCTTACTATGGAGAGTGACAGATGTTACTACAGCAGGTAGTAAAGTAGTCCAAGGCTGGAACTTCACCTTCAAAAATTCTCTAAATATTTAAAATATGGAACAACCTTAAAGTTGGTCTTACATTTTATATAGATATAAAGTTGGCTTTCTGAAAGCCACTCCACTAGCTAATGAAAGAACCAAGACCAAATCTGATGTCTCTTGACTCCAACTCTAGGATTTTTCCAATATAGCAGGTTTTTAAAATTTTTTAATGTTTATTTATTTTTGACAGAGAGAGAGGGACAGAGAATAAATGGGGGAGGGGCAGAGAGAGAGAGAGAGGGACACAGAATCCGAAGCAGGCTCCAGGTTCTGAGCTGTCAGTACAGAGCCCGACGTGGGGGTCTAACTCACAGACCACGTGGCTCGAACTCACAGACCGCAAGATCATGACCTGAGCCATAGATGCTCAACTGACTAAGCCACCCAGGTGCCCCTCCAATACAGCAGTTTTTAAGGATCTCTTAGGACAAAGCCAAAACCTGTAGTCTCAAGGAAGAACAAAGGACTGTAGTTTTGGTCATGGACTAACAAATAATTTATCCTGTTCAAGGGACTGTCACTGTCCCATCATAATAAAACCTTTTCTCACCTCATTCCTAACTCTATAAAAGTCTTTTCATTAAAGACAGCTCAGTAAGAGTCCTTTCTCCTTTCTTCATGAGCCTCCTCCCAGCCACTGTCTTCATCTCCACTACTGTATTATAGATTCACAATGTCCTGTTTCTTTTCTTTGAACAAGTAAAATGAAAGCCATTGCTGTCAAATCCCATCTCCAGGGAAACTTCGGTTCCCATACCCAGGGCCAGCAACATCCCAATCTGCGGTCCAACGTCTCCCACAATTTGAAAACATTGCATTGTGAATGGTTCACTACAGGAAGCAGAATTGCTCTCAGGAGATTGGACAGCCATTATCTAATGTGTATGCCAACTCTTAGAGGTATCATGGCTACCATTTTGATTTCTCGTCACTAAATATGGAGTATTAAACCAGTAATGCAACACTGGTCTGAAATGCAACATTCAGATTTTATTCAAGATTCTAATGGGAGATTTCTCACTGCCCTGTGGATTCTTAGGGTGAACAGGTCTCATTTGGTCATAAGCACAGGACCTTAGATTACTCAAATTCTTTATTAATATCCTAGTTTAGAATTAGAAACCACTGGTAAATGCTATGCCAACTGTTTGCTTCTTCACTCCTTAAGGGTCAGGGGTGGAAATCAAGGTAGGCATGTGGGAATACAAACACCAGGAAGGGGGGCAGGAAATTTCTCTACTGATGAGTTTCCTATAAAGTAAATACCCTAATAATTGTCAAGGGATCAATATTTATTATCAACTAACATCTCAGCTATCAGCAAGAAACTCAGGATTAGAGGAAATAGCACAGAGAAATGTAGATGAAGGTTGTAGAGTGAAGCCAGTGAGAATGCTGTGAGTAGGCTTGTGGGGGGAAAGATATATTTACAGTTGTCAGAACATGAAAAGAAATACTCATGAGGCTTTCCTTCTCAGAATGCATATGTTCGTTTAGAGCCTATTTTGGGCCCATGGCTGTTTCTCTTTTTTTTTCTTTAATTTAATTTTTTTAAAATTTACATCCAAATTAGTTAGCATATACTGCAACAATGATTTCAGGAGTAGATTCCTTAATGCCCCTTACCCATTTAGCCCATCCCTCCTCCCACAACCCCTCCAGTAACCCTCTGCTTGTTCTCCATATTTAAGAGTCTCTTATGCTTTGTCCCCCTCCTTGTTTTTACATTATTTTTGTTTCCCTTCACTTATGTTCATCTGTTTTGTCTCTTAAAGTCTTTCTGCACAGCAAAGGAAACAATCGGCAAAACTAAAAGGCAACCAACAGAATGGGAGAAGATATTTGCAAACAACATATCAGATAAAAGGTTAGTATCCAAAATCTATAAAGAACTTATCAAACTCAACACACAAAAAACAAACAGTTCATTGAGAAATGGGGAAAAGACATGAATAGACACTTCTCCAAAGAAGACATCCAGATGCACAACCGATACATGAAAAAATGTTCCACATTACTCATCATCAGGGAAATACAAATCAAAACCACAATGAAATACCACCTTACATCTGTCAGAATAGCTAAAATTAACAACTCAGGTAAAAACAGATGTTGGCAAGGATGCAGAGGAAGAGGATCTCTTTTGCATTGTTGGTGGGAATGCAAGCTGGTGCGCCACTCTGGAAAACAGTATGGAGGTTCCTCAAAAAATTAAAAATAGAATTACCCTATGACTCATGGCTATCTATTTAGTTGACTGTGCCACTTGACATCATTGGGTTTTTCATCTATAGATGGCAGATATTTGTTCTAGGCAGTGATCTCTTGTCCCTGTTTTAAAACTTCAGTAGAAGAATTTAGATTCTCCCAGGGGATCCCATTCTACAATCTAGTATCCTCTTTCTAACATAGACAATTTTTTTTAATTTGACCTGAATTCTTGAATGCTGACTTGATTCATTTCCTCTGGATATGTATATAGGCACAGTACTGGAAATAATGCTTCATTTTTCTGTGTTATGTTTTAGGTATTAGAGTCAGAAGTCTATCATTCAAGACCTGTTTTTACTATTTATATCCATCAACTGTAAATAAAAATAATACCTGTTTTGTATGGCTGTTGGCTGTTGTTACCAAATAACACTTATGGAAGCAGTGTGTCACTTGGAAATCATAGATCAACTGGGGAGTATTTTCATTATATTGTGATTTTGACCTTTTATAAGGGTTGTCTGACTATTGGGTCTCTCAAGGATGTAGGATGTATCTCCACAGCTGAAATTTTTTTGGTCAAAATTCCTGGGGAGTTCCCTGCCATGTTGTCATTTGTTGACTCGCTTCTGAATTGGTACACTTGTGCTGCAGTTATTTTGAAGCCTAGTGGATTCAAAGGGAAGTCAAAAAATTTATTTACTTTATGTTGGTTACACTGCAACCCACAGGACACAACAAAATATAGAGGAGATATACTGGACACCATATCAAGGTATACTGAAAAAAAAAAAGACATAGGACAGCAGAACATTACAGGATATAGAAAAATGTAACTAATTTTCTCTTAATACTATGTGACTTTAGAGGGTCATAGTCCCAAGCCAAAGGAAAATGGTTTGACTGTGAAATGACTGGCTCTCTCATACTTAGGTTTTATTATGCAGTCCATTTTCCTTTCTGCTAGGAATTGCTTGAATGTAGAGGATGTTCTTTCATCCACCACTCTCCCCCGCCCCCACCCAGATCCAACCTTCAACTTTCTTCACTTTTCTCTGTACCCTGGAGGTTTACCTGTGTAAATGGCATTAGTAGGATACTTCTCCCTCTGGCTTCCAACTGAATTCCACAAATGTGGATCGCTGGCTAAAGGAAAGAGCAGGAAAATGAGGCCAGAACACTTGTTCTCCAGGCCCCTTCCAGAAATGTTTCTTTCCATGAGTTAGCATGGAAAAAAATACAATTTTTCTTAAAAAATTGTATATCCTATTGGGCAGCCCTCTCTTCATGTGTCTTTATCCCAAAGTAGGCTACATCTCTTTGGCCCTTCAGGCCAAGATACAGAAATTATGTGCTAAATTTCAGCTGTTACTAATCCTCAGGATACTACACTATCTCTGTGGGTAGTAGAGTTCACTGCCAAAACTTTATATATAGTCCCTCTTTTATACTCTTCTCAAACTCCTAGATTGTGACAGATCTTTCTTGCCTAAACCTTAGTTAGTCTCTAACGATGGCCTCTTTTGGAGGTGGCACAGTGGAAGGTATTGTGGTTCTGTGGCCTGAAGGTAGGGTGATCACTGGGAGGGGAAAAAGCAAAATCACATGATGTATGGCCCTTGCCATTTCCCTTCTTCCTAAATTCCTCTGACATTTGATCCAAGCAAAATGTCAAGTGCATAATAAAGACCAGTTTGGAAGATATAGAAAGACCTCTAGGAGATGAATGAAGGATTTGTGGAGATTAGGAAACAGGGATAGTGATTTCATCATTTCCTTTGATTGCAGCAGAAGTTCTTGCAGTCTCTGCGCAGTTCTTTCTTTTAAGCCTCCACTTACTTG
This sequence comes from Puma concolor, assembly GCF_028749965.1. Lineage (NCBI taxonomy): Eukaryota > Metazoa > Chordata > Mammalia > Carnivora > Felidae > Puma > Puma concolor. The sequence continues at coordinate 84,847,427 of NC_141676.1, forward strand.
CTGTGTGAATGTGGAAGAAGTTATTTAACCCATTCATGCCTCCATTTCATCAAGAGTAAAAAGACAGAACATTCTTAAGATTTGGAATTGAGTGGGTTAATACATCGTAAAATGCATATAACAATGCTTCAAAACTCAATAAATCTTAGTTGTTATTTTGGCTTCTCCTTCTGCACCTTTTCTCCTGCCCTTCCTTCATCTTATTAGTATTCTCATAATTATTTTTTCCACCAACGTGGTATTTTCGGTCAACACTGGTCTTTCCAGGAAACTACGAATTCCAGCCTTAGGATTCGATTCCTCAGGATTCTGAATTCCAGTCCTGATTTATTCTTCATCTCATAGTAACCTGCAGGAGAGGATTTTCATCTTTTTATTTCCCCCTAGGCTTCCGACTTTATTAATTTCCCCCAAATCATGAGGCAAAACTAATTTTAACCATCATAAAATTAGCTGGAAGTTGAAAGATAAGCATGACTGATCTAAACTATCTCAGGCATTTTATTAAGAAAAGGAATTCTTATTGTAAACTGAATTCTTCCTGCTTCCGTTTATCTGTTTTTCTGATGATTTATTCTCACTTGAGATATTTAATGTATTTTCTCTTATTTATTTGTGGGTGTTGATAATTACTGGAAAACCTTGAGGTTTGCTCTGTGGCAAACTAGAGATACATACAGTTTCCCTTCTGGGCCTTGAGCTCATCAACTGATTTCTATTCCAGTTTGCTTTCTGCCCAGGTATTGTCATTGCTTACATCCTTAATTCATTCAGATGCTTCTATTGGAGAGAACTTTTAGAGACCTCCTTGCCACTCTCTATCCCCTTCCTTTACTTAGTTTTAGTTTAGTTTAATAACATATACCTATATACTTTTATATATTATGTTCATTTGTTCAGTGGCTGTCTTCTCCACTGGCAAGTCATTTGAGAGGCAGGATTTTGATAATTTTGTTTATTTCTATATCCCAGGCACCTATGTGTGCTGGAAAACTTCAATTTTTCCCATCATATCTACTCTCCTATTTGATATGCATACCATAATTTGACCCATAAGATGGAACAGTGGATCCCTTTTAGGATATATTTGACCTGAGTATCTCTGAAGGATGTTGGCAGTTGGAAAGTGTCACCTATGTGTATCTGTGTTCTGATCATACTCCCTCTATCCCTTCTCCTGTAGGACAGACTTTAACTTTCCTCTGGTATCTATTAAGTTATATCCATAACTTTGTAAAAGAATCTTTTTGCGAATATTGCCTCGACTAACCCACTTTTTTTCTGCATGTGCCTTGACTGATATATCCTGTATTTGCCACATAATAAATGTGTTTTTAACGCTTTTCAATAGCTAGAAGTTGGTTTTAAAGAAAGAAGACTTATGTTATTACTTCCATGAGGTTAATAGGAAGAGGTTCTTAAAAGGTGAAAGATGATCTTCCATAATACAAACTGTTGCCCTGAAATAAATCCCAAAATTTTAAAAATCTAGAAAGAAATAAGTTTTAAACCCACAAAAATATTTGTAGTTTCATCAGGATAGAAAATAAATGATAAAGTTTATTAAGAATCTCTGAGATTTATTTTATTTTTTTTTATTTTTTATTTATATATGAAATTTATTGTCAAATTGGTTTCCATACAACACCCAGTGCTCATCCCAAAAGATGCCCTCCTCAATACCCATCACCCACCCTCTCCTCCCTCCCACCCCCCATCAACCCTTAGTTTGTTCTCAGTTCTCAACAGTCTCTTATGCCTTGGCTCTCTCCCACTCTAACCTCTTTTTTTTTTTTTTCCTTCCCCTCCCCCATGGGTTCCTGTTAAGTTTCTCAGGATCCACATAAGAGTGAAACCATATGGTATCTGTCTTTCTCTGTATGGCTTATTTCACTTCTATGACCCAGCAAGAATCTCTGAGATTTAATCCTCTTCCTGGTGGTTTATCTGTTATCATTATGACTGGTTTTGTTCTTACCCCATAACTTATACCTTCTGCAACACAGCTGTGTCATCCAGGGTCTTGGAGCTAAAATTATACTTTGTTTCCAATATGAATTTAAGTTTTATATTTTCTGAGAATCCACAAGAAAAATAAAGTCTATTATATACTCTGGGATTTTCTAAAGCGAACTTCATTTTGGTTGACAACTAGCCACATTCTACAGGCTAATGTACTTGCTCTTTCAGTAAACTATTTTCTTATTTACAAGGCACTGCCTATTGAACCAAGATGTCAGTAGATAATCAGGTAAATTGCCACTTCCACATCACTTTTGGAGATGAAGATGGTTTGGGATATTCACTGGGTAAAAAGAGTACAACAGACTGAATGCATCTTTTTTCCCATTCATCTTGAAGATCTCACAGTGACTGTCAAATTATAAGCCTTTAAGAAGTGCATATTAGATTTTACTAGGAGAATTCTGGGAAGATGATAATCTCAACAGTGAATTTTTTTTTTATAGAGGTAAAACTGGTTTATAACATTGTATTAGTTTCAGGTGTGCAACATAATAATTTGATATTTTTATACACTACAAAGTTATCACCACAGTAAATCTATTTATAATCTGTCATCTTACAATTGACCTCCTTCATCCCTTTTTCTCATCTCCTGACCAACTTCCCCTGTGATAACCACCAATATGTTCTCTGAATCTATGGCTTTTGCTTTGTTTATTTGATTTGTTTTTCAAATTGCACTTGTAAACAAAACCATACAGTATTTATCTTTCTTGGTCTGCCTCATTTTACTTGGCACAATACCCTCAAGGTCCATTCATGTCATCATGAATGGTAAGATTTCCTTTTATATGTCTGAGTATTATTCCATTGTGTATATGCATTGTGTACACACACACACACACACACACACACACACACACACACACCATAACTTCTTTACCCATTCATCCATCAATTTACACTCCCACCAACAGTGTATGAGGGTACTCTTTTTTTCCACATCTTCTCTAACACTTCTTATTTCTTCTCTTTTTGATAATTGCCATTCTAACAGGTGTGATGTGATATCTCATTGTGGTTTTAATTTGCTTTTCTTTGATAATTAGTGATAATGAAATTCACTTTGTGTTCCTGTTGGCCATCTGCATGTCTTTTTTGGGAAAATGTCTATTTAGATTTTCTACCTATTTTTGTTTTATGCTATTGAACAATTTTTTATATATTGTGGTTAACTAATGACTTATTTGATACATGATTTGCAAATATTTTCTCTGATTCAATAAATTCCCCTTTCATTTTGTTGATGGATTCCTTTGCTGTGCAGTGTTTGTTTGTTTGTTTGTTTGTTTGATGTAGTCCCACTTGTTTATTTTTGCTTTTGTTGCTTTTGCTTTTGAAGTTGGATTCAAAAAACCAGTGCCAAGACCAATGTCAGGGAGCTTAGCACCTATGTTTTCTTCTACGAGTTTTATGGCTTCATTACATCCAAGTATTTAATCCACTTTGAGTTAACTTTGTGCATGGTGTAAGATAGTGCTCTAGACTGATTCTCCTTCATGTGGCTGTCCAGTTTTACCAAAAGCATATATTGAAAATACTATTCTTTTATACTCCTTGTATATTTTTGGCTACTTTGTCATAAGTAGTAGGCTATATATGTGTGGGATTATTTCTGGGCTCTCTATTCAGTTGCATTGATCTATGTGTCTGTATTTATGCCAATACCACACTGTTTTGATTGTTATAGATTTGTAATATAGTTTGAAACTAGTGAGCATGATACCTCTTCTTTCTCAAGATTGTTTTGATTATTACTTACAACAACGTGGATAGAACTAGAGTGTATTATGCTAAGAGAAATAAGTCACAGAAAGACATATATGATATGATTTCACTCGTGGAATTTAAGAAACAAAACAAATGAATGTAGAGGGAGTGAAGGAAAAATAAGATAAAAACAGAGAGGGAAGCAAATCATAAGAGACTCTTCTAAAAAATTTTTAAATGTTTATATATTTTTGATAGATAGAACATGTACAAGAGTTGGGGGGGTGTTGTGCAGAGAGAAAGCCAGAGACACAGAATCCAAAGCAGGCTCTAGGCTCTGAGCTGTCAGCACAAAGCCCAATGACACAGGGCTCCACTTCACGACCTGTGAGATCATGACCTGAGCTGAAGTTGGAAGTTTAACTGACTGAGCCACCCAGGGGCCCCCTTAAGAGACTCTTAAGTACAGAGAACAAACTGAAGCTTGCTAGAGGGGAGATGGGTGGAGGGGGATGAGCTAAATGGGTGATGGCATTAAGGAGGGCACTTGTTGGAATGAACACTGGGTGTTACATGTAAGTGATAAATCACTAAATTCTACTCCTGAACACTGGGTGTTACATGTAAGTGATAAATCACTAAATTCTACTCCTGAAACCAATACTACACGATATTACTACACTATATTACAATATGCTACACTATATTACAATACTACACTCTATGTTAACTAACTTGAATTAAAAAGAAAAGAAAATAAAAGAAAAAGTAAAAAAACAAAAATTGCTTTGGATATTTTGTGTGTGTGTGCTCTACACACATTTTGGAATTATTTGTTATATTTCTGTGAAAAATGTCATTAGAATTTTAATATGGATTACATTGAATCTGTACATTGCTTTGATATTTTAACAATATTAATTCTTCTAATCCATGAACATGAAATATCCACTTTTTTGATTGTGTATATTCTTCAATTTCTTTCATCCGTAACTGATAACTTTCAATGTACAATTCTTTGACTTCTTGGTTAAAATTATTTCTAGATATTTTATTCTTTTTGATGTAACCATAAATGGGATTGCTTTCTTAATTTGTCATCGTGATACTTTGTTTTTGTTGTACAGAAATGCAACAGATTTTTGTGTACTGACTTTGTATCCTGCAACTTTACTGAATTTTTTATTAAATCTAATAGCTTTCTGGTGGAGGCTTTAGGATTTTCTATGAAGTATCATTTTATCCTCAAATAGTGACAGTTTTATATTTTCCTAACCAATCTGGGTGCCTTTTATGTCTTTTTCTTGCTTAATTGGTGTAACACAGTCTTTCAATACAATGTTGAAGAAAAATGACAAGAGTGGGTAACCTTGTCTGTTCCTGATCTTAGACTCTAGGAAAATCTTTCAGCTTTTCCTCATTTAGTATGATGTTAGCTGTGGGTTTGTCATATATGACATGCATTACATTGAAGTATATTTCTTCTATACTCATTTTGTTGAGTTTTTTTTTAATCATAATTGGATGTTGGGTTTTGTCAAATGCTTTTTCTGCATCTATTGAGATGACATTTTTATCCTTCATTGTGTTCATGTGTTGTATCATGTTATTGATTTCTGGATGTTGAACCATTCTTTCATCCTTATAATATATCCCACCTTATCATGGTGCATGACTCTTTTAATGCATTGTTGAATTCAATTTGCTAATATTTCATTGAGTATTTTTTCATCTTGCTCATCAGGGATATTAGCCTGTAATTTTCTTTTTTTTTTCTTCTCTTTTCCTTTCCCTTTCCCTTTCCCTTTCCTTTTCCCTTTCCCTTTTCCTTTCCTTTCCTTTCCTTTCCCTTTCCCTTTCCCTTTCCCTTTCCCTTTCCTTTCTTCTCCTCTCCTCTCCTCTCTTCTCTTCTTTTCTTTTTTTTTCTTTTCTTTTTCTTTGTGTATATCTGCATATGTCCTTGTTTAGTTTTCCTATCAGGGCAATTATGGCCTCATAAAATTTGTTAGAAAGTATTACCTCCTCTTCAATTTTTGGAAGTCTTTGAGAAGGATAGATATATAATAATTAAATGTTTAATAAAAATTGATCACTGAAGCTGTGTGATAAAGAATTTTTGTTTTTTGGAAGGGTTTTGAATACTGATTCAATCTCCATACTAGTAATCAGTCTATTTAGATTTTCTATTTCATCATGATTCAGTCTTAGAAGATTGTATGTTTGGGAATTTATCTTTTTCTTTTAGGCTGTCCAATTTGTTGGTGTATAGTTCCTTTTAGTTCTCTTACAATACATTGTGTCTGTGTATCAGTTATAAAGTCTCCTCTTTCATTTCCAATTTTATTTATTTGAATCCTTGGTCTTTTTTCTTGGTATTTCTAGCTAAAGATTCTCCTATTTTATTTATTTATTCAAAGAATCAGTTCTTAGTTTCATTGATCTTTTCTATTGCCTTTTTAGCTTCATTTAATTCTGCTCTGATCTTTATTATTTTTTCCATTAATTGGGGACTTTGTTTGTTCTTTTTCTAGTGTCTTTAATGTAAAGTTTAAATTTTACTTGAGATTTTTCTTGTTTCTTGGGGTATGCCTATATCACTATGAGATTTCCTCAAAATTATTTTCACTGCATCTCATGGATTTGGGGTTGTTGTATTTCCATTTTCATTTGCTGCAAGATATTTTCTGATATCCATTTTGGTTATTTCATTGACCACTGGTTGTTCAGTAGCGTGTTGGTTGACTTTCACCTATAATTGATTTTTCAAGTTTTCATCTTGAATTGGTTTCTAGTTTTATACCATTGTGGTCAGAAAATGTTCTTTATATAATTTTAATCTTCTTAAATTTATTGTGACTTGTTTTGTGGCTTAATATGTGATCTATTATGGACAATGTTTTATGGGAATATGAACATATAAGAATGGTCTGCTGCTTTTGGGTAAAATGTTCTGTATATATCTGTTAAGTCCATCTGATCTAATGTGTCATTTGAGGCTGATATTTCCTTATTGACTTTCTCTCTGGGTGATCTATCCATTGATATAAATAGTGTATTAAGATCCCTTACTATTACTGTATTACTGTCAAATTTCCCTTTTAGTTCTATTAATAATTGCTTTATATAGTTAGGTGCTCCTATGTGGAGTGCATAGATATTTAATATATCCTCTTATTGGAATGACCCATTTATCATTGTGTGAGGCCTTTCTCTTTTAGGTCTTTTATTTATTGTTTGTTTGTTTGTTTGTTTGTTTGTTTGAAATTGTCCATTAAAGGAAATCTTATATTTTATATATTTTGTTTTTCCTTTTTTTTTTCATTTTTTATTTAAAGTATATTTAATTAACACAGAGTTTAATAGTAGTGTCAGGAGTACAATTTAATGATTTATCACTTACATACAATACCCAGTGTTCATCACAAGTGCCCTCCTTAATGCCCATCACCCATATAGGTCATCTCTCACCCACGTTTCTTCATCAACCCTCAGTATGTTCTCTATAGTTAAGAGTCTCTTATGGTTTGCCTCCCAGCCATCCCATGTATCTTCAATCCTTCTCTGCCATGTCTTTTAGTATAGTTTTTGTTTAAAAGTCTATTTTGTCTGATATAAATATAGCTACAATAACTTTCTTTTGTTTCCATTTGCATGGAGTACCTTTTTGCATCCCTTCTCTTTCAGTCTATATGTTCTTAAATCTGAAGTGAGTCTCTTTTAGGCAATATATAGATTAGTTGTGTATTTTTAATTTATTCAGCCACTCCATATCTTTTTTTTTATATATGAAATTTATTGTCAAATTAGCTTCCGTACAACACCCAGTGCTCATCCCAAAAGGTGCCCTCCTCAATACCCATCACCCACCCTCTCCTCCCTCCCACCACCCATCAACCCTCAGTTTGCTCTCAGTTCTCAACAGTCTCTTATGCTTTGGCTCTCTCCCACTCTAACCTCTTTTTTTTTTTTTCCTTCCCCTCCCCCATGGGTTCCTGCTAAGTTTCTCAGGATCCACATAAGAGTGAAACCATATGGTATCTGTCTTTCTCTGTATGGCTTATTTCACTTAGCATCACACTCTCCAGTTCCATCCATGTTGCTACAAAAGGTCATATTTCATTTTTTCTCATTGCCACGTAGTATTCCATTGTGTATATAAACCACAGTTTCTTTATCCATTCATCAGTTGATGGACATTTAGGCTCTTTCCATAATTTGGCTATTGTTGAGAGTGCTGCTATGAACATTGGGGTACAAGTGCCCTATGCATCAGTACTCCTGTGTCCCTTGGATAAATTCCTAGCAGTGCTATTGCTGGGTCATAGGGTAGGTCTATTTTTAATTTTCTGAGGAACCTCCACACTGCTTTCCAGAGCGGCTGCACCAATTTGCATTCCCACCAACAGTGCAAGAGGGTTCCCGTTTCTCCACATCCTCTCCAGCATCTATAGTCTCCTGATTTGTTCATTTTGGCCACTCTGACTGGCGTGAGGTGATACCTGAGTGTGGTTTTCATTTGTATTTCCCTGATAAGGAGCGACGCTGAACATCTTTTCATGTGCCTGTTGGCCATCCGGATGTCTTCTTTAGAGAAGTGTCTATTCATGTTTTCTGCCCATTTCTTCACTGGGTTATTTGCTTTTCGGGTGTGGAGTTTGGTGAGCTCTTTATACATTTTGGATACTAGCCCTTTGTCCGATATGTCATTTGCAAATATCTTTTCCCATTCCGTTGGTTGCCTTTTAGTTTTCTTGGTTGTTTCCTTTGCTGTGCAGAAGCTTTTTATCTTCATAAGGTCCCAGGAATTCACTTTTGCTTTTAATTCCCTTGCCTTTGGGGATGTGTCGAGTAAGAGATTGCTACGGCTGAGGTCAGAGAGGTCTTTTCCTGCTTTCTCCTCTAAGGTTTTGATGGTTTCCTGTCTCACAGTCAGGTCCTTTATCCATTTTGAGCTTATTTTTGTGAATGGTGTGAGAAAGTGGTCTAGTTTCAACCTTCTGCATGTTGCTGTCCAGTTCTCCCAGCACCATTTGTTAAAGAGACTGTCTTTTTTCCATTGGATGTTCTTTCCTGCTTTGTCAAAGATTAGTTGGCCACACGTTTGTGGGTCTAGTTCTGGGGTTTCTATTCTATTCCATTGGTCTATGTGTCTGTTTTTGTGCCAATACCATGCTGTCTTGATGATGACAGCTTTGTAGTAGAGGCTAAAGTCTGGGATTGTGATGCCTCCTGCTTTGGTCTTCTTCTTCAAAATTACTTTGGCTATTAGGGGCCTTTTGTGGTTCCATAGGAATTTTAGGATTGCTTGTTCTAGTTTCGAGAAGAATACTGGTGTAATTTTGATTGGGATTGCATTGAATGTGTAGGTAGCTTTGGGTAGTATTGACATTTTGACAATATTTATTCTTCCAATCCATGAGCAGGGAATGTCTTTCCATTTCTTTAAATCTTCTTCAATTACCTTCATAAGCTTTCTATAGTTTTCAGCATACAGATCCTTTACATCTTTGGTTAGATTTATTCCTAGGTATTTTATGCTTCTTGGTGCAATTGTGAATGGGATCAGTTTCTTTATTTGTCTTTCTGTTGCTTCATTGTTACTGTATAAGAATGCAACTGATTTCTGCACATTGATTTTGTATCCTGCAACTTTGCTGAATTCATGGATCAGTTCTAGCAGACTTTTGGTGGAGTCTATCGGATTTTCCATGTATAATATCATGTCATCTGCAAAAAGCGAAAGCTTCACTTCATCTTTGCCAATTTTGATGCCTTTGATTTCCTTTTGTTGCCTGATTGCTGATGCTAGAACTTCCAGCACTATGTTAAACAACAGCGGTGAGAGTGGGCATCCCTGTCGTGTTCCTGATCTCAGGGAAAAAGCTCTCAGTTTTTCCCCGTTGAGGATGATGTTAGCTGTGGGCTTTTCATAAATGGCTTTTATGATCTTTAAGTATGGTCCTTCTATCCCGACTTTCTCAAGGGTTTTTATTAAGAAAGGGTGTTGGATTTTGTCAAAGGCCTTTTCTGCACCGATTGACAGGATCATATGGTTTTTCTCTTTTTTTTTTTTGTTAATGTGCTGTATCACGTTGATTGATTTGTGAATGTTGAACCAGCCCTGCATCCCAGGAATGAATCCCACTTGATCATGGTGAATAATTCTTTTTATATGCCGTTGAATTCGATTTGCTAGTATCTTATTGAGAATTTTTGCATCCATATTCATCAGGGATATTGGCCTGTAGTTCTCTTTTTTTACTGGGTCTCTGTCTGGTTTAGGAATCAAAGTAATCCTGGCTTCATAGAATGAGTCTGGAAGTTTTCCTTCCCTTTCTATTTCTTGGAATAGCTTGAGAAGGATAGGTATTATCTCTGCTTTAAACGTCTGGTAGAACTCCCCTGGGAAGCCATCTGGTCCTGGTCTCTTATTTGTTGGGAGATTTTTGATAACCGATTCAATTTCTTCTCTGGTTATGGGTCTGTTCAAGCTTTCTATTTCCTCCTGATTGAGTTTTGGAAGAGTGTGGGTGTTCAGGAATTTGTCCATTTCTTCCAGGTTGTCCAATTTGTTGGCATATAATTTTTCATAGTATTCCCTGATAATTGTTTGTATCTCTGAGGGATTGGTTGTAATCATTCCATTTTCATTCATGATTTTATCTATTTGGGTCATCTCCCTTTTCTTTTTGAGAAGCCTGGCTAGAGGTTTGTCAATTTTGTTTATTTTTTCAAAAAACCAACTCTTGGTTTCGTTGATGTGCTCTACAGTTTTTTTCGATTCTATATTGTTTATTTCTGCTCTGATCTTTATTATTTCTCTTCTTCTGCTGGGTTTAGGCTGCCTTTGCTGTTCTGCTTCTATTTCCTTTAGGTGTGCTGTTAGATTTTGTATTTGGGATTTTTCTTGTTTCTGGAGATAGGCCTGGATTGCAATGTATTTTCCTCTCAGGACTGCCTTCGCTGCATCCCAAAGCGTTTGGATTGTTGTATTTTCATTTTCGTTTGTTTCCATATATTTTTTAATTTCTTCTCTAATTGCGTGGTTGACCCACTCATTCGTTAGTAGGGTGTTCTTTAACCTCCATGCCTTTGGAGGTTTTCCAGACTTTTTTCTGTGGTTGATTTCAAGCTTCATAGCATTGTGGTCTGAAAGTATGCATGGTATGATTTCAGTTCTTGTAAACTTATGAAGGGCTGTTTTGTGACCCAGTATATGATCTATCTTGGAGAAGGTTCCATGTGCACTCAAGAAGAAAGTATATTCTGTTGCTTTGGGATGCAGAGTTCTACATATATCTGTCAAGTCCATCTGATCCAATGTCCCATTCAGGGCCCTTGTTGCTTTATTGACCGCGTGTCTAGATGATCTATCCATTTCTGTAAGTGGGGTTTAAAGTCCCCTGCAATTACCACATTCTTCTCAATAAGGTTGCTTATGTTTATGAGTAATTGTTTTATATATTTGGGCGCTCCGGTATTCGGCGCATAGACATTTATAATTGTTAGCTCTTCCTGATGGATAGACCCTGTCACTATTATATAATGTCCTTCTTCATCTCTTGTTACAGCCTTTAATTTAAAGTCTAGTTTGTCTGATATAAGGATGGCTACTCCAGCTTTCTTTTGGCTTCCAGTAGCATGATAAATAGTTCTCCATCCCCTCACTCTCAATCTAAAGGTGTCCTCAGGTCTAAAATGAGTCTCTTGTAGACAGCAAATAGATGGGTCTTGTTTTTCATCCATTCTGACACCCTATGTCTTTTGGTTGGCGCATTTAATCCATTTACATTCAGTGTTAGTATAGAAAGATATGGGTTTAGAGTCATTGTGATGTCTGTATGTTTTATGCTTGTAGTGATGTCTCTGGTACTTTGTCTCACAGGGTCCCCCTTAGGATCTCTTGGAGGGCTGGTTTAGTGGTGGCAAATTCCTTCAGTTTTTGTTTGTTTGGGAAGACCTTTATCTCTCCTTCTATTCTAAATGACAGACTTGCTGGATAAAGGATTCTCGGCTGCATATTTTTTCTGTCTAGCACACTGAAAATCTCGTGCCAATTCTTTCTGGCCTGCCAAGTTTCAAAAGAGAGATCAGTCACGAGTCTTATAGGTCTCCCTTTATATGTGAGGGCACGTTTACCCCTTGCTGCTTTCAGAATTTTCTCTTTATCCTTGTATTTTGCCAGTTTCACTATGATATGTCGTGCAGAAGATCGATTCAAGTTACGTCTGAAGGGAGTTCTCTGTGCCTCTTGGCTTTCAATGCCTTTTTCCTTCCCCACTTCAGGGAAGTTCTCAGCTATTATTTCTTCAAGTACCCCTTCAGCACCTTTCCCTCTCTCTTCCTCCTCTGGGATACCAATGATGCGTATATTATTTCTTTTTAGTGTATCACTTAGTTCTCTAATTTTCCCCTCATACTCCTGGATTTTTTTATCTCTCTTTTTCTCAGCTTCCTCTTTTTCCATAACTTTATCTTCTAGTTCACCTATTCTCTCCTCTGCCTCTTCAATCCGAGCCGTGGTGGTTTCCATTTTGTTATGCATTTCGTTTAAAGCGTTTTTCAGCTCCTCGTGACTGTTCCTTAGTCTCTTGATCTCTGTAGCAAGAGATTCTCTGCTGTCAGCTATACTGTTTTCAAGCCCAGCGATTCATTTTATGACTATTATTCTAAATTCACTTTCTGTTATATTATTTAAATCCTTTTTGATCAGCTCATTAGCTGTTGTTATTTCCTGGAGATTCTTCTGAGGGGAATTCTTCCGCTCAGTCATTTTGGATAGTCCCTGGCGTGGTGAAGGCCTGCAGGGCACTTCCCCTGTGCTGTGGTGTATAACTGGAGTTGGTGGGCGGAGCCGCAGTCAGACATGATGTCTGCCCCCAGCCCACCGCTGTGTCCACAGTCAGACTGGTGTGTGCCTTCTCTTCCCCTCTCCTAGGGGCGGGATTCACTGTGGGGTGGGGTGGCCTGTGTGGGCTACTTGCACACTGCCAGGCTTGTGATGCTGGGGATCTGGCGTCTTAGCTGGGGTGGGTAGGCAAGGTGCACGGGGGCAGGAGGGGCAGGCTTAGCTTGCTTCTCCTTAGGTGATCCACTTCAGAAGGGGCCCTGTGGGAGCAGGAGGGAGTCAGATCCGCTGCCGGAGGTTTGGCTCCACAGAAGCGCAGAGTTGGGTGTTTGCGGGGAGCGAGCAAGTTCCCTGGCAGGAACTGGTTCTCTTTGGGATTTTGGCTGGGGGATGGGCGGGGGAGATGGCGCTGGCGAGCGCCTTGTTCCCCACCAAACTGAGCTCTGTCGTCAGGGGGCTCAGCAGCTCTCCTTCCCTTTGTCCTCCAGCCTTCCTGCTTTCTGAGCAGAGCTGTTCACTTATGACCTCCCAGACGCTAAGTCACGCTTGCTGTGGGAACACAGTCCGTCAGGCCCCTCCGCTTTTTGCAAGCCAGACTCAGTGGCTCTGCTTGGCTGGCGAGCCGCCCCTTCGCCCCGGCTCCGTCCCGCCAGTCCATGGAGCGCGCACCGCCTTGCCGCCCTTCCTACCCTCTTCCGTGGGCCTCTCGTCTGCGCTTGGCTCCGGGGACTCTGTTCTGCTAATCCTCTGGCGGTTTTCTGGGCTATTTAGGCAGGTGTAGGTGGAATCTAAGTGATCAGCAGGACGCGCAGTGAGCCCAGCGTCCTCCTACGCCGCCATCTTCCCTCTCCTCCGCCACTCCATATCTTTTGATTGGATATTTTAGTCCATTTATACTTAAAATAATTTTTATAGGCATGTACTTATTGCCATTTTGTTTGTTGCTTTCTGGCTGTTTTTCTAGTTCCTCTGTGTGTTTCTATATTTTTCTCTTGCTCTCTTCCCTTGTAGTTTGATGATTTTCTTTAGTGTTATATTTAGAATACTCTCTCAGTATCTTCTGTATATCTTCTATAGGTTTTTGCTTGGCACTTTCCATTTTGTAACATATAACAGTCAGTATATATATCAGTGTATTTTAAAAATTAAGCATTATATGAGGCGCCTGGGTGTCTCAGTCGGTTGAGCATTCAACTTTGCCTCAGGTCATGATCTCGCAGTTTGTGGGTTGAGCCCCACATCGGGCTCTGTGCTGACAGCTTGGAGCCTGAAGCCTGCTTCAGATTCTGTGTCTCCTTCTCCCTCTGCCACTCACCCACTTGTGGTCTGTCTCTGTCTCTCAAATATGAATAAACATTAACATTTTTTTAAATAAAAATAAAAATTTAGCATTATAGAAACCTCTACTTCACTTTGTATTTTTATTTTATTTTTGCTTCTTTGTTTGAGCAAGTTCCTCTGCCAAATCTACAGGTCATAATCCTTTCTTTTGCCTTACCTCATTTGTTGTTGAACTGCTCTAGTGTATTTCTCAGTTGAGCTATTATATTCTTCAGCTCTATCATTTCTTTCTGATACTTTCTTATATTTTCTATCTCTTTGTTCAAGTTCTCACTGTGCTCATCCACTCTGTTTACAGAGCATCTTTATGACCATTACTTTGACCTCTTTACCAAGTTGATTACTTATCTCCATTTCATTAAGGTCATTTTCTGAGATTTTGTTTTGTTCTTTCATTTGGAATATATCCTTCTGTTTTCTCATTTTCTTTGATTGTCTGTATTTGTTTCTATGTATTATGTGAAACAGATACCTCTTCCAGTCTGAAGGAGTGGTCTTATGTAGGAGATGAGTCTTGTCATCAACCTTGCCCTAGTTTTTGGTTGACTCTCATACTTTTGTATACTCATACCTGAGTAGCCTGATTTATTCTTGGTAAGTCCTAATTGTTGGGTAAGTAGTAAGACCTGTTAGTGTTCCAAAGGGAGTGATAAGTCAGTACTTAGTTTCAGACCAATTGGAAACCAGATCCTCAGGCAGCAGGAAAGTATGCAACTATATAGAGTCCTGTGGTACCAAAATTGTAGACCCTGCTGACATCTAGTCCAGGAGATCTGGAAGTGTCCCCTGAGGGATAGCTGAAAAAATCGTGTCTTCAAGACAAAAGTATAAGCTCCTTTATGGGAAGTACTGTAAACTGTGGTAAAGCCAAGGGAGAACACAAACATAATGTCTCTCTGCTTATGGTTCCTGAAAACACCCCTGTATCCTCTAGATATGTGGCAAACCTGAAGCCTGTCTCTCAGGGTGATGCTCCAGGTAAAGTAAATAGGCCTTTTTCACAGAGAGATCAGCTGTGTTTCAGTCTGCTCTTGGTGTACTACCTTGTGTTTGGCAGCATGCCTTAAATGATCATTCTGATTTTTATAGTCTGTGGGGCCCAGGAATTCAAGGGCTCTGGACACCAGAGCCTGGTGACCTACAGGCATCCCTTATGAAGACTGCATTTGTCCACTGGCTTTAGAAAAACTGTGGGAGAGTTCTGAGTGAAAAGCATGTCTTCAGCTTTAGAGATGTAGTGGAAGAGTGCTGGGGCTGTGCACGCCTGCAGCTTTAGCAAGGCTGGGAAAGATCACTGGGGGTGGTGTACATTGTGGCTTTAGTGATATAAGAGAAGATCATTGGGGGTGTGGCAAGCTCATAACTTTAGTGAGGCTGTGTCTGTACATGCCCACATGCACTAGCAAGGGAGAGGGAGAGTGCAAAAATGATGCTCATCAGCCCCAATGTCCCCAAAGAATGTTTCCACTGGCCCCTGCCTCTTTGGTAGACACTTTAACATTACCAAATATATTTATTTTATATATAATCCAGTCATCTCTTTTTTTCTAGTGAAATAATTACATTTATTATAAATGGAGTTCTGTTTTAGAAACTATAACCATTTAGAAACGGTTTTCATTCATATCAGATCGAGGTTAACTTATTGGTACTGTCTGCCTTATAGACAGAGAGATATTTTTATCAGCAGGGAAATTTAATACATTGATTCAGTGATAAGACCATGCCTTCTGACCAAATATCCACCAAATTTCCTTAAAACTGAAGAATGTGATTCCAGTGTATGGAGTCCACTGTAATTAATTTTGCCAGATTTAGCAAATAGAAATACAGGACACCTGTTGAAATTTGAAATTTCAAAAAACAACAAAAATATTTTTAGTATGTCTTATGCAATATTTGGGACATACTTATGCTAAAAAAAAACATTTGTTGCTTATCTGAAATCCAAATTTAGGCAGATGTCCTGATTTCATTTGGCAAGTTTAACATTAGCAAAAATACAAATTTTGGGAATAAATCTTTATAATTTTAAACTAAATATTTGAAGGACAGTAAATTTAAGTGATCAGAGCAGAGTGTAAGGTATTTTTAAAGATATCTTTTATATATGTTTTTTTTTTTTCAATTTACTTCCAAGCTGGTTAGCATATACTGCAATAATGATTTCAGGAGTAGAATCCAATGATTAATCCACTACATGTAACATCTAGACACAACAAATTTCTAGACTTGTAACACTTGTACCAACAATTGTCTTCCTTAATGCCCTTTACTCACTTAGCCCATCCTAACCAACAATCCCTCCAGCACCCTCAGTTTGTTCTTTATATTTAAGAGTCACTTATGTTTTCCCCCCACCCTGCTTTTATATTATTTTTGCTTCCCTTCCCACATATTCATCTGTTTTATATCACAAATTCCACATATGAGTGAATTCATATGATATTTGTATTTCTCTGACTAATTTTGCTTAGCATAATACACTTTAGTTCCATGTTTTTGTTGCAAATGGCAAGATTTCATTCTTTTTGATTGTCAAGCAATACTCCATTAAATATATATACCACACCTTCTTTATCCATTCATCTGTTGATGGATATTTTGGCTCTTTCCATACCTTGGCTATTGTTGATAGTGCTGCTATAAACATTGGAGTGCACGTGTCCCTCTGAAACAGCACGCCTACATCCATGGATAAATACATAGTAGTGCAGTTACAGGGTTTTAATTTTTTGAGGAACCTCCATACTGTTTTCCAGAGTGGCTGTACCAGTTTGCATTCCCACCAGCAGTGCAAAAGGGTTTTCTTTCTCCACATCCTTGCCAACATCTGTCATTGCCTGAGTTGTTTATTTTAGCCATTCTGACTGGTGTGAGGTGGTTTTTCATTGTGGTTTTGATTTGTATTTCCCTGATGATGAGTGATGTTGAGCATTTTTTTGTGTGTTTCTGTAAACCATCTGGATGTCTTCATTGGAAATGTGTCTATTCATGTTTTTCACCCATTTCTTCACTGGGTTATGTGTTTTTGGGTGTTGAGTTCGATAAATTTTTTTATAGATATTGGATACTAACCCTCTATCTGATACATCATTTGCAAATATCTTCTGCCATTCCAACAATTGCCTTTTAGTTTTGCTGATTGTTCCTTCCCTGTGCAGAAGATTTTTATCTTGATGAAGTCCCAATAGTTTATTTTTGCTTTTAGTTCCCTTGCCTCTAGAGACATGTTGAGTAAGAAGTTGCTGTGACCAAGGTGAAAGAGATTTTTGCCTGCTTTCTCCTCTAGGATTTCAATAGTTTCCTATCTCATCTTTAGGTCTTTCATACATTTTGAGTTTATTTTTGTGTATGGTATAATAAAGTGGTCCAGGTTCAATCTTCTGCATACCGCTGTCCTACTTTCCCAACACCATTTGCTGAAGAGACTGTATTTATTCCATTGGATATTATTTCCTGCTTTGTAAAAGATTAGTTGACCATGCATCCATTGGTCCCTTTCTGGGTTCTCTATTCTGTTCCATTGATCTGTGTGTCTGTTTTTGTTCCAGCACCATACTGTCTTGATGATTACAGATTTGTAATACATCTTGAAGTCTGGAATTGTCATGCTTCCAGCTTTGGTTTTTCTTTTTCAGCATTGTTTTGGCTATTCAGGGTCTTTCATGGTTCAATAGAAATTTTAGGATTGTTTGTTCTAGCTCTGTGAAGAATGTTGGTGTTATTTTGATAGGGATTGCATTGAATATGTAGATTGCTTTGGGTAGTATTAACATTTTAACAATTTTTATTGCTCCAATCCATGAACATGAAATATTTTTTCCATTTTTGTGTCTTCTTCAATTTCTTTATAAGCTTTCTATAGTTTTCAGAGTACAGATTTTTCACTTCCTTAGTTGGCTTTATTCCTAGTTATTTTATGGATTTTGGTGCAATTGTAAATGGGATCCATTTCTTGATTCCTCTTTCTTCTGCTTCATTATAGGTATATAGAAATGCAACCAAATTCTGTACATTGATGTTATATCCTGTGACTTTGCTAAATTCATTGATCAGTTCTAGCAGGTTTTTTTGGTGGAACCCTCTGGGTTTTCCATGTAGAGTATTATGTCATCTTCAAAGAGGGAAAGGTTTTTTCCTCCTTGCCAATTTGGATGACTTTTATTTCTTTGTGTTGTTTGATCACTGAGGCTAGGACTTCCAATACTATGTTGAATAACAGTGGCAATAGTGGACATTCCTGTCGTGTTCCTAACCGTAGAGGGAAAGCTCTCAGTTTTTCCCCATTGAGGATTTATTAGTGGGGGGGGGGGGGGTCTTTCGTATATGGCTTTTATGAAGTTGAGGTATGATTCTTCTATCCCTAGTTTCTTGAGAGTTTTTTTTCAAGAAAGAATGTTGTATTTTGTCAAATCCTTTCTCTGCATCTATCAAGAGGATCATGTGGTTCTTGTCCTTTCTTTTATTAATGTGGTGTATCACATTGGTTGATTTCTGGATATTGAACCAGCCCTGCATCCCAGGTATAAATGCCACTTAGTTATGGTGAATAATTGTTTTAATATATTGTTGGATCCAGTTGGCTAGTATCTTGTTGAGAATTTTTGTATTCATGTTCATCAGGGAAATTTTTCTGTCGTTCTTTTTAGTAGGGTCTTTGTCTGGTTTGGGAATCAAGGTAATTATGGCCTCATAGAATGAGTTTGGAAGTTTTCTTTCCATTTCTATTTTTTGGAAAAGTTTCAAAAAATAGGTGTTAACCCTTTTTAATTTTTTAAAAATGTTTATTCATTTTTGACCGACATGGAGACAGAATGAGAGTGGGTCAGGGGCAGTGAGAGAGAGGAAGACACAGAATCTGAAGCAGGCTCCAGGATCTGAGCTGTCAGCACAGAGCCTGTCATTGGGCTCAAACTCATGAGCTATGAGATCATGACCTGAGCCAAAGTTGGACACTCCACTGACTGAGCCACCCAGGTGGCCCTAGGTGTTAACTTTTACTTAAATATATGGTAGAAATCTGGAAAGCCATCCAGACCTTGACTCTTTTATTTTGGGAGATTTTTTTTATTACTAATTCAATTTCTTTACTGGTTATGGTCCTGGTCAAAATTTGTACCTGTTTCAGTTTTGGTAGTTTATATGTTTCTAGCAACTTGTCCATTTTTTCCAGAAGGCCAGGCCCAATTTACTGGCATATAATTGTTCATAATATTCTTTAATTATTGTTTGTATTTTTGCAGTGTTGATTTTGATGTCTCCTTCTTCATTCTTGATTTTATTTATTTGAGTCCTTTCATTTTTCTTTGTGATTATACTGGCTAGGAGTTTATCAATTTTGTTCATTCTTTCAAAGATCCAGCTCCTGGTTTCATTGAGCTGTTCTACTGCTTTCTTTCTTTCTTTCTTTCTTTCTTTTTTTTTTTCTGATATCATTGATTTCTGCTCTAATATTTATTATTTCCTGTCTTCTGCTGGTTTGGGGTTTTATTTGTTGTTGTTTTTCCAGCTCTTTAAGGCATAAGGTTAGGTTGTGTATCTGAGACCTTTCTTCCTTCTTTAGGAAGGCCTGGATTGCTATATACTTCCCTCTTATGACCACCTTTGGTGCATCCCAGAGATTTTTGGCTGTAGTGTTGCCATTTTTTGGCTTCCATGTACTTTTTAAATTTCCTCTTTAACTTCTTAGTGAACCTGTTCATTCTTTAAACTCCAAGTATTTATGGTCTTTCCAATATTTTTCTTGTGGTTGATTTCAAGTTTCATAACATTGTGATCTGAAAATATGCACAGTATGATCTCAATCTTTTTGTATTTGTTGAGGGCTGATTTGTGTTCCAGTATGTGATCTATTCTGGAGAATATTTCATGTGCACAAGAAGAATGTGTAATCTGCTGCTTTAAGATGAAATGTTCTGAATATATCTGTTAGGTCCACCCAGTCCAGTGTGTCATTCAATGTCATTATTTCCTTGTTGATTTTCTGCTTAGATGATCTGTCCATTGTTGTAAGTGGGGTGTTGAAGTTCCCTATTATTGTGGTATTAATATCAATGAGTTTATTTATGTTTGTGATTAATTAGTTTATATATTTGGGTGTTTCATGTTGGGGGCATAAATATTTACAATTGTTAGATCTTCTTGGTGGATAGATCCTTAATTATTATATAATGCCCTTCATCTCTTGTTATAGTCTTTATTTTAAAATCTAGATTGTCTGAGATAAGTATGGCTACTCTGGTTTTCTTTTGGCGACCATTAGCATGATGGGTAGTTCTCCATCCCTTACTTTCAATATGAAGGTGGCTTTAGGGCTAAAATGGCTCTCTTGTAAACTACATATAGATGGATCTTGTTTTCTTATCCATTCTGTTACCCTATGTCTTTTGATTGGAGCGTTTAGTCCATTGACATTTAGAGTGTGTATGAAAAGGTATGAATTTATTGTCATTGGATTGTCTGTAGAGTTAGAGTTTCTGATCGTGTTCTCTGGTCCTTTCTAGTCTTTGTTGCTTTTGGTCTTTTTTTGTCTTTTTTTGTTGTTTCTCCCCTCAGAGAGTCCCTCTTAAAATTTCTTGCAGAGCTGGCTTAGTGGTCATGACCTCCTTTAGTTTTTGTTTGTCTGGGAAATTCTTTACCTATCCTTCTATTTTGAATGACAGCCTTGCTGGATAAATAATTCTTGACTGCATGTGTTTTCTTTTCTGAGTCAGCAAATTGAATATATCTTGCCACTCTTTTCTCACCTCCCAAGTTTCTGTGGATAGGTCTGCTATGAACCTGATCTGTTTTCCCTTGCTGCTTTCATAATTCTTTCCTTATCCATGTATTTTGTGTATTTGATTAAGATATGCCTTGTTGATGGTCGCTTTTTGTTGAATCTAATAGTAGTTCACTTCTTAGATTTTGATGTTGTGTCTTTACCCAGGTTAGGAAAGTTTTCTGCTATGATTTGTTCACATAAACCTTCTACCATTGTTTTGTCTCTCTTCTTCTTCTGGGACTCCTATGATTCAGATGTTATTCCTTTTTAATGAGTCACTGATTTCTCTATTTCTTATAGTATCTCTTCTGCCTTAGTTTTCCTCTTTATTTATGCTGCATTATTTTCCATAATTTTGTTTTCTATATCACTGATTTGCTGCTGTTTCATCCATCCTTGCCACCGTGGCATCCACTCAAGACTGCATCTCAGATACATTTTTAATTTTGTCCTGAC
The DNA here is from genome assembly GCF_028749965.1 of Puma concolor. Taxonomy (NCBI): domain Eukaryota; kingdom Metazoa; phylum Chordata; class Mammalia; order Carnivora; family Felidae; genus Puma; species Puma concolor. The sequence continues at coordinate 84,868,573 of NC_141676.1, forward strand.
TAGATTTTACTTCTTTTATCTCCACAGAAATCGATTGTATGTTGTTTTTTTTTTTTTAATTCCAGCTAGTATTCTTATTATCATGATTCTAAATTCTAGTTCAGGAGCACCTGGGTGGCCCTATCAGTTAAGCATCTAACTTCAGCTCAGGTCATGATCTCACTGTTTGCGGGTTAGAGCCCTGTGTTGGGCTCTGTGCTGACAGCTCAGATCCTGGAGCTTCCTTTAGATTTATCTCCCTCTCTCTACCCTTCCCCTGCTCATGCTCTGTCACTGACTCTGAAAAATAAATAAATTAAAAAAAATAAATAGATAAATTTTAGTTCAGACATCTTGCTTATATCTGTGTTATTAAGTACTTGGATGTCATTTCTTATTTTCTTTCTTTGAGGATGAATCCCTTTGTTTTGTCATTTTTGAGGAAGAAAATAGAATCACTAAAATAAAAAAATTAAATTAAAAAATTAAAGACAACCCCCAAAAATCAAATAAAGAAAGTTATGTCCTAGTTGTGTTTTGGTCTGTTGTTGAAAGAAGCTTAATGGAATAGAGATAAAGATGAAAAGAATGAAAAGGTAAGAAAACATTTAAAAATTAAAACAAATGTAGAAAATAAATTAGAATAAAATGAAATTAAAAATGTAAAATAATAAAAATATTACAAAAATATAGTAAAAAAAGTTATTTTTTTATAAAAATGGAAAATAAAAATAAAGTTCCTTTTTTCTGTATTCAAGATTAAGAAAAGGGAAAGGAAAAAAAAAACCTAAATAGTTGGACCTGCAAACAGAATAAAATCCGAATAAAATTACATCCAGTTTCCCATAGAAGTCAAACTATGAAGAATTTCATAGTGTGTACACTAAGCAGGTGGAGAGATGTGGTGGTCCTCTAGGGCTTGGTTGGTGCAGTTGGATGTGGTTTGGTGTAATGGCTCCATTTTCCACTAGGTGACACTGCTTAGCTTACTAGGTGAGGCATATGTGTGGATGTGTGTGGATGTGAACGTGGATGAGAGATGAAAATGGCTTCACCCAGCTTCCCAGTCTCTGGCACAGTAACACTGCACTCTCAGCAACAGTCAATCAAGCACTCCTCTTTTGTCTCCAGTATCCATCCACTCCCTGCTTCTATACTGTCCACGTCCAAGCTGTCAGCCAGCCAGGTGACACCTCCCTCCGGAATTTTATCTCAGATGGAACTGTGTTTCCAAACCCCTCAGATCTGAGGGCGCTGAGGCTTGGACCTGCTCTAACCCTGTGGGGGAGGGTTTCACTAAGCGATGGCCGGGTGCTGGCTTGCCTCAGAAAAAAAAATTTTGTGCAATCATGTGGCAGCAGAGATTCAGGGATTATGGTAACTCACAACACACAACTGGCACCAGGTTTGACCACACCCCGGCATCTTTGTTTCATAGCCAGCAAACATTGTTATTTTCCGGGGTCCACTGGGAACTTTGTCTGTGGGGAGGCCATATGGGCCTCTATCAAATGTCCTCCTACCAGGTGAAACACTTTTCCCTGTGTGGCCCATGGACCCCTCGGACCTTGCTGGCTGCTCCTGGGGATTTGCCCTACCACCAGAGCACCAACAGATATTGAGCTGTGGAATTTCCAAATGTTCTCCCCTGTTTATAGAGTCAAAATGGTATTGAAAATCTCTCCTTTCTCCTCTCTCCCTTTCTTGTTCAGTCACTTGTGGGTGTTCCCACTAGTTCTCTCCAGCTACTTTCTGGGGGAGTGCTTTTCTTATACTCTCCCCCTTTTCTCTGTCCTCTCTCTGCAAAAGCAGCTCCCTGCCCTTCGTAGCTTCTCTCTCCCCCAGTTCACCTCTCTCTGTTGCATACCTGCCAAGTTCTGTGGCTCAAGTTTAGCAGATTGTTGTCTTAATCATCAGATCAGTTTTTTGGTGTGCAAAATGGTTTGGTGATGATCTAGTTGCATTTCAGGGACAAAAGAAGCAGAGAATTTCCTTGCTGCTCCACCATCTGGCCCTTCCTGACATCTTATATCAAGCTCCAGTCACCTCTTAAATTGCTGCCTTTGTGCTGGGTCCTGAGTTAAGCGAGTCTATGTGCAAGCCCTTTAAAAGAAGTAACTCCAATCCCTAACAGCTCCCATGTCCTCTGGACATAAGCCCCATTTTTTTTAAACCAAATATTTTTGAGGCCTCATATTTCTAGTGCATGTCCCAAGGGTTGAAGTACCCTATATGGTGCACACACACCTCAGTCTTTGGGGAATCTTCTGACCTGTGAGATTTCTACATTGTGTGTCAGCACACCAGTGGTGGGGTTTTTGATGAGACCATTGTTCTGCTCTCCTACATGTCTCCATGTAGTCTTTTTATCCTTTTTTGTTGAGGGAGTTGTTCAGCCAGATTTCAGATCTCTTTCAGCGAGAATTATCCCTTATGTAGCTATAGATTTGATATGTTGTGGGAAGAGGTGAGTTCAGAGTATTCCTATGCTGCCATAATAAACTGCTCCCTATCTATTACTATAGATACTTATACTTAATTATACTTAATTTTGTATATCATTAAATCTACTAAATTTTAAAAAAAAATAGGATAGGAAAACCAAAAAACTATGCACATCTACAAGAAGTCAAGTGGCAATGTCTTTCCAAGACTCCCAAAATATTAACAGGTGGAGACCAGATTCTGACTGCTAAAAGTTGTATATCATACCAGCATCTGTATGAAAGGAAGCATAAGGGATCAGGGGTATTTTATAGAACTGAGATAAGTACAGTCCTCAAAGAGCCAACAGGGACTTACTGGAAATCATTTTTGGCCATTTAAGAACAGTAATTGAAACAGGGAAGTGCTGGTTCTTTGCCTGCACCAATATGTAGATTATTGTGAGGAGTCTATGGAAAGGTCTAAAGGGTGTGAACCAGTTTAAGTCATATGAACTTTTACAACAAAACAACTGACTATCTAATCTAGGAAAAAAAACAACAACAAATTGAGCTGGAGCCATACATCTAATTGAACAGAACATAAGAAAGTATAGAAAAGAAAATGGAAGATCTTCACAAAAGTAAGGAAAGGGATAGGGACATATCACAGCACATAGATTTCTATTTTTCAAAATATATAATTTTTATATTAAATATAATTTATTGTCAAATTGGTTTCCATACAACATCCAGTTCTCATCCCAACAGGTGCCTTCCTCAATGTCCATAATCCACTTTCCCCTCTCCCCCACCCCTCATCAACCCTCAGTTTGTTCTCAGTATTTAAGAGTCCCTTATGGTTTGCTTCCCTCTATCTCTCTCTGTATATAAAACGTCAACAAAAAGTGAAGGCTGATTTGTGTCATGATGAAATAAATAGTATGGTACTTACCATCTCTTTGTAAGCTGGACATGATAGAGGAGAAATATGGAACAACAGGCAGCTGGGACTGTTATCCCTGAGAGAAGAGAGACACATGAAAGAAGACTTACGAATAATCCTGACCTTCTCCCTGGTGGCATTCTCCTGCTTTGGCACATTAAATAAATCTCAAGAGGAAGACAGTGGAAGTATGAAATAAGAATTCCAGGCAACTGAAGTGACTTAGAAATTGTGAGGCAGGGAGCTCAAAAACCAAGAGCTGTACATGGTTTGGGGTTCAGACATCTGCACAGGGATTCATAATTTAGTGATTCCGAAAGTTCATTTAACCACAAGTAAGATATATACAAAGAACACAACTTGGCATATCAAAGTTAAACTATTAAAAACTAAAAGAGAATATATTAAAAGAAGCCTGGATCACCTGAGTGGCTCAGTTGGTTAAGTGTCTGACTTTGGCTAAAGTCATGATCTCGTGGTCCGTGAGTTTGAACCCCACATTGGGCTCTGGGCTGACAGCTCAGAGTCTGGAGCCTGCTTCAGATTCTGTGTCTCCCTCTCTCTCTCTGCCCCTTCCTCACTCATTCTCTCTCTCTCTCTCTCTCTCTCAAAAATAAATAAGCATTAAAAATTTAAATATATATACATATTTATTTTATTTTTTAATATTTTATATTTATATGTAAATATAAATATTTATATTTTAATTTTTTTTTCAACGTTTATTTATTTTTGGGACAGAGAGAGACAGAGCATGAACGGGGGAGGGGCAGAGAGAGAGGGAGACACAGAATGGGAAACAGGCTCCAGGCTCTGAGCCATCAGCCCAGAGCCTGACGCGGGGCTCGAACTCACGGACCGCGAGATCGTGACCTGGCTGAAGTCGGATGCTTAACCGACTGCGCCACCCAGGCGCCCCGATATATTTTAATATTATATATATATATTTTTAATAAAATAAGCCTAAAGGAAGGGTGCTTTGGGTGGTTCAGTTGGTTAAGCGTCCAACTTTGGCTCAGGTCACAATCTCACAGTTTATGAAATCGAGCCCTACATTGGGTTCTCTGCTGTCAGCACAGAGTTTGCTTTGATTCTCTGCACTGCCAGCCCCCCCCTCCCGCCTCGCCTCTGCTTGTGCCATCTCTCTCTTTTTCAAAAATGAATAAATATTTTTAAAAATATTTCAAAAAATAAACAAAGTAGAAGAAGCTTAAGGTAAAAAATGCATATCATATTCACAGAAACTTCTCATCAGAAATGATGGACGCCAGTTGAAAACAGAATAGTTTTTTAAAGTGATCATTCTGCTGCATTAGATAAAGGGGAAAGAATAAGTGTGAGTTGTGGGGGGTGGGTTGGGATGTAAAGGCAAAGTAAATGACTACCCTCCAGTTTCACAAAGTGAGGAATAAGGTATATAACACAAGTTGAGTTAGTTGGTAGTGTGTTTTCTATATCATAATTAGAACATTAGCTCCATCTCCCATCCCTGAGGATCCAAGAACAATGCCTAGAACCAAGAAAACAATAGCATAACTTCTAGGTCAAATCAGATAATGTTACTTTAAAGATGGTTGTTGGTGAGGCTGGACGATTATTAGTTCAGATCTGTCTGTGCGAACATAACAATTGTTTTGTTTTGTTTAAAATATTAAAAAGTGCATAAATCTTAAGTATACATCTAGATTATTTTTGACAACGTTAACACATCCTTATAAACACTATCCAGATCAAGAAGCAATCAATGTTATTAGCAATACAAAAGTCACCCTTGTACTCTTTTCAGCCATTAAGGCTCCACCCAGGATAACAACCATCCTGAATGTAAAAATCATAGATTATTCAGCCATCTGGGTGGCTCAGTTGGTTGACCATCCAGTTCATTATTTCAGCTCATGTCATTGTCTCACAGTTTGTGGATTGAGCCCTGTGTCTCACTCTGTACTGACAGCATGGAGCCTGCTTGGGATTCTCTCTCTCTCCCTCTCTCTCTCTCTCTCTTTGCCCCCACCCCACTTGTATTCTCTCTCACTCTCGTTCTCAAAATAATTAAAGAAACATAAAAAGAAACAGATTGTATATCTGTTTCTATTTGCTTGTTTCTGAATTTTATGTAATGTAGTGTGTGTCATTTTGTGTCTAACTTTTTTCATCCCTCATATTAATTTTTGACAGATAACTTCATGCTGATGTATATGTAATCCATTCATTCTTACTGATATATTCTGTTGTATGAATATGTCACATGTTACTTACCAGTTCTTTTGCTGACAGAAATTTATTTATTTATTTTTCCTTTTTAGCTGTTTTTTCCCATTCTATTACTAAAAATGCTGCTGAGAATTTTCTTGCACATGTTTTTCAGTACATACATATAAGTATGTCTGTTTATATAAGCATATGTGGAATTTTAGGTCATGATAGTATCTTTAGCATTAATAGATAATGTTACCTGTTGCAGAAAATGGTTTTATAAATTAATCCTTCCATGAAGGATATATGAAGGTTTATTTATTTTTAAAAAAAATTTTTTTTTCAACGTTTTTTATTTATTTTTGGGACAGAGACAGAGCATGAATGGGGGAGGGGCAGAGAGAGAGGGAAACACGGAATCGGAAACAGGCTCCAGGCTCCGAGCCATCAGCCCAGAGCCTGACGCGGGGCTCGAACTCACGGAACGTGAGATCGTGACCTGGCTGAAGTCGGACGCTTAACCGACTGCGCCACCCAGGCGCCCCAGGATATATGAAGGTTTAAATTATGCTGTTTCAGTATTAAAAAATAGTAGTAGTAACTGTGTTGTTAATTTAGCTGTTGTTTTATTGTGGCCATTTTGATGTGTAGTAGTACCTTATTGTGGCTTTAAATTAATAATTATCCTATGGCTAAGAAAGTGGAGCATCTTTTCATGGGCATATTAGTCATTTGCATAGATTCTTTTCTGAAGTTTTATTCTAGCCTTTAGCTATTGCATTGCCTGCCTTTTTATTTCTAATTCATAAAATTTCTTTATATATTTTCAGTGAGTCCTCTGTTGTATATATGTATGCAAATACTTTCTTCTTCTCTTGGATTTTAACTCAAAGTTATCTTTGAGCAGCAAGAATTTTTAATCTCAGTGTGATCCAGCTTATCATGTGTAGTTTTTCCTTACATATAAGTAGTAGTGCTTTTGGGGGTAATAAGAAAGATTTTACACCAAGGTCATAAGTTTAGTTTTCATTGTCTTTTATGAGATTTATAATTTTTCATTTTACATGTGGTTTTATTACCTAGGAAGAACTTATTTTCCATGTGATATGAGGTAGAAATAAGGATTTATCATCTTTCATATAGATATTTAAATGTTCCAGAATGTGTATTGAAATGACACTGCAGTGATAACTTAGTTGACCACATAAGTCTATGTATGGGTCTTTTTCTGGACTGTATCATGCTTCATTGATATATTTACCTATTCTTGATGTTTAAATATATATTTATGTATTCTTAATAATATACTTTTATAATAGATCTTAATATGTGGCAGTAGACATCCACTAACATTGTTCTCCATCAATATTGTATTGCTATTCTTGGCCCTTGCTTTTTCATCTCAGTTACAGAATCAAAATGTCATACACACACACACACACACACACACACACACACACACAGATACACACACACACACACACAACACAGAACTGGGGTTCTGACTGGATTGTATTAAATCTACATATCATTTCAGTATGGAAATTGATATCTTAGCAATATCAAGACTTTCAATATAGAGAGACTATATCACCATTTATTTGTCTTCTTAATTTTTATCAGTAATATTTATATTTCTCTGAGTAGAGATTTTGCACGTTTTTCAGCTTTGTTCATAAAAATTTGAATTTTTGTGCTGTTGTTAAATAATTAAATTTTCGTTTTCTACTTGATTTTTGATGACATATAAAAATATACTATATATTGAATATATCTGTATACTGACCTTGTATCCAAAATATTTTCCTCTATTCACTTATTTATCCTCAAGGTTTTCCATATATTCTTCTTAATTTTTTTGTATTAATCATTTTCTCTATAAATATAAACACTATTTCTTCCTTTTCAGTCCCCATTCATCTTATTTTTTACTTATCTCTTTTGCAGTGGTTAGGATGACCAGTACAATGTTAAATAAAAGTGGTGGTAGCAGATCCTCTTTCTAGTTTCTTATCTTGGTTGATAATTTTTAGTTTTTCACCACTAAGTATAATATTTATGTTTTTGTTTTAATTTGATTTATACATAACTACATAAGTGATATTCCATTGTATGAATATTATCACAAATTTTATATCCATTAGCTAGTGGATAAGCAAATGGCTTATGATTAGTTTTTTTACTATATGAATACCCTAAGGTCATGAATATATTATCTTATATTTAGTTCTCAAACACTTTTCTACTTTTTCTTCTTTCCCATTTACGTGTACATATTTTTTTTGTGGACATATGTTTCAATTTTAGTGAGTAAATAAATATGAGAGGATTGCTGTATCATAAGTGTATGTTCAACTCTATCTAAAAATGTCAAATTCAGTGGATTTTAATTCCCCATTTACATAAATGAATAGATCATCCAGAAAGAAAATCAATAGGAAACAGTGGTCTCGAGCAACACATTAGACCAGAATATAAAGAATATTCCATCCAAAATAGCAGAATACACATTCTTTTCAAGTACACATAGAACATTCTCTAGAACAGATCATGTTAAGCCACAAAACAAGTCTCAATAAATTTAAAAAGAATGAAATCGGGGCACCTGGGTGGCGCAGTCGGTTGAGCGTCCGACTTCAGCCAGGTCGCGACCTCGCGGTCTGTGAGTTCGAGCCCCGCGTCGGGCTCTGGGCTGATGGCTCGGAGCCTGGAGCCTGTTTCCGATTCTGGGTCTCCCTCTCTCTCTGCCCCTCTCCCGTTCATGCTCTGTCTCTCTCTGTCCCAAAAATAAATAAACGTTGAAAAAAAAAAAACTTTAAAAAGAATGAAATCATATCAATCATCTTTTCTGACCACACATAAAGAAACTAGAAATCAATTAAAATAAGAAAATTGGGGGAAAAAATACATGGAGACTAAACAACATCCTATTGAATAACCAATTGGTCAATAAATAAATCAGGAGAAAATAAGTATCTTGATACAAATGAAAAAGGAAACACAACATTCCAAAATCTATGGGATGCAGCAAAAGCAGTTCTAAGAGGGATGTCTATAGCAATACAGACCTACTTCAAGAAACAAGAAAAATCTTAAATATAAACAATCTAACTTTATATTTAAAGAAACTAAAAAGAAAGAAAGAAAGAAAGAAAGAAAGAATAAATGCCAAAGTCAGAAGGAAAGAAATCATAAAGATCAGAAAGGAAATAAATTAAGTAGAAACTAAAAAAGAAATTTAAAAAGACCAATAAAACTGAGAGCTGTTTCTCAGGAAAGATAAATAAAATCAATGAACCAGACTCATCAGGAAAAAAAAAAAGAGAGAGAGAGAGAACCCACAAAACAAATAAAATTGGAAATAGAAGATGAGGAATTATACTCAATACTACAAAAAATACAAAATATTTGGCTTATAAAAAATATAGGCCAACAAATTAGAGAACCTAAAATAAATGGATAAATTCTTAAAAACAAAATCTTCCAAGATTAAATCATGAAAAAAATAGAAAATCTGAACAGAACAATTACTAGTAATGAAATTGAATCAGTAATCAAAAACTCTCAACAAAAAAAAGTCCAGGATCAGATGGTTTTACTGTCAAATTCTACCAAACATTTAAAAAAGTTAATACACTTCTGCTCAAATTATTCCAAAAAATTGAAGCTGAAGGAACCATTCCAAACTCATTTTATGAGGCCAGCATTACACTGATATCGAACCCAAACACACTACAAAAAAAGGGGGGCAGTGGTGAAAGAAGGAAGGAAGAGTGGATGTAAGGAAGGAAGGAAGGAAGGAAGGAAGGAAGGAAGGAAGTGAGAGAGGAACTTAAAGAGCAGTATCTCTGATGAGCATAGATGTAAAAGTCCTCAGTGTAATATTAACCAACTAAACTCAACAACACATTGAAAGGAACATACAACATGACCAAGTGGGATTCATGCCACTGATGCAAGGATGTTTTAATATCTGCAAATTAATCATGATGAATCACATTAACAAAACAAAGGATAAAAATCATATGCATCTCAATAGAAGCAGAAAAAGCATTTGACAAAATTTAACAGCCACTTATGATAAAATGTCTCAACAAAATGATTACAGGGAGAACATACCTCAAGAAAATAAAAAGATGACAAATGATAAACCCATAGCTAACATCATACTAAATGGTGAAAAGCTTTCAGTTCTAAGATCAGGATAAGGATGCACAACTCACCTCTTTCATTGAAAATAGTATTGGAAGCTGTAGCCATTGCAATACAAATGAAATAGAAGGCCTCCAAACTGGAAATGAAGAAGGAGAGAGGTTACTATTTATAGATAGTATGATTTACCTATAGCAAATTATATATAGAAAACAAAAACTACTAGAACTAACAAATAAACTCAGTAAAATTTCAGGAAAAAAATTAATTACAGAAATGTGTTGCATTTCTATGGTCTAATAAAAAATTATCAGAAAGAGAAATTAAGGAAACACTCTCATCTAAATTGCATAAAAATAATGAAATACTTAGGAATACATTTTTCGATATTTTTATTTATTTTTGAGAGAGAGCAGAGGAGGGGCAGAGAGAAAGAGAGAGAGAGATAGAGAATCTGAAGCAGGCTTCAGGATCTGAGCCGTCAGCACTGAGCCCTACACGGGGCTCGAAATCAAGAACTGCGAGATCATGACCTGAGTCGAAGTCAAACACTTAACTGACTCAACCACCCAGCTGCCCCCCTAAGAATACATTTTCAACAAGGAAGTGAAAGACCTGTACTGTAAAAACTACAAGACATTGACATGTGGTACTTGGCTGGAACATGCTTTTTTTGACATCAGGGTGGTGAGTTCCATCCCCAAGTTGGATGTGGATCCTACTTTATAAAAAAAAAAAAGACAACTATGTGACATTGATGAAAAAAATTAGAATATGACACCAATAAACAGAACAGTGTACCATGCTCACAGATGTTAGAATTAATATTGTTTAAATGTCCATACTACCCAAAGCAATCTACAGATCAAATGCAAACCCTATCAAAATATCATTATGTTGTACAGCTGAAACTAACATATTGTATGTTAATTATAATTCAAAATCAAATTTTAAAATGAATGATACTCTTTTTCAAACCAACTATACCTATGTTTGTTTCCATAGCAATACATGTGATTTCCTCTTCTTTTACATCTTCACTGCACTTAGTGTCTTCATATATATGTACAGATGATAGATAGATGATATATAGGTAGGTAGGTAGGCAGATGATAGACAGAAAGATAGGTGGATAGATAGTTAATAAATAGATAGGTAGATAGATAGATGATAGACACAATTTTCCCTTTTCCAGAGGGCCTGTAGGTGAGAGGAAAAGCTAGATTCATGATTGGGCATTTTTTAGATTCATGTTTTTTTGAATTTCTAGAAAAAGAAAAACTATATAGAGGAAAGCAGATCAATGTTTGCCAGGAGCTGAGGCAGTGGGGAAGGGAAAGAAGATAAATGGTTACTGAAGAAATTTTTATAGTGAAAGAAATATGAATGTGCATGGTGATTACATGAGTATATTTGTTAAAACTCATCAAATTGTACACTCAGAATTGTTGAACTTTATTGTTTTAATTATACTTGAATAAAGATAATTTACATATGAAAAAGGTCACAAAAACTAGTTTACTACTAGTATACAAAAATACAATTTTTAAAAATTGGTATGGCATACTGTGATACCTTTAAATTTATTTGAAAATTCTATATATTGTTTTGATATTTCTTAGCCTTTATTTTTGCTTAGACAATCATGCCTTGTAAAAATAAGATAGATAAGATTACTTTTACTTTTCAATACATATGAAGGTTTTAAAGATCTAATACTCATTTTAGTTACATAATATCCTAAGCATTTAACATTGATTAACTGTAGTCTTTAAAAACATTTTTTTATGTTTATTTATTATTGAGAGACAGAGAGAGACAGAGCACGAGCAGAGGGGGACAGAGAGAGAGGGAGACACAGAATCTGAAGCAGGCTCCAGGCTCTGAGCTGTTAGCACAGAGCCTGACGTGGGGCTCGAACGCACAAACAGAGACATCATGACCGGAGCCAAAGTCAGACACGTAACTGACTGAGCCACCCAGGCGCCCCTGTAGTCTTTTTTTTTTTTTTAAGTTTATTTATGTATTTTAAGAGAGAGAGAGAGCAGGAGAGGAGCAGAAGGAGAGGGAGACAGAGAATCTCCATGCTGTCAGCACAGAGCCCAATGTGGGTCTTGATCCCATGAACAGTGAGAACATGACCTGAGCTGAAATCAGGAGTCAGACACTTAACCGACTAAGCCATCCAGGTGCCCCAACTCACTTTATTCTTATCAATCCCTGTGATTGATCCCCAAGTGGGGGAAAAAAACTGGTGAAGCAGTGTAATCCCAATGTTCTATATCCTCCCCACTTTCAGCCCCAGCAACCATGGTCTACTTTCTGTTCCTGTTTCTTAGAGTTTTGCAGAATATCATATGAATGGAATATATTATGTCACCTTTTGAGTCTGGATTCTTTAACGTTCCAAGGCTTACGTTCCCCATGGCTTGCCCTGCCCTTCCAGGACTATAGTTCCAAGGAATTAGAGTTGGTAGGGGAGGTGGAAGCAGCCTCAGGCTAAAATGCTATAAAATCCCATTGTTCTTACCAAGGTTCACTGTTTTCTCTTGAATAATTGTTTCTCAATTTGTTGCATGCTTGTAGTCAATTTCCAGAGTGTTATGGTTTCTGATAGTTCTGCCAAGTTTTATTATTGCTGGTTCTGTTTGTTCTAATCAATAAACTTTATATTTTATGGCATTTTTATATTTACATAAAAACTGAATGGGAAGTACAGAACACACAGTGTGTGTTCCTATACCCATCCTTTCCCTCCTTACCCACCTACACACTGTTTTCTTGCATTAATGTGGTACATTTGTTATAACTGATTAGCCAATATTGACATATCATTAACTAAAGTCCACAGTTTACATTAGGGTTCACTTATGTTGGGTTTGACAAATGTATAATGACACAGATCCACTGTTACGGTATCATATAGGATAGTTTCACTGCCCTAAAAATCCTCTATACTCAGCCTATTCATCCCTCCTCAACTTCTACCAACTCTTGGAAACTACTGATCTTTGTACTGACTCATAGTGTTGCCTTTTCCATAATGTCATATAATTGGAATAATGCATTATGTAGTTTTTAGAATGACTTATTTTGCTTATAATAACTTATTTAGGGCTCTTCTATGTCTTTATATGGCTTGATAGTTGATTTCTTTTGGCAGTGAATACTATTCCATCGTCTGGATGTGCTATTGTTTATTCACCTATTGAAGGGCATTTTGGTTGTGTTCAAGTTTTGGATATTATTAATAAAGTTGCTATAAACATTCATGTGAGAATTTTTGTGTGGACATAAGTTTTCAGCTCATTTGGGTAATTACAAAACAGCATGATTGCTGGACCATTGGTTAGAGAATGTTTACTTTTATAGGAAACAGCCAAACTGTTTTCCAAAGTGGCTATACTATTGTGTATTTCCACCAGCAAAGAATTAGAATTCCTGTTGCTTCATATCCTCACAAGCATTTAGTATTGTCAATGCTCTGGATTTGGGTCATTTTGGTAGGTATGCAGCTATATCTCTTTATTGTTTTAATTTGTATTTTCCTGTTGACACATGATGGTGAACAACATTTTACATGCTTATTTGCCATACATATTTCTTGTTTGGCAAGATGTCTGCTCAGATATTTTGCACATTTTAAAAATTGGGTTTTTTTTTATTGTTGATTTTTAAATGTTCTTTGTATATTTTGGATACTAGTTCTTTGACAAATACATGTTCTACAAATATTTTCTTCCAGTGGCTTGTCTTTTTTTTTGCTCTTGACAATGTCTTTCCAAGTTTTGACTTTTAATGATGTCCAACTTATCAATCATTTCTTTCACAGACTGTGGTTTTAGTTTATTATTGTTTTTATAGAGAGAATTTTCTAAGCTCCTCAATCAGCCATTCCAGAAGTTGACTGCCTTTATGTGTTCTTAAACCTCAATGTGTTCCAGACACCATACTAAACAGCTTACATTCCTCATCATGTTAGATCCTCCCAACACCCTTGTGTAGTAGATATAACTTCTAACCTCCATTTTATTACACAGTGGAACTAAGGTTGAGCAAATTACCCAATGTTGCAATGTTAGCAAATGATAAAAACAAAGAGTCTGACCCAGGAGGCTGCTTACCTAAAAAATATTCTATGCTTCCAATCATATGCTTCCAATTGGAGACATTGGAAGGTATACAACACAGAATCTTGCCTGATGTAGGGTCCACTTTTACCATAAGTCCCTGAATGGTTGTAAGATGATAGTTCATTCAGTGGTTCCAATTTCAGTATCTCCTTCCTCACCTCTAACTCAAATCTCTCTTTTCATCACCCTCATTGATTCTAACCATGTCTGGCTAAAAACCCTCCACTGGTTTCCTGTGCACTTAAATAAAATCCAAACTCTTAAGCTTTACACATAGGGCTGAAATGGCAGAACACTTGCCTTCCTTTTGCATCTGTTCTATTATTCACCTCCATGTTCACCAAGTCCCAGCTGTACTGATTTCTCTGTCTGGAAAATATAGCCAGCTCTTTCTCACTACAGGGCTTTGTTACTTACTAATCCCTCTTCTTAGAAATTCTTCCTAAATAACTTTGCATTTTTGGTTCCTTTTCATAATTCAAATGTCCACATCCAGTCCATTCACTATTTTTAGCTGTTTTTTAAAGTCTCTTTATGGTTGTCACTTGAAATTATTTTATTCATTTACTTGTTTATTTCCTGTTTTCACATATTAGAATTGCCTTGTACTTGTCTCTATCCTTTTACTGAATGGAAATATGTGTTTGTCTGTCATTATACCCCAAGCACTCAGCAAAGTGACTTAGAACAAGTGTCACATGTTTCTTTTAGGGTGAATTCTCTCAATGCTCTTATAGCATAGGTAGTATTTATTTATCTGAAAGTCCAGGGTTGAATCTCAGATGTGACTTTTTTTTTCACTAGTTCCATGCTACTGTAAGTGAAGAAAGCACCTAACATTTTCTGGTCCTTACTTCTCCTTTATCAAACTCAGTAAAGTCAATTTTATAAACACTTACTGAGGCCGGTGTGAGTTCCAATGGAAAGTGGCACTCATAATAAAAGAGTTGCCATCGATCAGGTTTGGCCAGAGTCTTAAAGAAATTGGCACATAAATTATTTTGTGTAGTTTTGCTTGAGAAGTAAATCTCTGACAATCATGGGTTGTGCTGCATTTCCTCTTTCTATCTGTTTAGAGACAGGAGAGGTATAGCCTTGTCAACGTGTAATGGAAAATTGGCTTTGGAGAGGGCTTCAAAGGTCTTTGTTGAAAACGTTGGGCACTGTTATGTCAAGTGCCTGCAGCACTTTTGACATTCTGCTCAAAACCATAAGGGTGCTTGGCTCTCACTGCTGCTTCAGGGGTCTCTGAGGTTTACCCTGCTGCTTGGTGTTGTCACTCTCTCTGCTTCTTGACCCATTATCCCTAAAAGAAACAAGAAGTGAAGGTGGAATATTCTTGGTCTTCACCTTATTTTCCTCAGGCTTGAACTCTTGGAACTTTACAGAGAGACAGCTTCCTAATTTAAAATATGACGACACTGGGAAAGGACAGAAGAGAATGGAACTCTTCTTTTCAGTTTCCCAAAACACTTTCCTCTTGGGCTTGCAGGAGATAGTTTATGGATATTGTCTGATGGGGAATTGACTAGATAGGGACTACAGCCCAGAGGAAGAAAAGACAGCTTCATGATATGGTGAGGTGGGCCTGGGGATAATTTAAGGCTAGGCCCAGCACACAGTACACTACATGTTTGTC
The DNA here is from genome assembly GCF_028749965.1 of Puma concolor. NCBI lineage: Eukaryota > Metazoa > Chordata > Mammalia > Carnivora > Felidae > Puma > Puma concolor. Next base: position 84,884,038 of record NC_141676.1, read on the forward strand.
AAGTGGTCATTCAGAGTGCAGACATAGGCCCTGGAGGTGCTTAAAGCAGAGGCTACTCCCAGGGTCTCTCTCCCAAAGAGACTGCTCTTCTGGAACATGGAATGGACTGGGTGCACTCAGGGTGCATTGATTACATTAGGCAGCAGAACTATAGAGGCATTGAGCTATTGATGCCCTTCCCTCTTTACCATATATCTTCATTCAGTAGTTTATTGAATACCTTCTCAGCCTGTGGATGCTGAGTTTAATAGCCCTGGTCTTTGCTGTCTAGGGTTTTTTCACCTAGAGAAGAAGAGAACTAAATAAATTCTCCATTGCAAGTCACAGTGAGAAGTCACTGTGAGGTGTTAGTTTTGATTTTTTTCCCTCTCCTCAGAAATAACCTGTGAGTGGGATTGATAGCAAGGGGTAGACTTGGGGGAATTTCCCTTCGAGTATCTTTTTAATTTCTTTTTTTTTAAAACTAAGGTATAGTTGATGCCAATGTTACATTAATTTCATGTGTACAAAAATAATGATTCAACCTCACAAGTGTCGCCATCATCACAAGTGTCGCCACAATCCATTACCATACAACACTATCAGAGTATCATTGACTATATGCTCTGTATTGTACCTTTTATTCGCATGACTTATTCATTTTATAACTGAAAGTCTGTTTTTCCTATTCCCCTTCACTATTGTTTCTCACTCCCATCAACCTCCCCTCTGGCAAAAATTAAAAAGACAAGAAATAACAAATGTTGGTGAATGTGGAGAATAGAGAACATTTGGGCACTGTTGGGGAGAATATAACTTGGTGCAGCCACTGTAGAAAACAGTATAGAGATTCCTCAAAAAATTAAAAATAGAAATACCATATGATCTAATAATTCCACTACTGCATATTTACACAAAGAAAATGAAAACACTAATTTGAAAACATATATACACCCTAATATTTATTTATTTTTATTTTTAAGTGTATTTATTTTGAGAGAGAGAGAGAGAGCAAGTGAGAGAGGGGAGACAGATAGGGAGAGAGAGAAAATCCCAAGTAGGTTCCACACTGTCAGTGCAGAGCCTGACGTGGGGTTTGAACTCATGACGATGAGATCATGACCTGAGCCAAAATCAGTTGCTTAACCAACTGAGCCACCAAAGCACCCCTACCCCAATGTTTATTGTAGAATTATTTACAATAGCCAAGATATGGAAGCAAATCAATGGTCCATTCCTGATGTCCATCCCATGAATGGATAAAGATGTGGTGTGTATATATACAATGGATGACATATCAGACAAAGGGCTAGTATCCAAAATCTACAAAGAACTCATCAAACTCTGCACTCAAAAAAAAATAATCCAGTGAAGAAATGGGCAGAAAACATGAATAGACACTTCTCTAAAGAAGACATCCAGATGGCCAACAGGCACATGAAAAGATGCTCAACGTCACTCCTCATCTGGGAAGTACAAATCAAAACCGCACTCAGATACCACCTCACGCCACTCAGAGTGGCTAAAATGAACAAATCAGGAGACTATAGATGCTGGAGAGGATTGGGGAAACTGGAAACCTCTTGTACTACTGGTGGGAATGCCAACTGGTGCAGCTGCTTTGGAAAACAGTGTGAAGGTTCTTCAAAAAATTAAAAATAGAACTACCCTATGACCCAGCAATAGCACTCCTAGGAACTTTCCCAAGGGATACAGGAGTGCTGATGCATAGGAGCACTTGTACCCCAATGTTTATAGCAGCACATACAACAATAGCCAAATTATGGAAAGAGCCTAACTGTCCATCAACTGATGAATGGATAAAGAAGTGGTGGTTTATATACATAATGGAATACTACTGGGCAATGAAAAGAATAAATTATGGCCTTTTGTAGCAACATGGATGGAACTGGAGTGTGTGATGCTAAGTGAAATAAGTCATACAGAGAAAGATACCATAGTTTTTCACTCTTATGTGGATGCTGAAAAAGTTGGGGGAGGGGGAAGGAAGACCATAGGGGAGGGGAAGGAAAAAAACGTTAGAGAGGGAGGGAGCCAAAGCATAAGAGACTGTTAAAAACAGAGCAAACTGAGGGTTGATGGGGGGTGGGAGGGAGGAGAGGATGGGTGATGGGCATTAAGGAGGGCACATGTTGGCATGAGCACTGGGTGTTGTATGGAAACCAATTTAACAATAAATTTCATATAAAAAAAAAAAGAAATACTATGCAGCCATTCAAAGGGATGAGATCCGGACAGGGAAGATAGTGGCATAGGAGGACGCTGGGCTCACCACGCATCCTGCTGATCACTTAGATTCCACCTACACCTGCCTAAATAACCCAGAAAACCACCAGAAGGCTAGCAGAATGGAGTCTCCGGAGCCAAGCGCAGATGAGAGGCCCACGGAAGAGGGTAGGAAGGGAAGAGAGGTGCTGCGCGCTGCACAGACTGGCGGGAGGGAGCCGGGGTGGAGGGCCTGAGTTTAGCTTGCAAAAGTGGAGGGGCCGGACGGAGTGTGTTCCGACAGCAAGCAGGACTTAGCATCTGGGAGGTCATAAGTTAACAGCTCTGCTCGGAAAGCAGGAAGGCTGGAGGACAAAGGGAGGGAGAGTTGCTGAGCCCCAGGACGACAGAGCTCAGTTTGGTGGGGAACAAAGGCGCTAGCCAGCGCCATCTCCCTCACCCATCCCCCAGCCAAAATCCCAAAGGGGACCAGTTCCTGCCAGGGAACTTGCTCGATCCGCGCAAACACCCAACTCTGCGCTTCTGCAGAGCCACCCCTCCGGCAGCGGGTCTGACTCCCTCCCGCTGCCACAGGGCCCCTCCTGAAGTGGATCACCTAAGGAGAAGTGAGCTAACCTGCCCCTCCTGCCCCCGTGCACCTTGCCTACCCACCCCAGTTAATACGCCAGATCCCCAGAACCACAAGCCTGGCAGTGTGCAAGTACCCCAGACAGGCCACGCCACCCCACAGTGAATTCCGCCCCTAGGAGAGGGGAAGAGAAGGCACGCACCAGTCTGACTGTGGACACAGCGGTCGGCTGGGGGCAGACATCAGGTCTGACTGCGGCTCCGCCCACCAACTCCAGTTATACACCACAGCACAGGGGAAGTGCCCTGCAGGTCTGCACCACTCCAGGGACTATACAAAATGACCAAACACAAGAATTCCCCTCAAAAGAATTTCCAGGAAGTAACAACAGCTAATGAACTGATCAAACAGGATTTAAATAATATAACAGAAAGTGAATTTAGAATAATAGTTATAAAATTAATCACTGGGCTTGAAAACAGTATAGAGGACAGCAGAGAATCTCTTGCTACAGAGATCAAGGGACTAAGGAACAGTCACGAGGAGCTGAAAAACGCTTTAAACGAAATGCATAACAAAATGGAAACCACCACGGCTCGGATTGAAGAGGCAGAGGGGATAATAGGTGAACTAGAAGATAAAGTTATGGAAAAAGAGGAAGCTGAGAAAAAGAGAGATAAAAAAATCCAGGAGTATGAGGGGAAAATTAGAGAACTAAGTGATACACTAAAAAGAAATAATATACGCATAATTGATATCCCAGAGGAGGAAGAGAGAGGGAAAGGTGCTGGAGGGGTACTTAAAGAAATAATAGCTGAGAACTTCCCTGAACTGGGCAAGGAAAAAGGCATTGAAATCCAAGAGGCACAGAGAACTCCCTTCAGACATAACTTGAATCGATCTGCATGACATATCATAGTGAAACTGGTAAAATACAAGGATAAAGAGAAAATTCTGAAAGCAGCAAGGGATAAACGTGCCCTAACATATAAAGGGAGACCTATAAGACTCATGACTGATCTCTCTTTTGAAACTTGGCAGGCCAGAAAGGATTGGCACGAGACCTTTAATGTGCTGAACAGAAATAATATGCAGCTGAGAATCCTTTATCCAGCAAGTCTGTCATTTAGAATAGAAGGAGAGATAAAGGTCTTCCCAAACAAACAAAAACTGAAGGAATTTGTCACCACTAAACCAGCCCTACAAGAGATCCTAAGGGGGATCTTGTGAGACAAAGTACCAGAGACATCACTACAAGCATAAATCATACAGACATCACAATGACTCTAAACCCGTATCTTTCTATAATAACACTGAATGTAAATGAATTAAATGCGCCAACCAAAAGACAGAGGGTATCAGAATGGATAAAAAAACAAGACCCATCTATTTGCTGTCTACAAGAGACTCATTTTAATTCTGAGGACACCTTTATATTGAGAGTGAGGAGACGGAGAACTATTTATCATGCTACTGGAAGCCAAAAGAAAGCTGGAGTAGCCATACTTATATCAGACAAACTAGACTTTAAATTAAAGGCTGTAACAAAAGGTGAAGAAGGGCATTTTATAATAATTACAGGGTCTATCCATCAGGAAGAGCTAACAATTATAAATGTCTATGCTCCGAATACAGGAGCCCCCAAATATATAAAACAATTACTCATAAACATAAGCAACCTTATTGATAACAATGTGGTAATTGTAGGGGACTTTAATACTCCAGTTACAGAAATGGATAGATCATCTAGACACACGGTCTATAAAAGAAACAAGGGCCCTGAATGATACATTGGATCAGATGGACTTGACAGATATATTTAGAACTCTGCATCCCAAAGCAACAGAATATACTTTCTTCTCGACTGCACATGGAACAGTCTCCAAGATAGATCATATACTGGGTCACAAAACAGGCCTTCATAAGTATACAAGAATTGAAATTATACCATGCATACTTTCAGACCACAATGCTATGAAGCTTGAAATCAACCACAGAAAAAAGTCTGGAAAACCTCCAAAAGCATGGAGGTTAAAGAACACCTTACTAAAGATTGAGTGGGTCAACCAGGCAATTAGAGAAGAAATTAAAAAATATATGGAAACAAACGAAAATGAAAATACAACAATCCAAACGCTTTGGGATGCAGCGAAGGCAGTCCTGAGAGGAAAATACATCCAATGGAAACAAGAAAAATCCCAAATACAAACTCTAACAGCACACCTAAAGGAAATAGAAGCAGAACAGCAAAGGCAGCCTAAACCCAGCAGAAGAAGAGAAGTAATAAAGATCAGAGCAGATAATAAACAATATAGAATCTAAAAAAACTGTAGAGCAGATCAACGAAACCAAGAGTTGGTTTTTTGAAAAAATAAACAAAATTGACAAACTTCTAGCCAGGCTTCTCAAAAAGAAAAGGGATATGACCCAAACAGATAAAATCATGAATGCAAATGGAGTTATTACAACCAATCCCTCAGAGATACAAACAATTACCAGGGAATACTCTGAAAAATTATATGCCAACAAATTGGACAACCTGGAAGAAATGGACAAATTCCTAAGCACGCACACTCTTCCAAAACTCAATCAGAAGGAAATAGAAAGCTTGTACAGAACCATAACCAGAGAAGAAATTGAATCGGTTATCAAAAATCTCCCAACAAATAAGAGTCCAGGACCAGATGGCTTCCCAGGGGAGTACTACCAGACATTTAAAGCAGAGATAATACCTATCCTTCTCAAGATATTCCAAGAAATAGAAAGGGAAGGAAAACTTCCAGACTCATTCTATGAAGCCAGGATTACTTTGATTCCTAAACCAGACAGAGACCCAGTAAAAAAAGAGAACTACAGGCCAATATCCCTGATGAATATGGATGCAAAAATTCTCAATAAGATACTAGCAAATTGAATTCAACGGCATATAAAAAGAATTATTCACCATGATCAAGTGGGATTCATTCCTGGGATGCAGGGCTGGTTCAACATTCGGAAATCAGTCAACGTGATACATCACATTAATAAAAGAAAAGAGAAGAACCATATGATCCTGTCAATCGATGCAGAAAAGGCCTTTGACAAAATCCAGCACCCTTTCCTAATAAAAACTCTTGAGAAAGTCGGGATAGAAGGAACATACTTAAACATCATAAAAGCCATTTATGAAAACCCCACAGCTAACATCATCCTCAATGCGGAAAAACTGAGAGCTTTTTCCCTGAGATCAGGAACACGACAGGGATGCCCACTCTCACCGCTGTTGTTTAACATAGTGCTGGAAGTTCTAGCATCAGCAATCAGGCAACAAAAGGAAATCAAAGGCATCAAAATTGGCAAAGATGAAGTCAAGCTTTCGCTTTTTGCAGATGACATGATATTATACATGGAAAATCCGATAGACTCCACCAAAGTCTGCTAGAACTGATACATGAATTCAGCAAAGTTGCAGGATACAAAATCAATGTGCAGAAATCAGTTGCATTCTTATACACTAACAATGAAGCAACAGAAAGACAAATAAGGAAACTGATCCCATTCACAATTGCACCAAGAAGCATAAGATACCTAGGAATAAATAAAACCAAAGATGTAAAGGATCTGTATGCTGAAAACTATAGAAAGCTTATGAAGGTAATTGAAGAAGATATAAAGAAATGGAAAGACATTCCCTGCTCAAGGATTGGAAGAATAAATATTGTCAAAATGTCAATACTACCCAAAGCTATCTACACATTCAATGCAATCCCAATCAAAATTGCACCAGCATTCTTCTCGAAACTAGAACAAGTAATTCTAAAATTCATATGGAACCACAAAAGGCCCCGAATAGCCAAAGTAATTTTGAAGAAGAAGACCAAAGCAGGAGGCATCACAATCCCAGACTTTAGCCTCTACTACAAAGCTGTCATCATCAAGACAGCATGGTATTGGCACAAAAACAGACACATAGACCAATGGAATAGAATAGAAACCCCAGAACTAGACCAACAAAAGCATGGCCAACTAATCTTTGACAAAGCAGGAAAGAACATCCAATGGAAAAAAGACAGTCTCTTTAACAAATGGTGCTGAGAGAACTGGACAGCAACATGCAGAAGGTTGAAACTAGAGCACTTTCTCACACCATTCACAAAAATAAACTCAAAATGGATAAAGGACCTGATTGTGAGACAGGAAACCATCAAAACCCTAGAGGAGAAAGCAGGAAAAGACCTCTCTGACTTCAGCCGTAGCAATCTCTTACTCGACACATCCCCAAAGGCAAGGGAATTAAAAGCAAAAATGAATTACTGGGACCTTATGAAGATAATCAGCTTCTGCACAGCAAAGGAAACAACCAACAAAACTAAAAGGCAACCAACGGAATGGGAAAAGATATTTGCAAATGACATATCAGACAAAGGGCTAGTATCCAAAATCTATAAAGAGCTCACCAAACTCCACACCCGAAAAGCAAATAACCCAGTGAAGAAATGGGCAGAAAACATGAATAGACACTTCTCTAAAGAAGACATCTGGATGGCCAACAGGCACATGAAAAGATGCTCAACGTCGCTCCTTATCAGGGAAATACAAATCAAAACCACACTCAGGTATCACCTCACGCCAGTCAGAGTGGCCAAAATGAACAAATCAGGAGACTATAGATGCTGGAGAGGATGTGGAGAAACGGGAACCCTCTTGCACTGTTGGTGGGTATGCAAATTGGTGCAGCCACTCTTTAAAACAGTGTGGAGGTTCCTCAGAAAATTAAAAATAGACCTACCCTAGGACCCAGCAATAGCACTGCTAGGAATTTACCCAAGGGATACAGGAGTACTGATGCATAGGGGCACTTGTACCCCAATGTTTATAGCAACACTCTCAACAATAGCCAAATTATGGAAACAGCCTAAATGTCCATCAACTGATGAATGGATAAAGAAATTGTGGTTTATATACACAATGGAGTACTACATGGCAATGAAAAAGAACGAAATATGGCCCTTTGTAGCAACGTGGATGGAACTGGAGAGTGTGATGCTAAGTGAAATTAGTCATACAGAGAAAGACAGATACCATATGTTTTCACTCTTATGTGGATCCTGAGAAACCTAACAGAAACCCATGGAGGAGGGGAAGGAAAAAAAAAAAGAGGTTAGAGTGGGAGAGAGCCAAAGCATAAGAGACTCTTAAAAACGGAGAACAAACTGAGGGTTGATTGGGGGTGGGAGGGAGGGGAGGGTGGGTGATGGGTATTGAGGAGGGCACCTTTTGGGATGAGAACTCGGTGGTGTATGGAAACCAATTTGACAATAAATTTCATATATTAAAAAAACAAAAACAAGGGGATGAGATCTTGCAGTTTGTTTAGCCTGGATGCACCTAAAGTGTATTATACTAAGTGAAATAATACAGACTGAGAAAGACAAATACCATATGATTTCACTCCTATGTGACATCTAAAAAAACAAAACAAATGAATAGGCAAACAAAAGGCAGAATTAGTCCCCTCAAATATCTTTATACAATGGCTTTTATCCATTTTGCGGTTACTAATCTAAAATTAATACAAGAAATAGATCCTTCTGGGGCACCTGGGTGGCTCAGTCAGTTGAGCGTCTGACTTTGGCTCAGGTCATAATCTTGCAGTTTGTGAGTTGTAGCCCTGCATCCGGCTCTGTGCTGACAGCTCAGAGCCTGGAGCCTGCTTCAGATTCTGTGTCTCCCTCTTTCTCCACCTCTCTCTCTCTCTCTCTCTCTCTCTCTCTCTCTCCTTCAAAAATAAATAAAATGAAAAGAAAAAAGAATAAGTAGATCCTTTGTCCAGAAAAGCAAAACTAAAGCCAAAACAGATTCATGAGAATTATATTTTGGATGCAACATAAAGGCCTCTTTAACCATGTTCCCAGAGACAGGGTACAGAGTAGAAACTACCTCCATGGGACAAGTCATATTCACCCCCCTACCCATCATCACCACCAACACCCAGCCACCATCTGAAATCTGTTCACTGCACTTGCCAAATCATACAAGCTTTGCATAGAAATTGCTAAGGGGATGGATATACCTCAAAAGGCTGAAACTAAAGTGTCAGAGGAGGTTGGGAACTTAGATTATAGCTGTTTGAAAACAGCATAGAGAAAACCGACACAGTGGGGCAGACCTCAGCTCTTACTAGGGCATCATTTTGGATGTCCCAACTGAGCCACATACCCCAAGACTCTCCCTTTCCTGGCACCATCAAATGAAAATCAGGAAGGCAATACCATTGGCAAAGGCTTTAGCGAGGAGGCTTCTGCAGACCACCTCATCTAAGATCTAGCTCCAATCTCTCCCACCCCATGAAGCAGTTCTATGGCATTCGAGCAAAGTGATAGCTGCTCAGAAAATGATCTAAAAGATTGCTATGTCTTCCCTCCAGGGAATTTATTTTATTTTACTTCTCAGTAGGGGGCATCTTGCTGTTCTGCCATGGAGAGAAAGAAGACCTGGTAATGTTTCATATATGTGTAAGGGCTTCGTTTCCATACCGTCACAGGCTGTCTCAATTCACTTTGGTCCCCCAGCATTCACCATATACCTCCACTGAAATACTTCCTCAGCTTGTGCAGTTTTGTACCTGAGACTGTGGTCCATTTCCACACAGGAAAAAAAAATTAGAAGAAATTGGCTGGAGACCAAGGGAACTTAAAAGGAAACGAGAAAGAAAGTGGAGATTCAGTCTTGACTCTGAAAGACTCAAGTATAATGGGGAAGAAGGTATGTATACCTCAAATAGCCATGGAAGGCTGATAATAATTATGGTTTAATCAGGAGCACCTTGAGCAAGTCTCTTAACCTCTCTGAAACTAAGTTCCTTTTATAATAACATCTCCACCCTAGTGTTGTTAGAAAGTCCCATAAATTAGAGGAAGGAATATCTGTGCCTTACATGGCATCTGTTCCCTCACTCAATACCATCAATGGTGGTGTCATCAATGGTAGTAGGTGGTTTATAGTACTTGGCTTATAGTACTTGGCACACACAGTGCACATAGGCAACCATTTGTGAATAAATTAATTAATGCATAAACCAGAGCTGGCAGGTGAAAGAGTGAGTAGAAATGGCCCCACTATTGGGGAAGATGCCATCAGGAGGGAGGATGATGGATGGCCAAAGCATGGGCCATGCCCTGCTGAGTACCTAGAAAGCCTTCTCTGGAACCCCAAGGTCCATGCTACCAGTGCCCATACCTCAGTGTTCACTGTGAAGGAAAATGTGTTAATTGGGCACAAAGGTCAGTTTGAGGAGGAAAATGAAGTCCTTATGCTTGGACTTTAAGTTTGGAAGCAAAATTCATAGCCTCACTTAGCCCTTCTTCATTCTTCGTGCCCCTGAAAGAGACCTATAGGCTCCCCTTTCCTTACACCGTTTTTATTCTAACATTTCAGTAAATGCAGTATTGCTTACCTCCATTTTTGTTTCAGAGATCAGGAAATACTTTGGTGCTTTCCATCTGGCACCTGAAGTTAGAGTTTCTGTGTTTGTGGAATTTGGTGCATCTGTTTCCTACACAGCATTTCCATGGAAGGGAAGCTGCAGTCTGATGGTTCTGCTGAGCCATCTGAGACAGGGGCCCAGACTCATCCTTGGCCAAGACAGGTCCCTGAAGCAGAATAACAACCTGAGCCCCAGTGTAGATAGCCCAACTTCAGGTAAATATACTGTTTAATGTGCAGAAAGTGAGTTGCAGGCTTGTAGCTTTCCCCCCTGGTTCCCATAACCCAAAATGACCTTGTTCTGAAGTCAATATTCTGTCACTTATTATGTCTTTGAGTAGATCACTTAATCAGCATGTCTGAATCTCAGCTTTCTCCTGTCTAAAAAAGATGTATGTGGTCATTGTTGGGCTCAGTTGAGATGATAAAAATGAAAGCAGTTTGAGACTTTGTACAAGACTATATGTTAGTATTATAGTAATAATAATGTTAATACCCTCGTTATGATAATACCCAAATGCCTCTCACAGAAATTATCATGATCATTTCTCATTATCACCACTAGGCAGCTCTGCAGCTCCCTCAGTGAGTCAAATACATCAGAGAAGATGCTCACTTTTGGATAGGAGTAGATGAAATTTTTCTGAAATATTCCCAGTAATGCCCTGAACTGAGAATCCACAGATATTCTCATGGGCAAGCAAATTGCAGGAGTCAACAACCAAGGTACTAGATGAAGGGTCTTCTTCCCTAGGATGGCTCCTTGCTGCTGTGGCCCCTGATCTCCCGAGAGTCCGAGCAGTCCATTGTCTTTACACGACCAGGGATTCTAGGGCAGTGTTGGCGATTTCAGGAAACAATTCACATCCAGACATGTAATTACATGTACAGTTTAAGCACCGTTTGACTTGGCTCATGTTAGCACACCTTCGGATTTTTCACAGATGATTTTCCATGATTTCACTGCGAGGCAAGCTGGCCCACTTATGTGGTCTCATCCTGTCCATAACAGAAGGTTCGCTTCACCACAGATCCCCTTTCCCTGGTTAAAATTCTCCTAAACCTTCAAGGGTCAATTCAAATGCTTTCTCCTCAGGTCAATTCAAATGCTATCTCCTCAGTGAAGCTTCCTTGGCACATATTTCCTCATTTTGAAGAGTATTCCTTCCTTTTGGTTCCACTGTACTTTGATTATAACTCTTCTTTGGAACTGTTATTCCTAGCAGTGTATCATTATTGCCTATATACATGTACAATCTCCCCATAAGATTATAAAACACAAAATTGTAGGGGTTATTCACTTTCCATAGTATCTAATGAAAACATTATTTATTTCCAGTGCCCAGCACAGTGTCTGGCACATAATAGATGTCCAGTAAGAGTTTACTGAATGACTTATACATGGAAGAGAGGAAACTGAGGTACAAAGAGTTTAAAAGTAGTAAATGCCATAGGACATACTCAAATTTAGGCTTTTTTACTTTAATTACAGAGTTTTTTGTTTTGTTTTTTAATCGGAAGATAATCCACTTAAAATTATCATCATTGGGGCGCTTGGCTGGTTCTTGACCTTGGGATTGAGTTCGAGCCCCACATTGCATATAGACATTACTTTAAAATAACATCTTTAAAAATAATCATTTTATGTATGCTATGTATCATCATTTTAATGTATTTTTTTAATTTAGTTTTTGAAAGAGAGAGAGAGAGCAAGTGATAGCGGGGGAGGGGCAGAGAGAGAGGATCCTAAGTGGGCTCTGTGCTAAGAGCAGAGCTCTGTGTGGGGCTCAAACTAATGAACCATAAATTATGACCTGAGCCAAAGTCAGACACTTAACCAAGTCAGCCACTCAGATGCCCCCACAAAATTATAATCTTTTAAAGCCAGAACTATTTTCTGAGATACCCTTGGTCATTAATAAACACGTTTTATTTTCTGTTGCTGTCATAGTTTCTGGTCTGATGCTGCATCCCAAGGCACAGCTGCCCATCTTTGGAGATTATACCAAAGCCTAACTTGGGGCTTCCTACCTGGTGTGGGAAGTGTCTTATTTTCTGAGGATGGGTCACAGGTGACCCAGTTATTGATTCCTCCAGGACTCCAAAGGATTGAGCAAAAAGGTAGGGCACCTGAGACCCTGAGGACAATCACTTCTGAGTGTCTGGGCTCAATCGTAATGTTGTGTGTTTGTGCATAACATGGTTAGGTACATGGAAGATGATCCAGAGGAATAGCAACAAATTTTCAAAATGGTCAATGAATAAATGATACAAGACTGGTCACTGATTAGTATGTGTGGGTATTAGATGGACCATTACTTTTTCTTTAGTGTGTGCTAAAATTTTCCATCAAGAATATTTTAAATATAACAATTAATAAAACTCTTCATTAGCATAACTTTATCAAAGATCCCCCCAAGTTGCAACACAATTATATATATCTCAAAGAAGACACTTTGATCACTTGGAGGCAGACCCATGAGGGGCGTGGGAATGAGTTCATCTCTTTCATTACCAACTAGTCCCATATCAGATTTTGAAACTCTGTGACTCAGATCTGTTTAGTTCTCACTCCCAGCCCTAGCTCATCTTCATTCCATACTAATTACACAATCCTGAGATGGTTGCCTATCTCTCCAATTTTCAACTTAATCACCTTCAAAATGATAAACATCTACTAGCCTCCAGTTATGCCAGCACAAACCATACACAACACAGCTAAGATAAGTCACAGCCCCGGCACACCTGAAGTATTCATTTTTAGATAATCCCAGGAGCACAGGAAGGTGGGGCGGCCAAGGCACTTGTGACTCTGTCATTTGACAGCTAAGGATGAGGATGCAGCCAACCTGGTGGTCTTTGATATTTGAATCACAGGGTACAGCTTGGGATCCAGCCACTTCATCTTCCTCTCCTTCAAGGTATTAGAAATTTATCTTTCATAGTAAAGAAGCAATTCCAGATAAATTCAAGAGTTTTTGCTTCTGAAAGTTTATCTTGGTCTACAGATGAGAAATCTGAGCCAACTCAATATCTTCTTTTAAACATATGGCAATTTTGGTTCCAACTCTTTCTGGATCTTTGGAGAAATAAACCAAAGGAATTGCATTTGAACTGCTGCATGCTCAAGTTGAACCAACAGGTATTGACCCGGAGTCAGGCACTGTGTGGGGCACTTTGATAGTTCATTGTCCTGGAGACTGGATTTAGAATTTATAATCAAGTGGTGAAACAGGTTACTGTCTTCTGTCAAATTTCTCTGTTCATCTTTAAAAGGCTATCCCTTTCTCTATTTTCACTGCCTTTGTAAATTTTAAGCCTTTATCATTTCTCACCTGGACAGTTGCAGTCAGTTGCAGGGGAATATCCCTGCCTCTGGCCTCATCCCATTCACACCGTCCTTTACACAACTAGCAACCTGACCTCTACAAAATACAAATCATCCTCTTATAAGAGCCTTCGATGATTGTCTTGCCTACAGAATCCAGTGTAACTTGTAAGCAGAAAACATGAAGTTTGTTAATTTAGTTCAACCCAGGCTTCTTCCTTCTTCTCTGGACTCTTCCTCTAATACTCTTTTCACCTTTATTAATCTGCTCCTTGCTCTTCAGATAAATCAGCTTGAATTGCCTGCCTTCATCATCCACTCAGTGCATCTCAATTCATTTTTTAAGAACAACATGACTGTCACCTTGGCTTGAAGCTTTTCCCAACACCCCTCCCACACACTTCCAGGATACAGAAATCGCATCCCACTCTCATTGTTTTTATCCATCCCTCCACCACAGTCCATATCACATGGCATGCAGACCCTAGAAGGGAAACACTTCTATATTTGTGCTTCTATTCCATACAAATCCTTTCGTGAATCTTTTTTACTGTTAACTAAGACATTATATTGTTGTATTTACTCTGAACCACAAGAGAAGTTGGACGTAAATTATAGCAAGTCCTTTATTTCCCCAATTAAGAAACTGTGACACATTTATTTATTCATTAATTGAGCTACCGTATGCTAAATAATTTATTGAGACCTTACTATGTGGTTGCTTCCTAGTGATGGGAATGCAGATATACATAAGACAGGAAAGGATCAGGGGCACTTGGGTGGCTCAGTTGGTTAAGTGGCTGACTCTTGATTTTGGCCCAGGACATGATCTCATGGTTTGTAAGTTTGAGCCCTGCTTAAGATTCTCGTTCCTAAGAATCGTAAGGTCCTTAGGATTCTCAGTATCCCCTGCTCACATGCTCTCCCTCTCTCTCTCAAATATAAATAAACATTAAAAGTGGCAGGAAAATCTCCCACTTTAATATGGGTAACAATCTGTAAGCAATGGTGAGAATTGGGAAATAAGTGATATAAAGCTAAATGTGATAAATTAAGATAGGCATAAGTTCTGTGAACAAATAATACAGTGATAGATTACTTAATTACAAATAAATTAAAATATAAAATGTCCAATTTATAAAATTTCCAACATATAGAAAGACATTTACATTTGCAGGTACCACTAAGAAGTAAGTAAGCTAGAAAAATAACTCATGGCTCTCTCAACATAACGGTCAGAAGGGCTTGTGTTCTCTAAGATACAGCAGCTGATAGATAAGGACATTTGTAGATACTATAAGCAGTAAGACATTGAAAAAAAAAATTGTCTCACTTTGCCTCATACACAGACAATTATCCAAAAAATGTGTCCAGGGAAACATTTGCTTCCAATTTCTTACATATGTTCTAAACCGCTAAAAGAATTGTGTATAATTATAGGTAGACACTAATACAGTTTTTCTGTTTCTGTGGCGCCCTTACAACATCTATTTTTTTCACTTTTTTGCCATTTGTGTTTATTTTTCTACTATCTGTATTAATATTTCTTATCATATATGAGAACATTTTTTTAAATATGAAATTAATTGTCAAATTTGTTTCCATACAACACCCAGTGCTCATGCCAACAGGTGCCCTCCTCAATGCCCATCACCCATCCTCCACTCCCTCCCACCCCCCAATCAACCCTCAGTTTGTTCTTAGTTTTTAAGAGTCTCTTAAGCTTTGGCTCCCTCCCTCTTTAACTTTTTTTTCCTTCCCCTCCCCCATGGTCTTCTGTTATGTTTCTCAGGATCCACCTAAGAGTTAAAACATACAGCATCTGTCTTTCTCTGTATAACTTATTTCACTTAGCATAACACTCTCCAGTTCTTTCCACGTTGCTACAGAAGTCCATATTTCATTCTTCCTCATTGCCAAATAGTATTCCATTATGTATATAAACCACCACTTCTTTATCCATTCATCAGTTCATGGACAGTTAGGCTCTTTCCATAATTTGGCTATTGTATGTGCTGCTATAAACATTGGGGTACAAGTGCCCCTATGCATCAGCACTCCTGTATCCCTTGGGAAAGTTCCTAGTAGTGCTATTTCTGGGTCATAGGGTAGTTCTATTTTTAATTTTTTGAGGAACCTCCACACTGTTTTCCAAAGCAGCTGCACCAGTTGGCATTCCCACCAACAGTGCAAGAGGTTTCCAGTTTCCTCAATCCTCTCCAGCATCTATAGTCTCCTGATTTGTTCATTTTAGCCACTCTGAGTGGCATGAGGTGGTATCTGAGTGCGGTTTTGATTTGTACTTCCCAGATGAGGAGTGACGTTGAACATCTTTTCATGTGCCTGTTGGCCATCTGGATGTCTTCTTTAGAGGTGTCTATTCATGTTTTCTGCCCATTTTTTCACTAGGTTATTTGTTTTTCGGGTGTGGCGTTTGGTGAGTTCTTTGTAGATTTTGGATACTAGTCCTTTGTCTGATATGTCATTTGCAAATATCTTTTCCTATTCCGTTGGTTGCCTTTTAGTTTTGTTGATTGTTTCCTTTGCTGTGCAGAAGCTTTTTATTTCATGAGGTCCCAATAGTTCATTTTTGCTTTTACTTCCCTTGACTTTGGAGATGTGTCAAGTAAGAAATTGCTGCGGCTGAGGTCAGAGACGTTTTTTCCTGCTTTCTCCTCAAAGGTTTTCATGGTTTCCTGTCTCACATTGAGGTCCTTTATCCATTTTCAGTTTATTTTTTGAATGGTGTAAGAAAGTGGTCTAGTTTCATCCTTCTGCATGTTGCTGTCCAGTTCTCCCAGCACCATTTGTTAAAGAGACTGTCTTTTTTCCATTGGATATTCTTTCCTGGTTTGTCAAAGATTAGTTGGCCACACTTTTGTGGGTCCAATTCTGGAGTCTCTATCCTATTTCATTGGTCTATGTGTCTGTTTTTGTGCCAATACCATGCTGTCTTGATGATGACAGCTTTGTAGTAGAGGCTAAAGTCTGGGATTGTGATGCCTCCCACTTTGGTCTTCTTCTTCAATATTACTTTGGCTATTCGGGGTCTTTTGTGGCTCCATGCAAATTTTAGGATTGCTTGTTCTACCTTTGAGAAGAATGCTGGTGCAATTTTGATTGGGATTGCATTGAATGTGTAGATAGCTTTGAGTAGTATTGACATTTTAACCATATTTATTCTTCCAATCCATGAGCACGGAATGTTTTTCCATTTCTTTATATCTTCTTCAAATTCCTTCTTAAGCTTTCTATAGTTTTCAGCATACAGATCTTTTACATCATTGGTTAGGTTTATTCGTAGGTATTTTATGCTTCTTGGTGCAATTGTGAATGGGATAAATGTCTTTATTTGTCTTTCTGTTGCTTCATAATTAGTGTATAAGAATGCAACGCTTTTCTGTACATTAATTTTGTATCCTGCGACTTTGCTGAATTCATGTATCAATTCTAGTAGACTTTTGGTGGAGTGTATCGGGTTTCCCTTGTGTAATATCAGGTCATCTGCAAAAAAGGAAAGGTTGACTTCATCTTTGCCAATTTTGATGCCTTTGATTTCCTTTCCTGTCTGATTGCTGATGCTAGAACTTCCAACACCGTGTTAAACAAGAGTGGTGGGAGTGGACATCCCTGTCGTGTTTCTGATCTCAAGGGGAAAGCTCTCAGTGTATCCCCGTTGAGTATGATATTAGCTGTAGGCTTTTCATAAATCGCTTTTATGATGTTTACGTATGTTCCTTCTATCCCAAATTTCTCGTGGGTTTTCATTGAAAAAGGATGCTGAATATAAACAAATTCTTTCTCTGCATCGATTGATAGGATCATATGGTTCTTATCTTTTCTTTTATTAATGTGATGTATCACATTGATGGATTTGCAGATGCTGAACCAGACCTGCAGCCCAGGAATGAATCCCACTTGATCATGGTGAATGATTATTTTTATATGTTGTTGAATTCGATTTTCTAGTATTTTATTGAGAATTTTTGCATCCATATTCATCAGGGATATTGGCCTGTAGTTCTCTTTTTTTACTGGGTCTCTGTCTGGTTTAGGAATCAAAGTAATGCTGGCTTCAGAGAATGAGTCTGGAAATTTTCCTTCCCTTTCTATTTTTTTGGAACAGCTTGAGAAGGGTAGGTATTATTTCTGCTTTAAATGTCTGGTAGAACTCCCCTGGGAAGCCATCTGGTATTGGACTCTTATCTGTTGGGAGATTTGGGATAACTGATTCAATTTCTTCGCTGGTTATGGGTCTCCTCAAATTTTCTATTTCTTCCTGTTTGAATTTTGGAAGTGTGTGGGTGTTTAGGAATTTATCCATTTCTTCCATCTTGTCCAGTTTGTTGGTGTATAATTTTTCATAGTATTCCCTGATAATTGCTTGTATTTCTGAGGCATTGGTTGTAATGATTCCATGTTCATTGCATGATTTTATCTATTAGGGCCATCTCCCTCTTCCTTTTGAGAATCCTGGCTAGAGGTTTATCAATTTTGTTTATTTTTTCAAAAAAACCAACTCTTAGTTTCATTGATCTGCTCTACAGTTTTTTTGTTTTTTTGTTTTGTTTTGTTTTGTTTTGTTTTTTAGATTCTATATTGTTTATTTCTGCTCTGATCTTTATTATTTCTCTTTTTCTGCTGGGTTTTGGGTCTCTTTGCTCTTCTGCTTCTATTTCTTTTAAGTGTGCTGTTAGGTTTTGTATTCGGGATTTTTCTTGTTTCTTGAGATAGGCCTGGATTGCAATGTATTTTCCTCTCAGGACTGCCTTTCTGCATCCCAAAGCATTTGAATTGTTGTATTTTCATCTTCATTTGTTTCCATATATTTTTAAATTTCTTCTCTAATTGCCTGGTTGACCCATTCATTCTTTAGTAAGGTGTTCTTTAACCCCCATGCTTTTGGAGGTTTTCCAGACTTTTTCCTGTGGTTGATTTCAAGTTTCATAACATTGTGGTTTGAAAGTGTGCATGGTATGCTCTCAATTCTTGTACACTTATGAAGGGCTGTTTTGTGACCCAGTATGTGTTGTATCTTGGAGAATGTTCCATGTGTACTCTAGAAGAAAGTATATTCTGTTGCTTTGGGATGCAGAGTTCTAAGTATATCTGCCAAGTCTATCTGATCCAATGTATCATTCAGGGCCCTTGATTCTTTTACCTATTCTTTCTTTCACCTATTCTCTCCTCTGCCTCTTTAATGTGTGCTGTGGTTGCCTCCATTCAATTTTGCATCTCATTTATAGCATTTTATAGCTCTTCATGACTATTTCTTAGTCCCCGATCTCTGTAGCAATAGATTCTTTGCTGTCATCTATACTTTTTTCAAGCGCAGAGATTAATTTTATGACTATTATTCTAAATTCTTGTTCCGTTATATTGCTTAAATCGTTTTGGATCAATTCGTTTGCTGTTGCTATTCGTGGAGTTTCTTTTGAGGAGAATTCTTCCGTTTCTTCATTTGGGTAGTCCCTAGGGTGGCTCCAAACTTCAGGGCACTTCCCCTATACTGTCCAGATTAACTTGTGTTGGTTGGCAGGGCTGCAGTCAGACCAGATATCTGCCCCCAGCCCACCACTGGGGCCACAGTCAGACTGTGTGTACCTTGTCTTCCCCTCTCCCAGGGGCAGGACTCACTGTGGAGTGGTGTAGCCCCTGTCTGTGCTATTTTCACACTTCCATGCTTGTGGTGCTTCATCAGTGGGATCCGGGGTATTAGCGCTCGTGATCCGCAACGTGCACAGAGTTGGGAGGGAAAGTCTCAGCTAGCTGTCAGTGGTCCCCTGTGGGAGGGGCCCTGCAGCAGGGGGATGGAGGCAGACCCATTGGAGGTATGGATCTACAGAAGCACAGCGTTGTGTGTTTGCGTGGTGCTAGCAAGTTTGGTGATGGGAATTGGTTCCCTTTGAAATTTCGGCTGGGGGATGGGAGAGGGAGAGGGTGCTTGCCAGCACCTTTGTTCCCCACTGAGCTGAGCTCTGTCTTCTGGGGCTCAGCAACTCTCCCTGCAGGTATCCTCTTGCCCTCCCCAATCTCTGAGAGCAGAGCTGTTCACATTTTCCATTCCAGATGTTAAGTCCCACTGGCTGTCAGAACTTAGTCTGGCCCCTCAGCTTTTGCAAGCCAGACATGGGGGCTCTGCCTTGCCAGGTGGGCTGCCCCTCCACCCCCCTGGCTCCCTCCCACCAGTCCGTGTAACACACACCACCTCTCTGCACTTCCTACCCTCTTCTGTGGGCCTGTTGTCTATGCTTGGCTCCAGAGAGGCCATTCTGCTAGTCTTCTGGTGGTTTTCTCAGTTATTTAGGCAGATGTGGGTGGAATCTAAGCGATCAGCAGGATGGGTGATCCCAGTGTCCTCCTACGCTGCCATCTTCTCTCATCACTTGTCTATAGGTTTGAATCCTATGTGCAAAGAAAGATCTTTGGGGGTTAGTGCCTCAGTTTACATCCCATACCTTCCTTGCTCCACACACACACACACACGCACATGCACACACACTCACAAGTATATGTTCACATATGCAGTATGCACCTGCACACACACACACACACACACACACACACACCCCTTGGTCCTTATAAAGGCTGCTGTGATCACCTGGGCTTTATCCTTGGTGGTCCCTCGCTAACATCCTCAGCCCTTTTCAGAGACTTCTCTGGCTGCCTGGACCATGGTCTTATCTCCATACCCTAATGGGACTCCTTCCGGTTTCATTCAATTCCCTGTAGCCCCTGTCAGAGGCTTCTTGTTTCAGCCTCATGGGAGACGTTTAATGCCTAGTCTACCTTTCCCCCCAATTCCAGGAACCTATCACTGTTTTCACCACTTAGGGGTTACTTCTGCATTGTGAATCCATCCTCCTATGCCTGCTCCTCAAGTCCCCAACCCCCAAAGACTGTTTTCCATTTGACCTATCTGATGGCCTGGGAGGGGTATGGACTTCTGCTCTCTCCTATTTTAACTGTACCATTCAAGTATCTCTCTGGAAGCCTCAGAAGACAGATAACTTTATAAATCTTAAAAGCATATGTGGTAATATCAGAGTGATCATTACAACATTATTCAGTCAGTTAAGAGTGCTTGGGGAAAAATAACATGAAATAAATCTTCATTGTAAAGGCATCTTTCATTTCCAGCAAGTGATTAGCTGTTGCTGAATCATCAATTTTATTTTGTTATGTGGCTAAGACTAATTTCTAATTAAAGACCATGCACAAAGCTAAGTAAACTTGCTTCATTCTGTAGAAATTAGGCTTTCAGTCCTGCTCTAACAATCCTAAATATGCTAAATGAGCAACCCCCCAAGAATGATGACTCAGGATTGTGGAACAGGAAGGTGAGGGTCCTGTGATCTCAATCCCAACATTACAGAACATTGCAGCCCACAAATACCACCAAGACATCACATGTGTGGGGCCAGCCTGTGTCTTCCCCTTGTGCCCAGTTCTGTGCTGATTCACTATAGGGGACTGTCTGCAGAGAGGGAGACCTGGCAATTCACTGTCCCACTGCTCCTAGCTCAGTGGAGAAGCAGGGCCATTGTGACAGGTTCCTCACTGGTCCAGGTGGGAAGCTGGGCTATATGAAACAAGGGCTGGGAAAGAGATATTCCTGAAACTGGGACTCTTCCCTGAGGACTTTTTCCCTGCGAGATTCATCCTCAACTTGTGGGCTCATTTCCCAGGTTCCAGGGCACAGACAGGGGGGAGGGCTAGTACTGAGAGAGACAGTGGGGGTGAGGGGTGGGTAAAAAGGAAAAGAATTAGGAATCAGCATGTATTAAGATCTGGGAAAGATACTAAGGGAGAATAAGATGAGGCAAACTAAAAGAGAAAGTAATAATGAGCTGAGACAAGAGAGCCTCATGGCTTTACCCTATGGCCACATCATATCAAGTACAAAAGATGGAAGTAAAAGCTGAGATGGATTTGCTCTTTGGCTAGATTGATCTGTATGTAGCTAAGTCTTCACAGAAGTGATTGGTCTCAGTTTTGTGTCCCTTCTCCTCTCAGACAAATGTAGATACAATAAAGTCAGCTTGGGGAGCCATGGAAGGGATACAGCAGAAGCCTTGAGTGCCAGGCAGGCACTTCCTTGGGAACATACTTGTGCATAGTGGGGAACCATTGGCAGTGGGGGATTCTGTGAGTGCCCAGTCTGATACATGCAGACCACCAGCCAGCAGTCAGTACAGACTGGTAGCCTACATAGACCCCTTAAAAGACCAATTACCATCCAGGGTTCTACCCAGAACTCTGGGCTTTTCTGGGACTGGGATTTCACTCTGGTGGAAGCTTACATATGTGTGTGTGTATATATATATATATATATATAATTTATATTAATTTTTATCATATATCTTTAATTTTAATATCACATTATATTTTAATTTTATATTCTATTTATATATTATATATAATATATTATTATTATGTTCAACATAAAAATGTTTTCCATGGTTTGTATTAAATGCATCTAGGTAAATGCCAGGACTTAAAATTTTTCCCTCTCATTGGAAATGAAGTGAAAATCCAGTCTTCTGGTGGCCATTTTAGTTGCTGCTGTACTTTCAGGTCCCCTTGACCATACAAGTGGCTACAGTCTGGGTGGAACTGTCCCCTCCTCACTGGCTACCAGGAAGTCTCTGTGCCTGGACTCCATTCCAATGACAGCTGGGCTGGAGTTGCAGGAGACAGATGCCTGTTCCTGGTGCTGTGATAAGAGCCAAGCACAGCCCTCCCAACCTCCCTTCCAGGCATGTCCCATGTAGACACACACACACACACACACACACACACACACACACTGGTCCTTTAGGCTCCTGTTTCCCTCCTCCCAACCCCAATACTCTACTTCTAGGCTGGGAGCACTGAGACATAAAACACAAGGAACTTAAAAATATAGGTTTTATTCACCAATAATGTACATCTTGACTTCTTGTGACCATCCTGGGTGTGTGTGGGGTCTACATGTGTACCACACATTTAGTGGGCTCTTTCTCCTAGCTTCCTTTTAAAGTTCAATGTCACTTGGTTCTGCCCATCACTACCTTTCCACTTTCTCTTCTCACCAAAGCATGACTGGATCAAACCCTAAAGTCTATATGCACATTTTGCATTCCCATCAAGAGTGCAAGAGGGTTCCCGTTTCTCCACCAAGAGTGCAAGAGGGTTCCCATTTCTCCACATCCTCTCCAGCATCTATAATTTCCTAATTTGTTCATTTTAGCCACTCTGACTGGTGTGAGGTGATATCTGAGTGTGGTTTTGATTTGTATTTTCCTGGTGTGGAGTGATGTTGAGCATCTTTTCATGTGCCTGTTGGCCATCTGTATGTCTTCTTTAGAGAAGTGTCAATTCATGTTTTCTGCCCATTTCTTCACTGGATTATTTGTTTTTTTGGGTGTAGAGTTTGGTGAGTTCTTTATAGATTTTGGATACTAGCCTTGTGTCCAATATGTCATGAGTACTGGGTGTTGTATAGAAACCAATTGAACAATAAATTTCATATTAAAAAATAAATAAATGCACATTTTGATATAAGCTGGTTATCTTCCTAAAGGAATGTCCAGGCAGTGCCTACATTTACACAGGATCCTGTGGACCTCATAAACAACCCCTACCCTTTCTGGTAGCTGAAGGACCGCTCATAGAATCTCCTGTGTGCTCTGAATGCAGCCTCTCTGAACAGAGTGACCGTACCTCAGCTGGGAAGGAGGAGGTGGGTCTATCTCCACAAGGCTCCTCTGGAATTAAAGAATTGTCCTCATTTTAGAGGAAGCACTGATGACCCTGCAGATCTTTTTGTTCAGGGACTGGAAAGCATTTGGGAACATAGCAGTTCATCTCATGGAGGAAACTTTCTGCTACCTCTGAGGAGAAATGGGGGAAAGGAGAGCAGGAAGTGGGAAGGAAGGAAGAGGAAGTGAGGAAGAGAGTCTTACAGGTATAACACTCTGGCTGGCAGAAGATCCTCACTGGAAAGTGTCAAGGGAGTTACATGTGAGTATTTGTACCTGACGACAAAGCCTCTCTGATAACAGAGAGAAGGTGCTAGCTTCCTGCCCAGGCTATGCTCAGAATCAGTTAGTGCTCCCGCCAGGATATCTCAGCTCTTTAACAGACACTCTGGACTGAAGATGGAGAGGAACACATGTTACAAGGGCTGCGTGTCAGAAGCAGAGAACACAATCTCTCATGTGCTTCCCTTAGGACTGCCTGTTTTAAAATTACACCCAGGATTTCATTATGACCAAGTGATATCACAGAGAGGTAATGCCATTGAAAAATAAATTTACCACTTATGTTTCTGGAGAGAAGGGGGCACACCATGTCATGCAGGGCCACATGGGAAGCTTCAGGTTTTAGTCAGGAGACAGAGGTAGAAAGGAGGGGAAAGTGTAGGCCAGAGTGGCTATTTTGAAGGTGTGGCTATTTTGAATAATTACAGTGGACTTTGGGATCTGGGAGTAGTTTTTAGTTATCTAGTACTTGTCCTGGGGTGACTTAGGGGAAGGGGAATATTGGTTCCTTGTGTGTGAGTTAGACAAAGAAAACAGTTGGGGATATAGACTGTGGATTGCTGTTGTTTGTTTGTTTGTTTGTTTGTTTATAAAAGATCTGATTTCAGCCAAGTCCTTTGCTCTAAGAATTGGCTAGTCCTGAGAGGACAGTCATTCTCCAGGTCTGCAAAGCTCCAAAAGGCCAAAGCATCAAGAATATAGAAAATATGAAAATATAGTTAATGTAACTGGCCCTGTGATGAATCAAAAGGGTTCCAAATAGACAAATTCAGAATCTAAGAAAGCACAAAGCACTGCTTGGCTGGGGTGGGAACAAGCAAGAGCTGAGCAGGGACAGGCTAAGGGTTACATTGAGCAAAACTATTTTGTCACGTAGCCCTGTAGGAAAGTGAAGAGGTAAACAAAGGCAAGAGAAATGTATCTTAAAACTCTTTATAGATTGCAGCCCACTGATAGACACCTAAAAAAATCAGAGCGTGGCCTTCCTCAAGGAACTCATGGCTGCCTTACTTCCTTAAAGTTTTTGTTTTATTAAAGGATAAAAGTAACCTTATCTTTTTTTTTTATTTTTATTATTATTTTTTTTTTTTTGGGACAGAGAGAGACAGAGCATGAACGGGGGAGGGGCAGAGAGAGAGGGAGACACAGAATCCGAAACAGGCTCCAGGCTCTGAGCCATCAGCCCAGAGCCTGACGCGGGGCTCAAACTCACGGACCGCGAGATCGTGACCTGGCTGAAGTCGGACGCTTAACCGACTGCGCCACCCAGGCGCCCCTAAAGTAACCTTATCTTAATAGCAGCTAGCCCCTCAAGGTCCTGAAAGCTTCCAAATTCCTTAGAGATTTACGCTATTCCTAACCCCCACTAACTTAAAACTGTATAATCAGTCACTCCTCACAATACTGGTGTAGCTCTTTCTACCCACAGGTCCTGTCCCTGTGCTATAATAAAATCACCTTTTTGCACCAAGAAGTCTCAAGAATTATTTCTTAGTCATTTGTTCACAAAACCCCATTTCATAATTCTATCATTTTGTGGCCCTTATGTGGGGGGGCTTAGAGTGTTTTCATCTGGATTCTGAGCCTTAGTACAAATTTGGTGAATAATTCCTCTTCTCTTACTTTACTTTCATTCCAGGCACTTTTCATGGAGTATGGTCTTATAGGAACATTTTCATGTCAATGGAGAAAGAAAAGCCTACCTTTTGGCTGGAAGTTACTACTCTGGCTGGAATAATAAGACCCAGAAACTTGATGCCCTCTCTTTATTCCTATTCTTATACAAAATTGCCTGTCTTGGGTACTGGACAGCTACTTGAATCACTAGGATGGCTGCCAATCTTAAAGACTCCTACATGAGGTTTTCTCCTCATTGGTCTAATGTGATCCCTTCCACATATCTGGTCTAGCCATTTCTGGCCAGGAGAACTCCACTTGGAGCCAGCCAAAACGAGTACACAACTGAATTAAAAACTACATGTGTTGGAATGTCATTTAGACCATGATAGATTTCTATCTTTACTGGTTTTCATCACTGTCCCCTACTGCCTGCTGAAGTTACAAAATTGGACAATTTTCCCTGATAAATCTTTTCTAGTATTTTCTGTGGGTTAAGAATAGCATGGCCTTTAATTAAAGCAAGGCATGTTTTTTTCGGTCCATATGCCAGCACCGTTTTGCAGTCTAGAATGCAATGGGGAAGTGGTGGGGTGGGGGGTATGCTAGCATCCCTCCTATGGGACCCTTACAGCTGGTCAGTGATCATACAGATTTCATTCAAGGGATACCTCTGGTTGCTTTGACATCAGGAACTTCTGACATATCCTGCATGGGCCACCACCTGAGAGTTGGGGGATTTTTGGTAATGGACATTCTCTAGGCTTCTTCCTCACTTCCTAATGACTCCCTTGGCATGCCTTTTAACCCACTCAAACCAATTCAGATTGCAAGTTTTAATAAAGGACTGGTCTTCCTTAACATTGCACAGCCTCAGTACTCCTTAGGAGATGAGGAAAAATGGCCCATTAATGAAACTTTAAGCTTCAGTATAACCTATCAGTTAGATTTCTTCTGTAGGAAACAGAAGATAGACTGAGGCACCCTATGTCCATCGCTGAATGGCCCTAAATCAGAACCTTGGTCTAAGGGCCTCTTGTAGAATGTGTTTGGCCACTAGCCACGCTGATAAACTTCCTCCTGATATATTGGATGATTGTCTAAACAGGCTTCTTCCTTAAGGAGCCCCTCTCAGGTATTGAAAATCCTTTTGTTTCGTTCTCACCCTAATAAACTTGGTGTCTGTGCTGCTCTTAACCTTGTTCATTGGTTCCATTCTTTGGTTCCATTAGAACACAATCTCCAGTTTTTAGAAAAGCAGTTACCAAAGGACTAGAATTGCCAGATTTAATTAGGACACCTAATTAAATTTGAATGGCAAAAGGATTTTTACTATAAGTATGTCCCAGGCAGTATTTAGTACCTACTTATAAAAAAATATCGTTGTTTAATCAGGTATTGAAGTTTAACTGGGCATGCTATATTTCATCTGGCAACCCTAGAAAAGGCATATAATTATCCTTAATATCAAGCAATCATTCACTTGGTGTCAACCAGCATTTATTGAACATATGGTAGGTGCTGAGCTGGGCACAGTAGAAAACACAAAGAAGAAAATGGGACTCAGGATCCCCTCTGTGTCTAAGTCTAGCTCACAATCACACATTACTTACTTGGATTTGACTCCAGGGGTGTTAAGCATTAAGGCAGAAGAAGACCCAACGAGGTGGAAGCTTGAGGACAAGGGAGAGTTTATTCTAGTGAAAAGGATTGGGAAGGCTGTTTAGGGGAGATGGGACTTGATATGGGATGTGGACAGGTGGGAAAGGGGATGAGGCTTTGGGGAGGAGAAGACTGAGGGAGAACTACGGGTGAGGGCCATGGCAGAGGAATAGAAAGCAAACAAGGTATTCTGTTTGCTACAATGTGACTTCATCATCACCAATGAGCCTACTTCCCTATATATGAACAGGGAAAGGTGTCACAGAAAGCTTTGGAAAGTCAATGTGTTCATTACAGTGAAGGTGCCAGAGCAGCTGTTGTTCTTGGACCTTGAACTCCTCCATGACCCAAGCATAGAGCTTTTATTTTGATTGTTCTCTACTCATATTCTTTGCATAACTGGGCTGACCTGAGGCAGAGAGAGGCACTTTGAATTCTTTGGCAGCCAATAAAGTGGCTGCGTGCTTATCCTTTTCCAGTGAGAACAAAAGACACCAATGATTAGACAAACAGCTAACAAATAAGATGGATACTCTCATGTCAAGGGAGAGAAACTAACATTTTAATTAGGTCTAATGACTAAGGAATAAAACCAATCAGCACAGCCTGAAGAGAAAAGCTTGCATAAAATTCATCACAATTCACAGAAAAAAACCTGCAACACATCTTAGCATGCTTTTCAGTGACAGCCACACCCTGAAGCTGCTACCAGAAAGAACGAGCTGTACCCTGTTTGTCACTTTGCTCTTGAAGTTTGCAGTTTGGGACCTGTGTCTAACCAATCTGAATAAAGGGAATGTAACTTGTAGATTTTGCCTACTTAATCCCAAGCCTAAACTTCTTCCTTCTGAATGTACTTCTGGTTTGCAGATAAAGGCTGCATTTCTAGGGTTTGTAAACTGTATGGCAATAAAGTGTAACCAAATCTTTGTGTGTGACCAAATCTTTACATTCCAGGAATTTTTGTTGACACCAGAAAAGAGGGTTCCTGAGTGCCAGCAATCATGACATTTTGTGAGGAGAGTTTTTGTTGTTATTGTTCAAAACCAGCACACTGAAACCTCAGTAGCACCTCCTAACATTCAGTGGAGGGTCAGCCTTCCTGTGACCCATGGGATCCTGCAGGACTGTGCCCATATCAGAGCACCAGCACACAGGATCTATGCTATGGGGTCTGACAGGTGCAGTGACTGTTGTCAGTTCTAGTCACAGTCTCCTCTTCTTGCAGTGGTGTGTGTGTGCACACAGTATGTGAACACACTATGAAGGCATTTGGCACTGTCAACCTAGTTTTCTGTATTTCAGTTGCACACAGGAACTGTCCCAAGTATGTTATCTTGTGTGACATCAACAGACTAGTCCTGAGAAATTAAGTGTGAAAGTTTTATCCACACCCAACCCTGCAAACACACACATCCACTGTCTGTTGTTTAGAAATTTGTATTTGAGGGATGAGCCTTTTAAATAAATCCAGACTTGGCAAAAGGAGGGAGTGTTTGTCCTTTATCCTGGCTGTGACAGCTAGAATTGGAAAGAGATGGGCACAAAGACCCTGAAGGGAAGGGACATGTGATGGACCTGTTCTGAAATCAGTGTGTGGAGAGGCAGGAGACATTAAGAGGTAATGTTCTCACAGCAAAGCAGTGACAAAAAAGTCCCAGGTGTTACCTTTAAAGTGTTTCTTCTGTGCAAGTCATATCCCCAAACTAAAGCCCTGAGAGCTAAGAATTCCCTCAGGCTCTTGACTAGTCAACTATGTGTGTGTGTGTGTGTGTGTGCGTGTGTGTGTGTGTGTGTGTGTGTGTGTGTGTGTGTAGACAAACCACATACAGGTGCTAACTTTCCAGGAAAAAAAAAAAGTATAACTATCTGGAATGTGATAAGGTACATAATATCAACTACATATTCCATTTCTCTTCTCGTTCTTTCATCTATCTCTTATTTATTGGATATTTATAATCAACCAGACACTGAACTGGGTAGTGATGATATAGTAGAGAATAAGACACATTTGCTGACCTCAAAGAGCTCACCATCTAGTGTGGATATACTAGACATGAAAAAGACATGAAACAAATAAAAACACACATATATAATTCAGAATTTGTGGCATCTGTTGTGATGAAAAAGAACAGCCATTGAGAGAGAATCATAGGACAGACCTAGTTTGTTTGTTTGCTTGCTTATTTATCTATTTTGGTTGGAGGGAGGTGGCAGCTGTTAGGGGTGACCTCTCCATGGAGGGGACACTCATTCACCTTTAAATCAATATTTAACAGATGTTTTTGAGCATCCATTTGTTTTACGCTAGGATATAGCTGTGAACTTCATCTATGAAAATCCTTGTCCCCCAAGTGCTAACATTTATTTGAAGAGAGACAAAAAATGAAATAAGTAAATATTATGCTATACTAGAAGATGACAACTGGTCTGCAGGAGTCAAGAGAAAAGGGATAAGAATTGATGGAGGGAAGAGACACCTCCCAGGACTCTATTGCCCAATTTTGATGGGAAGGGGAAAATGTAGTAACTCCAGTCTGAGAAGTGCACTGAGATCTGGTGCTCAAACCCTTCATGGATGAGGGCCTATGCCATGCCACTAGGTAGGCTACTGAGAGCCACAAAGTGCAGGCTAAGAATGAGGACAATCAGAGTGGAGTACAGACATGGAAATGATAAGTTTATGCTGTAACCCCAAGACCAACTGTGGCAATGGGGACCATACTTCTTATTCATCTTCCTGTTTTAAGTTTTTTTTCTAGTAAGATAGGCTCACTGGAATCCCGTAGGAGCTTCTCCCAGAATTTATATGAGGGAGCAGATCTTGGGAAGATAACTGGTGTGACTTATGTTTTAATAGAATTTATCTGTGTAAAGAGTACACTGAAGGGAGGCAACAGTGGGGGCAGAGAGTCCTGAAATTAGCTGAAGTTAAGGAGGGACAAGGAGAGGATTGTAAGGAGGAGGGACACAGAATTTTTCCCATTCTTCCCTGACTTCCTTCATATCCTCTCCAAGCCCTAGGAGTCTGGGAGAGGAGAAAGAAAATGCCCTCTTTATCCATATTGTAAGCATGAGGGACAAAGAGCTAAAAACTGCATATATGTATAGTAACTGCTAATGACAAATGTAATGTCTTAAATTCACAGAAAGGGGGTAGCCTTTATGTGGCAGAGGAGAGACTCACTTTAGAACCAGAACACATAGATTCAAAGCCCCAAATCTATTGATCACCATCTGTGGTACTTTGGGCAATGACTCAACCTCACTTGGAACTAGATTTCCTAACAGTGAAATGTGAAGAATAAAACCTGCCTTCCTCAATTCCTTTGTAATTAGGATCATTTGGAAAAAATGTAAACGTGTTTAAAGACAGTACACAGAGTTACACCATTTTAGAAGAGTCTCCTTCTCTTTCTGGTCCCAGGCCCCAGAGATCTCAAATTTGAAAAGTGTTAGGAGCTTCTTTCTTAAACCTACTTAAATCTGAGGGTAAAAAAAAAAATAGTTATATAATGAGTCTGGAGGAGAGATTAAGAATGACTGATGAGATTCAAGCATATGGAAGATTATGAGTGCCCAGCAGGGAATAACAATGCTCTAGTTTTGTAGTTTTGTGGTTTTGTTTGTGTGTTTGATTTTTAATTCCATATAACTAGAGAAAGCAAGTTTAAATTTCAACAAGAAAAACATAGTTTAAACAGAAAACAAAAGTCACCTTATATAAGAAGAGAGTGAGGCCCTAGAGAAGAATATTGAGATGCCTATAAAGTTTCCTACTAAATAAACATTAATAAAAATAGAAAAGAGTAATTTTACTAAAGGTAGGGGGGAGGAATAAGTGGGCATGTGTTGTCTACACCTAGGCTAAGGATTTCAGAAGCAAAGGAAGAAAACAAACAGAAGACGCAGAATACTTTCACTATTTACATAGTTTATTTTAATTTGTTTGTATAAGTTTTCAACTTTACCTCTGCTCAAGTCCTTGAAATAACTTATAAGTTAACGACAAATTCTAAGCTGGACTTATATTGGAGGGAAAGATACAAGTTGGATCATGACTCTGACCAAATAGATCTAGGACTTGATCTCATTCTCGGGATGGAGATCACCTATGAGCCTCATCCTAACAGGCTCCAGGACAATAGAGGCAGTGAGTCCAGCACTCCCATTATCTCCCTGTTGCTGATTTTCTCTTTCTTATGATAATAAAGGATGGGAACTCTTGCTAAACTTTTCCATAAAGTTTCTGTGGAAACCAAGGGCTCTTTGTAAGATTCCCCGATGACTCAGGAACCAAGGAAACACCTCATAATTTCTTCTACACACCTTATAACACTGTCCCTGGGAGAAAAGAAATTTCTATAAGAGTTTCCTGGGTGATTGTAGCTTCTGCTCTATAAACCAGAGAAAGTGATGCGTCTCTAGCTTGGCTTAATCACTCTGCTATACCAGTTACAAGAGAGGACTTGCATGACAAGCTTAACCAAATTGAGCAAACATAGGCCAATTTTAGGTTGCCCCCTAAAGGTTACAAGGACAATCTCCAGAAAGATGTAAAGGATGGAGGCTGGAAGAACGTACTAAAAATGGAAGATTCTGATTCTCACGGCCAAAGATGGGAACTTTAATTCTCCCGAAGAGTCTGTGTTTGGATCACAAAAAAGCCAGAAGTTACTGGTAACAAATAGGAGAGATTAAAAATATCAAGTAGAAAACAAGTCAAGTAAGATATTATAGATAGCATAATGATAATAAATGGAAGGAAACTGCCAAAAATGATTTTAGATTTCCTACACACTTCAGATTCTATGATGGCATGATTTTTTAATGTTTATTTATTTTTGAGAGAGAGAGAGAGAGAGAGAGAGAGAGAGAGAGAGCACGAGTGGGGGAGGGGCAGAGAGAGAGGGAAACACAGAATCCAAAGCAAGTTCCAGGCTCCAACCTGTCAGCACAGAGCCTGACACGGGGGCTCAAAGTCACGAACTGTGAGATCATGACCTGAGCCGCTTAACCTACTGAGCCACCTAGGCACCCCTATGATGCCATGATTTTTTTAGCTGAAAGAACACATATTGAAGCAAGTGAGTCACCCTGTTGCATGCCTCGTCCCTATCCTCATACAAATAATAATATAGAATAGAATAGATACATATATTATAATATATAATACAAGTAATATTATGTCAATAATACAAGTGAAATTCTGAGCTATAAAAACCCTCCAGTATCATTCAGGCTATTCCTCTCTTCTACAAAAAGCTAAAAACGTAGCTGAGTATCCTGTTTTTAAAATGGCTCAAAAAAAAAAAATGAAATGGGTCAATGAGGTAACTCCAAATCCTGGGCCACCCTCAGTACACACATGCATTTTAGTTTTAATAAAATTTGGTTCTCACACTTAGTTGCAGAAATATCAACATAGATTTTTTTTAAACAAACATCTGAATTATACCTCAGACCTTCTGAATCAGAATTTTCCAGAATGAACCCTAATGATATAAATGTATAAGTCTCCAGATGACTCTAAAAGCATAGCTGGGATGGAGAATTACTGATCTCACCTAACCCCATCCTGAGGTAATGCTGCACTGTGACGTGTGCCCGTCCTTGGTGAGAATAGAGCTCAACTCAACATCCCTGACATAATGTCTGATAATGTGCCATGAGTTCACTACTGCCCTCCCCACCCACAGTTTCTCCAGCTCTGGGGCTGTGAAGCTTTCATTGGAACGGTCTCTTTAATAATGCAGGGACTGGGAACAGCGGATAGAGCACAGTAAGGCAGGATTGTCTCTAAGGTGGCTCAGAGGACCAATAATGGAGGGTGCTGAGGAGCAGTAAGATGGAGTATAAACTGAGAAATGTATAAGATGTTGCTCTCTTTGTGGACTGTATGTTGTAGTAACTTGTTTCTAATTTATCTTTTGAAATTTATCCTTTTTTTTTTTTAATTTTTTTTTCCAACGTTTTTATTTATTTTTGGGACAGAGAGAGACAGAGCATGAATGGGCGAGGGGCAGAGAGAGAGGGAGACACAGAATCGGAAACAGGCTCCAGGCTCTGAGCCATCAGCCCAGAGCCCGACGCGGGGCTCGAACTCACGGACCGTGAGATCGTGACCTGGTTGAAGTCGGACGCTTAACCGACTGCGCCACCCAGGCGCCCCTGAAATTTATCCTTTTAAATTGGGTTTGGATTGGATTAATTTGACAAATTTAGACAAAAAGCCATATGAATTAATACTACTGTTTTACATTTAATAGGCAAGGGAAGACCCGGTATCTGCAGAGAGGATACCATCTCCCACCTGCAGGGCACCTGCTATAGGTGAGTCATTGCATCTACCTGAATTCAAATCCAGGATATGGTAGGGGGAAAGGGGAAGAAACAATCTTTTTGTCTCCCATTCTCGAAAGCTCGCAAGTCAGGAAGCCAGTATTCACTAATGCCCAAGTAAGGAAAGCAGGTGGAAGGGGAACAGGGCACTGCAAGAGCTAATCAGAGGAGCTAAAAAAGAAGATCCATGTGTCTTCTTTGATAGAGTGAAAGCTAGTAGTGGAAAGTCACTTCTGAATGGGAGCCTGGAGCTGTGGGTGAATACCTTCCATCTTTTCCATAAAATGTTTGTCGCTGGGAGTTGAAGGGCCCCTGCCCTGCTCAGCCCAGCTTTCTCCCATGGTTTTGACTTGCAAGTCCATTCCCACAGTGATCCCTGGGAAATCTCTCTTTCAATGCCAGTGGAAGGAAAGTGTGTTCCTTGAGGGTGGAGGAAACTGTGAACAAATGTGGGATGGGGTTGAGGAACTCAAGGCAAGTTCCTGGGTGATGGTGATGTGGTGCAGGGATGAGATTTGACAGAGGAAGGACAGAGTAATTGTAGTGAGCTGCCTCTAAGCCCTTAGGCCAGGAACCATGTGCAAGTGGGCAGCCCAGGACTCTTGCTGTGGGTGTTTCAGGAATGCAGTTATCCATGCTGCAGGGGTCAAGGAGTATGGGTGAGAGAGTTTCTCCCCTTCATTCCACCAACTGGGGGGTTATGCCTCTGGCACAAAGCTCCCACACATTTTCAAGCTATAGAAAATCTAGACTACCTTCCACCACTTCCTAGACTCCACCACCTCAGGTTTCTTCTGTATAGCTAGTGAAGAACAATGCTCTAAGGGTGCTACAAGTGGAGGTAGTGTATGAGAGAGAAAGATGATATGAGAAGCTGAATTATTGAACACCTGTGAATCAGCAGGTACTTGAAACCTTCCCTGATCTGTACCCCGACTGTAGAGCCCACTTTACATAGGATGAAACCAAGGCTTGGTGAAGTCAATTACCCATGATTGCACAGGTAGTGTATAACAGCACTATAGTCCAAAGTCACACTTTTCATCTCTAAGATGCATAACCTTTCTATTTCCCACTGTGGCAGAGAATCTTGGGCAGGAAGGATATGGATGTCTTCTGTGTGAAGCTATGTCCTCCCCATGTATCTGTGCTGAACCAAACCTCCAGGGCCCAAAGCTGTCACTTCGGAGCCCTGCATGATACCAGGGACTTTTATAATGGGAAACACTTTGCAGTGAAAAATTGCCATTTCCACAAAAGGTCTGAAAAGGTCAGGGCGGAGTTGTTTTAGTAAACAATAGCTTTATATCAAATTTTGAAGGCAGTGAAAAGGCAAGGGAAAGAAGCATAGGGAAGAGAATGAAATGGATAAAGGGATTTGCTGAAAATATGAGGCTATTCTTGAAAATACCAAGTCTATTGATAATTTCCCTTAAGTTGCCCTTTACCACTGGGGTTAATTTTTGTGTTATTTGGCTCTTGGGCTCCAGCTGCCATTAGAAACATACTGTGTATGACTTTTGTTAACCTGATTGTTGAGAACAGAGACTTCACACCAGGCCTCTGAATCTGCCTCAGCCATATCCAAACCTTTGAGAAATTTGATGTTACCCCTTCAGTCTGTCTTGGGAATGCTGTCAGTTGCACTAAGCATCTTCTAATGCAGAGAAAGAGGCTGTCTTGGGACCATCGTGCAGAGGAAGGTCACCCGCTGAGACACAGTTTCCTTGTGTGATGATAACAACACAGCGACTACACAGCATGTGAGGTAGCTCAGTTTTATGCCCATCTTCTCATTTAATCACGACTCTAATACTCTTGCTAAGAGGGAGCAGGCTTAGAGCATCCCCAGAATTCATCCAAGGTAACCCAGCTGGGGGGAAGGGCAAACCCAAGCCTGCCCAGCTGCATACCCATCCCACTGCCCAGTCCACTGAAGGGAACCCCCATCCCAAAAGGTTATTGTGAGAGCTGAGAAAACAGGAGGTGGCATGTGCTGGCTAGACCAAGACCACTATGGTGGTCACTTCTCAGGAAGGAGGACAAGAGTTCTGGGCTAACTTGCTTTCCTTTCTCCAAACACAAACCTCTCCCTCTTTAATTGGTTTTTCAGCCAGAAAAGCTGGCTGATAGAGAAACTGATAGAGAAACCAGCTTCTGTGATGGGCTGGTCACTTGATCAGAAAGACCACAAGGGTTCTGTTTCTCCCCTCCCCCACCTCGGAACGTCTCAGCTCTCCAAGTCCCATTAAATTTTAATTTAATTGTCACCACTTTGTGCTGGAATTGTGTTTTATGAGCACATTACCAGAAATTGAAGGCTCATATAACAGAGGCTTTTGAAATAAAAATAAAAGCATACTCAGATCCAATAGTATTGCCAAAATGGGAATAGAGGTCACTTGATAGCACTATGCATGCTAATGAGATTCTGATGACTACTGGTGTTTATCCAGGTCTTAATTTGCATCTCAAGGCTAAGATGGGGCCTGTGGGATGGGTTCCAGCCATGTAGGAATGTTAGGGTGATTTTGGAAACCTAATTTGACAGACACAGCTGAGTATGTTTGACCTTCTTGAAGTTACCTGAGTGATTTCTAAATAGTCAAATAGAATTCTAGCATCTAAAGCTCTGGTCTGCCAATTTTGTACATCTGATTCCTACAAAAGGGGGAAAAAATCATTGTTGGCTACTTGTATGAGCCAGTGGGGACTCTTTCCATCTGAGCATTCTTATGAGAAGTGGCTACCTTACATATTGGCATAATTTTATAGACTCTTTCATAAATACCTACTGAGAGCAAAGCTAAGATACAAAGATGCTGAAAGATTATTGAGATGCCTCAAGAGATATAAACTCCAAAAAGGGTGAAAGACCAGAGTCCAAACAATGCACAGGAAGAAAGGAGGGAGAGAATATGCAGAAAGAGGACTGCACATGGATGGGGTATGAAAGAAATGGGACCAGAGCTGGGACAAAGGCAATTAGGAGATAGTGTAGACAGAAGGGCCCCATATTTACTACAGTTGGTCTACAAATCCAAGCTCCCCCACTAATTAGTTAAGTGGCCTCAGCTGGTAATGATAGAGGGTTCTGTCATCTAGTGTCAGCAGCTTAGCTTGGTGCTTGTTTCGCTCTGTGTACATATAACTCTGGGTGTTCCTAAGACTGTTTCTCCACATTTTGTTATGCTTCTCTGTCCCTATGTGACCAGGTTGTCACTCATTTCTGTGCATGGACCTGTTCTCTAAGAGCTGCCTTGATTGGTGGCCATAGTGGAGATGCGGTAGTGCCTCCATACTTGTTCTGCTCTGTGTGAATCACTGTGATACTCTGTGCAGTTGTGCTTGTAGATATTACTGGTTATGGCACTCATTTGTGTGATGAGTCAGTGGTACTTGATGTTAATATGTCTTGATTTGGAAGGTGCTAGAGAGGAAGAAACACTTTGGCAAGGGAAGCATATAGCTCTGTGATGTCAGGGTTTTGGGCCTAGAACTGATAACAGGTCTTTTTTTTTTTTAATTTTTTTTTTCTTCAACGTTTTTATTTATTTTTGGGACAGAGAGAGACAGAGCATGAACGGGGGAGGGGCAGAGAGAGAGGGAGACACAGAATGGAAACAGGCTCCAGGCTCTGAGCCATGAGCCCAGAGCCCGACGCGGGGCTCGAACTCACGGACCGCGAGATCATGACCTGGCTGAAGTCGGACGCTTAACCAACTGCGCCACCCAGGCGCCCCTGATAACAGGTCTTAACCAGATTTCTGACATGTTGTATCCTTTGGACTCTGCAGGCATGGGGACACTGGTAACAGTAGGGCTGAGCTCTGTAAGACTCTGCCCAGCAGTGGCATCTCTGCCCAGCAATGACAGTCTCCCTGATGCAGGCCCAAGGAATTTCTTTTCATCACTCATACTCCTGTGCCCAGAAATAAGAGTCCAACCAAGGTCCTGGGGAGGAAGGGATCTGAGGGTAGAGGGTCCTTCTCATAGTCAGTCCAGGACTATTTCTGCTTCTGTTATGGTGGAGGAGGAAAGAGATACATTGGGAAGTATGCTGGGGATGAGATGCCAGAGCAAAGAATGAGCCAAGTTTGCACGATTGACAAGAGGACTGCCTGCAGCTGGGGAGAAACACATCTATTTGTTCCAAATCCCTTGCACATGGAGAAGAATTAAAAGTCTCAGGGGCAAACCATGGGAGAGTCCTCCTCTTTCTTATAATTCAGTATTAATAACTGAATGTGGGGGACACTCAGTATGATGAGCTCTCATTACTCTGCATGAGTTTCCCCATGGAGAACCTATAGCTAATTGGATAAAGTCCTTGGAACGCTCTTGGGTGCGAGTGAAAGACAGGTGTTGGCAGAAGTGAGGGGCAGAGATGCCTAAGCCACCAGGCTCATCCTCTCTGAGCATATGTATAGGTAAAGACAGAGCAGGAGATGCTCCCCTGCCTCTTCTGTCATTCTCATCTTCACATGCTGAGTCAAGCCTTGGGGATTCTGCAAGAGTCCATAATGCTGCATGCTTCCAGAAGCTGGGATCCTGCAAGGTTTCACCCCCACCTGGGGCCCACAGTGTCAAGGTTGCTGTCCACTGCTGCCAGAGCCAGCAACAGGGCTGACAGTTGGCATAGTGAAGCAGAGTGCAGCTGCCTTAGTAGGGGACTGGAAAAGGAGGAGGAAGAGGAGTAAGGGGAGGGCCAGGAGAGGGAGAAGAGAAGGAGCTGCTGACTGCTGCAAGATCCTGGCCACCCACCAGCTGGGAGGAAAACTGGCTGGCTGATTGAGACTGAGCTTCCCAAACCACCTGCTGAGGTGGCTGGGGACCTCATTAGCTGATGTGGAAGGAAGGAACACTGACTTCTTCGAACCAAAGTTTCCCAGGCTGCCTGCAGGGAGGGAACACAAGCTGCCTCAGCTTGTGGGAGAGTATTGAGAATTCATTTTGCCCAGATGGTCCTATAGATCCTCCAAAAGCTTGCTGAAGTAGTCTGCGTAGGGGATGGGGAGGGGGCAGGATTGATTACCAGCAGCTGGTGCTCAGGACTTGCTAACAGCTAATCCACAACTACACAAACTGAGGGTGAGGCCATGTAGAATTGGAGAATGGATAGGATAGACCTGGTTTACCTAAATCCCAGCAAGGCCTGGTGCCTCAAAAGTGGTGAGGCAATTCAATCCAGGGGAAAGGTGACATGTTGCCACTAGATAAACAGATGGAGACTCTCAGAAAAGGATATTGTTACTTAATTCACAGGATTTGGGTTTTCACCAGATTGTGAATTTCTTAAACTCAAGAGCCCTTTGGAAAGCCTCCATCAAGAAGATGTTGAGGGTGTAAAAGAACCAAAAGCATTTATTTGGCATTTAGGAATTGCAATTCAGAAGGCACAGAGTTAACCAAAATTGAAACTGTGCTCCAAATTACAAACCCAGAGTACAGGCTTATAAAGGCAAAAAACATAGGTTACCTAATTTGTTTTGCAAGAATTATGGTTGGCACTGACAGAGTTAAACTATCTAATACATGATTAGCTATTTAGATAACAGATGTTACATTATCTCTATTTCATTTCAAAGTAGAAGGATGTGTTCTAGGAGGTAGTCCAGTTGCTATTAACAAGTCATAATTGACAACAGTCTAAAGTTCATTGTACTCGAAGAATTGAAAAGGGAATCAGTGCATAGACACTGCCTTCTCAGTATCCTTCTGACCCTATTTTGAATGACCATCTTAGCAATACTTCCTTCACTTTAGAATATCCTGTCACAGAAGGTTAGAGATTGTACAGACTATCCCCTTTATAGTATAGGTGAAGGTTTGAAAACTCAGAAGTTAACGTAGTTTAACGAGCAAATTAATATTCTTAAAAGCTTTGGAAGTAAAATCCAGGGTTCTATAGCTTTGTATCCAGTTTCTGATGTTCTTGTTCTTTTGATATTCCATTGTGCCTCTACAAAATGCTGGGCTTTTGCAGGTGTTTATAATGTATGTTCACTAGTTAATGGATAAATAAGATTTTTTAATCAAATACTGATGTCCCAGTGACTCTCTTTAAGAGACACTTACCATTTGTGTATAGTTTCCATGTATAGTCAGAGGGTACCTGGTCTGAGAGAAATAGAGTCAAGTCCCAGTCTCTATTATAGGATTGCCTGAAAGTCACTGACTTGGAAATATTCAGTTGCATCTGTCATCACCTACAGCAGCCTGGGTGTTCGCCAAAAATTACACTTTCTCTTCTAGGAAACTTCCAATCCCTTTCTAAGGATGCCCTCTTTCTTTCTTTCTTTCTTTCTTTCTTTCTTTCTTTCTCTCTCTCTCTCTCTCTCTCTCTCTTTCTTTCTTTTTTTTTCTTTCTTTCTTCTTTCTTTCTTTTTCTTTCTTTCTTTCTTTCTTTCTTTCTTTCTTTCTTTCTTTCTTTCTTTCTTTCTTTCTTTCTCTCTTCTTCATCCCTACTGGCAGACTTTGC
The DNA here is from genome assembly GCF_028749965.1 of Puma concolor. NCBI lineage: Eukaryota > Metazoa > Chordata > Mammalia > Carnivora > Felidae > Puma > Puma concolor. Next base: position 84,923,751 of record NC_141676.1, read on the forward strand.
CTTGCCTGGAAACACAGCTCACAGCTCCACCAAGGGTGAATTTCTGTCCTTGTCTAAGTGCTTCAGGGTCTGTGGTATTAAGAGAGTGAGCAGGTTATATAACTTCAGTAAGGTTGCCCAGCTAGCAACAGGCAGAGTAGGATTCCATCTAAGCAGTCTGACTCCAGGGTCTCTGTTCCTAGTTAGATTAAGTATAGCAAACAAGATGAAGGGCAGGGATGATAATTCTCCAGTGATAAGAGAAACACAAACTGTCAACAACAATTTATTTTTTCTGTTTATGGATATTTTATTTATAATATGGAATTTATTGTCAAATTGGTTTCCATACAACTCTCAGTGTTCATGCCAACAGGGGCTCTCCTCAATACCCATCACCCACGTTCCCCTCCATCCAACCCCCCATCAACCCTAAGTTTGTTCTCAGTTTTAGAGTCTCTTATGTATTGGATCCCACCGTCTCTAACTTTTTTTTTTCCTTCCACTCCCCCATGGTCTTCTCTTAAGTATCTCAGGATACACATAAGAGTGAAAACATATGGTATCTGTCTTTCTCTGTATGACTTATTTCACTTAGTGTAACAGTCTCCAATGCCATCCATGTTGCTACAAAAGGCCATATTTCATTCTCATTGCCAAGTAGTATTCCATTGTATATATAAACCACAGCTTCTTCATCCATTCATTAGTTGATGGACATTTAGGCTCTCTCCAAACTTTGGCTATTGTTGAAAGTGCTGCTATAAACAGTGGGGTACAAGTGCCCCTATGCATCAACACTCCTGAATCCTTTGGGTAATTCCTGGCAGTGATATTGCTGGGTCATGGGGTAGATCTATTTTTAATTTTTTGAGGAACCTCCACACTGTTTTCCAGAATGGGAGCACCAGTTGGCATTCCCACCAACAGTGCAAGAGTGTTCCCGTTTCTCCACATCCTCTCCAGCATCTATAGTCTCCTGATTTGTTCATTTTAGCCACTCTGACTGGTGTGAGGTGATATCTGAGTGCAGTTTTGATTTGTATTTCCCTGATGAGGAGTGACGTTGAGCATTTTTCATGTGCCTGTTGGCCATCTGGATGTCTTCTTTAGAGAAGTGTCTATTCATGTTTTCTGCCCATTTCTTCTCTGGATTATTTGTTTTTTTGGGTGTGGAGTTTGGTGAGCTCTTTATAGATTTTGGATACTAGCCCTTTGTCTGATATTTCAGTTGCAAATATCTTTTCCCATTCCGTTGGTTGCCTTTTAGTTTTGTTGATTGTTTCCTTTGCTGTGCAGAAGCTTTTTATTTCATGAGGTCCCAATAGTTCATTTTTGCTTTTACTTCCCTTGACTTTGGAGATGTGTCAAGTAAGAAATTGCTGCGGCTGAGGTCAGAGACGTTTTTTCCTGCTTTCTCCTCAAAGGTTTTCATGGTTTCCTGTCTCACATTGAGGTCCTTTATCCATTTTCAGTTTATTTTTTGAATGGTGTAAGAAAGTGGTCTAGTTTCATCCTTCTGTATGTTGCTGTCCAGTTCTCCCAGCACCATTTGTTAAAAAGACTGTCTTTTTTCCATTGGATATTCTTTCCTGGTTTGTCAAAGATTAGTTGGCCACACTTTTGTGGGTCCAATTCTGGAGTCTCTATTCTATTTCATTGGTCTATGTGTCTGTTTTTGTGCCAATACCATACTGTCTTAATGATTTCAGCTTTGTAGTAGAGGCTAAAGTTTGGGATTGTGATGCCTCCCGCTTTGGTCTTCTTCAATATTACTTTGGCTATTCGGGGTCTTTTGTGGCTCCATGCAAATTTTAGGATTGCTTGCTCTAGCTTGAGAAGAATGCTGGTGCAATTTTGATTGGGATTGCATTGAATGTGTAGATAGCTTTGGGTAGTATTGAATTTTTAACAATATATATTCTTCCAATCCATGAGCATGGAATATGTTTCCATTTCCTTATATCTTCTTCAATTTCCTTCATAAGCTTTCTATAGTTTTCAGCATACAGATCTTTTACATCTTTGGTTAGGTTTATTCCTAAGTATTTTATGATTGTTGGTACAATTGTGAATGGGATAAGGTTCTTTATTTGTCTTTCTGTTGCTTCATTATTAGTGTATAAGAATGCAACTGATTTCTGTACATTAATTTTGTATCCTGCGATGTTGCTGAATTCATGTATCAGTTCTAGCAGACTTTTGGTGGAGTCTATCGGGTTTTCCATTCGTAATATCATGCCGTCTGAAAAAAAGTGAAAGCTTGACTTCATCTTTGCCAATTTTGATGCCTTTGATTTCCTTTTGTTGTCTGATTGCTGATGCTAGAACTTCCAACACCATGTTAAACAACAGTAGTGAGAGTGGATATCCTTTCGTATTCCTGATCTCAGGGGGAAAGCTCTCAGTGTATCCCCATTGAGGTTGATATTAGCTGTGGGCTTTTCATAAATCACTTTTATGATGTTTATGTGTGTACCTTCTGTCCAGACTTTCTCGAGGGTTTCTATTAAGAAAGGATGCTGAATTTTGACAAGTGCTTTCTCTGCATCATTGAGAAGATCATATGGTTCTTATCTTTTCTTTTATTAATGTGATGTATCACGTTGATGGATTTGTGAATGTTGAACCAGACCTGCAGCCCAGTAATGGATCCCCCTTGATCATGGTGAATAATTCTTTTTATATGGTGTTGAATTAGATTTGCTAGTATCTTGTTGAGAATTTTTGCATCCATATTCATGACAGATATTGACCTGTAGTTCTCTTTTTTTTACTGGATGTCTGTCTGGTTTAGGAATCAAAGTAATCCTGGCTTCAGAGAATGAGTCTGGAAGTTTTCCTTCCCTTTCTATTTTTTTGGAACAGCTTGAGAAGGATAGGTATTATCTCTGCTTTTAATGTCTGCTAGAATTCCCCTGGGAAGCCATCTGGTCCTGGACTCTTATTTGTTGGGAGATTTTTGATAACTGATTCAATTTTTTTGCTGGTTATGGGTCTCTTCAAGTTTTCTATTTCTTCCTGTTTGAATTTTGGAAGTGTGTGGGTGCTTAGGAATTTGTCCATTTCTTCCAGGTTGTCCAGTTTGTTGGCATATAATTTTTCATAGTATTCCCTGATAATTCCTTGTATTTCTGAGGCATTGGTTGTAATAATTCCATTTGCATTCATGATTGTATCTATTTGGGTCATCTCCATTTTCTCTGTGAGACAAGAACCTCTGGCCAGGGCTAGAGGTTTATCAATTTTGTTTATTTTTTCAAAAAAACAACTCTTGGTTTCACTGATCTGCTCTACAGATTTTTTAGATTCTATATATATTTTTTCTGCTCTGATCTTTATGATTTCTTTTCTTATGCTGGGTTTGGGGTGTCTTTGCTGTTCTGCATCCATTTCCTTCAGATGTTCTGTTAGGTTTTGTATTCGGGATTTTTCTTGTTTCTTGAGACAGGCCTGGATTGCAATGTATTTTCCTCTCAGGACTGCCTTTGCTACATCCCAAAGCTTTTGGATTGTTGTATTTTCATCTTCATTTGTTTCCATTTTTTTTAAAATTTTGTCTCTAATTGCCTGGTTGATCCATTCATTCTTTAGTAGTGTGTTCTTTAACCTCCATGCTTTTGGAGGTTTTCCAGACTTTTTCCTGTGGTTGATTTCAAATTTCATAGCATTGTGGTCTGAAAGTGTGTATGGTATGATCTCAATTCTTTTATACTTCTAAAGGGCTATTTTGTCACCCACTATGTGATCTATCTTGGAGAATGTTCCATGTGTACTCTAGAATAAAGTATATTCTGTTGCTTTGGGATGCAGAGTTGCGAATATATCTGTCAAGTCCATCTGATTCAATGTATCATTCAGGGCCCTTGTTTCTTTATTAATCCTGTGTCTCAATGATATATCCTTTGTTGTAAGTGGAGTATTAAAGTCCCCTGCAATTACCACATTCTTATCAATAAGGTTGGTTATGCTTGTGATTAATATTTTTATATATTTGGGAGCTTCATGTTCAGCGCATAGACATTTATAATTGTTAGCTCTTCCTGTTGGATAGACCCTGTAATTATTATATAATGTCCTTCTTCATCTCTCATAATAGCATTTAATATAAAGTCTAGTTTGTCTGATATAATATGGCTACTCCAGCTTTCTTTCGACTTCCAGTAGCATTATAGGTAGTTCTCCATCCCCTCACTTTCAATCTGAAGGTGTCCACATTTCTAAAATGAGTCTCTTGTAGAAAGCAATTAGATGGGTCTTTTTTTTTTTTTGTCCATTATGATACCCTATGTCTTTTGGTTGGAGCATTTATTCCATTTACATTCAGTGTTATTATAGAAAGATATGGGCTTAGAGTCATTGTGATGTCTGTAGGTTTCATTCTTGTGATGTCTCTGGTACTTTGTGGCCCTTGCAACATTTCACTCACAGAATCCTCCTTAGGATATCTTGTAGGGCTGATTTAGTGGTGATGAATGCTTTCAGTTTTTGTTTGTTTGGGAAGACCTTTGTCTTTCCTTCTATTCTGAATGACAGACTCACTGGATAAAGGATTCTTGGCTGCATATTTTTTCTGTTCATCACATTGAAGATTTCCTGCCATTCCTTTCTGGCCTGCTAAGTTTCAGTAGATAGGTCTGCCGCTAGTCTTATGGGTCTCCCTTTTTATGTTAGAGTGTGTTTATACCTAGCTGCTTTCAGAATATTCTCTTTATCCTTGTATTTTCCGTTTTAACTATGATATGTTGTGCAGATCGATTCAAGTTATGTCTGAAGGGAGTTCTCTGTTCCTTTTGGATTTCAATGTCTTTTTCCTTCCCCAGATCAGGTAAGTTCTCAGCTATGATTGTTCACATACACCTCCAGCCCCTTTCTCTCTCTCCTCTTCTTCTCTGGAATTCCTATTCTATGGATATTGTTGCAGTTGATTGCATCACTTAGTTCTCTAATTCTCCCCTCATACTCCTTGATGTTTTTCTTTTTCTCTGCTTTCTCTTTTTCCATAATTTTATCTTCTAATTCACTTATTCTCTCCTCTGCCTCTTCAATCTGAGCTGTTGTCGCCTCCATTTTATTTTGCACCTCATTTATAGCATTTTTTAGCTCCTCTTGACTATTTCTTAATCCCTTGACCTCTGTAGCAATAGATTTTCTGATGTCCTCTATACTTTTTTTCACCCCAGTGATTAATTTTGTGACTATAATTTTAAATTCTTGTTCCATTATATTGCTTAAATAGTTTTTGATCAATTTGTTAGCTGTCACTACTTCCTGGAGTTTCTTTTGAGAAGAATTCTTCCGTTTTGTCATTTTGGATAGTCCCTGGGTGGCACCCAACTGCAGGGCACTTCCCCTCTGCTGTCTGGAGTAACTTGTGTTGGTGGGTGTGCCACAGTCAGACCTGATGTCTGTCCCCAGCCCACTGCTGGGGCCATTAGTCAGACTGGTGTGTACCTTATCTTCCCCTCTCCCTGGGGCAGTACTCACTGTGGAGTGGTGTGGCCCCTGTCTGGGCTACTTGCACACTGCCAGGCTTGTGGTGCTTCATTAATGGGTTCTGGCATATTAGCTGGGGTGGATCTGCAAGGTGCACAGTGTAGGGAGGGGCAGGCTTAGCTCTCTTTGCTGTAGGTGGTCCCCTGCGGGAGGGGTCCTGCAGCACAGGAACGGAAGCAGACCTATTGGAGGAATAGATCCACAGAAGCACAGCATTGGGTGTTTGTGTGGTGCTAGCAAGTTCAGTGATGGGAATTGGTTCCCTTTGGGATTTCGGCTGGGTGATGGGAGAGGGAGGTGGCACTGGCCCGTGCCTTTGTTCCCTGAAGAGCTGAGCTCTGTCATCCAGGGCTCAACACCTCTCCCTGCCAGTGTCCTCTTGCCCTCCCACTCTCTGAGCAGAGATGTTGACTTATTACATTCCAGATGGTAAGTCCCGCTGGCTGTCAGAACTCAAGCAGTCCGGCCCCTCCACTTTTGCAAGGCAGACTCAGGGATTCCGCCTTTCTGGGAGGGCTGCTCCTCCATCAACCCAGCTCTCTCCCACCAGTCTGTGTAGTGCACACTGCCTCTCTGCACTTCCTACCCTCTTTCATGGGCCTCTTGTCTACACTTGGCTCCAGATAGTCTGTTCTGCCAGTCTTCTGGTGGTTTTCTGGGTTATTTAGGCAGATATTTGTGGAATCTAAGTGATCAACACGATGAGGTGAGGCCAGTGTCCTCCTATGCTGCCATCTTCTGCTCCACTCTGTTTATGGATATTTAGAGGCCACTCACATGTATCTGCATTACAGTACCAGAAAACATTGCTTACAATAGATAACAATCAACTGTGAAAATAACGATCTCACTTCTTTAAACAGCTTCATTGAAATATAATTCACATACCATAAAATTCATGTATTTAAAATATACAATTCATTTTTTGGTATATTCACAGATATATATAACCATTACCACAGTCCATTTTGGAACATTTTCATCACCTCAAAAATATGCTATACCTTTAGCAATCATCCCTTACTCCCCTATGCCCCTTATCCCCAACAGTCTTAAACAGCCATTAATCTCCTCTGTTTCTATAGATGTCTCCAAACCAGACATTTCATAGGAATGGAATCATAATATGTGGTCTTTGGTGACTGCTTTATTTGTACTCAGTATAATACTTTCAATGTTCAACCACATTGTAGTCTGTAACAGCATTTCATTTCTTGTGCCAAAATAACATTTCATGGAAGTAATATATCATAGTTCGTTGATGAAACATTTGAGTTGTACCCACCCTTTAGCTATTGTGAGAATGCTGCTATAAACATATGTGTATGAGTTTTTGTGTAGATGCATATTTTCATTTCTCGTGGGTATATACCTAGGAGTGGAATCTCTGGGTTATAATTTATGTTTAATCAATTGAGGAACCACAAGACTGTTTTCCAAAACAGATGTTCTATGTTACATTCCCACTAGCAGTGTATGAAAGATCTGTTAACTTTAAAAATAAAATTGCCAGTTATTTTACCAGCCAAAAATGGGTGTACTTGGGAACAACAGAAAATTGCAATTCAGGACATGCATGCTATCAGAAAACCATAGGCAAGCCCACAGAACAAAAGAGAGGGATGTTCTTTCATAGAAGAAAAAGGGAAGTTAGGATGGGCTGTTATGAACAAAGTAAACATTGAAGTAAAAGCAGTAAAAAAGCTTCTCATTGGCTGAGTTGTGACAGTCTCTGGCAGGGATGTTGCTGAGGGCATAGTAAATTATTAAATTCTTGCTGCTGGCATAGTAAATTAGTATCCACATCTATCTCTTCCTGTTAGGTCTTCAACTGACCTGGAGTAGCAGGGCTTAAGAATTCCTTCTGTGTATCTCCAGACTAATTGTAAATGAGAATTCCCTTTATTAATTTTCATGGATCCAATTTCTCCATATCCTCCCCAGAATTTATTATTATCTCATCTTTTTATTCAAGCCATACTCTGGGTATAAATTTATATCAAATTATGGTTTTAATTAGTATTTTCCTGATGACTACTGATATTGAGCACTTTGTCAGCTGCCTATTGTGCATTTGTACATATTCTTTGGAGAAATGTTTATTCAGATACTTTGCTCATTTTAAATTAAGTTATGTCTTATTAGGATGTAAGTGTTCATAAATTTTAGATGCAAGTCTCATGTTTCATATATGATTTGCAAATATTTTCTTCCATTTTCTGGGTTGTCTTGTCAGTTTCTTTTTTTTTTTTTTTTAATTTTTTTTTCAACGTTTATTTATTTTTGGGACAGAGAGAGACAGAGCATGAACGGGGGAGGGGCAGAGAGAGAGGGAGACACAGAATCAGAAACAGGCTCCAGGCTCTGAGCCATCAGCCCAGAGCCCGACGCGGGGCTCGAACTCACGGACCGCGAGATCGTGACCTGGCTGAAGTCGGACGCTCAACCGACTGCGCCACCCAGGCGCCCCTGTCTTGTCAGTTTCTTGATGGTACCCTTTAAAAATCACAGATTTTACTCTTGATGAAGTTTAATTTGTCTATTTTGTTGTTGCTGCTGACAGTTTTGATGTCATATATAAGAATACTTCGACAAATCCAAGGTTGTGAATCTCTACCGTCATGTTTTCTTCTAAAGTTTTGGTCATTTTAGTTCTTGTACTTATGTCTTTGGTCCATTTTGAGTTAATTTTTGTATGTAGAGTGTGGTAAGGATCCAACTTCATTTTTCTGCATGTGGCTTTCCACTTTTTCCAGTACTATTTGTTTAAAAAACCATTCGTTCCCTGTTAGAGAGCCTTAGAGCCCTTGTTAAAACTCACTTGAGCATAGAGTTTGTAGATTTATTTCTAGACTCTCATTTATATTATGCTGGTCTATATGTCTATTATTGTGTCAATACCCCACTCTCTTGATTACTGTTGTTTTGTAGTAAGCTTTGAAATTAGATTCCTTATATTTTGTTTTTCTTTTTCAAGATTGTTTTGTCAATTCTAGCATCTTTACAATTCAACATGAATTATAGAATCAGATTGTCAATTTGTATAAAGAAGTTAGCTGAGTTTTTGATGGAAGTTGTATTCATTATGTAGCTATATTTGGGAAGTATTGCCATCTCTACAATATTAAGTCTTGTGATCTATGAATATGGAATGATTTGACAACTTTTTAGACTTTTTACACTTCTTTCAACAATGTTTTGTAATTTTCAGAAAATAAGTTTTCCCCTTCATTTGTTACATTTATTTTAATAATTTATTCTATATGATGACATTATAACTGGATATTTTCCAAATTTATTTTTGGATTTGAACAATTGCAATTTGCAATTGTGTAGAAATACAATTGATTTAATAGCTGTTTTAATGGATTCCTGAAGATTCTCAATACATATATTATAGAGTATTATACCCCTTGTTGTTCTTTTCCTTGCCTAATAGTCCTAGCTAGGACATCCAGTACAATGTTGGATAGAGCTGGCAAAAGTGAGCATACTTACATTGTTCCTGATTTCAAGAGGAAAGCAGCCAACACCTCAGTGTTAAATATTGTGAATATTATGTTGAGTATGTTTTCCATAAAGATATTTTTTTTCAGAGTAAAGAACTTCCTTTTTTTGTAAGAACTTTCCTTCTATTCCTAGTTTATTGAGTATTATTATTAGAGGGTGTTAGATTTTATCAAATTATTTTTATCATATTGATATGCTATATTAATTGATTTTTCAATATTGCACCAACCTTGCATCCCTATGACAAATTCTTTTGGTCATGTATAATTGTTAATATAAGTTGTTGAATTCAGTTTTCTAGTACTTTGTTGAGGTAAATGTGTCCATATACAGAAGAAGTATTGCTCTACAGAAAGTGTCTATTCATGTCTTCTGCCCATTTCTTCACTGGATTATTTGTTTTACGGGTGTGGAGTTTGGTGAGTTATTTATAGATTTTGGATACTAACCCTTTGTCCGATATGTCATTTGCAAGTATCTTTTCCCATTCCATCGGTTGCCTTTTAGTTTCGTTGATTGTTTCCTTTGCTGTGCAGAAGCTTTTTATCTTCATGAGGTCCCAATAGTTCATTTTTGCTTTTAATCCCCTTGCCTTTGGAGATGTGTCAAGAAAGAAATTGCTGTGCTGAGGTCAAAGAGGTTTTTTCCTGCTTTCTCCTCTAGGGTTTTGATGGTTTCCTGTCTCACATTCAGGTCCTTCATCCATTTTGAGTTTATTTTTGTAAATGGTGTGAGAAAGTGGTCTAGTTTCATTCTGCATGTTGCTGTCCAGTTCTCCGAGCACCATTTGTTAAAGAGACTGTCTTTTTTCCATTGGATATTCTTTCCTGCTTTGTCAAAGATTAGTTGGCCATACTTTTGTGGGTTCAATTTTGGAGTCTCTATTCTATTCCATTAGTCTGTGTGAGAAGGAGGCAGGCGAACCATAAGAGACTCTTAAAAACTGAGAATAAACTGAGTGTTGATGGGGGCTGGGAGGGAGGGGAAAGTGGGAAATGGGCATTGAGGAGGGAACATGTTGGGATGAGCACTGGGTGTTGTATGGAAGGCAATTTGACAATAAATTTCATATTTAAAATAAAGGAAGGCAATGAGTCAGTTCAGGAAGCAACAAATAGGTTCAGTGGGCAGGTTATCACAAATTACTCTGAGAACATTTAGATGACTTTCAAAGTTTATCAATAAAAAAAATTGTTCTTTATGTACTTTATGAAATACAAGAAAATATAGTGATGCTGCATTTCATAGAGTCATTTCTGTTCAATACTGTTTCATCTGTCCATTAAAGACTTTAGGATTGATTTTAAAAAAAAGAAGTATTGCTTTATAGCTTTCTTTTTTTTTCATGATGGCTTTTGTCTGATTTTGGTATCTAATAAATACTGGCTTCATAGACCAAGTTGAGAAGTATTTTCTTCTTTTCTGTTTTTTGGGAGAATTTGTGAAGAATTGGTATTAATTCTTCTTTAAATGTTAGCAAATTCAACTGTGAAATCATCTGGTCCTGGGATTTTATTTATGAGTAGTGTTTTGATTATTATTTTAATCTTTTCAATTATTTTAGGTCTGTTCAGACTGTCTCTTTTGAGGGATAAGTTTTGGAAGTTTGTGTCACTCTAGGCTTTTTCCAATTTTGTCTAAATTAATTTGTTGACATATAATTCATAGTATTCCTTTGTATTTCTTTCTATTTCTGTAATCAGTAGTAACGTTCCCTCCGTCATTTCTCATTCTAGTAATTTTAGTCTCCTCTCTTTTTGTCTTAGTTAATTTAGCTACGTTTTGACAATTTTCTTGATTTTTTCAAAGAACCAGGTTTTGTTTCCATTGATTTTCTCTATTATTACTTAAATTCTCTTTCTCAGTTGCTTATTTATTTTCAACACAATCATCAATATTTCCTTCTTTCTGCTTACTTTAGGTTTAGTTTCCTCCTTTTTTCCAGTGTCTTATGATGGAAGATGAAGATATTGTTTCACATCTTTATTGTTTCTTAATATACACATTTATATGCATATGTTTCTTTCCCAGCACAGCTTTAGCTTCATCCCAGAGGTTTTTGTATATTGTATATTCACTTTATTTTGAAATATTTTATGGTTTCCCATTTGATTTATTTTAAGCGTTTTTTTTAATTTCTACATATTTGTAAACTTCTTAAAATCTCCTTACTGTTAATTTCCAGTTGCATTCCATTGTAATCAGGTAATCGTTGTACATTTCTAATGGATTGAACCTTTTATTGTGATTAAATGTTCCTCATTAGCTCTGGCGACATTTTTGGTGTTATTTTAAAGTCTATTTGTCTGATATCATTTTTACCACTCCAGCTTTATTCTGGTTATGATTTGCATGTTTTTTTCCATCCTTTTACTTTCAATTTATTTGTATATTTTAATTTGTTTATGTTTATTTATTTATTTTGAGAGAGAAAGAGAGAGAGAAGAATGAGCGCACAAGGTGGGGAAGGGCAGAAAGAAGGAGCACAGAATCCCAAACAGGCTCCACACCATCTGTGCAGAACCCAATGTGGGACCCAGACTCATGAACCACGATATGACCTGAGCCAAGATCAAGGTTCAGACGCTTAACCAAATGAGCCACCCAGGCACCCCCATATATTTTAATTTTTAAAGTATGTCTTCTATAAACATTATGTAGTTGGATCATGGGGGTTTTGTTTTTAATCCAGTTTGGCAATATCTTTTGATTATATTATTCAATCCATTCACTTTTTATGTTTTTGTTGATATAGTTGAATTTTTGTCTAGTGTTTTACTTTTTGTTTTCTATATATATCTTATGTCACTCTCATTGTTCCATTATTTTTTTACTGCTTTCTTTTACATTAAAATATTTTTCTAATGTGTGTGTGAGAGAGAGAGAGAGAGAGAGAAGGAGAAAGAGAAAGATGGAGAGAGAGACAGAGAGGCAGAGAGACAGACAGAGACAGAGAGAGTGTATGTGGGTATGTTTGCTCTGGGTTTACCACATATCTTTTTTTTTTTTTTTTTTTTTCAACGTTTATTTATTTTTGGGACAGAGAGAGACAGAGCATGAACGGGGGAGGGGCAGAGAGAGAGGGAGACACAGAATCGGAAACAGGCTCCAGGCTCTGAGCCATCAGCCCAGAGCCTGACGTGGGGCTCGAACTCACGGACCGCGAGATCGTGACCTGGCTGAAGTCGGACGCTTAACCGACTGCGCCACCCAGGCGCCCCTACCACATATCTTTAAGTGAAACTGTTTCTGATTCATACTTGCATAGTCTCAGTGATATATAGAAATATTACTTTTATGTAGCTCTATTCCCTTTCCCCCTTTTTGTAGTATTGTTGCTATACATATTACAACTATTAATGTTACAATCCAACAATCCATTATTAAGGAGTGCATTTGGCATGATTAACACCAGGTGATATATGGAATCATTGAGTCACGATATTGTACACCTGAAACAAATATAACATTGTATATTAACTAACTGGAATTAAAAACTTTTCAAAAATGCATTATTTTAAATATTACTATACCATATCCTTAGTCCAATACATTTCCCTTCCACCTACCTCCGTATAACACATATTTCTATATATTCTAAATACAATGGTACATTATATACATTATTGTTTTATACAATTGCTTTTTTAAATTATCTAAGAGAATTAATGAGAAAGGTATGTATTTCTACCTTCGTTTAATCACAGCTGGTCAGATGTGATGTTTGAAATTGTACATGTGATTCAAGGGCAGAAAGTTGGTCACCCTCACACAAGTCTTGAGTACCACACATTTTTAATCACTATCCTATTTGGCTCCAGTGCATGCATTTGTTATGGGAATTATTACATAGTATCTTTGTCAGTCAAGTCTGGTAAGAGAGATCCAAACTCAAATGTTGTAATTCAAATGGCTTTAGCAAAGGAAATAATTCTAAAATGTGGAAAATGTGTAAAGGAACAATGGGGTCGTGCAGTGCTCTCTAAGTAGTTTTACAGCCTCCAGAGATAAAAAGGTAAGTGTACAGGAGTTATTTTAGTACCTCAAATGACTCCATTGGTTCTACTTATTTCATTGATTGCTTTAAGCCATTCTCCAGGACTGGAGAATAGAGAAGACAGAACCAGGAGACCACAGACTTTATCCCATCCCAACTATTGATCTTCAGCATTACCTAAAAAGAACTGTTCCATCTCTGTGCCCTGACAAATTCAAGTTATCTTGAAAAGCTCTAGAGAGGGCAGGGGTGGTATGGTTTGCCCAAAGGCCATTGTACAGGTCATGAATCAGGTATTCTGTCTTGGGAGATCACTTTCTGAGGAAAGCTATAGACCCTTGAGCCATAAATTTCACATTTGTACTTAATAACCATTTTATACATTTTTAAAGGTGGTTTAGAAAAGTCATGTCCATAGACTGTAAACTACACTCACTCCCCTTCCCAATACACACACACACACACACACACACACACACGTTCCTGTGGGAGTTCAGAAAAAAAAGAAAAGAAATTGCTTTCTCTGAGAGGGGTAACCATTTGCACTAGGCTTGGAGATGGATTTTGAATGGGGAAAGCACAGGCAAGGGGCTGAGGGATGAGAAGTAGCCTAACCATGTCACAAAAATGATAGTGGAAGGGGCCATTATTCATAATTACATTGAGATACCAGTCTGGACTGTAAAGATCAAAAACAGTTCCATATTTATCTTGCACAGACACAGCTTTGAGTGTTGGAGTTTGCTTTTTGGTACAATGTGAGAAAGAACAGAATACTCTTATTAAGAAATATCCTTGATGTCCACTGAAAGAGAGGTTATATTTCTCTCAGGAAAGAAAACTTTAGGTATGCCATAAAAATATTCAAATTTCCCCTTTTGCTTTAACCTCTAGAAATCTTAGAGCCAAAGGTAGGCCTAAAAATAGTAAGCATAGAGAAATACACAAATAGTAACTTCATATGGCCATAAGCTTTGCATTTTACGTACTGATTCATTCCTGGTCTTACCTTAAATTTTCTACTCTCATTTTTCCTTTGTACTTGTATATTCCTTCAAGTAATTTTAATTTTAATTTTAATTTAACTTACTGAAATTAATGATTTTTTATAATCTGCTTTAAATCCTTCCTTAAATAGGTTAGGGTATAAATAAGTATATAAATGTGATAGTCAAGGTGGTAAGTATTTTGTGGGACTAATAATAGATTTTGACATCATTTACTAGGTTGTAACAATACCAATATCTTGTGGATCTATTTCTCCAGCAGAGGACAAAGAAATAATTTCTAGTTATTAGGTGTCTATTGCACAAGAATGGTGCTTGGTGTTTTGTTATGTTATTTTTCTTATGTTTTATTTGTTATATTATTTAATCCTCACAACCCCATGAGGTGACTGTTTATTTTCCTGGGCTATAAATTAAGATATTGAGTTTAAGTGATCCTACGTGAAACAGTACATCATCTGGTCCAAAGTAGCAAGATTTGAATTTGCAAGAAGATGGCAGTGAGTAGGAGGACCTAAGGCTCTCCTCACCCCACAAATGCAACTAGATAACTATTAAATAACCTTAAATACCCCAGAAATCAACTTGAAGAATTGACAAAACAAATTCCACAACTAAAGGGAGAGGAGAGGTCACATGGTAGAAGGTAGGAAGCTCAGAAATGTGGTTTAAAGGAGAAATTAATTCTGGCTGCTACAGAGGGGAAGGAGCCATGATTGAAGAGAAGGGTGCCAAAGAAAGGAACACACAGGAAGAACGTTTCTCTTTAGCCATTGGTTTAGAAAATGAGACAGGCTGGATTTTTTGCATTCTTGAATTACATTCTTGAATTGGTGCTTAAAATGTGAAATTTTAAAGGTCAGTGGGTGGCTGAAATAGAGCCCAGAGGGCAGTGTGCTGCTCTTGTAGAGAAAGCAGGCAAACAACCTGGAAGCATATAGCATGGAAACAGTGACTTGAAGAACCCCTGGGGCACACAGTGGGGAGGTTTTTTGTTCTTCTCAGAGAATGTGTTGAGAGAAAGCATTCAGGGATCCACCTTTATGAGAACAAAGTAGCTGGCTGCTGCCAATTCCTCCCCCTATCCCTTAGCATAAACATAGTCGCTTACAGGACTGAGCTCAGCATAGGCAATGGCTGCCTAACTTGATTTTACTAAGTACCACCTACCTGTGCTCAAGTGGAAATACCATTCTCAGTCACACTTACCTCAGTCCCAGTGTGGTGAGCCCATTCCCCAGAAAAGCAGCACAAACCCCTGCCTACACTAGTTCTCCATATCAGAGTTTTGCAGGGCCTCAGTTCTGGTGGAGGTGGTAATGGGTTTCATTTCACAAACATTCCAAAGCACACCTAGTTAAAACTAACCACGGTCAGACCAGGGACCAAACACTGCCCAGAGCAGACAAGGACAATCTTTACAGATGACTGGCCTGAGGTATTGAGCACCCAGAAAACAAAAGCAGAGGGCATGCAGCACAGACTGGAGGCATTCCCTGAAATACCAGACCTTGGACACTACATGACCTCTTCTTCATAAGGCCATTACTTCCAGGAGGAGGAGGAATAGCTGGATTTTCTAACACAGAGAATGAGGCAGAGACTTAGACAAAATGAGACAGAAGTATTTATACCAAATGAAGAAACAAGATAAAACCACAGCCAAATATCTGAGCGAAATACATACATGTAACATGCCTAATGGAGAATTTAAAACATCAATCATAAGGATACTCACTGAGCTTGAGAAAAGAATTGAAAATATCAGTGAAACCCTTACCACAGAGATAAAATAGTTTAAGAATCAATCAGAGATGAAAAGTGCAATAAATAAGAATAGAAACACAGTTGATACAATGAATAGCAGGCTGGAAGAAGCAGAGGAATGAACTAATGATCTAGAAGAGAAAATAATGGGAAGCAATGAATTTGAACAAAAGACAAAGAATTAAGCAAAATGAGAATAGACTTAGGGAACTCAGTGACTCCATCAAACTTAATAACATGGGTTTTATAGGAGTCCCAGAAGAAGAAGAGAGAGAAAAGGGGACAGAAAATTTATTTAAAGAAACAATACCTGAAAACTTCCCTAATCTGAGGAAGGAAAGACATGCAGATCCAGGAGGCACAAAGAACTGCCATGAAAATAAACAAAAGCAGGCCCACACCAAGACATATTGTAATTAATTTTGCAATATATACTGATAAAGAAAATATCTTAAAAGTACCAAGAAATAAGAAGTCATTAACTTACAATACAGAACCCATAAGCATAGCAGGATAATTTTCAACAGAAACTTGGCAAGCCAGAAGGTAGCGGCATGATATATTCACAATGATGAATGGAAAAATATGCAGCCAAGAAAAGTCTATCCAGCAAGGCTATCGTTAAGAGTAGAAGGGGAGATGAAGAGTTTCTCAGATAAACAAAAAGTAAAGAAGTTAATAACCACTAGATGAGCCCTGCAAGAAATATTAAAAGAGACTTTTTCAGTGGAAAGGAGAGACTAAAAGTGATAGTATAGAGGCAGGAAACACAAAAGCAGTAAAGATTAATATTTCTGTAAAAAAATCAAGAACTCACAAAAGATGATATAAAATATAATACCATATATCTAAAATGTAGGAAAGAATGGAGTAAATACTGAGTTCAAGCTTAAATGACCATTAACTTAATATAGACTGCTATTTGAAGAAGAGGTTATATACAAACCTAATGGTAACCATATATCAAAACCACTAATAAACATACAAAAAATAAAGAGAAAGAAATCTAAACATATCACTTAAAAATTAAAAAAAAAAAAACCAAACACATGCACCCCCATGTTTATAGCAGTACTATCAACAATAGCCAAAGCCAAAGTATGGAAAGACCCCAAATGTCCATGGATGGATGAATGGATAAAGAAAATGTGGTATATATACACATACATAATGGAGTATTACTCGGCAATCAAAAAGAATGAAATATTGTTATTTGCAACTACGTGGATGGAACTGGAGGGTATTACGTTAAGTGAAACTAACCGGTCAGAGAAAGACAAAAATCATATGACTTCCCTCATATAAGGAATTTAAGAGACAAAACAGATGAACATAAGGGAAGGGAAACAAAAATAATATAAAAACAAGGAGGGGGCAAAACAGAAGAAACTCATAAATATGGAGAACAAACTGAGGGTTGCTGGAGGGGTTGTGGAAGGGGGGATGGGCTAAATGGGTAAGGGACATTAAGGAATCTACTCCTGAAATCACTGTTTCACTATATGCTAACTAATTTGGATGTAAATTTTAAAAAATAAAAAATAAAATTTAAAAAAACGAAGTGAAAATTTTTTTAAAAAAATTAAAAAAAACATGAAAGAGATAAAGACAATAAAGTAACAGAAGAAATAATAAGAAACAGCCACAAAACAAATAATAATATGGGAATAAATACATATCGATCAATAATTACTGTGAATATAAATGAACTAAATGCTCCAATAAAAAGACATAGGCTGTCATAATGGATTAAAAAAATAAAACAAGACCAAGAATCAACTGGGTAGCTCAGTTGGTTAAGTGTCTGACTCTTGATTTCAGCTCAGTAAGCTACTGGTCTTACTGTTCATGAATTCAAGCCCCACTGTCAGCACAGAGTCTGCTTAGGATTCTCTCCCTCTCTCTCTGCCTCTCTCTCTGCCTCTCTCTCTCTCTCTCTCTCTCTCCCTCTCTTAAGTAAATAAACTTAAAAAATGTATATGCTTCCTACAAGAGACTCATTTTAGACCAAAAAACACCTGCAGATTGAAAGTGAGGGGATGGAGAAACATTTATCATGCAAATGGATGTCAAAAGAAAGCCAGAGTAAAAATACTTATATTGGACGAACTAGACTTTAAAACAAAACTGTAACTAGAGACATAGAATGGCAGTATATAATAATAGAGGGGACAATCCAACCAGAAGATATAATAATTGCAAATATTTATGAGCCCAACTAAAAGCACTTAAGTATATAAAACAATGATAAACATAAAGGAACTAATTGATAATAATACAATGATAGTAGGGGACTTTAACACCCCAATGACACCAATGAATTGATTATCTAAACAGAAAATAAACAAGGAAATAATGGTTTTGAATGATACAACTGGACAAGATGGATGTATGATAAGTATTTAGAATATTCTTTCCTAAAACAGCAGAATACACATTCTTTTCATGTGTACATAGAACATTATCCAGAATAGATTACATATTAAGTCACAAAATAGACCTCTACAAATATAGGAATAGAAGTCATACCATGCTGCTGTTCTGGACCACAATGCTATGAAACTAGAAATCAACCACAAGAAAACATCTGGAAAGACAATAAATATATAGAGGCTAAATAACATCCTACTAAACAAATGAATGAGTCAACCAAAAGACAAATGGATATAAAACCACGACAGTCCAAGAACCTTAAGATGCAACAAGAGCAGTCCTAAGAGGGAAATATATAGCAATACAGGCCCACCTCAAGAAGTAAGAAAAATCTCAAATAAACAAGCTAACCTTACATGTAAAGGAGCTAGAAAGAACAACAAACAAAGCCTAATTCCAGCAGAAGGAAGGAAATAATTATTAGAGCAGAAATAAATGATGTAGAAACTAAAAAGTCAATAGAAGCTATTAAAGAAATGAGGAGCTGGTTCTTTGAAAAAAATAATAAAATTGATAACTCCCTCACGAGACTTATCAAAAAGAGAAGAGAAAGATCCAAATAAATAAAATGACAAATGAAAAAGGAGAAATAACAGCCAACACCACAAAAATTTTAAGAGAATATTATGAAAAACTGTATGCCAACAAATTGAACAACCTGGAAGTAATAGGTAAATTCCTAGAAACACATAAACTACCTAATATACTCCTGAAATCATTGCTTCACTATATGCTAATTAATTTGGATGTAAATTTTTAAAAAAATAAAAATAAAAATAAACTGAAACAGGAAGAAATAGAAAATATTAGCAGATTGATAACTAGCAAAGAAATTAAATCACTAATCAAAAAATTCCCAACAAAAAAGTCCAGGAGCAAATAGTTTCACAGAATTCTACCAAGGATTTAAAGAATTATGCCTATTCTTCTCAAACTATTCCAAAACATAGAAAGGAAGGAACACTTCCAAATGAATTCTAAGGGGCCAGAATTACCCTGATACCAAAACCAGATAACGGCTCCACTACAAAAGGGAACTACACAGATTTTAAAAAAATATTCAACTAAATAGTAGCAAACTGAATCCAAAAATATATTAAGTGACTTACTCACCATGATTCAGTAGGATTTATTCTTAGGTTGCAAGGGTGGTTCAATATTTGCAAATCAATCAGTGTGATACATCTAATTAATGAAAGAATGATCATGTCAATAGATGCAGAAAAAGCATTTGACAAAGTACAACATCCATTCATGATAAAAACCCTCAATAAAGTAGGGTTAGAGGGAACACATCTCAACATACTAAAGGCCATCTATGAGAAACGCATTGCTAATATCATCCTAAATGGGGAAATGCTGAGAGCATTTCCTCAAGGGTTGGGAATAAGACGGGGATGTCCACTTTCACCACTTCAGTTCAACATAGTACTGGAAGTCCTAGCCACAGCAATCAGACAACAATAAGAAAGGCATCCAAATCGACAAGGAAGAAGTAAAACTTTTTTTACTATTTGCAGACGACACAATACGTTTTTCTGTATAGAAAACTTAAAGACCCAACAAAATTAAATTAAATTAAATTAAATTAAATTAAATTAAAAAAATAAAATAAATATAAAAAAACTGCTAGAACTGATACACAAATCCATTAAAGTCACAGGATACAAAATCAATGTACAGAATTCTGTTGCATTTTGATCCATCAATAATGAAGTAGCAGAAATAAATATTAAAGAATAAATCCCATTTATGATTGTGCCAAAAACAATAAGATGTCTAGGAATAAACCTAACCAAAGAGGTGAAAGACCTGTACTCTGAAAACTATAAAATACTGATGGAAGAAGTATGTGAGTATGTGAGTATGACTCAAAGAAATGGAAAGACATTCCATGCTCATGGATTTGAAGGACAAATATTGTTAATATGTCCATGCTACACAAACGGATCTACAAATTTAATGAAATCCTGTTCAAAATACCAACAGCATTTTTCACAGTGCTAAAACAAACAACTCTAAAATTTGTACAGGACCACAAAAACACCAAATAGCCAAAGCAACCTTTAGCCAGAGAAAGCTGGAGACATTACAATTCCAGACTTTAAGTTATTACAAAGCTGTAATAATTAAAACAGTATGATATAGACACAAAAATAGATACATACATCAGTGGAACAGAATAGAAAGCCCAGAAATTAGCCCACACTATATGGTTAGTTAATTTTCAACAAGGCTTGAAAGAATACCTCGCAGCTAAAAGACAGTCTCTTCAACAAATGGTGTTGGGAAAACTGGTCAGCAACATGTGAAAGAATGAAACTGGACCACTTTGTTACAACATACACAAAAGTAAATTCAAAATGGATTAAAGATATAAATGTGAGGCAGGAAACCATTAAAGTCCTAGAGGAGACTATATATATATATGTGTGTGTGTGTGTGTGTGTGTGTGTGTGTGTGTGTGTATGGATTTCATTTAAAAAAATCTGCACAGTAAAGAAAACAATCAAAAAACTAAAAGGCAGCCTATGTAATGGGAGAAGATATTTGCAAATGATATATCCGATAAAGGGTTAGTATCCAAAGGGTTAGTATTCAAAATGTATAAAAAAAGTTGTAAACCCCAACACCAAAAAAACAAATAATCCAATTAAAAATGGGCAAAAAACATGAATAGATAATTTTTCAAATAAGACATACTGATGGACAACAGACACATGAAAAGATGCTCAACATCACCGATCATCAGAGAAATGGAAATCTAAACTACAGTGAGATTTCACCTCACACCTTTCAGAATGCCTAAAATCAGCAACACACACAACAGATGTTGGCTAGGATGTGGAGAAAGGGGAACCTCTTGCACTGTTGGTAGGAATTAAAACTGGTGCAGCCAGTGTCAAAAACAGTATGGAGCTTCCTCAAATATTTAAAAATAGAACTACCCTATGATCCAGCAATTGCACTACCAAATTTTCACCCAAAGAATACAAAAGTACTAATTTGAAGAAATTCATGCACTCCTCTGTTTATAGAAGCATTATTTACACTAGCTAAATTATGGAAATAGCCCAAGTGTCCATTGACTGATGAACGGATACAGAAGACGGAGACACATATGCAAGGAATATTACTCAGCCATGAGAAAGAAGGAAATCTTATCTTTGTAAATACATGGATGGAGCTAGAGTATATTATGCTAAGTGAAATAAGTCAGTCAGAGAAAGACAGATAAAATATGATTTCACTCATATGTGGAATTTAAGAAACAAAAGAAACAGGCAAAGGGGAAAAAAGAGAGAGAGAGGCAAACCAAGAAACAGATTTTCATATAGAGAAGAAACTGATAGTTACCAGAAGGGAGGTGAGTGGGGAGAATGGATTAAATAGGTAATGGGTTAAGGAGTGCACTTTTTGTAATGAGCACCAAGTGATGTATGGAAGTGTTAAGTCATTATATTGTACACCTGAGTCTAATATTACACTGTATGTAACTAACTGGAATTTAAATAAAAACTTCACAAAGAAAGTGGCAAGCTTTGGCACCAAGGAAACCTTTGTTCAAAACACAGATCTTCCTCTTTCATTTAGTAGCTCAACAATTTTAAGCTACATGAACTTCTGTGAAACTCAGTTTCCCAGGGCATAAACTGAGGATATTTTTCTACTATTTTAGAGGGTTGTTTTGAGTGTTTTAATTAAATGAATTGACTTGAATATCAAGTTATCCTCCCACAAGATCATATCACTCAGTGATGTTAGGATGTAAATCTATCTTGTGTGCCCACCCCACGATTCTAAAATGGCACTGGATTACAGAATCTCAGGGATTACAGGAAGGTCCAGTAGATTAAAAGTGCTAGCCCCCACTGAATTGTTGATTCACTTATCCTGCAAATATTTTTGAAGCGCATGCTATGTACCAAGCAGGTCTATAGAGAGCAGGTGTGAGATATTTGACCTAAATCCAGATACTTTCCTGGGGTGCTTTTCTCTTTGCAACATCAGGAACATATAATTTCATAGGAAGAGTTTAGGAATGAGTAGAGACCCAGGAACTGTTGAGGTTATTTCTTATTAATTCTGGGCTATTCTGTTCTTATCATTAACTTCTCTAGGTCATAGCCTCTTGCCTCATTCCAAGCCTCCTGCTCAGTGCCTTGCTTCTGGGAGGTATGTATTCATACAACTGTATATCTTAAGATCAGCTTTAAGAGTGACTCAATACCTCATTTGATGTGGTTCATTGATGAAAATTGTCATGCCTCTTGGTTAGTGAGAGCCTGGTAGACCTGAAGTATCATAGCGGAGCACCACCCATTCTAATAAAATGTCTTAGCCAAACAGAGACTGGCCTACAGGGACACCTGTACCCACACTGTACCCAGAATGATGAGGAGGCAGCCCAGGTGCTCAGCAACATCTGAGATGAAAACATAGGGCATCCCAAACTTAAAGTCATGTCTAGAATAAAACTGTTTCTGGTATTCAGGGGTTGGGGGAGATCTTTTATCTTTTCATATGTCTCCCAATTTACTAGCAGTGGCTGTTACCAATGAGGAAGGGAGTGAGTATACAAGTATGGGATTCAATTATGAAATGGCATTTGAATTATTTCTCTCATATGCCATCCCTGAGCAATTGCTGTATGTATATTCCACTCCGTATCCTAAATCTGCACCTCCTGTGTCCAGAAACCTTAGTCTTGGGAAAGTCTCATTACACTGAATAGCATGCAAAGGAAGGACTCAGAGGCAGCAACTCCTTTAACTACAAAGGGTGGAAGAGCACATAATTCAACCAAAGATGGACCAAGGATGGGAGGGGATGGACTCTGTGTGCGTGCATGTGTGAGAACATGTGTGTTTGTGCATGTTACAGGAACGAAGGGACAGGAGGGAAGAGCACTCAGCTCAGAATCCTGAGGATACCTGTTGAGTTCCTCACATTAGCGGATACTGGAATTAGCCTACCACCCATCACCCATCATAAGCTGTGAACACTGTCTCTCTGCCATGCACTGGTCCTTGCATGATGCATTGACCTCAGCTAAAAGTAGATCAGGGCTGACCAGGAAATAAAAGGAATCCACAGATCAGGGCCAAATGTAGTTGCAGACAGTGCATTTTTATAGTTACTGTGTGAGAACCTGGGAACACAGAAGTAAAGGGCCAGTCTCTGCTCAGGGGACCCCTTAGTTCAAGCAGAGGAGACAGACCAGTAAATTATTCCCAATCATGCCATGTGGTGATCTCATGGTCATGAACAAGAGAGAGAAGCAGATCATTAAATATAGTGTTGGAAGAAGTCCAGGAAGGTGCAGAGCGGAGAGGATGTTTGATCTGAGTCCCTGGGTTGGAGAGGTGAAAAGGGCACTCTAGACAAAGGGACAGGGCTAGGGAAGTCCAAGTCATGTTTTGGGAGAAGGAAGGCTTTCAGTACAGCTGGGGGTCTTGAATGGCTCAAGATAAACCTAGACATATTTGTTGGACTCCAAACACAATGAAAATAGATGCCTCATTTAAAAGTGTTCAATTTTAGTTACCAGGACAAGAGGTTCACCTGAAGTGGCCTCAGTTCTGGGAAGCAGGGATTTGCTTACCAGCATAAATAACTGACTGTTTTCCAGATCACTGTGGGCTCAACCCCAAGAAGAACTACTCTAAGCTGTCATGAGGGCCAATGTAGGACACCGTGCCCTACGCCCTAACCTGGCCCATAAGACAGGTTTCCTGATGGAGATTGTCCCTTGTAGGACAGTCTGTAACTGCAGGGTAATGGCAAGAGCTGTAGGCCTCTGCCCTGGGAGGGGGCATTCAGTACAGCCTCTGCACCCCAGTCCCTAGAGAGAGAAGGTGCACCAGAGAACCCTGTGGCTTGGTCCGGTAGGGAAAAGACTTTTTTGCAAAGCCGATGAACATAATTTCAGGGTAAATTTCCTCTCATGATTATATTTTATTTCAGAGCCATTAGGATAATATTGCTATTCTTTCCATGTCAGTGCCATCTCTGCCTCATTTGCCTTGTTCTGTGAGTGCCTCCACTTTTGTGCTGAGAAATTGTTCTGTCAGTAAAGGACATTTTGAAAGGAATAAGCACAAAGCCATTTTCCAAAGTCAGACATGGAACTGCCTAGCTCTTTTCCATTCATCAGGGCCCTCCCTACAGGCAGGAGGCTCTTTGCACAGCAGACCTGCCACGTTGCTCATCCAGACTAAACCTCATATTGATGTATTATGTGTGGTCAATTTCAAATGAAAAAAAAATCATGTCAGTCAGGCAAAGAGATACCAGGAAACCAGTGGCTAGTGGCGGGTGAGGGGGGCAGTGTTGCTGTCATGGTCTAGAAGAAAAGGCTCAGGTTTGGGGTCAGGTGTCAGGAAAAAAAAATCTCACTTATGCTACTTACTAAAGGTATGAAATTCTCTAACCCTCAATTTTCTCACCTATAGAGTACAGATGTTAATTTCTGTCATCCATGTGTTACAGAATTGTTTTAAGGATCAATTGAGACAATGTAGAGAAAATAAATTCAAATTCTAAAATACTAATTATCAACTGGTGGAATAGTGCAATGACTGAGAGTGTAAACCTTGGAGGTAAACAGCTTGGGTTTGAGTCCTGGGCCTACCACTGGTTAGCTGTATAATCTTGGATGAGTTGCGTAACTTCTCCCTGCCTTAGTTTTCTAACTTTTAAAATGCAGGTAAATAGTACTAACATAAAAGATTTTATAAGGATAAATGAATAATATGTTTAATGACTGACTCATACTAAGTGATTTGTACTTATTTGCTATTGCCATTATTGCCTTATTATTTTTATCATCGCAGTCCAGAATAGAGCCATTCCCAGTAGTTTATAGTCCCAAAGTCATCACATATATAGGATCCTGCCACTTTCCTTCCTAATATGTTGGCGATATCCTAAGATGCTAGAATTAGAAGAGACAGCCCTATTAGAAGAGAATAGTTAGTACCTATTCTATGCCAGGCTCTGTGTTAGGTCTTATATATTATTGTTAAGTTCCATAGCAACCCTTTGAAGTCAGGTATTACCAACTTGGTTTTATAGATTAAGAAACTGTAGCCAGAAGTTTAAAGTGACTTTCCCAGTTGCTAGTATATAGCAGAGCTGGCTCTTTATCAGCCAGGGAACAGTCAGGTGAACAAAATAAAATGAGTTATTTTACCAAAGATAATTTAAAGTAAGAAATTGGCTAAACAGATGATGGCTGCCTTGAAAATGAAAAAGGAAGGGAGGAAGTGAGGAAGAGGAAGTGAAGAAGTGAGGAAGGAAAGAAGGAAGGAAGGAAGGAAGGAAGGAAGGAAGGAAGGAAAGAAGCAAAGAAGGAAGGGAGGAGGGAAGGGAGGCAGGGAGGGAGGAAGGAAGGAAGGAAGGAAGGACATTACAGAGAGGAATTGTAGGAAGCAGCTTCTATCCCTAGGACTGGGAGTACAAAAAGAAATTGGGGTAATCGAGCTTAGAAGCTTCCATCAGAAACACACCAGTTCTCAAAACTACATACATTGTCTGCAAAACTCTTATGACACTGTTCAGTTGTTAATCTCCCCAAAAAAGCATCCTGGCCTCAAGGTATACTGTAGGACACATGCTTAGATAGAGGACATCGCAACTTCTCATGCTGAGTTTATCTGAGCCCTTCCTCTGGTCCAGACCCTTCCAGGTGATGTGAGCTCCTCAAGCTCAGAGTTATATCGTAAACTTAACAGATGTTAAAGTGATATTGGTTCATTTAAATAGGTTTCAAAGGAAAAATCATGGGAATTATTTACTGAAAGACTCCACACATTAATCAAAGATCCTGGAAAAATCCAGGGGTCCTACAAGAAGACCTAAGGCATCATGGAAGACTGGGTGCTGAAGACAGAAGCTTCCAACACACCAATCACTTAATGTTTTGACTCCTGTTGGAAGAGAGGGAGACTGAGCAGAGACACCAAGGGTACATCTGTTACTATCCTGAAAGACTGAAATCCGGAAGTACCTACTGGTAAAGGGAGAAGTCTTCAGGATGTAATGTGCTATTAGAGGACCTCCTTTGGAAAGCAGAGGTTGCCAGACAGATGCCACCAGTAAGGTAAACTACTGGCAGCCTCCTTTTGCCAGTTCCTTCCAGAAGTAGGTGGAAGGATGGAAGATCTATGTTTACTCCCAGCCCTGCACCCCTCCTCTAGCCTGCAGAAATGCTAAGAACCTCTTTCACTGAGGGCTCTGGGCAACCAAGAAGACTAATTTTTCTTCTTTGTGGGTAGTAAAGACCAAGTATAGATGACTTCATAAGTGCTCTGGTTTGGTTTAAGCCTTGAGCAAAGGTTTCAATCCTAACACCTTACAAAAGTCAAAAAAGATGTTTTCTCTTATTCTTCCTGGCAAGATGCAACATAGTTAGTTAGTCTCACTGCATATACTGGTCCTGTTCTTGGCCATGAGTGATACCCTTCGACAATTTAAATATCTTTCCAAACTACATTTCTGTGATACAGATTCAGCTGTGTAGGGCTGAAGCATTTTTTCAAATATGGTTGCCTCCCTATCTTTTGGGAGTGATCCTGTGTCTCCTTTCCTGAGTCTCTGCATATAGCCCTTGCCATACGTCACCCCCTGAGTTCATTGTTGAATGGATGCTGTGGATCCATAAGGTTTTAATTAGTAACAATGGAACAAAAAAGGCCATGTACCATTGGAACCCAATGTGTGGAAAGACAGGGAACCAAGTGTGTTTGTAACTGGCTAGAGTAGGACACTTTATTATGACATCCTTACCATTCCTCCTTCCTGCTCCATTTCTCCCCTGCAGTGTAGCACCAAATGTACAGCTATACACTCTCAGGAAACCTCAGCAGAACCAAGAACCTGTGAAAAGCATCTGGACATGAAAGGATAGGAGGGAAGGGATTCATTAAGATTTACATTAAAGATACTTGTTTGGGTTTCTATAAGAGATTTACAAGTTCAAAGAAACTGTCGTCAAACTCAGTGTACTCCAAGGGGTAATAAGGGTTGAACACAAAGAGTACATTTTCAAGTCCAAGAAAACTGTTGCTATTGATAGGATATTTACCACATTAGAGAAGCAGGGCACCCCAGCTTCCAAATGGTCAACTTGGTGGCAGAGAAAATTTCACGATGGGAAAACATTTATATCAGAATAATCACATAAGAATAATCATCACAATTATCATCCAAATTTCACATCAGTCTAGGCCCTAGGCTTCAAGCAAAATGGTCACTGAACACTTACAATGAGAGCTATATAACAAAAAGAAGCCAATCCTTGGCTAAAAAATGATACATTAATTACTTCATGCCAGGGGTGCCTGAGTGGCTCAGTCGGTTAAGCGTCCAACTTCGGCTCAGGTCATGATCTCATGGTTCGTGGGTTCGAGCCCCACATCGGGCTCTGTCCTGACAGCTCAGAGCCTGGAGCTTGTTTCAGATTCTGTGTCTCCCTCTCTCTCTGCCTCTCCCTCACTCGCACTCTGTCTCCTTCTGTCTCAAAAATAAATAAACATTAAAAAAAAATACTTCATGCCAGAGACAAGTCCTTTGAGAGAAGTACAGCCATAGATATTGGTGAGAGTATCAATAAATTTCTATAATCATCTTTCCAAGAAACAATTAGTCATGTACATCAAGAACCATGAAAATATATGTTTAGGCCCACAATTATCATATTCTTCAAACATTATTAGGAGCAGCCTCAAGAAAAAGCCTAAAGGGAAGTGGTAACAAAAATTACAGTGGGGCCACAAATCATTTAGAATGATGATTTGCCAAAAGCACACGGTACACACTGTATGTTGGCCAATGTGACAATAAATTATATTAAAAATAAATAAATAGGAGGACCTTGAGGAAGATGGCGGCGTAGGAGGACGCTGGGCTCACCGCGCGTCCTGCTGATCACTTAGATTCCACCTACACCTGCCTAAATAACCCAGAAAACCACCAGAGGATTAGCAGAACGGAGTCGCCGGAGCCAAGCGCAGACGAGAGGCCCACGGAAGAGGGTAGGAAGGGCGGCGAGGCGGTGCGCGCTCCACGGACTGGCGGGAGGGAGCCGGGGCGGAGGGGCGGCTCGCCGGCCAAGCAGAGCCCCCGAGTCTGGCTTGCAAAAAGCGGAGGGGCCTGACGGACTGTGTTCCGACAGCAAGCGCGACTTAGCGTCTGGGAAGTCATAAGTTAACAGCTCTGCTCAGGAAGCGGGAAGGCTGGAGGACAAAGGGAAGGAGAGCTGCTGAGCCCCCGGACGACAGAGCTCAGTTTGGTGGGGAACAAAGGCGCGCGCCAGCGCCATCTTCCCCGCCCATCCCCCAGCCAAAATCCCAAAGAGAACCAGTTCCTGCCAGGGAACTTGCTCGCTCCGCGCAAACACCCAACTCTGCGCTTCTGCGGAGCCAAACCTCCGGCAGCGGATCTGACTCCCTCCTGCTGCCACAGGGCCCCTCCTGAAGTGGATCACCTAAGGAGAAGCAAGCTAAGCCTGCCCCTCCTGCCCCTGTGCACCTTGCCTACCCACCCCAGCTAAGACGCCAGATCCCCAGCATCACAAGCCTGGCAGTGTGCAAGTAGCCCAGACAGACCACCCCACCCCACAGTGAATCCCGCCCCTAGGAGAGGGGAAGAGAAGGCACGCACCAGTCTGACTGTGGCCCCAGCGGTGGGCTGGGAGCAGACATCAGGTCTGACTGCGGCTCTGCCCACCAACTCCAGTTATACACCACAGCACAGGGGAAGTGCCCTGCAGGTCCTCACCACGCCAGGGACTATCCAAAATGACCAAGCGGAAGAATTCCCCTCAGAAGAATCTCCAGGAAATAACAACAGCTAATGAGCTGATCAAAAAGGATTTAAATAATATAACAGAAAGTGAATTTAGAATAATAGTCATAAAATTAATCGCTGGGCTTGAAAACAGTATAGCTGACAGCAGAGAATCTCTTGCTACAGAGATCAAGGGACTAAGGAACAGTCACGAGGAGCTGAAAAACGCTTTAAACGAAATGCATAACAAAATGGAAACCACCACGGCTCGGATTGAAGAGGCAGAGGAGAGAATAGGTGAACTAGAAGATAAAGTTATGGAAAAAGAGGAAGCTGAGAAAAAGAGGGATAAAAAAATCCAGGAGTATGAGGGGAAAATTAGAGAACTAAGTGATACACTAAAAAGAAATAATATACGCATCATTGGTATCCCAGAGGAGGAAGAGAGAGGGAAAGGTGCTGAAGGGGTACTTGAAGAAATAATAGCTGAGAACTTCCCTGAACTGGGGAAGGAAAAAGGCATTGAAATCCAAGAGGCACAGAGAACTCCCTTCAGACGTAACTTGAATCGATCTTCTGCACGGCATATCATAGTGAAACTGGCAAAATACAAGGATAAAGAGAAAATTCTGAAAGCAGCAAGGGGTAAACGTGCCCTCACATATAGAGGGAGACCTATAAGACTTGTGACTGATCTCTCTTTTGAAACTTGGCAGGCCAGAAAGAATTGGCACGAGATTTTCAGTGTGCTAGACAGAAAAAATATGCAGCCGAGAATCCTTTATCCAGCAAGTCTGTCATTTAGAATAGAAGGAGAGATAAAGGTCTTCCCAAACAAACAAAAACTGAAGGAATTTGTCACCACTAAACCAGCCCTACAAGAGATCCTAAGGGGGATCCTGTGAGACAAAGTACCAGAGACATCACTACAAGCATAAAACATACAGACATCACAATGACTCTAAACCCATATCTTTCTATAATAACACTGAATGTAAATGGACTAAATGCGCCAACCAAAAGACATAGGGTATCAGAATGGATAAAAAAACAAGACCCATCTATTTGCTGTCTACAAGAGACTCATTTTAGACCTGAGGACACCTTTAGATTGAGAGTGAGGGGATGGAGAACTATTTATCATGCTACTGGAAGCCAAAAGAAAGCTGGAGTAGCCATCCTTATATCAGACAAACTAGACTTTAAATTAAAGGCTGTAACAAGAGATGAAGAAGGACATTATATAATAGTGACAGGGTCTATCCATCAGGAAGAGCTAACAATTATAAATGTCTATGCGCCGAATACCGGAGCACCCAAATATATAAAACAATTACTCATAAACACAAGCAACCTTATTGATAAGAATGTGGTAATTGCAGGGGACTTTAACACCCCACTTACAGAAATGGATAGATCATCTAGACACACGATCAATAAAGAAACAAGGGCCCTGAATGAGACATTGGATCAGATGGACTTGACAGATATATTTAGAACTCTGCATCCCAAAGCAACAGAATATACTTTCTTCTCGAGTGCACATGGAACATTCTCCAAGATAGATCATATACTGGGTCACAAAACAGCCCTTCATAAGTTTACGAGAATTGAAATCATACCATGCATACTTTCAGACCACAACGCTATGAAGCTTGAAATCAACCACAGAAAAAAGTCTGGAAAACCTCCAAAAGCGTGGAGGTTAAAGAACACCCTACTAACGAATGAGTGGGTCAACCAGGCAATTAGAGAAGAAATTAAAAAATATATGGAAACAAACGAAAATGAAAATACAACAATCCAAACGCTTTGGGACGCAGCGAAGGCAGTCCTGAGAGGAAAATACATTGCAATCCAGGCCTATCTCAAGAAACAAGAAAAATCCCAAATACAAAATCTAACAGCACACCTAAAGGAAATAGAAGCAGAACAGCAAAGGCAGCCTAAACCCAGCAGAAGAAGAGAAATAATAAAGATCAGAGCAGAAATAAACAATATAGAATCTAAAAAAACTGTAGAGCAGATCAACGAAACCAAGAGTTGGTTTTTTGAAAAAATAAACAAAATTGACAAACCTCTAGCCAGGCTTCTCAAAAAGAAAAGGGAGATGACCCAAATAGATAAAATCATGAATGAAAATGGAATTATTACAACCAATCCCTCAGAGATACAAACAATTATCAGGGAATACTATGAAAAATTATATGCCAACAAATTGGACAACCTAGAAGAAATGGACAAATTCCTGAACACCCACACTCTTCCAAAACTCAATCAGGAGGAAATAGAAAGCTTGAACAGACCCATCACCAGCGAAGAAATTGAATCGGTTATCAGAAATCTCCCAACAAATAAGAGTCCAGGACCAGATGGCTTCCCAGGGGAGTTCTACCAGACGTTTAAAGCAGAGATAATACCTATCCTTCTCAAGCTATTCCAAGAAATAGAAAGGGAAGGAAAACTTCCAGACTCATTCTATGAAGCCAGTATTACTTTGATTCCTAAACCAGACAGAGACCCAGTAAAAAAAGAGAACTACAGGCCAATATCCCTGATGAATATGGATGCAAAAATTCTCAATAAGATACTAGCAAATCGAATTCAACGGCATATAAAAAGAATTATTCACCATGATCAAGTGGGATTCATTCCTGGGATGCAGGGCTGGTTCAACATTCGCAAATCAATCAACGTGATACATCACATTAACAAAAAAAAAGAGAAAAACCATATGATCCTGTCAATCGATGCAGAAAAGGCCTTTGACAAAATCCAGCACCCTTTCTTAATAAAAACTCTTGAGAAAGTCGGGATAGAAGGAACATACTTAAAGATCATAAAAGCCATTTATGAAAAGCCCACAGCTAACATCATCCTCAACGGGGAAAAACTGAGAGCTTTTTCCCTGAGATCAGGAACACGACAGGGATGCCCACTCTCACCGCTGTTGTTTAACATAGTGCTGGAAGTTCTAGCATCAGCAATCAGACAACAAAAGGAAATCAAAGGCGTCAAAATTGGCAAAGATGAAGTCAAGCTTTCGCTCTTTGCAGATGACATGATATTATACATGGAAAATCCGATAGACTCCACCAAAAGTCTGCTAGAACTGATACATGAATTCAGCAAAGTTGCAGGATACAAAATCAATGTACAGAAATCAGTTGCATTCTTATACACCAACAATGAAGCAACAGAAAGACAAATAAAGAAACTGATCCCATTCACAATTGCACCAAGAAGCATAAAATACCTAGGAATCAATCTAACCAAAGATGTAAAGGATCTGTATGCTGAAAACTATAGAAAGCTTATGAAGGTAATTGAAGAAGATTTAAAGAAATGGAAAGACATTCCCTGCTCATGGATTGGAAGAATAAATATTGTCAAAATGTCAATACTACCCAAAGCTATCTACACATTCAATGCAATCCCAATCAAAATTGCACCAGCATTCTTCTCGAAGCTAGAACAAGCAATCCTAAAATTCATATGGAACCACAAAAGGCCCCGAATAGCCAAAGTAATTTTGAAGAAGAAGACCAAAGCAGGAGGCATCACAATCCCAGACTTTAGCCTCTACTACAAAGCTGTCATCATCAAGACAGCATGGTATTGGCACCAAAACAGACACATAGACCAATGGAATAGAATAGAAACCCCGGAACTAGACCCACAAACGTACGGCCAACTCATCTTTGACAAAGCAGGAAAGAACATCCAATGGAAAAAAGACAGTCTCTTCAACAAATGGTGCTGGGAGAACTGGACAGCAACATGCAGAAGGTTGAAACTAGACCACTTTCTCACACCATTCACAAAAATAAACTCCAAATGGATAAAGGACCTGAATGTGAGACAGGAAACCATCAAAACCTTAGAGGAGAAAGCAGGAAAAGACCTCTCTGACCTCAGCCGTAGCAATCTCTTACTCGACACATCCCCAAAGGCAAGGGAATTAAAAGCAAAAGTGAATTCCTGGGACCTTATGAAGATAAAAAGCTTCTGCACAGCAAAGGAAACAACCAACAAAACTAAAAGGCAACCAACGGAATGGGAAAAGATATTTGCAAATGACATATCGGACAAAGGGCTAGTATCCAAAATCTATAAAGAGCTCACCAAACTCCACACCCGAAAAGCAAATAACCCAGTGAAGAAATGGGCAGAAAACATGAATAGACACTTCTCTAAAGAAGACATCCGGATGGCCAACAGGCACATGAAAAGATGTTCAGCGTCGCTCCTTATCAGAGAAATACAAATCAAAACCACACTCAGATATCACCTCACGCCAGTCAGAGTGGCCAAAATGAACAAATCAGGAGACTATAGATGCTGGAGAGGATGTGGAGAAACGGGAACCCTCTTGCACTGTTGGTGGGAATGCAAATTGGTGCAGCCGCTCTGGAAAGCAGTGTGGAGGTTCCTCAGAAAATTAAAAATAGACCTACCCTATGACCCAGCAATAGCACTGCTAGGAATTTATCCAAGGGACACAGGAGTACTGATGCATAGGGGCACTTGTACCCCAATGTTCATAGCAGCACTCTCAACAATAGCCAAATTATGGAAAGAGCCTAAATGTCCATCAACTGATGAATGGATAAAGAAATTGTGGTTTATATACACAATGGAGTACTACGTGGCAATGAGAAAAAATGAAATATGGCCTTTTGTAGCAACGTGGATGGAACTGGAGAGTGTGATGCTAAGTGAAATAAGCCATACAGAGAAAGACAGATACCATATGGTTTCACTCTTATGTGGATCCTGAGAAACTTAACAGGAACCCATGGGGGAGGGGAAGGAAAAAAAAAAAAAAGAGGTTAGAGTGGGAGAGAGCCAAAGCATAAGAGACTGTTGAGAACTGAGAACAAACTAAGGGTTGATGGGGGGTGGGAGGGAGGAGAGGGTGGGTGATGGGTACTGAGGAGGGCACCTTTTGGGATGAGCACTGGGTGTTGTATGGAAACCAATTTGACAATAAATTTCATATATAAATAAAAAAAAAAAAATAATAAAAAAAAAAATAAAAACATAAATACTTGCTAAAAAAAAAAAAAAATAAATAAATAAATAAATAAATAAATAAACAAACACACCATCCACAGGAAAAAATTTAAAAAATAATAAATAAAATGATGATTTGTACATATGTCTAATGACAGAAAAATTCACTGTATAGTATTAAGTCATAATAACAGGATGCCAAAGTATAGAGCCAGAGTGTTCACAAGTGCCAAAATATATGCTGCATATGAAGAAAAGGCCTCATACATATGCCTCTGGATGTTAAGCATAGTTCTCTCTTGGTTGCGAGATTATGTGGGGTTTATTTCCTCTATTATCCCTTTGGTAATTATCAATTTTTCTAACATTTGCATGTATTACTGAAAAGGAAACTTAACCATAAAGCATTTCTGTGAAGAATGAATGACTCCTGGCCCTAAGATATGGCTTCATCTTATTTGGAACACTTGTGATATTCACATGATTGCCTTCGGTGCATGGAAGTCAAGGTTCTGCACTAACTCATTCTTAGCCTGAACATTTTAGAAGCTTGTGACCAGTTTTGGATGTCTGCCAAGTCTTTAGGTAGAGAAATCTGTTTCTGACTCCTCAACCCCACCCCCACTTAGCCTCATTCCTGTTGCATCATCTTCCCCACATAGCCTGCATTAGAGAGGTGGCTTTTTCCTTTTCTGATTCTGTCTCATTTGCTTTATCTTCCCGACCAGGCCTTCATATCCTGAGGGAAATAAAGAAAAAAATTAGTTCTAGCTCAAATTACCTAGATAACTTCTGACAAATAATATTTTCTCTGAATTAGTCATATATCTTCTTTCTGCCACCCAAGTGTTCCTCTCTTATGTTTATATAAACATACCTTATATAAATCACTTGCTTACCACAGGAATTGTAAATAATAACAAAAATTGTGAACCATATAAAATACTGAACTATATTACTGTAAATACATTTATACCAATATATATACACATATATACCACTGAAATGCTCAAACATATATTCATATATCCATAAACAAATACATTTACAAGTACGAATATACATGTTCATTTACATAGCCAATTCCTCTGCCATACATCCATAAAAACTTTGGGACTAAGAAGATGTTTGGAGGAAAAGTGTTCATTCATATAGTGAAAGTCAGTATAGTATAGTGTCAAAGAGTTTAGGCTCTAGAATTAGGCTGTAAGGATTCAAATTTTAATTTTGCCATTTGTTACCTTGGAAATAGTATTTAAACTCTCTGTACTTTTAACAAGAGACCCTTTATACTATTATACCATAGGCTTTTTATGAGGTAGAATTGAATTAATATATACACATCACTTAGAACAGTCTCTGGCACATAGTAAGTGCTTAGTAAATGTTTTCCATATACAGAAGTCATATGTATTGAGTTTAACATGTGACCCAATATGACATGCTTATTTATGGCTCTATTAATGAATCAGCTTGCCCCCAATTCATACACAAAGCCATACCATGGTATAAAGTGAAGGCCATAGATGTCCAAAAGTCTAAACACTGGGGAAGATATTCAGCTATCTAATACGAGATCAATGCCCCAACTGAACTCCTCTTTTTATGAAGGGGGTAAAATAAACACTGAGGATACCAGAAGATGGAAAAGTGATTTCTTCTTTCCCTAAAGACCAACTCAGTCACAATTTGGAGGAGTAGAAAAACTATGCTTAATAGAAGGCCCTTAGTGCTGGGACTCAAAAACTCAACAAGAAGCCAAGATATTCTGGAAACAAATAATCCAATTAAACAGACCAGAACAGATCAGATATGTCACGTAAATTTTCTACTAGAGATTGACCTTATTGTTACTTATTCTAAGGAAAAGATCTAAAACCTCAGCTTATCAATTCACCTTCATTAAGGGACATACATCAATAGGCACAGTCATGAAGCTTTGGGAAGACATTTTGTCATCTGAGCACAATCTCTCAAACATTTTGTTTAATTTTGTCTTTAAATATTCTTGTACACATTCAAAAAATTAGCATTCTAAATTGCCCCCAAGATATATAGAGAATTCTGCACCTAAGGGGTGCCTTGTTCTATTGTTGAAGAAAAAGCTCAATTATTGAAGAAAAATAACTATAATTTAGGAGCTCTTTATGAATATGTTAGCAATGAACTCAGAGGACAATTAACATGTGGAGTTACCTATCCTGTTTATATGATTTGGAGGAGTTTTGATTAGGTCAAGAGTGACCTTGAAGGCTTAGTCCTATTTCTCATATTCATAAAAGGTAGACTAAGCTAGTTACCTTGTAAAGAGCATTAAGGAAGCCTAGTGTATAATGGCAAAATCTACTTCCACTTTTTGTTAGGTGATCCAATGGCCTCCTACTGAAGTTTAAACTTTTTTTCTGTGAGGCTAGAATGAAAGAAGGGATAAATCTATATTTGATATTTAGAATTAGTATAATTACAAATATTTGCAGTAAGAATATATTACTGAGCATAAGTTGAGGGTACATGTATCCTTTTAAGTTAGTGTTTTCACCTTCTTTGTGTAAAGAGCAGCGAAATGACTAAGAGAAATAAAAATGCCACATGATTTCACTTATATGTGGAATATATAAAACAAAACAAACTCTTAAATACAGAGAACAAACTGGTGGTTGCCAGGTGGGAGGTGGGTGTAGGGATGGATGAAATAAAGAGGATTAAGAGGTACAAATTTCCAGTTATAAAATAAGTCATGGAAATGAGAACTACAGCACAAGGAATATAGTCAATAATATGATAACAATGTTGTATGGTGACAAATGGTAACTATACTTATCCTGGTGAGCACTGAGTAGTGTATAGAATCGTCAAATCACTATGCTGTACACTTAAAACTAACATAGCACTGTATGTCAATTATTCTTCAATAATAAATTAAAAAAGAATATATCACTGGGGTTTTCAAATAACATATATCAAAACATACCAGCTGCACTTTCCAAGTATGCATGCTACTATATGGTAAGTAGGTCAAAGAGATTAGAATCAGACAGACATGTAAAATTTTGCCTCTGGATCCCACTTCTAGACACAATGGAATAAGATGGACTTGACTTCCCCTCCTTCTTTAAAAAACTAGCACAGGAGATGCCTGAGCAGCACAGTTGGTTGAGGGTTTGACTCTTGATTTCTTCTCAGGTTATGATCTCATGGTTCATGGGCTCGAGCCCTGCATTGGGTTCTTGTGCTGACAGTGTGGAACTTACTTGGGATTCTCTCTCTCTCCCTCCCTCTCTCTCTCTGTCTCTCTGCCCCTCCTCTGCTCACATGCTCTTTCTCTGCCTCTCTCTCTCTCAAAATAAATAAATAAAACTTAAAAAATAAAATAAAATAATAAAAAAAAACTAACACAGCAGATGCAATACATAAAAGAATGACTTAAGGTATTGATGAATAATCAGTTAAACAGTGATATCAGAGACAAGGAAAATCAATGAGTAAGCCCTATTATTAATTCAGAATTCAAAAGAAAATTGCCACAGACTTGGGTTCAATTAGCCCTAGACTACACGCAGTTCTGATCTCACCTAGAAAAACTTAAAGGCAAGTACTGAAAATATTAAAAGTTTCCAAGTAACTTAATCATGGACCAGGAGAAAGCTCAAATATATTTAAAGAAATACAATTACCCAGCACACAATAATATAAAATTCACAAAATCCATCATTCAATGAAGAAATGCCAGGTACACAAGAAAAAGGAAAATATGACCAATAATAAAATTAGATTAACATAGACACAGAAATTAAATGTATGTTTAATGTACTATTTTAGTACATTAAAACAATTATAATAAATATGCTCCATACATTTACAAGGTAGAAGAAAGCAAAGTAATAAGGAGAGATACAGAAGGTAGATTATAAAAACACAACAGCAACACAAAGTGAACTGCATAAAACACAAGGTATCCATTAGATGTGATTAGCAACACATTAAATACTACACAAGAAAAAAAAATCAGTGAACTTGAAGACAAAGCAATTGAAACTGACCAAAACAAATTACAGAAAAGAAAGAATATTGAAATAAATAGGTATGAGTTTGAGGATAATATCAACTGGCCTGACACATATGCATAATTATAGTCCAAAAGGAGAGGTATGAGATGGAGGAGGAGGAAGAGCAAGAAAAAAAAATTAAAGAAATAATGCCAAAATATTTTCCAAATTTGTTGAAAACGTATTCACAGATCCAGGAAATTCAGTGAATTTAAACACACACACACACACACACACACACAGAAACCTACATCCAGGAAGTAGATAAACCAGGGATGAGGAAAAAAAAAACTTAGAAGCAGACAGAGAAGGGAAAAAAAGACTAATTATATAAAAAGAATAAAGATAGAAATATATAAGACATTGTCAGAAACAATGCAAGCCAGAAGACAGTGAGATGACATTTTCAAAGTACTGAAAGAAAAAAATCTGTCAACTGAGAATTCCACACTCTTGAAAAACATTTTTCAAAAGTGAAGGTAAAGACAGTTCCAGACATACAAAAGCTGAAAGATTTCATTATGAGGAGAACTTCAGTGCAATAAATATTAAAAAGAAGTTCTGTCAGAGTGAAAATGATGGCAGATGGAAATCTGGACCAACACAAGGGACTAAAGATTAAAGAAGATTGATATGGCTAAAATAAAACATTTCCTACATCTCACTTTAAAGGAAAAACAGTTAAAATAGAAGGATATACTCATAAGGTTTCTATGCTGTTACTGAGCTAATATAATATTAACTGAAGGTGGATTGTGATATGTTAAAAATGTATACTATGAAACCTAAAGGAACCAATAAGTTAAAAAAAAAATTACAGCTAGCCAGGGGCTCAGTAGGAAGGAAGGATGAATAATTGAAGCATAGGGGATGTTAAGGAAAGTGAAACTAATCTGTGTGATACCATAATAGTGGATACATTATACATTTGTCAATAGAATGTATAACATGATGAATCCTTACATAAACTATGGACTTATTGATAATAATGAATCAATATTTGTGTATTGCTTACTAAAAAAATGGACTGCACTAGTGCAAAATGTTAATTATAAGGGAAGCTGCTGAGGTGGGGGGTGATGAAAGGGTAAATGGGAATCCTCCTCTATTTTCCACTTGATTTCTCTGCAAACCTAAAACTGCTCTAAAAAAATAAAGTACAATAATTTAAAAAAATAAAGGAGTCTTGCACTTTGCCACCATTTAAATGGGAGTGCTCAGAGAGGGAAGATGGCAGCGTAGGAGGACGCTGGGCTCACCGGGCCTCCTGCTGATCACTTAGATTCCACCTACACCTGCCTAAATAACCCAGAAAACCGCCAGAGGATTAGCAGAATGGAGTCGCCGGAGCCAAGTGCAGATGAGAGGCCCACGGAAGAGGGTAGGAAGGGCAGCAAGGCAGTGCGCCCTCCACGGACAGGCGGGAGGGAGTCGGGGTGGAGGGGCGGCACCATGGCCAAGCAGAGCCCCGGAGTCTGGCTTGCAAAAAGCAGAGGGGCCTGACGGACTGTGTTCCGACAGCAAGCACGACTTAGCATCTGGGAGGTCATAAGTGAACAGCTCTGCTCAGAAAGCGGGAAGGCTGGAGGACAAAGGGAAGGAGAGCTGCTGAGCCCCCTGACGACAGAGCTCAGTTTGGTGGGGAACAAAGGCGCTCGCCAGCGCCATCTCCCCCGCCCATCCCCCAGCCAAAATCCCAAAGAGAACCAGTTCCTGCCAGGGAACTTGCTCGCTCCGGGCAAACACCCAACTCTGCGCTTCTGTGGAGCCAAACCTCCGGCAGCGGATCTGACTCCCTCCTGCTGCCACAGGGCCCCTCCTGAAGTGGATCACCTAAGGAGAAGCGAGCTAAGCCTGCCCCTCCTGCCCCTGTGCACCTTGCCTACCCACCCCAGCTAAGACGCCAGATCCCCAGCATCACAAGCCTGGCAGTGTGCAAGTAGCCCACACAGGCCACCCCACCCCACAGTGAATCCCGCCCCTAGGAGAGGGGAAGAGAAGGCACACACCAGTCTGACTGTGGCCCCAGCGGTGGGCTGGGGGCAGACATCATGTCTGACTGCGGCTCCGCCCACCAACTCCAGTTATACACCACAGCACAGGGGAAGTGCCCTGCAGGTCCTCACCACGCCAGGGACTATCCAAAATGACCAAGCGGAAGAATTCCCCTCAGAAGAATCTCCAGGAAATAACAACAGCTAATGAGCTGATCAAAAAGGATTTAAATAATATAACAGAAAGTGAATTTAGAATAATAGTCATAAAATGAATCGCTGGGCTTGAAAACAGTATAGCTGACAGCAGAGAATCTCTTGCTACAGAGATCAAGGGACTAAGGAACAGTCACGAGGAGCTGAAAAACGCTTTAAACGAAATGCATAACAAAATGGAAACCACCACGGCTCAGATTGAAGAGGCAGAGGAGAGAATAGGTGAACTAGAAGATAAAGTTATGGAAAAAGAGGAAGCTGAGAAAAAGAGAGATAAAAAAATCCAGGAGTATGAGGGGGAAATTAGAGAACTAAGTGATACACTAAAAAGAAATAATATACGCATAATTGGTATCCCAGAGGAGGAAGAGAGAGGGAAAGGTGCTGAAGGGGTACTTGAAGAAATAATAGCTGAGAACTTCCCTGAAGTGGGGAAGGAAAAAGGCATTGAAATCCAAGAGGCACAGAGAACTCCCCTCAGACGTAATTTGAATCGATCTTCTGCACGACATATCATAGTGAAACTGGCAAAATACAAGGATAAAGAGAAAATTCTGAAAGCAGCAAGGGGTAAACGTGCCCTCACATATAAAGGGAGACCTATAAGACTCGTGACTGATCTCTCTTTTGAAACTTGGCAGGCCAGAAAGAATTGGCACGAGATTTTCAGGGTGCTAGACAGAAAAAATATGCAGCCGAGAATCCTTTATCCAGCAAGTCTGTCATTTAGAATTGAAGGAGAGATAAAGGTCTTCCCAAACAAACAAAAACTGAAGGAATTTGTCACCACTAAACCAGCCCTACAAGAGATCCTAAGGGGGACCCTGTGAGAAAAAGTACCAGAGACATCACTACAAGCATAAAACATACAGACATCACAATGACTCTAAACCCATATCTTTCTATACTAACACTGAATGTAAATGGATTAAATGCGCCAACCAAAAGACATAGGGTGTCAGAATGGATAAAAAAACAAGACCCATCTATTTGCTGTCTACAAGAGACTCATTTTAGACCTGAGGACACCTTTAGATTGAGAGTGAGGGGATGGAGAACTATTTATCATGCTACTGGAAGCCAAAAGAAAGCTGGAGTAGCCATCCTTATATCAGACAAACTAGACTTTAAATTAAAGGCTGTAACAAGAGATGAAGAAGGACATTATATAATAGTGACAGGGTCTATCCATCAGGAAGAGCTAACAATTATAAATATCTATACGCCGAATACCGGAGCGCCCAAATATATAAAACAATTACTCATAAACATAAGCAACCTTATTGATAAGAATGTGGTAATTGCAGGGGACTTTAACACCCCACTTACAGAAATGGATAGATCATCTAGACACACGGTCAATAAAGAAACAAGGGCCCTGAATGAGACATTGGATCAGATGGACTTGACAGATATATTTAGAACTCTGCATCCCAAATCAACAGAATATACTTTCTTCTCGAGTGCACATGGAACATTCTCCAAGATAGATCATATCCTGGGTCACAAAACAGCCCTTCATAAGTTTACAAGAATTGAAATCATACCATGCATACTTTCAGACCACAATGCTGTGAAGCTTGAAATCAACCACAGAAAAAAGTCTGGAAAACCTCCAAAAGCATGGAGGTTAAAGAACACCCTACTAACGAATGAGTGGGTCAACCAGGCAATTAGAGAAGAAATTAAAAAATATATGGAAACAAACGAAAATGAAAATACAACAATCCAAACGCTTTGGGACGCAGCGAAGGCAGTCCTGAGAGGAAAATACATTGCAATCCAGGCCTATCTCAAGAAACAAGAAAAATCCCAAATACAAAATCTAACAGCACACCTAAAGGCAATAGAAGCAGAACAGCAAAGGCAGCCTAAACCCAGCAGAAGAAGAGAAGTAATAAAGATCAGAGCAGAAATAAACAATATAGAATCGAAAAAAACTGTAGAGCAGATCAACGAAACCAAGAGTTGGTTTTTTGAAAAAATAAACAAAATTGACAAACCTCTAGCCAGGCTTCTCAAAAAGAAAAGGGAGATGACCCAAATAGATAAAATCATGAATGAAAATGGAATGATTACAACCAATCCCTCAGAGATACAAACAATTATCAGGGAATACTATGAAAAATTATATGCCAACAAATTGGACAACCTGGAAGAAATGGACAAATTCCTGAACACCCACACTCTTCCAAAACTCAATCAGGAGGAAATAGAAAGCTTGAACAGACCCATCACCAGCGAAGAAATTGAATCGGTTATCAAAAATCTCCCAACAAATAAGAGTCCAGGACCAGATGGCTTCCCAGGGGAGTTCTAC
Source organism: Puma concolor (assembly GCF_028749965.1). Taxonomy (NCBI): domain Eukaryota; kingdom Metazoa; phylum Chordata; class Mammalia; order Carnivora; family Felidae; genus Puma; species Puma concolor. The sequence continues at coordinate 84,966,323 of NC_141676.1, forward strand.
CAGACGTTTAAAGCAGAGATAATACCTATCCTTCTCAAGCTATTCCAAGAAATAGAAAGGGAAGGAAAACTTCCAGACTCATTCTATGAAGCCAGGACTACTTTGGTTCCTAAACCAGACAGAGACCCAGTAAAAAAAGAGAACTACAGGCCAATATCCCTGATGAATATGGATGCAAAAATTCTCAATAAGATACTAGCAAATCGAATTCAACGGCATATAAAAAGAATTATTCACCATGATCAAGTGGGATTCATTCCTGGGATGCAGGGCTGGTTCAACATTCGCAAATCAATCAACGTGATACATCACATTAACAAAAAAAAAAAAGAGAAAACCATATGATCCTGTCAATCGGTGCAGAAAAGGCCTTTGACAAAATCCAGCACCCTTTCTTAATAAAAACCCTTGAGAAAGTCGGGATAGAAGGAACATACTTAAAGATCATAAAAGCCATTTATGAAAAGCCCACAGCTAACATCATCCTCAACCAGGAAAAACTGAGAGCTTTTTCCCTGAGATCAGGAACACGACAGGGATGCCCACTCTCACCGCTGTTGTTTAACATCGTGTTGGAAGTTCTAGCATCACTAATCTGACAACAAAAGGAAATCAAAGGCATCAAAATTGGCAAAGATGAAGTCAAGCTTTCGCTTTTTGCAGTAGACATGACATTATACATGGAAAATCCGATAGACTCCAGCAAAAGTCTGCTAGAACTGATACATGAATTCAGCAAAGTTGCAGGATACAAAATCAATGTACAGAAATCAGTTGCATTCTTATACACTAACAATGAAGCAACAGAAAGACAAATAAAGAAACTGATCCCATTCACAATTACACCAAGAAGCATAAAATACCTAGGAATAAATCTAACCAAAGATGTAAAGGATCTGTATGCTGAAAACTATAGAAAGCTTATGAAGGTAATTGAAGAAGATTTAAAGAAATGGAAAGACATTCCCTGCTCATGGATTGGAAGAATAAATATTGTCAAAATGTCAATACTACCCAAAGCTATCTACACATTCAATGCAATTCCAATCAAAATTGCACCAGCATTCTTCTCGAAACTAGAACAAGCAATCCTAAAATTCGTATGGAACCACAAAAGGCCCCGAATAGCCAAAGTAATTTTGAAGAAGAAGACCAAAGCAGGAGGCATCACAATCCCAGACTTTAGCCTCTACTACAAAGCTGTCATCATCAAGACAGCATGGTATTGGCACAAAAACAGACACATAGACCAATGGAATAGAATAGAAACCCCAGAACTAGACCCACAAACGTATGGCCAACTCATCTTTGACAAAGCAGGAAAGAACATCCAATGGAAAAAAGACAGTCTCTTTAACAAATGGTGCTGGGAGAACTGGACAGCAACATGCAGAAGGTTGAAACTAGAGCACTTTCTCACACCATTCACAAAAATAAACTCCAAATGGATAAAGGACCTGAATGTGAGACAGGAAACCATCAAAACCTTAGAGGAGAAAGCAGGAAAAGACCTCTCTGACCTCAGCCGTAGCAATCTCTTACTCGACACATCCCCAAAGGCAAGGGAATTAAAAGCAAAAGTGAATCACTGGGACCTTATGAAGATAAAAAGCTTCTGCACAGCAAAGGAAACAACCAACAAAACTAAAAGGCAACCAATGGAATGGGAAAAGATATTTGCAAATGACATATCGGACAATGGGCTAGTATCCAAAATCTATAAAGAGCTCACCAAACTCCACACCCGAAAAGCAAATAACCCAGTGAAGAAATGGGCAGAAAACATGAATAGACACTTCTCTAAAGAAGACATCCGGATGGCCAACAGGCACATGAAAAGATGTTCAGCGTCACTCCTTATCAGGGAAATACAAATCAAAACCACACTCAGGTATCACCTCACGCCAGTCAGAGTGGCCAAAATGAACAAATCAGGAGACTATAGATGCTGGAGAGGATGTGGAGAAACGGGAACCCTCTTGCACTGTTGGTGGGAATGCAAATTGGTGCAGCCGCTCTGGAAAGCAGTGTGGAGGTTCCTCAGAAAATTAAAAATAGACCTACCCTATGACCCAGCAATAGCACTGCTAGGAATTTATCCAAGGGACACAGGAGTACTGATGCATAGGGCACTTGTACCCCAATGTTCATAGCAGCACTCTCAACAATAGCCAAATTATGGAAAGAGCCTAAATGTCCATCAACTGATGAATGGATAAAGAAACTGTGGTTTATATACACAATGGAATACTACGTGGCAATGAGAAAAAATGAAATATGGCCTTTTGTAGCAACGTGGATGGAACTGGAGAGTGTGATGCTAAGTGAAATAAGCCATACAGAGAAAGACAGATACCATATGGTTTCACTCTTATGTGGATCCTGAGAAACTTAACAGGAACCCATGGGGGAGGGGAAGGAAAAAAAAAAAAAAGAGGTTAGAGTGGGAGAGAGCCAAAGCATAAGAGACTGTTGAGAACTGAGAACAAACTAAGGGTTGATGGGGGGTGGGAGGGAGGAGAGGGTGGGTGATGGGTATTGAGGAGGGCACCTTTTGGGATGAGCACTGGGTGTTGTATGGAAACCAATTTGACAATAAATTTCATATATAAATAAAAAAAATAAATGGGAGTGCTCAATAAAAGATCATTTTCCTCTTATCATCCAGCCCAATGAGTTACTGATCACTAATTTGAGGCTATTGTCAGGGCTAATGATCCCTTAAGTTTTTCATAGGAGATCTCTAGCCTGATATATTTTGGGCTTCTTACGGTTTTGATTGGATTCTGCTTTTATAGGGTCTATTCTAACCAAGCTTTTTAAAATTCATTACTTAATTAGTGGATAAGGAGAGCAGGTGTTCCATATTGAAGTGCCCAAAGTTGCTCTATACCACTTAGTTGTGAACTTCCCACAGATGTGCATCCTTATGGAGGCTTGAAAGAGTTGTAATTGGGAAATTTAGAGACGTAGTTGACATTCAGTCACAGCCATGATGTGCTCATCAGTTGATGTTGTTAGTAAAAATCTCCCATCTTTATTTTTGCCTCTATTGTATTAACCATTTTGTAATTTTTTTTTTAGTTTTTCATAGGATTCTGCTAATCATTTGGGTAGGTAGATGGAACATAAACATTAAGTATACCAATTAAATACCATGAGTAATTCATACAAAGCCCCAGGTTCTGTTCCTCTACATGTTGGCACTTGATGTACATGTACAAAAATGCAGATCATCCATGTTTCTTCTTGTTGCTTACCCTAGGTGAACTGCATAGATTGTCCAGACCCCTCGTGAAGCAAGAATAATGCATTTTGTAAATAGTTACAACAATTTTAAATGGATTCATGAAAACAAGTTTATATCATGTTAAACACACTTAGGGAAGAATCCCAGAGTAAAAAAAAAAAAAAATCTGAAAAGTAAATTAAGGGTTAGTCAGCTGCTAATATTTTAGAGAAAATCTGACAGAGTCAAAATGTCTGACCCCTCCCCACCCCCTGTTCATTCACTTCACCTGAATGGGTGGGCTTCTCCAGTTTGATGAGATTCTCCGCTAGAGATCATAAAAGGCATGGGATCAGTACAGATCATCTTGAAACTTAATATCAACCAAGCAGGAAAGTGAAGCAGAATTGGGAGAAAGGAGCTCTCATTATGTTGTGATGACACAGTTGAAAATAATGGACACAAGTAAAAATTCAATTACCAAGAAAAGACAGAAACAATAATTTCCAAGGATTGGCAATAACTGTTTCTTGGATAATCTTGTTTCACTTTTTTCTCTAGTGAAGTTTATTTTGTTCATTTCTTCCTATTGAGGTGAAGGCTGTTCTCTTTGTACTTATTCAGTTACCACTTTCCCCTCAAACTCCTGGATATGGAATCCCATTGTCCACTGTCAATGCTAAAAATTTCCCTAGTCCAGATCAAGACCCAACTACATTGATTATCTTGGAAAATACAGTAAATGATCCTTGGCACTTACTGTCATATACTCTTTTTTATGTTGTAATTATAAAATTGGACATATATTCGTTATTGATAAAAAAAATTCTATTTGGTCATCAACATCATTTAAAATTTATTTGTTATGGGTTTACATGTACTCTGTGGAGCTGGACCAGAAAATGAATTGCTACAGGAATAAAACCAAGATTTGAACTGTGATAAAGATTCATCATTGTAAGGAAAAGTTAGGGCTAGACATTTTCTGCCTGAGTGATGCCTCTGGTTATTTTAGATCCTTGGAAAAAGTAGAATAGTTGACTCTACCCAATTATATCCCACAAGCAAAGAGCTATTCAAGGTATCTCCTTCACCATATGTCAGGGTGCCTGAATTACATTCATTAAGCAATCTTTCCTTTTATGGTTTCAAAATATTCTTATTCAAAGGAAAATATCCTTGATAAATGGTCATTTTAAGGATTGTCTTGCTAAAATGTAGACACATAGGGGGGCACCTGGGTGGCTCAGTAGGTTAAGTGTCTGACTTCGGCTCAGGTCATGACCTCACAGTTTGTGAATTCGAGCCCTGTGTTGAGGCCTGTGCTGACAGCTCAGAGCCTGGGGCCTGCTTCAGATTCTGTGTCTCCCTCTCTCCTGCCTCTACCCCTGCCACTCACACTATGTCTTTGTAAAAGGAATAAACCTTAAAAAATTAAAACATAGACACATAGGTAATGATGATGGGCTGTAGAACACAACTGTGACAACCATCTGTGAGCAAGTTACTTCAGGAATAAAGTCCAGAAGGAAAAGACATTGAGCAGGAGTTCCATGGTAATTAATAAGGGAGAAGAAACTAGAGATAAGTGTAGGGTGTCCCAAAGGACAAATATCACACTTTCACCATTTTGTTATAGACTTGCAAAGTTATTTCTCTTTCATTAACCCATCCAACCTATGATAAGCTTATTATGTCTTTTGATAAATATCCTCAGGAAAAAAGACTGAATTCATATCTCATAAGAGGAGTAGGATCAGGAAGGACACATAGAAGAAAGGAAGAGGTGTAGTAGAGGAGTTATTAGCAAGAAGAGTGACAAAGTTACATTAAATGTACACTATGTGACCTTATCTTATGCCTAGCTAAATATGAGCAAAATATCTGAAGAGACATTTCACAAAACATGATATAGGAATAGATAATATGATTCTGAAAGAAACTCAACATTATTATTCATCAGGAAAATGTGAGTTAAAACTACAGTGAAGTTGTACTTCATGCACTCATTAAAATAGCTAAGCCTAAAGGATTGGCAATATCAAGTGTTGGTATGAATTTGGAGTTACTGGATTTATCATTCATTGCTAGTGGAATGTAAAGTGGTGCAACAGCTTGGGAAACTAGTTTGGCAGATTTTTGTAAAGTTAAACATACAGTCACCATATGACCCAGCCATTCCACTCCTGGGTACTTATCCAAAAGAAATGAAAACATATGCTAATATGGATGTTTTTAGATGTATTAGTTTACTATGGCTACTCTAACAAATTATACAAATTTGGTGGCTTAAAACAATACGAATTAATTTTCTTATAATTCTTGAGGAACGAAATCTAAAATCAGTTACACTGGGATAAAGTCAAGGTGTTAGCAGGGCTGGTTCCTTGTCTTTTTCAGCTTCCCATTGCCTCCTATATTCCTTGGTTTGTAGCCCCTTCAACTTCAAAGTACACCAATCCAATTTCTGCTCCCTCATCACATTACCTTTCCTTATCTGTCTTTGACTCCTACTGCCTCCTTCTTATGAGGACCATTGTGATGGTCCACCTGGATAATCTAGGATAATCTCTCCACCTCAGGATCCTTAAATTAAATACACCTACAATATCCCCTTTGCCATATAAAGTAGTATTCACAGATTCCAGGGATTAAGACATGGACTTCTCTGGGTGGAAGGGTGGCATTATTCACTCTACCACAAAAGCTTTATTCATAATGTCTCAAATATCCATAACAATGAATGGATAAATAAAATGTGTATTCATACAATGGAATATTATTCATCAATGAAAATAATTAATATCTGATGTATATAAAGTATTGGTGAATCTCACTAACACTGTAGTAGTTGGCAGAAACCAAATAACAAAGAATACATACACTGTGATTTCATTTATATGAAATTATGATAGACAAAATTAATCTGTAGTGAGAGAAATAATATAACTTATTATACAGAGTAGAGGTATCAGGTGTTTTTGTCCAAAAATCCATACAGAAGAAATTTTGGGGGAAAATTAATTTGATTTTTAACAAGGCAAGGTTGTATACATTTGTCAAAATAACCATATATACATATATAAATTGTATTTATACATATATAAATTATATGTAAATTATACTTCAATTACATTGGTTAAAAAATAAAAATAATTGGCTTGTTCAACTATTCCCCATGCCTTTTGTGCCCTAGTCGACTGATTGGGGAAACAAAATTTTCTAGCTGAGTGGGTGAAATTCAGTGAGCCAAAAAGGTTTATGTTTCTTGGAGGGCTACCTTATTCTGAATTCTTGTGTACATCCATAAGAAGTTCTAATTACCTGGTTCTGATCAAGGGATACTTCTTTCTAAGACATAAGAGGATGGTTCAGTCAGGGGACCTGGTAGAATATTCTTTGGTAAACAAGCCGAGCCTAATCTCACACACTAGAATGAAGTGCCACAAAACTCTTCTTTATCTTGTCAAATGTTTTTTCTTGTAATTGTAGAAGATGAGCCACAAAAGATGGTAAACAGACTTTAGGCAATCTCTCAGAGGGTGAATGTTCTCAGTCTTTGGAGCAGACCGATAAGGCTGATGAGTAAAAGAGAAATTTTTTTTATTCTGTTTGGTTTCTTCCACCATCTTGATGTTCAGACTGCTGTTCTTCCTTAGTTAGAAAACGGTGTTGGTTGAGACTAGACAATTTGAAGGAACTCCCTACTCACCACTTTAGTGATGGTCACTGCCTTCTGGATTGTTTGGTGTCTAGGAACTCACTGGCCTAACCCCATTAATATACAATTTTGGGAAACAATAGCTTTTACTCTACTGTGAAGACAGTCATGTGTTCATCATGGTGGAATAACCTAAGATTTTCATTGCATTTCCTTGATGGAGTGAAAAGAGGCTTATGAATTCTAGTGATTGGAGAAGCTGAGGAATGTGATTCATGACCACATACCTTGAGAACAATTAGTCAGTCTGGGAAGGTAATTTACTCTGTTTACAGCCAAGATGATTTTGAACTCATTTTGTCGTTCTAATTTTGCTTCATTTTTTATGTTTATTTTTGAGAGAGAGAGAGAGACAGTGAGTGGTAGAGGGGCAGAGAGAGAGGGAGACACAGAATCTGAAGCAGGCTTTAGGCTCTGAGCTGTCAGCACAGAGCCCAATGTGGGGCTCGAACCCACAAACTGTGAGATTGTGACCTGAGCTGAAGTCAGATGGTTAACCGACTGAGCCACTCAGGTGCCCCTCTAATTTTTCTTCTTACAGCCACTGCACACTCACCTAATCATAAACATTGCACCTAAAAATTATCAGAACCCCCTTCAAGAGAACAGCTGAGTTGTTCTCCCCAGTCCAGGAAAATATTTATTATTCTGAGTGCTTATTGGTAGGAGATTACTATCTTGAGGGTTTCTCATTCTCAGGGAAGAAAAGAAGATAGAGTGGATATATCAGGGGATGATACACCTATAAGAATTTTTAAAAAAGGAAAATTGTAAAAAGTTTTTCAAAATATCTTATCCACCCAGAGATCCTCTTTACAAATTGGGGTTGGGAAAAAAAAGAATAAATGGTTGTTTCTCCATTTGCATCATTATCTACTCCTCGTCCATGCACAAAGTTCTCCAGGACACATTTATGTAGCCAGGATGGAAGGAAGGATCCCTGGTCATTTGTTACAACTTGGCAGCCAACACCACTGCGGGTCAGCTTCCATGGATTCTGCACTCCTTTCATTTCTTCTTTGTATCCCGTCTATCACTTGGTCTTTGTTTCTTCTCCCTAAGCTCCTTGAACTGGTGTACGTATAGCTGCTTTAATACATATGGAGAATCATAGGGATGATATTCATGGGACCTTAACCAATTCCAAGTTTTTCTGGCTCTACCAAAAGAGGTACACCCAGTGATGGGAGTCTGGAAGCTAAACCAAGTCATTGTGGAGATACTCAGCTGCCATCAATTAAGTATCCCTTCCCCCAAGCACTTGGGGATGTGTGGAAAAAGCAGCATCGAAGAGGGTTGTGTCACTATGTAAGAGAGACATGTGACAAATCATCTTGTATTATCAAAAATTTGATAAATTCAGTAATAAAAGTATTTAAAAATAATCCTCTGTGAGAAACCACTATAGAATATGCAACCATGAAAAGACAAATAAGGGAATACAACAATCAACTCTAAGCACATATATTGAAAATTACATGAAGCAGAACAGCTCCTTACAAAGTACGACCTTACTGAATATAAAATGGATAATTTGGGGGCACCTGGGTGGCTAAGTCGGTTGAGAGTCCAACTTTCGCTCAGGTCATGATCTTATGGTTCATGAATTTGAGCCCCATGTTGGCCTCTGGGCTGACAGCTCAGAGCCTGGAGCTTGCTTCAGATTCTGTCTCCCTGTCTCTCTGCCCCTACCTCGCTCACACTGTGTCTCTCTCAAAAGTAAATAAACGTTATTTTTTAATGGATAATTTGAAAAACAAATAATTGCTTAGGAAATGCAATCCATAATTTAATACTCCCCAAAAAGAAATCTCCAGGCCCAAATGAGGTAACTAATGAATTCTACCAAATGTTTAAATAAGAATGACACTTTTCCATAATCTCTTCCATAATATAGAAAAAGAGGAACTTTGTAATTCATTGTACAAAGCCAATATACCAAAATCAGACAAAAGGTAGTACAGAAATACTTTAACAAGGCAAAAGAATAAAAAAAATATTACATAACTATATCAAGCATTTGTCAAAATTCATCACTAATTCAATTAATGAAAAAACTTCTCAGAAAGCTAGAAATAGGAACTTCCGCAACTTAATAAAAATCATTTACAAAATACTCACAGAGAACATTATACTTAATGACAAAAGACTGTTCTTTATCCCTATTTTCAGGAACAAGGCAAAGACATTTGTTTGCATCTCTGTTATTCAACATGGTGCAGGAAATTCTAGTCATTGCAACAAATTAAGGAAAGGAGATAGAGTCATATAGATCAGAAAAGAAGAAATAAAACTCTGCTTTTGTGAAAGCAAAAATTTAAACATAATACCATTTGCAGTCACCACAAAACATGAAACTCTTGATGTAAATCTAACAGAACATGTACAGGAATTCTATGCTGAAAATGACAAAATGCTTATGAAAGAAATAAAAAAAAATCTTAATAAATTCCTTGGTTGGAAGGCTCCACATAGTAAAGATGTCAATTCTCTTCAAATTGATATACAGGTTTAACACTATTTCTATCAAAATCTCAGTGATTTTTCTGTTGATATAGACAAGATTAATCTAAAATGTACATGGTAATGCAAAGATACTAGAATAGCTAAAACATTTTGGAAATATAAAATAAAACTGGGAGGAGTCATTCTGACACTTTAATATTTGATAGATATCTATAGATAGATATCTATATTAATCAAGACAGTGTTAATATTGACAGAGTGATAAACACTCCGATCAATGGAACAGAACCAAGAGCCCAGAAATAAAACCACACAAATATGTCCAATTATTTTTTTAATATTTTTTTTACATTTTTATTTATTTTTGAGAGACAGCACAAGTGGGGGAGGAGCAGAGAGAGAATGAGACACAGAATCAGAAGTAGGCTGCAGGCTCTGAGCTGTCAGCGCAGAGCCCGATGCGGGGTTCGAACTCACAAACTGTGAGATCATGACCTGAGCTGAAGTCAGGCGCTTAACCGACTGAGCCACCCAGGCGCCCCATGTCCAATTATTTTTAATAAAGTTGGAAAAAAATTCAATGGGGAAAGGGTAGTCTTTTCAACAAATAAGACTTAAACAATTGAATGTCATTAGACAAAAATGAACCTAAATCTAAAGCTCACACATTAAGTGAAAATGGATCATAGGTTTACTTGTAAAATGGAAAATATAAAAAAAATAGAAGAAACAAGGAAAATTTTCAGGGCCTATGGTTTGGGAAAAATTTCTTATATATGCCACCCAAATTGTTATCTATGAAAGAAAAAAAAATCAATAAATTGGGCTTCTTCAACATTTAAAACATTTGCTCTGCAGAACATATTAAGAAAAATAAACTATAATCTATAGATTATAGGAGACTATAGAACTAGGAGAACACATTTGCAAGACATATATATAACATAAGACTACCATCTAGAATATATAAACACTCTCAAAACACAACAGAGAAAAGTGGAACAAATATATAAAGAGAAACGTTACTGAAGAAGAAATACAGATGGAACATCACCACATTGAAAGATGTTCATTCATCATAATTAGCCATCAGATAAATACAAATTAAGACCATGATAAGATATCATTACATACTTATCAGAAGAGTTAAAAGATAGTGACAATACCAAATCCTGGTGAGGATGTGAAGAAACCAAATCCCTCTTATACTTCTGGTGGTAATGTAATATGATGCAGTCATTCTAGAAAACATTTTGAAAATTTCTTTTAAAAACATGTATGTACAATATAATATAGCAATTGCTCTCCTGGACATTTACTCCAGAGAATTTAAAATATATGTCCACATACACAAATCTGTACATACTGGCTTTTATCATATTTCTTTGTAATGGCCAAAAACTCAAGACAACCAAACTACCCTGCAACAAACCATGATACATCCATACAAGGAAATCTTACTAAGGAGTAAAAAGGAACAAACTATTGATATACACAACCACTTGGGTGACTCTCAATGGCAATATTCTGAGTGAATAAAAGCTAATCTCTAAAGGTTAAACATTGTATGATTCCATTTAGATAACACTCTTGAAATGACAAAAATATAGACCTAGAGAACAAATTAATGGTTGACAAGGATTAAAGATTGGTGGGGTGGGGATACTGTGTGTGACTGTAAAGGGATAACAAAAGAGAGGTCTTTGTAATGATGAAACATTTCTTTCAGTGGTGATTACAGAGATCTACACAATGTAATAAAGTGATAGAGAACTATACATACATTTCAATTCTAATTTCCTGGTTTAGATATTATTTACATTTGTATAAAATGTAACCTTTTAGGAAACTGAGACATGAAACCTCTCTATACTATCTTTGCTATTTCCTGTGAATCTATATTATTTTAATTTTAAAAATATTAAAGACAATCTTGTGTAAATCACATTATTTCATGAGTCCATTGGAGACTAACATTGGTTTGAGTCTAGTTTTTAACATACCTTGTTATACCTCAATACCTTAATAAAAGGGTAATAGAAGGACATATCAAGCCAGTATAGGTAATAGATCCCCAGGCACAAATGCCCTTAAAGTGTTCTTTAGTGAGGAACAATATGTTCTATACACAAGATAAGTAAGTATAATATGCATTGGCCACAAGCCTTGAAAGGAATGTAATATAGCACAACTGTCAAACCTGGAAGAAGCTGTATTACATAAGGAGCAGCCTGGAGTTTGCGAAATTGGGAGATGTCCAATGTGCTTATGCTCAGCATGATTGAAAACTCTTATTTGTAGGATATTTCATAACCCAGTACTGTACAGAAATGGAGACTTTGTTCAAATTGAAAATACAAATGAGCACTAGAGTCTGAGAAAAATCTTTTCATGAGAAGGAAATGATTTTCTTTAGTCTCTGGGAGCTAAGAAAGAGAGGAAACATGGAGAAGTAAAGATAGCTTTCCCTAGACTAGTTTCATGGTGTATTTATGGATTGCTAATAAACTCATTAAGCTCTTGCATGAATATACAGATAATGAATTTTTCAATCTCCCATATGCTATAATTGATTTTATTTGCTTCATTGAAATTTGGGGGGAGCATACAAATCATGTGCCCTGCTACCTGCTTCACCTCCTACATATACCCCATTATTTCTACCTCCTCTTCCTTTTCTTTCTCCTCCTTTACATCTTCTCTCTACCTCATTCCTTCTGTTGTGAACATCCTCTCTCTTCTCTTTCTCTCTCTCTCTCTCTCTTTCTCTTCTTTGCTTCTTCCTCCTCTTTCTTCTCTTTCTCTATCCTCATTTTCTGGCTTGTATATATTCTTGTGTTCACACTTTCTTGACCTTTGTCTAACTGGTCATGTGATAAAGATGGTCTTGCTGTTCATGTATATCTCTCATATTACAGTATTTGAGGGCATTAAGAACTAGGAAACTTTGAAATGCTTCAAGGGTATGAGAAGGTTAAGGGAAAAAAAAATAAAACAAGAGGTAGCTTCTATCAAGTCCTTCTGAGATTCTCCAGCCTGTCAGATTCATTACTTTAAGAAATGATAACTGATTGGTATCTGAAGTGGCAAAGAAAGAGTGATTTATGTCATGTCCATTACCTGTCAGCAGAGAATATCTCAGGCAGCTTTGGGAATGTGACAATGTTACTGGTGCCACTAGTAGTTTCCGGTTTTCTGCTTCAAAGAGTATCCTCGTTTAGGAAACCAAAAAGTGTTTAAGGGCTAACTTCTAATTTTTCTATTTTTCTTATGACTGCTGCTGCTGCTTTGACAGCCTGGGTCCATGAACCTTGCTCAAATGCATAGAACTGCCATAGATAAAGCACAGTTCCCTTCACATCTTCAACTTCTCAGGGTCTGTGGCCCCATGTCCTGAGGCAATGGCAGATAAGCTCTTGGATTATTCTGAAATTAGTACAACTCACTCTCACTAGGATCATGAAGGTGATTTCCCTCAGACTGTCAGTTCAAGCCACTGCAGCCTACTTGCAAAATCCACCATTCTCCAGTTTTCAGACTTGAGAGATTCATGTCCAGCATAAACTATGCCTTCTTCTCTCCTACTCAATGCTCACATCACACAGGGGCAATTTTAGCTGTGCCTCCATACCATGAAATTAAAATTAGATAGATCTTATAGTTAACATTTTAAGCTATGATGTTCCTAGACTGACAAAATTAACCAAAGAGGAACCACAAGTGAAGCTTGCATACATAATTAGTTCCTTGCACACATAAGAATGTGTAAGGAGTTGTAATGTTTGTTTTTATTATTATGAAATTCAGAGTCATACAAATGGTGCATTTTGATTCTATTATATGCAGGCAAGGGCACATAGGTCCAGAGAGGCACAAAGATTTACCCAAAGGTAAGGTGAAATAGTGGCTCTATTAGGAGTGGCTCAGATACCCTAAATTTTTGTCAAAGCTTCTTTCTACCACACCACAGTAGGTGGTTTTCTCTATAAAATGGTGCTTATTCATTCACTTAAGAAATGGAAAATCAGTGAAAAACACTTAATTATAATTTGTGGGAGGCAATATGAAGAACAAAATCTGAGTGCTATAGGAGAGAACAAGTAGGCTTGGGTGACTAGAAATGGTGGCCTTGAGGATGTAACCTGCCATATGAGTTCTAAAAGATGAGAATTAAAAGCAAGAGCAAGAGAGGAATAAAGGGCTTACATGTCAGAGGAAATAGTATGTTTCAAGTCCCTGGGTCAGGAGACCACTATCTCTTACAGAAACCAAGAGAAGGTTTTTGTGGCTGGAGGACAGCTAGAATAGAAGAGAAGAACACTGATGATGTGGCTGAGGCAGAAGGCGACCATACCATGTGAAGACAGTCTATTGGGTCAGAGATCTGGGACTTTATGTGAAATGCGGCAGATAACTACTGACTAGTCTTAAGCAGAAAAGTAAATAGCATCTACCTGATGAGTAGCAGTGTCAAGATCTTTGTATTTCTTGTTTGGAAAAATGTTCATTTAGGTTCTCTGCCCATTTTTAATTGGATTATTTGTTCTTTTGAAGTTGAGTTGTATAAGTTCTTATATATTTTGGATATTAATACCTTACGGATGGTATAATGTTAAATGAGATAATTCAGAGAGAGAAAAACAAATACCATATGATTACTTTCATGTGGAATTTAAGAAAAAAATGAACAATGAACAAAGAGAAACAAAATAACCGGTATTTTTAAAAAGTTTTTAAAAATTTTATTTAATTAATCTCTTGACTCAACATGGGGCTCAAACTCACAACCCTGAGATTAAGAGTTGCATACTCCTCTTACTGAGCCAGCCAGGCACCCCAATAACAGGTTCTTAAGCACAGAGAACAAATTGGTGGTTATCAAACAGGAGGGGATTAGGGATATGGGTGAAAGAGATAAAGGAGTTTTAGAGTACACTTATCATAAGTTCTGAGTAATGTATAGAATTGTTAAATAATTATATTACATACCTGAAACTAATATAGCTCTGTAGGTTAATTATACTTAAATGAAATGAAATAAAGTATCTGTATTGTAAGTGAGGAAAAGATAATGGCATCTAATACATATTTGTAAAGGTCTCTCTTGGGGCGCCTGGGTGGCTCAATCGGTTAAGCGTCCGACTTCAGCCAGATCACGATCTCGCGGTCCGTGAGTTCGAGCCCCGCGTCGGGCTCTGGGCTGATGGCTCAGAGCCTGGAGCCTGTTTCCGATTCTGTGGCTCCCTCTCTCTCTGCCCCTCCCCCGTTCATGCTCTGTCTCTCTCTGTCTCAAAAATAAATAAATGTTAAAAAAAAAAAGTCTCTCTGGACTTTACATCAAGAGGGAGGTAAGAGTGGAATCAAGAAGAGTAATTAAGAGACTATTGTAATATGCAGGTGATCAATGAGTGTGATTCCAATAGTGGTTGTGAAGATGGAGGTATGGAGAGATTAGAGATACATTTTTGAGGCAGAAATGGCAGGAATTACTTATGGATTGGAAGTGAGAAGTAAGGAAAATGTAATATCAAAATAACTGTTATATTTATGGCTCAACAATTTCTTGTTTTATGGTTTAGCAATTTCTGGCTTGCAATCTTACATTTCTGTCTTGATATTATTTTCTGAGATAATAAAACCTGAAGTAAGAACAGAGTGATGAGAGAAGGAGGACATAGATCAAGGTTTATATTTTTATAATTTAAGTTTGGGATGCTATTCAAGTGAAGCTGTCAGAAATCTGTAGATCAGAAGAGAAGTCTGGATTGAACAGGTGGATCTTGGCACCACTGGCAAATGGATGATCCAGAAGCCACAGCAAGGGTAAGCTCACCTCGAGAGAGATGTGGTGTGGGTCATGGCTACTATGTCTGTCTGTCCTCCTGGAAATGCTCTGAAGAGCCCAAGCTATTCTTTTGTCCAGTTGATTTCCCCTCTGACCCTCAAAAATATTATTTATTGTATCAGCATTTGTCTCAGGTCTCCTTATCTAGTAGGAACCTGATGGTCTGTCTTAAGGTTTAAAAAGAATAGTCAGGAAACAAGGAAGAAGATAATTACTTAGCAATGCTAATGACCCACACCTGGCTGCAACAATCATTTTCTTAAAAAAAAAAAGTCACATTTCAGAGCTGCTTGGTGCATGGATGCATTAATCACATTTGCATACGGTGCTCTATTTCAGATGACTTGAACATGATAACTCAGAGCAATCCATATTTATGATTTGAAAATTGCTGACTGAATAATTACACATTAAGTAACTTCTGTTTCCTTGTATATTATTGTTTCTAATTAGCAATGAGGGAAAATAAAGTCAGCATTATTTATGAATACAGTTTAGGTTTGTCATTTATATTGGGCTTGCTATCTTCATATCAGTTTATTGCCACTGATCAGCTGCTCCCTGTGATCTCACAGAGTTGGTCAGCCCTGGGGACAGGAAGGCTTCATCCTCCTACTTTTTTCTAGCACTCTTCTGCTTTCTTCCTCCAAGTTTCTTCAGACTTTTCTTTTAGTCTCTACTCCAGGGACTCCTCACCAAGCACTGTCTTTATACCCTTCATGTAGTCTCATGTGCCATAAAGGAAAAAAAAAGTCTTAATTCTGAAATCAATATGCTGAAATATTGCTACATGAAATTCATGCTTTCTATAATGGATTATTCAATGTTTGGACCTTTTTGGTGTTTGTTATTTTCATTTGTTATGAACAAACATTACTGGAGATACTTTTTCTAAATAGACTAATTACTTTTCAAGCTTCTGCCCTTTAGATTCATACCCAGTACACAATAGTCATTTATTAATGCTAATATAAATGGACTTATTTAATTTCAAAAAATAGGAAATCAGCTCGATAGATATCGCCCCAACATAACTAAAGAAATTCAATAAATTACTTCCACGCTCCTTTCTATAATTGTCTCTGCTTATAGGTAAGCAAACTCTGAGGTATATGGCTAAAAAATTATATTAAAAAATTAAAAACCTTTGTCAATATCCAATATATTTGTAATATACCAAATTTTCTGTAATATACCAAAATTTATGAGATGCACCAAGAGCAGTTCTAAAAAGGAAGTTGATAGTCATAAATGCCTACCTCAAGAAACAGGAAAATCCTTAAAAAAAAACATCCTAACTTTACATATCAAGGAACTGGACAAAGAAGAACAAATGAAACCCAGAGTTAGTAGAAGGAAGGAAACAAATAAAGATTAGATAAGAAATGAGTGAGATAGATGTTAAAAATACTAATAGAAAATGTCAATGAAACTAACAGTTGACTCTTTGAAAAGATAAGCAAAATTCATAAACTTTTAGTTGGATATACTAAGAAAACTCAAATATATAAAATCAGAAATGAAAGAGGAGATGTTACAACTGACACCACAGAAATACAAAGGTTCACAAGACCACTGTGAACAACTATATATACCAACAAGTTTGATGATCTGGAAGAAATGGACAGATATTTAGAAACATATAAACCTACCAAGATTGAAACATGACGAAACAGAAAATCCAAATAGACCAATTACTAGAAAGGTAATTGAATCAGTACTCATAAACCTCCCAACAAAACAAGTTCAGAACCAGACAGCTTCACTGGTGAATCCTACCAAATTTTCAAAGAATACTTAATACCAATCCTTTTTAAACACTTCCAAAGAAAATATAAGAGGAGGGAATTCTTCCCAGCTCATTTTATGAAGCCAGCATTACCCTGATACACAAACCAGACAAGGATGCTACAAGAAAAGAAAATTACATGCAATAACCCTGAAGAACATAGATGTAAAACTTCTCAATAAAATATTATCAAACCTAATTCAACAAAACATTAAAAGATCATACAATATATTTTAAGTAGGATTCATTCCAGAAATGAAAGGATGGTTCAACATCAACAGTTCAGTCACTATGATACACCACATTAACAAAATGAAGGATAAAAATCATATATCAGCTCCATAGATGCAGAAAAAGCACTTAATGAAATTTGACATTCACTGATTATAAAAAATCCACAAAAAGCAGGCATAGAGGGAACATATCTCAATATGCTATAGGCCATCTATGATAGTCTACAGCTAGCATCATACTCAATGATGAAAGCTGAAAATTTTTTCTCTAAGATCAGGAGCAAAACAGCTATTCCGACTTCTATTCAATATAGTATAGGGAATTTCAGAGAAATTAGGCAAGAAAAAGAAATAAAAGTCAACTAATCGAAAGGAAGAAGCAAAACTGTCACTATTTGCAGATGGTATGATAGTATCAAGTTGACCCTTGAGCAATGTACAGGTTAGGGGCACCGACCCCCTGTGCATTAAAAAATCCATATATAACTTTTGACTTGCCCCAAATATAACTACTAATGACCTAATGTTTACCGGAAGCCTTACTTGTAACAGTCAGTTAACACATATTTTGTATGTTATATATATTAACATAATGTATTTTCACAATAAAGTAAGCTAGAAAAAAGAAAATATTAAGAATCATAAAGTAGAAAAATGCATATTATAGTGCTGTGCTGTATTTATTTTTAAAAATCCATGTATAAGTGTATGCACACAATTCAAAACCCATTTTGTTCAAGGGTGAACCATTACATAGAAACTTTTAAAGATTCCACCAAAAAATTGTTAGAACTAGTAAATGAATATAGTAAAGTTGCAGGATACAAATCAATACACAAAAATATGTTGCATTTCTCTACACTAGTAACAAACTATCACAAATAGAAATTTAAAAACAATTATCCCATTTATAATAGCATCAAACAGAATTAAAGACCTAGGAATAAATTTAACCAGGAGGTGAAAGACTTGTATATTGAAAACTGCAGAACATTAAGGGTAAAAAAAAATGAAGAAAACACAAATAAATGCTCATGGGTTGGAAGAATTAATATTGTTAAAATGTCTAAATTACTCAAGTAATGAATAGATTCCATGTAATCCTTATCAAAATTCCAATTACATTTTTCACAGAAATAGAATAAGCAATCCTAAAATTTGAATGGAAACACAAAAGAATCTGAATAGCCAAAAAAAGTTCTTGAGAAAGAAGAATAAACTTGGAAGTGTCACACTCACTGATTTCAAACTCTATTACAAAGCAATAGAAATTAAAACAGTATGGTATTGGCACAAAGACAGATATATAGACCAATAGAGCATAATAGAGCCCAATATAAATTCACACATATATGGTCAATTAATTTACAACAAAGAAGCTTAGAATATACAGTAGGAAATGGACAGTCTTCAATGAGTGGTGTTGGGAAAACTGAACATTCACACACAAAAAAGAAAGAAAGAAAGAAAGAAAGAAAGAAGAGAAGGAAGGAGAGAAAGAAAGAAAGAAAGAAAGAAAGAAAGAAAGAAAGAAAAGAAAGGAAGAAAAAAGACAAAGAGATAAAAGAAAATGGGCTGTTATTATATATCATACACAAAAATTAACCCAAATGAATGAAAAACTTGAACATAAGACCTAAAACAATACAAGTCCAGAAGAAAACATAGGCAGTGAGCTCTTTGACATAGGTCTTGGCAATGTTTTTAGAACCTAACACCAGAAGCAAAAATAAACAAGACTATAGCTACTGAAAAGCTTCTGTTCAGCAAAGAAAACCGTCAACAAAATGAAAAGGCATCTTTCTGATTGGGAGAAGATATTTGCAAATCAAATACAGGCATACCCCAGTGCACGTAAAAGTTATGTTTACACTATATTGTTAGTCTTTTAAGTGTTAAATGGTATTATGCCTAAGAAAACAATGTATATACCTTCATTAAAAATACTTCATTGCTAAAAAGTGCTAGCCATATCTGAACTTTCAGCAAGTCATGATAACTGATTTCAGATCCCATAACAAACAAAATAACAGAGGAAAAA
Organism: Puma concolor; assembly: GCF_028749965.1. Lineage (NCBI taxonomy): Eukaryota > Metazoa > Chordata > Mammalia > Carnivora > Felidae > Puma > Puma concolor. The sequence continues at coordinate 84,985,647 of NC_141676.1, forward strand.
TTTGAAATGTTGGAAAATTACTAAAACGTGACACAAAGGCATGAAGTGAACAAATGCTATTGGGAAAATGGTGCCAAAAGACTTGCCTGACATAGGGTTGACACAAACCTTAAATTCATAGAAACAAACAAACAAACAAACAAACAAAAAGCAAACAAACCAAAAAAAACCCACCACAATATTTGCTAAGCACAATAGAGTGAAGTGCAATAAAACAAGGTGTGTCTGTATCTGATAAGGGGCTAATATTCAATATATATAAAGAACTCCTGCAACTCAATAGTAAAAAAAAAAAAAAAAAAAACAAAAAACAAAAAAAAACACAAAAACAAAAAAAACCAGCAACAGGTAATTTGATTAAAAATGGGCAAATGATATGAATGAGCCTTTTTCCAAAGCCATCCAGATGGCCAGCAGGTACATGAAAAGATGCTCAAAATCACTCATTATCAGGGAAATGTCAGTCAAAACTACAATGAGATATCCCCTCACACCAGTCAGGATAGCTAGAATCAAAAAGACAGAAATAACAAAGGTTGGTGTGGATGTGGAGAAAAGGGTACCCTGGTGCATTGTTGGTGAGATTATAAAATGGTACAGTCACTATGAAAAACACTATACCATTCCTCAAAAAATTAAATGTCCAACTGCCTTTTGTCCAAGTAATTCCACTTCTGGGCATTTATCTGAAGAACATGGAAGCATTGACTTGAAAAGATATCTGCACCACTATGTCCATCGCAGCATTATTCACAATAAGCAGGACACAGAAACAACCTAAGTGTCCATCAATGGATGGATAGATTTTTTTTTTAATTGTGTGTGTGTGTGTGTGTGTGTGTGTGTGTGTGTGTATGTATATTACTCATCCAGGAAAAAAAAAAAGAATGAAATGTTGCTTTTTGCACAACATGGATGGATTGCGAGGGTATTATGTTAAATAAGTCAGAAAACCACAAATACCATATCATCTCTCTTTATGTGGAGTCTAAATTAAAAACAAAAGTGGAAACCAAGTTCATACATACAGAGAACAGATTGGTAATTGTTAGTGGTGGCAAGCGTGGCATGGGGGAAATGAGTTAACTGTTTTTGTTTTTAGCTTAAATAAATATAAAAAGCCATCTCTCTCATGTTTGGTTATTATGTAATATACTTTATGTAATGCATTTTACTTCTCTGAGTCTCAGATTTTACTTTAAAATAAAGACTTGGGCCTAAATCAATGGGTCTTAACCTGGGAGATGCACTACATTTGCCTAACAAAATTTTACTAAAACATAAGTGTCTGGCTCCACTATCAGAAATTGGGATTTGGTAGAGCTGAAGTGGGTCCTGGACAGCAGAACAGTTAAAACATTTATGAATGATTCTGATGCCCACTAACTTTGAGAAACTTTTGTAATCTAGAAGAGTCTCAAGCTTGGAAAATAAAATCAACAGGGTCCAGGCTCTCCCTCAGACAAGTTAAACAGAATGTCTGAAAATGGGATCAGGTATTACTGGTTTGTTTTTGTCTTTGTTTATTTATGTTCCCCCAGTGATTCTATGTGCAGCCAATATTTAGAACTACTGATCCACTCTATAAGATATCCAAAATCAGTGACAATTCTCCTCTCATTATGAGAGCACAATCAAGACTGATTTAAAACAAGAGGAAAACTATCTCAAATCACAAGTACACAAGAGGTGAATCTGTTTGGTGGCAAGATCTGAGTTTCTGATGTTGACAAGAGAAACAGAAGCCTGTTCAGCTTTTGGCTCTAGTCTAAGTTTCACCAGCCTTGAAAAAAGAATTCCTCATAGATCCATCCTACACTTCTGAATTGGGGCTTTCAAACAAAATTCTATTAATAATAAAATGTTACTTTAATTTCTCTTGCCACCGTTAACATGTCCATATATTTCCTTTAAAGAACTCATTAAGAGGAGTAGTGGCTAAAACAGGAAGGGATTTGTATATTCCTACATTCCCTGGCCAAATTATCATCATATAGTATCAATAGAGAAAAAAATAAATAGAAAAGATATATAAGGCAAAACGGCTTCCTAGTGGTTACTGGATCCTATCCCATAGTCCCATGTAGGGGCTTGTCCCTGAGCCTGCACATCTCATAACAGAGACAGGGAGAGGCAGGCTCAAGGCCACCCAGTTAGAAGCCCTAAGGTAACCTAATGAATCAGCAGACCAGAGCCTCCAAGGTGTAGCTATTAGGCATATATACAGGATTTACAAGGGAAAAATAAATAAATGATTTTCAGAAAGACAGGCTGTCCCTTTCATGTTCTATTCAAAGGACAATAATTCTCCTCTGAAATGTGCTCAAACGATAGTAGAAACATTAATGCCATAAAGACAAGAGGCAGCTGTAAATTTTATGAGGTGATAATCAAATGACCAAGCTACAGACCAGGGAGGGAAGCAGGGTAATGAGAGCTTTCCTCCTGGGAGCATGAGGAGATGTAACTGCAGAGACAAGGACATATGGGCTGACAGACAGTTCCCTCCATTCCAATATCCATGTCTGTCAAGCTCAGCATTTGGAGGGGCTGAGAGTAATAACCATGTCCCTCTTGAAGTGGCTAGAGGCTTCAAGGGGTAGAGATGCACAATGGATTCTCCTGCAGAAACCAAGTGTCCTTCACACTAGTCTGTGTCCTCCATCAGCTCCCTAGGCATTTGGAACAGTCAGAGGAAAATAAAAGGGGCGGGGGTGGTTTCAGCAATGCCTGTATCTGAGCTTCCTGAGGCATAGGTGATATGAAGAAATTGGATTTATGGGCAGGGAGGGGTCAGTTCCCTGTCTAGCCAGACAGCTATTATGACCCAGAATATGGGTTCTTTCCTGTCAGTGATACACTTCCCAAAAGTAAGCCCATTTACTTAAATAAAGCCTGATTTTGATGATTAATTTTTGAAAAGAAAATGTATCACCAACATATAGTTATAGTATTTTTTTTCAATGAAAATTACCTGTTGTTTTATCTTTTACACTAGGAGAAAATATACAAGTGACCTAAATGTTGCACATAAGCTGGAGCAAAGTCAGGTCCTCAGAAAGATATCCACAGTTGAAATTAGGGGGTCTTGGTTGAAAGTGTGAATTAGAGTTTGGAGGAAGATGGCGGCGTAGGAGGACGCTGGGCTCACCGCGCGTCCTGCTGATCACTTAGATTCCACCTACACCTGCCTAAATAAACCAGAAAACCGCCAGAGGATTAGCAGAACGGAGTCGCCGGAGCCAAGCGCAGACAAGAGGCCCACGGAAGAGGCAAGCGCGACTTAGCGTCTGGGAGGTCATAAGTTAACAGCTCTGCTCAGAAAGCGGGAAGGCTGGAGGACAAAGGGAAGGAGAGCTGCTGAGCCCCCGGACGACAGAGCTCAGTTTGGTGGGGAACAAAGGCGCTCGCCAGCGCCATCTTCCCCGCCCATCCCCCAGCCAAAATCCCAAAGAGAACTAGTTCCTGCCAGGGAACTTGCTCGCTCCGCGCAAACACCCAACTCTGCGCTTCTGCGGAGCCAAACCTCCGGCAGCGGATCTGACTCCCTCCTGCTGCCACAGGGCCCCTCCTGAAGTGGATCACCTAAGGAGAAGCAAGCTAAGCCTGCCCCTCCTGCCCCTGTGCACCTTGCCTACCCACCCCAGCTAAGACGCCAGATCCCCAGCATCACAAGCCTGGCAGTGTGCAAGTAGCCCAGACAGACCACCCCACCCCACAGTGAATCCCGCCCCTAGGAGAGGGGAAGAGAAGGCACGCACCAGTCTGACTGTGGCCACAGCGGTGGGCTGGGAGCAGACATCAGGTCTGACTGCGGCTCCGCCCACCAACTCCAGTTATACACCACAGCACAGGGGAAGTGCCCTGCAGGTCCTCACCACGCCAGGGACTATCCAAAATGACCAAGCGGAAGAATTCCCCTCAGAAGAATCTCCAGGAAATAACAACAGCTAATGAGCTGATCAAAAAGGATTTAAATAATATAACAGAAAGTGAATTTAGAATAATAGTCATAAAATTAATCGCTGGGCTTGAAAACAGTATAGCTGACAGCAGAGAATCTCTTGCTACAGAGATCAAGGGACTAAGGAACAGTCACGAGGAGCTGAAAAACGCTTTAAACGAAATGCATAACAAAATGGAAACCACCACGGCTCGGATTGAAGAGGCAGAGGAGAGAATAGGTGAACTAGAAGATAAAGTTATGGAAAAAGAGGAAGCTGAGAAAAAGAGAGATAAAAAAATCCAGGAATATGAGGGGAAAATTAGAGAACTAAGTGATACACTAAAAAGAAATAATATACGCATCATTGGTATCCCAGAGGAGGAAGAGAGAGGGAAAGGTGCTGAAGGGGTACTTGAAGAAATAATAGCTGAGAACTTCCCTGAACTGGGGAAGGAAAAAGGCATTGAAATCCAAGAGGCACAGAGAACTCCCTTCAGACGTAACTTGAATCGATCTTCTGCACGACATATCATAGTGAAACTGGCAAAATACAAGGATAAAGAGAAAATTCTGAAAGCAGCAAGGGGTAAACGTGCCCTCACATATAAAGGGAGACCTATAAGACTCGTGACTGATCTCTCTTTTGAAACTTGGCAGGCCAGAAAGAATTGGCACGAGATTTTCAGGGTGCTAGACAGAAAAAATATGCAGCCGAGAATCCTTTATCCAGCAAGTCTCTCATTTAGAATAGAAGGAGAGATAAAGGTCTTCCCAAACAAACAAAAACTGAAGGAATTTGTCACCACTAAACCAGCCCTACAAGAGATCCTAAGGGGGACCCTGTGAGACAAAGTACCAGAGACATCACTACAAGCATAAAACATACAGACATCACAATGACTCTAAACCCATATCTTTCTATAATAACACTGAATGTAAATGGATTAAATGCGCCAACCAAAAGACATAGGGTATCAGAATGGATAAAAAAACAAGACCCATCTATTTGCTGTCTACAAGAGACTCATTTTAGACCCGAGGACACCTTTAGATTGAGAGTGAGGGGATGGAGAACTATTTATCATGCTACTGGAAGCCAAAAGAAAGCTGGAGTAGCCATCCTTATATCAGACAAACTAGACTTTAAATTAAAGGCTGTAACAAGAGATGAAGAAGGACATTATATAATAGTGACAGGGTCTATCCATCAGGAAGAGCTAACAATTATAAATGTCTATGCGCCGAATACCGGAGCGCCCAAATATATAAAACAATTACTCATAAACACAAGCAACCTTATTGATAAGAATGTGGTAATTGCAGGGGACTTTAACACCCCACTTACAGAAATGGATAGATCATCTAGACACACGATCAATAAAGAAACAAGGGCCCTGAATGAGACATTGGATCAGATGGACTTGACAGATATATTTAGAACTCTGCATCCCAAAGCAACAGAATATACTTTCTTCTCGAGTGCACATGGAACATTCTCCAAGATAGATCATATACTGGGTCACAAAACAGCCCTTCATAAGTTTACAAGAATAGAAATCATACCATGCATACTTTCAGACCACAACGCTATGAAGCTTGAAATCAACCACAGAAAAAAGTCTGGAAAACCTCCAAAAGCATGGAGGTTAAAGAACACCCTACTAACGAATGAGTGGGTCAACCAGGCAATTAGAGAAGAAATTAAAAAATATATGGAAACAAACGAAAATGAAAATACAACAATCCAAACGCTTTGGGATGCAGCGAAGGCAGTCCTGAGAGGAAAATACATTGCAATCCAGGCCTATCTCAAGAAACAAGAAAAATCCCAAATACAAAATCTAACAGCACACCTAAAGGAAATAGAAGCAGAACAGCAAAGGCAGCCTAAACCCAGCAGAAGAAGAGAAATAATAAAGATCAGAGCAGAAATAAACAATATAGAATCTAAAAAAACTGTAGAGCAGATCAACGAAACCAAGAGTTGGTTTTTTGAAAAAATAAACAAAATTGACAAACCTCTAGCCAGGCTTCTCAAAAAGAAAAGGGAGATGACCCAAATAGATAAAATCATGAATGAAAATGGAATTATTACAACCAATCCCTCAGAGATACAAACAATTATCAGGGAATACTATGAAAAATTATATGCCAACAAATTGGACAACCTAGAAGAAATGGACAAATTCCTGAACACCCACACTCTTCCAAAACTCAATCAGGAGGAAATAGAAAGCTTGAACAGACCCATAACCAGCGAAGAAATTGAATCGGTTATCAAAAATCTCCCAACAAATAAGAGTCCAGGACCAGATGGCTTCCCAGGGGAGTTCTACCAGACGTTTAAAGCAGAGATAATACCTATCCTTCTCAAGCTATTCCAAGAAATAGAAAGGGAAGGAAAACTTCCAGACTCATTCTATGAAGCCAGTATTACTTTGATTCCTAAACCAGACAGAGACCCAGTAAAAAAAGAGAACTACAGGCCAATATCCCTGATGAATATGGATGCAAAAATTCTCAATAAGATACTAGCAAATCGAATTCAACGGCATATAAAAAGAATTATTCACCATGATCAAGTGGGATTCATTCCTGGGATGCAGGGCTGGTTCAACATTCGCAAATCAATCAACGTGATACATCACATTAACAAAAAAAAAGAGAAGAACCATATGATCCTGTCAATCGATGCAGAAAAGGCCTTTGACAAAATCCAGCACCCTTTCTTAATAAAAACTCTTGAGAAAGTCGGGATAGAAGGAACATACTTAAAGATCATTAAAGCCATTTATGAAAAGCCCACAGCTAACATCATCCTCAACGGGGAAAAACTGAGAGCTTTTTCCCTGAGATCAGGAACACGACAGGGATGCCCACTCTCACCGCTGTTGTTTAACATAGTGCTGGAAGTTCTAGCATCAGCAATCAGACAACAAAAGGAAATCAAAGGCGTCAAAATTGGCAAAGATGAAGTCAAGCTTTCGCTCTTTGCAGATGACATGATATTATACATGGAAAATCCGATAGACTCCACCAAAAGTCTGCTAGAACTGATACATGAATTCAGCAAAGTTGCAGGATACAAAATCAATGTACAGAAATCAGTTGCATTCTTATACACTAACAATGAAGCAACAGAAAGACAAATAAAGAAATTGATCCCATTCACAATTGCACCAAGAAGCATAAAATACCTAGGAATCAATCTAACCAAAGATGTAAAGGATCTGTATGCTGAAAACTATAGAAAGCTTATGAAGGTAATTGAAGAAGATTTAAAGAAATGGAAAGACATTCCCTGCTCATGGATTGGAAGAATAAATATTGTCAAAATGTCAATACTACCCAAAGCTATCTACACATTCAATGCAATCCCAATCAAAATTGCACCAGCATTCTTCTCGAAACTAGAACAAGCAATCCTAAAATTCATATGGAACCACAAAAGGCCCCGAATAGCCAAAGTAATTTTGAAGAAGAAGACCAAAGCAGGAGGCATCACAATCCCAGACTTTAGCCTCTACTACAAAGCTGTCATCATCAAGACAGCATGGTATTGGCACCAAAACAGACACATAGACCAATGGAATAGAATAGAAACCCCGGAACTAGACCCACAAACGTACGGCCAACTCATCTTTGACAAAGCAGGAAAGAACATCCAATGGAAAAAAGACAGTCTCTTTAACAAATGGTGCTGGGAGAACTGGACAGCAACATGCAGAAGGTTGAAACTAGACCACTTTCTCACACCATTCACAAAAATAAACTCAAAATGGATAAAGGACCTGAATGTGAGACAGGAAACCATCAAAACCTTAGAGGAGAAAGCAGGAAAAGACCTCTCTGACCTCAGCCGTAGCAATCTCTTACTCGACACATCCCCAAAGGCAAGGGAATTAAAAGCAAAAGTGAATTACTGGGACCTTATGAAGATCAAAAGCTTCTGCACAGCAAAGGAAACAACCAACAAAACTAAAAGGCAACCAACGGAATGGGAAAAGATATTTGCCAATGACATATCGGACAAAGGGCTAGTATCCAAAATCTATAAAGAGCTCACCAAACTCCACACCCGAAAAGCAAATAACCCAGTGAAGAAATGGGCAGAAAACATGAATAGACACTTCTCTAAAGAAGACATCCGGATGGCCAACAGGCACATGAAAAGATGTTCAGCGTCGCTCCTTATCAGGGAAATACAAATCAAAACCACACTCAGATATCACCTCACGCCAGTCAGAGTGGCCAAAATGAACAAATCAGGAGACTATAGATGCTGGAGAGGATGTGGAGAAACGGGAACCCTCTTGCACTGTTGGTGGGAATGCAAATTGGTGCAGCCACTCTGGAAAGCAGTGTGGAGGTTCCTCAGAAAATTAAAAATAGACCTACCCTATGACCCAGCAATAGCACTGCTAGGAATTTATCCAAGGGACACAGGAGTACTGATGCATAGGGGCACTTGTACCCCAATGTTCATAGCAGCACTCTCAACAATAGCCAAATTATGGAAAGAGCCTAAATGTCCATCAACTGATGAATGGATAAAGAAATTGTGGTTTATATACACAATGGAGTACTACGTGGCAATGAGAAAAAATGAAATATGGCCTTTTGTAGCAACGTGGATGGAACTGGAGAGTGTGATGCTAAGTGAAATAAGCCATACAGAGAAAGACAGATACCGTATGGTTTCACTCTTATGTGGATCCTGAGAAACTTAAGAGAAACCCATGGGGGAGGGGAACAAAAAAAAAAAAAAAAGAGGTTAGAGTGGGAGAGAGCCAAAGCGTAAGAGACTGTTGAGAACTGAGAACAAACTAAGGGTTGATGGGGGGTGGGAGGGAGGAGAGGGTGGGTGATGGGTACTGAGGAGGGCACCTTTTGGGATGAGCACTGGGTGTTGTATGGAAACCAATTTGACAATAAATTTCATATATAAATAAAAAAAAAAAAAAAAAAAAAAAAAAAAAAAAAGAAAGTGTGAATTACTGGTATTCCTATTTATTTAAGTAGGAATATGGGATCATATCAGTTTTGGTTAGGACTCCCCCTCCTTTGTTCTCAGATTAAGTCAATTTATCATACCACCTTCATGTTATGCTTCCTTATTGAAAATTCAACAGCAGTCTCTGATGACAGTTTGGATGTTCAACAGCAGCACTGGCCAGATGAGCTTTGGAGAGAGGGAACCAGTGTTCTTGGACTTGGTGGAGCCTTCCTGGAACATTGCACAAGCACCTGCTGAAAACAGAGGCAAGGTGACATCCACAAGATACTCCTGAGGAAAAGAAAAAAAAAAAAAGAGGTTAGAGTGGGAGAGAGCCAAAGCATAAGAGACTGTTGAGAACTGAGAACAAACTAAGGGTTGATGGGGGGTGGGAGGGAGGAGAGGGTGGGTGATGGGTATTGAGGAGGGCACCTTTTGGGATGAGCACTGGGTGTTGTATGGAAACCAATTTGACAATAAATTTCATATTAAAAAAATAAAAGATAATCCTGAACACTGGTGATCAGATGGCTCATTTACAGTGGAGGTTCCACTGAACACAGAAACCTGCATGCTCTACCCATTACCATAGGTCCAGGTGCATGACATTTCTGCAAACCTCTTCATCTCCCATCTTCAATGAGCTATTGTGTTACTTATTGAAATATTTTCTATTAAAATAATCATTCATTCTGATGAATTGGTTGCAAGCAGCCCATCATGCTAACAGCTTATGAAATATTTGAGTAAGGGCTGAAGGGAGAGCCAGAGTGCACCAGCCCTGCCTGCTCTGAGATATGGAGAGGGGCTCCCATCTGTTGAAGGGTCAGATTTCACTTGGTAAGAAAGACAGCTGCCTTGTGCCCTGGGAAATGAACTAACTTGCCCCCCCCCAAAAAAGTTTGATGACAAAGAGACAACTTTAGGCCATATTTGTAATGTTTAAGTTGTGTTGACTCTACCCTCAACTGAAATTCAGAAACACCATGATGAGCAGAGGGTGATTCCAGGAGTAATGAGCTTAATTACAATTATTGTAATTAGCAGTTGGAAAGGGGAGAGCTGGATTCTGGAAGTCAAGGATTCTGAAGAACAAAGCTTTCCATGTTTCTGACAGAAATGAAACAACTTTGGGGGTAATAAAACTTGTCAATACAGGGGACCCACAAAGCACAGAATGGATAAAAGGCTAGGAGCCAGAACCTGCTCTACTCTGACAAAGCAGGATTCATAACTTCCCCTTTAAAATCTGAGTAGTGGACCCTTCTTTCCATGTCCCCATTTCCCTGATGTTTCAAGACTCAATCTGTCCAGGCCTAACTCAGGACCCAGATCATCTTGGTATTCAGGAAATATCCATAGCACTGAATTGAATTTGCTAAAAGGAAAAGATCCAGAGCTCATTTCCCTGTGCTGTAGGTTACATATATCCAGATTAAAATATACTTCTCTAAGATGGAATGTGAAATGGAGACCAGGCCATGAGTAGGACATTCCATCAGAAAGAATTAGACAGCTACCCAGTGTATGCACTGACGACAGTCCTCAAACTGCACCCCATCCCTGTCACATGCACACACACAGGAGAAATCTAGTAAATTGCATGAGAATGGAATCCAATTTTATACCAGAAATAAGCCTTAGAAATTTCCAATCCAACCTCCTCCTTTGATGAATAAGTAAAAATTTAACCCAGAGAAAGTAAGTGACAACATGATAACTCCCACTAGAGGTGGAAATGACCCTAAAAATTATTTAATCCAAGTTCCTTATTTTATATTTGAGCAGAGTGTTCAGGGATGTCTTAGCTACAAACATCTGAGAAGAATAAAAATAGAAAGAGCATGTTAAGGTAATAGAAATTAAGAAGACCGGGAAGGAAAAGGTGCCAAAAGAAAAGAAAGAAAAATATATGGTATGTTTGGGGTTGGAAAATGTGTGATACAGAGTGTGTGTGATGGGAAGGGGCACTTGTCTCAGCTCCTGGCAGCTGAAAGGTGGGGTTTAGGGATTTCAGGGATCTCAGTGGAAAGACCTTTCTGACTTCAGGGGCAGGACCTCCTCAGACACAGTAGAACAACCAGTCAGGAAATGGAGTTTCACAATTGTTGACGAAAGTTACTTGCAGGGAACAAAATGTCAAAGTTACTTAAACACAACTCAAATTTCAGATAGTGGTTCATCTATCCTTGTCTGCTGCAAAGACCACTTCATAGCAGCATGAGATGTTGGTACAGGAGAATGTGGGTGATCTCCTTGCAACCTCATTTCCAGTAGAAAAGGGCCCTGCCCATCTACACTTACCTCAGCAACCCCAATCCCTGAAGAGGATGGCATTTCCAGGAATTAGCCATGAAGTTGACCTAATTCAGGGAAACTAGCTGGTGTTGCAGAAAACATCTCTGTCCCTGGGTTTGGTTCTCTTGCACTTGTATCTTCGAGAGCTTGTCTCAAGCTTGTTTGAGATTATACACAGGACTGCTAGCAAGTTCTTACCTCAGCAGGAAGTACCTCAGGAGGAAGATAAGTGAATTCTATTTGTGAAACAGATCACTCCATAGTTTTGACTCACTGCTTATTTCCTTTTTTTTAAATTTCCCTTAGTCTTTTGTCAAGTTTTTACTTAAAATGTCCCAACAGATTCTCACTAGTCTGGGGTTCAACAATGGAGGGCAGCATTCCCTAAGGCCAGAATAGGGCAACAGCAGCAATTACTGGGAAATATTTAAAATAAAGCAATAAAGAGAGGAGAGAGAGAAACTTCTTCTATCCCACCTTGAAAGATTTATGTTTGGTCTTATTAAGGTATATTATGGCATTTCCCAAAGCATATTGCATAGAACAAGAGTTCCTTTAAGCAGTCTTCCCACAGGAAATAATGACCTCTGTAGTGAAATGAACTGGAATTAAGGTAAAATAGTGTTTGTTTTTGTTTTGTTTTGTTTTGTTTTGTTTTTTTACTGCAGGGCTCCCTCAAATCCTTATCATATAGGATTTGACAAATTTATTGTATCACAGCATAAGCCTTTTATTTCTGGGACATTATGAGAAAAGTTCACAAACAGGGGATGCTAGGAATGATTTTCTCTGGGATAGGGAGGACTATGGATTATTTATATTTTCTTCTGTGTGCTTATCTGTATGACATTCATTTTCCACCAGGAATATTTATTGCATGTGCACTGAAAGGTTAAAAAATAACAAAAGTTAAAACTCCACTCTCTTAGGTCAGACTTGAACAGGATATGAAAAGTGGGAAGGATGGATGTGCAGGGGAGCACCTGGGTCACCATGCAAATCCTGGGAAAGTGAAAGCAGGCAGAGGCTGGAACCCAGCAGTGCCCAATGCCTGGCCTCAAGGGTTTGGGGCTCTGGACTCAGTAAATCCAGCTGCATTAAAGTTGTTTGGCCTCAACTCCTCACCCTGAATTATTCTGATATCCTTCAGGCTGTGAATAGTGGTGGCTAAGGAAGAATGCAATGACTGTGTCGCTCACCTCCCTTCTCACCAAAGAGTCTTTCTGGAGCAAAGGAGCCAAGCTTCTCAGACCAGCCAGTGAGCTGATGACACTAATAACTTAAACCCTTCTTGATAATAGGCTAATCCCTGGTTTCCCCAATGTATTCCCCTTTGAGGTGGTGTTCACTTCCTACAGCTTGGTCACTCTCAGCCAAATATTTTGTGGTTTTTAAAGATTTCTCTTAACATGTGGTAACCACCTGACATGGCAAATATGTGTGAGGAAAAAAAAAACCTTTTTCTCTTGATCTTTTTGAAGCACATATGACTACTAATATCAAAGTTTACAACATTGTAGTGTAGGGTTTATAAGTATTTAGATGTAACATATTAGATAGACAATTATACCAGAATGAGAAAGTGATTCCACATTAAAAACACAACAGTGATTTTTATCAGGTATTGTTTAAACATGTCCTCATTTCATAATGCTCTTTCAGAAGACTTAGGCAATTTGTTCAGGTTACCTGTGAAGATAGGCATAAATGAAAACCTTATGTATGAGTTGAAAATGTATAAACCTGGTCCAGTATTTCCCCACTGTGTTATCTTCAGAAAGAACCACTGCTGGCACAGGAGTAACTGGCAGCATGGGTTATTGTTATTGCTTTTGTTATCGATGGTATTATTATTAATTAACATACACTACAAATAAATTCTGTGTTATGTGTACAGGAAAGGCTCAGTGCCAAATCACAGGTTTGGCATGGTGAAGAGTAAAAACACACAGGTTCAGCTCAGAAGTGCAGGGAATTTGACACCTCCAAGGGCAACCCTCAAAGGAGAGGAGATGCAGACAGTGGGTAAATGTGCCTGCCTCCTATCTTTCTGATAAATAGTGTTGGCTGTGAGAAGTGGGGCAGAGGGGCATTCTCTGTGTTTCTCAGAGGTCCCTGCAAAGATAATCCCTATTATCTATGGTAGTCATCATGATGACATCCCTTTTATTAGGTTTTTAAAGCCAACTTTATTGAGTTACAACTTAAATTAAATACACCCATTTTAAACATAAAATTTGATGTACTTTGATGTCCATAAGTGCCTGTATAAGTTTTACTGGGTATGTAACCCCACCAAATGTCTCCCTATGCCCTTTGCAGCCTGCTTCCCTCCACCCTCAACCCTCAATCTGAGTAATCGTAGACTTTTTTTCCCATTATAGATTAGTTTTTCAAATTCTAGAAATTCACAAAAATAAATCATACAACTTGAGCTATTTAGCTGAATATAATGTTTTTGAGATTCACCCATGATGTTTTGCACACTGATTTGTTCTTTTTTATTGCCGATAGTATTTTATTGTACAAATATATCATTTTTAGTCCATTTACTGGTAATGGATATTTGAGTTATTTCCAGGTTTGACTATTATGACTAAAGCTGCTGTGAATATTCACATATTTATGTGGTCACATGTTTTCTTTTCTCTTGATGAAATACCTAGATGTGGAGTCCTTTCCTGCCTTACTTTCTCTGTCCCCTCACTTCTGTCAGCTCCCAATCAACTTTCAGAACCCAAACCTTCTGTCAGCCTTCTGTCAAAATATATTTTGGATATATTTATCCAAAATAAAATGCCAATGCCTCACTATATGCTGCTTGTTCCATCTTACTGATGAAGGGCAACCTCTTCATAAAGTTTCTCTACCTTGTTCTTTATGCCAGGAACCAACTTCCTGTCACCATGAGACCCCAGTCACCTCAGGATGTTGGTAAACTGTTTCTCAGGAGATGTGGATCTCCTCAATCTGATTATAAACTTTTAGGAGACAAAAATCTTCATCCTTGTTATGCTATATTCTCTCACAGCAAGTAGAACACCCTTGAGATCTTAATTGTCTAACTGTAACCTTGACTAAATTTATTGACCTCTCCAAACTTCAGATTTTTTATTTACTAAAAAATACCAGATAATTATAGTAACTATACTTCAGAGTCACTCTAAAGATCAAATAAAATCATGTACTCTACACATCCAGATTCTGGTCAAAAACTGCATTTTTCCCACTAAAGAAATTTAGAAACAGTTTGAGAATGTCTGTATCCAGATACAGGGCAGGAACTGCAAAAGATAAGTCTAAGCTATTATTGTCCCATATTGGAGAAAGATAAATGATAATACAGAGTTCTGTCAAAAAGTCACAAATATACATTTAACATTTTTCAAAATAAAATGAGAACAAAAAAACACACCTGTTTGCTGAAGAAACTATTGCTGGATTAAGATGTAACAATGTGGACAACACAAATGATGTATGGAATAGATTGAAACACACCAAATTATCAAATATATGTAAATATATCAATTCTTAATGATTTAAAAAATGTTCAATAGAAGAGGTTATTATGACATCAACATACCAATATAGAATTTGAAAACTAACTGAAGGTAACCAAGCTTTATTATACCTTATCTCTACAAGTTTATATTCCATGGCATCCAGAGTTGATAAGGAAAATTATCCATTCTGAAGAATACCAGTATATGAATACAGAAGAAAAGGTAGGATTAGAAAATCAACATTTTGAAACTTCAAATAAAAGTATGGATCTAGGTAATTAACTTTGATGAATGTGAAAAACATTAGTGGGAAAAACTGTTGGGGGATTTTATAATGGAGGGATCAGACAGACCGCAAATGAGCACAGTGATATTTTTTTCCTTATATTTAACTGGCCAAACTTTGGCTCACTGTATGTGAGGAGAGGGCATGTTGTGTGCTTTACGGTGTGGTGAGTTTCCAGCACCATAATGATGGTAGTCTTCCTTCAAAAGTGGAACCTGAGTCTAATTACCAAGCTCTAATTGTCCATTTGAAATAACTACAGGGGCTGGAGAAACCACTTGGAAGGCTACACAAGAAAGAAAATCCAGGATGTATGATTTCCTACACAGAAAATGATTGAGTTTTTCCCAGAAAACAATGGCATGGAACAAAACAGAGAGGGGTCAGGGAACTCTTATGGAAGAAGAGAGACAAAAGAGGATTAACAATAAAATGCAATCTATGGGCTTTGGATCCTGACTCTAATAACCTAACTGTAGAAAGACATTTATGAGACAATCAGGGAAATCCTAATATGCACCAGGTATTAGATATTATATATAGACAGTAAACTTTTAAGTGTTAAAATGAAATAGAATTTATGGGCAATAGCTGTATTAGAGATACATGATGACATATTTACAGAAAAAAATATATGATGTTGGGGGATTTCATTTCAAATATTCCAGAAAAAGAGCAGTGGAGGTATCAATTGCATAGGATTATAAAATATATTCATAACTATTAAATTTAGGTGATAGATACAGAGGAATTCATCATTCCGTTTTCTCACTTTTTGTGTATTTTTGAAATATTATATAATACAAAATTTAAAATAAGTTAAGTTTCTGGAATGACTGCAGCTAACAGAGCATGGGACAGCATTTACATTATTAGATATGAGAATTGAGAACTTCTGCCTTTGAAAATTCCCGTATAGACAGCCAGAATAATGGCCTCATTGTGGAAGAATTTTATCAATACTCTTCCAGCTTCCTGCAGCAGGACTCCACAAGTATGTGGCTCTGGAATGAGAGTGAGGGGCTCTGAAGGGCAATCTTGCTCCTATGTAACTGCCCAAATATGAGCATCTGTGAGAACAAGATATGCAACATGAGTGGAGGTGAGGGATGGGCTCTGCTGAAGTTTCTCCAGAGATGAAAGTTGTGGATCGGGTTGAAGTAGAATCTATCTACAGGAAGGGCAAGTGTGGCCCTTCTGCTCTGAAATATAACCTGCCTCTCCTGGAGCCCAGGTCCCTGGTGATGTGTTGGTCACTTGGAGCCCCTTGTGTGCCCTGCTAATGGTTTCTGTATCACTCTCACCTGATCAAATCCACAAGCCTCTGTGTGTGGAGGGTGGGGTGGGGAAGCAAGCAGACACTATAAAGTATTTACTGCTTTAATGTTTTATTATGGAAAATTCTAAACATATACACAAGTAGAGAGAACAGTATAATAAATTCTAATGTTCCATAATCTCAGCTTCAATAATTATCAGTTCAGGGGTGCCTGGGTGGCTCACTCAGTTAAGCGTCCAACTCAGGTCCAGCTCAGGTCATGATCTCACAGTTTGTGAGTTTGAGCCCTACATTGGGTCCTGTGCTGACAGCTCAGAGACTGGAACCTGCTTCGGATTCTGTGTCTCCCTGTCTCTCTGCCCCTCCCCCACTCGCACTCTGTCTCTGTCTCTCAAAAATGAATAAACGTTAAAATTTTTTTTAAAAATTATTACCAGTTCGTGGCTAATCTTGTTTCAACTACATACTCACACCTTGGTAGATTATTTTGAAGCAAATCACTTAATTTATTTAATAGTATTTTATTATGTATCTCTAAAACATATGAATACGTCTCACTTATTATTAAAAAACTAAAATATTCACATACATATAATTATTTTTCTGAACTATCTGAAAGTTACACGCATTAGGACAATTCACACCTAAATACTTGGATGCCTATTAGCTAAAAGAAAGACATTCTCCTACATAATCATAGTCCAGTGGCCCCATTTAAGACATTTGCCACAAATATTTACATATTATCCATATTCATTTTTCCCCCATTTTTCCAAAAATTTCAATGAGGATTAATTTTATGAATGTAATTACAATACTATCACCACACCTAGAATCGTCAACAATAATTCCTTAAAATCACCAAATATCTAGTCAATTTTATATTTTCCATCACCTTCTCTCTCTTTTCAAACTCTCTCTTAACCTCTCTCTCTCTCTCATAGAAGAAACCAGGAAATTTGTTTGGTAGAGTTTCCCAAAGCATAGATTTTGTCGAGTGTATTCCTGTGGTCTGTTTTAAAATATATTTAAACTATATCTGTATTTTTAATACATTGCTAGATATACCTAGAGGCTTAATAGAAACCATCTGTGATTTTTCAGTAATGCTACTTCAGTAATGCTATTCAGGCAATGCTGAGTATTTCAGTCAGGTTGTATGTAATGTCTGATTGTGCACTTGAGGTCTTAATGGTTTTACCCAGACCCATTTACTTACTGTAAGTTGCAAAATAGTAATATTCTACATGTCATTTCTATTACCTGTAAAATGTTTAGACAGTTTATAGAACTTTTCATTATCTATCAAGTTATAATCTGGTATAACTATCATTTATTATAGTTTATAAAGGAAAGGTACAATTAATGCTTGATTATTACCAGTTTTCAAAATAATGGCTTTGTTCACAACTGTCCTCCACCAGTGACCAAATAGTTTTCCTAATATTTTTAACATTTCATTATGAAATTATAGATTTAATTATCATATATTTAAATACATTTGATTTAAATGTATTTTATTTAGTATACTTCTTAAACTTATTGAAACTCAAATTGTCCCATATTTAGTTGGGTGGAGACCAGCTAAGTCTTTTTGACATTATATTACTATTTGTGATTATTTTCTTGCTTTCTAGTAGAACAAAATGTTCCAGACTCAAATTGTACATGTCCAGCCACAGACCTATAATCAGCTATCTTTCTAAGGAGTCTTAGCTCCTTTTAGTGATAAATGATATCTAATGACAACAATCTAGGTGCTACAGGTTTTCACTGCTACTGAATTCCCCATTGTTTCTAAAACTTTCAGTAGATAGAGGTAGATAATATGTATTTATAAATTACAGAGTTTTTATGTAAATCCTATTGATCTTACATCTGTTTTTTTTTCTTTGTCTGATGTTGAAAATCCTGATTCTCAGTGAACATCACTTTAGTCTTTTTTTTTTTCTTTCTTTTTTTTTTAAATCATACTCAGGACAGTTGCATAGCAGTCTCAATCAGTGTTACTAGCAGTGGAAAAATATGGTTACTAACTATGAGTGAGAATTTGTTTGCAGTTCTTTTCTCCCTGTGTTATATCCCGTTAGAGTTACACAGTAAAAATTCTGGATCTGATGGCCACATGGAATAGTCCTTTTCTCATTTGTGCTGCTATTTCATGATGTGCATGCACACTTACCTCCCCACCAGCATACCCAAGGTTGAATAAGGGAACTGCATAGAGAAGAGTATCTGCATATTTTTCCCAATGAAAACTACAATGGGAAAAGTGACTGTTTCTTGGATAAGCAACAATGCTGAGCTAATGGGACCAAGAGTTGCTGGTTGGCTGCAAACCTTCAGAGATCCTGGTTCCAGATGGGTGGCAGACTCACACTGGCCAGAGATCCTGATTTTCAGTGGCTTTGTCTCTGAGTTCCACTGAATACAGTAGGCCCTCTATATATTTTTTAGTTAATATAATTGTAGACTTTTGTTCAGAAAAGTGACATGAGGAATAAGACTGCTACTTTGGAAAAGGTTCATGGTAGATTCCAGAGGTAACAAATAGAGATATTTACTTTTTTCCAGGGGATGAGGACCAGTCTCATAATTATGGCCAAGTTGAACTACATTTGGTGATCCCTTTTTACACCTTTTAACTGTAGTCTGTGTAACATGTTCTCCAGGACTTCTGGTAAAAGGCATTTTTGCCTTTTTAGTGCCTGAGAGCTGAAGATACAAGAGGAGGAACATAAGAAAAGCCTTTGACTACAGGGATTATCCAGGGAAAAGAGAGGGTGGCAGCAGAAATGGCCAAGGACCAATACAAAGAACCTATGCACAGATGACCTGGGATATTTCCTGGTGTAGTGAGGAGGAATGGAGTATGAAAGAAGGGGAGAGCATATGTTTCATGTTCCTACCTTCTTTACCTAGGAAAGAAGACCTGCAAGCAACCTTCTTGCAGCATGGAAAACTGTTGGTGGCTAAGGTTAGACTCTAGGAATTTTTCAAACATTGACAAGAAGGGAAAGAGCTGGTAAGAAGTGGGGGAGCTGAGTGAATAACCAGAACAAGAATGTGGTAGGGTCAGGTGCAGGAGAATGGTGTGACTTGCAAGGGGTCCTGAAAGACCCCCTTCCAAAGAGAATTCCTGCATTATATGAGATTCCTCCAGGCTCAAGGTGAAGTCAGCTATCTTTATATCAGGAAAAAGTGCCCTTTTCCTCATGGTAGCCACAGATCCCTAGCACTGAGTTGAGACTGAGTTAAGCTGCTCCTCATTTGTTGCTTCAGAAAGTTCAAGAATGAGAGTGTAGGTATGAAAACTTTAAGCAAGCCCTACCTCAAATAACCTGTTTCAACCTTGAGAAATCCGATATGGCTAGCAATGATCCAGAGGGTTAATTAACAAGCTGGCTGGCCCTGCCACAGGCTTTATGTCAAGAGACATGGACTTACCTCTTTCTCTAAATCCAAAGGCCAGAGCCACCAACCTAAGGAAGCTTCCTTCCCTCTAAGCAGGATTAATCCAAGCATACAAGCAAACAAAAGGGTGGTGTCAAGGATCAAAATGTTTCCTCTTTCTCAAAATCTGTCACAGCCACTTAGTTTTGTAGTTATCACCCCCCAAAATAGACTGAAAACAATAACAACAATAACACTAACCACTGGTTTGAAGTCTGAAGACCAGGTCCCGGCCCCGGCTTCTCCTTTCTGTAGTCTGACCTGTTGTTCAAATTATCGCTTTGCCATTCTTACAGCAGTGGTCTTGAGCAGTGGGTTAATCTCTCTAGCCTCATTACTTACATTTCTAAAATGGGTACAAATATTATACCTACCTCAGTAGGTCATTTCAGGGTTAAATATCAATATCTATAAAGTGCTTACTCAACATCCTACATACAACAAATGCACATGGAGTTGTAGCTCTTGTTACAATCACTGGATCCCAGATGCCAAACTTGCAAAGGTTAACAATCAACACAGTCCCTCCCCCTGGGAGCCTTCAGCTTAATTGTTTTCTAAAATGGATGAGACGGTGCTCAGGCCAGACCTTTCACAAATGTGATTCTTATGTATAGCCTGAATATAATAGACCATGATAAAGGTACAGGTTCTCAAACACCCACATGAGACAGTGTCTTGCCACATCAGAGACAAAGACTGACTTTGAAATTGGATTCTAGGTTTATTTATTTATTTATTTATTTATTTATTTATTTATTTTAATATATGAAATTTATTGTCAAATTGGTTTCCATACAGCACCCAGTTCTCATCCCAAAAGATACCCTCTTCAATACCCATCATCTACCCTCCCCTCACTCCCAACCCCCATCAACCCTCAGATTGTTCTCAGTTTTTAAGAGTCTCTTATGCTTTGGCTCTCTCCCACTCTACCTCTTTTTTTTTCTTCCCCTCCCCCATGGGTTTCTGTTAAGTTTCTCAGGATCCACATAAGTGTGAAAACATATGGTATCTCTCCTTCTCTGTATGGCTTGTTTCACTTAGCATCACACTCTCCAGTTCCATCCACGTTGCTAGAAAGGGCCATATTTCATTCTTTTTCATTGTCACATAGTACTCCATTGTGTATATAAACCACAACTTCTTTATCCATTTGTCAGAGGATGGACATTTAGGATCTTTCCACAATTTGGCTATTGTTGAGAGTGCTGCTATAAACATTGGGGAACAAGTGCCTCTATGCATCAGTACTCCTGTATCCCTTGGGTAAATTCCTAGCTGTGCTACTGCTGGGTCATAGGGTAAGTCTATTTTTAATTTTTTGAGGAAACTTCACAGTGTTTTCCAGAGTGGCTGTACCAGTTTGCATTCCCACCAAGAGTGCAAGAGGGTTCCCATTTCTCCACATCCTCTCTAGCATCTATAGTCTCCTGATTTGTTAATTTTGGCCACTCTGACTGGTGTGAGGTGATATCTGAGTGTGATTTTGATTTTATTTCCCTGATGAAGAGCAATATTGAACATCTTTCCATGTGCCTGTTGGCCATCTGGATGTCTTCTTTAGAGAAATATTATTCATGTCTTCTGCCCATTTCTTCACTGGATTATTTGTTTTACAGGGGAGGAGTTTGGTGAGCTCTTTATAGATTTTGGATACTAGCCCTCTGTCTGATGTGTCATGTGCAAATATCTTTTCCCATTCCGTTGGTTACCTTTTAGTTTTCTTGATTGTTTCCTTTGCTGTGCAGAAGCTTTTTATCTTCATGAGGTCCCAATAGTTCAGTTTTGCTTTTAATTCCCTTGCCTTTGGGGATGTGTCAAGTAAGAAGTTGCTACGGCTGAGGTCAGAGAGGTCTTTTCCTGCTTTCTCTTCTAGGGTTTTGATGGTTTCCTGTCTCACATTCAGGTCCTTTATCCATTTTGAGTTTATTTTTGTGAATGGTATAAGAAAGTGATCTAGTTTTATTCTTCTCCGTGTTGGTATCCAGTTCTCCCAGCACCATTTGTTAAAGAGACTGTCTTTTTTCCATTGGATGTTCTTTCCTGCTTTGACAAAGATGAGTTGGCCATATTTTTGTGAGTCTAGTTCTGGGGTCTTATTCTATTCCATTGGTCTATGTGTCTGTTTTTGTACCAATACCATGCTGTCTTGATGATTACAGCTTTGCAGTAGAGGCTAAAGTCTGGGATTGTGATGCCTTCCGCTTTGGTCTTCTTCAAAATTACTTTGGCTATTTGGGGCCTTTTGTAGTTCGATATGAATTTTAGGATTGCTTGTTCTACTTTTGAGAAGAATGCTGGTGCAATTTTGATTGGGATTGCATTGAATGTGTAGATAGCTTTGGGTAATATTGATATTTTAACCATATTTATTCTTCCAACCCATGAGCACGGAATGTCTTTCCATTTCTTTGTATCTTCTTCAATTTCCTTCATAAGCTTTCTATAGTTTTCAACATACAGATCTTTTACATCTTTAGTTAGGTTTATTCCTAGGTATTTTATGCTTCTTGGTGCAATTGTGAATGGGATCAGTTTTCTTTATTTGTCTTTCTGTTGCTTCATTATTAGTGTATAAGAATGCAACTGATTTCTGTACATTGATTTTGTATCCTGTAACTTTGCTGAATTCATGTATCAGTTCTAGCAGACTTTTGGTGGATTCTATCAGATTTTCCAGGTATAATATCATGTCATCTGCAAAAAGCGAAAGCTTGACTTCATCGTTGCCAATTTTGATGCCTTTGATTTCCTTTTGTTGTCTGATTGCTGATGCTAGCACTTCCAACACGATGTTAACAACAGCGGTGAAAGTGGGCATCCCTGTCGTGTTCCTGATCTCAGTGTGAAAGCGCTGTTTTTCCCCATTGAAGATGATATTAGCTGTGGGCTTTTCATAAATGGCTTTTATGATGTTTACGTATATTCCTTCTATCCCGACTTTCTCGCCGGTTTTTATTAAGAAAGGATGCTAAATTTTGACAAATGCTTTTCCTGCATTGATTGACAGGATCATATGGTTCTTCTCTTTTCTTTTATTAATGTGATGTATCATGTTGATTGATTTGCGAATGTTGAACTAGCCCTGCAGCCCAGGAATGAACACTACTTGATCATGGTGAATAATTCCTTTTATGAGCTGTTGAATTCGATTTGCCAGTATATTATTGAGAATTTTTGCATCCATATTCATCAGGGATATTGGATTGTAGTTCTCTTTTTTTACTGGGTCTCTGGTTTAGAAATCAAAGTAATACTGGCTTCATAGAATGAGTGTGGACGTTTTCCTTCCCTTTCTATTTTTTTGGAATAGCTTGAGGATAGGTATCATCTCTGCTTTAAATGTCTGGTAGAATTCCTCTGGGAAGCCATCTGGTCCTCACTCTTATTTTTTGGGAGATTTTTGATAACTGATTCAATTTCTCGCTGGTTATGGGTCTCTTCAAGCTTTCTATTTCCTCCTGGTTGAGGTTTGGAAGTGTGTGGGTGTTTAGGAATTTGTCCATTTCTCCCAGGTTGTCTAGTTTGTTGGCATATAATTTTTCAGAGTATTCCCTGATAATTGCTTGTATCTCTGAGGGATTGGTTGTAATAATTCAATTTTCATTCATGATTTTATCTATTTGGGTCTTCTCCCTTTTCTTTTTGAGAAGCCTCGCTAGAGGTTTGTTAATTTTGTTTATTTTTTCAAAAACCAACTCTTGGTTTCATTGATCTGCTCTACAGTTGTTTTTTAGATTCTATATTGTTTATTTCTGCTCTGATCTTTATTATTTCTCTTCTTCTGCTGGGTTTGGGGTGTCTTTGCTGCTCTGCTTCTATTTTGTTTTAGGTGGGCTGTTAGATTTTGTATTTGGAATTTTTCTTGTTTCTTGAGATAGGCCTGGATTACAATGGATTTTCCTCTCAGGGCTGCCTTCGCTGCATCCCAAAGCTTTTGGATTGTTGTATTTTCATTTTCGTTTGTTTCCATATTTTTTGAAATTTCTTCTCCAATTGCCTGGTTGACCCATTCATTCTTTAGTAGGGTGTTCTTTAACCTCCATGCTTTTGGAGGTTTTCCAGACTTTTTTCTGTGGTTGATTTCAAGCTTCATAGCATTGTGGTCTGAAAGTATGCATGGTATGATCTCAATTCTTGTATACTTATGAAGGGCTATTTTGTGACCAGTATGTGATCTATCTTTGAGAATGTTCCATGTGCACTCGAGAAGACAGTGTATTCTGTTGCTTTGGGATGCAGAGTTCTAAATATATCTGTCAAGTCCATCTGATCCAATGTATCATTCAGGGCCCTTGTTTCTTCATTGACCATGTGTCTAGATGATCTATCCATTTCTGGAAGTGGAGTGTTAAAGTCCCCTGCAATTACCACATTCTTGTCAATAAGGTTACTTATGTTTGTGAGTAATTGTTTTATACATTTGGGAGCTCTCCTGTTTGGGGCATAGACATTTATAATTGTTAGTTCTTCTTGATGGATAGACCCTGTAATTATTATATAATGCCCTTCTTCTCTTGTTACAGCCTTTAATTTAAAGTCTAGTTTGTCTGATATAAGTATGGCTACTCCGGCTTTCTTTTGACTTCCAGTGGCATGATAAATAGTTCTCCATCCCCTCACTTTCAATCTGAAAGTGTCCTCAGGTCTAAAATTAGTCTCTTGTAGACAGAAAATAGATGGGTCTTGTCATTTTATCCATTCTGATACCCTATGTCTTTTGGTTGGCGCATTTAGTCCTTTTCCACTGTGTTATTATAGAAAGATATGGGTTTAGAGTCATTGTGATGTCTGTAGGTTTCATGCTTGTAGCAATGTCTCTGGTACTTTGTCTCACAGGATCCCCCTTAAGATCTCTTGTAGGGCTGGTTTGGTGGTGATGAATTCCTTCAGTTTTTGTTTGTTTGGGAAGACCTTTATCTCTCCTTCTATTCTAAATGACAGATTTGCTGGATAGAGGATTCTTGGCTGCATGTTTTTTTCTGCTCACCACATTGAAGATTTCCTGACATTCCTTTCTGGCCTGCCAAGTTTCAGTAGAGAGATCGTCACTAGTCTTATCAGTCTCCCTTTATATGTTAGAGCAGGTTTATCCATAGCTGCTTTCAGAATTTTCTCTTTATCCTTCTATTTTGCCAGTTTCACTATGATATGTCGTGCAGAAGATCGATTCAAGTTACGTCTGAAGGGAGTTCTCTGTGCCTCTTGGATTTCAATGCCTTTTTCCTTCCCCAGATCAGGGAAGTTCCCAGCTATTATTTCTTCAAGTACACCTTCAGCACCTTTCTCTCTCTCTTCCTCCTCTGGAATACCAATTATGCATAGATTATTTCTCCTTAGTGCATCACTTAGTTCTCTATTTTTTCCCTCATACTCCTGGATTTTTTTTTATATCTCTTTTTCTCAGCTTCTTCTTTTTCCATAATTTTATCTTCTAGTTCACCTATTCTCTCCTCTGCCTCTTCAATCCGAGTTGTGGTCATCTCCATTTTATTTTGCAGCTCCTTAATAGCATTTTTTAGCTCCTTCTGGTTGTTCCTTAGTCCCTTGATCTCCGTAGCACTAGATTCTCTGCTGTCCTTTATACTGTTTTCAAACCCAGCGATTAATCTTATGACTGTTATTCTAAATTCACTTTCCGTTATATTGTTTAAATGCTCTTTGATCAGTTAGTTAGCTGTTGTTATTTCCTGGACTTTTTTTTGAGGGGAATTCTTCTGTTTCGTCATTTTGGATATTCCTTGGCATGGTGTGGGACTGCAGAGCACTTCCCTTGTACTGTCTTGAATACCTTGCGTTGGTGTGCAGGGCCGCAGTCAGACCTGATGTCTGCCCCCAGCCCACCACTGGGGCCACAGACTGGTGTGTACCTTCTCTTCCCCTCTCCTAGGGGTGGGATTCACTGTAGGGTGGCATGGCCCATCTGGGCTACTTGCACATTGCCAGGTTTGTGGTGTTGGGGATCTGGCATATTAGCTGGGGTGGATCGGCAAGGTGCACAGGGGCAGGAGGGGCAGGCTCAGCTTGCTTATCCTTTGGTGATCTGCTTCAGGAGGGACCTGCAGCACCAGGAGGGAGTCAGACCCGCCACTGGAGGGATGGATCTGCAGAAGCACAGCGTTGGATGTTTGCGTGGCACAAGCAAGTTCCCTGACAGGAACTGGTTCCCTTTGGAGTTTTGGCTGGGAGATGGGTGAAGGAGATGGCGCTGGTGAGCGCCTTTGTTCCCCGCCAAGCTGCATTCTGTTGTCTGTGGCTCAACAACTCTCCCTCCTGTTGTCCTCCAGCCCTCCAGCTCTCTGAGCAGAGCTGTTAGCTTATAACCTTCCAGATGTTAAGTCCCACTTACTGTCCAAACACACTCCATTTGGCCCCTCCACTTTTGCAAGCCAAACTCATGGTCTCTGCTTTGCCGGTGGGCTGCTCCTCTGCCCCGGCTCCCTCCTGCCAGTTCGTGTAGTCCGCACCACCTCTCCGTCCTTCCTATCCTCCTCCGTGGGCCTCTCGTCTGCACTTGGCTCTGGAAAATCTGTTCTGTTAGACTTCTGGTGGGTTTCTGGGTTATTTAGGCAAGTGTGGGTGGAATCTAAGTGATCAGCAGGATGCGGTGAGCCCATTGTCCTCCTATGCTGCCATCTTCCGCTCCAAAAAAACTTTTTTTTTTTCTTTTTTGAGAGAGAGAGGGAGACGGAGAGTGCTAGCTGGGGAGCAGCAGAGAGAGGATTCTGGGTTTCTAAAAACTTTTCTAGTGGGGAATGTTCCCTTCATATGTCTCAGTAATTCTCACAATGGAATTTAAAAACCATTTCAACTATAAAGGATACAATTCTTAAAGAAAGCATACTTGCCTTCTTCTAAACTAAGATGAATTTTGAGCTGGGAAAGTTCTAATCCCTTGGATATGGAAAATTCACTTTCAAACAATCAATAAAAAGATTATAAAGTTCAAGTCTATTTAGAGAACTTACTGGGGTTACTTAGAACAAACTAAATGAATGGTAAAGAGATTTTAATTTTTTTTTTCAACGTTTATTTATTTTTGGGACAGAAAGAGACAGAGCACGAACGGGGGAGGGGCAGAGAGAGAGGGAGACACAGAATCGGAAACAGGCTCCAGGCTCTGAGCCATCAGCCCAGAGCCCGACGCGGGGCTCGAACTCACGGACCGCAAGATCGTGACCTGGCTGAAGTCGGACGCTTAACCGACTGCGCCACCCAGGCGCCCCGGTAAAGAGATTTTATTAGACTTGCAAGAATATTAAGAGGGTATAAACATCAATGGGGAAATTAGAAAGTGGGAGAGCATGTTGAATACATTTACATTTTGTGAATGGACAATGTTCATTGAAATTACCATAAAATTTGAAATAGTAAGCAAAATAAACATGTAGTCAAACAGAAGTTGTGTAGAGAAGGCAGAGACAGGGAAGCAGAGGGAGAGAGAAGGACTGTAGGTCTCTTTAGTATACATAGGTACCTTCTTATCTAGTAGTGTTGGAAGTGAGATGCAATGTGAACCATCTGGTGGGGCTGGATGAGGCTGGATTAACTTGGCAATATGTAAGAAGGTGAGCTAATAAAATAGAAAAAATAGAAATAAAGAACTCTCTCTTGATCCCTGGGACTTAATTTTAACATTTGGTTTTGGGGAGAAAGAGGAAAGGTGTGTTTCTGAAGTTCACTCATTTGTTCAATAGCTGTAATTGTTTAAAGCCTATGTCGATTGCCATTTTTCTCTCTCACCTACATCTTCAAGACCCCTCATTGTGAAACTCCTTGTCTCCAACCACCCAGAAGACCCTGCCTTCTCTCACCTCTGTATTGTCATCCACCATCATTCTGACCCCTTCTGCTGATACATTAAAGCTTTCAGCACCTGCTTACTGTCCCCTCTCCACTCTAAATCCAGTAATCATCTTTGGGCTCCACCTTTCACATGATGTATGAGCTCCCTGAGCCTCATGACTCAACCTTCTACTCCACAGCACCCGTCCACTCTCAGTGTCATAGCTGAGATATTTGATCCCAAAGTGAAGTCACATAGTCTACTTGGACCACAGCCACTTATACTTGAGTTTATTTACTCATGTATCCTGACTGTAGTAATTCTTCAACTTCATGAAAATTTCCAATCCATAGATCCCACAACTTTTCTTTTACCTAGTCAAACCCTCTAGTGATTTTTTTCATTATCTTTCTTTAATCTGTTAGCAGCATTACAATTGTCTCCTTATAATTAAGCTCAGCTTTCTCATTGTAGTCACTTTGCTACACTACAAATCCTGGAAAAGCCCCACCATCTACCTTATTCATGACTACATTGGTGCAACTGAGAGCTGTTACAGAGAAATAAAACCCATGGAACAACATCAAATCAGGGTAAATTCTTAGTCCCCTACCTCAAAAGGCCTGGGAATCCTACTAGGTGTCTCAGCTAAAGTCATCCTGCCATGACTCTCTATAGCTAGACCATTCATTCTCCATTTCATTCCAATTTCCCAGCATTAACTGCCATTGTTGCCCCCAAAACACTTGAGAAAATACAATTCCATTAGGGGTTCTGTTAGTGTCCCAAATGAGGGGGAGATCTATAAACTTTTAAACATTTTTTATTCCCAATAAATAAAGCACATTTGCTGCTATTAAAGGTGGCTAATATTTCTTGTGCCTCTACTACATACCATGCTGGATATCAGCACTTGATTTATTTTATCTCATTAATTCACCACAACAATAAGTAAAAGCTTTATTTTATTTATTTACTTTTTAACCCCAGAGGAAACTATAGCACAGAGTGTTTCAATAGTTTTCTGAATCCAAAAACACCTGAAAATGTAATTGAAAGATGTACATTTAAAATTGGTTGTGTACCTAATCTGCCCCAGGCTCAGTAAATACACAATAATTTTTAAAAATGAGCAGACAAGAAACGTTAGACAGCTTGAAGAAGATGGCAGTGTAGGAGGACTCTGGGCTCACCTCGTCCTGCTGATCACTTAGATTCCACCCACACCTGTCTAAATAACCCAGGAACCCACCATAAGACTAACAGAATGGACTGTCCAGAGCCAAGCATAGACAAGAGGACCACAGAAGAGGATAGGAATGGCGTAGAGGCGATGCGTGCTACACAGACTGGCAGGAGGGAGCTGGGGCGGTGGAGGGGCAGCCTGCCAGCAAGGTGGAATTCTCGAGTCTGCCTTGCAAAAGTGGAGGGGCCGGACTGCTTGAGTTCTGACAGCCAGCGGGAGTTAACTTCTGTAATGTTATAAGTCAACAGCTCTGCTCAGAGAGTGGGAGGGCAATAGGACACTGGGAGGAAAAGGTGTTGAGCCCTGGAAGACAGCTCAGCTCAGAGGGGAACAAAGGTGCTGGCAAATTCCATCTTTCTCTCCCATCCCTCAGCCAAAATCGCAAAGGGAACCAATTCACCAAACTTGCTTGCAACACAAAAACACCCAATGCTGTGCCTCTTTGGATGCATCCCTCTGACGAGTCTCCCTCCCTCCTGGTGCTGCAGGGCCCCTCCCGCAGGGTACCACCTACAGCAAAGCGAGTTGAGCCTACCCCTCCTGTCCCTGTGCACCTTGTATATCCACCAGGACTAATATACCAGATCCCATTGAAGAAGTACCACAAGCCTGGAAGTGTGCGAGTAGCCCAGACAGTGGCCACACCACTCCACAGTGAGTCCTGCCCCTGGGAGAGGGGAAAATAAGGTACACACCAGTCTTACTGTGGCCCCAGCGGTGGGCTGGAGACAGACATAGGGTCTGACTGTGGTCCCGCTCACCGACACGTTACTCCAGACAGCACAGGGGAAGTGCCCTGCAGCTTGGAGACACCCCAGGGACTATCGAAAATGAAAAAAAAACGGAAGAATTCTCCTCAAAAGAAACTCCAGGAAGTAGCAACAGCTAAAGAATTGATCAAAAATGATTTAAGCAATAACAGAACAAGAATTTAGAATCAGAGTCATAAAATTAATCACTGGGCTTGAAAAAAGTATAGAGGACAACAGAGAATCTATTGCTACTAAGAAATTGTCATGAGGAGCTAAAAATGCTTTAAATGAGGTGCAAAATAAAATGGAGGTGACCACAGCTAGGATTGAAGAGGCAGAGGAGACAGTAGGTGAATTAGAAGATAAATTTATGGAAAAAGAGGAAGCTGAGAAAAAGAGAAATTAAAAAAATCCAGGAGTATGAGGGAGGAAGTAGAGAACTACGTGATGCAGTGAAACACAACATATCCGTATAATAGGAATTCCAGAAGAAAAAGTGACAGAGAAAGGGGCTGAAGGGGTACTTGAACAAATCATAGCTAAGAACTACCCTGATATGGGGAAGGAAAAAGGCATTGAAATCCAAGAGGCATAGAGAACTCCCTTCAGACCTAACTTGAATCGATCTTCTGCACAACATATCATAGTGAAACTGGCAAAATACAAGGATAAAGAGAAAATTGTGAAAGTAGCTAGGGATAAACATGCTCTAACATATAAAGGGAGACCAATAGGACTAGAGACAGACCTGTCTACTGAAACTTGGCAGGCCAGAAAGGAATGGCAGAAAATCTACAATGTGATGAACAGAAAAAAATATGCAGCTGAGAATCCTTTATCCAGTAAGTCTGTCATTCAGAGTAGAAGGAGAGATAAAGTCCTTCCCAAACAAAAACTGAAGGAATTCATCACCACTAAACCAGCCCTACAAGAGATCCTAAGGGGGATTCTGTGAGTGAAATTTTGCAAGGACCACAAAGTACCAGAGACATGACTACAAGCATGAAACCTACAGACATCACCATGACTCTAAACCCATATCTTTCAATAATAACACTGAATGTAAATTGATTAAATGCTCAACCAAAAGACATAGGGTTTCAGAATGGATAAAAAACCAAAACCCATCTATTTTCTGTCTACAAGAGACTCATTTTAGACGTGAGGACACCTTCATATTGATAGTGAGGGGATGGAGAACTAT
This sequence comes from Puma concolor, assembly GCF_028749965.1. Taxonomy (NCBI): domain Eukaryota; kingdom Metazoa; phylum Chordata; class Mammalia; order Carnivora; family Felidae; genus Puma; species Puma concolor. Next base: position 85,016,399 of record NC_141676.1, read on the forward strand.
CTATCATGCTACTGGAAGTCAAAAGAAAGCTGGAGTAGCAATACTTTTATCAGACAAACTAGACTTTAAATTAAATGTTGTAACAAGAGATGAAGAAGGGCATTATATAATAATTACAGGGTCTATCCATGAGAAAGAGCTAACAATTATAAATGTCTATGTGCCGAATGTGGCAGCACCCAAATATATAAAACAATCACAAACATAACCAACCTTATTGATTATAATATGGCAATTACAGCAGATTTTAATACTCCACTTACAGTAATGGATAGATCGTCTAGACACGGGATCAATAAAGAAACAAGGACCCTGAATGACACATTGGATCAGACGGACTTGACAGAGATATTTGCAACTCTGCATCCCAAAGAAACAGAATATATTCTTCTCGAGTGCACATGGAACATTCTCCAAGATAGATCACATAGTGGGTCACAACACAGCTCTTCATAACTATACAAGAATTGAGAGAATACCATGCATACTTTCAGACCACAATGCTATGAAACTTGAAATCAACCACAGGAAAAAGTCTGGAAAACCTCCAAAAGCATGGAGGTTAAAGAACACCCCACTAAAGAATGAATGGGTCAACCAGGCAATTAGAGAAGAAATTTAAAAATATATGGAAACAAACGAAAATGAAAATACAACAATCCAAACGCTTTGGGATGCAGTGAAGGCAGTCCTGAGAGGAAAATACATTGCAATCCAGGCCTATCTCAAGCAAAAAGAAAAATCCCAAATACAGAATCTAGCAGCACACCTAAAGGAACTAGAAGCAGAAAGCACAGCACCCCAAACCCAGCAGAAGAAGAGAAATAATAAAGATCAGAGCAGAAATAAACAATAGAGAATCTAAACAAACAAAAAAAAAAAAAACAGTAAAGTAGATCAATGAAAACAAGAGGTTTTTGTTTGTTTGTTTTTTTTTTTAATAAACAAAATTGATAAACCTCTAGCCAGGCTTCTCAAAAAGAAAAGGGAGATGACCCAAATAGATAAAATCATGAATGAAAATGGAATTATTACAACCAACCCCCCAGAAAAAAAATTACTGGGGAATACGATGAAAAATTATATGCCAACAAACTGGACAAACTGGAAGAAATGGACAAATAAGAGTCCAGGACCAGATGGCTTCCAGGGGAATTCTACCAGACATTTAAAGCAGAGATAATACCTATCCTTCTCAAGCTGTTCCAAAAAATAGAAAGGGAAGGAAAACTTCCAGATTCACTCTATGAAGCCAGCATTACTTTGATTTCTAAACCAGACAGAGACCCAGTAATAAAAGAGAACTACAGGCCAATATCCCTGATGAATATGGATGCAAAAGTTCTCAATAAGATACTAGAATATTGAATTCAACAACATATAAAAAGAATTATTCACCATGATCAAGTGGGATTCATTCCTGGGATGCAGGGCTTGTTCAACATTCTCAAATCAATCAATGTGATACATAACATTAATAAAAGAAAAGATAAGAACCATATGATCCTGTCAATCGATGCAGAAAAAACATTTGTCAAAATTCAGCATCCTTTATTAATAAAAACCCTCAAGAAAGTCGGAATAGAAGGAACATACTTAAACATCATAAAAGAAATTTATGAAAATCACTTAGCTAATAACATCCTCAATGGGGAAAAACAGAGCTTTCGCCCTGAGATCAGGAACACGACAGGGATGTCCACTCTCACCAGTTGTTTAATACAGGGTTGGAAGTGCTAGCATCAACAATCACACAACAAATGGAAATCAAAGTCATCAAAATTGGCAAAGATGAAAACAAGCTTTCACTTTTCACAGATGACATGATATTATACATGGAAAACCCAAGAGACTCCAACAGAAGTCTCCTAAAACTGATAACATGAATTCAGCAAAGTCTCAGGATACAAAATTAATGTACAGAAATCAGTTGCATTCTTATACACTAATAATGAAGCAACAGAAAAACAAATGAAGAAACTGATCCCATTCTCATTTGCACTAAGCAGCATAAAACCCCTAGGAATAAACCTAACTAAAGATGTAAAAGATCTGTATGTTGAAAACTATACAAAGCTTATGAAGTAAATTGAAGACGATATAAAGAAGTGGAAAAACATTCCGTGCTCATGGATTGGAAGAATAAATATTGTCAAAATGTCAATACTACCCAAAGCTATCTACACATTCAATGCAATCCCCATCAAAATTGCACCAGCATTATTCTCGAAGCTAGAACAAGCAATCCTAAAATTCATATGGAACCACAAAAGGCCCCGAATAGCCAAAGTAATTTTGAAGAAGAAGACCAAAGCAGGAGGCATCACAATCCCAGACTTTAGCCTCTACTACAAAGCTGTCATCATCAAGACAGCATGGTATTGGCACAAAAACAGACAGATAGACCAATGGAATAGAATAGAAACCCCAGAACTAGACCAACAAAAGCATGGCCAACTAATCTTTGACAAACCAGGAAAGAACATCCAATGGAAAAAAGACAGTCTCTTTAACAAATGGTGCTGGGAGAAATGGACAGCAATATGCAGAAGATTGAAACTAGGCCACATTCTTACACCATTCACAAAAATAAACTCAAAATGGATAAAGTCCCTGAATGTGAGACAGGAAACCGTCAAAACCCTAGAGGAAAAAGCAGGAAAAAACCTCTCTGACCTCAGCCGTAGCAACTTCTTACTTGACACATCCCCAAAGGTAAGGGAATTAAAAGCAAAAATGAACTATTGGGACCTCAAGAAGATAAAAAGCTTCTGTACAGCAAAGGAAATGATCAACAAAACTAAAAGGCAACCAATGTAATGGGAAAAGATATTTGCAAATGACATATCGAACAAAAGGCTAGTATCCAGAATCTATAAAGAGGTCATCCAAACTCCACACTCAAAAAACAAATAATCCAGTGAAGAAATGGGCAGAAGACATGAATAGATATTTCTCTAAAGAAGACATCCAGATGGCCAACAGGCACATGAAAAGATGCTCAACGTCACTCCTCATCAGGGAAATACAAATCAAAACCACACTGAGATAACACCTCATGCCTCTCAGAGTGACTAAAACGAACAAATCAGGAGACTATAGATGCTGGAGAGGATGTGGAGAAATGGGAACCCTCTTGCACTCTTGGTGGGAATGCAAACTGCTGCAGCCACTCTGGAAAACAGTGTGGAGGTTCCTCAAAAAATTAAAAATAGATCTACCCTATTACACAGCAATAGTATTTCTAGGAATTTTCCCAAGGGATACAGGAGTACTGATGCATAGGGTCACTTGTACCCCAATGTCTACAGCAACACTTTCAACAATAGCCAAATTATGGAAAGAGCTTAAATGTCCATCAACTGATCAATGGATAAAGAAGCTGTGGTTTATATATACAATGGAATTCTACTTGGCAAAGAGAAAGAATGAAATATGGTCTTTTGTAGAGACATGGATGGCACTGGAGAGTGTTATGCTACGTGAAATAAGTCATACAGAGAAAGACAGATACCATATGTTTTCAGTCTTATGTGGATCCTTAGAAACTTAACAGAAGACCATGGGGGAGGAGAAGGGGGAAAAAAAGTTGCATAGAGGGAAGGAAGCAAACCGTAAGAGCCTCTTAAAGACTGGGAACAAACTGAGGGTTGATGGGGGGTGGGAGGCAGGCGAAAGTGGGTGATGGCATTGAGGAGAGCACCTGTTGGGATGAGCACTGGGTGTTGTATGGAAACCAATTTGACAATAAATTTGGTATTAAAAAAAAGTAAATGAAAAAAATAAAATATTTAAATAAAATAAAATATACAGACTTAAAAAATGTTTCCTTTTTAGAAATTTAGTGAAATGTGAAATAGCCTGGGTTCTGAGTTCAGACTTCCAGAACACATTTCCTGATTCTCCTTTTTATCAGCTGACACAAGTTGGTCTGCTTTCTTTTTCAAGCTTCAAAGACCACATTTGTTAAATGGGAATAATAGTTCAACCTCAGGATTTGTCATTAAATGAAATATTTCAGGGAAAGCATATAGAACCTTGCCTGAACACAGCACTTAATACATGGGGGGTGTCCTCCCCCCGCTTCTTCTCTTCCTCTTTCTTTGGAGAATTTCCTGTGCATAGGAGATAAGTTTAGGGTATTCCCCAAGCCAGATTTCTATGTCCTTATTGATAATTGTGAGGAGGTTCCTGCATCAACAGCATGGCTAATATATATGAACTTGCTAAAAATTCAGAAAATTAGGCCCGGCCCCAGACCTGCTGAATCAGACTTTTTACCAAGATCTCCAGGAACATTAGACACACAGTGCAGTTGAGGAGCCCTGCAGTGCTGTGGATTTCTGGCTTGCTGCTTTGGTCTGTCATTCTAGTTTCATTAATCTTCTTTGTACTGATTCATTCCATTCCTACTCTGACAAATAAAAAAAAAATGGAAATAACAATAATAAAAATTACCTCAGGAAAGACTTTTTTATTAATGTTTCTTATGTTCAGAATGAAAAATATTAATGAATTTTCCAAATCTTTTCTTATACATGTTTCACTTAATCCTTATATCCAGCGTACAGAGCAATAGAGTAAGGCTAATCATTCCCATAGAGTAACCTGTGGACCAAATATGCTGGAGGTCATGATAAAAATTTAGCTTACTCAGGATGAATTGCTGTCCTTTCTGTGAGTACAAAATCCCAGGGCATAAAGCTTTTATCCTTTGCCCAGAGAAATAATCTAAATTAATGGGTGTGCAACAGGAAATTGTAACAGGAATTCTATACCGAGGAAACTTATCCTGTAGAACCAGGGTATGTTAACACCAGGGCTGATGACACAGTGGCTTAGACTCTAAGGGACAGCCTAGATCAGTGCAGAGACACGGAGACTCCAGACATATGTGGTGGTATGCAGTCAGCTTTGGGTCCCTCTTTTTCCTCTTTCTTCTCAGTTTACTAAACCAGTAAAGACATGGACCAATCCAACAACCTGTTTCCTGAGGATGGGAATAAGGATGCTCTGGAGAAACAGTTCCTCTGTCAGTAGAAGTCACCATGCAAGAAGGAAGACAGCAGGGAGATATGTCTTCTTCCCCCGCTTGCTTCTTCCCCTCCTAATAGTAATAGTAATAATAATAATAATTTATATATTATATATGAATTATTATTATTATTATAAATAGCAATAATAATTGATATAAAGTGATATCATCATGGTTTTGATTTATATTTTCCTAATGAAGAGTAATGCCAAGAAGCTTCATATGTTTGTTGTCATTTTTAACGTTTTATGGAGAAAAGTCTGAGTCTTTTGTCCATTTTGTGAATTGGGGTATTTGTTTCAGTTGTTGAGTTGTAGGAATTTTTTATACGTTCTGGATATTAATCCCTTAACAGAAATATGATTTAAAACTGTTTCTATTATTCTGTGAGTTGTGTTCTCACTCCACTTATAATGTAATTAGACGCACTGAGTTTTTAATTTTGATGAGGTCCAATTTATGTATTTTATCTTTTGTTGCCTGTGTTTTTAATGTCTCATCCAAGACATTGCCAAACCCAATGTTATGAAGATATTCTCCTCTAATTTCTTCTAAGAGTTTCACGTCTTATGTTTAGGTATTTAATCCATTTCGATATAACTTATTTGTATGGCATAAGGTAAAGGTTTGACTTCATTTTTGCATGTGGTTATCCAGTTTGTTTACTACAACTTATTAAGGAAACACGTTTTCTCCATTGAATGGCTTTGGCACCCTACTTAAAATTAATTGACTATATATTCAAGGGTTTAATTCTTGTTTCTACTATTCTCTTCCATTGATGTTTGTGCTTATACCAGCAGCATACTTTTTTTATTGCTGTAGCTTTGCAGTAAGTTTTAAAATCAGAAAGTGTGGGTCCTCCAACTTGTTCTAATTTTTGAAGATTTTTTGGCTATTCATGGTTCCTTGACATGCCATATGAATTTTAGATTTTTTTTTAATTCTGCAAAAAAAAAAAAAAAAAAAACCCATAGAGAGTTAATAAGGATTGCACTCAATCTGTAGATAACTTTGGCTAGTGTGATCATCTCAACAATATTATCAGCTAATCCACAAACATGGAATGTTTATTTATGTCTCTTTAATTTCTTTTAGTGATGAATTACAGTTTTTAGTAACAGTCTTTTACTAACTTGGTTGAATTTACCCCTGTTTTTTTTTTTTTTCCTATTCCTACTATTTTTTTTTTAGTTTGCCAAATTTATTTATTTTTTTTCAATATATGAAATTTATTGTAAAATTGGTTTCCATACAACACCCAGTTCTCTACCCAAAAGGTGCCCTCCTCAATGCCCATCACCCACACTCCCCTCCCTCCCACCCCCAATCAACCCTCAGTTTGTTCTCAATTTTTAAGAGTCTCTTATGCTTTGGCTCTCTCCCACTCTAACGTTCTTTTTTTTCCTTTCCCTCCTCCATGGGTTTCTGTTAAATTTCTCAGGGTCCACATAAGAGTGAAAAACATATGGTATCTGTCTTTCTCTGTATGGCTTATTTCACTTAGCACCACACTCTCCAGTTCCATCCATGTTGCTACAAAGAGCCGTATTTCATTCTTTCTCATTGTCACATAGTACTCCATTGTGTATATAAACCACAATTTCTTTATCCATTCATCAGTTGATGGACATTTAGGCTCTTTCCATAATTTGGCTATTGTTGAGAGTGCTGCTATAAACATTGGGGTACAAGTGCCCCTATGCATCAGTACTCCTGTATCCCTTGGGTAAATTCCTAGCAGTGCTATTGCTGGGTCATAGGGTAGGTCTATTTTTAATTTTTTGAGGAACTTCTACACTGTTGTCCAGAGTGGCTGCAGCAGTTTGCATTCCCACCTTCAGTGCAACAGGGTTCCCGTTTTTCAACATCCTCTCCAGCATCTATAGTCTCCTGATTTGTTCATTTTGGTCACTCTGACTGGCATGAGGTGATATCTGAGTGTGGTTTTGATTTGTATTTCCCTGATGAGGAGTGACGTTGAGCATCTTTTCATGTGCCTGTTGGCCATCCGGATGTCTTCTTTAGAGAAGTGTCTATTCATGTTTTCTGCCCATTTCTTCACTGGGTTGTTTTTTGGGTGGGGAGTTTGGTGAGCTCTTTATAGACTTTGGATACTAGCCCTTTGTCTGATATGTCATGTGCAAATATCTTTTCCCATTCTGTTGGTTGCCTTTTAGTTTCGATGGTTGTTTCCTTTGTTGTGCAGAAGCTTTTTATCGTCATAAGGTCCCAGTAATTCATTTTTGCTTTTAATTCCCTTGCCTTTGGGGATGTGTCAAGTAAGAAATTGCTACGGCTGAGGTCAGAGAGGTCTTTTCCTGCTTTCTCCTCTAGGGTTTTGATGGTTTCCTGTCTCACATCAGGTCCTTTATCCATTTTGAGTTTGTTTTTGTGTATGGTGTGAGAAAGTGGTCTAGTTTCAATCTTCTCCATGTTTCTGTCCATTTCTCCCAGCACCATTTGTTAAAGAGACTGTCTTTTTTCCATTGGATGTTCTTTCCTACTTTGTCAAAGATTAGTTGGCCATACGTTTGTGGGTCTAGTTCTGGGGTTTCTATTCTATTCCATTGGTCTATGTGTCTGTTTTTGTGCCAATACCTTGCTATCTTGATGACAGCTTTGTAGTAGAGGCTAAGGTCTGGGATTGTGATGCCTCCTGCTTTGGTCTTCTTCTTCAAAATTACTTTGGCTATTCGGGGCCTTTTGTAGTTCGATATGAATTTTAGGATTGCTTGTTCTAGCTTCGAAAATAATGCTGGTGCAATTTTGATGGGGATTGCATTGAATGTGTAGATAGCTTTGGGTAGTATTGACATTTTGACAATATTTATTCTTCCAATCCATGAGCATGGAATGTTTTTCCATTTCTTTATATCTTCTTCAATTATCTTCATAAGCTTTCTTTAGTTTTCAGCATACAGATCTTTTACATCTTTGGTTTGATTTATCCCTATGTATTTTATGCTTCTTGGTGCAATTGTGAATGGGATCAGTTTCTTTATTTGTCTTTCTGTTGCTTCATTATTAGTGTATAAGAATACAACTGATTTCTGTACATTAATTTTGTATCCTGCAACTTTGCTAAAGTCATGTATTAGTTCTGGCAGACTTTTGGTGGAGTCTGTCGGATTTTCCATGTATAATGTCATGTCATCTGCAAAAAGCGAAAGCTTGACTCCATCTTTGTCAATTTTGATGCCTTTGATTTCCTTTTGTTGTCTGATTGCTGATGCTAGCACTTCCAACACGATGTTAAACAACAGCAGTGAGAGTGGGCATCCCTGTCGTGTTCCTGATCTCAGGGGGAAAGCTCTCAGTTTTTCCCCATTGAAGATGATATTAGCTGTGGGGTTTTCATAAATGGCTTTTATGATGCTTAGGTTTTTCCTTCTATCCCAACTTTCTCGAGCATCAGAAAGGATGCTGAATTTTTTCAAATGATTTTTCTTCATCGATTGACAGGATCATATGGTTCTTATCTTTTCTTTTATTAATGTGATATATCACATTGATGTATTTACGAATGTTGAACCAGACCTGCCGCCCAGGAATGAATACTACCTGATCATGGTGAATAATTCCTTTTATATGCTGTTGAATTCGATTTGCTAGTATCTTATTGAGAATTTTTGCATCCATATTCAACAGGGATATTGGCCTGTAGTTCTCTTTTTTTTCTGGGTCTCTGTCTGGTTTAGGAATCAAAGCAATACTGGTTTCATAGAATGAGTCTGTATGTTTTCCTTCGCTTTCAATTTTTGGGAATAGCTTGAGAAGGATAGGTATTATCTCTGCTTTAAACGTATGGTAGAACTCCCCTGGGAAGCCGTCTGGTCCTGGACTCTTATTTGTTGGGAGATTTTTGATGACTGATTCAATTTCTTCACTGGGTATGGGTCTTTTAAAGCTTTCTGTTTCCTCCTCATTGAGTGTTGGAAGTGTGTGGGTGTTTAGGAAGTTGTCCATTTCTTCCAGGTTTTCCAGTTTGTTGGTATATAATTTTTCATAGTATTCCCTGATAATTGCTTGTATCTCTGAGGGATTGGTTGTAATAGTTCCATTTTCATTCATGATTTTATCTATTTGGGTCATCTCCCTTTTCTTTTTGAGGAGCCTGGCTAGAGGTTTATCAATTTTGTTTATTTTTTCAAAAAACCAACTCTTGGTTTCGTTGATCTGCTCTATAGTTTTTTTAGACTCTATATCGTTTACTTCTGCTCTGATCTTTATTATTTCTATTATTTTCTAGGTTTAGGCTGTCTTTGCTGTTCTGCTTCTATATCCTTTAGGTGTACTGTTAGATTTTGTATTTGGGATTTTTCCTGTTTCTTGAGATAGGCCTGGTTTGCAATGTATTTTCCTCTCAGGACTGCCTTTGCTGCATCCCAAAGCGTTTGGATTGTTGTATTTTCATTTTTGTTTGTTTCCATATATTTTTAATTTCTTCTCTAATTGCCTGGTTGACCCACTCATTCGTTAGTAGGGTGTTCTTTAACCTCCATGCTTTTGGAGGTTTTCCAGACTTTTTCCTGTGGTTGATTTCAAGCTTCATAGCATTGTGGTCTGAAAGTATGCATGGTATGATCTCAATTCTTGTATACTTATGAAGGGCTGTTTTGTGACCCAGTATGTGATCTATCTTGGAGAATGTTCCATGTGCACTCGAGAAGAAAGTATATTCTGTTGCTTTGGGATGCAGAGTTCTAAATATATCTGTCAAGTCCATCTGATCCAATGTCTCATTCAGGGCCCTTGTTTCTTTATAGACCGTGTGTCTAGATGATCTATCCATTTCTGTAAGTGGGGTGTTAAAGTCCCCTACAATTACCACATTATTACCAATAAGGTTGCTTATGTTTGTGAGTAATTGTTTTTTATATATTGGGGGCTCCTGTATTCAGCGCATAGACATTTATAATTGTTACCTTTTCCTGATGGATAGACCCTGTCACTATTATATAATGTCCTTCTTCATCTCTTGTTACAGCCTTTAATTTAAAGTCTAGTTTGTCTGATAGAAGTATGGCTACTCCAGCTTTCTTTTGGCTTCCAGTGGCATGATAAATAGTTCTGCATCCCCTCCCTCTCAATCTGAAGGTGTGCTCAGGTCTAAAATGAGTCTCTTGTAGAAAGCAAATACATGGGTCTTGTTTGTTTTTTTTTTTTTTTTTTTTTTTTTTTTTTTTTTTTATCCATTATGATACCCTATGTCTTTTGGTTGGTGCATTTAGTCCATTTCCATTGTGTTATTATAGAAAGATATGGGTTTAGAGTCATTGCGATGTCCCTAGGTTTAATGCTTGTAGTGATGTCTCTGGAACTTTGTCTCACAGGATCCCCCTTAGGATCTCTTGTAGGGCTGGTTTAGTGGTGACGAATTCCTTCAGTTTTTGTTTCTTTGGGAAGACCTTTATTTCTCCTTCTCTTCTAAATGACAGACTTGCTGGATAAAGGATTCTCGGCTGCATATTTTTTTCTGTTCATTACATTGAAGATCTCCTGCCATACCTTTCTGGCATGCCAAATTTCAGTAGAGAGATCGGTGATGAGTCTTATAGGTCTCCCTTTATGTTAGAGCACATTTATCTCTACCTGCTTTCAGAATTTTCTCCTTATCCTTGTATTTTGCCAGTTTCACTATGATATGTCATGTAGAAGATCGATTCAAGTTGCGTCTGAAGGGAGTTCTCTGTGTCTCTTGGATTTCAATGCCTTTTTCCTTCCCCAAATCACAGAAGTTCTCAGCTATTATTGCTTCAAGTACCCCTTCAGCACCTTTCCCTCTCTCTTCCTCCTCTGGGATACCAATCATGCATAGATTTTTTCTCTTTAGTGCATCACTTGGTTCTCTAATTTTCCCCTCATACTCCTGGATTTTTTTATCTCTCTTTTTCTCAGCTTCTCCTTTTTCCATATTTTTTTTCTTCTAGTCACCTATTATCTCCTCTGCCTCTTCAATCTGAGCCATGGTTGTCTCCATTTCATTTTTCAGCTCATTGATAGCATTTTTTAGCTCCTCCTGGCTGTTTCTTAGCCCCTTGATCTCTGTAGGAAGAGATTCTCTGCTGTCCTTTATACTGTTTTCAAGCCCAGCGATTAATTTTATGACTATTGTTCTAAATTCACTTTCTGTGATATTGTTAAATCATTTTTGATCAATTCGTTCGCTGTTGTTATTTCCTGGATGTTTTTCTGAGGGGAATTCTTCTGTTTTGTCATTTTGGATAGTCCCTGGAGTGGTGCAGGACTGCAGGGCACTTCCCCTGTGCTGTCTTGAATAACTTGCGTTGGTGGGTGGAGCCACAGTTAGACCTGATGTCTGCCCCCAGCCCACCACTGGGGCCTCAGTCAAACTGGTGTGTACCTTCTCTTCCCCTCTCTTAGGGGCGTGATTCACTGTGGGGTGGCATGGCCCGTCTGGACTACTTGCACACTGCCAGGCTTGTGGTGCTGGGGATCTGGCATATTAGCTGGGGTGGATGGGCAAGGTGCACAGGGGCGGGAGGGGCAGGCTCAGCTCACTTTTCCTTTGGAGATCTGCTTCAGGAGGGGCCCTGCAGCACTGGGAGGAAGTCAGACCCGCCAGAAGGATGAATCTGCAGAAGCACAGCATTGGGTGTTTGTGTGCTGCAAGCAAGTTCCCTTGCAGAAACTGGTTCCCTTTGGGATTTTGGCTGGGGGATGGGCGAGGGAGATGGCGCTGGCAAGCACCTTTGTTCCCCACCAAGCTGAGCTCAGTCATCCGGGGCTCAACAAGGCTCCCTCCCATTGTTCTCCAGCCCTCCTGTTCTCCGAGCAGAGCTGTTAGCTTATAACCTTCCAGATGTCAAGTCCTGCTTGCTGTCAGAACACACTCCGTCCAGCCCCTCCACTTTTGCAAGCCAGACTCAGGTGCTTTGCTTTGCTGGTGGGCCACCCCTCCACCCTGGCTCCCTCCCGCCAGTCCACGGAGCGCGCAATGCCTCACCACCCTTCCTACCCTCTTCCGTGGGCCTCTCATCTGCGCTTGGCTCTGGAGACTCCATTCTGCTAGTCTTCTGGCAGTTTTCTGGGTTATTTAGGCAGGTGTAGGTGGAATCTAAGTGATCAGCAGGATGCGCGGTGAGCCCAGTGTCCTCCTATGCCGCCATCTTCCCAGGATCCTCCCTATTCCTACAATTATAGATGAATTTGTTTTCTTAATCTCCTTTCCAGGTTATTTATTGCTAGTGCATAGAAATACAAATTATTTTGTATGTTGATTTGTATTCTGAAAATTTGTTGAACTATTATTAGTTTTAGGAGGAGTGTGTGTGTGTGTGTGTGTGTGTGTGTGTGTAATCACTAGGGTTTTCGACATATATGTTTGTGTTGTCTGCTAACAATGGTAATTTTATTTTTTTCTTTCCAATTTGGATGCCCCAACTTGGTTAATTTAAATGTGATGTTACCTCTGTGCTGGAAGGACCCTCCATCTAGATCTTCTTAGTGAGATGCGAATGAAGTGGATAGATATGAAAGTCTTCTACAGAGCTGTAATTTTGAACTTGATCCCACATGGGAGCTCATGAGAACTATCTGGAGGTGGACAGTAATGGTCTGCTTTATCCTGTGCCTTCATCAAGCACACAACTCCAAACCTTTCACCCTTGCCTGCTTCATCTTTCCTCATTTCCTCACGTCTCAACTTTTTTCTCCATTATCTATGTATTAGTTTCTTACTGATGCTGCAAAAAATTGCCAAAAATTTAGTGGTTTGAAGCAACTGAAAAGTATTATCTTTAGTTCAGGAGATCAGAAGTATAAAATGCATCAGCAGAGCTGTGTTCCTTCTGAAAGCTCTAAAAGGAGAATCCATTTCCTTGATTTTTCCAGTTTCTGGAGGTTTTTCACACTGGCTTTTTTTTACCTAGATTATGCATTTAATGTTATTCCAGGTCTTTTTATGACTTGATAGTTCATTTCTCCTTATTACTGAACAATTTTGTATTGTCTGTATTACCATAGTTGGTTTATCCATTCAGCTACTGAAAAACATCTCAGTTGATTCCAAGTTCTGGCAATTATTGAATAAAGCTGCTGTAAATACCAGTGTGATTGCTAGATCATATAGTAAGAATATGTTGAGTTTTGAATGAAACTGCCAAAATGCCTCCTAAAGTGGCTGTACCATTTTTAAATGTTTATTCATGTATTCATTTTAAGAGAGAGAAAGAGTACTCGTATATGTGCATGTCCATGAGTAAGGGCAGAGAAAGAGAATCCCAGGTAGTATCCACACTCCCTGACACAGGAATCCATCTCATAGACCATGAGATTATGAACTGAGCTGGAATTGACAGTTGGATATTTAACAGACTGAGCCAAGACACCCCTGTAACATTTTGTATTCCCCCCAGTAATGAGTGAATCCTCATGTTGTTTCACATCCTCACTACCATTTGGTGCTGTCAGTGTTTTAGATTTTAGCCAGTGTTAAGTTTGAAATTCTCTAATGACATATGATGCTGTGTGTTTTTTCATATGCTTATTTGACATCCATGTATCTTCTTTGTTGAGTTCTGATCAGAATATATACTTATTTTTAATTGGGTTGCTTGTTTTCTTATTGTTTAATTTTAAAAGTTCTTTGTGGGGCACCAGGGTGGCTCACTTGGTCAAGCATCTGACTTCAGCTCAGGTCATGATCTCATGATTCGTGAGGTCTGTGCTGACAGCTCAGTGCTTGGAGCCTGCTTCAGATTCTGTGTCTCCCTCTCTCTCTGCCCATTCCCTACTCATTCTCTGTATCTCTGTCTCTAAAAAACAAATAAACATTGATAAAATTTTTTAAGACAAAAAATATAAGTTCTTTGTGTATTTTATATACCAGTTTTTGTTTTGTTTTGATTTGTTTTGTTCATACTATGTGTTTTGCAAAGCTGTTTCTCACAGACTGTGGCTAGTTTTATATGTTTGTGACAACTAATATGTCTTGTTTGGGACAAGACAATGTCTTGTCTGTTCATTTTTCCCATTTTCTACTGAGTTTATTGTATTACTGACTTGTAGGAGTTCTTCAAATATCCTGTCTACTACTTGTTTACTAGATATATATTTTGTGAATATTTTCTCATTTTCTGCCATATGTCTATACATTTTCTTAACAGTTTAGCTTAATGGGTAAAAAAATATACTTAATAAGGTCAACTATATTATTTTATAGTATATTGCCTCCTTTAACCTCTCTTAAAAAATCTTTAACTACCACCATGTCTCAAAAATAATTTTCTGTGTTTCTCTAAAGGCTTTATGATTTAGCATTAATGTTTAGGTCAATGGTATATTTAGACTTAATTTTGTGTATAGTGTATAGTACAGTAAGAGAAAAGAAGTATATAAACATAAAATACCCAGAATGACTGAGATTGTAGGCAAGGTGTATGTAGAGTCCAGTGAGGCCAAAACAGGCATGATTCAGGGATTATTTCATGAAGGTGACTTCAGAGCCGAGTCTTCAAGGATGAAAAAGATGTGGTGGGCAGATCAAGGGAAAAGGACATTTTTGGAGGAGAAAAAAAAAAAAAAACAGAGTGTAAGGGGAAAATATGGTGTGATCAAGGAACTTCAATAGTTTAGTGAACCACAAACTGTGTTTGGTAGGGGCAGGGGAGGGAAGGCAGGGTTTGAGGCAGTATTTGAGGTGTATCTGAAGTGGTGAATCTTAGGGCTTGTCATCTCTCTCTTAATAAGATGCCACATTCTTAGCATATGATTTTTTTTTACCTCTAGCCCCACCCTTCCATGATGGATTTGCCCATTTCAGCTCACATTGAGTCAGAATGGGCCCAAACTAGGTCAGTTTCCCCTTTACTTGTGATTTCACTGTGCTGTCCTCCTTCCTCTACTGAGACTCCCAGCAAAGGAGAATAATTCCCACAGAGGTTCTAGGCTCTGGGAAGAGAAATCGCTGTCTGGCTTCTGAGACCAGGAAAACAGAAATCTCACCCTCTCATTTCAGAATCATCGTGAGCTGGCAGTAAAATAAATTAAACACATATAGAGTAGTTAATGCAATATCTTCATATATCAAATAGATTCCTAAACAAAATTGTGTGGTCTTTTATTATGGTGGAACACAGTGGAGGTGAAGAAAATCGTGGGTAACAAAAAGACAAAGTACTCCAATGTCCTTAATTTTCTGGGCTTTAAAAAAACATGCAGAATGATGTTTGTTGCATGCTGCCAACAGATTTAGCATTCATTCTGAATGATTGGTATGAAATTAAAGGCTTTGCTGTAAATTTTTCATAATTTATTTATTTCAATAGTTTTTTTTACTTGTATTAAATGCATATATCAAATGCAATGCTATTAGCAGAGAACCAGCTCTGTAATACACGGAGAAGATTTCTTTCAGAGATTTCTAATGACATTTCAAGACACAGCGTAGCAAGGGATAAAGAGACAGAAAGTGGGAGAGAGAGGAAAAGCAGGAAAAAAGAGGATATAGGATAACAGGAGAGGCTGACACTGGCTGCTCTAAAGGAAAAGAAGGTGGAGTCATTTTCAGAAAGATAGTGAACTTTCCCCAACTGGGGCAGGATTGTTTGTCTGTTAGTTGTGCAGAGTACTTACTACTGTGTAAGGCACAGTGTTTAAGTGAAATAAATATTTGGTGAGTTCCAACAGTTGGGGCAGAAGGAGAGGAAAGGAGAGCAGAGCTGGAGCCCAAGCCAGGGAGGAGAGTAGGGCCGCAGTTGAGGGTGAAGTGGAATGAGGAACAGAGAAGCACAAATAAAGTGGGAAAGAAAACAAGAGACAGAAGAGGGTAGGAAAGAAGGATGAAATAAGGAAGGATAAAGCTAACAGAGACAAATAGGGGGGAAGGGGAGGAAGAAAACAAGACAGGGGTTTGATCACATTCCCACAGATTAGGGCATCCTCACGGGTCACCTCATGAGGACATGCTAACCTCAAGCCCCTGAAGCCTGGGATTCCCACCCGTTCCCTTAGCTTAAAGGTGCTGTGATTGTACAAGCCAGCCTGTGCCGCATGCAGTTCAGCATGAACTTGCAGATTAGACATGATGAACTTGCTCCAGTAGGACCACAGACCAGATGGTGATGGGGACCCTATGCTGGTGCCTGAGGGCCAGGTACAGTCACCTCTGCTCTGGGAGGGAAAGACAGTGAAATTGTAGGGTTGGAACCCACCTCCAACTCCACTCCACACAATGGGCATGTGAAAATCAAGGACACAGTTGGAGGAAGCAAGGAAGCAAGAAGAGTGTCCACACAGCAGGCACCCCCTTTCTCTTACAATCTAGTGTGTAGAGGAAAAGGGATAAGAAATTGTTAGACACCTGTCACATACCAGACTCTGTGCTAGGTGCTTCGTAAAATTGTGTAACCTGCAGAACTATGTGAAACAAGTAATGTTATCCTTATTTTTATACATAAGTAAACTAAGGTTCAGAGAGTCTTCGTACCTTCCCCAAACCATAAGTGATAAAGTGAGGATTAAGTCAAGTATGTAATGAACATAACATAAGGTAAAGCTCTACTCATACTTCTTTGTGACCAAAAGCACAGTACAATGCCTGTGAAATTATAAGATTCTCAATAAATATTTATTGAATGAATAAGTAAAGTAATATAAGTACCTAAGCAACTCTAACGTGAAGGGATATTACGTTTGATTATAGAGAACTAAGGAGATGCCATGGAACTGGTGACATATACAGTGTTCTTTTAAGGATACACAGATTGTGATGAGCAGGGATGCTCTGGGGCCAGAAAGGGGAAAAAAATCTAGGTACAAGATGGACCCAAATTTATCTGTATGATAAGTCCCTGCTGCCAATCCTCTAGTTTGGTTAGGTCACACTAATTTGTTTTCCCAAACTACATGGCAGATGACATTTATCAGCCCTGTTCTGCACACTGTATTTTAGACAGATGTGAACAGGATGAATACAGAGAGTGCACACTTATTTAATTATGGATGACATAGCCTGTTATGGGTCACTAATAGATTGGATAACAAAGTAAGGATTCAAAAATAATTTTTAAAATATGGGCTAAAGCCAATAGCTGACATTTACAGAGATAAATGTGGAGTCATTTATTCAATAAACATTATGGAGGGCACCTGGGTTTTAAGACCCTTGCTCATTCTTGGGGATGTAGAGAAGCTAATATTTGAGCAGAGTTGTCAAGAAACAAAGAGTTTTTTTTGAAGAAGAAGATGGGATAAAGCACTCTAGGAAGAAAGAATGATATCAGTAAGTCATGGAGGCGCAGAAGATACATAATGTTTTGGGGAGGGTGAATGGTTTATTTCATGTATAAATGTGTACTGAACCCCACCCACATGCCAGGCAAGAAATAGATGCTGGGAACACAACAGAGAGATAACTCACAGATTTTGGATGGACTTGTGCTAATTGCTATAAAGTAACAGAGTAACAGAGTGATTAGGAGAGATTAAAAGTATGGGGGTGCTTCCTTTTTTAATGTAATTTATTGTCAAGTTGGTTAACATACATTATATATAGTGTGCTCTTGGTTTTGGGGGTAGATTCCCATGATTCATCGCTTACATACAACACCCAGTGCTCACCCCAACAAGTGCCCTCCTTAATACCCATCACCCATTTTCACCTCTCCCCAGCCCCACCACCATCAACCTTCAGTTTGTTCTCTATATTTAACAGTCCCTTATGGTTTTCATCCCTCTCTGTTTGAAACTATTTTTCCCCTTCCCTTCCCCCATGGTCTTCTGTTAGGTTTCTCAAGGTTCACATATGAGTGAAAATATATGGTATCTATCTTTCTCTACCTGACTTATTTCACTTAGCATAATATCCTCCAGTTCCATTCATGTTGCTGCAAATGGCAGGATTTCATTCTTTCTCATTGCCAGGTAGGATTCCATTGTATATATGAACCACATCTTTATCCATTCATCAGTTGATGGATATATAGTCTCTTTCCATAATTTGGCTATTTTTGAAAGCTTTGCTATTGTTGAGTTATAGGATAGTTCTATTTTTAGTTTTTTGAAGAACTTCCACACTGTTTTCTAGAGTGCACCAGTTTGCATTCCCACCAACTGTGCTTTCTCCACATCTTCGCCAGCATCTGTTGTTTACTGAGTTGTTAATTTTAGCCACTCTGACCAGTATGAGGTGGTATTTCAGTGTGGTTTTGGTTTGTATTTCCCTGATGATTAGTGATGTTGAGCATCTTTTCATGTGTCTGTTGGACATCTGGATGTCTTCTTAGGAAAGTGTCTATTCATGTCTTCTGTTTTCTTTGGAAAAAATGTCTATTCATGTCTTTGTTGATCAACAAAACTTACAGTGCAGAAGTTTTTTTTTTTTTTTATTAAAAAAAATTTTTTTTAACGTTTATTTATTTTTGAGACAGAGAGAGACAGAGCATGAACGGGGGAGGGTCAGAGACAGGGGGACACAGAATCTGAAACAGGTTCCAGGCTCTGAGCTGTCAGCACAGAGCCCGACGTGGGGCTCAAACTCATGGACGCGAAATCATGACCTGAGCCGAAGTCAGCCGCTTAACCGACTGAGCCACCCAGTCGCCCCTAGTTTTTGTTTTTGTTTTTTTTTAATCTTGATGAGGTCCCAATAGTTCATTTTTGCTTTTAATTCCCTTGCCTTTGGAGATGTGTTGAGCAAGAAATTGCTGCAGCTGAAGTCAAAGAGGGTTTTGCCTGTTTTCTCCTCTAGGGTTTTGATGGTTTCCTTCCTCACATTTAGGCCTTTCACCCATTTTGAGTTTATTTTGTGTATGGTGTAAGAAAATGGCCTAGTTTCATTCTTCTGCATGTTGCTGCCCAGTTCTCCCAGCACCATTTGTTAAAGAGACTGTCTTTTTTCCATTGAATACTGTTTCCTGACTTGTCAAAGATTAGTTGGCCATACATTTGTGGGTCCAGTTATGGGGACTATATTCTATTCCATTGGTCTTTGTGTCTGTTTTTGTGCCAATACCATACTGCCTTGATGATTACAGCTTTGTAGTGAAGGCTAAATTCTGGGATTGTGATGTCTCCTACTTTGGTTTTCTTTTTCAACATTACTTTGGCTATTTGGGGTCTTTCGTGGTTCCATACAAATGTTAGGATTTTTTTTGTTCTAGCTTTGAGAAGAATGCTGGTGTAGTTTTGATTGGGATTGCATAAATGTGTAGATTTCTTTGGGTAGTATTGACATTTTAATAATTTTTATTCTTCCAATCCATGTGCGTGCAATGTTTTTCCATTTCTTTGTGACTTCTTCAATTTCCTTCATAAGATTTCTATAGTTTTCAGCATACAGATCTTTTACATCTTTGGTTAGGTTTATTCCTAGGTTTTGTAGTTCTTGGTGCACTTATAAATGGGATTTATTTCTTGATTTCTCTTTCTGTTGCTTCATTATTGGTGTATAAAAATGCAACTGATTTGTGTACATTGATTTTGTATCCTGTGGCTTTGCTGAATTCATGTATCAGTTCTAGTAGCTTTTTGGTGGAGTCTTTCGGGTTTTCCATGTAGAGTATCATGTCATCTGCAAAAAGTGAAAATTTGACTTCTTTGACAATTTGGATGTTTTTATTTCATTTTGTTTCCTGATTGCTGAAGCTAGGACTTCCAACACAGTGTTAAACAGCAGTGGTGAGAGTGGACATCCATGTCATGTTCCTGATCTCAGTGGGAGGCTCTCAGTTTTCCCCCATTGAGAATCATATTAGCTGTGGGCTTTTTGTATATGGCTTTTATGACATTTAGGTATGTTCCTTGTGTCCCAACTTTATTGAGGGTTTTTATTATGAAGGATGCTCTGTTTTGTCAAATGCTTTTTCTGCATCTATTGACAGGATCATATGGTTCTTATCCTTTCTTCTATTAATGTGATGCATCACATTGATTGATTTGTGATATTGAACAACCCTGCCAATATGAATCCCACTTGATCATGGTGAATAATTCCTTTAATATACTGTTGAATTGATTTGCTAGTATCTTGTGAGAATGTTTGCATCCATGTTCATCAGGGATATTAGCCTGTAATTCTCCTTTTTGAGGGTGTCTGTCTGATTTGGGAATAAAGGTAATGCTGGCTTCAAAGAATGAGCCTGGAAGCTTTCCTTCTCTTTCTTTCTTTTCTTTTTTCTTTTTCTTTTTTATATATTATTATTATTATTATTATTATTTTGGAACAGCTTGAGAAGGGTAGGCATTAACTCTTCTTTAAATGTCTGGTAAAATTCACCTAGGAAGCCATCCGGCCCAGGAATCTTATTTGTTGAGCGATTTTTGATAATTGATTCAATTTCTTCACAACTTATGGGTCTGTTCAAGTTTTCTGTTTCTTCCCGTTTGAGTTTCAGTGGTGTGTGGGTGTTTAGGAATTTGTTCATTTCTTCCAGGCTGTCCATTTTGTTGGCATATAATTTTTCATAGTATTCCCTGATAATTGCTTTTATTTCTGAGGGATTTGTTATAATAAATCCCTTTTTTTCTGTGATTTTATCTATTTGGTTCCTCTCTCTTTTCTTTTTGAGAAACCTGGCTAGAGGTTTATCTTTTTTAATATATTTTTAAAAAACCAGCTCTTAGTTCCATTGATCTGCCTACTGTTTTTTTAGATTCTATATTGTTTATTTCTGCTCTGATGTTTATTATTTCTTTTCTTCTGCTGGGTTTGGTGTATCTTGCTGGTGTGTCTATTTCCTTTAAGTGTGCTGTTAGACTCTGTATTTGAGATTTTTCTTGTTTCTTGAGATAGGCCTGGATTGCAATGTATTTTCCTATCAGGACTGCCTTCACTGCATCCCAAAGCATTTGGATTGTTGTATTTTCATTTTTAATTGTTTCCATATATCTTTTAAGTTCTTCTCTAATTGTCTGGTTGACCCATTCATTCTTTCGTAGGATGTTATTTAACCTCCATGCTTTTGGAGGTTTTCCAGACTTTTTTCTGTGGTTGATTTCAAGTTTCATAGCATTGTGATCTGAAAGTGTGCATGGTATGATCTCAATTCTTTTATATTATTGAAGTCTGCTTTGTGACCCAGTATGTGATGTATCTTGGAGAATGTTCCATGGGCACTCAAGAAGAAAGTCTATTCTATTGCTTTGGGATGCAAAGTTCTAAATATATCTGTCAAGTCCATCTGGTCAATGTATCACTCAGGGTCATTGTTTCTTTATGGATTCTGTGTCTACATGATGTGTCCATTGTTTTAAGTGGAGTATTAAAGTCCCTTGCAATTACCACATTCTTATCAATAAGGTTGCTTATGTTTGTGAGTAATTGTTTTTTATATTTTGGGGCTCCTGTATTCAGCACATAGACATTTATAATTGTTAGCTCTTCTTGATGGATAGACCCTGTGATTATTATATAATGCCCTTCTTCATCTGTTACAGCCTTTAATTTAAAGTCTAGTTTGTTTGATATAAGTATGGCTACTCCAGCTTTCTTTTGACTTCCAGTGGCATGATAAATAGTTCTCCATCCCCTCACTCTCAATCTGAAGGTGTCCTCAGGTCTAAAATGCGTCTCTTGCAGACAGCATATAGACGGATGTTTGTTTGCTTGCTTGTTTGTTTGTTTGTTTGTTTGTTTTTAATTAATTCTGATACCCTATGTCTTTTGATTGGAGAATTTAGTTGATTTACATTCAGTGTTATTATTGAAAGATACGGGTTTAGAGTCATTGTGATATCTGTAGGTATCATGCGTGTAGTGATGTCTCTCGTACTTTGTGATCCTTGCCACATTTTGTTCACAGAGTCCCCTTAGGATCTTTTGTAGAGCTGGTTTAGTGGTGATGAATTCCTTTAGTTTTTGTTTTTTTGGGGAAAACTTTTATCTATCTTTCTATTCTGAATTACAGGCTTGCTGGATAGAGGATTCTTGGCTGCATACTTTTCCTGTTCATCACATTGAAGATTTCCTGCCTTTCCTTTCTGCCAAGTTTAAGCAGATAGGTCTGCTACCACCCTTATGTATCTACATTTGTATGTTAAGGCCTGTTTATCCCTAGCTGCTTTCAGAATTCTCTCTTTATCCTTGTATTTTGCCAGTTTCACTATGATATGTCATGCAGAAGACTGATTCAAGTTATGTCTGAAGGGAGTTCTGTATGCCCCTTGGATTTCAATGTCTGTTTCCTTCCCCAGATTGGGGAAGTTCTCAGCTATGATTTATTCAAGTACACCTTCAGCTCCTTTCTCTCACTCTTCTTTTTCTGGAATTCATATGATACAGATATTGCTCCATTTGATTGCATCACCTAGTTCTCGAATTCTCCTCTTTTGACCCTGGATGTTTTTTAACTCTCTTTTTCTTAGTTTCCTCTTTTTCCATAATTTTATATTCTAATTCACTTATTCTCCCCTCTGCCTCTTCAATCCATGGTGTGGCCACCTCCATCTTATTTTTCCCTCATTTATAGCATTTTTAAATTCATTATGACTATTTTTTAGTTCCTTGATCTGTGCAGTAATAGATTCTCTGCTCTCATACCTTTTTCAAGCCCAGCGATTAGTCTTATGACTATTATTCTAAATTCTTGTTAAGTTATATTGCTTATATCTGTTTTGATAAATTCTTTAGTTTTCACTTCTTCTTGGAATTTCTTTTGAGGGGAATTCTTCCGTTTCATAATTTTGACTAGTTTTCTGTCCCTTATGAGTTCCAAAAGCTTGTTGTGCATTCTGCACCTGCAAGCATTGCTATATTAAAGGGGGGCGGTGATACACTGTCCAGGGCCTGGCCCTTCAGGAGGTGTTTTATGGGAGTGTTACTTGGTCTCTGTTTTTGATACTTTGGTTATTGTATTTATCTACTGGTAGTGATGATTTGGACCCTCCATGAGGTGTGCTTTGATTTTTTTCCTTGAAGTCGCCCTGGAAAGGAAAACAAACAGACAAAAAAAACAGGAAATAAAGATATGCAAACACACAGACATGTAAAACAAACAAACAAACAAACAAACAGACAAACACACACACACAAACACATACACAAAATCCAGAAGCAAAAAACCAGAAAAACCAGCTACAAGTAAAGAACAGGGTGGAGGTGATGCTGATGGAAGAGCATATACAAAGAAAGGAAACAGGGGCGGGGACAAAGAGAAAATAAACATTGACTGGGCAGAGAGACTAAATGGCTTAATCCAGAGAGAGAGAAAGGAAATTAAAAAAAGAGGAGGGGGGAAAAAACGAAGATGAAGTTGCCCAGACAGATACCCAATAAGTTATCTCTGATTATTCCAGAGAGAGAGAAAGGAAAGTATACAAGGAGGTGTAGAACATGTATCAAGAGACTGGATTAAATATGTCTGTTTGAACAGACCAACAACCAGAGTAACCAGCCTAGAGGAGGGAAGAGATAGGAAGGGAGAATATATCTAAATAACAAGAATTGTCCTGGAATTAATCCAGGCTATGCAGTGTCACTGGTATGGATGATGGAGCAATCTGATTCCACAGCATCTATCCAGCTTCAGCACATATGCAGTTACCTGGTGCGGAAGGGCCTGGTTTGGTGTAGGCTGGTCCCACCTCTACTGTGGGCTATATATCTGACTAATCCCTGAGGCCCCACCTTGGTGGCAGGGGCAGAAATGGTGATCCCCCAGTCTCTTCTTTAGGGACATGGTAAACTCAGTTTGAGTCGCCTTCACTGTGCCATGGGTGCAGATGGGGCAGTTCTTCTTGCTCCATTGACTCCCCTGACCTGGGGTTTGCCTAGGATTCAAAGTCCTGCTCTGTGCATTCTGGCACTGGGGAAGCACCTCTCAGTGTGGCCCAATATATGGTCCTGCCTGGCTTTGTCTGTTCCACAGCACTTCAGGGAGGACCGCCTTTTCCTACTGTGGACTGTGCCACTGACCTCACAGCAAAGCCCAGTGGCAGATGCAGGCAGGCTTTGTTCTGTCCCACTGTACTCCAAGAGGGAGCTGCTTTCTCCTACTGTGGCCTACACCCTCACCCCTGCCACTGAGCCTGGGGATGACAGACACAGGCAGGCTTTTTCCTATACTGCAACACTCCAGGGAGTGGACCACTTTCTTCTACTGCAGACTGAGCCCCTGACTTACCACCAAATCTGGGGTAGGCTCCCCTCTTCCCCAGGTGTGCAAACAGGGCAGCTGGCCCCAGTCCAAAGAAAGCCCTGCAGTTAGAGATGGGATCCCTTCCAGTCCCAGTCTGAGGTTTATCTCTTGTCCAGATACAGTCTTACACTTCCCCAGCAGCTCTTTCTCTTCCCTTTGGCTCTCTGCAAAAGGGGATCCCTCCCCTCCATGCCTATGTGGCCTGTTTTATCTCCCCCAGTTTGCAATCACCCACCTATAGCCCATCAAGGATGTCCTGGTGTCTCCCTTTTAGTCTCAGCCTCTTCTCCTCCAAGACTCTTGGGATTCAGTCATTTGGCTTCAGCACTTCTTTGTTTGAGAGATGTGGGAAGTATGGATTCCCCTACTTCTCCACCATGTTGGCCCTTTCTCCCAGATTTTTTTCTTCTATGCTTTTTTTAAGCCCAGCAATTAATCTTATGACTGTTATTCTAAAGTCTTGGTCAAACATATTGTTTTTATCTGTTTTGAGCAATTCTTTAACTATCATATCTTCCTGGAATTTCTTTTGAGGGGAATTCTTCCATTTTGCCATTTTGACTAGTTTTCAGTCCCTTATGTGTTTTAATAGCTTGTATACTTCCTGCACTTGTGAGCACTACTATATTAATAAAGGGGTCATACACTGTCCAGGGCCTGGCCCTTCAGCAGGTGTTTTTGGAGTGTGTTACATTTCTCTGTTGTTGTGACTCTGGTTGCCTTATCTCCCTACTTGTAGAGGTGTTTTGTGCCCTCTACTTGATGTGCTTTGATTTGTTCATTGAAGTAACCCTGGTTAAAAAAAAAAATTAAAAGGTGGTGGTGGTGGTGGAAGGAGCTTTATCCCATACAAAGAGACAAATGCAAAAGTAAAAAGCAAAAAGCAAAAAAAAAAAAAAAAAAAAAAAAAAAGCAGATTGGCCAGGCAGAGAAACTATATGGCTTAACCCAGAGAGAGAGGGGAAAATAAAGAAGGAGATACAGAAGAGTTGTAAAGATAATAAATTAAGTATCTTTGTTTAAACAAACTAACAACCATAATAACCAGATTAGAGAAGGGAAGAAATAAGAAGAAAAAGAAGAAGAAGAACACACACACGTGTGTGTGTGTGTGTGTGTGTGTGTGTGTGTGTATAATAAGAATTGACCAAGAATTAAATCAGAAAATGTAAAACTTCTGGGTGCCTTGGAACTTGTGGCTACACTGGCCTGGAGGAGGAGCTGTCTGGTTGGTCAGCGTCAATCTTGCTCTGTTAGATCACAGGTATCAGGCAGAGGGGCGTGGATTGGTGTAGGCGGGTCCCACCTCCACTGTGGCCCCTTGTCTGTTCTCTGAAGCCCCACCTTATTGGTGATGGGGAGAAAAATGGCAACTTTCCAGTCTTTCCTCCCTGACCGGATGTTGCAAACCACTCAGTTCAGGATGTCTTCACAAGGCTGTGTGGGCGTGAGCAGGCCAGTTTTTCGCACTCCACAGTCTCCGGTGTCTCCCAGGCACTGGGCTGCGATTCAAAACCCTGATGTGTTAAAGGATACCACTCCGTGTACCTGGTTCTGGGGAAGAGCTACTCTGCCCAGCCAATAAAGGGCCTCTGGCTGGCAGGGCGCAAGCAGGGTTCTTTGTCTTTGGAATGGCTCTTTTTCTTCTTCCCACAGCACTGAAGGGAGAGGATTGCTTTCTCTGACAACAGACCGCAACTCTGAGCTGGTTACTGAACCCAGGGCTGGCTCCCCTCCTCCCCAGGTATATAAACAGGGCAACCTGCCCTGGTCTGGAGAAAGCTCTGCAGTTAGAAATTGGATCTTTCTCCGTTTTTTTCTGATCGTCAATCTGTTTCTTTTCTTGTCTAAATACAATCATGCATTTCCACAGCCTCTCCTTCTCTTCCTTTTGTCTCTCTGCTGAAGGGGATCCCTGTCCTCCGTGTCTATGCCACACATTTTACCTCTTCCAGCTCACCATAAGGCACCTATGGCCTGACCAGTTGCCCCTGTGGGCCCCTAGGAGTCTCTGTCACTCTGCAGCCCTGACTATTGGAATTCCAAGTCCTCTGGCCTCAACACTGCTCTGTTTGAGGGACTAGGGAACTTCAGGTCCCCCTACCTCTCCACCATGTTGACTGCCCGAAGGTCTGGGGATGCTTCCTTTTGACAAAGATAGAGGGGGCAAGGAGGGTGACCAGAATTCCAGGGTATCCATGATGTTTCTGTCAGCACTGAAAATCCAGCATCCAGGGCCCTGAGTCTAGGCATACAGGGTGGTTATTTATGCTAGCAGAGAAGATTTCTCAGAGGAGGTAGCAGCTAAACTGAGACATCATAGATGCCAGTGGGTCAGTTTTTCAAAGACCTGGGGACAGTTTTACAGATGAGTAGTCAGTGTGTCTATAGGCCTTCCAGAGCATTTTCCATATGCATCGTTATAAAGTTTTGCTCTCTCTTAAGCCCCTAGCTTTAACCTATAGGCATCAGGACATCTGTCAGCAGGTGGCTTCACTGACCTTGACGGGCTTTTGTAGGACCTGAGATGTGTGTAGTAGACATTGCCTTCAGGAGGCTTGCAGCCTCTCAAAGGCAGTGTGTCCAAAAGATCATTCTCTTATCCAGGTATTTCTCTCAGGTTCCTAATAACAATGATACAACACTGTCTAATCTTATGCTCTGGCACTGCTATCTTTCCCTGCACTAGTGGTGGGGTTCTGTGGGTGGCTCTCCCTATAGGCCCTCACTCTTGCTCCTCCACCTTGATGGCAGACTGCTTCTCTTTCTATTTCCCCATGTCCCCCTCCCACACATTCTCTATAATGCACACAGACAGGTCCTGAAAGCCCAGCCTAGAGCCTGACAAAGTCTGGTAACTTTTGGTTGTTACCATTGTCACCGTTAAAAGGAAAACTAGGCCATGACAGGCCCTGGCTTCAGCTCTTTCTAAGGTTCTCTTCTTCCTTCATGGTGAAGCCCACAATTCTGTTCCTGACTGTATTTCCAGTTCCTTTTACCACTCTGTCCCACACCTTCCCTTTCTGCCCGAGTTTCTTGTGGTGTCACCTTATCTTTGATATCCTACACCTTCATTATCTTGATCTTTCTATAGGAAACTCCCCCTCCTGGCTAACTCCTCATCTACCAGGGCTCAGCCAAGTTGTCTCCTCTTTATTGAGGGCATCCCTGACCATCCCAGTCTGTGCTGCTCCACTAAGACAGCCCTGGAGTTTCCAGAGGTGATGTGCCCTGTCTTACCAGCGGAGGGCACTCTCCAGGTCTTATTGACATTTGCAACTCCAGCACTGGGCACAGCTCAAAGCATGTGGTAGATGCTTAGGAAATGTGTGCCGAATTAGTGAGGACTTTCTTCAGTGGCAGAGAGGCTCTTTTCCTTCCCATTGTCTTCCTTTAGCAAGTTTTTCTCCCACATTCATAGCTCAAGTTCTTTTTCACAAAGCTTTCCTAACTCTGCTTCCAAACCCAGGAGAAATTCCTAACCACTCCTTTCCTTGGCCTCCCAGCTCCTAATTCTTTCTGCTGCTGCAGCACTTACCTCTTTGCTTATTTGAAAATTGCTTGCATTTTTGTCTTTAGGCTGCTCTGTGAACTCCTCAAGGGGAGGGAGGATCTTGTTCATCTTGGCCTGCTCAGCACTTTGCATAATGCTTGGCTAGGAGCAAGCACTGCAAATTTGCTGAAGGATTAATTGAATGAATGGAGAGAATTCTGCGCAGGGAGCCAAAGTGCCACCCACTTCAAGTGTGAATTAGAAGAGCAATGCTCCCTTTGCTCTGAATGAAGGCAACTCACCCAAGTGTCTGTTTGTACAGCTTTGGTAACTGGATGTTCCCAGTTTAGTCTAAAAATTTAAGGAAATTCACCAAAGATCCCAACTCTTAGATTTTCTGTCACTAAAAGAAGCACAACTAGTACATGATAACTATAAAAATGAATTTCCAGATAATGTAGAACTAACAGAGGATGTTGACGAAGGGACATAAACTACATTTTAGTGCACTCACTTCCTGGCTGGAGGTAAGGCCAAAGCCCGACCCTAATTAGATTAGAGATTCTCTATGAACACTATTGTATGCCCTAGAAGAAATGGCTATATATATCACTGAAGGGGCTTGTTCAAGATTCACAGAAGTGGCTGAGGACCCCATCTTTAAGGTCTGATCACTTGATTCCTCTCCCTGCCCCTTGGGGATCACAATGATTAATGTGACTAAGCCAGTGGTAGCTGGATGAACACATTAGTGCTACATCCGGGGCTGGCTTCTGTATTTCCAGAGAGGAAGATATATCAGGAAAGATGCTCTCCCCCCACACTACAATATCCTTTCTTTAGATCAATTCCCAAAGCCCCAATGTGTGGCTATAACATAAAAGTTCTAATAGTTCTCCAGTTTCACATGCATAGTGTCATGGTTCTAGGCCAGTGTACTCTGGGACCCTGATCTCTACCCTGGAGAGAACTTCATATACAGGGGCAGTCTCTGATGAGCGCTCCTCTGGCTTCTTACTGTCCAAGCTGCACCACTGTGGGGAAGAGCAAACATCCCAAGCAGATGAGGAAAATAGAAGACTCCAGGGAGGAAGGAGAAGTGTGGTGTGAAGATCAGTCCCCTCCTGGTGTGGGAGGTTTGGGGGGTCACTCGTTTATACTCCATGTGTCAGCTGCTGGGCTCCAGCTCTGGGACCACAGTCTCCTCAACTACAAACACCAAAGGATTGCCCTGGTGCTTGTTAATGTCTCCCCCACAGGAAAGTATCTGTGCTCAGGAAAACTGTGGGGAGAGACAGAGCCATAACAAAAGGAACACATGGGCCAGGCAATGTGAGTGAGGAGGATTGAGACATTACTGGGTTTCTAGCACTAGACTAAGAAATTTAATGTGATTTAAACCTCAGAACAATCCAAAGAAGTATGTATATTGTCCTCATTTTATATATGAGGAAACTGGAGTTTGGACATGCTATGTAGCTTACTTAGAGTTATACAGCTGACTGATACCCATGCTTCTACCTTCCATTCACACATCATATGCAGGGGACAGGGGCTCCTGAGGGCACCTGGCCTTATCGGAGCTCTTCTATTCAATACCTGGGAAGGCATGATACCTGTAGAGGGTACACATTCAGACTTCCAGCCATTTTAACAGGTTGGTGGCACATAGAACATCCAGGCTATTTTTTAATTCCTTGTTATAAAACTTCCCAGCCACCTTAAGCTAACACCCTGGTATACTGGGAGCTTGTGCGACCTCCCCTGGCTGTCCAGAGGAGAAGCTCTTTCATATCTTGGATGCGTCTTAAACCAAATGAAATCTGGCTCTTCCAGCCTCTCAGGTTTCCCACTGAGCCATTCACTTACTCAATGAATGTGAGTGTTTATTGATCATATACTAGGTCCTGGGACAGAGGTTTCCAGGAGTGATATCTACATCACATAAATACATTAATTCAGACCTAGAGAGAGCAGGAGCCCTTTAATTAACACATTGCTCTTTTATAGCACAGACTTTCTTGTCAGGTTAGCTTGATTGTACATCTGGCAGAAGCTGGGGACTTTTATTTTTTTTTTTTTTTATTTTTAAAAAAAAAATTTTTTTTAACGTTTTATTTTTGAGACAGAGAGAGACAGAGCATGAACGGGGGAGGGGCAGAGAGAGAGGGAGACACAGAATCGGAAGCAGGCTCCAGGCTCTGAGCCATCAGCCCAGAGCCTGACGCAGGGCTCGAACTCACGGACCGCGAGATCGTGACCTGAGCTGAAGTCGGACGCCCAACCGACTGAGCCACCCAGGCGCCCCAAAGCTGGGGACTTTTAAATGACCTATCTAGAATAAGCACCAATTAAGGCATTAGACAAATTCAGTTTTGACAGCTTCCAACTTGCTTGCTTCTAGCATGAGTATTAAGTGAGGAATTGCTGCTGAAATGCCATACCAAGGGCCTGCTAGGCCCTGTGTGCACCCAAGAGTGGAGAATAGGAACAAGCCACTCAGAGTGATGCTGGTGTAGGGGTCGGTCTAAAAGGCTGGTTGGTCTCAAGAGGAGAAAGTGACTTTAATGCTTTACAATCTCATCCAAATGTAAGAATTATATTTCTTAGTCCATGAGTTTTTCTTTATATTAGCTCAACTGCTTAAACAAACAGCTCCAACATTTCAATGGTTGTGATGGTTTCCTACTGCTGGTACAACAAAATGCCACAAGCTTAGCTTAAAAAACAAATTTATTGTCACAATTATGGAGGACAGAATCTGACATAGGTCTCAATGGGCTTGTATCTAGGTGTCCACAGGGCTGCATTCCTCTGGAGGACATGGGGAGAATCCACTTCCTAGCCTTGTCCACCTTCTAGATGCCACCGTGTTTGCTGGCTCCGGGCCCCTTCCTCCACTTTCAAATCCAGTCACTGCCTCAGCCCACCTCTGCTTCAGTGCTTACATCTCCCCCTCTGACTCTGACTCTCATGTCTCCCTCTTTCCTTTGGAAAGATCCTTACAATTACAATGGGCCATTGGATAATCAAGAATATTCTCCAGATCTCAAGATCTTTAACTTAACCACGTCAGTAAAGCCCTTTTGCCAGAAGGTAACACAGGCGCTGGGGATTATTTTTCTGCCAATAACACTTTCAAAATATTCAATTGGGTGTTTCTGGATAGTGGAATGTCTTCTTTGTGGTCCTTTCTGGATCTAGGCTCCTTCCTTCCTATGACACCTTTGAGGCCATGAGGTCTTCTCCTTTCAGCTGTCAGAAAAGAGAAAGGGAAAAGAAGCATGCATACTTTTTTTATGTTTTAAGTTCAGGAATCAGGGGGTAAAAATGGGAGTGGCCCTACTCACTATTACTACTAGAGACCCACTAGCAAAATTTTTGCTTCCTGTCCCCACAACTTTATTTTTTGTTGGCCTAGAGGTCTTAGTTCCAAAAGGAGGAATGCTTCCACCAGAAGAAACAGCAATGATTTCACTGAATTGAAAGTTAACACTGCCATCCAGCCACTTTGGGATCCTCACACCTCTGAATCAACAGGAAAAAAAGAGAGTGATGCCGTTGGTTGGAGTGGCTGATCCTGACTACCAAGAGGAATTTGGACTGGTATTCCACAATGAAGGTATGGAAGAGTACATCTGGAATAGGGGAGATCCCTTAGGGCATGTTTTAGTAAGGATGGTGAACTACAACAACTCAATTCAGATAGGACTCCTAATGGCCCAGACCCTTCAGGAATGCAGGTGTGGATCACCCCATCATGTAAAGAACAACCACCAGCTGAAATGCTTACTGAAGACCAAAGGAATATAGAATGGGTAGTGGAAGATGGTAGGTATAAATACCAGCTACAACCAGGTGACCAGTTACAGAAACAAAGACTGTACTTGTCATGAGTATTTGTTCCTTAATTTGTAATAAATACTTTTGTGTGTGTATAAACAGACAAATGAGCATGACACCATCACTACCCCTAAGGAATTCACAGTCTAATTGGACAGACATAAATATATACAAGCAACTTTAATGCAGTTAAATTGCCCTGACTGCTCTAAAGGAGACACAGGAAATTCCACAAGGAAGCCATGAGGGTCCCGTGAGAATTTACCAGGGGTCCTGCCAACAGGGGAGAGGAAAGGAAAGAAGTAGAGGTGAGAAGGCACCCAAACAGGTGTAATCACACTGTACAATCCTGCCTCCCTGCCTGGCCAGGGGAAGACAGTAGGTACTCCATACAGTGGGTATAGCAGTCCAAGGCCTAAGGCTTGTACTAGAGAGAAGAGATTTTTTAAGAGAAAGAGAAAACAACGTTATGGACACAAAAGCAGTTTTATAGCAGTAAGTATTGTTAGAATAAAAAATCACAAAAAATTACCAACTTAAAATAATTGACCAAGAATCCTCACAAAATCTGAAAAAGTAACATACTACTTAACCAAATGTGACACACTTCTGAAATACTTTTACTGCTACATTTTTTTCTTTCCTTTTTATTTCTTTTTTGTTGTTGTTTGATATATCATAATTATTTTGTGACATAATTTTCTATTACAAGGACAGAAAGATCATCCAGTCCTTGCTCTTAGCATAGTTGATTGATTGATTGATTGATTGATTTTTGCAGTTTAATAAACTCTGTATTACTAACAGAATGTATATTTTTAAGATTGTTTTCAAACTAGGGGGAGTCTTTCTCACTTTTTCTGCTGCTCATGAGTACCAGTTTTCTTTCACACTGGTCTTCAGGAACACTTCAGTAATGGTGCACACTAGCCTGTTGGTCACCATGTTCTTATTTAACAATGTATATATTTTGTTAACTTTTGTTATCAATGTATTTTTTATTAGATATAATAGTTTCTTCTCCTACATATATGTTAAACTGTTCTTTATTTTTTTTTAATTTTTAATGTTTATTCATTTTTGAAAGAGAGAGAGACAGAGCGTGTGCAGGCGAGGGGCAGAGAAAGAGGGAGACACAGAATCTGAAGCAGGCTCCAGTCTCTGAGCTGTCAGCCCAGAGCCCAATGCAGGGTTTGAATTCACAAACCATGAGGTCATGACCTGAGCTGAAGTCAGACACTTAACCAGCTGAGCCACCCAGGTGCCCCCATCCCTCTTTATTAATTATCACATAATCTAAGCGTTTATTTACCATTCGTATTAGACATACATCTCTCAACTGTTCACTTAAATGGCTGCAAACCGTATAAATACATACCACTGAACACAACTGAAGGGACCCCCATACAGAATTCTTAGTATCCAATATGCCCACAGCCTTGCCACTGCCTCAGGAAGTAGGGGAAAGGGCAGCAGTGTAGAGGGAGGAGACAGACTCAGGCTTGGAGGGCCCCTGCTCATGTTAGTTCCTCTCAATGTGAATTTCCCTGCCTCCACAACCACTCTATCATCCTAGGTAAGTCACTTAAATGTGCACCCTGGTGTTCTCTTCTTGAACATGAGTGTAAGGTTCATGTTTACGGTGTGCTTGAGAGCCAAAGGGGATCCATACATGTAAATGGCCCAAGGTTGGTTTTGGCACACAGTAGGTACTCAATAAATACTGACTAGCTCCTCCTTAAACTAGCTCTTGCAGTGACTTAATCAGAACTTCCAAACAGGCCTATTCTTGGGCTGGCTACCCCAAGGGAATCCCTCTACAAACAAGAATTGGTTCTGCTGCTGTGGGAATGAGGTCTGGCCTTCTTTCTGTCTCTCATAAGCCCTTGGTGACCCAGCTGTCTCAGAGCTTTGCTTGAAGAGCTTTCCAGATGCCATAGCCTTAATTTAACACACTCTGGCATCCAGAGGAATTGGTGGGGCTGGGCTTAGGAGAGGAGCTCTTGCTGAATCTAAAGAGCATGGGCTGCCCACACTATGAAATGATTCAGGGCTCTGAGCACACTCTGAACTTCATGATGCAGCTCAGCAGCCTCTGGGCATGAGAGAGTGATTGTCGCTCTGTGAGAAGAGGGTCTGCATCCTGTACACCATCTTGTCTCCAGCCAGCAAGGGAAGAGGGACAGGGTGCAGAGCAGAGTGCAGTAAATGTTTAAAGTGATATAACAGCATATTTTTTGTTTTTCGTGGATATTTATAGCTTAGGAAAGTTTTCTGTGATGTTATCTCACAATAACTTGCAAGAAGCCCATGAACTGCCCAGACAGGTACTTCACAGAAATAGGAAGATGAGGTTTCAGGATGGTAAAGGAGAAGATAGATAGCATAGAGCTGGGGTTGGAAGAGGTAGCAGGGCTAGAATTTGAATCCCTGCCTGTCCTCCTCTGACATACTTACTGACTCTCCAGACCCTGGCACATGAAAGTACAGTGGTTTCTGTAATTCTCCAGGTGGTCCCCAAACCAGTAGTGCCAGCATCACCTAGAATGAGTAGGAATGCCAACTCTCGGGACCCACCTCAGACCAACTAAGTCAGGACCTTGACAACAAGATCTCCAGGTGATTCTGACACAGGTTCCTGTTTGAGAAGTATGGCTAGAATTAAAGCAAAACCTCATATCCTCCAGAGTGTGACATAAGGAGAGCACCAAAATGAAAATGGATAAGGTTGATTGATGCTTTCCAGGTCCCCTTTCCAGGTCCCCTGATCCTGGAATTCTGTCATGTTGTTTCCTGTATCCACCAGCCTGTGAAGACCCCCCAAGCATAAACTAATTATCATTAGTTTGGGTGACCCAAGTGCAAACAAACCCTCCTATCTTTGGTTTCCCCTTTTGGTTTCCTTCCAGTGTGATACACTGAGACTCTCAAAAGACTCTTCTTTAAACACTAACAAAATAAAATAGAAATTGCTAGAAAGTCCTAGTCAGAGACTGTTGAGTTCTGCCCTTTCCTCGTCCTTTCTCAGAAGGACATCCTGGAAGTGGGAGAGGATCATGGACAGAAGTGGAACCACTGCCCCAACCATGAGTGAACAGTGAGACCCTGCCATCTTTACTGAGCGGGGAAAGAACACTTGTCCCCTCATCCCTACAGGTGAGATCTGAGTCATTTGTTCATGGAAGCCTTGTGTTTCTGCCTCACATAATTATGCAAATCCCTTACCAACGGTGTCCCTGTCATTTACCTAAGTCCTATCCCTGCTCTCACCCCAGCTTAATCCTACCTCCTCCCAAAAACCTCCTGAATGACTTCATTAACCAGCAAGATATTACTATGTGTATTAATGGTTGGCATTTGATGTTTGGCATCAGCTACCACATGTGCCTAATTATCTATCCTGTGTGTATAAGCTCTCTATTCCTCAGTTGGGTAGCAAATTTGTTGTGAGCAGCAATTGTGTCTTATTTATGTTTGTACTCCTGGAGAAGTCTAGCAGAGTAATTTTCAGTTCTGGCTGAAATTTGGGATTACCAGAAGGAACTTTTAAGAGATATTGCCTGTAACTTACCCACAGATATTCTGAGTTAATCAGTCATGTATGTTATATATATAATGTATACTGTAACAGGCAAGATAGAGCATCTTGGCTGGCATCTTGGAAATATAATACATTATCAATAAATGTCTGCAGCAACAGTTTCTAATGATAGTAGTGACTACCAATATATATCAGAACTTTAGTATGTGAATCTACATGAGCAAATATTGCAAGGCTGAGTGGTGAAGAAATGACCCTTGGTCCCACCTGTCATGGTACAAGGCACCCAGTGACTTTTTTGTTGATGTACTCAGAAGAGAATAGGGTACTTGCTTGCACAGCCTATGTACAAACGTGTGTCATGCACTGTCCCT
The DNA here is from genome assembly GCF_028749965.1 of Puma concolor. Lineage (NCBI taxonomy): Eukaryota > Metazoa > Chordata > Mammalia > Carnivora > Felidae > Puma > Puma concolor. The sequence goes on from NC_141676.1 coordinate 85,051,785, forward strand.
TCTAGGCCCACACTTCCTTGCTTTTCCTATGGGCAGATGCTCAGTGCTCTCTAGGATATGAGCCTGTATCCCTGAACATCTACTGTTTGTGCTGCCTATTTTAAAAATCACTATGGAGGTGGCTGGGTGACTGAGTTGGTTAAGTGTCTGACTTTTGATTTTATGTTATTTTATGATCTCATGGTTAGTAAGTTTGGGCCCCACATCACATTGTCAGTATAGAGCCTGCTAGGGATACTTTCTCTCTCTCTCTCTCTCTCTCTCTCTCTCTCTCTCTTCCTGTTTCTCTCTCTCTTTCTTTATCTCAAAATAAATAAATAAATTTAAAAAATAAAAAAATAAAAATCACTATGGTTTCTTACTTTTTAAATTCTTTTAATGTTTATTTTTGAGAGAGAAAGAGCATGACAGATGGAGGGGAAAAGAGAGGGGGAGACACAGAATCTTAATCAGGCTCCAGACTCTGAGTTGTCAGCACAAATCCTGACATAGAGCTCGAACTCACGAGCCATGAGATCATGACTTGAGCCAAAGTCAGACGCCCAACTGACTGAGCCACCCAGGCACCTACAGTATATTTTCTTTATCAGAAGGTTAGATTTCCACAGTAATGAAGGCTCTACCAACCCCTGAGTACAGGTCCTGGGTCCAAATGCAGAGGAAGACAGCAGTTCTGGACCTTCCATGCTGTCCCTGGTGTCAAAACTCACAGGGGGCACAATTGCAGTGAATCTCTTGGGGTCCATCAAGCCACTTGAAAGATGCATTTCTTTGTCCTGGGAACAAAGATGAGCCAGCGAAGCATTTCAAGCAGATTGGGTGTGGTAGGCAGAATAATGGCCCCCAAATATGTCCATACCCTAATGCTCAGATTTGTGTTTATGTTTCAGATAGTAAAGGGACATTGCATATACAATTACTGCCAAAGAACTTGAGATGGGGAATCATCCTAGATTATCCAGGTGGATTATCCTAGATTATCCTCATGGAGGTGGGGGAGAAAGGCACAAGAATGGGCCAGGGAGATGCAATAGTGGAAGAATGGGCAGGAAAGACTGAAAGCAGGAGCAGGACTCAATTTGCTATTTCTGGCATTGAAGGGGCACAAGGGGCACAAGCCAAGGCATACTCTGGCCTCTAGGAGCTAAGAACAACCCTCAGTTGACAGCCAGTAAAGGATTGTAGGACCTCAGTCCTACAACAACAAGGAGTTGACTTCTGCTGAACAAGAAGTCTGATTCACTCCCAGAGCCTCTAGAAAGGAATACAACCCTGCTGATACCTTGCTCGCAGCCCAGTGAGACCCATGTTGGACTTCTGACTACAAAACTGTAAGGCCATTTATGTTATTTAAAGCGACTCTATTTGTAGTAATGTGTTACAGCAGCTATAGGAAACTGTTATAGTGGGTAACATTGCCAGTCTCCTGCAAGCAGAGATTCTTGCCATTAGTTCTTAAAGGAAGCTTCCCAAGACCAGACAGAAGACTGCCGTCACTCGGACTATAACTGTACTGGAGATGCTGATAAAGAGTGGGTTTAGAGAAGGTTAAGAATTAAAGGATCTGGTGAGAGAGTGGATATGGGGTGAGGAAGAAGGGTGAGCCCTAAATTTCTGGCTGTTGTTATTGGATGGGGTTGATATCATTGGCCCTGATATCATTGGAGCACGGTGCAAAGGTGTGGGGGACAGAACTCAGCTTATGACATGTCGAGTTTGAAGTGCCTTTGAGACACTTTCTCCATCACCCCCCAAACATGTGGTTTGAGTAGAGCTTCTGTACAGGGCAAGCCCACAGCTCCACACAAGCTGAGAATTTCTCTCAAATATTTCCTAGATGTTTCTGAGACACAGGATAGTGGCTTTCATTTTCTCCTGACAGCAAAGTGGCCCAATGAGCCTGAGAGATGCGGGCATCTTGTGTTCAGCTGTGAGGGAGGTGTCTGTCTGAGAACACACTAAATTTCAGGAGCACACCTTAAAGGTGCAGAAGATCCTACTAACAATCAAGTTCTGAATCCAGTCATTTCTCAAGGATCAGCCTTTACTGATGTTTAGTTACTTAAGGTAAAATAAGAATTTTTACCTAAGCTGTCATCTTTATTTGGGTTCCAGGGGTTCCAGGCACTTAACCAAAACTTGTCCTGGGACATCTCTGAAATAAGTAAGTCTTCATTCTTTAGGAATGAAGGAGCTGTGGCTCAAAGGGTCTTCAATTAAGACTGGGTAGTGGCTGAGAAGGGAGAGAATCTGCCCTGAGAAGGGCTCCCTGCACTTCTGGATGGAGGTGCACCCTCTGAATGGAGCCTGTTCTGCACTGGGTGGGAGGGGTGTGTGGCAGGACTCAGCTCAGAGAAAGGAAGTTGCTTGTGGTTTCCCTGAGAATGACATGTCTTATTTAGGGAATTATCCTCTGGTATCCAGAAGTGCTATCATACTACAAAGTAATGAAACTGGGACTGATACCACTTCTCTTAATCCATTGATTTCTGTTGATCTCATTGGGTCAGTTGTCTTTGTCACTCAGTGGAGGGGAATGGAGAGGCTTCCTGCTCAAGGGAATCACTCTTTTGCCCCTGAAGCAGGACCCTTCCTGGAGAACTGGCTTCATGGCCAAGCACCCCTTACTCTCCACCACTGGGATATCCTTTAGGACCAGTGTTCACTGGGGCTCAGACCATGAGCAGGGGTGTGCTTGTAGGGGCTGCATAGAAAATAGGTTAATCTACATTATTGCTTCTTGAAGGAGATGTTTCCTCTGACTATCCAAGCTGAGCTTCATAAGAATCATATGACTACATGTTCATGAGGTTCTTTTTATTGGGGGTGGGGCATTGTGGCCTGGGCTTCCATACATCCAGCACCACTCTGCCAGGAGTCTCAGCTGAGTTGGATGTGCATCAGATCAAGTACTCATGATATGCCTGCAAGGAGCACTGTCACCCCACTTTCTAGGTGAAGACACTGACTCAGAGAGACCTGTGATGTGACCCAAGTTGTCCCACTAGAGAGGCAGAAATTAGACTGGAACATGTATCTTCTGACTCCATATCCAGAGCAAGTTGACCCCTGAGAGTCATCTCACTGCCAATATCCATGATTCTGTGTCTGTAATAACATTCTTACTTCTTGGGAATGAAACAGCCTTGTCAGCAACCAGATTCCCAACCACCTTCTCTCTGAGCTCCTGTCCTCCCCATCCCTGGAACTAGGGAGCTCCTGGAGGCAGGGGAAGTACCTCTAGAGATTCTTCAGCTGGAAAGACTACATCACTCCCCATTCTTAGACTATGGACTTCATCAGGAAGCAAGGAGGCAGCAAGAGGGAACACTGTGATATCCAAGCAGGGACGTGGGGCCTAAAGGAGATAGTATCTCTGTAATGTGCCCCTTGCCTTTGTCAGCCTTTTCCCTAGCATAACTATGATCAATTCTGGGGCCCCATTTTCTCCTAGTGCAGATGAGATCAGCCTGTCTCTCCTTTCTGGCCCTGCAGTCTTGTTCCTAGCCCTTTCCTTTCCCTGGGCTCAGGTTTTGAGGATAGTACTGGTGAGAACTAACACATCCCTGATATGCTAAGCATGTTGTCCTAGAAGCCTGGTGCAGCTGGACCAGTAGTGGCAAGGAGGGAAAAGTCCACCCTTTTTCACACTGACCATCTTACTGAGCTGTGTTGTTTCTGAGTGGATGTCCCTTCATGGATAGGACAACCCAGGCCTTCCTGTACAGTAGATACAGTCTGATTTTCCTCTCTGGCTGCCAGATCAAGCCTTTCTCTGCTCTTGCTGCCTTCCTTCCCTTTTGCAGACTCACACTTTTCTTCATCTCCATCCCCTGGAATGATTTTTCTTCTCATATTCTGTTTGGCTCCTTTATCTCACTGAGATGCTCACTTTGATCTGCCCCCCCTCCTCCTTCCCCACCTACCCTCTGCTCTAATCTCTCTCTCTCTCTCTCATGAATTCTGTCTTGCCTTTCCCCCACAAGCCACCCCTCAGCCATGGCTCTCTCCCTCTCTGCTCTTCTCTCATCCTTTCTTTTCTTGTTCACCCGCATCATCTCTGTGTCCATGTCCCATCCTCCTGCCTCTCCCCTCCCTTCCAAAGGCACTTCACAGGGCAACCACCATGAGCTCCAACTTTCCCAGGAAGTCAGACTGTTCTAGAGTGAGAGGCCACATAGGTTGGAAAGACCAGAGGGATTTTTTCACCTTACAAACATTGACTCTTTCATTTACCTGAAACTCAGTCATCACACGTCCCAAACACAACCTCCCTGGTTAACCAACTTGAAAAGGAAAACAAAACAAAACAAAACATCAGTGTACTCGAACTGGGGTCACTGAACTAATACTGCCCTGGGCAGAAATTTGGCAGCATGTGGTCAAGGCCTGTTCTTGTGATACGATGCAACTAGGGCCAACCACCAAGACATTTTGTAGCCTGTCCTCTGTGGGGAACACTGCTGCCTCTCAGCCCCTCAAGCCATCAAGTTCACTGGATGCTTATTTGGAACCATCAGAAGACAATCTTCTCTGCACTTGATAATGAGCCATATTTCCTACAGGAAGCACTGCCAACTTTGCATCCTGGATTTTTTTGGGGGGATGGGGTGGCATAGGGTTGGGCACATCTCCAAGGAGAGAAGTGAGAATGGAAGACTGCTTTTATTTCAGAAACTAGAGAACTGCATATTTCCTGGCACTTAAAAATTTTTTGATAAACTAAGGAGGAATATTGCAGGTAAATGAAACCTTAAAGAAATGCCCTGTCCAGTTCTGGCTTGTAAATGAGACCACAGTGGGCCTATGATGCTGACTTCACTCAGTAACTCTCCCCAGATGTCATTGTCACTGCTCTGCAGAGCACAGTGCCCCATCATCTACTTTTCCCTGCCTGTCCCTCCCACATGGTTTGCTGTTCACCCCTGGGTGCACAGCTACTTCTCTCTCATAGAAAAGCAATCACAATGATGTCTTCATTTACAACACTGTTTCTTCCCAAAGACATATTTCTTTGAAGAAATAATTACCAGAGCTAAAGGTAATAGACAAGATAAAGTAATATCCTCTTGGATATGGAAATCTTTTTCATTTGGTCCCCACAACACAATAATCTTTTCCCCCTTGGACACTGTGGGCTCTGGCATCCTAGCCCACTTTGCCCATGGGGTGTGCCCAAGGTGTCAGGATACAACATGCCATCCAGGATGCAGAAACCCAGTGTGCACATGGCCCTCCTCACTCCCAACATCCAGGATCTAGCAAAAGATATTTCCTTTCTCACAGGGAGTAACATGGACTAGGCACTCAGATAGGGCAGTCACGTTCACTAGGGACCTGTTGCCATACAAAGAGCTGTCTGATAGGAAGGCAGAGGGAAGAAAGAAGTTGAGGCCATGGAAGGGTGTCATTACACAGCACACAGAGGAACACACCAGGCCTTGGCATGGGGAAGTGATGCCAAGTTCTGGAGAATGGCCTGCAATTGATGGATGGGCTTTCCAAAGAATCTGTCCTTGAAGATACTATATGGGCCAGATGTAGGAATTTGGAACACAGGCTCTCTAGCTGGAGGTAAGAACATGGCCTCAGAATAATTAGAAAAACATGGATCTACTACAATCTACTTTTCATTTCCATCTTGAAATTAGTTGTCATACGCTCCTCCTCCTCACTTGATTGTCAGGGTCCTTAAGACAAGGATTTGATTCTATCCCTCAAGTTTCTTACATGGTGCCTTGTACATGGAAGACATTAAAAGCTGTAGCTTGCATGTTACAACATAAAACATTGGCAAAGCTGGCTCTTTCTTCTTTGACCCTTTCAGGACTAAGAAAGCAACTCTTTCTAGAAAAAAAGGAGCAGTCCATTACTCAGTATAATTGCAGGATCACATTCTGTGCTCAGACTTTTTTTCTACTACTGTCCCAAACAAGCAGGTATGGTGAATTTAAAGATAGCTGAAAATTCTTTCACAATATCCCCTCTTCCCAGATTTTAAGGAACTATTAGCTTCTACTTTCTGTTGGTTACAGTGCCTGTTCTCAAATGTTCCCTTTGGGGACACTATCTGCAAACCCAAAAATCATGCTCTGAGAAGCCCAAGCCACATAAGTATAGCTGAAGGTTCTCAGATTTTGAGTCCATTGGATCCCAGCCTTTCAACCACAGCAAGGAGTCAGACATGCCAGAAAGTCACCTTGGACACTTTGGACCAGACCACCTTTTGGTGAGTGCCTCTAGGAGACCTCTGTCAAAGCCATGTGATCACAATAACCACCTAGTGAAGTTCTGTCTGTCTGACTGACAAAATCATGACTTATGATAACATGGTATTGTTTGAAGACACTAAGTTATGAGATAATTTGTTATACAGCACCATTTAACTATAACAGCAGGTAACTTACTCATCTGGTCTTGGTCCCTGTATTTGTCTCTGCTATTGGCCTCAAATCCCTTCCTCACATTCTTCCTAACAAGAAAAACAAGCCATGGGTGAGAAGTCCAGAGAAGGAAGAAAAGAAAAGCCACAAGAAAGAATCAGAGAACCCTGTTCAGTGCTCTACTTGGCAGGCACTTCAGACAGAGGCTCCAGTCATGGTTCCATGAAGAATACAGAGTGCTTTTTCATCTCTCTTCACAGGTCAAAAAAATCAAATTCCTGTCAACATCAAGATGGGTGTACATTTTCTTCACACAGTGCTCTTCTCTTACCTAGAAAGAGATGACAGTCTCAGAGAGTTTCAGGAAGTGTCTCTCCACACTGGCCCCACTTGCCTGGGTACTTTAAAGGCTAACTCACCTCATCTATAATCAGCTCCTAACCATTCATAAATATCCTCATTCTGGACTGGGGACAAAACCAGAGCAAAGAATGGCAACCTGGCTGTGAAGGGGCTGGCTGCCAAGAGTCCAGAGTGTCTGTGTTAAGCCAAGTCTCCAGAAAAGTTTCTAGATAAAAAATCCAACTGTGGAAGCTCCTCTAGAATATTTGAGTAATCAAAATTCAGCCACCCAAAGTTGGTTGCTCATCCTAGCAAAAACAGCAGTAACAGCAGTAGAGGAGTGAGGGTGAAGGGGAGAGGGCTTAGAACCTTGAATTTCTATTCTCAATTAATCAGCATTGAGCTTCACATGCCCAGGATGGCCACACTTCTGCCTCAGTTCTAAATAACTAACATGTTTCATATTCAATATCCCCCTTCCTTCCCTTCTTCCCTCCTTCCTTCCTTTTTTTCCTTCCAGCCTTCCTTCCTTCCATTGCAAATATATGCCCAGATGCTCTGCAAGGTTCTGAGGTCTGGGATATGGCCACTGACAAATGTAGACATGAATTTGACCTCTGTGTGTTCAACATATTAGCTAGGAAGACTTGGACTATGGCCAAGCAATTTAGTGATTTTGAGTGTTTTTGACTTTAGAAAGGATCCAATAACACCTACTTTGTACCTATGATCCTCATGAGCACTTATTAAAGTGTCTGACAAATACTCAACAAATGGAGCAAATGGCAACAGAGATAAAGAAACAGTACTTACCCTCAGGATAGTCAGGGCCCAGTTTGCAGCAAGCAGAAGGAAATGAATGCCCGTGGCCAAAGTGGGGGCTCTGAGTCTGCCAGTCTCTCCCACAAGGAACAGTCTGAGGACAGGCCCTGGATCCCAAACTCTGGCCTGTACACAGCTAAGGAATACATGTGACAAGAGCTAAATTCAGAGATGGGTCAGACCACTTGTGACCTAGACCACTATTTCCCATCTCTTTCTTGCACAAAATAGGCTGCTTTTGCCAAGCATGTGAGCATTTCCATGGAAACCACTTCATCAGCTGTTCCCCATCTCACTGATACTACAGTAGAATTTTGTTGCTCTTGGGAAAGTGGACTGGATTATGAAATGGGACGGCATGGGCACTTGTATGATGGTATGTTTGCAAGGGCATGTGTGCCTTCCTCTGCACATCTTTTTCTTCCTGGAGCTTTTGACTAAGCTGTTTTGTTGCTGCTTAACAAGCCATAGTGTCATAATGCTTAAAAAACAAAAAGATACTTTTAGTCTGTCAAAAGCTTGGTTCTCATTCAAACACGTCAACAAGGAGACAGAAAGGAGGGGTTGGTGGTGAGGAAGAGATAAGATAAGGCCAGAAGTTGCAGGTAGTTATTAAGAAATGAGACGTAGAAGGGAAGAAAGGAGGAAGAACATCTTATGAAAGTGTCCACAGAGTACACAGTGCACACAGAGATGATACAGGCTCTGTGAGCTCTGACAGAGACCCTGTGCTTGGAATACCCCTACCCTGCCTTCTGGCCCCACTCCCTATGCACACCACACACACATCACACAAATCACATGTATCACACACACACCATCTCTCATTCACACACACCACACACACAACACATCTCACACATGCCCAACATATCTCACGTGCCCCACACATATATCATCTGTGTGTGCACACCCACAGCACATCACACCACACATGCACCCCACATCGCACACACATCCAGCACATCTCACACACACCCAAGACATCTCACATGCCATACATACACATCATGCACACACCCAGCACATCACACAGACCCCCACATGTCATACATAACCTATGTCTCATATACACCCCACACTTTCCACATACCTTATGTCTCACACACTCTCCACACATCATATACACATTCATCACACACACAGCATACAAGACATACATAGACTCCACATTACATGCACACCACACATTACATACACACACCTACCATACCACAAGTATACCACAAATCAGACATACCATACACATGTATGCACATGTGCACAACACACATACACCATACACACCACACACACACACACACACACTGAGTGCACAGATTTTATACTGTCAATCAACACACGCTGAACATCCCTATGAATAAAACTTTATAAGAAGTATTGTGAGGGATATAGTGATGAGCAAGAAATGATCCCTACCTAGAAAAAGTTGTGAAAGGATGGAGAATGTGGATAGGTACAGAGAAAACAGGCATGGAAGGTGGTCTGTGTCCTGAGTATTAAGGATGCAACAGGTAGAGCTCTGAGGGCCGTTACATCTGGGATGAGAATCAGAAGTTCTGGCTCTGCCAGCCACAGAGTCTTAAGCCATCACCTGGCTTTTAGTTTCCATTTTCTCACCTATAAAACAGTGGTAAGGTGACTTACCTCACAGGATGGTTGCAGTTAGCAAATAAAGGTTGCCTGTAAAGTGCTATAAAACTGTAAGGAATTGTTATCACCAAATCTTTTTTCTAAGTTTTTTTTTTTTTTAATGTTTATTCATTTTTGAGACAGGAGACAGATTGCGAGTAGGGGAGGGGCAGAGAGAGAGGGAGACACAGAATCTGAAACAGCCTCCAGGCTCTGTGCTGTCAGCACAGAACCCGATGCAGGGCTCAAACCCAGGAACCGTGAGATCATGACCTGAGCCGAAGTCAGACGCTCAACCGACTGAGCCACCCAGGTGCCCCTGCTATCACCAAATCTTAAGGAATTGTCAGACGAGGCCTAGTAGGAGAAGATATAAGATGGTACCAGAATTTCAATAAGCAGCTTCAAGCAGCAAAAGCCATGAGGATGATTATTGCAAAGGAAGCAATGTGAGCAGAGCCAGGCAGGAATCTGCTGTCCACCTTGGGGCAGCAGCGGTAGAGAGTGGCTGAAGTGTTTATAGCAGCATGTGAAGAACAGGAGAGATGAAGTTGAGCATAAACTGCTAATGACTTTTAGTTCCATGGAGCCCTGTTCCAGGTACTCAGAACCAGCTTAAGTTGTCCCACATGGAATCAAAGCAAATAAATATTCCCTGCAGGGAATATAATGGGAAACAGGATCCACAGACCTGTTGACAATGCACAGGCTTACACATCCTCATGACTTCTCTTTCAGATGCTAAAGCTGGGAAGCAAAGTTGAGGCAGTAAAATGTCTAGATACTAGGCTAAATAATGCAAAGCAATTGAATATTTGAAATCAACTATTTGTCTAAAGTTTTACTTTTCATCCAAACATTTGATACAGAAGTTATCTACAATCTCTTTTTTCTAAATTCATCAGGAACCCCACTAAACATGTCACAATGAAAGGTTCATCTCTGTTTCCACAGAAGTGGGATTGGCCTTCTCAAACCACTACCCTGGAAACAAAGCCATGCATTTCTGAATATTGAAGACATTTCCAGGGGTGCCTGGGTGACTCAGTCTGTTAAGCATCTGACTTCACCTCAGGTCATGATCTTGCAGTTCGCAGGTTTGAGCCCCACATCAGGCTCTGTGCTGACAGCACAGAGCCTGGAACCTGCTTCAGATTCTGTATCTCCCTCTGTCTCTGCCCCTCCCCCACTCACATTCTGCCTCTCTCTCTCAAAAATAAATAAAACATAAAAAATTTTAAAAAAGAAAACATTCCCATAATATTATATTAATCGAGACACAACAGGACCCAAACGCTAATCCTCAAGTCACCAAATGGAGACTTAATACTTAATTTAAAACAATTTCAGCCCCTTCCCCAAATGGAAATGAAACCATCAGTCAGCAATGACTAACACCAGTGAGGTAATCTGCCTGATAGATGCTACTATCCCCTAAAACAAGTGACCTTGCCTTTGCTCTTTGCTTTGATCAGCTTTTTGTTAGTATGACTCCCTTGGCCTGCACCCTTCTGCCCATAAAAGTCATTTTTTTCAACTCTTTAGAACTCCTTTCTATTTGCTGGATGGGATGCAGTCTGATTCATGAATCATTGAATACAGCCAATAAGACCTTTAAAATGTACTCAGTTGAATTTTGTTTTTTAACAATTTCAACAGCTAAGATATTGTTGGGATAAGGGTTTGGTTTCCCCGATACTAAATGGTAATGTCTGTCAGACACTGTTCTAGAATAAGAATGAATTGCTTACTCCCAAGGGAACTTTGGAAAACCAAGTCACAAAGTGCCACACACCACATTGAACCATTGAAATAAGCTACCTCATGATGTTTCATAATAACTTTGACAACAGTTAGTACTGAATCCAGTTTAAGAAGAAGCTGAAGGTCAGAGAGTCAGACTCAGGATTGGAGCCCAGGTTTTTTAACCTCAGTTCCATGTGACTTTGACCCACACCTGCTTACAGCACAACAAACCAGCACCAAAACCATTTACCACCAAAAAAACAGCCACATTCTGTTGAGCATTGACCTTGTACCTCCCTGCAAGGTAATAAGCGTCCCTTTGAAGACTGTGCTTATTCCTTGGCCCACCTCACTGGCCCTCCATTTTCACAGTGACTTTCTATAACTCGTAGGGCCAGTGAACCCTGACAGTGGAAGCTCAGATCTTCCCATGCTGACTGCTTCTGTGTCAGAGGGAGTCAAATGACCAGCCAGTTAAACGTCACACTGTCATCCAGGGAAAGGAGAAGATATTAGAGGAAAAACTCTATAGTGAAGAATAAAATATGAGTACTTAGTGCCCAAAAATGTGCAAATTGCATCTAGGAGAAAGGAACAAGTTTCTTCCATTAAGAATGATTCCAATCTGTTAGTCTTCTTTAGACACACAAAGGTCTCGAAGGGAGACTCAGCTATTAAAATGGCTAACTACTCAAAATGTACCAGTATTCCTGGGGATAAGTTCATCCACATGTGAATTAGTTGTCCAGAATAGTTAAAATCATCTAATTATGTTCTCAGGATAAGAAAAGTCAATTGAAGACAGAAACAATGAAACTGTCTCAGGTCACAGGGGTGTGTCTAGAAAATTGGGAGGGTGGTGGGGTTGTGAGCTTCAGTGGTGAATGCCAGGCAGTACAGAACAATATTATGCCTACTGAGGAAAAAAAACTGTCTGTTGACTGCCTACAATAGGCCAGGGAGTGTGTATGGGTTGACACCATGACTTTGAGTAGTCATTTTGGAAAACCAGAATTGTTTAGGAACTCGGGGGGGAGGGGAAGACAGGAGGGAATCTTCTGATATTGCTTGCTAAATGAAAAAGTCTGTGAGGGAAGAGAAGGGACCATCTCTCTCCACCTCCATATTCACCCCTTTCAAGTGCCATATGCATTACTTCCATGATGGTCATGGTCATCTGACCAGCCAACTAGCAGTAAATTTAAGACAGAGAAAGAGGAAAAGAGCAAACCCATGAAGCAGACTGAAGAGCCCTAACACACCTCTTATAGGGAAAGAAGGTATAATTAAGCATCCTTTTGCAGTCTTGCATGGAGAAGATAACACAATGGCTCCTCAATACTGGGGCTTGCTTTATTTTTCTGTTCACATTAAACATTGTATAAAGGAATAAAAAAATTACCATATATTTCCAAAGAAGGTTTCAGAATGAGTTTAAGAAGAATGCTAAGCCAATCTGGTGCTATGTAAGACAGATAAAACATCTGTTTCTCCATGGCATAGCAAATGGCAGAGGAAAGATCACAGGAATGAGAAAGAGTGTTAAGACTTAGGAGAGCATATGGCAGTCAGCAAAAGCCAGCCCAACATCCCATAGATCTTGTTCTGTTCATTCCAATGAGTTCATAAGCACTGAAATACAGCCCTCTCTTCTCCTTTTGGAATTATAAACAAATATATCAGCGCCTTTTCCATAAATAAGTTTACATGAGCAAAGAGAGTCTAAGATAGTGCAAAACCAGGTTTTTTAATCAAAATTACTTCATAGATTCAATGCATCCCCAACAAAAATGTCATCATTATTAATATAAAAATAATGAGATCATTCTAAAACTCTTATAGGCATGCAATGGTCTGAAAATAGCCAAAATGATACCGAAAGACAAAAACTAAAACTAAATGATTTACACTAACAGCTACCAAGCCACATTATAAGGTTATATTAACTAATATAACATGTTATTGATTCAAGAGTGAGCAAACTAACCAGTGGAATAGAAAATAAAATTCAGAAACAAGGACATGAATATAGGATCACCTGATTTATGACAAAAATAGCACTGGGTGAAAAGAATACTCTTTTCAGTGAATTGTATGCAGACAGTACATATTTGTGTGTGTGTGTGTGTGTGTGTGTGTGTGCGCATGTGTGTGTGTATGTGTGTGTGACTTACATCATAATCATGCACAGAGATCAATCCCAAGTGTATTATTTCAGAGATAAACATAGGAGATACCTTTATGACCTTGAAATAAGCACGTTTCGTCAATAGGACACAAAGAAACAAAATTGAAAACGGATAAATTAGATACTATTATTAAATTAAATCATCAAGTAATGACAGAGTAACTTGTATCAGACTAATCATCCTGCCAAAACAATAAAAAGCTCAGGAACACACACACACACACACACACACACACACACACACCACACATACACCAAAGAGCGTTGCAAAATAGGCAGAAACTAGAGGAGGTATGTGAGTTGGAAGAAAGGAATTATAGTAGGTGAGATCACCATTGATCCAGCTTTACTCCAAAGGTACTTTCCTACTTTACACAGAACATGGCAGATATAGATCAAGCAGAAATCAGAAGTCTTGAGGTAAAGTGTTGGAAGTCAGTTGAGAGACATTTCTCCAAGGAACTCTACCATTCTTGCACAAATTATGAGAGAAGAACTGACCATTTGTTCCAGAAAATCTTTTCAAGGATGTTGGTGCAGCAGACAGCCTTGAATGATAAATATGTATCACCCTGCAGAGCAAAGGTCGCGTTTGCTTATTTTCTAGCATTATCCATTATCTAACATTATCCAGTATCCATTATCTAATGGAGGTAATGTTTCCTTCTGGAACAAAGAGTAAGCATGCTTAATCCTCTTTTTTTTATTTTTTATTTTTTAAAAATTTTTTTTCAACGTTTTATTTATTTTTGGGACAGAGAGAGACAGAGCATGAACGGGGGAGGAGCAGAGAGAGAGGGAGACACAGAATCGGAAACAGGCTCCAGGCTCTGAGCCATCAGCCCAGAGCCTGACGCGGGGCTCGAACTCATGGATCGCGAGATCGTGACCTGGCTGAAGTCGGACGCTTAACCGACTGCGCCACCCAGGCACCCCTGCTTAATCCTCTTTTAAAAGATTCATATTCTCTGAGTTCAGGGTTCCTATCCTGTGACCTAATCTATTGCATATGCAGGTATCATCTGGCCTTTTTCACATCACCCTGAAGGGAATTGGGGCTCATGGAATTGGCACACAAATTCTGATATTCTGGCTACTGCTGTTGCTATGAGCAATAATCTATCTTTTGTCTCTGATCCATGAATCATGTGCCTTCTACTACCGCCCTTGAAACTAGGATGAAATACCTTGTTAGAGTGCAAATAGAACAAAATCTCAGACCCTCCACAGCTATTGGCAGTTGTTGTAAAGAAGATAGAATGTTGACCAAAACATGGCTTTCTGTAAGAGGAAGTAGGAGGACCTCAAAGCTTTATTGACAGAAGTTAAGGGAAGTTCACAGGAATTGGTAACAAAAATATTTGCTAAACTGTATGGTTCACCAGGAAATCAATGGGCACAACATTCATATTATTGCCTGAAAATGAGGAGGAGGTGGCTGCAGGCTGAAAAATGGAAGTAGGTTAAAATTGTTCAAAGGTATCTTCCTGAATAGTGTATTGGTTGTTGTTAGCCCTCCTTAAGATGGAGGATTCAGTTGCCAATCTGGTAGTGAATCTTAGTGCCTCCCCCATTTCAATAACTAGTACTTACATTCGTCATGGGTGGGCAGATGGTTTTGCCCCTTTCATACAGTAATTAGAGAGACACATATCTGCACTGAGTGTGAGAGGAAGGAAGACAGCAAAACTAATTCTTAAAATCCTGACTGATTTGTGAGGAGATGGGGAATGCTGGAAAGGAAGAGGGTGGTAGTTGGACTTTCTTGCAGCTCAGTATCTCCTACAGTTTCTCATCCCAACCTGAGATAATTTGGAGATTACAGCAGTCTCACTGTTTCTCCCCTTGCCCACTGGGTCCTGACTGCTATAAGGAAGCTTTGGTCCCTTCAAGATATTCCCAAGACACACAAACTCTCACTGGAAAGCACAGGTGAAACACTGGCTCATATCTGGACTCTTAGTGCTGACACTAACAAAGGTGGAGAATGAGAAACTGACTTGAAGGAAACTAGATAGATTCTTAAAGGTCAGCCCGATGCCCTAGGAAACCCTTATCTCTCATGTTAAAAGCAGGTACACACACACACACACACACACACACACACACACACACACACACATGATACTATCACCATAGCAAGGCAGCAAGTGCCCCAGATTAATGTGGACTCTTTTTAAAAAGTCACCGTGGTGCTGGTCAAGCCTGTGTGAGGCTGAAATTCATATGGCTGTGGCTGATAAGTGAGGGTAGCCCCACAGGTAACATGGATAGTTTCAGTAATGATGATGGGAAACTTCATAAATAGACTAGAGCTGTGAGCAGCCTCTGGGCCACTCAGAACTAAAAGTGAACGTTCCCAGTTCAGATCTGTGCTCCCTACCTCCCACTCTCCCCAGACCTCAGATACTCTAGAGAAGAAGATGAAGAGAAGTGAAGGGAGGCCCCTGCCCCAAGGCAACCAGAGATCATAGGTACCTGTATGTTGGGGAGTTCTGGTAGGGGAAGGATTCAAATTTTTATAGTTTTGTTGGGCACAGGCAGCTGTGCCACCATCCTACCCAGTTCAACAGCTGAAAAGTTGAAGGAAATCCAAATTCAACTAGTAGAGTTTGAAGCAGTTTTGCAAAATGGAATACAACTGTAGTGATATTGTGGATGGGGCCCGCAAGCACCTCCATCAATAACTGGAAGCACGATTTTAAGTATGTTTTCTCTTTTTTCCTCTATCTCTTCAGATCTTAGTTATCCTAGCTAGTAACTTGGCCTTGTATATTGAGCTCCAGCTATGCATCAGGTGCCAAATTGAAAAGCAATTCGTACCTTGATTCACAAAAGTATCAGATACAGAAATAAAATAACAGATGCAAAGTTGTTATGAAGAATACCTATAGCAGGAAGGGATTACTGGTATTGGGTACTGGGATGGGAGCATAAAAGTGGTTGGGGCCAGCAAGTGATGCTTGCAGGGTGCCAAGGAAGCAGGAAGAGCTGCCAGGTTAAGCTTATTCTTAGTGTCCCTTGCATAGATTTTGGTGGCTGTTTTTATCTTAATTGATCATTTTTATGATTTCTTTGCTTCCCCCACCAATTCCACCTGACATGTGTCCACTAAGTAATATAAGTGACAACAGTGGTTTGTTCTACCCAAAGTCTGTGCCACAGTTTCCACTCTTTCTCATCAGGCACTTCATCCAGAGACAAGCTTGGCAGGACTAAGTAAGTACAAAGAAATAGATCCACATACATACATACATACATACATACATACATACAAACATACATACATACATATGAAAGGGGAAAACCAACACACAATATCAGATCTTTTAAGGGATCTGATAGGAATAATGAGGACAGGTAATGTGGGAGTACTATGGTCATAGCAAATGAATTTATTATTGATTAATTTATTTTTAAATAATTCAGTGGAAAAAGTGATTGGGGGCTGTTCAGTTGATTTTCAATGTCTTACTATGTGTGAAATTATCTAGTCATGAAAAAAATAATATTTTGGCTTTCTTCCTAATAACAGCATACCATGCATATTGAAAGCCATAGTAATTTGGTAAGAACTGCCATATTTCATTTCATGGTTATTTTTTTGCCACTATTGCTGTGTGTGTGTGTGTGTGTGTGTGTGTGTGTGTGTGTGTATGTTTCTGTGCACACTTCTTACCTTTCTTTCAAA
This sequence comes from Puma concolor, assembly GCF_028749965.1. Classification (NCBI taxonomy): domain Eukaryota; kingdom Metazoa; phylum Chordata; class Mammalia; order Carnivora; family Felidae; genus Puma; species Puma concolor. The sequence continues at coordinate 85,068,589 of NC_141676.1, forward strand.
TGGTTATTCTACATTTCTTGCTCCTTTTCCCCCTCTTTTTCTACCCTGTGATTTTCTCCATAGGAGGACATCATCATACTGTCTTTTTCTCCAGATTGCTCCTTTTCTCCTGAATTCTCACTTCTAAATTTATTTCTTCTATCTCTGCTCTCAATGCCTTTGCCGAGCCTCACAGACTAAATCTGTTGTCCCAGTGTCATCTCTCCCATGTAGAGAGGAGACCAACAGGAAACATAGCCCCCCTTAAGTCTCTCTGGAAAGCACAAAGCAAGCTGGACTCAACACTGAGATGTCAAGACAGAATGGGTTGTAGGAGAAGGAGCTGTGGCCATAGAGACCATTGAAGGTAGCAGACAGCATCTGTGAGTCACAGTGCAGTCATGACAGAATGGCCCTCACACCCATAAATTCTATAGCAATTTTACTCCTGATAAGAGAGATTAAAAAAAAGGTAAATTTTGAGTGAGAGAAACATGTTTCATTCAAAAATGTATATTTCATTATTTTAAGAAGAGCTTAAACCTTAAACAAGCACTTCAGGTGTATTGTATCACATCTTGTAAAAGAACACAAGCCCCAGGTTCTAGCATCAGTGTTACCACTCATTGCCTCAGAAATTCAATATTCTCAGTATAAAACCAAGGAAAATGTCCACTAAGTACTGCAGAATTGTAATCTCTACCTAGATCTAGATTCCAAATATTGTACATGTGTGGGGAATAAGCTTAGAAACTCCCTGGGCTTACACCAATGAGTTAAGGCATAAAGAATTACAAAGCCATAGGGTGCTCTCACCCAAGCTTGGGTGAACAAGACCCCCAGAATAATGTAAGGGGGGACAGAGCCCCCAGACTAGAGAGGGATGGGCAAAGGCCCCAGAATGGGGGGGGGGGTAAAGGCCCCAAATACAAAGGTATATGAGGTAAGCAAGATTAGGCATTCAGGGTGAAAATGTCCCCTCCCCAATTTAGTACTAGAGCAGAAAGCTGCTTTCATGGAAGGAAGGACCAAATTAGGTGAGCAGGTAAGTAGGGCTATAGACCCCTGTGCTGCACTGCAGGTGATGCTGCCCAGAGTGCAGCTGATTAACAAAAGAAAAGGTGCCTTGTTAACCCTGAGGTCATTTGCCCTGTTTTATCCCCTAGGCTAGCTAAGATAAACAGACATGGTGCCTCCTGTCTGCCATTAACAACCATCTGCCCATCTGCCCATTGCCAGGATTTTGTTTTATATTGACCCAAACCCCAAACACTGTATATCTTCAAAACCCCCTTTTCCCTCATGCCTGTGAGTTAATATTCACCTATTCATTGTCTCTTTGTGCACACCCACAATGTTTTTAAGCCTTCTGATCTTAATAAATATAGGGGCAAGGACCCTTATTCGGGGCTCTTGTCTTTTCCTGGACACTAGCCATCTCTCACTTTTAATCCTGCATCCCATTCTCTTGCTAGACAAGAGAGAACTTTAGACTTAGAGTCTATGATATACATGGTATCACATACACAGTGAATTTGAATGCCTTTGCATGACTCTTGTGGAGTCCCATTGGCACAGTCTGCATGATGCCTTATTATTTAGCCCTTGTCCATTCAATGTAATTGTGACAGGCTGTGCCCACAGAAGACTGGAACTTGAGAAATGGGGATGTGGTCTCTGCTCTGGGATGGAGAGGAGACATGAGAAGGGACATAACGGGGAGAAGAAAACTGAGGTAGAGACACATTTGTTGCATATCTGGCTACTTGGGAAGCCTGGGAGGGAGTGGGTTTGCCACCACATCACAGAGCTGTAGCTTGACACTAATTCTCCCCTCCAAACTTTCCTAATTAGATCTTAAGGGAATAGATGGGTGGGTATTAGTATAAGAATTTTAAATATGTTCCTATTTAGCTAAGAAGTCAGAATGTGGCAAATGAGACAAGAGACTAATTCACACAAAGCAGGGTGAATGGTGTGGTATGAAGTGGAGATAGGTTCCTCACCACATGAAACAGTGGAGTCAGAAGGAGGAATGGGGCAGGAGTAGTAGGAATAGGACATAGGATAATCTTCACAGATTTGTGCAAATGCCACACGTTTCAATGACACCATAGGCTCCAGAGATGCAGGCTCCTTGAGGCAGTGACTTTGCTCTGTGGTCAATGATATTTGAAAAATATCACACAGTTCCTAGCATGTAGCACTCTCTCAATATTTGTAGATTGACCAAATGATGTCATATATGTGTTTCCCCAGCACCTGTCCTGTGAAAATAATTGAGCATATTTTTGTGTAAACATTCTTGAGTGTTTGAAAAAGTCATATGCAATTCCGTTGCCTTTGAGATAAGACTGATATCACTGAGGCCCAAAAGCACACAAGAGTGGAAAGCATCTAATGGAATGAGAAGAGCATCTCTACCTGCAGCACAGCCTCTTCTGCAGAAACCCTCTCTGTCTGCTCATAGCACTGTTGGTATCCTTGAAGGCTAGCTTCGTCATTCACTTTGTCACTTGTTTCTTAGGTAGAGCCCAAGAGAGAGTTCCATGTACTTGTTGGAGGGAAATAAGATGCTCAAGAGAGAATATCTTGCACTTGGACAAACATATATCATAGTCCACAAGAGGAATGTCAAGTTGGTTCTACCATTAACTAACTGTAAATGTGACCAAATTTGTTAATTTTTCTTAAATTCAGTTTCCACATCTCTAAATGGAGGTAATAATACCTTTCCTGTGGAGTTATTGTGAGGGAAAAATCAGTTTCCAGGAATGGAGTACTGCCTAAATTTCCAGCACACATTCAGAACTTTATCAAAGCAGTGGTTCCCTTCTGTCACCAGTTCTGGAAAGCCTTTTCCCAGCACAAGAAGTTTCCAAATAATGATGTTGCTTGTGACAATGATGGTAAGGAGAAGGATCTGAAAGGACTTAAAAGCTCCAAGAGGTTAAAATTCTCACTCTAGGTCACACACTAGTTAATGGTGGAATTGGAGGTCCAATGTAGTGCTTTCTGATTCCAAAGCCCATGATATTTATCCCTTGCCTTCAGTTGACATGACATTCTCAAACAGCCTTCATCATGTGCTCTGAGCAAAGATTATCTCTTCACATGTGAAAAGAACAAATAGCCTCATCCCGCTCTGGTGTTTTAAGGCCAGGATATAGTAGGACAAGCCACTGTGGGATTACACTTTGGCTGAGCATTCATCCACCCCTTAAAGGCCAATCTGAAACAGAGAGATAGTTTGTGTGTTCAGTTTTCAGAATACATTTCATCCCTTGGGGTTAGAGGTGGCATTATATCCAGCTATGCCCTTAGATCCTCTGTCCCAACCTGAGTTCTTCCTCCTCTGAATGTAGAGAGTATTTGGCGTGCCTGGGGAGGGAGTTGGTTTGTCAAGCTAGCAGTAAGGATTTCTCTGAAAGCCTGTAAGAATATTCATTTTAGAAAGGAGCTGACTCATGATTATCAGCAGGCTGGAAAAGAGTTACTGGGGGAAATTAAAATGTATATACCACAGGGAAGAAATGCTCTGTACAGAAAATAACATTTCCACTTTAAGATGGCAAGATTTACACACCTTACATCATTTCACCCGTAGGACCAATCTGTCAGGCATGTGTGACTTTTATCACCACTTTATGGGTGGCACAAAGAGTCACAGTGTGGTAAAGTGACTTGTCCAAGGTAAGAGAGATATTGCCTGGTTCCAGTTACCTTGCACAAAGGTGCTCTGACCAGACCCCAAATGCACATTACAAACATGTGCTCAGGCACACACAGACACATGCAACCACACACCATTTGGTGCTTTAAAAATAAACTATGAGAAGAGAAGACATGTTGTGCTGCAGAATATAATAAAAAGGACCCAGGCTTTTCTTACATGTAGGACATCTCACTCATTCTCTAAGGGTGAGGGGTGAAGGAGGATTAGTCAGCAGGAAGAATTTACTTTATGGCTCAGCAACACTGGTTTGTGATGCCCTTCAGCTTCTCCCTGCCTCACTGCTCCTGCTCATTTCTGGGGCAGCTCTTCTTAACATCTCAACTCACCCAGCTCCAACAAAAACACACACAGGAACACACACAGACACACACATACCATTGCTGTTGAGTGCTCAAGGAATGCAAACTCATTTTAATATTGATGTAGGCACAATTCCATTTTGAAGAAAAATCTGATGACAAAATAAATCTAGAATAAAGTCAAATCAAGAGTCTCTTCTGGATGATAAATCTGGGTGTTTCTCCCATAAGACTGCACATCCTTCTATTAGAATGTGTCATGCTGTTCAGGGATCAACCTTACACCTCTAGAAGGAATTAAGTCTAGTGATTAAAAGTGTGAGATTTGAAGTCAGATTTCAAGATGCATGACCTTGGACAAATCCCTTTACCTCTCCATGGCATTGATAAATGGGCATAAGAGTCACTTCTACCTCACAGGGCAGTTTTGACAATTAAATGATGTAATACACATAAAGAATGTAAAAAAGTATCTGGCATGTAAGGTACCACTTAAGCATTAACTCATTACAGTTTACACTCCAGCCCTGCTTAAAAGTCTGGTGGAAGAAACTCTCTCATTTGTTAGTATTTTTTTCCAAAGCACTAGCAGCTGTAAAATGGGCAGAAAAGTCCCATCAGCACAGCGCAGGCCTGAGGCATTGGGGCAGAACCAGTGCAAACCCCATAGTTTGGGCTGGGTCAGAGGTCAGAGGCTGCATTTTCTTCCTTCCCAGGGGCCCAAGGAAGAGAGAAGAGGAGGATCCAGCCCTTAGGTGCCCAACCCAAAGGAAAGTATGAGGACTGAGAGGCCAGATCTTCCTGAGCCACAGGAGCTCTAGAAGAAAGCAATGGTTCTGCACATGAGGTGCAGGGCATGGTGGTGTTCACATGGTCATCATGGGGAGACCCCTGGCCCCATAAAACTTTGGTGCACACCTAGACTCTACCACTCCTTAGCTGTGAAGCCTTAAGCAAGTGGCTTCTTCACCTCTGTATCTCTGTTTCCTTCTAGAGAAAGTGAGGCTAGGGATGTAGATATATTGAAGATTATATGGGCGCCAAATGGAAGAAAAATGTGCTTGGATCCCACAGCAGGATGCATTTGAGATGGGAGGCTGGGAAAACAACATTTGGTGAAATCTCAGCCAAAGTGGGAGAATCTCATACTGCTTCAAACAGTCTCATGGAGAAGCAGAAAAGGACAAGGAGAATCTGGAAAGAAGCCAAGATAAATGGCCTCCAGTGACAGCAAAGGGAGAGCAAACCCAGATGGCCAGACAACATGCCAGGGATGAAATGTTCCTGTCGGGGGAAGAGGGACAGAGCAGGGTGGCTCTTGTCAAAGGTCAGTGCTGCAGAGAAGTGAAGTCAGAGCCAAAGGGAGTGACGATTCCACTTAGCATCAGCCCCAGACAAGACAGTGATGAGCTCACTATAAAACTCAGAATACAAAGCACAAGTGTGCAGCAGACTTGTGCCACATGAACAAAAGTACAGAGAAAGGAGGAGGTATCCTCTGGAACTTTCCATTGGAGTCAACTTAAGGGAAGGTGAGAAGACCACGTTCTGTTTGTTTTTCCTGTCTGTCCTGTTCTGTTTCCTGTCTGTTTTCTGTCTGTTTTTCCTATCCTTCCATAGCTCATTGCCTTCTCCAAAACCATTACCCTCTCCAGAGAACTGTGATTCAAGTAAATGGGTTTTTTCCAAGGTCACAGAGCTAATAACTGAGCCAGGATTCAGATCCACGTGTATTATTATCAGATCCTATAGTCATTCTTCCACACTATGAAGCCACCTAGACAACCCATGGAAGTACTTTTCAAGGAAAGATGCTCATGGGTCACCTTCATTTAGTTACAGCAATGGTTTTCAAGGAGAGGATGCATCCCCTCAGGGTACATTTGGTGGGGTCTGGAGTTTGGACTGTCATTACTTTGACACAGGTGCAAGTATTTCTAGCATCTAGCAATCTAGTAGGGAGAAGTCCAGGATATTGCTAAGTACCCTAACATGAACAGAACAGCCACAGCAAAGATTATTGAGCCCAAAATGTTGATAGTGAGGAGGTCAAGATGCTCTGATTTACCATGATAGAATGTCCTCCTCTGATAAGTCAGTCAGGAAGCCTTCATCAGTTCATGTTTCTGCTTCCCCAAACATCCCCATTCCTTTAGTACCTCTAGGAAGCATTCTGAAGGGTCAGTTACCACTTTTCACACTAAGGAGAGGGGCAGAATGTACAGGATGCCTGCTTCATCCATGAAAAAGCTCCTTGTTCTCAGCATGCTGTTTGTGTAGCCCAGGAAGTCACAATCCATGGTCACAGAGCCTATTATCAACAGATGGCATCAAAGATCAGCTGGTTGTCACTCCATATGTCCCAGAACATGCCTGGTAGTATGATGGCTGACCACACAGAAACACTCTGTATGCTGAATTCCAAATTCTCATCTAGGTGAAAGTCTTCTAATGCCACTTCAGAGGATACCCTTTCTGCATATCCAGTGCCTCCGCAATCATTTGCTTTCCAAGAAGACCAAGCATAAATCATCCTCATGGAATGAGGAATGATCCAAAATGAATAAAGGACAATGGGCTCAGTTGAGTGACAGAAGACAATGATGGTGCAATGTCTGACAAAACTGTAATGACACCTCTGATAGCAGACCCATGCGGTTAGTGTCTTCCTCCCAAATACAGCAAATTACCTAGCAAGGGAACAAAGTCTTGGCAGAATTATTCATTACATGGAAAACAATTTCACACTAGAATAAACAGAAGAGATAGAGAATAAAAAATGCATTGCATTGTCCGGTTCTTAACCTGGGACTTGATATATATTAAAAAAAAAAGTCAATTATTTTCATCAATGACTTAAACTCATCTTGTTTAACAAAATAAGATAAAGAGGTCTTGGGGTGGAGAGCCAGATATCTGAGGAAAGGCATCCTGAGATGATAAATATCTAATGTCAAGCCTTCACTCAGACGCAGGCTTCTAAGGGACAGATGCAGCCAAGTTAGTTATGTCTGAGAGCAGAGGAAGGAGAAGCAGCACAGAACATTATAAGAGGAAACAGTATCAGTTACTAGGGAGTCGCTATAAAATATAGAAAGCAAAACATAAAAAAAAGGAGTTATTTTTCAATAAAAGCTTCCTGTCTCTCTGTGTGATTTAGTTCCTGCTTTCACATTCTATGCAGTGTCTTGGAAATGCATTTGACTTTATGTGAGGAATCAGAACATGAGACAGGAAGATGTGCTTATTTCCCAAGACAAAGCTGTGTTGTTTTCTTCATCATCTCCTGGACAGATGGACTTTCTGCACTGATGTTAAACCATTCAAGAGGCATTCAAAAGAAAACACTTTACTCCTAGAGTAAATGGGCTTTCATACTTATAGATCCATGATGCAAACAAATAAGAAACATTCTACATTTGATTACTGGAACTGAAGTTGTATGTGTTAAGAGTCTCCCGGGCTTTCTGGAGCAAGACACCAGAGCATGTGGCAGGGAAAATGATCAAGTTATATTCCGGGCAGTGGAAGTGTTCTATAATAAACTAGAATTGTTTTTTCTGTCTAAGATGATGGTTGCAGTGCTCCCTGGAGTATAGACGTGCCCTTGAAAATCGCTAACATTTTGAAGAGCCTGTAATTCTCTTATGCCTTATAATCCATGACCCTATCTGTTTGCTTCCAGACATCGACAAGAAGAGTAGGATGATGCATTAAGTTGCAGTTAAGCATCTAGTTGTTTCTGGATGATCAGCCAGTAACACAATGGCCAAGGCATTTCAGACATTCTTGAGCATGACTTGCATGACCAGTCTAATTCACACATGAAAATGTATAAGAAAAATATGTCATGAGCTTCTCCAAAGCAAATGTGCCTATGTAGGCAAAGGTTATTTATTTTATTAAAATACACACTAAGTTCTGTAAGGAGCAAAGTCCCCTTCCTTATTCTCTAATGTGTCCTGAGTACCATTTAGAGCTTTGCTCACAGTAGCCACATAATCAATCATTAGTAAGTAAATGAATAAATCTGTTTTATTCATTACAGAAAAGTCTTCTCATTTCCTTGTTCTGGATCCCCCTCATCCAACTCTCTAGCCCTTTCTTTTCTCCACAAACTGACCATTCCAACAGGAGATGACAGACCACAGAATTGAGCTTTTGTCTGAGGGCTCTGGATCATGGAGAAAGGACAGTTGGGGTCTGGTCCTTCTGAAGCACATATAAGGCTCTCATAAAGCCTTCCCAGGGAAAGAATGAAGCAAGAAGGAAGGCTGAGCCTGGGAGTATGGCCTAAAAGAGCATGGAAGGTGCCCTAACTAATGGAAGCTGTGTGCAATTTTAAGAGATGAGAGAGAAGCCAGACACCACAGAGAAACTCAGCCAGGAAACTGGAAAACAAGGATCTCTCTTAATGATAAGAGCTGCAATGTTCTTTAATTTCTAAAACCTTTTGTTAAACATTCTAAAAACCTCATTAGCCTTAAACATCAGGAGGCTTTACTTATGCTGGTATAAGAGCTTTCTAGATACGCGTGTGTGTGGTTGCCCCACAAACCTTACATAAATCAGGATGATTAAAGAAGCTGTTAATAGGTACTATCCCCAGACCCAGACAGGGACAGGCTCCTGAGACCACTCAGGTGACAGGGCAACAAGTGGGGCATGCCTCTTGTTTAGTTGAATGAGAATTCTGTGCTGTGTGTAGAAGATGCTGGGAAAGACTTTCTCCTCAAAAATATTACTTTTCTGGACTGCCACATGCCTGAAATTCTTCATCATAGTTCTAAACTTGATTTTATATCTTCCTTCCCCAGGTGTCTGCTACTCTCAGGGCTACATAATCCAGAAGCCACGCTACACCTTGAACCTGTCTTATGAATTAATGCATTCATTTTCTCCACTGTGGGACAGCAAGGACTGGCCTTTTGCTGGGATGTAGAAATGTGCTCTACTGTTGCAGGAGAGGTGCTAGAGCAAAAGTATTAAAGGGCCTGACCCAAAAGTCTAGGCCCTAGAAAAGAAAAATTCCCTGAGCATCTGGCCACCATGAAAATAAATGGCTATGGAAATGTCAAGAGGAAAGGAGACAGGACCAAAGGAGCTGTGGGGGTCCCAAAGAGTCCCATGTCTGTGTGGCTGAGCCCTCCAAGTCTGCACCTCCAGCCCTTCCTCCATCTCTGCTCACAGGGCTCACTGAGGCCCATGGTCTTACCTTAGGAGTGCCTGACCCAGTGTGGGCATCACCCAGGGCCATTCAGGCATGACAGGTCAACTAACATGACATTTACATGATGTTATCTTAATTCTACTCACTCTCCATCTCCCCATGGGGAGTCATATGTGTCTGTGGAATGAAAATAGGTAAACATTAATTATTACTTAATAAAGGCACTTGTGAAAATTTGCTGTGCATGGACAGGTAAAAAGCTCAGGAGCCACAAATCTAGAAACCTCTGATTTTTTGGAAACTTGAAACACTCTGTGTTTATATAAGTAAGGTGAACAAGGATGATGAGCACTACTTGTAGGTCAAAGAGGTATTGTAGGGAGGGATACTTTTGTTTTCCATGGGAATTTTGACCATGAAACAATGTTCAAAGAATCAATCACCTACTGTCACCCTGAAAGTATGGCACAAATAAATGCACCATGGCCCAAAAGGGAGAAGTTAACCCAAGGACAAAGAACAAATATTAGAGGCAGAGCCAGGCCCCAAGGCCTTTAACCAGTGACCTCCAGCTGCTGGGAGAGAAGTCAGTGAAGGTCAGAGCCCTCCCCAAAACCAACACCTAATCCTCCTGAACAGTACTTGCTCAGTCTTTTCCAGGCCTTGCCTGTGCCTCAGCACCCCAAAATTCTTCCCTCATTGAATTTCAGTCTTGACGTTTTTTGCCTCTGCTGAGAGAACCTGGCCTCCCTCCTTCTGTCTATATGATGCTAAGAGCAAGAGAGGCCATTTATCATTTTAACGGGATTCTCACACTCAGATAGTACAGGTCTCTAATTTATTGGTGCTGTAGGATGAGAGACAAGGCAATCATCGCTGACTGATTCTGTGAGGCCTTTTAGCATAACCCCAGAGACAACCTCAGCTAATCCATCTGGTCTTGGCATAGTTTCACCCCCAACCCCTGTGCTTCACACCCCAATCCCTGACCTGGACTGTTCTGCATTCACTGGGCACTCACTGGTCCCCACTTCCTCTCTCTCACCATTATATGCTTCTCAATTTCAACTTGCATAAATGCCGTGACTGAGAATGGCTGTCCATTATAAGTGTAATGGGGTCACATCAGTTGGCTGTCCCACTCTGCAGACTTCTGCCTTTGAGGTCTCCCTTCCTCACCAAATTTCCTCTAGTGGATGAAAGAGTCTTGCTGTACCAGCTGATCTGAGCCCTCACCTACTACTTTCTGGCAACCTTCTCCCAACCAGTCCATCGATGGTCCAAGGGTGCTGAGTCCAAGGGACTCAGGGATGGACACTGAGACAGTGGAGAAAAGCAGCACCTCTGGTTCCCCTGGGCTGAGGAGGAGATGGAGCAGGGCAAGACCCCAGGGGTTTCTTCTGGGGATACCATCACTTGGCTGGAGGGCTGGGAACATATCTGACTAGGAGAGATATTTCCATACAAGGGAAACTGCTGGAAGACAGAAATTATTACCACAGTTTTGTCATATACAAGCTGCATCCCTCCAGTCCTACCAACCACTTCAAACCATATTATCTCTCTGAGACTCAGTTACCTCCAATAAGATATCTCTGACTGCCCAGCTACCATACAAATAGGTGTGGAGCTAAATTAAATACTATCATTTATAACACTAAGTATATCTCACCTGAGAGTTACTCAGGTTTCACCCACTTAGGAGCACCAAGGAGGTCACATCCAGTTATCTGGACATTCCCTGACTCTGAAGTACCATGATGTATGATATTCCTCGCCCTGGAAGGACAATCCTCATGCCCTCCTGCTGTCCTGTCATCAGTTTAGCCGAGGTAGGACACACCCGGGCAACGATGCCTCAGGATTTCTTGCTACTGCTATATCTCATCATGCTAGACCACTGCACAAAGACATTTGTGAGGCTCATCTTATTTAATCCCCATAGTGATCCTACCTGATACTGTTGTCCTTTTTAGAGATGAAGAAACATAAGTCTTTTAGAGGTGAAGTAACTTCTCCAAGGTCTCACAAGCAGTGGTGATGGAAACAGATTTGAACCTGTGGATCCCAGGCCTGAGACCTCTACTGTTTTGGTTTGTTTTGGCTGTTCTCAGAGGCCACAAATCCTGGTCTGCTTCTGCAGAATTTCTTACAGTGAAGTCTCTCTCCAGGATGGTCAACACCCACTTCTTTGGGAGAAGCCAGCCTCCCCTTGACCCCAGAAAGTACCAGTATTCACATTTAGACATCCTTCATCATCCAGAACCAAACCACAAGTCCCACAGAAAGACACTTCCTTGTTCACACCTGAACTCAAGCCCACATTCCAGGCCTGGTTTCCTGTCTCACAATCAGTATCTTCCAGGGAAAAGGTACCTTGGCCTCCTTCAAGGGCCACCTCACCACCCATCCCCAGGGTCTTACCTCTCCCTTGGTCAACAGCACAATCATGAGAGAAACCACTACCAACGGTAGTGGGAGTGTTGATTCCTCATGGTCATTTATTCTAAATTTAAAAACAAATGTATCTCTTTTCATTTTTATATTTTCTAACCCCATATTATTCAATATTTCAGTGTACTTAAGTTTAACTTTTATTAGGAGCCCAAGCTGTAAGCTTTCTGCCCACCATGCTCTGCCATGGTTTAAGCAGAGACAATGACCCTGCTTCATGATTGTTGTGTGTTATAAAATTATCACACGAGAATCACAGGGAGTGTAACGAATGCCTAGAAATGAGAAAGCAATTGTCTTTTAAACCTATATGGCCATTAATTATGTGTTGCTTTAGCATCAAGTGTACATTTTTGAACTTTAAAAATATCTTTTGTTGATTAACTTGCTTATGTATATGCCTTATCTTCTTAATTTCTAAGTTACTTGAATTATTTTTGGATAGATTTCATTTATCAGGCTACTTCCATGTGCTAGATAAGTCATAGGTGATCTGTCTGTCCTATTTATTCAGTACTCATGGTTACTCTGTGAGTTCATCTGAAGTGCAATGTGACTTGTCTAGTGTCACAGTTTGTGTGAGAGAGTCTGACTCCTGGCCTGTCTGACTGCCAGAACATACTGGTTGCTCTACAAGGGATTGTCAGAACATGGCCAAGCCCTGTCCTTCCTTAACCAAGTGCTATGAGCAACAGAGTCTTTTCTGAAGAATTTCATATTCCTATTATTAGAAACAGGTAATGAGTAGGGGGTGACCAATATTTCCAGGCTCAATCATCCTGAGATTTACTCGATGAAAAGGGGACCCCATTTTTTTAAAGTAATGAATTTTTTTTTGTACTTGATGTGTATTTTCTTTTCCTTTTTCCCATTTGGAGAACCAGGTATGTAATTATTAAGACATTTAAAAATAACTACATCTAAGAGGATATTTAGAAAACCATCACAAGAAAAATAACACACTTGGAAAGGACCTGAGAAGACATTAAACTTTCACTACAGGCTGATCTCTGGCAAAGAGATCTTCAACATTAAAAATGAATCAAACCTTGGGAACAGGGAATAATCTGACTTCCAGAGTTACCATAAAGATTCAAATGTCCAGTTTTCAGCAACAACAAAAACATCACAAGGCATGTGAAGAAACAGGAAAGTATGGCCCATTTAAAGGAATGAAATGAACTGACAGAAGCCAACCCAGGGAAAACTAAACACTGAAGCAGCTACAGAAAGACTAGAAAACATCTGTTTGAAAGCTGCTTAAAGAGAAGAAGGAAGACATAGTCAAAGACAAGAAAATGATGTATTAACAAAATAAGAATATCAACAAAGAGAAAGGAATCATAAAAAGTTCTGGAGTTGCAAAGTATAATAATTAAAATCATTATAGAAATTCAAAAGAAAACGTGAGCTGTCAGAAGAAAGAATCAGTAAACTTTAAGACAGAAAATTGAAATTGCTGTGTCTGAAGAACATTAAGAAAAAGTAAGGAAGAGAAGTAAACAAAACTTAAGGGACTTGTGAAACATCATTAAGTATATGAACATAGGCATTCTTGGAGTTCCAGAAGAGAGAGAGAAAGGGGCTGAAAAACTATTTGAAGAAATAATAAAAAATTTTCTAAGTTTGATGTAATATATGAATGTGTAAATCCAACAAACTCAAGCAAAGTCCAATTAGGATAGATTTAAACAGACTCACACAGAGAACTATTAAAATCAAAAGACAAAGACAAAGAGAATCTTGAAACCAGTAAGAGAAAAGTGACTTGACACTTACAAAGCATTCTCAATAAAATTATCAGTTGATTTCTCATCAGAAACCTTGGAACCAGAAAGTAGTGTGTTCATATATTCAAAGTGCTGAAGAAAACCAAAACATTGTCAGTTGAGAGTTTTATATTCTGTAAAACTATTGTTCAAAAATGAGGATGAAATTAAAACATTTTCAGATAAGCAAAAGCTGAGAGAATTTATTACCATTGGATTTGCCATGCAAGGTATGTTAAGGATTCCTTCAGGTGGAAATTAAAGGACACAAGACATCAACATGAAACTATATAAAGGTATGAAGATCTCTGATAAAGGTAAATATAGTTGGGCAATTATAAAAGCTGGCATTATTGTAATTTTGACTTGTAATTCCACTTTTTCTTCTCAATGTGATTTCAAAGACAAATGTATAAAAATAATCATTAATAAATGTTGCTGGTCACAGAATTTGTAAAGATGTAATTTTTGACACTAGTAACAGAAAGAAGGGAAATGGAGCTGTAAAGGAATAGAGGTTTGTATGATGATGATGTTAAGTTGGTATAAATTCAAGTTACATTGTTGTAGCTTTAGACTATTAAATATAATATCCATGGTAATCATAAAAAGTACATATAGAATAAATAAAAAAAGAAATAAGGAAAAAAATGTCAAAATGTTTTACTACAAAGAAGCATCTGAACACAAAAGAAGATAATGGAAGACATGAGGGACCAAAATCTGTAAGGCATATAGCAAAACGACTATTCTCTTTCTTACCAGTAGTTACTTTAAATGTAAATTGATTAAATCTTTAATCAAAAGACAAAAATGAGAAGATTTTTTTAAAAGAATTCAGTGTGCTCCTCACCAAGGGACTTAAATCATACCCACATAAGAAGGTTGAAGTTCAGGGTGGGAAAAACCTTTTGGGCAAATAATAAATATACAGATTGCTTGCTTATTCCAGTATCAGACAAAATAGGCTTTAAACCAACAAAGGTTAAAAGAGTAAAGGACATTATATATTAATAAAATGTTGACTACAGCAAGAAGATATAAAAATTATTAATAACTATACACCTAATAACACTCTCAAAATATATGAAACAAACACTGAGAAAATTGAAGGGAGTAATAGACAATTCTACAACAATGGTTGGATATTTCAATACTTCACTTTCACTGACGGATAGAACAAGTAGACAGAAAATAAGTAAGGAAATAGAGAACTTAATAACACAATACATAAACAAGACCACACAGGCTTGTTTGGTCCAATCTATCCTAAGTGGAGTTTGTTGAGTTTATTGGATTTGTACTTGTTTAGAATGAAACGTTCTATTCACAGAAGACCACACATCCTTCTCAAGTGCAATATGGGAAAAATTTCAAGATAGACCATATGATAAGGCAACAAAACAAGTCTTAATGCATTTAAAAATATAGATACCATACAATGCATTTTCTCTGACCATGATGAGATTGAGTTAAAAGCTAAAAGATTCACAGATATGTGAAAATTAAATAACACACACCCAAATATTAAGTTAAATAAGAAACTTTATTCTTTAAAAGAGAAAGAAATTAGATAATACCTTGACACTGTTGAAAATGAAAACTCATCACACCAAAAGTTAAGGCGTACAGCAAAAACAATATAAGGAGATTGTAGCTATAAATTCTTACATTAAAATAAGAAGAAAGGCCATAAATCAAAACCTAAATTTATATCTTAAGGAACTAGAAAAAGAAGAGCAAACTAAACTTAAATCTAGAAGAAGGAAGGAAATAAAGATTAGAGTAGTGATAAATAAAATAGAGAATAAAAAAAACAGTAGAGAAAATCAACAAGATTTGGTTTTTTGAAAATATCAACAAAATTGACGAATATTTTGCTTTCTTGCTTAAGAAAATAAAGAGAAAACTTAAATAACTAAAATTAAAAAATGAAGAAATGTTACCATTGACTTTACAGAAATTTTACAGAAAGATTATAAAAGAATTCTATAAACAATGGTACAGCAACAAATGGAGAATCTATATAAAATCAACAAAGTCCTAAAAATATGCAAGACATCAAGACTGAATCATACAAAATATACAAAATCTGAAAAGACCTATAACTAGTAAGGAGATTGAATAATCAAGAACCTTCCAACAATGAAAATTTCTAGACCAGAAGAATTCTAGCAAATATTTAAAGAATTAACAACAACTCTTCTGAAACTGTTATAAAAAATAAAATAGGAGGAAATACTTGCTAATTCATTCTATGAGAATAGCATTACCCTGATACCAAAACCAGATAACAAGAAAATTGTAGATAAATAACCCTTATGAATATAGATGCAAAAATATCCAACAAAATATTAGCAATTGAATTCAATAACATATTAAAATAATTTTTATTATGACCAAGTGGTCTTTATTCCAGAATGCAAGGGTGGTTTAACATAAGAAAATCAACCCGTGTAATGCATTTCATTAAGAACAGAGGGGGTCAGAGTCAAATTCACAAAAATGCTCAGGCAAGGAGAAAATCATGAAAGCAGCAATGGAAAAAAAGTCCCTATCTACAAGGGAACACAAATCAGGTTTGCAGCAGACCTACCCACAGAAACTTGGCAGGCCAGAAAGGAGTGGCAGGATATATTCACTGTGCTGAATGAGAAAAATATGCAGCCAAGAATTCTTTATCCAGCAAAGCTGTCATTCAAAATAGAAGAAGGGATAAAAAGTTTCCCAGACAAACAAAAATTAAAAGAGTTGTGACCACTAAAACAGCCTTGCAAGAAATTTTAAGGGGGACTCTCTGAGGGGAGAAAAGATGGAAACAAACAAATATATATATATATATATATATATATATATATATAGAGAGAGAGAGAGAGAGAGAAAGGACCAGAGAACACCAACTCTTCAAGCATCATAATTGCAATAAATTCATATCTTTCAGTACTCACTGTAAACATAAATGGACTCAATGTTTCAATCAAAAGACATAGGATAACAGAATGGATAAGAAAACAAGATCCATCTATTTGCTGTTTACAAGAGACCCACTTGAGACCTAAAGACACCTTCAGATTGAAAATAAGGGGATGGGGAACCATCTATCATGCTAATGGTTAACAAAAGTAAGCCGGAGTAGCCATACTTATATCAGACAATCTAGACTTTAAAATAAAGACTGTATCAAGAGATGCAGAAGGGCCTTATGTCACAATCAAGAGGTCTATCCACCAAGAAGACCTAACAATTGTAAACATTTATGCACCAAATGTGGCAGCACACAAATATATAAATCAATTAATCACAAACATAAAGAAATTCATCGATAGTAATACCATAATAGTAGGAGAATTCAACAACCCACTCACAGCAATGGACAGATCATCTAATCAAAAAACCAACAAGGAAACAATGGCTTTAAATGACACACTGGACCATATGGACTTAACAGATATATTCAGAACATTGTATCCTAAAGCAGAATATACATTCTTCTCCAGCGCACATGGAATGTTCTCCAGAATAGACCATATACTAGGACACAAATCAGCCTAAGAGGGTACAAAAAGATCGAGATCATACCGTGCATATTTTCCAACCACAATGCCATGAAACTCGAAATCAACCACAAGAAAAAATTGGAAAGGTAACAAATACTTGGAGACTGAAGAACATCCTACTAAAGATGGAATGGGCTAACCAAGCAGTTAAAAAAGATATTAAAAAGTATATGGAAGTCAATGGAAATGATAGCACCACAACCCAAAACCTCTAGGATGCAGCAAAGGCTGCATTCTCTATAAGAGGAAAGTATATAGCAATCCAGGTCTTCCTAAAGAAGGAAGAAAGATCTCAGATACACAACCTAACATTACGCCTTAAGGAGCTGGAAAAGGAGCAGCAAATAAAACCCCAAACCATCAGAAGACAGGAAATAATAAAGATTAGAGCAGAAA
Source organism: Puma concolor (assembly GCF_028749965.1). Classification (NCBI taxonomy): domain Eukaryota; kingdom Metazoa; phylum Chordata; class Mammalia; order Carnivora; family Felidae; genus Puma; species Puma concolor. The sequence continues at coordinate 85,085,949 of NC_141676.1, forward strand.
TTAATGGTATCAAAAGCAAAACAAACAAAAAAAAAACCCAGTAGAACAGGTCAATGAAACCAGAAGCTGGTTCTTTGAAAGAATTAATAAAATCGATAAACAACTAGCCAGCCTGATCAAAAAGAAAAAGGAAAGGACCCAAATAAATGAAATAAAGAACAGAGTAGAGATCATAACCAGCACAGCAGAAATAAAAACAATAATAAGAGAATATTATGAGAAATTATATGCCAATAAAAGTGGCAATCTGTAAGAAATGGACAAATTCCTAGAAACATATACACTACCAAAACTGAAACAGGAAGAATTAGAAAATTGAAACAGACCCATAACCAGTAAGGAATTTGAATTAGTAATAAAAAATCTGTGGAAAAAAAAAAAAACAAGAGTCCAGGGCCAGATGGCTTTCCAGGGGAATTCTATCAAACATATAAGGAAAAGTTAACACCTATTCTCTTGAAGGTGTTCCAAAAATAGAAACGGAAGGAAAACTTCCAAACTCTTTCTATGAAGCCAGCATTACCTTGATTCAAAAACCAGACAGAGACCCCACAAAAAAGGAGAACTACAGACCAATTTCCCTGATGAACATGGATGCAAAAATCCTCACCCAGATATTAGCCAATGGGATCCCACAATACATTAAAAAAAATATTCACCACAACCAAGTGGGATTTATACCTGGGATGCAGGGCTGGTTCAATATCTGAAAAACAATTAATGTGATTCATCATAACAATAAAAGAAAGGACAAGAACCATATGATCCTCTCAATAGATGCAGAGAAAGCATTTGACAAAATAGAGCATCCTTTCTTGATAAAAACCCTCAAGAAAGTAGGGATAGGAGCATACCTCGAGGTCATAAAAGCCATATCTGAATGACCCAACGCTTATATCATCCTCAATGGGGAAAAACTGAGAACTTTCCCCCTAAGGCCAGGAACAAGACAGGGATGTCCACTCTTGCCACTGTTATTCAACACAGTATTGGAAGTCTTAGCCTCTGCAATCAGACAACACAAAGAAATAAAAGGCATCCAAATCAGCCAGGAGTAGGTCAAATTTTCACTCTTCGCAGATGACATGATATATCGAAATGGAAAACCCAAAAGATTCCACCAAAAAAAAAAAAAATGCTAGAATTGATTCATGAATTCAGCAAAGTTGCAGGATATAAAATCAATGCACAGAAATTGGTTGCATTCCTATACACCAACAATCAAGTGACAGAAAGAGAAATCAAGGAATCAATCCCATTTACAGTTGCACACACACACACACACACACACACACACACACAACCCCATAAAATAACTAGGAGTAAATATAATCAAAGAGGTGAAAAATCTATACACTGAAAACTATAGACAGCTTATGAAAAAAATTGAAGAGGACACCAAAAAATGAAAAAAGATTCCATGCGCCTGGATAGGAAGAACAAATATTGTTAAAATGTCGATACTACCCAAAGCAATCTACATATTCAATGCAATCCCTATCAAAATAACACCAGCATTCTTCACAGAGCTAGAACAAATAATCCTAAAATTTGTGTGGAACCAGAAAAGACCCCGAATAGCCAAAGCAATCTTGAAAAAGAAAACCAAAGCAGGAGGCATCACAATTCCAGACTTCAAGCTGTACTACAAAGCTGTAATCATCAAAACAGTATGGTACTGGCACAAGAACAGATACTCAGATCAATGGAAGAGAATAGAGATCCCAGAAATGGACCCACAAATGTATTGCCAACTAATCTTTGACAAAGCAGGAAAGAATATCCAATGGAATCAAGACAATCTGTTCAGCAAGTGGTGCTGGGAAAACTGGACAGCGACATGCAGAAGAATGAACCTGGACCACTTTCTTACACCATGCACAAAAATAAACTCAAAATGGATGAAAGACCTCAATGTAAGACAGGAAGCCATCAAAATCCTCAAGGAGAAAGCAGGCAAAAACCTCTTTGAAAATCTTGGCTGCAGCAACTTCTTACTCAACACATCCCCAGAGGCAAGGGAAACAAAAGTAAAAATGAACTACTGGAACCTCATCAAAATAAAAAGCTTCTGCACAGTGAAGGAAACAATCAGCAAAACTAAAAGGCAACCGACAGAATGGGAGAAGATATTTGCAAACGACATATCAAATAAAGGGTTAGTATCCAAAATCTATAAACAACTTATCAAACTCAACACTCAAAAAACAAATAATCCAGTGAAGAAATGGGCAAAAGACATGAACAGACATTTCTCCAAAGAAGACATCCAGATGCCCAACCGACACATGAAAAAAATGCTCCACATCACTCATCATCTGGGAAATAAAAATGAAAACCATAATGAGATACCACCTTACACCTGTTAGAATGGCTAACATTAACAGCTCAGGCAACAATAGATGTTGGCAAAGATGCAGAGAAAGAGGATCTCTTTTGCATTGTTGGTGGGAATGCAAGCTGGTGCAACCACTCTGGAAAACAGTATGGAGGTTCCTCAAAAAACTAAAAATAGAACTACCCTGCAACACAGCATTTGCACTACTAAGCATTTATCCACGGGATACAAGTGTGCTGTTCAAAGGGACATAGGCACCCCATGTTTATAGCAGCACTATCAACAATAGCCAAAGTATGGAAAGAGCCCAAATGTCCATGGATGGATGAATGGATATATATATATATATATGAGTATTACTCAGCAATAAAAAGAATGAAATCTTTCCATTTGCAACTACGTGGATGGAACGGCAGGGTATTACACTAAGTGAAATTAGTCAGTCAGAGAAAGACAAAAATCATATGACTTGACTCGTATGAGGACTTTAAGAGACAAAACAGATGAACATAAGGGAAGGGAAACAAAAATAATATAAAAACAGGGAGGGGACAAAACAGAAGAGACTCATAAAAATGGAGAACAAACTGAGGGTTACTGGAGGGGTTGTGGGAGGGGGGTTGTGCTAAATGGGTAAGGGGCATTAAGAAATTTACCCCTGAACTCAGTGTTGCACTATACGCTAATTTACAAGTAAATTTTAAAAAATAAAAAATAAAATAAAAAATAAAATAAAAAAAGAAAAGAAAAGAGGGGAAAAAACACATGATCACCTCAACTGATTCAGAAAAAGCATTTAATAGTACTCTACATACTGTAATAACAAAAACTCTCAGAAAATTATGAATAGAGGTAAAATTCTTCAACATGGTAAATAATATTTGGGAAAAAAACACAAATAACATCATACTCAACAGGGAAAGACTGAAACTTTTCCTCTAATATTAAGAGCAATATAAGAATGCTCACTTTCACTGCTGTGTTTTAACACTGTACTGAAGTTCTAGTCAGACATAGTATGCAATAGAAGAAATAAAAAGAAACCAAACTGCAAAGGAAAATGAAAAACTATCTCTATTCACAGATAACATTTTGCCATAAAATAGAACTTTCCAGGAATCCATAGGAAGCTATTAGGGCTAATAAACAATTTCAGTAGAATTTCAGGGTAGAAGATCAGCACACAAAAATAAGTTATGTTTATCTACATTGGCACTGGACAGTCCAAAAAGGAAACAAAATCAACTTCATTTCTAGTAGCACTTAAAATAATTGAATGCTTAGAAATAAATCTAACCAAGGAAGTAAAGGTTTGTACACTGCAAACAAAGCATTGCTAAAAGAAATTTAGAAAGACAAGAAAAGAGAAAGGCATCTAGTGTTCATGGGCAGGAAGACTTAACATTATTAACATGTCACTACTACCCAAAGTGAAATACACATTCATCACAACCCTTATCAAAATTCCAATGGCCTTTTTTAGAAAAATGAAAAAGTCAGTCCTTAAGTTCATATCAATTGCAAGGGAACCTGATACTCAAAAATATTTTTCAAAAGAAGAATAAAATTGAACTTGCACATCCCAACTTCAAAACTTACAGTATTTAAAGATAGAAAAGTTTAGTAGTTAAGACAGTATGATACTAGCCTTAAAACAGACATATATCAGAGGAATAGAATAGACGTCCCAGAAATAAACCCTCATATGCATGATTCATTGATTTTCAACGAAGGTCCAAATTTAGACAATAGGGGAAAAACAGTCTTTTGAACAAACAGTGTTGAGAAAATTGCATACATGCATACATAAGAAAAAATCTCTCCATTTTCCTATACCATGTAGCGAAATTAATTCAAAATAGATGAGAGGCCCAAACTTAAGGGCTAATACTATAATAAAACTCTTAGAAGAAAACTTTAAGGACAATTTTTGTAACATTATATTTCACAAACTTTATCGATCTGACACCAAAAGCTCAGGAAACAAAATAATATATAGATAAATTAGACATTATAAAAATTAAGAAATTTTGTGTATCAAATGATACTATCAAGAAAGGACAGAGATAACCTTCAAAATGGAGACCATTTGCTAATCATGTATATGAGAATGTATTAATATACAAAATATATATGGAACTCCTACAACATAAAAACAAAACAAACAACAACAACAAAAACACATATTTTTGAAATATTGAAAGGATTTGGGGATGCCTGAGTGGCTCAATTGGAAGCTTTTTATTTTATTTTTTATTTTTATTTATTTTTTCAATATATGAAATTTATTGTCAAATTGGTTTCCATACAACACCCAGTGCTCATTCCTAAATGTGCCCTCCTCAATACCCATCACCCACCCATCCCTCCCTCCCAACCCCATCAACCCTCAGTTTGTTCTCAGTTTTTAGGAGTCTCTTATGCTTTGGCTCTCTCCCACTCTAACCTCTTTTTTTTTTTTCCTTCCCCTCCCCCATGGGTTTCTGTTAAGTTTCTCAGGATCCACATAAGAGTGAAACCATATGGGATCTGTCTTTCTATGTATGGCTTATTTCACTTAGCATCACACTCTCCAGTTCCATCCACGTTGCTACAAAAGGCCATATTTCATTCTTTCTCATTGCCACGTAGTACTCCATTGTGTATATAAACCACAATTTCTTTATCCATTCATCAGTTGATGGACATTTAGGCTCTTTCCATAATTTGGCTATTGTTGACAGTGCTGCTATAAACATTGGGGTATAAGTGTCCCTATGCATCAGTACTCCTGTATCCCTTGGGTAAATTCCTAGCAGTGCTACTGCTGGGTCATTGGGTAGGTCTATTTTTAATTTTCTGAGGAACCTCCCCACTGTTTTCCAGAGTGGCTGCACCAATTTGCATTCCCACCAACAGTGCAAGAGGGTTCCCGTTTCTCCACATCCTCTCCAGCATCTATAGTCTCCTGATTTGTTCATTTTGGCCACTCTGACTGGCGTGAGGTGATATCTGAGTGTGATTTTGATTTGTATTTCCCTAATGAGGAGTGACGTTGATCATCTTTTCATGTGCCTGTTGGCCACCCGGATGTCTTCTTTGGAGAAGTGTCTATTCATGTTTTCTGCCCATTTCTTCACTGGGTTTTTTGTTTTTTGGGTGGGGAGTTTGGTGAGCTCTTTATAGATTTTGGATACTAGCCCTTTGTCCGATATGTCATGTGCAAATATCTTTTCCCATTCCGTTGGTTGCCTTTTAGTTTTGTTGGTTGTTTCCTTTGCTGTGCAGAAGCTTTTTATCTTCATAAGGTCCCAGTAATTCATTTTTGCTTTTAATTCCCGTGCCTTTGGGGATGTGTCAGGTAAGAAATTGCTACGGCTGAGGTCAGAGAGGTCTTTTCCTGCTTTCTCCTCTAGGGTTTTGATGGTTTCCTGTCTCACTTTCAGGTCCTTTATCCATTTTGAGTTTATTTTTGTGAATGGTGTGAGAAAGTGGTCTAGTTTCAACCTTCTGCATGTTGCTGTCCAGTTCTCCCAGCACCATTTGTTAAAGAGACCGTCTTTTTTCCATTGGATGTTCTTTCCTGCTTTGTCAAAGATGAGTTGGCCATACGTTTGTGGGTCTAGTTCTGGGGTTTCTATTCTATTCCATTGGTCTATGTGTCTGTTTTTGTGCCAATACCATGCTGTCTTGATGACGACAGCTTTGCATTAGAGGCTAAAGTCTGGGATTGTGATGCCTCCTGCTTTGGTCTTCTTCTTCAAAATTACTTTGGCTATTCGGGGACTTTTGTGGTTCCATATGAATTTTAGGATTGCTTGTTCTAGTTTCAAGAAGAATGCTGGTGCAATTTTGATTGGGACTGCATTGAATGTGTAGATAACTTTGGGTAGTATTGACATTTTGACAATATTTATTCTTCCAATCCATGAGCAGGGAATGTCTTTCTATTTCTTTCTATATTCTTCAATTACCTTCATAAGCTTTCTATAGTTTTCAGCATACAGATCTTTTATATCTTTGGTTAGATTTATTCCTAGGTATTTTATGCTTCTTTGTGCAATTGTGAATGGGATCAGTTTCTTTATTTGTCTTTCTGTTGCTTCATTGTTAGTGTATAAGAATGCAACTGATTTCTGTACATTGATTTTGTATCCTGCAACTTTGCTGAATTCATGTATCAGTTCTAGCAGACTTTTGGTGAAGTCTATCGGATTTTCCATATATAATATCATGTCATCTGCAAAAAGCGAAAGATTTACTTCATCTTTGCCAATTTTGATGCCTTTGATTTCATTTTGTTGTCTGATTGCTGATGCTAGCACTTCCAACACGATGTTAAATTTTTTTTTCAACGTTTTTATTTATTTATGGGACAGACAGAGACAAGCATGAACGGGGGAGGGGCAGAGAGAGAGGGAGACACAGAATCAGAAACAGGCTCCAGGCTCCGAGCCATCAGTCCAGAGCCTGATGTGGGGCTCGAACTCACGGACCGTGAGATCGTGACCTGGCTGAAGTCGGAGGCTTAACCGACTGCGCCACCCAGGCGCCCCTCCAACACGATGTTAAACAACAGCGGTGAGAGTGGGCATCCCTGTCGTGTTCCTGATCTCAGGGAAAAAGCTCTCAGTTTTTCCCTATTGAGGATAATGTTAGCTGTGGGCTTTTCATAAATGGCTTTGATGATGTTTAAGTATGTTCCTTCTATCCCGACTTTCTCAAGGGTTTTTATTAAGAAAGAATGCTGAATTTTTTCAAATGCCTTTTCTGCATCGTTTGACAGGATCATATGGTTCTTATCTTTTCTTTTATTAATGTGATGTATCACGTTGATTGATTTCCGAATGTTGAACCAGCCCTGCATCCCAGGAATGAATCCCACTTGATCATGGTGAATAATTCATTTTCTATGGTGTTGAATTCGATTTGCTAGTATCTTATTGAGAATTTTTGCATCCATATTCATCAGGGATATTGGCCTGTAGTTCTCTTTTTTTACTGGGTCTCTGTCTGGTTTAGGAATCAAAGTAATCCTGGCTTCATAGAATGAGTCTGGAAGTTTTCCTTCCCTTTCTATTTCTTGGAATAGCTTGAGAAGGATAGGTATTATCTCTGCTTTAAACGTCTGGTAGAACTCGCTTGGGAAGCCATCTGGTCCTGGACTCTTATTTGTTGGGAGATTTTTGATAACCGATTCAATTTCTTCACTGGTTATGGGTCTGTTCAAGCTTTCTATTTCCTCCTGATTGAGTTTTGGAATAGTGTGGGTGTTTAGGAATTTTTCCATTTCTTCCAGGTTGTCCAGTTTGTTGGCACATAATTTTTCATAGTATTCTCTGGTAATTGTTTGTATCTCTGAGGGATTGGTTGTAATAATTCCATTTTCATTCATGATTTTATCTATTTGGGTCATCTCCCTTTTCTTTTTGAGAAGTCTGGTTAGCGGTTTGTCAATTTTGTTTATTTTTTCAAAAAACCAACTCTTGGTTTCGTTGATCTGCTTTACAGATTTTTTATATTCTATATTGTTTATTTCTGCTCTGATCTTTATTATCTCTCTTCTTCTGCTGGGTTTAGGCTGCCTTGCTGTTCTGCTTCTATTTCCTTTAGGTGTGCTGTTAGATTTTGTATTTGGGATTTTTCTTGTTTCTTGAGATAGGTCTCGATTGCGATGTATTTTCCTCTCAGGACTGCCTTCGCTGCATCCCAAAGCGTTTGGATTGTTGTATTTTCATTTTCGTTTGTTTCCATATATATTTTTTAATTTCTTCTCTAATTGCCTGGTTGACCCACTCATTCTTTAGTAGGGTGTTCTTTAACCTCCATGCTTTTGGAGGTTTTCCAGACTTTTTTCCTGTGGCTGATTTCAAGCTTTATAGCATTGTGGTCTGAAAGTATGCATGGTGTAATTTCAATTATTGTATAGTTATGAAGGGCTGTTTTGTGACCCAGTATGTGATCTATCTTGGAGAATGTTCCATGTGCACTCGAGAAGAAAGTATATTCTGTTGCTTTGGGATGCAGAGTTCTAAATATATCTGTCAAGTCCATCTGATCCAATGTATCATTCAGGGCCCTTGTTTCTTCGTTGACCATGTGTCTAGATGATCTATCCATTTCTGTAAGTGGAGTGTTAAAGTCCCCTACAATTACCACATTCTTGTCAATAAGGTTGCTTATGCTTATGAGTTATTGTTTTATATATTTGGGGGCTCTGGTATTCGGCGCATAGACATTTGTAATTGTTAGCTCTTCCTGATGGATAGACCCTGTAATTATTATATAATGCCCTTCTTCATCTCTTGTTACAGCCTTTAATTTAAAGTCTAGTTTGTCTGATAGAAGTATGGCTACTCCAGCTTTCTTTTGGCTTCCAGTAGCATGATAAACAGTTCTCCATCCCCTCCTTCTCAATCTGAAGGTGTGCTCAGGTCTAAAATGAGTCTCTTGGAGACAGCAAATAGATGGGTCTTGTTTTTTTATCCATTCTGAAACCCTATGTCTTTCGATTGGCGCATTTAATCCATTTACATTCAGTGTTATTATAGAAAGATACGGGTTTGGAGTCATTGTGATGTCTGTATGTTTTATGCTTGTAGCGATGTCTCTGGTACTTTGTCTCACAGGGTCCCCCTTAGGATCTCTCGTAGGGCTGGTTTAGTGGTGACAAATTCCTTCAGTTTTTGTTTGTTTGGGAAGACCTTTATCTCTCCTTCTATTCTAAATGACAGATTTGCTGGATAGAGGATTTTCGGCTGCATATCTTTTTTTCTGTTCAACACATTGAAGATCTCGTGCCAATCCTTTCTGTCCTGCCAAGTTTCAAAAGAGAGATCACTCACGAGTCTCATAGGTCTCCCTTTATATGTTAGGGCACGTTTATCCCTTGCTGCTTTCAGAATTTTCTTTTTATCCTTGTATTTTGCCATTTTTCACTATGATATGTCGTGCAGAAGATTGATTCAAGTTACATCTGAAGGGAGTTCTCTGTGCCTCTTGGATTTCAATGCCTTTTTCCTTCCCCACTTCAGGGAAGTTCTCAGCTATTATTTCTTCAAGTACCCCTTCAGCACCTTTTCCTCTCTCTTCCTCCTCTGGGATATCAATTATGCGTATATTATTTCTTTTTAGTGTATCACTTAGTTCTCTAATTTTCCCCTCATACTCCTGGATTTTTTTTATCTCTCTTTTTCTCAGCTTCCTCTTTTTCCATAATTTTATCTTCTAGTTCACCCATTCTCTCCTCTGCGTCTTCAATCCGAGCCGTGGTCATTTCCATTTTATTTTGCATCTCGTTTAAAGCATTTTTCAGCTCCTCCTGACTGTTCCTTAGTCCCTTGATCACTGTAGCAAGAGATTCTCTGCTGTCCTCTATACTGATTTCAAGCCCAGCGATTAATTTTATGACTATTATTCTAAATTCACCTTCTGTTATATTATTTAAATCCTTTTTGATCAGTTCATTAGCTATTGTTATTTCCTGGAGATTCTTTTGAGGGGAATATTCCGTTTGGTCATTTTGGATAGTCCCTGGAGTGGTGCGGGACTGCGGGGCACTTCCCCTGTGCTGTCTTGAATAACCTGCGATGGTGGGCGGAGCCGCAGTCAGACCTGATATCTGCCCCAGCCCACTGCTGGGGCCACAGTCAGACTGGTGTGTGCCTTCTCTTCCCCTCTCCTAGGGGCAGGATTCACTGTGGGGTGGCTTGGCCCATCTGGGCTACTTGCACACTGCCAGGCTTGTGGTTCTGGGGATCTGGCCTATTAGCTGTGGTGGTAGTAGGCAAGGTGCACGGGGGCAGGAGGGGCATGGTCAGCTCACTTCTCCTTTGGTGATCCACTTCAGGAGGGGCCCTGTGGCAGCGGGAGTGAGTCAGACCAGCTGCCGGAGGGGTGACTCCGCAGAAGCACAGCATTGGATGTTTGCGCGGAGCAAGCAAGTTCCCTGGCAGGAACTGGTTCCCTTTGGGATTTTGGCTGGGGGATGGGTGAGGGAGATGGCGCTGGCGAGTGTCTTTGTTCCCAGCCAAACAAAGCTCTGTCATCCCGGGGCTCAGCAACTCTCCCTCCCATTGTCCTCCAGCCTTCCCGCTTTCTGAGCAGAGCTGTTAACTTATGACCTCCCAGATGCTAAGTCCTGCTTGCTGTCGGAACACACTCTGTCTGGTCCTTCTGCTTTTGCAAGCCAGACTTGGGGCTCTGCTTGGCCGGTAGGCTGCCCCTCTGCCCTGGCTCCCTCCTGCCAGTCCCTGTAGCACCGCATCACCTCTCCGCCCTTCCTACCCTCTTCCGTGGGCCTCTCGTCTGCGCTTGGCTCCAGAGACTCCGTTCTGCTCTTCTTATTGTGGTTTTCTGGGTTATTTAGGCAGGTGTACGTGGAATCTAAGTGATCAGCAGGACCTGCCGTGAGCCCAGCGTCCTCCTACGCTGCCATCTTCCTATCCCCTTTATTTTTTTTTAAATTTACATCCAAATTAGCATATAGTTCAACAATGATTTCAGTAGTAGATTCCTTAGTGCCCCTTACCCATTTAGCACACCCCCCCTCCCACAACCCCTCCAGTTACCCTCAGTATGTTCTCCATATTTATGAGTCTCTTCTGTTTTGCCCCCCTCCCGGTTTTTACATTATTTTTGTTTCCCTTCCCTTATGTTCATCTGTTTTGTCCCTTAAAGTCCTCATATGAGTCAAGTTATATGATTTTTGTCTTTCTCTGACTAATTTCATTTAGCATAATACCCTGCAGTTCCATCCACGTAGTTGCAAATGGAAAGATTTCATTCTTTTCGATTGCCGAGTAATACTCCATTGTTTGTGTATGTATATCTTTATCTATATCTCTATAGCTGTATCTGTAGAGATATAGATATAGATATATATATATCACATCTTCTTTATCCATTCATCCATCAAAGCTTCCGATTGTTAATAAAGCTCAGGCTTTTATCTTATGGTTTGTGGGTTCCAGCCCCACATTGGACTCTATCAACACAGCACATAGCCTGCTTCAGATTCTCTCTCTCCTCTTACTCTGTTGCTCCCCTGGCACTGTCTCTCTCTCTCTCTCTCTCCCTTTCTTGGAATGAATAAATAAATAAACTTTTTAAAAAGTAAAAAAATAAAATAAAATATGCAAAGGTATGAACAAACATTTCTTCAAAAAAGATATGCAAATTGACATTAAGCACATTGAAGATACTCAGCAGGATTAGTCATTCTGGAAGTGCAAATCGAAACTACTATGAGATAGTACAAAAGTACCTGTTAATGGGTTAATGAGTAAACAAGATATAGTATATACATACAATGGGATATCATCCAGTGCTAAAACAGAAATGAAATTTTGATAAATGCTACAACATGGATGGACCTTGAAAAACTTATGTACAGTGAAATAGACCAGACACACAAGGAATAATATTGTGACTTCACTTATATTAGTTACCTTGAGTAGGTAAATTCATAGAGACAAAATTAGAATAGAAGTTAACAAGGGCTGTTGAGAAGGTGGGATGGAAATTTACTGTTTAAAGAGCACAGTTTAGGCTGGAGTGATGAAAAAATTGAGGGTATAATTAGTGGTGATAATTATATAACATAGTTAATGCATTTTGTGCCACTGAATAAAGAAAAATTAACAAAGCCAGCAAAACTATCCTTCAAGAAAGAAAGTTATCTCCAGTTAAAAACTGAGAGAATTTTTGCTACCAAATCTGCTTTATGAGAAATAGTAAGGAGAGCACTCCATGTTTAAATAAAAATACAATAGCCCAACAAGTGGCTAAAATGGTAAATATTTTATTATTTATATTTTACTACAATAAAATAATTTTTAAAAATTAAATGCATATGCCGTACTTCCAGAATAGCAGAACAAGTACTTAAAATAATCTCTCTATATAAAAGCAGTAAGAATATTGACAAAAATTGCCAAAGTCTGCTTTATTACAACTCTGGAAAGTAACTGAAAGCTTGAAACCATCTGATAAATATTTATTAAAGAAAAACATCTGAGGGCCACCTGGGTGGCTCAGTCGGTTAAGCCTCCGACTTCAGCTTAGGTCATGATCTCACCCTTGTGGGTTTCAGCCCCACCTCAGGCTCTGTACTGACAGCTCAGAACCTGCAGCCTGCTTCAGATTTTGTCTCCCTCTCTCTGCTTCTCCCCTGCTCACACTCTGTCTCTCTCTCTCTCAAAAATAAACAAACACAAAAAAATTAAACAAAAAGAAAAGCATCCAAATATTCATAAGAACAGCCAGCTTTGTGACATTTTAAAATACCTTATTTTCATCCTTTTCTAGCCAGTTCTATGGCAGCTTTGAATATCATCCTCCATATGTCATGGTAGTTGTGAAACACAGCAGTCTACTAACCTTTGGGTTTGGAACTCCTGGAAAATCTGCACCTAGAAAATTGTCAATATCTAGTTGTGCCTTAGAAAAGTCCCATTAACAGTTTGACCTGAGCACTTTCTCAGAGGGAAAATTCCTATCCTCGGGGCATTTGTTAAAAACAATTAGCAACATTATTTATTGTCACATCTTCCTGAGGCAATAATCAAGTTGGGGAAAACAAAACTGCCCATGTACCAAAACCAAACCAAACCAAACAAAAACAAAACAAAACACCATCTCATAAGGATTATCTGGGGAGCTAGATATCCATAGGAGGTTTTGAAAGGCTCCAACATATTTCTGAAAATCTAGAAGTCCATGCACACATGCACATAGACCAGAAAACTGGAAAGTCCTGATTTGAGCCCTTGTGCAAGAAGGAAGTGAAGACTATGTTAGAGTTTTGCATTTCCAAAGTGATGAGGACAAGCCCAAACACACATACACAATGTCTTGGCAAAGAATGGAAGGTATGTTGGTTCAAGCATTTAAGGAAATCTAAGTTGAATAACTAGTGGCTGCTAAGCTAACCAAACATGCTAAATGGCCACACAGGCAATAAATGTAGAGTTTACAGATTTAGTCCAGAAAAGTCACTAAACACACAAAAAACAAAACTAAAAAACAGTAAAAACAAATCCTAGGGAGCAGAAGTCTGATTCCAAAAGTTTCCATATTATATGATTTAAAATGTAGAGTTTTCAACAACATTACAAGATACACAAAGAAGAAACAGGAAAACATAGCCTATATGTAAGAGAAATAGCAATCAGTAGATACTATTCCTGAGAAAGCTGAAATGTTGGGTTTATTGCACAAAAGCTTAAAATATGTTATTGTATTATGTTCAAAAACTATAGAAAATCATTTCTAAAGACTTAAAGGATTTTATTTTATTATTACTTTTTAATATGAAATTTATTGTCAAATTGGCTTCCATACAACACCCAGTGCTCATCCCAACAGGTGCCCTCCTCAATGCCCATCACCCACCCTCCCCTCCCTCCCACCCCACATCAACCCTCAGTTTATTCTCAGTTTTTAAGAGTCTCTTATGGTTTGGCTCTCTCCTTCTCTAACTTTTTTTCCCCTTCCCCTCCCCCATTGTGTTCTGTTAAGTTTCTCAGGATCCACATAAGAGTGAAAATATATGGTATCTGTCTTCCTCTGACTGACTTATTGCACTTACCTTATTACCCTCCAGTTCCACCCACGTTGCTACAAAAGGGCACATTTCATTCTTTCTCATTGCCAAGTAGTATTCCATTGTATATATAAACCACAACTTCTTTATCTATTCATCAGTTGATGGACATTTAGGCTCTTTCCATAATTTGGCTATTGTTGAAAGTCTTGCTATAAACATTGGGTACAAGTGCCCCTATGCATCAGCACTCCTGTAGCCCTTGGATAAATTCCTAGCAGTGCTATTGCTGGGTCATAGGGTAGGTCTATTTTTATTTTTTTGAGGAAGCTCCACACTGTTTTCCAGAGTGGCTGCACCGGTTTGCATTCCCACTGACAGTGCAAGACGGTTCCCGATTCTCCACATCCTCGCCAGCATCTAGCCCCCTGATTTGTTCATTTCAGCCACTCTGACTGGGGTGAGGTGATATCTGAGTGGTTTTGATTTGTATTTCCCTGATGAGGAGTGACATTGAGCAACTTTTCATGTGTCTGTTGTCCATATGGATGTCTTCTTTAGAGAAGTGTCTATTCATGTTTTCTGCCCATTTCTTCACTGGGTTATTTGTTTTTCAGGTGTGGAGTTTGGTGAGCTCTTTGTATATTTTGGATAATAGCGCTTTGTCTGATGTGTCATTTGCAAATATCTTTTCCCATTCCTCTGGTTGTCTTTTAGTTTTGTTGTTTGTTTCCTTTGCAGCTCAGAAGCTTTTTATCTTCATGAGGTCCCAATTGTTAATTTTTGCTTTTAATTCCCTTGCCTTTGGAGATGTGTCAAGTAAGAAATTGCTGCGGCTGCAGCCAGAGAGGTTTTTTTTCCTGCTTTGCTCTCTAGGGTTTTGATGGTTTCCTGTCTCACATTCAGGTCCTTCATCCATTTGAGTTTATTTTTGTGAATGTTGTAAGAAAGTGGTCTAGCTTCATTCTTCTGCGTGTTGCTGTCCATTTCCCACAGCACCATTTGTTAAAGAGACTCTCTTTTTTCCATTGGATATTCTTTCCTGCTTTGTCAAAGATTAGTTGGCCATACTTTTGTGGGTCCAATTCTGGAGTCTCTATTCTATTCCATTGGTCTATGTGTCATTTTTTGTGCCAGTACCATGCTGTCTTGATGATTACAGCTTTGTAGTAGAGGCTAAAGTCTGGGATTGGGATGCCTCCTGCTTTGGTTTTCTTCTTCAATATGACTTTGGCTATTTCGGGTCTTTTGTGGTTTCATGCAAATTTTAGGGTTCTTTTTTTTTTAATTTTTTTTAACATTTATTTATTTTTGAGACAGAGTGAGACAGAGCATGAACGGGGGAGGGTCAGAGAGAGAGGGTGACACAGAATCCTAAACAGGCTCCAGGCTCTGAGCAGTCAGCACAGAGCCCGACGTGGGGCTCGAACCGCGGACAGTGAGATCGTGACCTGAGCCGAAGTCAGACACCCAACCGACTGAGCCACTCAGGCGCCCCTAGGATTCCTTATTCTAGCTTCGAGAAGAATGTTGGTGCAATTTTGATTGGGATGGCATTGAATGTGTGTATTGCTTTTGGTAGTATTGACATTTTAGCAATATTTATTCTTCCAATCCATGAGCATGGAATGTCTTTCCATTTCTTTGTATCTTCTTCAATTTCCTTCATAAGCTTTCTATAGTTTTGAGCATACAGATCTTTTACATCTTTGGTTAGGTTTATTCCTAGGTGTTTTACGCTTCTGGATGCAATTGTGAATGGGATTCATTTCTTTACTTGTCTCTCTGTTGCTTCCTTATTACTGTATAAGAATGCAACTGATTTCTGTACATTGATTTTGTATCCTACGACTTTGCTGAATTCATGTATCAGTTTCAGGAGAATTCTGTTGGAATCCCTTGGGTCTTCCATGTATAATATCATGTCATCTGCAAAAAGTGAAAGATTTACTTCATCTTTGCCAATTTTGATGCCTTTGATTTCCTTTTGTTGTCTGATTGCTGATGCTAGCACTTCCAACCCTATGTTAAACAACAGCCATGAGAGTGGACATCCCTATCTTATTCCTGATCTCAGGGGGAAAGCTCTCAGTTTTTCCCCATTGAGGATGATATAAGCTGTGGGCTTTTCATAAATGGCTTTTATGATGTTTAAGTATGTTCCTTCTATCCTGACTTTCTCGAGGGTTTTTATTAAGAAAGGATGCTGAATTTTGACAAACGCTTTTCTGCATCGATTGACAGGATCATATGGTTCTTATCTTTTCTTTTATTAATGTTATGTATCACATTGATTGATTTGCAAATATTAAGCCAGCCCTGCAGCCCAGGAATGAATCTCACTTGATCATAGTGAATAATTCTTTTTATATGCTGTTGAATTCGATTTGCTTGTATCTTATTGAGAATTTTTGCACCCATGTTCATCAGGGATATTGGCCTGTAATTCTTCTTTTTAATGAGGTCTCTGTCTGGTTTGGGAATCAAGGTAACGCTGGCCTCATAGAATGTGTCTGGAAGCTTTCCTTCCATTTCTTTTTTTTTTTTTGGAACAGCTTGAGAAGGATACGTATTAACTCTGCTTTAAATGTCTGGTAGAATTGCCCTGGGAAGTCATCTGGCCCAGGACTCTCATTTGTTGGGAGATTTTGATAACTGATTCAATTTCTTCGCTAGTTATCGGTCTGTTAAATTTTTCTATTTTTTCCTCTTTGAGTTTTTGGAAGTGTGTGGGTGCTTAAGAATTTGTCCATTTCTTCCAGGTTGTCCATTTTGTTGGCATATAATTTTTCATAGTATTCCCTGGTAATTACTTATATTGCTGAGAGATTAGTTGTAATAATTCCATTTTCATTCATGTTTTTAGCAGTTTGGGTCATCTCCCTTTTCTCTTTGAGAAGCCTGGCTAGAGTTTTATCAATTTTGTTTATTTTTTTTCAAAAAACCAACTCTTGGTTTTGTTGATCTGCTCTACAGTGTTTTAGAGTCTATATCGTTTATTTCTTCTCTGACCTTTATAATTTCTCTTCTTCCTTTGGGTTTGGGGTGTCTGTGCTGTGCTGTTTCTATTTCCTTTAGGTATGCTGTTAGATATTGTATTTGGGATTTTTCTTCTTTCTTGAGATAGGCCTGGATTGCAATGTATTTTCCTCTCAAGACTGCCTTCCCTGCATCCCAAAGCATTTGGATTCTTGTATTTTCATTTTCATTTGTTTCCATATATTTTTTTAATTTCTTCTCTAATTTCCTGGTTGACCCATTCATTCTTTAGTAGGATGTTCTTTAACCTCCATGCTTTTGGAGGTTTTCCAGAGTTTCTCCTGTGGTTGATTTCAAGTTTCATAGCCTTGTGGTCTGAAAGTGTGTATGGTATGATCTCAATTCTTTTATACTTATGAAGGGGTGTTTTGTGACCCTGTATGTAATCTATCTTGGAGAATGTTCCATGTGCAGTCAAGAAGAAAATATTTTCTGTTGCTTTGGGATGCAGAGTTCTAAATATATTTGTCAAGTCCTTCTGATCTAATGTATCATTCAGGGCCTTTGTTTCTTTACTGACCGTGTGTCTAGATGATCTATCCATTTCTGTAAGTGGAGTGTTAAAGTCCCCTGCAATTACCATATTCTTGTCAATAAGGTTGCTTATGTTTGTGAGTAATTGTTTTATATATTTGGGGGCTCCGGTATTCGGCGCATAGATATTTATAATTGTTAGCTCTTCCTGATGGATAGACCCTGTAATTATTATATAATGCCCTTCTTCATCTCTTGTTACAGCCTTTAATTTAAAGTCTAGTTTGTCTGATATAAGTATGGCTACTCCAGCTTTCTTTTGACTTCCAGTAGCATGATAGATAGTTCTCCGTCCCCTCACTTTTGATCTGAAGGTGTCCTCAGGTCTAAAATGACTCTCTTGTAGACAGCAAATAGATGGGTCTTGTGTTTTGTTTTGTTTTGTTTTTCCATTCTGTTACCCTATGTCTTGGTTGGAGCTTTTAGTCAATTTAGATTCAGTGTTATTGAAAGATATGGGTTTAGAGTCATTGTGATGTCTGTAGGTTTCATGCTTGTAGTGGTGTCTGTGGTACTTCGTGGTCCTTGCAACATTTCACTCACAGAATCCCCCTTAGGATCTCTTGTAGGGCTGGTTAGTGGTGATGAATGCCTTCAGTCTTTGTTTGGGAAGACCTTTATCTCTCCTTCCATTCTGAATGGCAGACTTGCTGGATAAAGGATTCTCAGGTGCATATTCTTTCTGTTCATCACATTGAAGATTTCCTCCTTTTCTGGCCTGTCAAGTTTCAATAGATAGGTCTGCTACTACCCTTATGCATCTGCCTTTGTATCTTAGGGTGGGTTTATCCCTAGCTGCTTTCAGAATTCTCTCTTTATCCTTGTATTTTGCCAGTTTCACTATGATATGTCATGCAGAAGATCGATTCAAGTTACGTCTGAAGGGAGTTCTCTATGCCTCTTGGATTTCAATGCCTTTTTCCTTCCCCAGATCAGGGAAGTTCTCAGCTATGATTTATTCAAGTACCCCTCCATCTCCTTTCTCTTTGTCTTCCTCTTCTGGAATTCTTATTATACAGATATTGCTCCATTTGGTTGCATCACTTAGTTCTCTAATTCTCACCTC
Organism: Puma concolor; assembly: GCF_028749965.1. Taxonomy (NCBI): domain Eukaryota; kingdom Metazoa; phylum Chordata; class Mammalia; order Carnivora; family Felidae; genus Puma; species Puma concolor. Next base: position 85,104,450 of record NC_141676.1, read on the forward strand.
AGACTCCTGGATTTTTTTTTTATCTCTCTTTTTCTCAGCTTCCTCTTTTTCCATAATTTTATCTTCTAATTCACCTATTCTCTCCTCTGCCTCTTCAATCTGTGCTGTGGCTGCCTCCATTTTACTTTGCATCTCATTTATAGCATTTTAAAAATTCCTCATGACTAATTTTTAGTTCCTTGATCTCTGTAGCAACAGATTCTCTGCTGTCCTGTATGCTTTTTTCAAGCCCAATGGTGAATTTTACAACTATTATTCTAAGTTCTTGTTCCGTAATATTGCTTAACTCAATTTTGATCAATTCGTTTGCTGTTGTTACCTCCTGGAGTTTCTTTTGAGGAGAATTCTTCCGTTTTGTCATTTTGGGTAGTTCCTGCCACAGCTCCAACCTGCAGGGCACTTCCTCTGTGCTGTCTGGTGAAACTTGTGTTGGTGGGCAGGGCCACAGTGAGACTGGATGTCTGCCCTCAGCTGACTGCTGGGGCCACAGTCAGACTGGTGTGTACCTTATAGTCCCCTCTCCCAGGGGCAGAACTCACTGTGGAGTGGTGTGGCCCCTATCTGGGCTGCTTGCACACTGCCAGGTTTGTGGTGCTGCTTTGATGAGATCTGTCCAAGAGCGTATTACATGGGGTGGATCCGTAAGGTGCATGGGGGCAGGAGGAGCAGGCTTAGCTAGCTTTGCCTTCAGTGGTTCCCTGCAGAAGAGGCCCTGCAGCACCAGGAGGGAAGCAGGCCCATGAGAGTGATGGATCCACAGAAGCATAGTTTTTGGCGTTGGCACAGTGCAAGCAAGTTCGGTGAAGGGAATTGGTTCCCTTTCAAATTCTGTCTGGGGGATGGGACAGGGAAATGGTGTTTGCCAGCGCCTTTATTCCCTCTGAGCTCTGTCCTTCTGGGGCTCAACAACTCTCCCTCCCAGCACCCTCTTGCCCTCTCTGCTCTCTGAGAGCAGCGCTGCTGACTTTTAACTTTCCAGATGTTAAGTCCAGCTGGCTGTCAGACCTCATGGAATCCGGCCCCTCCGCTTTTGCAAGCCAGATTTTGGGGACTCTGCTTTGCCCTGCAGGCAGCTTCCCACTACCCTGGCTTCCTCCCACCAGTCCGTGTAGCAGACACAGCCTCTCCACCCTTCCTACCCTCTTCTGTGGGCCTCTTGTATACGCTTGCCTCTGAAGAGTGCATTCTGCTAGTCTTCCAGGGGTTTTCTGGGTTATTTAGGCAGATATGGGTGGAATCTATGTGATCAGCAGTGTGAAGTGAGCCCAGCATCCTCCTATGCTGCCATCCTCTAAAGGACTTTATTAAAGCAAGATTTTACCAAGTAGAGAGTACCAATTAAGAAGTAGAGACATTAAAAAAAAAACTCAATGGTATTTTTAGAATTGCAAAGTATCATAACTAAAATGTAAAATTCACTAGAGGGACTCAAAAAAGCAGATTTCATTTGAAAGAAGAATAATTTGAAAATAGTTCAATTGAAATGATGTGATCTGAGAAAAAAAGAAAAAAAAATGAACAAACACATAAAGACAGCCTGAGAGATCTGCTATAACAAGCACATCAATATAGGCAGAATGTGAATCCCAGAAGAGAGAAAAGAGGTAAAGGAATAATGGCCAAAACCTCCCAAAAGTTTATGGGAAAACATTAATCTACATGTCCTAGCAGTTCAGTAAACTACAAGTAAAATCAATTCAAATACAGCCATACTTAGGAGCCTCATAGCCAAACTTCTGAAAGACAAAGACAAAAAGAAAATCTCCAAAGCTGCAAAAGAGAAGTGAATCAGTATCTACAAGAAATCCTAAATAAAGCTAACAGCTGACTTCTCATAAAATGTCAAGGAGGCCAGAGGCAGTGGAAGAATAAATTTAAATATCTGAAAGAAAAAGACTGTTAATCAAGAATTCTATATCTAGTAAAATTGTCCTTCAAAAATGAAAAAGAGATCAATTCAACAAAAGTGTCAGAGTAAAGACTTCTGAAAATTATCTCCTCCATAAAAAGAATGAAAACCTGACAATATTGACAGAATCCTTCCCCCGCCGCCCAGGACTCCGGAAATAAAGGCTTAAAGCAATTTAGGGAGTTTTTTTCCCCTAGAAAAACAGCTGAATCTTGATAAGAACAGCAAGCTTTGTGGTGTCTCAACTTTCCCTATTTCCATCATTTCCATCCCCTTCTTTCCAACTCTGTGATTGCTTGAAATCCAAGTCTATAGAAAAACTAGTGAAAACTAGCAGCCAGTAGCCAAGTGGTAAAAAAATATATATATATAAGGTTAGAGCTTCTTCAAAACCTCATTCCCAGAAAATTTACATTATTTGGTTTGTCTGCTAGTTCCCTATAACTCCTATTATTAAAGCTGTCTTTATTTGATCTGACTCGGAGCATAACTAATATGAAAACCTTGCCCCAGGGGCATTAGTTGAAAACCTCTGGAGGTAATTGTTCAACTTCATGCCTGCCCAAGGTGTTAAATAACAGTTGGAACAAATAACAGGCTAGCCAAAAATCTTGAAAGAAAAAGCTGGGGATTTATATGTTGACAGTACCATTGAAAAGCTATGGCATATCCTGAGAAAGTAGAAGGTTACAGGCATATGTAGAACAACGTTCATTCCAGAATGTGTGCATGTTCATGAAAGACATAAAGCCCTAAGTGCTTATGTCTACCTGATATTAAGGTTCTGAACAAGCAAGATGTGAAGGCTCATGCAGTCACCAACTGCCTCACTAGATGCTGACAAGCACAAGGAGTATCTTGGCAAAGGCTAAAAGATTTGTTTCAGATATTTACAGAAATTTCTGTCCATATTGTTAGCTGATCACTCAGCTAAATGAGGTGGCCAGACACTACAAGAATACACATTTCAAATAATTCATTTGAAAAAACTCCTGGACAAATAAACAACCACCACCACCACAACAACAAAACAGCAGCAAAAACAAACTCTGGGGAGGGTATAGAATTTGATCTCCAGGGTTGCAGCATATTATTTAATATATACCAGTTTTTAAGATCAGCACAAAAAAATATGAGACATGCAAAGAAACAAAACATGTAATCGTTATACAGGAAAACAAAAATCAGTCAATAGAAGCTATTCCTGAGGAAGTGTAAATAATTGACTTAATATACAAAGATTTTAAGTCAGCTATTTTAAATGCTTAAAGAACCAAAATAAAAGATGTCTAAAAAACCTAAAAGAACATTTGAGGACAATGTTTTGCCAAATATAAAATATCAATGAAGTGGTAAAACAATTTTTAAAAATTAAAATTCTAGAGCTAAAAAGTAAAATGACAAAAAATTGACTGGAGTGTCTCAACACAAATGCAAGTAAGCAGTATAAAATATAAGCAAATGTGAAGATGGGTCGATTGAGATTATCTAATTTTAGAAACAGAAAAAATAAAGAAAAATTAACAAAGCCGACAAAACTATCCTTCAAGAAAAAAGTTATCTCCATGTAAAAACTAAGAAGTTTTGCTAGCAAACCTATTTATGAGAAATAGTAAAGAGAGTACTCCATGTTTAAATAGAAAGACAATAGGGACACCTAGGTGGCTTAGTCAGTTAAGCTTCAGACTTCAGCTCAGGTTATGATCTCATGGTTCCTGAGTTTGAGCCCTGCATTAGGCTCTGTGTTGACAGCTCAGAGCCTGGAGTGTGTTTCACATTCTGTGTCTCCATCTCTCTTTCTGTCCCTCCCCTGCTCATGTTCTTTCTTTCTCTCAAAAATAAATAAAATTATTTTTTTAAATAAAAAACAATATACAGGACTTAGAATCCACACGAAGAAAGAGCACTACAGAGTAAACACAAATAAGAGTTGCAGTGCATACAACATATAAACATGTAGTTTGTATGACAATAGTGACATGAATGAGGAGAGAATGAACAGACCTTTTTGGAAGCAGAATTTTATATACTACTAATAATAAATTGCTTTTAATCCAAACCTATTTTAATTAGTTATAATGTTAATTGTAATCCCTAGAATATCCACCAAGAAATTAACTCGAAAAAAACTTTTAAAAATAATAAAAAGGAAGAAATAAAAGAAATTTAAATGGTGCATTAGAAAAGATCTATTTAATGTAAATGGTAATAAAGAAACAAAATCATTTAAAAAGTGGAAGACATATATGAAACAAATAGCAAAATGGCAGACACAAATCTTACCTCATAAGTAAGTCCATTGAATGTAAATAAATTAGACACTCCAATCAAAAAGCAGTGACTGGCAGAATGGATTGATTTTTAAGAAAAACTTTTAAATACAGAGAACAATCCAGTGATTAACAGAAGGGAGGTGTGGGAGAGAATGGGCGGAATAAATAAAGAAGATTTAGAAGAAACTTTCAGTTATAAAATAAATAAGTCATATAGATGAAAAATACAGCTTAGGGAAGATAATCAGTAATATTGTAACTACATTTATCGTGGTGAGTTTTGAGTAATGTCAAACCAACCCTCAAATTACTACACCATTACATATTACTTATACTTCAGCTTGAAAACTGATTATCTTATATATGGTCTTCAAGAGAGATATTTTAGATCAAAAGACACAAATAGCTGAAAAGTAAAAGGACAGAAAAAGATATATCATGCAAATAGCAACCAAAAGAGAGCTGGAGTGACTATATGAATATCAGGCAAAATAGACTTTAAGAAAATGCTGTTTCTACAGAAAAAGAATAGTTTACAATGATTAAATTGTCAATCTACCAAAAATTATAACGATTACAAACATACATGTATCCAACAAGAGGTTAATGAAGGAAATAAATAAAAATCGTTTAGAATTTGAGGGAGAAAAAAAATAATTCATGAAGATAATCGGAAACTTCAATAGCCCACTTTCAAAAATAAACAGAAAAACTAGACTGCATATTATAAAGGAAATAGTAACTTTTAACAACACTGTGTACAAGAGATACTTAACAGACATATAAATGTAGAACACTCCACTCAATAACAGAAGAATAAACATTCTTACATGTATATGGAACATTGTTTAATGTATACAATATGTTAGGCTATATAACAAGCCTTAATAAAGTTAAAGTTTTGCGGTGCCTGGGTGGCTCAGGTGGTGTCTGACTTTGGCTCAGGTCATGATCTCACAGTCCATGTGTTTGAGCGATATGTTGGGCTCTGTGCTGACAGCACGGAGCCTGGGGCTGCTTCAGATTCTGTCTCCCTCTCTTTCTGCCCCTCCCCTTCTCTCTCTCTCTCTAAAATAAATAAACATTAAAAAATTTTTAAATAAAGTTAAAAGTTTTGAAATCATACAAAGTATGTTTTCCTAAAAAACAGGAATAATTTTACTAATCAATAACAGAAGAAAATCTAGAAAATTCATAAATATATAAAAATATAAACAACATATTCTTGAAAAAATAATGAGTCAAATGATAAATCACAAGGGGTATCATAAAATAGTTTGAGATGAATGGAAACAAAAGTATAATGTCCTAAAACTTCTGGGGCACAGAAAAAAAGTGATTGGAGATAGGTTTATAGCTGTAAACATCTATATGTATACTTTAAAAGAAATACCTTAGCTGACAAATGGATAAAGAAGATATGGATTATATATACAATGGAATACTACTTGACAATGAGAAAGAATGAAATCTGGACATTTGCAGCAATGTGGATGGAACTGTAGGGTATTATGCTAAGTGAAATAAGTCAGGCAGAGAAAGACAGATACTGTATGTCAGTCATATGTGGAGATTGAGAAACTTAACAGAAGACCATGGGGGAGGGGAAGGGGGGAAAAATGTTACAGAGAGGGAGGCAGGCAAACCATAAGAGACTTTTAAGGACTGAGAACAAACTGAGGGTTGATAGGCAGTGGGGGAGAGGGGAAAGTGGGTGATTGGCATGGAGGAGGGCACTTGTTGGGATGAGCACTGGGTGTTGTAAGGAAACCAATTTGACAATAAATTATATTTAAAAAACAATTGGACAATAAATTATATTAAAAAAAAAACCCAAATGGATGGACCTTGAAAAAAAACAAGAGTATTTCTAAGTGTCAAAAAAAAAAAACAACAACCCTCAGATAAATAACCTAACCTTACACTTTAAGAAACCAGAAATTAAGAGCAAACTAAATCCAAAGTAGAAAGGAAATAATAAAGATTAGAACTAAATAAATGAAATAGAAATAGAAAAACAATATATAAAATAAAACTAAAGATTGTTTCTTTGAAAATACTAACAAAATTGAAAGATTTTAACTAGACTGATCAAGGAATAGAGTATTCAAATTACTAAAATCAAGAATAAAAGAGGGTGATGACATCACCAAAAATGGTGTAATATGAAATAAAAATTCTCATTATAATTCTAGGAAGTCAAATCCAGTAATATATTAAAAATAATAGGGGCATCTGGGTGGCTCAGTCAGTTGAGCGTCCAACTTCAGCTCAGGTCATGATATTACAGTTTGGGTCTGAGCCCCGCATTGGGCTCTGTGCTGACAGCTCAGAGCCAGGAGCCTGCTTTGAGTTCTGTGTCTCGCTCTCTCTCTCTGCCCCTCCCTGCCCCTGCTCACACTCTGCTTTCTCTCTCTCTCAAAAATAACTAAACATTAAAAAATTTTCTTTAATAAAAATAATAACACACCATGACTAAGTGGATATTGCTCCAGGAATGAAAAGTTGTTTCAATAGACAAAAATCAATCAATTTAATACACTACATTTATATAATAAAATACAAAAACTGCAATATCATCTTAATATATTCAGGAGTAAAATTTGGCAAAACACAAAACCCTACACTCTTTCATTAGGAAACACTAAGACTATATCAATAAAATTAGGCATAGAAGGGACTATCATGAGTTAATACAGGGTATATATGGCTAATATATTAATAGTGAAAGAAGGAAAATTTTCTCCCTAAAATCAGGACAAACCGAATGTCCACTCTTATGACCTTTAATCAATCATTGTACTGGACTTTCTAGCTAGGGCAGTTAGACAACAAAAAAAGAAGTAAAATACATCTAATTTAGAAAGGAAGAGATAAAACTCTTTCTATTTGCAGATGACATGATCTTACATACAGGAAATCCTAGAAATATCCCTAGGAAGGGACCTGGGTGGCTCCATTGGTTAAGAGTCCGACTTCGGTTCAGATCATAATCTCAAGGCTCATGAGTTTAAGCCCCATGTCGGGGTCTCTGCTCAGTGCAGAGTCTGCTTCTCATTCTCTGTCTCCCTCTCTCTCTGTCCTTCCCCCGCTTGCATGCACACCTGTGTGCACACGCTCTCTCTCTCTCTCTCTCTCTCTCTGAAAAATAAACTTAAAAAAAAAAAGAAATATCCTCAGGAAAAAAAATATCCAAACTAATGAGTTCAGCAAAATTGTGGGATACAAGCCCAATGTACAAAAAGTCAATTCAATTATATAAAGTGGCAATGTACAATCCTAGAAAGATATTTTAAAAATCAATTTCATTTAAAATGTCATGAAAAATAATAAATTAGGAATAAATGTAAAAAGAAAGGAACAAGACTTATACTCTGAGAAAAATAAAAAAGATATTTCAAAGAATTAAGTACCTAAATTGTGAAATACATCCACATTCATGAATTGAAATGCTTAATATTTTTAATATGGAAATTCTCTCCCAAGTGATCTAGAGATTCAATGCAACCCTTATCAAATTCCAGCAGTCTATTGTGTTTAAATTGATAGACTCATTCCCCCAAATTTTTATGAAATTTTGAAGTATCTGGAAACACCAAAAGAATCTTGGAAAAGAACAAAGTTAGGAGATTCATTTGTACTTCTTAATTTCAAAACTTTCTTCTAAAGATAGAATAATCGGGGCTCCTGGGTAGCTCATTTGGTTAAACATCTGACTCTTGATTTCTGCTCAGGTCATGATCCCAAGGTCATGGGATCAAGCCCTGCATTAAGCTCCATGCTGAGTGTGGAAACTGCTTGGGATTCTCTCTTTGCCCCTCCCCTGCTTTCTCTCTCTATGATGCCCTCTTGCTCTCTTACTCTCAAAATAAATAAAACTTAAAAAAAAGATAGAGTAATCAGAACTGTGCAGTATTAGCATAAGGATACACATACATATTAATGGAATACAATTTAGAGACAAGAAATAAGCCCTTAAATTTATACTCAACTGTTTGTTATGTAGCCTGCCAAGACAATTCAATGGGGGAAAAGGATAGTTTTATCGACATGTGATGTTGAGACAACTGCATATCCACAGGTAAAAGACTGAAGTTGGATTTTAACCTCACCTTGAACGATACATAGAAATTAATCTATGGAAAAATGATAAAAACATGGAGGCAAAGCATAAGAGACTCTTAAATACAGAGAACAAACTGCAGGTTACTGGAGGGGAGGTGGGGGGATGGACTAAATGGGTGATGGGCATTAAGGAGGGCACTTGTTGGGATGAGCATTGGGTGTTATATGTAAGTGATGAATCACTGGGTTTTACTGCTAAAACCAATACCATACTGTATGTTAACTAACTTGAATTTAAATAAATAGTATTTTAAAAATCTACTCAAGGGGCGCCTGGGTGGCACAGTCGGTTAAGCGTCCGACTTCAGCCAGGTCACGATCTCGCAGTCCGTGAGTTCGAGCCCCACGTCGGGCTCTGGGCTGATGGCTCAGAGCCTGGAGCCTGTTTCCGATTCTGTGTCTCCCTCTCTCTCTCTGCCCCTCCCCCGTTCATGCTCTGTCTCTCTCTGTCCCAAAAGTAAATAAACGTTGAAAAAAAAAATTAAAAAAAAAATCTACTCAAAATTGATCAAAGACCTAAGTGTAAGAGAGCAAACTTATCAAATTTTTGGACGATATGGGTATCAATTGCTGTGCTCTTGGATTAGTAAATTGTTTTTTAGATATGACATCAAAAATATAGCAACAAAAAAAATAGGTACATTGGATTTCATAAAAATCCAAAGCTTTTGTGCTTTGACATACTACCAAAGAAGTGAAATAACACCCCACACAATGGAGAAATATTTTCATATCACATATGTGATAGGGAATTAATATCCAGAATTACAACTTAACAGGAAACTAACCCAATTAAAAAGTGGGCAAAATTTATGAAAATAAATTTGACTTATTTTTATTAAGGTACAATTGCTATACAACATTACATTAGTTTCAGATGTAAAACAGAATGATTTGATATTGTATATATTATGCAATGATTACTACCTAAGTCTAGTTAACATCCACCACCTTACATAGTCACAGACTTTGTTTCTTATGATGAGAACTTTAGAGATATACTCAGCAATTTTTAAATATGAAATATAGGATCATTTACTAGAGCTGGCAAGATGTACATTACATACCCATGACTATTTATTTTATAACTGGAAGTTTTTACCTTTCCACTCCTCTTACAAATTTGACCCATCTCCCACCCCCACCTCTGGCAATCAGCAATCTGTTCTTTATATCTACGAGTTTGTTTTTTTTTTTTTTTTATGATTTCATATATAAGTGAGATTATATGGTATTTGTCTTTCTCTGACTTATTTCACTTAGCATAATGCCCTCATGTTTCATCCACGATGCCACAAATAGCAAGATTTCATATATATAACACGTTTTCTTTATCCATTCATCTGTTGGTGGACACTTAGAATATTTCTATATCTTGGCTAGTTATAAATAATGCTGCTATGAACATGGGGGTGTAGATATCTTTTTCAGTTAGTTTTTTTGTTTCCTTTGGATATATTCCCAGATATGGAATTGTTGGATCATATGGTAGCTCTATTTTTTAATGTTTAGAGGAATTTCCATGCTGTTTTCCATAATAGTTGCAAGAACAGTTCACATTCCCACCAATAGTGCAGAGCATTCCTTTTTCTCCACATCCTTGCCACACTTGTTATTTCTTTTCTTTTTGATAATAGCCATTCTAACAGGTGTGATGTATGTCATTGTGGTTTTGGTTTGCTTTTCTCTGATGATTATTGATCTTGATTATCTTTTCATGTTAGCTATATATATATCTTCTTAGGAAAAAATGTCTATTCATATCTTGTGCTCATTTTGTAATTGAATTGCTTATTATTGTTGTCTTGCTATTGAGTTGTAAGCCTCTTTCGCCAAAAGGCTGGGTGTAGGTCTCAATCTACTGTCTCTGCAATGTCCTGGCACTGCTCTCCTACCAAGAACTGTCTCTATGATTGTTACAGTCCCAGAGAACCCTGAAAACAAGCCCCCCTGGCTGCAAGAGCCAGATGATCAATGTGTATTCCCTAGGCAGTAGCCATAAAACTGGTGTACCAGATATAAAAACCAAGAGCTCCCTAGAAAGATGCTGGCACTCTGTGGCATGAGAGAAGGAGTATGCAAAATTAGTGTCCATCCTCTGAGGTCTCAGAAAAAGTTGCAGTCAAGTCAGGTATGTGTTTAATTAGATGCCTGTCCCTCAGGCTGAAGCTCTGATGATAAGCTAATAGGACTCTCTCACAGATGATGGAGCTCCTGAGTCTGTTGCCTTTTGCTGTGCCCTAGGTTTTATAGCTGTTTAAGAACTTTTCTTCTGTAGGATACAGTCTTGTGAGATGTGTGAGTGTAAACCTCACTGGATACCAAAGCCAAGAGATGTAAAAGTGTCTCCTAGCAGAACCCACAAAAATCATGGCACCAGACAAGGGTAAAAGCTCCTTTCTGGAAGATACCATTGAGCTGGAGTGTGGCATAGAAAGTGATTTTATGATCACAAATTACATGCCTACATCTCCACCACCTATTAAACTGAAGTTTAAACATAAAATGTATCTTTCCAAATACCGTTGTGTCCCATTCCCTTTGAACCTTTAGCCTCTATGGACACAGTATCGTACTTCAGTGTAGTAGATGAAATTATCTGACCACAAAATATCAACACCAGCCCTAAGCCTTCTTTGCAATTGAAAAAACTTGGGCAACAAGCATTAAGTGTCTACAATCCAGTTCTGCTGTTTTTTAACTAATATCTTGCTGCTTACTCTCCTTCTCAGGAGCTGGCAGGTGATAGAGTCAGTGCTGAGAAGGTGAGGACCATGCTTCTGAGAATCCATGATCAGGGCTGACAGGGGTTAGGAACAGATGGAAAGGATGCTGCACCCCTCAGTGAGTTGCCAAAGCTTAGAACAGAGATATGGCTGGAATTCAGGTCATACCCCTTCCCTCATAAAGATGTACTTATATATGTTCCCCTAGCTATATAGACAGAGCTTCACAGAGTTACATGATGAAATGAAAACCATATGTTTGGAATCTTCCTGGGTTTCTTTAAAAAATTTTTAACATTTATTTATTTTTTTAGAGACAGAGAGAGACAGAGTGTGACCAGGAGAGGGACAGAGAGAGAGGAAGTCACAGATTCTGAATTAGGCTCCAGGCTCTCAGCTGTCAGCACAGAGCATGACATGGGGGCTCAAACTCACAAACCGCGAGATCATGACCCAAGCCAAAGTTGGATGCTTACCTGACTGAGCCACCCAGGTGACCCTACCTGGGTTTCCTTTAAATACCAAAACCATTAAAGAGACTTTAGCCTCAGATAAGGGCTGGTGATTTGCAAAGTGCTGTCTGTTTTGAGATACATACACCATGTTCTTATTTCAGAAGAGATTTTAGCAAGTTTAACATTGACCCCACTATTTCCAGGGTCCCACACTAGTACTCAAGTTACCTCTGCACTCATGTCCCACAAGAGCTGTTGCTTTTCCCATATGCAGAGACTTTTCCTCTATCTACTTTTATTCACTCCGTACTGCAGGTTGCACCTGGTATAGCGCAGGCCAAATGGAGCCCGCAAAATGCTCCCAGCCCAGCCAGACCCTGTCCCCTACTTACTTTTATTTCACACAGACATCTCAGCCTATTTCTACATATATTTCTTCTGAGGGCTTAGCATATCACAGTGATGTCAGCCTCATTTAGCTGTAGTGACCACAGGAGCTCTAGAGCTGTGAAAATATCAGTCCTCAGCATTGGCTTTTGGCCGTTTTGAAGCCCTAATAGGGGTAAGCAGAATGAGTAGCATGAGACAGAGAAGAAAAGACACACCAGGGGACAGGTGGCAGATGTGTTGAACCTCATAAATCATTTTGATGCATATCTTTTTCTACCTCTCATGGCCTCTCTTGTCCTTATTTGGATCTGAAAATTTGGCATCACACAGAAAACACTACTGTCCTTAGCTGGTAATTCCTCTGGCAAGAGGAATCTAGAAGAGTCAGCTCGTAGTCACCATTTATAAGCTAATCATTCAACTGAAGCACTAAGCAAAGCAATATCACACTAAATCAACAGTTCTGATTACATTTTTATGTATTTATCTTTGAGTAATACACAAAACACACATTAATTCCCCCCTTCTCCCTTCAGGGCATGCTCATTCATGATACCATAGGATCTGGAGAGATAGCCTTAGCCACAGTGATTTTCTGATCTGCTCTGGCATTACCTCTGGCTTTCAGTTAATCTGATCTGGAAGAGGATTCCAAGGGCCCCCATTAGTGTCCAATTTGAACACAATACACTTTTCCAGGAAGCAGCAATCAAAAGGGGGCACCAAGAGGACCCCAGTGGAGAAGCATTGTCTAGATTCAGAAGTTCTGACAAAGTGCAATAACTACTAATTCAAAAGAAATCATATAATGGCTTTAAAAGTAATGTCTCCTGGAATCAGCCCAGAAAGCTTTAATAATACTGAGTTCTCTGCCAGTTATCATCAGGCCAATGGTGTGAAGTCAGACACTGCTGACTGGTAACAGGTACCATGAGGCAACTCATGGTTTTCAGAACCATGAGTTCTGAAACATAGCTGCTGCTTCTCACCAGGAAATCCATCCTTATGTAGCTACTAAGTTTGACTTTTCTCCTATCCATGTTGCAGACTTGCAAATCAATATCCAGGGTTTGATGACTTGCTCACATTTAACCTATGCCAGGACAGTGCATTAAGAAAAACTATTAAAGCTACAGGAACCAATGAGAGCTTGTCCCTGTCAGATACTTTATACAGGCTGTCACATCAAATTCTCACAATCACCTTGGGATGTAAATAACATAACCCTCATGTTACATAAATAAATGCAGGTTCATGGGATTATATAACCTACTAAGGTTGCAAGGTTGCAAGGCTAGTGGGAGGCAATGATAAGATCTGAACTCAAGTCTATCAAAATGGCAGTTTTCTTTACACAATTTTGGCTTAAATGATTATCATCAATGTGCCATGGTAATATGCTGAACTATTAATTTTTGATCCTAATATTTTTACCTCCTCATCCCACCTGCCAATTCAGTCAGATTCGGGCCCTTTTATGGTAATTCCATCACTGAGTTGTTTTTTTTTTTTTTTTTTTTTTCAAGAAAGAAAGCAAAAGCAGAGTGTCATTAGGCACAATTCTTGTCTATTTGTAAAAGCCCACAACCACCAGAAAAGTGATGCCAAATATCTACATCAGGGAGAAAGTGACATTTAGAAGAGCAAGAAGTGATGAGAGAAAAGATTAAGGTAGAGAAAGGATACATGGTGTCCTGTGGCAGTAACTGCCTATCTGAGCTTCTTGTAGTGTCTGAGTTGACAAGATGTCCAAGGAAGATGTGTAAAGTGCAAGAGACATTACCTCAGCACCAAAGTCTCCATCCTAACATAAATCCTAAGCCCTGGCACAGACCTACAAGAGTCCCCAGACCTGAAGGGGCCACATGGACTAGGATATTTGATATGTAAGAGAGACCAGGGGAAACAGATGATCAATGGCTAGAAGGCATTTCCCAATGCTTTAGGCACAACATATGCCATAGGAACTTTGACCACCTGAACCATGAAAAATAATGGCTCAGTAACAGGGACTGAGATCAAAACATCCCAGTAGGAGTAGACTGAGAACAAAGAATAAAGTGATTTAAAAGAAATAAAGTTTGCGAAGTTTGTCACCTTAGAGTAAGGTTCCTATCTACTAATTTAATCTTGATGGAACCACCTTATATGTGTTAGCCCAGCCTCACACTGTATCATTTTGGGGAACTCTGACATTGTTTAAGTTTATCTTCCTTTATTATATTCAAAATGGATAAGGGAATTTGCCTGTTTTACATACAGATGGTCTTACTTCACATCGCATGCTCTTTCTGCTGAGCTAGGTGGATGGGAAGGCCACTGTGTGGGTTTCCCTGATGAGGGTAGAGTTGTGCCTGAGCTTATTGTGGGGGTAGGTACAGTGTGGGCTATGGCTGAGAATGTATGTATTAGTCAAGATTCTCCAGTGGCGCCTGGGTGGCTCAGTCGGTTGAGTGGCCAACTTCGGCTCAGGTCATGATCTCGTGGTCCATGATTTTGAGCCCCGCGTCGGGCTCTGTGCTGACAGCTCAGAGCCTGGAGCCTGTTTCAGATTCTGTGTCTACCTCTCTCTGACCCTCCCCTGTTCATGCTCTGTCTCTCCCTGTATCAAAAATAAATAAAACGTTAAAAAAATTATTTTAAATAAAAAAAAGATTCTCCAGAGAAACAGAACCTGTAGGGTATATACTATTATATTTTATTTTAAAAGGTATAAACTAGAAATGATCCTGAAGAGTAATCATGTGTTTGTCTTTTCTAGAGAGCTATAGGATATCTATAGGAAATATATCTCTGTTTTATCATCACCTGAGATTTACTATAAGGAATTGCCTCCCATCATTGTGGAGGCTGAGAGGTCCCAAGATCTGTGGTTGGCCAGTTAGAAACCCAGGTGAGCTTCTCCTCAGTTATAGTTCAGGTCTGATTTTGAAGACCTGAGAACTAGCAAAACTGATGTTATAGTTTCCGTCCAAAGGCTGGCAGGCTGAAAACAGGAGGAGTTGATGTTTCAGATAAGTCTGAAAGCAGGAAAAACTTGGTGTCCCAGTTCTATGCAGTCTGGCAGGAGTTACCTCTTATCCTTTGCAGGGGCTGCCTTTTTATCTCTTCACACTTTCAATTGATTGGATGAGGTCCATCCACTTGAGGGAAGGCCATCTGTTTTACTTAGTCTCCCAATTCAAATGTTATTTTTTGCCAAAAGTGACCTCACAGTCAAAAAATTGTTTGCCTAAATATCTGGGGATCCAATGGCCCTGTCAACTTGACACATAAAATTAACCATTACAGAATGGTAGGTTTTCATACCACTCTAGCACCTGGCACATAACTGGCATCACCAGGACACAAATGATGTACTCATGATAGTTGGGTATTTGCCTTAAAACAAAGCTAAAACATTGCATTTCTGTAGCAAACATTTTATAAAACTAAGTTGATATATGAATGCAGAAGTCAAAATAAGGGACAGGAATAACATATCTGTTAATTTTAACCAAAAGCTATTTAATCATCTCAGAGCATTTACCCTCATTCTACAGATCTTCAGGAAAGATAAATATAACTTTACTCCTAGATCATTTCTAATGTATAGCAATGCCATGGTGAATGTTCTTTTTGAAGTTTAGCTGAAAAGAAAGTGCTATGGCAATATTGTCTGCTATCAGGAATTAAAAGTAACCAGGATATACATGAATATAAAAATGCACGAATAAAATGTGGTGAATGCACATTTAGACATACTACACAGTAGTCAGAGGAGATGAAATATGTCTATACTCAGGAGCATGAGCAATGTTGAGGTAAAACAAACAAAAAAAAAAAGCAAGAAGCAAAAAATTATCCTTATAACAGTGCTATTTAGTAATAATAACAATATGAAGAGAGAATTATGTCAGCAAGACAATGGACTAGGAAGCTCCAAGCCCTTGTTTCCACACAGAAACATTAAATAAACAACTAGAGACTGGTTAAAATAACTTTATATGAGTTTTGAAAATCAGTCAAAGGTCTCTAGCAACAATGATTACCCAATCAAGAAAAAGCCATTAAAACAGTAGGAAATTTCATGGCATTTTTACTCACTCATGGTCCGTTCCCTACCTGGCATTTCTGTGGTTTGAGGAAAGCAGCAGCCTAGTGCTGAGTTCTGTTCTGTGAAGTGGAGACCAGGGAGTGCATAATTTGCAACTATCTAACCCGTCTGGAGACTTGCAAAGGAATCGGTTTCTGTGTCATCTAACTTAACAGTCATGCAGCTAAAAGTGGCACAGTTGAGATCTCAAGTTAGGCAAAGCTTCAGGAGGCAAAGGGAACAGCACATTCACAGACTAATACAAGTGAACTGCTAAGGCCACAAGAGAAACAGGACTGAGATTCTGAGAGAATTTAAAATTAGCCATGTATATTGAGGAATCAGAGAACAGGGAAAGCACATGTCCAGAAGATATTTGTGAACATAGGTTTCTATTCAGGCTGACCCAAAATCATAGGACAAGCCCTGATAATTAGTGAATATATTCCCCTCCATGAATCCAGTCTATCAATTTTCAACAAAAGACCACAAGCCATACAAATAAAAAGGAAAAATGACCCATTCAAAGGAACAAAATAAATCTCCAGTAACCATGCTTGATGAAAGACAGATATAAGACTTACTAGACAAAGACTTTAAAACAACATTCTTAAATGTGCTCAAAGAATTAAAGTTAAACAGAGACAACACTATGAAAAATCCAGAAAATTACATATGAACAAAATTAGAACATCAAAAAAGAGATATAATTATTTAAAAGAATCAAATTCTGTATCAGGGAAATAAAGTAATTGAAATGAAAAAGTAAATAGAGTGGTTCAACAGAAAATTTGAACAGAAAGAGCATGTTACTCGAAATCATCAATTTTATGAAGCCAAAAGAATAAAGAAAAGTAAACAGAGTAAAAGAGATTTATTGGACATGATCAAACGGAATATATATATATATATATATATATATATATATATTCCCAGAAGGAGAAGAGATACAGAAAAGGGCAAAGAGATTATTTGAAGAAATAATGGCCAAGACCTTGCCAAATTTGAGGAAAGGCATTGACCTACAAATCCAAGACGTTCTATCAACTCTATGTAAGATCAACTTAGAGAGTCACACTGAGACACATGATAATTAAAGTGTCAAAAGTGAGAGAGGAAGAGAGAATCTTGAAAGCAACAGAAGAAAGGTGATTCACCATGTACAAGAGAGCTTCTATGAGATTATCAATGGATTTCTCAGCAGAAATATTGCAGCCCAGAAGGCAGTGGAATGATACATTTAAAGTACTAAAAGAAAAAAAAAAAAAACTATCAACAGAAAATTCCATATCCATAAAAACTGTTTATTTTTCAAAATTGAATGAGAAACTTATATTCACAGATAATAGCTAAAGAAGCTCATTACCACTAGACCTGTCCTACAAAAAAATGCTTATGGGAGTCATTTGGCTTGAAATGAGAGGTTGATAGTCAGTAACTCACAGCTATATAAAAAGTTCTCCAGTAATGACAAATACGTGGACAGATATAAAAAACAAATATTAGTGTAATTTTAGTTTATAACACCACTTTTTATTTTTCTATAGGATTTAAAAGACAAGTATAAAAAATAATTATAAATATACATAATGCATATTTATATGTATATTATGTACATAATATGTATAACATAACATAATATGTATAACATAACATAACATAATGTGGGATAGGAAGTTACAAAGGATTAGAGTGTTAGTATATAATTTAAGTTTAGATTTAAAATAGATTGCCATAGCTTTAGAATGTTATATGCAATCCCCATTTTAACCACAAAAAATACCTATGGGATATACTCAAAAGGAAATGAGAAGGTATCAAAAATTTTCACTATAAAAAAAAAAACTAGATGCAAAGAAAGTCAATATGGAAGAAAATGAGGCATACAAAGGCCATACAAGGAGACAAAACAAATTACACTATAGTAATAGTAAATCCTTTCCTATCAGTAATTGTTTTAAATGTTAAATGTCCATAGCAGTATAATGGATAAATAAATCAAGTGTATTATTATGGAATTCTATCCTATATTGATTTAAACATAGGGAATTATATTGTTTCTATGTTTCTGGCAATGCTGATATCGTTCTAAAGTCCTAGGGTTTTGAATGATCCAGGGGCCAACATGGTAGAGAAGTAGGGGGATACATATTTCCTGTGTCTCTTAAAGAAAGAATGCTGAAGCCAAAGGACTTTGAACCCCAGAGTCTGGGAGGAAAAGAGACTGAATCTACCAGGAAGAAAATGAGACAACTTGAGAAAAGATAGGTGGGTGATTGTGAGCTAGGGGAGATAAAACAGGCTGTGTAGGCACAGAGGGGAGGGATCCCCTTCTGCAGAGAGACAAAGGGAAGAGAAAGTGTGGCTAGGGAAGTGTAAGACTATATCTGGACAGGAGAAAGACTTCAGACTGTGACTGAGAGGGATCCTATCTGTGGGGCTTTCTTCGGACTGGGGCCAGCTCCCTGTTCATGCACCTGGGGAGGAGGGGAGGCAGCCCTGTGTTCAATGGTAGATCAGGGGTGCAGTCTGCAATAGAAGAAAGTGACCCTCTCCCTGGAGTGCTGTGGGACAGAACAAAGCCTGCCTGCATCCACCACCTTGCGGGTTCGGCGCAGTCTGTAGTCCCCCTCCCTGGAGTGATGTGGGAAAATACAAAGCCTGCCTGTGTCCACCACCCCTGGGGCTCGGTGGCGAGCTGGTGGCACAGTCTGCAGTAGGAAAAAGTGGTCCTCCCTGAAGTGCAGTGGCATAGACAAACCCAGCCAGGACCAAATATCAGGCCACACTGAGAGGCGCTTCCTAGGTGCCAGAGCTCATGGAGGAGGACTTTGAATACTAGCCAAGTGCAGAGTCAGGGGAGTTGGCAGAGAGATAAGGACCACCTCGTTTGTGCCCAGGTCACTGTGAAAACTACCCAAACAGTCCACCAGGTCCAGGTCCATGGAGAAGAGACTGGGGAACTGCCATTTCCACCCACCACCACCACCAAGGTGGGCCTCAGGGATCATTCCCAGGACCCATAATGGAGGTGGGTCCAGACTACACCAAACCATGCCCCTCCTACACTGGGTAACTATATATCCACTGGAACTGAACAGACCCTATTTAACCAGATGGACAGCTCCTCTAGATCTGTGCTGCAGCATTGCCTGGATTAACACTAGGTCAACTCTGGATATATAGATATATTCTCCCCCCTCCCCATTTCTCCTCCTTATCTCTTCCCTCCTTAGACTGGTTACTCTGGTTATTGGTTTATCTAAACAAACATACTTAATCCATTCTCTTGATATACGTTCTACACCTCCTTCTTTACATTCCTTTCTCTCTCTCTCTCTCTCTGGAATAATCAAGCCATATAGTTTCTCTGACTGGGTAACTTTATCTTCATTTCTTTTTCCCCACCTCCTTCTTTATTTTCCTTTCTCTCTTTATGGATTAAACCTTTTAGTCTCTCTGCCTAATAAGTGTTTATTTTATCTTTAACCCTGCTCCTGTCATTTCTCTCTTTGTATGTGATCTTCCATCAGCACTGCCTCCACCCTGTTCTTTACTTGTAGTTGGTGTTTTTGGTTTTTTGCTTTTAGTTTTTAGCTTTTTATTTTTATTTATTTGGGTTTTTTTGTTTTATTTCTTTGTTTGTGTGTGTGTTTTTGTCTCTTGTTTGTCTGTCTGTTTGTTTGCCTTTAAAGGGCCACTCTAAGGAAAAAATCAAACCACACCTGGTGGAGTGTCCAAAATATCACTATGAGTAGGGTAATTAAATAACCAAAGACACGAAAACAGAGAGCAAGTAACAATCTCTAAAAAAAAAAAAAAAATTACTCCTGAAGGGTCAGGATATGGACAGTGTACGACGCCCTTTTAATATACCAGTGCTTGCAGATGCAGAGCACACGACAAAATTTTAAAACACATAAGGGACAGAAAACTAGCCAAAATGATGCAACAGAAGACTTCCCCTCAAAAGAAATTCCAGGAAGAAGTGAGAGCTAAAGAATTGATCAAAATGTATATAAGCAGTATAACTGAACAAGAATTTAGAATAACAGTCATAAGATTAATTGCTGGGCTTGAAAAAGGTATAGAAGACAGCAGAGAATCTATTGTTGCAGAGATCAAGGAACTAAAAAAATAGTCATGATGAATTAAAAAATGCTATAAATGAGGTGAAAAATAAAATGGTGGCCACACCATGGATTGAAGAGGCAGAGGGGAGAATAGGTGAATTAGAAGATAAAATTATGGAAAAAGATAAAACTGAGAAAAAGAGATATAAAAAAATTTTGATCACAAGGGGAGAATTAGAGAACTAAGTGATTCAATGAAACAAAACTATCTGTATCATAGTAGTTCCATAAGAAGAAGAAGAGAGAGAAAAGTGCTGAAAGTGTACTTGAACAAATCATAGCTGAGAATTTCCCCAATCTGGGAAGGAAACAGACATTGAAATTAAGGCGGCGCAGAGAACTCCCTTCAGATGCAACTTAAATTGATCTTCTGCATAACACATCATAGTGAAACTGGCAAAATACAAGGATAAAGAGAGAATTTTCAAAGCAGCTAGGGACAAATGGGACTCAATATACAAGGGTGGACACATAAGGGTAGTAGCAGACTTATCTACTGGAATGTGGCAGGCCAGAAAGGAATGACAGGTAATTTTCAATGTGATGAACAGGTAAAACATGCAGCCAACAATCCTTTATCCAGCCAACTTGTCATTCATAATAGAAGGGGAGATAAAGGTTTTCCCAAACAAACAAAAACTGAAGGAATTCATCACCACTAAGCCATCCCTATAACAGATCCTAAGGGGGATTCTGTGAGTGAAATGTTGCAAGGACCACAAAGTACCAGAGACATCACTACAAGCATGAAACCTACAGAAAACACAATGACTCTAAACCCATATATTTCTATAATAACACTGAATGTAAATGGACTAAATGCTCAAACCAAAAGACATAGGGTATCTGGATCATATTGTTATCTGGATGGATAAAAAAACAACACCCATCTATTTGCTGTCTACAAGAGACTACTTTAAACCTGAAGGAGGACACCTTCAGATTGAAAGTGAGGGGATGGAGAACTATTTATCTTGCTCCTGGAAGTCAAGGGAAATCTGGAGTCGCCATACATATATTGGACAAACTAGACTTTAAATTAAAGGCAGAAGATAAAGAAGGACATTATGAAATAATTACAGAGTCTATCCATCAGGAAGAGCTAATAATTATAAATATCTATGAACCAAATTCGAGAGCACTCAAATAAATAAAATTTTAATCATAAATATTAGCAACCTTATTGATAAGAATGTTAAAGAATGTCGTATTTGCGGGGGACTTTAATACTCCACTTACAACAAAGCATAGATCATCTAGACAGAGAATCAGTAAAGAAACAAGGGCCCTTAATGATACAATGGACCATAAGGACTTGACAGATATATTTATAACTCTGCATCTTAAAGCAACAGAATATACTTTCATCTCGAGTGCACATGGAACATTCTCCAAGATAGATCACATACTGGGTCACAAAACAGCCCTCAATAAGTATAAAAGAATTGAGATCATACCAGATTTGAGATCGTACCATGCACATTTTCAGATCACAATGCTATGAAACTTGAAATCAACCACAGGAAAAAGTCTGGAAAAATTCCAAAGCATGGAAGTTAAAGAACATCCTACTAAAGAATGAATGGGTCAACCACGCAGAGAG
The DNA here is from genome assembly GCF_028749965.1 of Puma concolor. Lineage (NCBI taxonomy): Eukaryota > Metazoa > Chordata > Mammalia > Carnivora > Felidae > Puma > Puma concolor. The sequence goes on from NC_141676.1 coordinate 85,126,139, forward strand.
AGAAGACGTTTTAAAAAGGTATGGAAACAAACTAAATGAAAATACAACAATCCAAAAGCTTTGGGTTGCAGCAAAGGCAGTCCTGCGAGGAAAATACATTGCAATCCATACCTATCTCAAGAAACAAGAAAAATCCCAAATATAAAATTTAACAGCACACCTAAAGGAACTAGAAACAGAACAGCAAAGATACCCCAAACACAGCAGAAGAAGAGAAATAATAAAGATCAGAGCAAAAATAAAAATATAGAATCCAAAAACAAAACAAACAACACACACACACACACACACACACACACACACACACACACACACAGAAAACAGTAGAGCAGATCAATGAAACCAAGAGTTGTTTTTTTTTTTTTTTGAAAAAATAAACAAAATTGATAAACCTCTAGCCAGGCTTCTCAAAAACAAAAGAGAGAGGACCCATATAGATATAATCATAAATGAAAAGGGATTCACTACAACCAATCCCTCAGAAATACAAGCAATTATCAGGGAATACTATGAAAAATTACATGCCAGAAAAATGGACAACCTGGAAGAAATGGACAAATTCCTAAACACCCACACACTACTGAAACTCAAACGGGAAGAAATAGAAAATCTGAACAGACAAAATATTAGTGGAGAAATTGAATCAGTTATCAAAAATCTCCCAACAATTGGGGCGCCTGGGTGGCGCAGTCGGTTAAGCGTCCGACTTCAGCCAGGTCACGATCTCGCGGTCCGGGAGTTCGAGCCCCGCGTCAGGCTCTGGGCTGATGGCTCAGAGCCTGGAGCCTGTTTCCGGTTCTGTGTCTCCCTCTCTCTCTGCCCCTCCCCCGTTCATGCTCTGTCTCTCTCTGTCCCAAAAATAAATAAACGTTGAAAAAAAATTTAAAAAAAAATCTCCCAACAATTAAGAGTCCTGAACCAGATGGCTTACCTAGGGAATTCTACCAGACATAGAATTAAAGCAGAGATAATACCTATCCCTCTCAAGCTGTTCCAAAAAATAGAAAAGGAAGGAAACTTCTGGACTCATTCTATGAAGCCAGCATTATTTTGATTCCCAAACCAGACAGAGACACAGCAAAAGAACAGAAATACAGGCCAATATCCCTGATGAATATGGATGCAAAAATTCTCAACAAGATACTAGCGAATTGAATTCAACAGCATATAAAAAGAATTATTCACTGTGATCAAGTGGGATTCATTCCTGGGCTGCAGGGCTGGTTCAACATTTGCAAATCAAGCAACTTTAGAGCAGATCAATGAAACCAAGAGTTGGTTTTTTGAAAAAATAAACAAAATTGATAAACCTCTAGCCAGGCTTCTCAAAAAGAAAAGGGAGATGACCCAAATAGATAAAATCATGAATGAAAATGGAATTATTACAACCAATCCCTCAGAGATACAAGCAATTATCAGGGAATACTATGAAAAATTATATGCCAACAAACTGGACAACCTGGAAGAAATGGACAAATTCCTGAACACCCACACACCTCCAAAACTCAATCAGGAGGAAATAGAAAGCTTGAACAGACCCATAACCAGCGAAGAAATTGAATGAGTTATCAAAAATCTCCCAAAAATAAGAGTCCAGGACCAGGTGGCTTCCCAGGGGAGTTCTACCAGATGTTTAAAGCAGCGATAATACCTATCCTTCTCAAGCTATTCCAAAAAATAGAAAGGGAAGGAAAACTTCCAGACTCATTCTATGAAGCCAGAATTACTTTGATTCCTAAACCAGACAGAGACCCAGTAAAAAAAGAGAACTACAGGCCAATATCCCTGATGAATATGGATGCAAAACTTCTCAAAAAGATACTAGCAAATCAAATTCAACAGCATATAAAATGAATTATTCACCATGATCAATGGGATTCATTCCTGGACTACAGGGATGGTTCAACATTCACAAATCAATCAGTGTGATACATCACATTAATAAAAGAAAAGGAAAGAACCATATGATCCTGTCAATTGATGCAGAAAAAGCATTTGTCAAAATTCAGCGTCCTTTCTTAATAAAAACCCCCAAGAAAGTTGGGATCGAAGGAACATACTTAAACATCAAAAATGCCATTTATGAAAATCCCACAGCTTATATCATCCTCAATGAGAAAAACTGAGATCTTTCTCCCTGAGATCAGGAACATGACAGGGATGTCCACTGTCACCGCTGTTGTTTAATATAGTGTTGGAAGTCCTAGCACCAGCAATCAGAAAACAAAATGAAATCAAAGGCATCAAAATTGGCAAAGATGAATTCACTTTTGCAGATGACATGATACTCTATATGGAAAACCGAAATGATTCCACCCAAAACCTGCCAGACCTGATCCATGAGTTCAGCAAAGTCGCAGGATACAAAATTAATGTACATAAATTGGTTACATTTTTATACACCAATAATGAAGCAACAGAAAGAGAAAGAAACTGATCCCATTCACAATTGCACCAAGAAGCATAAAATACCTAGGAATAAACCTAACCAAAGATGTAAAAGAGCTGTATGCCGAAAACTACTGAAACCTTATGAAGGAAATTGAAGAAGATACAAAGAAATGGAAAAATATTCCATGCTCATGGATTGGAAGAGTAAATATTGCTAAAATGTCAATACTACCGAAAGCAATTTACACATTCAATTCAATCCTAATCAAAATTGCACCAGCATTATTCTCAAAGCTAGAACAAGAAATACTAAAATTTGTATGGAACCACAATGGAACCACCCTGAATAGCCAAAGTAATATTGAAGAATAAAACCAAAGTAAGAGGCATCACAATCCCAGACTTTAGCTTGTACGAGAAAACTGTCATCATCTAGACAGCATGGTACTGGCACAAAAACAGACACATACACCAATGGAATAGAATAGAGACCCCAGAATTGGACCCACAAATCTATGGCCAACTAATCTTTGACAAAACAGGAAAGAGTATCCAATGGAAAAAAAGACACTCTCTTTAACAAATGGTGCTGTGGGAAATGGACAGAAACACGCAGAAGAATGAAACTAGACCACTTTCTTACACAATTTACAAAAATAAACTCAAACTGTATGAAGGACCTGAATGTGAAACAGGAAAGCATCAAAACCCTAGAGGAGAAAGCGGGAAAAAAACCTCTCTGACCTCAGTCTCAGCAATTTCTTACTTGAGGCATCTCCAAAGGCAAGGGAATTAAAAGCAAAAATGAACTATTGGGACCTCATGAAGATAAAAAACTTCTATGTTGCAAAGGAAACAATCAACAAAACTAAAAGGGAACCGATGGAATAGGGAAAGGGATTTGCAAATGACATATCATATAAAGGGCTAGTACCCAAAATGTATAAAGAACTCACCAAGCTCCACACCCGAAAAACAAATAATCCAGGGAAGAAATGGGCAGAAGACATCAATAGACACTTTTCTAAAGAAGACATCCAGATGACCAACAGACACATGAAAAGATGCTCAATGTCACTCCTCATTAGGGAAATACAAATCAAAACCACAGTGAGATACCACCTCGCACCGGTCAGAGTGGCTAAAATGAACAAATCAAGGGACTATATATAGATGCTGGAGAGGATGTGGAGAAACGGGAACCCTCTTGCACTGTTGGTGGGAATGCCAACTGGTACAGACACTCTGAAAAACAGTGTGGAGGTTCCTCAAAAAATTAAAAATAGATCTACGCTATAACGTAGCAATAGCACTGCCAAGAATTTATGCAAGGGATACAGAGTACTGATGCATAGGGGCACTTTTACCCCAATGTTTATAGCAGCATTTTCAACAGTAGCCAAATTATGGAAAGAGCCTAAATGTCCATCAACTGACGAATGGATAAAGAAGATGTGGCTTACATATACAATGGAATACTACTTGGCAATGAGAAAGAATGAAATGTGGCCATTTGTAGCAACGTGGATGGAACTGGAGGGTGTTATGCTAAGTGAAATAAGTCATACAGAGAAAGATAGATAACATATGTTTTCACTCATATGTGGATCCCAAGAAACTTAACAGAAGACCATGGGGGAGGGGAAGGGGAAAAAGTTACAGAGAGGGAGGCAGGCAAACCATAAGAGACTCAAATACTGAGAACAAACTGAGGGGTTATGGGAGGTGGGAGGGAGGGGAAAGTTGGTGATGGGCATGGAGAAGGGCACCTGTTGGAATGAACACTGGGTGTTGTATGGGAACTTATCTAACAAAAAATTATATTTTGTATAAAAAGTAAACTCCTAGAGTTTTAAAAACCTTCCAGAAAAAAGAAATAAAAAAGAACAAGAGAAGACATATGTGATAACTATCTATATCTATGTGTGTGTATGTGTGTGTGTGTGTTTATGTGTATATATTAATGTCCAGCCATTATATCTATATCTATATCTATATCTATATCTATATCTATATCTATATCTATATCTATATCTATATCTATCTATATCTATACATCTATATCTATACATCTATATCTATACATCTATACCTATACATCTATATCTATACATCTATACCTATATCTATATCTATATGTATATCTATATCTATATCTTTATCTATATCTATCTATGCATAGCCCTAAAACTATCAAGATTTTGGTACTGGTAATAAAAACCTTTGAAGCTACTATACAATCCCTCTCCATGTTGTTCACTAAGGTGTAGTAAATTAAATATGGCTATAAATCCTTTCCTATGGCTCCTTGTGAGAGGTAAAGTCTAATTCCTTTCTTTTTGAATCTTTGATAGTTTTAGTGATTTGTTTAACATATGTAATATGGTGAAAGTGAAATTTGGAGACATTCAAGGCTAGGGCATATGACAGCCTGCAGCTTTCACCTGTCTCTTAGAACATTTACTCTAAGTGAATGTAGACACCATGAAAAAGCTGGATGACTCTAAGGTAGTCAGGCTAAAGAGGCCATGTGTAGGTTTTCCAGTCAATAATCCAGCTGAGTACAATTTCCCACCATCCATGCATAAGTACCAGGACATGTGAAGGAAATTATTAATGATCCCAGACCTGACCATCCACCAGCTAAGTCCCACTGAGTGACCTCAATATATGCCACAAGTAGCAGAAGAATCACCAAATGAACTCTGGTAAATTCTAGATTCATAACCAGTGAGATACAACAAATGGATATTACTGTAAGTCACTAAGTATTACGGTGATTAATATATATTTGGCTTTTGAAATCAGCAACATTGGCATTTGGTTTGGAATTGGTGGCAAACAGAAGCTAGAAGGTCTTCAAGAAGACTACTAGCAAAAGATGGAGGAGCAGAAAGAAAATTTTACTGGAGACAGAATGCAAGGGAACCCTTTTTATATAGTGGTAAGATTTGAAAATATTTTCACCTATAGTAATATGGAATGAAGAATATGAACCTAATAAACTGGTGGATTTTGCAAAGATTTCCAGGTAGAATGCAGAAGTCACAATTGGTTTCTCATAGGTTTCTCATCCTATAACAAGATATAGATAAAGAAAAAATGTAATAAAAAGTTCTCAAGCAAAATTTAGAGATAAATGTAAAGGATCAAGGACTTGCTGAGGTCTACAATAGGACTTTCTCATTTCCGGCCTCCCTAGAAGCAAAGGGTTCAAAGAATAAACAATAACCTCAAGGAATGAATCATCTCAAAGGTGTGTCTATAAGCCCTTTTTCTTTTTTTAAATTTTTTTGACGTTTATTCATTATTGAGAAACAGAGAGAGACAGAGCATGAGCATGGAAGTGGCTGAGAGACAGGGGGACACAGAATCTGAAGCAGGCTCTAGGCTCTGAGCTGTCAGCACAGAGCCCGACGCGGGGCTGTAACTCAGAAACCACGAGGTCATGACCTGAGCTGAAGTCGGACGCCCAACCGACTGAGCCACCCAGGCCCCATATAAACCCTTTTTCTAAGATATCCAAAATATTTGAGTATGTCTTATAGGTGTTCGCAACTAGAGAAGAATGTTTCCAAGAGTGTCAAGACTGTTCACTTATGTAACACTGTCTCTCAGTCCAAGCCAGGAAGAGATTATCTTAAAGAAATTTGTGAGTATAACTTCTGCTAGTTGACAATAATATACTTATATGAAATAAAATCACAGAAGCCCACAAAGTTTTTAAGAGGATTGTATTAATAAGTGCACCTTCAATTTGCACTAAAAAGAACAGAGGCTAAAATAGTCTTCTGGGTCCATAACTTGCCATAAGCAGGAAGCAACCTGAGAAAGTTTTCCAGCTGCAAAGACAGATCATTTCTTATATAGGGAAAAATTATTCAGAGGGCCAAAAAAAGATTTAAGAGGGAAGAGTCAAAAACCACATATAGTTATTTCTGGGGAGAATTGTGTTATAATTAAGGAATTAGAAGCATGTGCCTAACTGGATTTCAGAATTGCTGTGACCTTTACATTCTCTCCCTTTCTAAACTGAACTATGGTGGTTATCCTATATCTGCCCCACCATTGCCTATTGGGTGCAAAGGGGACAGATAACTTGTCCTTTTAGTACTTAGGTCTTTGGGAGGAACTGTAAATGATAAAGTATATTCAAGAGCCTTACCTTCTCCTTGATCTGACTTGGGAAATGATATATGGATTTAGATACTGATGTTCAGGCATTACTATCAAGGTGCCAGATATAAGTGAAGCCATTGGGATCCTTAATAATTGCCTATCTCCCATCCAAGAACCACTAAATAACCTCAGTCAATGCCACAAGGAATAGAGGAATCACCCAGTTGAACCATGCATAAACTTGTACCCCACAAAATTATGTTAGAATAAATGGATTGTTTCAAGCCACTAAGTTTTACATAGCAGTGGAAAGTCAGAACACATGACTTATGTACATGCCACGTATCATAAAACTTTTTTCATCCTGCCTCACAATTTACCTGGTTCTTATCTATAGATCTTGTTAGAATGTAATTTCTTCAAAAGAATTACTGCCTTAACCATGATTATATCCTTCACAGCACTTAGCATAATCTCAAACCTACTTTAAGTACACAACATGGCAAAATTAAGACCAGAACCAGGTGGCTTTTTGTTTTCATTTTTCCCACAAGCACTTTTTAGTCCTTTCTCTAACTCTAAGCACTGTATTAATGAGTGGGCATATTGGGGTGCCTGGGTGATTCAGTCAGTTAAGCGCCGACTTCGACTCACGTCATGATCTCATGGTTGGTGAATTTGAGCCCTGCATCAGGCTCTGTGCTGACAGCTCAGAGCTTGGAGTCTGCTTCAGATTCTGTGTCTCCCTCTCTCTCTGCCCCTCCCCTGCTCATGCTGTCTTTCTCTCTCTCTCTCTCAAAAATAAAATAAACATTAAAAAATTAAAGAGTGGGCATAACAAGGTGCAAGACTGAACCTTTGTCACAATCTATAGGGAAAAAAGGAGAAGGAAGTGTAAAATTACAGAACAGTGATAAATGTTGGTTTTGGAACATCTATCCCAGTTAGGGGAAGTTAGGAAATGTTTTCAAGAAAGAACAGCATATAATCTGTGCCTTGAACAATAATAGATAATTTAAAGGATGAAGATGGGAGATAGAAATTTTATTAAGAAGGAAGAGTATATACAATGAGAGAGGTGCATGAAAGAATCTTCTCGTCTAGAAACAGCAGATAGAACATGATCACTCACGGGAGCATTTGGCAGTTGTGGATAATTGGTAGAGAGTAGTGCTAGAAAAGTCAGCATGACTTTGTATTCCATACTGAATATTTTAAATCAAAGACAATGGGAATTTGTTCCAAGGTTTGAGCAAGATATGGAAAAGAGCCTATTGCTGTTTGAAAAAGTTTGTCCCAGTAGCAGAAGCCATGACAGCAATTCATACAGGAACTGATGAGGGTGAGAACTCAGGCAGTGATGGTGGGGATGGAGAAAATAGGTCAGACTCAAGAGGCATTTAGAAAGCAGAGTCAGCAGAACTTGGTGTGGCAATACAAAGAAGTAACCAGAAAAAAACCCAGGTTACAGGTTTGGGTAAAAGAGAGAGAAGGGGAGATGGGACTCTGGAGGTGAAGTAGAGTAATATTTGAGGCATATGTTGGAGAGAGGGCATGTGATTAGGGCTGGAAACAGATGAAATCATAAATTCCAGTTCAAATATGTTGCATTCCAGTTTCCTGTGCAGCATCGTCTGGAGATGTATAGCACGCTGCTCCAATTCAGAAGAAGCCATGGGGCTACAGATTCAGACTTATAAGATAGCTGTGCCTTGGGTGTGACTGCGTCCATGGGTTTTGCATGAGAACACTTAGAGAGAATGAAAAATTGACCAAAAGATATGTGTGGGTGGAAGGATGCAGTTTGGAGAAAGCACTGAGAAGCTGTACCTTAGATAAAAGGAAACTTCAGGGAGAGCAATACAACAAAGAATGACCATGTTTGTGTGTGGGGGGTGGGGGTTCAAAGCTTCAAGAGTAGAACATAGTCATGTGCTTCACATGCCATAATGAAGTTGAGTACGTTCATGTGAGTGTAGCGAGAACAAATTTGTACATTGACAAGAGTAATGTCAATTGTATGGTGTGTGGGAGGAAAGATTTTAACAGAGACAGTCAGCATAGACTTTCTTTTTTTCTTTCAAGGGAAGTACATTTTTGGAAATAGCCATGGGACCTAGGTGAGCATATTCTGACTGAATGCATGAGCTGGAGAAGGATGAGCCATCCCTCCTGAGACATGCTGCAAAGGAGCCATGTTCTCAAGGGAGAGAAGGGTGGCAGTTTTACAGAGAGAAACAAGGACCATTCAGTAAGGAGGCTATTGCTAATTTTGTTTTGTATTTATGTTTCTTTTTTTTAGGTTTATTTATTTTTGACAGAGACAGTGTGTGAGCATGAGCTGTGGAGGGGCAGAGAGAGAGAGGGAGACACAGAATCCGAAGCAGTCTCCAGGCTCTGAACTGTCAGCACAGAGCCCGATGTGGGGCTCAAATTCACAAACTGTGAGATCATGACCTGGGCTGAAGTCAGATGCTTAACTGACTGAGCCACCCAGGCACCCCTTGTATTAATTTTTCTAAGTAACATAACCACTTTCCAGAACAAACAGTTGAAATGTTTGAGAAGGGTTGTAGCAGATGAGCTATAGAGGAATTAGAGTAACACACGATTGAAATCATAAGAGACAATACAGAAGTAGGGCCTCTGACACTTGGGGAAATGGCTGATATTAATGGTAATGAGGCACAGAAGCCAGAGGCTCCTTCATTCATACCTGAAAAATGACTGAAAAATGACTGAAAGCACTTTCTTTAGAAATTAACTTTTTCCTATCTAGAGTGGTGAAATCACCATGAATTTTCCATTTCTCAATGGGGTGTCTTTTACAAAATGAAATACCATGAAACTTAACAGAATAGGTTCTAGAATAAGACTGCTCACAGTCAACTCCTGAATCCACCATTTATTAGCAACTTGGACTTGAGAAACCTATTTTCTGTATATTCCATGGTTTGTAAAATAAATAAGGCTCTTCTTAGCTCAAAGGGTTGTTGGAGGATTAAATGAGATAATGCATAAAACACTTACAATGCTTGATTCAGAGTAAGCATTTTGTAACTGTAGTTGATTATAATTATCAATAATAATTATTCTCCACTAGTCCCTCCAGGAGATTCTTTCCAGGTTTGCTTATGAACAGGGAAAGGCAGAAGTTGTTGAGTATACAACACAAGTCAGAATGCCTTCTGCTCTGACAGGGGCTCCCAGCTGGTTTCTTTGTCCATGACACTAATTCTAGGTGCCTTCCCTATTCTACTGATCTAACTCCCATGCTATCAAAGCAAATAAGTAAGATAATGAAAATGATAATTTCTTCAGGAACTAAGGGAGTCTTTACTGATATTTTTTGTACTCAGAATAAATAATTTAGGAGACTTTCACTCAGTCTAAGAAATATTATTTTACTTTATCCTTATAACAAACTTGTCAAGGAGGTAAGATGAATGAACTACCCCATTTTACTGATGAATTTCTGAAGTGCAGGAGAGTGTGGTAAAGATCTCATTTTACTCAACCTCCATGGCCCCTCTGAATATCCAAGGTCCCAAGCAGTATCTTCCTGGTGCAGGAAAACAACCATGAGATCACTCAAGAATTATTCACATAGCAAAGTCTTTTGGTAACTCAAAGGAGTCTCTTCACAATGATGTCAAGGGTATACTATTAAGGTATCCCTGGGGGCTGCTCTGGGCTTGGACAGAGAAGTTGGAGAAGACAGAAAGAAGGTACTGTTTTCTCTTACATCCTCCCTTTCTTTCTCCTCATTCTTGCCACCCTTAAAAGCCATTCAAGGGGCACTTGGGTGGCTCAGTCGGTTGAGTGCCGATTTCAGCTCAGGTCATGAACTCACGGTTTGTGGGTTCGAGCCCCGCATCAGGGCTGTGCTGACAGCTCAGAGCCTGGAGGCTGCTTCAGATTCTGTGTCTCCCTCTCTCTCTGCCCCTCTGCTGCTTGTGCTCTGTCTCTCTCTTTCTCAAAAATAAAATAAACATTATAACAATTAAAAAAAAAAAAAACAAAGAGCCAGTCAAAGCCCTGGCCTGCTTCTTTTTTTTTTTTTTTAATTTTTGTAACGTTTTATTTATTTTTGAGACAGGGAGAGAGCATGAACAGGGGAGGGTCAGAGAGAGGGAAACACCAAATCTGAAACAGGCTCCAGTCTCTGAGCTGTCAGCACAGAGCCCGACTCAGGGCTCGAACTCAAGGACCGCGAGATCATGACCTGAGCCAAAGTCAGCCACTTAACCGATTGAGCCACCCAGGCGCCCCAACCCTGGCCTGCTTCTAAGATGATGACTGAGTGGACTCAGAACAAGTTGTTTCTCCAGTAGAGACAGCAGTGAAATCCAATTTCCAATGAAACCTCCTAACAAGGTGCTCATTGATACAATAATGAGCCTAACTGGAATTATGGCCTGACACCAGGGCAGAGGGAGAGGAACAATGATGAGATGCCACCATCACAGGTGCAGGGGAAAATAATGGACATGGTCAGAGGGCAGCTGGTTCAACAAGAATATAAACCTTTAATCAGGAATCAAGTACTCCTTGGCGATGAGAGGGTGATTGGCAGAGCCTGGAAGTGGGGAGAAAAGGAGAAGGCGGGATGGTTTGTGCAGAGCTGTGGAGAGGAAAAACCCACACATAGCTCTGTTCCTATAGCAGATCCATATTTGCTTGACATGAACTTGACCTCCACTGCCTCCAACACCTGACATGTCCTGGTAAAAGTAAGGATAGGTGGGTGATGTGTTTTCATTTCAACAATGACTCTCCAGAAAATAAATTCATCTGCCTCCCTGGAGAATTTATTTGAGTACCTTAAATAGCAGAAATCGCCATGAAGTCAATAGATCCAGAAATACATAAAGGTGTATGCACCTTTATGTACATCCAGATTTGTTATTTGTAGTTTATCTTCCAGAGAAGGAGTATAGTGACACAATTTGCTTTTATAAGCACCTGTCTGCACCTGTGGTGGTCTGGTTTCCAATCTATAAAAAGATAATATGACAGGTATGCATAACAGAGCGTGTAAGAAACAAGTTGGAGGTGGGAAGTAGCCTGGTGAAACGCAATGAGCATTGGGCTAGAGTCCAGTTGAACCCCTATGCTGGGTACATTTTAACTGTACAACTTTAGACAGTCAACCTACTGGATTCCAGTTTCATTAAAGGTAAAATGATGAGATTACCTATTAGTAGTAGACTATAAAAATAATGGTGTTATCACCAAAAGGTCACTAAACTGCAAAGAGCAGCAACAATCTACAACCACATTGAGAAATGGATTTCTCAAGCATAATGTTGAGGAAAAGAAGCTAGATATAAACAAGTATATGTTGTACCACTCATTTTCTATAAAGTACTAAATGAACAAAACTAATATATGTTAGATACATTAGTGACCCTTGAGAGGGGCATGAATACAAAAGAGCTCAATCAGGGCTTCTAGGGTGTTGGCCATTTTGATTTCTTGATCTGAATGCTGATTACATGGATGTGTTCAGTTTGTGAAAACTTATCAAATGTACACTTGAGATATATATATATTTATATATATATCACAAAACTTTATATATATATATATATATATATATATATATATATATATATATATATAAAATGAGAGTGAGGTCAAGAACAAATTGAATAATTTATGAGGTTTCATTCAGCCCTAACATGCCATCTTTCTAGTTTGTTAATCATTATAGTTTGTTAGTCATTATAGTTTTTAGTTTCTCTTCTTTTTAATGTTTCCTTCCCTTCCTTTGACACTTTTTTTTCATCAGTATATGAAGACTCAAAGGTGGATTGCACAGAGTAGACTGGGGGATTTAGCGTTTTCACTTGGTTTCCCATAAGCAGCTCTGACCTCAAGCTCAGTGGGAAGGCAGTCTGGGCCCAGGAATTTCCATCTGGCTTGGTTTTGTCAGTAAATGTAGATGATTGTTATTTCTGCATCCCTAGTATACAGTTCTCAATCTAATCCTTATCTCTGAACAGATAAATTGAAACTGTAGTAGCATTTGGTAGTTTGTAAAAATCATTATAGGTGAAAAAGTATTTTTTTTAATTTTCTGTGAATGGATATATTTTTCTTAATTTTCTTTAATTTTCTTTGAACTATATTTTTTCTCATTATCTTCTTTATTTTGATGCCCCAATGTTCATGGAGAGCACAGGGCGTTTTGCCCTTGATTAAAAAGTGCTATTTTAAGATGTTTGCTGCATTTGATATGGATTTATGCAGCTTTTGACATCTTTTTTTCCTGGCTCTTTTTATGAAATAGTGAAGCACCTCTCTGAGGAAAACTCTAGGGTCTAGAGCTAATGAATGGAAGTGTGGTTTACTCTGAGAACAGAGGGCAACAGTGTTTATTCCTCTTCACCTTCCATCTAAATTCTGTAGCATTTGGTCTGTATCTGATGGAGAATAATAATAAAAAAAAAACAACTCGGCTTCTGAGTTGAGCATACTTAAAGTTAGAGGTTTTAAGATAGGTGGTGGGTTAGCCACCTGGCAGGTAGGCAATAAACCAGGAGTGCACATGACTTTAAGGTCAAAGATGAAATTTCTGGTCCCAAATAAAGCAAAAGCAGTGGGGTAAACACCTCACTGGAAGATAGCCTAAAATTCAGTATTTAGGCAAAATACATGTCTCAAAGTCTGGAACAGCATTTGGGTACCAGAAGGGCAAGGTCATTGCAAAGCAAGTAGGGTAAGCAGGAACACTGAAGAAAGGCAGAGCAAAAAGTCTCAACTTCCATCCCAGTCAAAGACAGAAATCTACCTTACGCAGGAGAACCCTCTGGCTGAAGTGAGGGGCTGGAGGACAGTGGGGAGCAGAAAGCCTGCCACCCAAGAATATTGCCAATATACCCTTTCAAAAGGGGCAGCCTGTCACTGGCTGCCTATCAGTTCATATCTAAGTTACCTAAAACTTACTTAATGAGCACCTGTCAATTCCAGGCACAGTTTTGAAACGCTGAGAATACAAATGTGAAATTGTTTCATAGGATATCCTGAAAAGCAGCTGGCATGGACATGCAAGGATAGACAATCCACAATGTACAGGAATCCAGAAATGTCCACAGGTTAGCACCGCTGGAAGATAGAGCAGGAAGACACTACAGTGGCATGCCATGTTTGGGAAAATTTGATGATGTAATCCATTCACTGGACAAATAGTTATTAAGCACTGTGCTCAGTAAATTGCATATAACACAGAACAAATGTGATCCCCGCTGCTGGAGCTTACATCCTGGATAAGGAATAGCTGTGTATACACAGAGAGTATTCCAAGAGAACCCCAAGAGAAGATGCATTCATTGTAGACAAGGACTGGACCATGGTAATAGTGGCGATCTATGGCATGGGAAGGATTTGGAATTTATTCTAAAGCACTTGGGAAATCACTGAAGTACTTTAAAGGGATGATAATATGGGTAAGAAATAGTTTCTAGAGGAAAGAGAGAAAGTGAATGACCCCAGAGATATTTATACCTTATTTATTTTCACACGCACCATATCCAGTGACTTCTTTCCTCCCTCCCCATTCATTACAGGGCTCATAACATCCAAACTAGAACAAGAGAATGAGGAGACCAAGGCTATCTTCTTATCTCATCTAATGCTCTACCACCCTCACTGTAAATGAAAGGAATGAAGTGAACTAGTTTCTATAAGGCTCAGATGTGGGTCTTGTGCTTCTTTAGGAATATCTGATCTTATCTAAGGAGCTAATTGCAGGAAGTTTGAGACCCAAGAGACAGTCTTTTTTTTTTTTTTAAATATAGTTTATTGTCAAATTGGTTTCCATACAACACCCAGCGCTTATCCCAACAAGTTCAAGAAATAGTCTTTTAGTCCAGCCTGGAAAGGCTTCCTCAGCCCTTGTCACCAAATAAGACAGAGAAAAGTCTTGCTTCTTCATATTCTGTTTAGCTTAAGGTTATTTAACCATCATCAGAAAGGAATTAATGCAGTGGATATCAGTTTGAGGGTGAAGCAGTGAAAGATAAGTTCTAGGACATTTTAAGGGTGTGTATGAATCAGGATAATTACCACCACTGGAAAACCACAAAATCTCAACATATTAACACAAAAATGGCCTGGTTTTCATTCATGCAAGTTGTGGTGTGGGTTAAGAAGCTGTCTTTTCCAAGGAAGCTCTTTTCTTCTTGACATTACTCAGGCATCAAGGCTGTTTTGACTTGTGGCCCACTCTTTTCCATATGTGTTTTCTGCAGCCATAAAAAAAAGAAAATGGAGTTGGCACACCAGCTTTAACTGTCTCAGCCTCAGTATGACACTTATAGCCAGAACCCAATGGCCAAAGTGAGCCACAAGTCTCAGTCCAACTATTAGCTAGACTAGTAAAACTAGAGGAAACAGGATATTCCATTAAACTGAACTGTCTCTGACATGGGTTGACCCCTAATTCTAGTGCCGAAAAGTAGACAAAGCAAATAATTGTCTGGCCTACTGCATAAGTCCCTCTGAGACACTACTGTAAACAGTTCATCACTTCCTGGCATGTCAATCTTGTCCTGGACTTTGGGATCACCATTTTTTCCCATGGGGGATTTAAAAAGGACCAGGCGTTTGTATACAGCAACTGTATACAAGTTAGTTCTTGACTTTGTTTAGAACAAGTTTGACTGGAAAATAAATATTGGCTAATTGAGTAAATTAGTATATTTGCTGATTTGGCTTTTTCTTTGATCCCTTATTCAAGTTTATACATCTTACCTTACCTTACCTTTTCCAGGGTCACCTGAGGACTTATCTTGGTGCCAGGATCTTACTTCCTTTTAGCTTCTCTGCAGTCTTTTCATACCCACCTTATAATAAAACTGAGCATCTTTGCCCCCCAGTCCTTGCACTTTCTCAACAGAAGGGGTATGATAAGACATAATCAAGATCATTAACCAGGTTATGATTAATAATAATGCATGGGAATCAATGTGCATAAAAAAGGAGTCTAACATCTATCTGTCTATTATCTATCATTTATATCATCTATCTATAATCTATTTATCTCTATGTCCTCTCCCTCTTCTCTCTTCCCTAGAGAAACTCAATTTCCTCTTGTCTAGCCTGAAATTTAATTAAATATTCAGGAACCATTAAAAATGCTGGGATCACAGTGGAGAAATAAAACAACATGGACCTGCTTTCATAGATGCCTGAGTTTAGTGAAGGAGATAGACATAAACAACTCAATTTTAAAAATTGGTTCCATATCATGATAAGTGTTGCAAAGGATATAAACAGCAGTGGCCATAGAAATGATTTCAGCAGAGAATACCAAAACGTCTTCCCTAGGAAAATATATTTAAGGTTATTTTTGAATAATGGTTAGTGAGAAGTTAAGAAGGAATGGAGGGAAGAGTTTCTAAGCATAGGGAACAACATGACCTGAACCTCTAGGGCAGGAACCAAGAAAAAGTCATGAAGATTGGATCTAGAAATTTAGGTTCTGTGATGACAATTAGCTGCTCTAATTTTATCCACATGCTTGGTACTATTATTTATTAAATAGCTTTTTGGTCCTTCTGCCTAGTGTTGAAATACATGCATGCAAGGGGAAGAGGTAAATGGTGGAGGTCAACTATTCAGGATGCACACCTTCATATAACCCCTCTATTTGATCCTTGGTTCCCAACATTGCCACTCTTGTTGATCCAGGTTTGGAGCTGCTTCCAGGGATGTCAAGCTGACTGGCCTCTCTTATCCCATTTATCTCAGTTTTTACTTGATTGACACTGTGACTTCTCCACATTTCTATCCATAAATATGTTTCCAAATATTTTCTGTCTTCCAGAAATCTGTTAAAATATCACATTGCTTATGGATGTGTATTCTTCGCTTTCACTGACTTTCATTTAATATATCTTTAAATTTATTGTGTTGTATTGTAATGGGGGCTTAGAAGTGTGGTGAAGTCCATGAAACCGACTGGTTGACCATACATAAAGCTCAATTATAGAATGGAGGTCAAGGAACTTTGATTTTGTTGTTGGTTTGTTTGCTTTAGATGGAATCTACTTGACCAAGTTTGAACACTGATAGGAATGGTCCAGTAAAAAAGGAAAAATAATATCTGAGAAGTAGAGATTACTAGAGAAGCAGAATCCTCGGAAAAGTGAAGCAAGATGAGATCCACAGCACTTGGGCAGGGACTGATAATGTAGTCTGATATTAACATCATGGGCTCTGGTACCAGATTTTCTAGATTCCACTTCCATCTCCACTATTTAACGATTATTTATTTTTGGGACAGAGAGAGACAGAGCATGAACGGGGGAGGGGCAGAGAGAGAGAGGGAGACACAGAATCGGAAACAGGCTCCAGGCTCTGAGCCATCAGCCCAGAGCCCGACGCGGGGCTCGAACTCCCGGACCGCGAGATCGTGACCTGGCTTAAGTCGGACGCTTAACCGACTGCGCCACCCAGGCGCCCCCCATCTCCACTATTTAATATGTTTATACGCTTGAGAAAGTTTAGCCTCTTGTATCTCAGCTTCCTCATCTGGATGAAAAAGGAGTAATAGCAATGTCTTCCTTCCAGGTTCTTCATGATTATTACATTATATAGTAGGTGTTCAGTGGATGATGCATAGAAAAATCTTCATAAATACTAGGTAATTTCTAAAAGAGGAGCATGAAGCCCCTACATGGCACAATCAGTTAAGTGTCTGACTCTTGATTTTGGCTCAGGTCATGATTTCATGTTCCGTGGTATTGAGCCCTGGGTCAGACTCTGTGCTGACAGCATGGAGCCTGCTTGGGATTCTCTCTCTCCCTTTCTCTTTCTGCCTATCCCCCACTTTCTCTCTTTCTCTCAAGATAAATATAAGTAAACATTTTAAAAAATAAAAGAAGAGAAAATTCTTTCCTCTTTTAATGGGAAGGAGAAGATAATAAATTAAATAAAAAATGTGTGTTTTGGGGGTGGAGTGGACTTTGAGTTTCTATATGATGTCTCCTATTTTCTAAATAGGGTATGAAGAGAGGGAATAACCTAACTCTGGGAGTGAGGGGCATTCTAATAATCTGAATAAAGTATAAATTATATAAAAAGTTGGCAAAGGGAGTGGTAGTTTTCCTTCCCACACTGAAAAAGGAGGTCATGAAAATAAAATGATATGGGTCAATTTTGTTTTTGTTTTTGTTTTTATTTTTATTTTTTTTCAGATAAGCTCTGTCACATCTGTGTTAGACAGGAAAAAAGCAGATGATCAATTTCTTTCCAAGTTAGAGTTTAGGAAAATACCTATAGAGAAGTGAGAGAAATTAACCTTATTTAAATATGTATTTATAACAATGGCCCATGAATTTAAGATAGGAAATAAGAAAGCCATACAAATGGATGGGTAGAGTAATGGAGTAGATGATAGATCTTTATGAGGGTGAACAATGAGCTCAGTCAGGGCACTTGAGCTCATAAGTAGGATATGCTGAGATGATAGGCTGAGGTCAGAGTGGGCAATTTGAATTCATTTTCATATTTTCTTCAAGATGGCAAGTTCCAGGACACGACTTTATAGGTGGTGTCTGCCATGAAGAGGAAGAGAGTCACTAAGGATGAAGTTACAACCTGAGATGCTTTGGTTGGGAAAATATGTGCATAGTAAGGCATTCAAAAATGATGGCAGGGTTAGGGGTAGAGACAGAGAATGTAAGGAGGTATGGATATCTTCCACAAATGAAAAAAAGAGACCAGATGTCAGTGGATGACAGTAAAAAGACAGAGTGCAAGAACATCTGAATGGCCAGTAGGGGGAGCCTCAGAAGATCTCCTGTGTGTGTGTGTGTGTGTGTGTGTGTGTGTGTGTGTGTAGAATGGGGGGAGGCAAATATCTCACAAAAGGCTCTTACTGTTCACCAGGCTTTGCCTTTCCTACACAGCCTCATTTGTGGTTTGTGTTTATTACACTTAATACACAAGTTTCGGGATAACTTCAAGAAACATACTCAATTAAAAAAATGTAAATGTATTCAGCTTGCTGTGTCATTTTACAAATATAATTTTCCCATTGATGTTTAATTGCCTCAAAATTATTGTGAGGTTAAAACAGAACTATCTCTTGAACATTAGTTTTTAAATTATGTATCACCAATTAATTTGCTGAAATGATTGAATTTTATGATTCTTTATTGATTGTTTGAAAGCAAACTACCAAGTATGAAAGGATTAGATATTCTCCATTTGAAATTCTGAGAGTAGCAGGAAGCTGGTTCAATATTTTCAAGATCCTGGGACTCTTGTGACCAAAAAGTTTTTTGAGCCCCAATATGGGATCAACCAAAGCAAGTTTTTCTTAAGTGGAAGGTTTTGAGAAACCGGAATCAAATTCTCAAGGTCACTCAAGCAATTGCTACATTTACAGAACATCTTGCTTGCATTTTGGATACCAGGGTACTAAATGTGGTCTATTACACATACACTGGAAATGGAAAAGCAGTCTGACATCCCTGCCTAGATCCTATCTTTGACAAAAGTATTAAAGTATGGGCTCTCAGAAGTGGAGCATAGTGTTTATTCTTCTTATCACAAGGGTCTGTGGCATAGGAATAATAATATTTATAATATATTGAATATTTTATGTGCAGGGCGTTGTGTAAGTACTTTTCCTATATATTGACATATCTATCTATGATTATATTCATATATATTTAATATATGTTCGTAGATAATAAATAAAAGATAGAGACATAGATACATAGATAGAAAATAGATCTCCAATTTTAACCCTATCCCAAACTCTCTAAGGTATGTGTTATAAATGCCCCATTTTATAGATTAGGACACTAAAGCAATAAAAAAGAGTAATTTCTTCTGTATAACCATTAAAATGGAGTCACTTATGTCAAAGGCAAAATGACAAAGGTCATTGCAGGTGCCTAAAGGAAACAACCTAACCTTACAGGAATTCACAGCTTTTCTCAAAGTCAGCAGAGGGCGCCAGTCAATACCCAAATGCCAAGTCTGTTTAAGCCCTCTCTGGACTGTTGTTCCTCTGACTTACCTACACTGATCCAATTAAGAAACAAGACCACTAGGCAACCAATTAGTTGAGAAAGCAGATAACTTCTGCATTTACTACATAAAAACTCCATAGTCTGTGAGAAACTCAGAACTCTTTTCCCCCATAGCCCTGAGCTTCCTAGCTTGCAGGTCAAAAGCCTTGCGATACATTAATTTTTCTTCTTCATGTTATATACAATATGCAGAGTTTGGTTTTGACATTTCGTGGTGTCAGAAGTTGCATCGGGAGGAGTATCCATGGTGACTTTCCTCTGGATGTCAGATATGGATGTTGGTACCAACCAAGCCCTTTAGGTTCTCCATCTCCACAGAATATTGGAAGTCACCAGAAGTAAGCACTCCACTTACCGCTCCACTTCCTTACACTGATAGCCCTCCTAGTTTTATTGAAAGTATATTTTTATGCCTGATACATTGTACTCTCATGAAGTCTAGCAAACCTAAAGAGGCTACGGTTTCCTCCAGAACTCTCATTTTCATATATATATATATATATTTTTTTTTTGTCTAGATCATACAATCTAACTAAAAACAGTTTGGAAAACAGTGGCCATTTGGGAGATCTTTTGATCTCGGTAACCTATTTTTTCTGCATAGTAAATCAGAATAAAAATAATCTAAAGTTAACTACTTTGGGAAGTGCTGGTGGTGCATATAAGGCCTTCTCTTGTCCAGTGCACAGTATCATCTCTTTGATTATTGCTGGTGTCTACTGTTATGTTTCCTCAATTACTGTTGTTTTTTGTTAATGAGTACATGTGGTAAAGAAATAATAGATCTACTGTTATGGGGGACCTTGGAAGCCAAAGCTGCAAAATTTGTAGACAAAGATTGAGAACTTAAAAACTATTAAAGCACTGGCCCCTGACTCTAAGACTCCCATGTTAGGATAAGCTGGCCATTGGTTACATTGACACTGGGTCATCCTCTGACTTCAAGAAAATTTCCAAGAAACAAAGCATACTGTAAAACACCATACGATCCCCAATTCAGTGACACATCTCTCTGAGGTATTAATTTGGCTCTGAGAAACCCAAGTCGTAGCTAAAGAAATGGAATCCTCAAGTTTTAAAAAATTAAACATGCCATTTTCTGACACACTTTTTATTTTATATCTAAGACCTATGGTTCTAGAAGCTGTAGATATCCACAAAAATGGCAAACTCTTACAAAGACAACCTAGAATTACAAACATGACTTTTCATTTGATAAGTGCAATGTAAGAGTTCCCAAATCAAACAAACAGAATGGGATAGTCATTGTAATTGGCATGCAGAAGCTTCCAAAAGGTTTCAAAATTCCAAAATAACTTAATTGAAATATTCACTGCAAAAAGCTAATGAAAATTAAAGACATAGAGGTACGTAAAATCAAAGACTGTAAGACTGACATGACCCCTATTACTTTATCCTCCTTTATATGAGTATTCAGATTATACTAATCCTCTGATTGTCTTTCCATTCTGAAGAGACTATAAGACCATGAGCAAAAGTTTGCCAAGTTAGTGGCCTACCAATACCCTCAGATCTACCTATAAAGGGGGTCCCTTGTATGGGTCATTGCCAGGGTTGACAAGAGTCTGGGGGTTTTCCTATGAACTGCTACCAGTTATTTCTGGTACTGGTTACTTTTTAAAGGTCAAGGGGAAACTAAAATTAAAATTAATTGAAAAGTTTAACAAATTTGGTAGATACCAGTGCTATGTTCTCTACTTTAGTCCCTACTATCTCAGGAGCCTGCAGATGGGATCTTGGTAAAACTGGAAGAGTCCAGCGGAGGTTAATAATTCTTACCAGTCATATCTGGATTTCTGTCTGTAGTGCCCAGACTATCTTCAGGAGTGACCCTGAATCTTCAGAGGGTAGTATATTTTGCACCCTCTTTGGGGATGTTTCTTGGGTCCATTGAATTTTTCAATATGGCCAAGAATATTTGCTGTTTGTTCTGGCTGACACCTGACAAGATCTTCAAAAGAATTTTTTTTAAGTATCTCTAAATTCAGAAGTTGGCCAAATTGGAAGTCGATATTCAGAGCCTACTAGGAACTATTCACAGGCCTTCTCACCTAAGTTTTAATGAAATTATATACACAGAGGGAAAGAAAAAAGTTTCTGAAGCCTTTGTCGAAGAATTTACTAAAATATTCTAAAGACAAACAGCTCTAGATCTAGAACATAGTAACCTTGGTTTCCATCATTGTTGAAGATCTTCCCTCAATCTGAAGAAGCAAATTAAAGATGATGTAGTTGGATGGATGTGCCAAACTATGATGTCATTTAGGCTACAACCCCATTCTTTGAAGAATTAGAAATAATTGTCCTTGTCTTATAGATTGAATATTTCCAAGAACAGAAAATGCAGCTATAGAAATAATCCAAGACACTCCTGTCCTGTTAATCATCCCCAAACCTCTTCTATGCATTCCAAAATGTTGTAAGGATCTCAAAATTCTAGATTTAGGAAACAAAAGTCTTTCTTGGAAGAACTTTCTTTTCTTGGGACATTAAATGCAAATATTCTACCCTGTCTTCTCCAGGAAGTTATTTAGGCCATCTCTTTGAATTGCAAACTTCAGGGAGAAAATTCTTACCAGAAATTAAAAAAAAGGAGGAAGACATTTCTTGTAAAGTAGGCCTATAAAAATATTAAAAATCTTCTCCACAAATATCAGAAAATCTGAGCAGATAACCTTAACATAAACCATTTTCCAGAAACACTATTTGGATTCAACTGTTGTTTTAAAAAAAATTAAGTTTATTTATTAATTTTGAGAGAGGGAGAGAGAGAGAGGCAGAGAGAGGATCCCAAGCAGACTCCACGCTGTCAGTGCAGAACCCCATGCTGGGCTCCAACTCGCAAACCATGAGATCATGACCCCAGCCAAAATCAACAGTTGGACACTTAACCGACTGAGCCACCCAGCTGCCCCTAGATCCAACTGTTCTTTTATAAACTAGTGACCTTTGCATTATCATACTGTCTCCTGGATAAAATTTTAAACAGAAGCTAAAAGACTTCTGCTTTTACCTGTCTTTCTGTTTATGTATGTCTATGTATGCCTGTTTTAGATGTGTAGTATGGTTCTACCTCCATTGGTATTTGTTTATTTTTTTTAATATTTTTTCTAGAGAGAGAGAGAGAGGGCACACATGAGTGGGAGAGGGACAGAGAAAGAAGGAGAGAGAGAATCTCACACAGGGTCCACACTCAACATTGAGCCCAATACAGGGCTTGCCACAGGGCTTGATCTCGTGACCCTGAGATAATGATGGGAGATGAAATCAAGAGTCAGATGCTCAACCACTATACCACTCAGGTGTCCCCTCAAAAATTAATTAATCTGAATTCTTTTGGATTGGGTTAAAGACAAGCATGGACTATATAAATTAAGTTTACTCTCAGAAAAACTTAAAAATGTAAATTATTTTTAAGTTCATATGATTTAGGGTAACCTTTTATTAATAAAAGCTAGTTTAAGTTTGTTGGCTTAATTAAAACAGGCAAGTCTTTAGAGTTATCAGTATTAAGTATAGCACTTTTATTCCACCTAGGGTTACAAAAAGTTAAATAAGCTCATGTCATCTCTGCTACAAAATTTGATGGCAAAAAAGACAATTAAAAACTATGGTTAGGGGCTCCTGGGTGGCTCAGTTGGTTAAGCATCCAACTTCGGTTCAGGTCATGATCTCGCAGTTTGTGAGTTCGAGCCCCATGTCAGGCTCTATGCTGACAGCTTTCTCAGAGCCTGGAGCCTGCTCTGGATTCTGTCTCCCTTTCTCTCTTCCCCTGCCCTGCTCACACTCTGCCTCTGTCTCTCTCAAAAATAAATAAACATTATTTTTTTAAATAATGGTTAGTTTTTATGATCTCATGAACTTTTCATGAGTAATCTAAACATAATTGTTAAGAACAAATAAATTAAGTAGAAGTAAGATAAGAGTTTATGAATAAACTTTTCAACAATAATTATGTTTTATGGTATATCTACTTAAAAACCGTTTCCAAACATCTTTTTGGTAACTTGAAATTTTAAAATTATACTGAGATAAGTTGAAAGGGGGAAATTCATTGGATATCTAGATCAATTTCAAATAAGATAAAACATTGAACATTAATTACAGTATATAGGTTTATCCACTTTGGGTTTCTTTTAAAGAGAAATTAAAGATATGTGGGTCTGTTAGTAAACATGGTTGTGCCACCCAGAAAAATTTACCACGAGGAAGAATATACTTCTAGAAATTATAAAATGTATTTATAAGTATGCCAATCCATAGACTGCTAGTTTTACACACAGTCCACAATTAGTTACTTTTTAGTTTTCACTAGGAATTAAGGATTCTAAGGGTTAAGAATTCTAATTAACATATTTAATTAAACTTAATTAGAAATAATAGGGGTGAAGAGGGGTGCCTGCATGGTTCAGTCGGTTAAGTGTCCAATTCTTGGTTTTGGCTCAGGTCATGATCTCACAGTTCATGCATTTGAGCCCCATATTGGGCTGTCTGCTGTCAGCACAGAGTCTGCTTCAGATCCTCTGCCCCCCTCTCTCTCTGACCATCCTCTGGTCTCTCTCTCAAAAATATATAAACATAAAAAAATTAAAAAAAAAACAAATAAATTCAATGTCATTATCAAAGATACATGGTACAAAATTATAATTTTGAGACCTATAAAGGGACAAAGTTTTCTTGGACCTTTGGATTGACTTTGATAATAGATTATGAAAGTTCATTTACCTTTTAATCTGCCCAGACAGCAAGGATTTCATGCCTTACAAAAATAATTACTCCGTTTCACATTGACTATATCAGGTCCTCAATTACTTAAGAAAACCCAGTTTCTCAATATTAAGAAAGCTAAATTTTGTTCACAACTTTATAATCTTTTGTATTTGGCTTAACCTCTTCTGTGGTCACTTTGGTTAAAAAGATACTTAGATATAATTTTATAATGATTTGTGCTTTTATGTACTCAAATGTTCAAACCTTTTGATATTTTGACAACTTTTTGAAAATCAAATCCTAAAATGGAGTCCTTTTGATCTCAAAGTAACTTTGAGATTTCCCAGAGGCATCCTAGAAAATCTCAAAAGACTTATCTCTCACCTGTTAAAATGTTAAACTATCAGGTTTATTTGATATGTTAAATTATGTGTGAAACATAATCAAGTAAAAAGTAATGTTTAAGCTTATATTTATATGGATACATGTTATTAATGTAAATGTTCTAGAAATTGTGTGAAATCTCTAGATCTGATATGCCCTAGTATAATGTTAGCAGTTGTAATTCCAATATTCGTAAAAGGTTGTGTGTCACAGAAATAACTAAATTTCCTTGTCAGTCCCATTTTAATGAATTCTCATTAACACCTGGGCATTTTACAGTCTTTTGTTATTTACAAAGTTATTTTGTTGTGATGCTTTTTGGCAAAAGTGAGATTCATGGAAAGGACCCTACCAAGTGCTCTTCACTAATGACAATCTACCAAATTACATGGTATCAAAGCTTGGATGCATATTTCACAACTTAAGTAGGTTCCGCCTGGTATGTTGTCTTGTACAAAAGCTGGAGACCTCAAAATAAAATTAACAAGGAAGAGATATAGCTGACATCAAGCTAGACTGCTTCCCCCCAATACGTTGGATCAGGAACATTTCTTTCCATCCCTCCTTCCCTCTCTGACCATATTTTTCTTAGCATTTATATCACAAAAGTTTTTATCGTTCTTTTGTTCACCTTTGCCTTGCCTGGAAAGATAATGCCAATGTTCACATATGTCAGACCATTGCAAAGGGGGATAATCCAACCTCCAAATTAACTATTTTATTTGCCATGATGCTGATGACCTTAGAGTTCTGCCCATCACGAACTTCTCTCTTATTTTCAATGCCTCAGTTTCTCTGGAAAAAACTCATCCCTTTCTCTCTATCAGACTTCCTAACACTGGGGGTTCCTTTCCCTATTTCTGATTAACAGTCCCAAACATGGAACCTTGCATCCAAACTCTGTAGAAAGGGAAACAAGACAAAGGTAACCAGAATAAAACCACCTGTGAAGTCTACATACCCTTAAAATTGACTGGCTTTCATGGCCATCATCTTTCCAGGCCTGAGCCAGACTCAAAGGATAATTATCAGGAAGCATTAATAATTCAAAATTTGCTTCCTTTGATAAATCACTACTCTCCTGGGTATAAATAAATGCAAAAAGAGGCTGTGATCAGGAATCTCTCCTTAACCTTTGGAGCAATTGCAGAGCCCACCACTCAAGCAATAGGTGCCCCTCTAAAACCCTAATCTCTGGCCAAAGTCGTTCATTAAATAGCCTTAGGTTATCTTGTAGCTGAACAAGGAGATATCTGTCATAGCCAATACCACTTGCTCATTTGGATTGACATTTGTGTGGATGTTGAAACTCAGTCGCACAGGATGAGCACTGGGTGTTGTATGGAAACCAATTTGACAATAAATTGTATTTAATATAAAAAAATAAAATCTTTGGAAAAAAAAGAAACATAGTCACACAAAATCTGAGAACAAGCCCATTGGTTACAAGTCTAATCTAACTCCTCTTGGAATTATGATTTATCCAACTGGTTACCAATGGATTGGGTTCATGGTTAAGATCTATACTCAATTTTATCTTTCTATCCTATTTTTCATTATAGTTCGTGTTGTGTTTTTAAAAGTACTTAGTTGTTGTCTATCCAGCCTTTGTAAAACCAACAGACCTGATTTACTGATGTTTACCCTTCACAAATCCTCCCTGCTTTCACTCTACTTTTACCTAATCTAAAGAGTTGCTCAAATGTGGTCTTTGGTTGGTACAAGCGCTGAATGCTTCTCTCACCTTGAAGAAAGATGTCCAATTATGGAATGGTGAAGAAAAATAAACAACATGAGTAAGCAGTCAAAAGGCAAGGTCCATGCAGAAAAAACATGTAGAAATATATTGAGTGATCAGCATCCCATAATAGGGACTTGATCAAAAGGGAGGAATATAAAACCAGGCTAAAATGGAGTCATTTATATCAGGGACACACCATAAACAGTCAAGACGGGTGTATAAAATAAACATAACCTAATCTTACAGGAGTTTACAGTTTTTCTCAGTAATCAGCAGAGGACATGAGCCAATCCCCCAAAACCAAGTCTGTTCATGCCCTCTCTGGACTTCCTTGTTTCCTCTGACTCAGCTAACCTGACCCAAATAAGAAAGAAGACCACCAGGCAACGAAGCAGCTGAAAAATATAAATAACTTCCACAATTACCCCTTAAAAATCTCCTAGTCTGTAAACAACTTGGAATTCATTACTTCAATAGCCTTGAGTTTCCTAGCTTGCAGATCAAAAACCTTGCAATAAATTCACCTTTCTGTTTTGTTTTATTCAGCATGCAGTTTGTTTTCGACAGTTCAAAGCATATAGACAATAAAAGAAGGCAGACTCTGACTTGAATCCAAGCGAAATGACTCTAAAAATTAAGCACCTTAGGTTTGAATTCAGGCCCCTCTGGTTCAAAACACAATATTTAAATATTACACTGAGCATGCAAGAGAAGTTTTGAGATTCAGGGGTATGAAGACCCCACCACAGGTGTTTCCTCAACTGTTTGTCTAATGACAATATCACATCAAGGGAGAAAGAGTCCTCCTCAAGCCTGTGGCTTTGACTTCTGATTCAGAGGGATTGACGAGGTCTCATCTGTGTACCCTGGTGATGACTTTATGGTAGAGCCACCTGACTTATTAAATCAACAACTTTTTCCCTAGTAGCCACCCCAGATGAATACACTGTACTTGGGTTGATCTCTATTATAGTCAGTAGACCCTTGGGCCCAGGCTTGATAAATGCTCCTACTCTGACCCTTAAAAAGATAATAAATAAGGAACTGTGTCTGGCTGCAGACCCAGTCTGCATATCCAGCCCTGAATTGCATGAGGGCTCAGCCTCTGCTTGCAGCTAGGGGTTAATGGATCCCATGAGGAAATGGGTACCTCCTCATGGAATACAAGAAGCAGTTTCTCCCTAAGCGTGTGAATTCCAGACTATACAGGAGTCCTCACTGGAACTTGGTCTTTTAGGTCTCTAGCAAGTTCTCATTTCTACCTTTCTTCTTGCTATTATCCCTGCTGTATCCTTCTCTGTAAAACTCTCATACTCTTCAGCATAACTCACTCAGCCTCTCAATTGATCTCTGAGACTTCTTCAAGACTTCATTTTCCATGAAAATGTATCCATGTTCAAGGAACTGGATGTTGCCTTCATATATATTTTTCTTTGATTCCTTTACTGAATACTTACCTTCTTCCTGCACTCCCACCTCTTCTGCATCATGGGAGGAAATTGACCAGGGATCTGTTATTACATTCTTCCCATATTTGTCACTTTTCTTTCCGGCGATCCCATTGGTTCTCAGACTGTCCCTGCTGCCATCATAGCTTTTCTCTCGCATTGCCACCCTGAATGGTCATATCTCCAGTGCCCAGAAAATGACACTTTACCAAGGACTCTGAGAACACAGATTATATCCAGAAGAAGGTGAGAACATTGAAATTAGTCACTAAATCTAGTCAAACCCCTGGAGTCAAGTCTTCATCTCCTGCAGGAAAAAAAAAAAAAAACAAAAAACAGCATCTATTTATTGCCACCTCCAATCCACTAAGCATTGTTGCAACAGCAATCTTTGTAAGCCATTACTTCATATCCCTAGACAAAAAAACCTCTAAAAATAATAAGAAATTATTGAAGTATTTATTATTTGCTAAGCATTTGTATTATCTAATTTAAAGGTCACATAATTTTGTGAGGTAGGCCTCTCCATTCTTGCCTCTCCATTTATACTTAAGGAAAACTGAGAATCAGATTGGTTAAATAACTTACATAGTGCCACAAATTTAAAAAATGGTAGAGGTGGGTGAATCCAGCCACTTTGAGCCTTTGCCTTTGATCACAACTGTATACAACTTTCAACTTTGTGTTTGTAAACATTAACATGGAAAGCAACACATGATATTTAATCAAGTTATAACCCAGCCATCTCAGTCAGTGGAGCATGAGAGTCTTAATCAAGATATGTAATATAGATATATAGATAGATAGATAGATAGATAGATAGATAGATAGATAGATATAGATAGATATAGATACAGATATAGATATATAGATATAGATATAGATATAGATATAGATATAGCTTTAATTTATCCATATATGCACCACACAGACACACACAGGAGTGTATGTGTGTGTGTATGTGCATCCATGCATGTGTACCCATGCCTGTGTGTAAAGCAATTTGTAAAATTATATGAATATACAAATAGGCAGAGAGGTGAAGATATGTGCTTATGTCATTCTTATAGCTCATTGTAAATCTCTTATGAAGAGGGACTGCATTCCTTTTCAGTAGTTATACATCATATCTCATATCTCATTAAGGATTATAATTATATCTGCTTCAGTAACATCCCCCATGTCACTGAGACCAGAGGGAAAATTAATGTGATTGGTCAAGCGGCAATCATCTGCCCAGCTGGGGAAATGGATAGGCTTGAGTTAGCCCTACTACTCCACTTATAGTAGAGAATGGAGATTCTCTAAAAATAGCAAGAAGGCACTTTCTTCTCTTATTTGAAATACTTCTGTTTTTCCTTTAAACATCCCTTCCACAAACCACCTGTCCTAGTGGAGAGCCTCTAGACTCCCACCCCAATCCTTATTACCAACTTTCATGTTGCTAACTAAATGTCTTTGTTTATGCTGTTCCTTTGGCTGATTTCTTTTTCACTGTCCTCCACCTATTCAAATTATACTGGTACTTTAAAGCATAACTCAACTCCACCTTCCTATGGGATCTTATGATCATTCTATTATTTGCTTATTCAAAAATAATTATTAAATGCCTTTAAATGCTAGGTGTTATTTCAGGCTGAGGGGCAGGAATGGAAGTGGGCCCCACATAACTCAGTTTCTTCTCTTATCGAGTGTATATGCTGGTGGAAATTGTCTATGAACAAGTGAACAAATATATTAAAAAGGAAATTTTACTTTGGGACAAGTACCATAAAGGGAAATAAACATGAGGTTAAGACAGTTATTGTTCAATCAATGCTCTTTACAGAGGAGGGGATATTTGAGCTGAAACCTAAAAGATAAGAATGAACCAAATATGTGATGAGCAGCAGGAGGAGAAGGTTCCAAATAGAGAGAACAACATTTTCAAAGTCCCAGAGTTATGTGCTTGACTTTTGAGGAACAGCAAGACTGGCATAGTTGGAGTCATGGTTGGAGACAGAGGTGAGAATGAGAACAGAGACAGTAGGAGGTCAAACCATGTAGGGCCTGTGGGTCATGTCCAGGATTTGGATGCTATTCTAAGTGCAATAAAATGTATCAAAGGGTGTCAGGCAGGGGTAGGACATAATCTGATGTGTATCGCTGAAGGCTTACTCCAGCCATCTTATAGAGAATGGCTTGTAAGGAGCAAAAGTAGGATCAGGGATTAATAGTGATCAAGCTACTGAAGAAACACAAGGTAAAGATAACTGCTTTCATTAGAGTTATGGCATCCCCAAAAGAATCCCACATCATCATATTATATTATCCTTTTTGTGTGTTGCTGGAATCTATTGACTAATTTTTGAGGGGTTTTACTTCCATGTTGACCAAGGCTATTTTTATTTTGTTTTTCTTGTGAAATATTTGTCAACTTTTGGTTTAGAGTTACGCTGGCCTCATAAAATGAGTTAGAAAGCATTCTCTCCTCTGTTTTTTGGATAGAATTTGTATAATATATTTTTTATTTTTTTAAATTTATTTCTGAGACAGAGAGAGACAGAGCATGAGTGGGGGAGGGGCAGACAGAGAGGGAGACACAGAATCGGAAGCAGGCTCCAGGCTCTGAGCTGTCAGCACAGAGCCCAACACGGGGCTCGAACTCACAAACCGTGAGACCATGACCTGAGCCAAGGTCGGTCGCTCAAGTGACTGAGCCACCCAGGTGTCCCGAGTTTGTATAATATTGATATTGTTTCTTCCTTAAATTTTTGATAGAGTTAACCAATAAAATCATCTGAGCCTGAAATTTAGCTTATGAGAAGACATTTTATTAAAATTTTGATTTCTTCCCAGATAGATTATTTAGCTTTTTCCTTCTTAAAACTGTTTTGAAAGTGACTATTTTTTCACTAAATTTGTTCTTTTAATGTAAGTTAGCAAAGTTATTACAAAAACACTTTTCTTATATACCTTATTATCATTTTATATCTGTAAGGTCATGTAGTGATGTCCCTACTTTTTGTTGATAATCTGTAATTTCTTTTTTTTTTCTTAATCATTCTTACCAAGAGGTTTTCAAATGTATTATTCTTTTCAAAGAATTAACTTTTTTAATGAGGTGAAATTCACATAACATCAATTAACTATTTTAAAGTATAGAATTCAGTGGCATTTAGTGTATTCAGTGTTGTATAACCACACTTCTTTCTGTGTTCAAAACTTTCAAAATCCCAGAAGAACACCCTGTACCCACTGAGTAATCATACCTCATTCTTTATTCGCAGGTCATTCACACATTTTTCCCCAATTCCCAAGTGACCATTAACTACTTTCAATCTCTAAGGTCTTTTCCATTATGGATATTTCATCTACAAGAGTTCATACAGGGGTGCCTGGCTGGCTCAGCCTGTGGAGCATGTGACTCTTGATCTCAGGGTTGTGAGTCCAAGCCTCACATTGGGTGTAGAGATTACTTAAACATAAAATATTTTATTTAAATGAGGTCATACATTATGTGACCTTTTGTATCTGACTTCTTTAACTTAGTATGTTGTTTCCAAGGTTTATATTACTCTGCTCAGGCTGTCATTACAAAATACCAATGACTGGTGACCTAAACAACAGAAATTCATTTTCTCACTGTTCTGGAAGCCAGAAATCCAAGATCAAAGTGCCAGTATGGTTGGTTTTTGGTGAAGATTCCCTTTAGGGATTTCAGGCAGAAACCTCCCACTATGCCTTCATATAACTTTTTTAGTACTCATAGAAAAAAAAGGACGAAGGGTGACCTTTCTGGTGTCTGTATGAGGACACTAATCCTATCAGAGTGACTAGTGTCCACTCCTCATAAGGTTAAAGGACTTCTCTTAATCTTAATTATTTCCTTAGCGGCTACTTCTCAAAATACAGGCTTACTGAGCGTTCAGGATTCTACACTGGATTTTGGGAGGACACATTTAATCTGTAACAATATCCACTCATGTGATAGCAAGTATTAACGTGTTATTTTCATGAATTTGATACTACATCTATGAATCCATTGCCAAATCTGGGGTCATGAAGATTGACCCCCATGTCTTCTTGTAATAGTTTGAGTCTGTGTTCTTATATGTTTGTCTTTTACCCATTTCAAGTTAGTTTTTATATATGAATGAGGTAGAAGTCAAATTTTCTGCTTTTGTGTATAGTTATCCAGTTTTCCTAGCACCATTTGTTGAAGAGACTATTCTTCCTCAATGAATGATCCTGCACCTTTGTCAAAAATCAATTAGCCAAAGATGTTTAGATTTCTGGACTCTAACGTACATTCATTGATATCTATATAAACCCTATGCCATTACCACACTGCTTTGATGGCTGCAGCATTGTAGTAAATTCTGAAATTGAGACATATGTTTCATCCAAATTTGTTTATCTATTTCAGTCTTGTTTTGTCTATTCAGGGATCTTTTTAATTCCATATTAATTTGAATATTGACTTTACAATTTTCAAAGAATTAACTTATGACCTTGTAAATTTTATCTTTTTTTGCTCTGTATTTCATTGATTTCTGGTTATTTCTTTGTCTCTTTTTTTATTTTTTAATGTTTTATTTATTTTTGAGGGGCGGGAGGGGCAGAGAGAGAGGGATACACAGAATCCAAAGCAGGCCCCAGGCTCTGAGTTGTCAGCCCAGAGCTTTACACGGGGCTTGAACAGACAAATTGGAGATCATGACCTGAGCCAAAGTCTGATTCTTAACCAACTGAGGCATCCAGGCTCAGTTCTTTGCTACTTTGGATTTAATTTGCTTTTATTTTTCTATCTTCTTTTGGTAAAAATGTAGTTCATTAATGTTAAGCCTTTCTTCTTTTCTAATATAAGCTTTTAAAGTCATAGATTTTCTATATAGGTGTAGAAAATTCCTCAAATTTTGATTTACTGTATTTTCAAATATCATTTGGTTCAAAATATTTTATAATTTCCCTTGTGATTATTATTAGTTATTTGATCCATGGTTTATATCAACACAGACTACATAATTTTCACATATTTGTAGATAGATACTGCTTTGATGCCTAATTAAATTCAAATATAGTTAAAGAATATATTCTACAATATTTCAATTTTTAAAGTTTATTGATACTGATTTCGTGGTCTGGCATTGGTTAAACATACATGATTTCCTAATGAGTCCTTTAAAGTAATTTTTATTCCTCAGTTGGTTGCAGTGTTCTATAAATATTAATTATTTCAAATCGGTTAATAAATTCTTATTTATTTTTGTCTGTTTTATCAATTATTGAGGGATGTATGCCAAAACATACAGCTATGCCTATGAACTTTTTAAATTCCCTTTTAAAATCTATGAGGTTTCTCTTCATTTACTTTGAAGTTATGGGGGGAAGGCTTAGGCAAAAAAAGAGATGATTCTGAATTCAAAGTGGGACTCTGTAAGTGTGCAGGAGGCTGTCCACCACAGAATTTGACCAAAAGGATGTGAAATTACATTTGAATAGTCTTGAATCCAAATACTAATACCTTTCGTATTCTCATTTTATATTGGGCTTTTTTTTCCTTTTTGTATAAGAAAATGTGATTGAGTCTGTAGAGTGAAACGTCTCCTGGTAGTACTACATGTGGTAAAAACAACACAAAACAAAACAAAAACAAAAACATCTGTGTATGCCTGTCACCCATCAGATCAGAGTCAGGGTCTTGGAAGTGGGGGGAGGTCATGGTATTAACCTGATTTTCATTTGAGAGCTTGAGGAACGAAATGGATGCATGCTCCCCGTGACCCATTGTAGAGCATTCTGGCCTCTGCCCCTGGGTTTTCTGGATCTCAGTGAAATTCTGCTTTATCCTCTTGAGCTCAAGTTTCTTATGGAGGCAGAAGAAACACATGACTTCCTCATGCTATTTATATCTCCAATCTTCAGGATAAAGAAGGTAGGAAAATAAGGAAGGAGAGATGGATGGAGAAATGTTAAAACAAAAAAGGGGGGCAGGGGAGTAAAATCTACCACGATAACTGGAAAACTCTGTTCCCATTCATCCCTAATTCCCACAATCTCAGCAAAAGCTGTTCTTTTTTCTTTTTGTCTTTTTGTATTCTTTTTTTTAATATATGAAATTTATTGTCATTTGGTTTCCTTACAACACCCAGTGCTCATCCCAAAAGATGCCCTCTTCAATGCCCATCACCTACCCTTCCCTCCCTCCCACCCCCCCATCAACCCTCAGTTTGTTCTCAGTCTTTAAGAGTCTCTTACAAGCAAAAGCTGTTCTTAAAAGCACTTCTGAATTGCCAACCTAAATGGAATCCCCATCCAGTCCAGCATTTCCCTAGATTAGCCTTCTCCAGTATTTTCAGATTATCTCCTTTTAATAACCTATCATCAAACCCTCCGTACTTTCCTGCACAGAGAGAGAAAGAGAGAGAGAGAGAGAGAGAGAGAGAGAGAGAGAGAGAGAAAAGAAAAAAAAAGGTGAAGAAGGAAGGGAAGAAGGAAGGAAAAATAGAGAAACACAAAGTCCTATACTCAAAGAGAATATTGTTTCTGGCATATGCCCTTATATGCCTAGGGCTTCTGCACATTTTGTGTGTGTGCATGTGTGTATGTGGGTGTGTATACAACAGTCTTGCTATATCTATCATTAACTGAAAAATTTCTATAGTCCTGCACTGGACATTTCCCATATGTCTATTGCAGTAGAGTGGGTATATACTAATTGATAATAATATAACAACAGCAATAATAATGATTGCTGCTGCTGACTTCTCCATATTTCTGTGATCCAGCAACAGCATCTGCTATTTCTGGAAAGAACACAGGTGAGGGAGAAGATATATTTTCAAACCAATTTACCAGAGTTCCATTTATGATTTTCCATAATAAGACACACATTAAATTGTTTAACAATTATGAAAGAACACTAGTTAATGAGGAAGCTTAGTTATATATTTTTAGTGAGGTCCAGTAAAAATTTCAGTTTTGTTTCTAATGAGAGATATTTAATTTCTAGACAAATAATTAAGGGTATTTTTGTATTGACTTATGATTTTATCTTCTATCAAAGTTATTCAAGGAATAAGTACATCAATGTGTATAACTGCTATCTTGAACTTATTTCCAGTAGGAGTCTTACGATTACTTTGATACTTTAGTGTTAATTTGTCCTGATGTATCCTTTGATCACTGTGATTACTTAAGTCATTTTTTTTTATTGATCATGCATCTTTATTTTTTTTTGCTTATCTTATTTTTTATTTATATATGAAATTTATTGTCAAATTGGTTTCCATACAACACCCAGTGCTCATCCCAAAAGGTGCCCTCCTCAATACCCATCACCCACCCTCTCCTCCCTCCCACCCCCCATCAACCCTTAGTTTGTTCTCAGTTCTCAACAGTCTCTTATGCTTTGGCTCTCTCCCACTCTAACCCCCTTTTTTTTTTTCCTTCCCCTCCCCCATGGGTTCCTGTTAAGTTTCTCAGGATCCACATAAGAGTGAAACCATATGGTATCTGTCTTTCTCTGTATGGCTTATTTCACTTAGCATCACACTCTCCAGTTCCATCCACGTTGCTACAAAAGGCCATATTTCATTTTTTCTCATTGCCACGTAGTATTCCATTGTGTATATAAACCACAATTTTTTTATCCATTCATCAGTTGATGGACATTTAGGCTGTTTCCATAATTTGGCTATTGTTGACAGTGCTGCTATGAACATTGGGGAACAAGTGCCCCTATGCATCAGTACTCCTGTGTCTCTTGGATAAATTCCTAGCAGTGCTATTGCTGGGTCATAGGGTAGGTCTATTTTTAATTTTCTGAGGAACCTCCACACTGCTTTCCAGAGCGGCTGCACCAATTTGCATTCCCACCAACAGTGCAAGAGGGTTCCCGTTTCTCCACATCCTCTCCAGCATCTATAGTCTCCTGATTTGTTCATTTTGGCCACTCTGACTGGCGTGAGGTGATACCTGAGTGTGGTTTTTATTTGTATTTCCCTGATAAGGAGCGACGCTGAACATCTTTTCATGTGCCTGTTGGCCATCCGGATGTCTTCTTTAGAGAAGTGTCTATTCATGTTTTCTGCCCATTTCTTCACTGGGTTATTTGCTTTTCGGGTGTGGAGTTTGGTGAGCTCTTTATAGATTTTGGATACTAGCACTTTGTCCGATATGTCATGTGCAAATATCTTTTCCCATTCCGTTGGTTGCCTTTTAGTTTTGTTGGTTGTTTCCTTTGCTGTGCAGAAGCTTTTTATCTTCATAAGGTCCCAGGAATTCACTTTTGCTTTTAATTCCCTTGCCTTTGGGTATGTGTCGAGTAAGAGATTGCTACGGCTGAGGTCAGAGAGGTCTTTTCCTGCTTTCTCCTCTAAGGTTTTGATGGTTTCCTGTCTCACATTCAGGTCCTTTATCCATTTTGAGTTTATTTTTGTGAATGGTGTGAGAAAGTGGTCTAGTTTCAACCTTCTGCATGTTGCTGTCCAGTTCTCCCAGCACCATTTGTTAAAGAGACTCATTTTTCCATTGGATGTTCTTTCCTGCTTTGTCAAAGATTAGTTGGCCATACGTTTGTGGGTCTAGTTCTGGGGTTTCTATTCTATTCCATTGGTCTATGTGTCTGTTTTTGTGCCAATACCATGCTGTCTTGATGATGACAGCTTTGCATTAGAGGCTAAAGTCTGGGATTGTGATGCCTCCTGCTTTGGTCTTCTTCTTCAAAATTACTTTGGCTATTCGGGGCCTTTTGTGGTTCCATATGAATTTTAGGATTGCTTGTTCTAGTTTCGAGAAGGATGCTGGTGCAATTTTGATTGGGATTGCATTGAATGTGTAGATAGCTTTGGGTAGTATTGACATTTTGACAATATTTATTCTTTCAATCCATGAGCAGGGAATGTCTTTCCATTTCTTTAAATCTTCTTCAATTACCTTCATAAGCTTTCTATAGTTTTCAGCATACAGATCCTTTACATCTTTGGTTAGATTTATTCCTAGGTATTTTATGCTTCTTGGTGCAATTGTGAATGGGATCAGTTTCTGTATTTGTCTTTCTGTTGCTTCATTGTTAGTGTATAAGAATGCAACTGATTTCTGTACACTGATTTTGTATCCTGCAACTTTGCTGAATTCATGGATCAGTTCTAGCAGACTTTTGCTGGAGTCTATCGGATTTTCCATGTATAATATGTCATCTGCAAAAAGCGAAAGCTTGACTTCATCTTTGCCGATTTTGATGCCTTTGATTTCCTTTTGTTGTCAGATTGCTGATGCTAGAACTTCCAACACGATGTTAGACAACACTGGTGAGAGTGGGCATCCCTGTCGTGTTCCTGATCTCAGGGAAAAAGCTCTCAGTTTTTCCCCGTTGAGGATGATGTTAGCTGTGGGCTTTTCATAAATGGCTTTTATGATCTTTAAGTATGTTCCTTCTATCCCGACTTTCTCAAGGGTTTTTATTAAGAAAGGGTGCTGGATTTTGTCAAAGGCCTTTTCTGCATCGATTGACAGGATCATATGGTTTTTCTCTTTTTTTTTTGTTAATGTGATGTATCACGTTGATTGATTTGCGAATGTTGAACCAGCCCTGCATCCCAGGAATGAATCCCACTTGATCATGGTGAATAATTCTTTTTATATGCCGTTGAATTCGATTTGCTAGTATCTTATTGAGAATTTTTGCATCCATATTCATCAGGGATATTGGCCTGTAGTTCTCTTTTTTTACTGGGTCTCTATCTGGTTTAGGAATCAAAGTAATCCTGGCTTCATAGAATGAGTCTGGAAGTTTTCCTTCCCTTTCTATTTCTTGGAATAGCTTGAGAAGGATAGGTATTATCTCTGCTTTAAACGTCTGGTAGAACTCCCCTGGGAAGCCATCTGGTCCTGGACTCCTATTTGTTGGGAGATTTTTGATAACTGATTCAATTTCTTCGCTGGTGATGGGTCTGTTCAAGCTTTCTATTTCCTCCTGATTGAGTTTTGGAAGAGTGTGGGTGTTCAGGAATTTGTCCATTTCTTCCACGTTGTCCAATTTGTTGGCATATAATTTTTCATAGTATTCCCTGATAATTGTTTGTATTTCTGAGGGATTGGTTGTAATCATTCCATTTTCATTCATGATTTTATCTATTTGGGTCATCTCCCTTTTCTTTTTGAGAAGCCTGGCTAGGGGTTGGTCAATTTTATTTTTTCAAAAAACCAACTCTTGGTTTCGTTGATCTGCTCTACAGTTTTTTTAGATTCTATATTGTTTATTTCTGCTCTGATCTTTATTATTTCTCTTCTTCTGCTGGGTTTAGGCTGCCTTTGCTGTTCTGCTTCTAGTTCCTTTAGGTGTGCTGTTAGATTTTGTATTTGGGATTTTTCTTCTTTCTTGAGATAGGCCTGGATTGCAATATATTTTCCTCTCAGGACTGCCTTTGCTGCGTCCCAAAGCGTTTGGATTGTTGTATTTTCATTTTCGTTTGTTTCCATATATTTTTTAATTTCTTCTCTAATTGCCTGGTTGACCCACTCATTCGTTAGTAGGGTGTTCTTTAACCTCCATGCTTTTGGAGGTTTTCCAGACTTTTTTCTGTGGTTGATTTCAAGCTTCATAGCATTGTGGTCTGAAAGTATGCATGGTATGATTTCAATTCTTGTAAACTTATGAAGGGCTGTTTTGTGACCCAGTATGTGATCTATCTTGGAGAATGTTCCATGTGCACTCGAGAAGAAAGTATATTCTGTTGCTTTGGGATGCAGAGTTCTAAATATATCTGTCAAGTCCATCTGATCCAATGTCTCATTCAGGGCCCTTGTTTCTTTATTGACCGTGTGTCTAGATGGTCTATCCATTCCTGTAAGTGGGGTGTTAAAGTCCCCTGCAATGACCACATTCTTCTCAATAAGGTTGCTTATGTTTATGAGTAATTGTTTTATATATTTGGGCGCTCCGGTGTTCGGCGCATAGACATTTATAATTGTTAGCTCTTCCTGATGGATAGACCCTGACACTATTATATAATGTCCTTCTTCATCTCTTGTTACAGCCTTTAATTTAAAGTCTAGTTTGTCTGATAGAAGTATGGCTACTCCAGCTTTCTTTTGGCTTCTGGTAGCATGATAAATAGTTCTCCATCCCCTCACTCTCAATCTAAAGGTGTCCTCAGGTCTAAAATGAGTCTCTTGTAGACAGCAAATAGATGGGTCTTGTTTTTTTATCCGTTCTGATACCCTATGTCTTTTGGTTGGCGCATTTAATCCATTTACATTCAGTGTTATTACAGAAAGATATGGGTTTAGAGTCATTGTGATGTCTGTATGTTTTATG
Organism: Puma concolor; assembly: GCF_028749965.1. NCBI lineage: Eukaryota > Metazoa > Chordata > Mammalia > Carnivora > Felidae > Puma > Puma concolor. The sequence continues at coordinate 85,165,307 of NC_141676.1, forward strand.
CTTGTAGCGATGTCTCTGGTACTTTGTCTCACAGGGTCCCCCTTAGGATCTCTTGTAGGGCTGGTTTAGTGGTGACAAATTCCTTCAGTTTTTGTTTGTTTGGGAAGACCTTTATCTCTCCTTCTATTCTAAATGACAGACTTGCTGGATAAAGGATTCTCGGCTGCATATTTTTTCTGTCTAGCACACTGAAAATCTCGTGCCAATTCTTTCTGGCCTGCCAAGTTGCAAAAGAGAGATCAGTCACGAGTCTTATAGGTCTCCCTTTATATGTGAGGGCACGTTTACCCCTTGCTGCTTTCAGAATTTTCTCTTTATCCTTGTATTTTGCCAGTTTCACTATGATATGTCGTGCAGAAGATCGATTCAAGTTACGTCTGAAGGGAGTTCTCTGTGCCTCTTGGATTTCAATGCCTTTTTCCTTCCCCACTTCAGGGAAGTTCTCAGCTATGATTTCTTCAAGTACCCCTTCAGCACCTTTCCCTCTCTCTTCCTCCTCTGGGATACCAATGATGCGTATATTATTTCTTTTTAGTGTATCACTTAGTTCTCTAATTTTCCCCTCATACTCCTGGATTTTTTTTATCTCTCTTTTTCTCAGCTTCCTCTTTTTCCATAACTTTATCTTCTAGTTCACCTATTCTCTCCTCTGCCTCTTCAATCCGAGCCGTGGTGGTTTCCATTTTGTTATGCATTTCGTTTAAAGCGTTTTTCAGCTCCTCGTGACTGTTCCTTAGTCCCTTGATCTCTGTAGCAAGAGATTCTCTGCTGTCAGCTATACTGTTTTCAAGCCCAGGGATTAATTTTATGACTATTATTCTAAATTCACTTTCTGTTATATTATTTAAATCCTTTTTGATCAGCTCATTAGCTGTTGTTATTTCCTGGAGATTCTTCTGAGGGGAATTCTTCCGCTTGGTCATTTTGGATAGTCCCTGGCGTGGTGAGGACCTGCAGGGCACTTCCCCTGTGCTGTGGTGTATAACTGGAGTTGGTGGGCGGAGCCGCAGTCAGACCTGATGTCTGCCCCCAGCCCACCGCTGGGGCCACAGTCAGACTGGTGTGTGCCTTCTCTTCCCCTCTCCTAGGGGCGGGATTCACTGTGGGGTGGGGTGGCCCGTCTGGGCTACTTGCACACTGCCAGGCTTGTGATGCTGGGGATCTGGCGTCTTAGCTGGGGTGGGTAGGCAAGGTGCACGGGGGCAGGAGGGGCAGGCTTAGCTTGCTTCTCCTTAGGTGATCCACTTCAGGAGGGGCCCTGTGGCAGCAGGAGGGAGTCAGATCCGCTGCCGGAGGTTTGGCTCCACAGAAGCACAGAGTTGGGTGTTTGCGCCAAGCGAGCAAGTTTCCTGGCAGGAACTGGTTCTCTTTGGGATTTTGGCTGGGGGATGGGCGGGGGAGATGGCGCTGGCGAGCGCCTTTGTTCCCCACCAAACTGAGCTCTGTCATCAGGGGGCTCAGCAGCTCTCCTTCCCTTTGTCCTCCAGCCTTCCAGCTTTCTGAGCAGAGCTGTTAATTTATGACCTCCCAGACGCTAAGTCGCGCTTGCTGTGGGAACACAGTCTGTCAGGCCCCTCCGCTTTTTGCAAGCCAGACTCGGGGGCTCTGCTTGGCCGGCGAGCCGCCCCTCCGCCTCGGCTCCCTCCCGCCGTCCATGGAGCGCGCACCGCCTCGCCACCCTTCCTACCCTCTTCCGTGGGCCTCTCGTCTGCACTTGGCTCCGGTGACTCCGTTCTGCTAATCCTCTGGCGGTTTTCTGGGTTATTTAGGCAGGTGTAGGTGGAATCTAAGTGATCAGCAGGACGCGCGGTGAGCCCAGCGTCCTCCTATGCCACCATCTTCCCTCCAGATCTGCTAAATACTTTTAATATCGCCTTTAAATCTCCTCCATACACCAGAAGCATTTCAGTATTGCCTGTGGTTAGTAAAAAAGCTGGGTAACATCCAAGAGCAGATTTCCTTTAAATGTGACAGCTGGGGTGTGACTTTGTTATCAGACCCAGTTACTTAAGTCATTTAAAGGATGGGGCAAAACAAATCACTAATCTGACACTTCAGTGTTTTTTTTTTTTTTTTTTCTAGAAAGCTTTGGGATTTATAAAACTCTGCTTGCTTTCAGGGAGGTTGTTCTTCCTGGCCAGGTGTAGAATACCATTGGGAGGGTGGGGTGTTTTCCTTCCCATATTCTACCCAAGACTGGGAACAGTCTGTGCTTTCTTTCCTGTTTTGACACCTGGTCCTCCAGTCACCCCAGTTGACAAGGCAGCCCTCTCCCGCAGGTATTCAGTCCTTGACTAACAGTACCTTCTGAGTTCCTAAAGGGGAAGAGAGGCTTCTATTCCATGCTGACACTGAGCAGGGACTGCTGACACTGCTGACACTGGGCAGGGGCACTAGGGGGCAGGTACTATGCACCAAATTTACTTTTGGTCTGAAAAATTTACACAGACACTGTTTATTTGTTTGCCCTTTCTTTCACTTGGTCATATAATCATGCTCTGCTTGCTCATTTCTGTGCTGCTCTGTGGGGAGAGGGTAAATCAACTCCTTTCTTGCTTTTTCTACTTTCCTTTACTTCAAGCTGGGTGAGAAGTTTGAAGCAAGGTATGCTGTGCAGGTTTTCCTTATTTCTGACATGCTACTCATCAGAAGGGTAGAAGCTTTAGATTTAGACTAGAGGGAGGGGTTGATTTCTGGACCCCACTTGGCCGTGAACATAAAATACATGTTTGGCCATATGATCTTTACCAAGTTCTTAATTAAGTGTTAGTTGATTATTTCAGTCATTAATAGTGTTACTTTGAGCTTAGAGATGAGTCACCAGACAGGATCTATGCATTTCTGAGTCATAATTATAATACAGCCTACAATACAACAAAGAGGGTCATGCCTACACCATAATACCTAACGTACTGTAGTAAAAGTTGGTAGGTAAAACTCAAGATGCCCAGTTAAAGTTGAACTTCATATAAATATTTTAAGTATAATTTAATCTCAAATATTTAATGGAGCCTATATGTACAAAAAAAAAAAAACATTTGTTGCTTATCTGAAATTCAAGTTTAGCTGAAAACCCTGCTTTTTGATTTAGTTGTTTGCTTTGTTTGTTTTCAAAATCTTGCAACAATAAATGGCTGCAAGTTTATTCAACATAAACTCCAGTGCCAAATTGCCTGCATTTCAAGTCCCTGCTGTGACTTCCAAGATCCATAGCGATCCTGGATAATTTTATTTCAATGAATTCTTCCTTAGTTTCCACAATTGTAAGAGAAACATAATAATATTACCTATCTCATGTGTTTAATGTGAGGATTATGTGAATCAACATACATAAAGTGCTTAGAACAGTGCCTGGCATATAGTAAGTAGCTCACAAACACTAGCTGATCTTTAACCTGTGCTTAGTTCAAATTCCCAGGTCTTTTCAGAAGTTCTTTTAAAGTTTTCCCACTTTCCACATTGTGTGACTGATATATTTCTATGCAAAATAAAAATGTTTTATTTTTAAGTTCAATGTATATGAATTTAGATGTGTGTATATGCATGAATATGTATGCATGTATCCATCCCTCTTCTTTTTTGCTTGTCACTCACTCCTTTGCTTGTCTCATTCAGTGTCCTTCCTTAGCAGACCAGGGGGCACTGACAAAGGGGACAAATTTTGGGATTAGTTAAGGAGGCCTGGGGATGATAATGGAAAGTCCTTCACAGATAGCAGCAGATATGAAGGCCAGAGGATGGATTATATAAAAACTGCCCAGAATGGAAACAGAGAACTGATGACCAACAAGCCCTAGAGACGTAAGGAAAAACAGCAAGTCCCTGAACTTGAGCTTGTCTGTGCTCTTGTAGACTGATCAATTAGAGCTGGAGTTATGGATAGCCAACCCAGGGCAGAGGCAGGTTGTGCTGGAAAAAGTGCTTTCTAAACCATCATTGAAGTTCTGATTAAATTATTGGAACTGGCATTCCAGAAGGTAGAGCACCAGCAGCCTCCTCTAGATGAAATTTCCCAAATGTATATGAATCCACCTTTTACATGATCATCCTGCCTGCCATTCTCCATCTCCTTTACTAGGAACTCAAGAATATAATTGTTGAAGTTCTTGTGAAGTACAGATCTGCATCTAAGCAGGACTCCAACCTCTCCAGAAATCCCACCTCAGTACACAAAAACTCCCAGGGACTGTGAGACCTCACAACCACTTGGAAAAGAACCAGCCTCTAAAACTAACTTTGCTTTTATTCCTCATGTCCATTCCTTCTCCTGTCTTCACTCTCACATCCCCTCTGATATCAGCTGTGAGACCAGCCTGAGCTCTTCTCCTGGGGCAGAGTGGACAGCTGCAAAGCCAAGAAAATATTAAAGCCTGTGACCCCCTCTCAGCCCCCATCTCCCTGCCTGGTGTGTTCAACATCCTTCCTCACCTTTTCTGTTCCTAAGGAGTGACTTTCCTGGCACTAACAGAGAAAGAGAATCAGGTTCAGAGTATGCATTGTGTCCCACAGGGAAAAGCACTCACCATCGGAAGCATCTTTCTCTCACACATTCTCAGAGGTTGACTCTAGTCTCTAACCTGTCTCTGTCAGTTCTGAAGGCAAGGCTGTGCCTTTCTGTGTTTGGTATGGCAAGTATTGTTTTAGAAGCATTTAGTATTTTATATTAGCATTTAGCAGTATTGGTATGGTTTAGAGGCTGAAAAATGAGATACTGAAAGAAATGTATCACCCAAGTACCAGTGCATTTTGGTCTTTACCAACAAAAAGTAGCAGAGATCAAGGGCAATTACGTGTATAATTAGTGCTTAAAATTTTCTTTGCTTCACTTTATCTGAATATGTTAGGTCAATTACCTGATTTATTACCTATATTATTCATTCATTGTATCAGTAAAAAGTCCATGGACTTTGGCACTATTTTCAAAATTGGCTTAGCAAATGTTTATTATCATAATTGTATCCTTGTGTTAATTAGTATACATTATATTCATATATTATAATAAATATATATTATCATTATTGTAATTTCATCAGTATCATACTTATAGCCATTATTGTTATTCATTAGTGTCATATGAAAAATTATTTGAAAGAAAAGAAGAAGCAAGGACTTGAAAATGGTTTCACTTGAAGATATTAAAAGAATAAGAGTTATTGAAAGTTTTTTTTTTCTAAATTCTGGCAATCTGGGAAATAATCACAAGCATGTCTTTTAAAATTCTTTAAGTGATTAAGAAAAAAACACATATTTTTAAATTGGCTTATTTGCACAAAAAGAAGCTTTGGGAAAATTAAGATATTCTAGCAAATGGAAGGAAATTGCTGTAGAATGGGAAACCTAGGCCAAAGGGAGGATCTGTGTTTCCTGATTTTGTATCACCTGGGGCCCCCTGCCCTAATTTATGATTCATGAATATCTTCCTCAGAAGACTCCTGCATGATTGTTGAAAGACTTGCTTCTCTTTGACCAGGGTCACTGAGTATATATTTCTCTTAGCACCATGTAATGAAGAATTTTATGAATGGTAGCACCTCTAGTTCAATTGCCTATTTGTGCTCATTTGTTCTGGCATACGACATGTCACATACCTCCTAAATATTAGCACAAGGATTAAAATCAAGCCTGGGTTTTCCCACCACACCCTGCTCTCTTCCCTCTCCACTTGTGATCTTGGCTCAGGGCCAGGGTCCCACAGCACCATTTATCTGGTTGATGCAGGCCTTTCTCCCCACCATGGGGTCCACAGGATTCTACAGGAGTCTCTTGAGTCAGTGGAAGACTGAGTCAGAGTTTTCCCACTGCAACACTTCCATGCTCTGTCATCATGTGTGGACTGCCCCAGGAATAGGGTGACCTTGAGTGAGATGGGGCAACCTTGCAGTAGCTGACTACCAGAACTATTTTCAGTCTGTACTCCTCATTCTACTGTTGAAATAAATTTGTAGGCCTAAGATGGAGCTTCTCTTGCCTGGGGCCATGTCAGCAAATCAAAACTTAAATAACTTTTGTGTCCATGTAAATGCTCCATTTGACCAGGAAGGTAGTATACCCTCAGCCAGTCCCCAAATGCCCTGACCAACTCTGAGTTCTGTACTTACTTTCTTGTCTCTAATTCTTTATCCTATAAACACTTCCTGCATTTCATCCCATTTTGCAGTTCTCTGGACTCTTGGGAACTTCTTTTCCAAGTATTTAATAAAGTTTGTTTGTATCACCTAAATTGTCTTCTTTAATAATTTTTAATACTACACAGCAAGCACTTTGAAGGGGGATTTGGAAAGTTCATCTGTGTTTCTACCACAGTTCATACCTTTTACTATTGAGACCCACTTCACATATGTTTGGGGAGCAGCTCTTCCACAATTATGGTGGACTTCTCTTTCTAGCCTTCTAGAAAGGCTAGTAGGGTAGTTCTATGGTTCAAGGGTGTTTTCCCTACCCATCAATAGTTTCAATTGGTCAAGAGATTACCTAGCTGGTCACCTGGGATCCTGCCCACATCATGTAATGTCAGACCTTCCTTCTCCTGATGTTTAGAACCCATTATCTCTGGCAGCACAATGACTCCTTTCTTGCCTGATGATCCCTGGACAAGAGGATCTCAACATGTCCAGGAAGCAGCTATAGCTCATAATTCACAGGAAGTGTTGCTGTGTTTCTGAAGAAAACATATCCACATTGGAAACCATGGCCTCAACACCTACAGAGTACAGTGGGAAAAACAAGCACAAAATCCTCCACTGGGTCATTGTAAATGAGGGTAAGTGGGGCCATTCTTCTTTCTACCTATTGTTCCCATAGCTATGTTTTCTTCTTCTTGGCAACATTGTGCCATATAAAGGTCTCTGATTAAATGCACCTGGAGGATAGTATCTGATCATCAGAGAGCCTTGACTCTAAGCTGCCACTTTGGATATGCCTTTAGAAGGCTGTTTTGGCAGTGTCTCCAGCCAGTAGTTTCTGAGTGGTGTGGTATGTGATACAGTGAGCTCTATGCTGTAAAGTGAGACACCTTACCTGACATGACATTATGTGAGACCTCAGGCCTGTGGATCAGACACTTCAGGAGTCCTCAGGCAGTGTAGCACCACTGCTGGCAGGAAATGTGATATCATATTTATAATGTTGTCTGTTCCTGTGAGAACAAACCATCTTACCTTGTAATGAGAAGGGAATACAAGTTTGTGATATTGGGTGACAACTGCTTAACATAATACCCCTTTGACCAGGGATACCTTAGCAAGGTCCTTATACTTGCCTCTCCCCAGGTCCTTCCCTCCTTAATTGACACCCTAGATATACCATGTGTTAAGTTGATAAGTGACCCTTATGGCATGCTATGATAAACTAAGAAAAACAAGTTCTTTTTTGGTGTCATCTTTAAAGGATCCATTAGGATTCAAATTCGACCAACTGGGTAAGACTCCTAGGAAATGTCGCTCCTCCCTACTTAACACATAGATAACTTTTACTTCTGCAATCCTGTTCCTTACAAGTTATTCCACCAACAAGCTTTGCCTCTTCTCCTCTGGGATAAGTGTTAATAAACTTTGATCTCATGGCTGATGTTATAAATATAGCCATCTGATAAATTCCCAGGTGAGGGATTGTGAAAAGGAGCTTTGGAGTGGTCATTGGAAACATGCATATAAAGTGAAAGGGATCTAATGTGGTCGACTTGCCACCAGGTGGCTGTTGATTTCCTCAGGGAATGTTGCCACATTATGGGTGCACCACTGGTCTTTGTTAAGGCCATTAGGACATCCAACAGAGACAGAAGCTCGAGTTTAGAGTGGCAGTTCATGCTGTTAGATCCTTGCATAGCCTCCATCTCTGCTTCTGTGGCCTTTTCATTGCTATACCCATTTCCATTGGGTGCCTGATGACAGAGTCTGGTGACATGAACTGGCTAAATCATTTATCTAGTTGCTCGTTTACTGTCTCTTCCATGACAGCTACTTTCTCATGAGCCTTAATATATGATGGAGAAATATGTGCACTTCTTGTATACTCCAATATGTGCATTCTTATGCCTCTATCACCTCTATCTCAGACCCTGATCTTCCAATATTTTTCTTTCTATGTCTCAGATAAGCAAGATAGGTCCTTTGCCATTGCTTCCACATATGCATGTATGATGTATCATGTATAATTTATATAGGCCACAATTTCTCCATGCCACTTTTTTTCTACAAAAAGTGAACCATCATGACCATCACCCAATGTTTTTTATTGTGAAGCTCTCCCCCTGTCATTGTTTTCAAAGGCCACCTTTATGTAAAGTTATTATGCAGCTGCTATTCATTTTTGGCATATATTCATATACTAAGCGAAACCATTTGTGAACCAAAATTTTAGACTTTTTCCTCTTTCTTCACCTATTCATACATGATCCCTCCACAAAACAAAACAAAAAAATGAGCTGAGGGAGTACTGGCTCCCTCTCATGGAGATCTGAGATACTTGTTATATAGTTTGTTTATATCCTATGGTTCTGCTCCTGCTTGATTCTTGGATGTTAGACTTCTACCTCTCAATGGATCAGTGTGGCACCTGCTCATTTCTAATAGCATAGTAGATTTAATGGTACTCAACTCATGTTGGCAGTTTTGGATGCATGGTCACTTGAATGGGGTCACTTGCATGCTCACCCGACCATGGGTTCAAGTGATCTGTCCCTACCAGGGTCAAGCAGCATGCCAGAAGTCCATTTTCAACATTTGTGCCTTTCACCACGAATGACATGGTATATAGCAGCTTTTCCCACCTCCATACCTCCAACATCAGTGGTTCTGTTGGATAGTATGCCCAAAGAGCAGAGCTGCTTCAGCTACAGCATGTACATACTGCAAAAGGCTTTTCTGCTCTAGGCCCCAGTAAAGCCAGCAGTCTTTTTCACTCCTGGTGTGTGAGCCAGAGAAGTATCCCTAGGTGTTAAATGTGATGCTTTCTGAACTCAAAGAAGTCAATCAAATTCTATGCTTTCTTCTTCAAGACAATGAGTACAAGATTCAATAATGTGTATTTTGTGTGCAGGGGATGGCCATGGGACCCCTGAATTTTTGTATAAGACTCTTGAATATTTGCAGTATTTATCTCCAAGTCTCTGAATTGTGCATGTCTTACCAAGGTCTCTAGTGTGTCAGCTGTTTTTACCCATGTGGTCCAACGTACATATCACATTAATGTAATGGAACACTGAGATGTTCTAAGGGATGACCAGATGGTCTGGATCTTCTTGGACTATATGATGACAAAGGACAGGAGAGTTAACATAGATCTTGTGGAAAACTATAAATGTATATTGCTATTCATCATATGTGAATATGAACTGTGTCTGATTCTCTTTTTATTAGAAAGAGAAAGGAACCTAAAACAAAACAAAACAAAAAATCATTTGCCAAATCATTGATGTCATTCCATGTACCTAAAGCCTCATTAATATGTTCTAGCAAAGGTAGCACATCTGACCCCTTTCAAATGAGAAAATTACCTGTTTGAATTTGTGATAATTTACAGTCATGTTTCTGGATTCATTCTGTTTCTAACAGGTACCATAGCATTATGTGGGAATATTATAAAGACCACCACTTTCATCCTTTAGATCGTTAAGAATGACACTAATATCTGCAATCCTCACACCAGGATGTGAAATTTGTTTGTTTGTTTGTTTGTTTGTTTTTGTTTTGCTTTGCTTTTTTTAAATCTATCTTCCCAAAGAGAGAGGAGTTTCAGAGGTTTCCACTTGGCTTATCAACATGATGGCTCTTACTATATCCAATGTGGAGATTACACTAATGCCAAGAATATCCACACCGATTATCCATTTGAGGACAGCAGAAATGCCTATAAAATGGGTTTGTATGGCCAGTAGACCCACTCTAAGCCAGAACTTGACATGACTTTGTTATTATCAGGAACCACTCTATTATTATGCTTCAAATTTCCCAGTATTTATGGCAACTAGATTCTGTGTCCAACAGTCCTAAAAATGTTGGGTCCTTTTCCTCAGTGCATAGATACATAAGTAAATTAATAAATATCCATTTGGGGAAAGACTGGAGTAGTCAGGTGTTTTTCAGTGTTTCAGGGTCCTTCCCTCTGGGAAATTAGCCACCTCTTCTGTCAGTGCGTTCAGATCTGAAAACTGATTCAGGTCAGAAACCTGGGCAAAGGATCACAATATATTATTGAAGCAACTGTCCTCAGCCTCCCAGTCATTCACCCTTAACTCATTCGCTGGTATGAACTGAATATTACCCTTGTCAGCTGCCTATCTATTTGACCTCTAGGGATGCCAGGCTCTATTAATCATTTCTATAACTGTTTATGAATGAGGCCCCCTTGGCTGTCATTCTCATTTTGCCGGTCATGATAATAATTGCAATGCCATGGCTTCTGACCACATGGCCTCTATTATTTTAGGGTCATGTTATTCCAATTCTATTATAGAATCACCTTTTTACAGAGGAGAAATACCAGTAAAATTTCAGTGGTTCTAATATTCCTATGCACAGTGTACCTTGATAAACGGTGGGGCCTCTGAAATTCTCTTGGGAAATAATTTCCACTGGCTCTTCCAACCATACACAGTATATTTACTCCAACATTTCCATTTCTCTAAGCCTTTTAATCCTTTTCCCCACTGTCTTCTAGGGAAATTTTGGTCATCACTTTCCCATGTTTCTAGGTGCTATCCTTGCAGCAAGTTCACACTAACTTCTGGGGTCTTTGCTAGGATGTTAAACCCCAAGTCAATATACTTTCCCTATCAAGTTAAATGCTCCAGCCCCCTTGGCAAAACACTCTTGGAACTCAGTCCCATGTGCTCTCCCCAGTTTTGTCTGGTACATAATGGCTAGGATATGGAGAATTGAGGAGTAGAGGCACTTACCTCTATTTTCTGACTGAGCATATCCTCAATTTTATTATGCCATGAGTAAATTATGAGGAGGGTGGCACATGATTTCTGCCTCCAATTCCAGTAAGGGTCAGTACTAGCTCTGAAATGAGAGACACAGGCCATGTGTATAGGCACAAATTGTTTAGAGAAACTAGTCAAAATCTTGCTTAGATTAGTCAAAATCTTTGGGTCATATGTCCATATATCCCCAACTCAGGCATTAATATCCATGATTTTCCCCATCAGAGTGCTGGTCTCAACATAACAGACCTCCCTTGCTTGGCTGTTTAGTCATATTTGAAGTTTATACATTCTATTAAGTCCTGGGTATGGTCCTTGGTAGGAACCACTTTTCAGGAGTTGACAGATTTTTTTTTGCCTGCAGTCAGGCCCTCTGGATGTCACTCTTCATTTTACATTTTCAGTTAACCCAGATGTTCATAATATCTGTCAAGTGCATCTCTCAAGTGCATTCACTTTGAAATGGTCATACAATCTCTTCATGCAAAATACTACTATTTTCTCCATTTGTTGTATACCTGAAATTAAAACAAAAACAAAAACTAAAAAACAACAACAAAAAAAATCTCTTCCACTGGTACACAACCCTGGTCTCACCTCCTGTGAAAATTTTAACATATCGACTACCACCTGGTGTCAGAGACTAATTGTCATCTGCCTGCCACCACCTCATTGCCAACAGGACTGTGAGTGATCCAGCTCCAAAGTCCCTACTCTTACCTTCTCAGGACACACCAAGTACCAACAGTAACTGTTAAGTTTCTCTAAAAGCAGAATCTGAGACATGCTTGGGGTGTAAGATGGTTATCGGGGTCAGTACTTGTGAAAGGAGAGAGGAGAAAGCAGGATTGGACAGGGGAAAACATTGAATTGTGACATGGCTCAGCAGAGTCTTGCACAATCCAATTGGAAGCTCTGGAATGAATACTGATGATCAGAGTTGTCTTATATTGTGCGAAAATTGTTGGACCTTTATGTCTCTATATCACTCAGTCATTGGATGTGGACTACTGCAGAAAAGGGTATAATCTGGAGCCAGGGGGGCTTATGCTGAGGCAGACCCAAAGGAACAGAAATCTGGAGATTGTCTACTGACCTCACTATTCATAACTGAGAAATAATTGTTCCTGAAGGGAGATATGGTCAGTGTATGCCCATGTCTACCATACACTACCAAAGGTTAAAGATAATGTACATGTATAAACAACCCAGCAGATTATAGGCATCTGATAAATATTATATAATACTCCTTCTTAATTTTATTTATTTTTAAATATTTATTTCTTTATTTGTGTGTGTGTGTGAGAGAGCTCACAAACAGGGGAGGGGCAGAGATAGAGGGAGAGAGAATTTCAAGAAGCTCCATGCTGTCAGCCCCCATGCAGGGCTCAAATTCACGAACCTTGAGATCGTGACCTGAGCTGAAACCAAGAGTCAGTTGCTTAACCAACTGAGCCACCCAGGTGCCTCTATTCTCATTTAATTTTATAAGGACAGTCTTTTGAAAAATAGAGTAGGTAATAGTGTTTATAATGACAAGGATTAGAGAAAGATATCCTGCCTTTATAGGGATCCCAAGGATGAATTCTGCAATCAGAATCATACAACTGATATAGACTAATCCTGACTAATGGGACATTATTTTTCAAGTTACAAAAGAAGATCCTAGGGTTCATGGTAAGGTGACTTGTCCACATATTGGAAAGTGATAGAGTCCAAATTTGACATCAGGTTTTGTTCTCTGTTGCTCTCTCAAACAACAAAATTCCAATGCAAGTGTTTGTTTTAATGTGTGCTGTAGCACATTTTTTAGCAATATGGACCCCACCCTTTCTCTAGAGAAGTCATTAGTCCCATTTTCCAGGAAGTCCAACAATTCCTAGGATACTCTAAAAGTGCCATGTTTTTCTATTGCTAATGTTTTGGACTCCAGAGCTGAAGGACCAGGGAGGTGTTTTTCAAAGGCCATCAAGGACTTTGTGAGGAAAGAAGAGAGAGAGAATTGTCAGTGACAGAGTGAATACAAAGGCTTGAATTTGAGGATATAGAAAAGAATGGTAATAAGAGGGGATGTGCCAAATACAAGTCCCTCCTCCAGGGAAAAAAAAATATATGGCCTGAGAAGGAAAGCCAGCCTACTGCCAGGGAGGTACTTGTAGCGAAGGGCATGGGGTAGGTTGAAGGATAGAGAGGAGGAGGAACCTTGGAGCACTTGGAGAATAGTGTCTTAAAAGAGAAACTTTATTGCTGGCACCCCAGTGTGATGCCAGCTCACATTCTGTAATTCAGGTGAGTCAAAAGGCAACCCACAGACACCCACTAGAGATGTGAGCCTAAGCACAGCTTCTGGATATAAGCATGACTAAATCAAGGGAAAGAACTCCAGTGCACATCAGCATTGCCTTTAAACCACTGCACTTCAGAACAGGGTTTTTTTCAAAATGGCATAAAATAAGCTTAATGATACATTAATCATAAATTTAATTAAACTAGCAAATAATATATTTTGAAATTATGGAAAATTGAATTTATATTAAATTTAAATTTATATTTAAATTATGGAAGTTTATATTTTAAAATTCCCTTTAGAGCAGCATCATTAAAATCACACACACATGGGGGTGCCTGGGTGGCTCAGTGGGTTAACCGTCTGACTTCGGCTCAGGTTATGATCTCGCAGTTCACAAGTTCAAGCCCTGTGTTGGGCTCTGTGCTGATAGCTCAGAGCCTGGAGCCTGCTTCAGATTCTTTGTCTCCCTCTCTCTCTGCCCCGCCCCTGCTCATTCTCTCTTTCTCTTTCAGGAATAAAGAAACATTAATTTTTTTTAATATCACACACATTAATAAAATGTGTATAAGCCTGTACACTAAACACTATACAACACTGTTGAGAAATTAAAGAAAACCAAATTGATCTACACAGTTAATACCATGTCAGTCAAGTTCTAGTAGTATTATGATTTTTACATTAAAATAGTTTCATAAGATAAATTTATTTTGCAAAGCTGTAGGGTTCCAGAACATGGTTTAAAATCTCCAGCCTAATTCATTCAGTCTTTGGCTCCTCTTCCAGCCCACTTTATTGATTTTTGTCCTCCATTCAAATATCCAGATTGCCTTGCTACAGAATACTTAAAAGATTGAAAAATATGAGACTCATTTATTATTCAATAATAAGTGTGCCTAGAATTTTCTTTTGCTGCATAATCCCAAGTGTTTTATTATTACATTTTACAAAACTGAGAAGGACAAATGAATTCTGGCAACTCTCCAAGGAAAATGTATTAAGACATCTACAGCTTGTTTATTTAACTTGATAGGTAAGGTTTTAGTCCTTACAATGGGTTGAAATTTTTAATGTCAGCATCACCTCCAAAGGAGGATCTGAGAAGTTTTATTCCATAGTTAAAAAGCCTTTAGTTAGGATTGACAGTGTGTTATAGAGATTCTTAGCTTTAACTAAGGAAAATGAATTCTTTAGAAAAGAGAAAAGAACAGAGATTCTCGGCTTTTCCTTGCTCAGAACAACTTGACCTGAAGGTAATTAGAATATATGGGTGGCAGGTAAAGGTTGCCAAAGTAACCCTAACACAACTGCCCCAGGACCACTGTCCTTCACATCTCTTGGGGCATCAAGCCTGCCTAGCTTCCAGCTTCTGTATCCCTCCCTCCACCTTGGAAGACTCTATTCTCCAAGGTCAGCTATGGAGGGAGAGTCTCCCCATGCAGACACTGAGCCTCACAGGCCTCCTCTCTTCTTCTGTGATTCATATCATCTAAGGATTTCTCTAATTGTTGCTTCTGGCCCTGTTCTGGTTTTAGGGGATGTTGTAGTCCATTTAATGATTTTAATCTAGTTTTGAACACTTGAGATCTGGCTGGAATTTTTAAACAAGACTTTACTAACAGCCCAGAGAAAAACAAAGGGAACAAAACACTACGAGTAATGACAACCAGGTCATGGGAATCATAAGATAGAGTTATTTTTCTTTCCTGTGGGTTCCCTCCAGATCTGTATTCCTCCATAGATCCCAGGTCATTTCCAATACAATGGAGGTGTACCACTCCTGAGAGGTGTTCCCATGCAAGCCAGGGCTCTTCAAAGATCAAGTCCAAGAAGAACATAGTCTCGCCTACAGAGATGGAAGAAATGTGAAGAAGCCCAAAGGCTACTATTAACTGTCCAACTTATCACCAGCACGGACCATGGCTGAACTCAACATAAAGAAAAGGCCGATGTACAAACAATGATAACTGGCTCTAAACCTGGATAATACTGTAGGGAGAAATCCTAACAAAGGCATATATAATTCCAAGCCCCTGTTCACATAAACAGCAATCCTAGTAAAGCTTCTCCCTTGCTCTACTCCCAAACAGTTACTCTGCCCCTAATCTCAACAGTCTGCATCCCTTTTCAGGCCCAGTGGTTGGCCCATGTACATACATTCAGCTCTTGCATAACCCTCTTCAAAAGAGAAGATAAAATAAAAAAAAAAGAGGCATTTAATGTGAAAATAATTAAAACTGTGTCTTTGTAATAAAGTTTATTTTAATTAATAGATTTTATTTTTAAGGCAATTTTAAGTTTATAGAAAATTGATTAGAGGATACAGAGAGATTCCATACACTCACACCCTCCCTGTAGAGTGTCCCATATTATTAGCACTTTACATTAGTGTACTACATATGTTACAATTGGTGAATAATTATGGGTATATAATTATTAACTAATGTCTATAGTTTACATTAGAGTGTGCAGTTTGCGTTAAACATTCTATGCATTTAGAGAACTACATGATATCATCTATCCACCAATTACCATTTCATACAAAAGAGTTTCACTGTTCTAAAACTCCCCTGTAGTACACTTCCCCTATCCCTCAATCCACTGGAAAGCACTGATCTAAAACCTGTCTTGGGCACATGGATGAGTCAGTTGGTTGAGCATCCAACTCTTGATTTCAGCTCAGGCCATGATCCCAGCATCATGGGATTGAGCCCTGAATTAGGCTCTGAGATGAGCATGAAGCCTGCTTAAGATTCTGTCTCTTTTCCTCTGCTCCTCCCCCCTTCTCTAAAATAAAAAAAAAAAAAATTAAAATTTAAAATAAAATAAAATTAAATTAAATTAAAATAAAATTAAATAAAACCTGTCTTGATAGATATGATTTCTCAAGAATGTAATTTGGTCAGAACAATATTATAAGTAGCCTTTTCAGATTGGTTTCTTTCACTAAGAATTATGCACTTAATAATATACCTTCATAATAAATCATTTTATTATTACTAAATAATACTCCATTATATGAATTACAGCTGTGTGTTTATCCATTCACCTAGTAAAGGATATTCTGAATGCTCCCAATTTTGGTAATTATGCATAAACTTGCTATAAATATTAACGTGTAGGGTTTTTTGTGGACCTAAGTTTTCAACTCATTTGGAACAATAGCTGGGAACAATATTGCTGTATTGTGTGATGAAACTATTTTAAAGTTGTAAGAAAACTGCCAAACTGTCTTTCTTTTTTTTTGTTTTAATTGTTAACGTTTATTTATATTTGAGAGAGAGAGAGAGAGACAGAGAGACGGGGGGGGGGGGAGAGTAAAGGGAGAGAGACAGAATCCCAAGCAGGCTCCAGGCTCTGAGCTGTCAGCACAGAGCCCTACACAGAACTCACCAGCTGAGCGGTGAGATCATGACCCCAGCCAAAGTAGGTTGCTTAACCGACTGAGCGGTCCAGGTGCCCCCAAACTGTCTTTCAAAGTGACTACCATTTTGTTTTCCCACCAACGATGAATGACAGTTCCTATTGCTACACCTCCTCACCAGCATTTGGTTTGTCACATTTTTAATATTATTTTTTATAAATGATTTTATTTTTATATGAAATTTATTGTCAGAATGGTTTCCATAAAACACCCAGTGCTCATCCCAACAGGTGCCCTCCTCGATACCTATCTCTCACCCCCCATCAACCCTCAGTTTGTTCTCAGTTTTTAAGAGTCTCTTATGCTTTGGCTCCATCTCTCTCTAACTTCTTTTTTTTCTTCTCCTCCCCCATGTACTTCTGTTAAGTTTCTCAGGATCCACATAAGAGTGAAAACATATGGTATCTTTCTCTGCCTGACTTATTTCACTTAGCATAACAATCTCCAGTTCCATCCATGTTGCTACAAAAGGCCATATTTCATTCTTTCTCATTGCCAAGTAGTATTCCACTGTGTATATAAACTACAATTTCTTTATCCATTCATCAGTTGATGGACATTTAGACTCTTTCCATAATTTGGCTATTGTTGAAAGTGCTGCTATAAACATTGGGGTACCAGTGCCCCTATGCATCAGCACTCCTGTATCCCTTGGGAAAATTCCTAACAGTGCTATTTCTGGGTCATAGGGTGGATCAATTTTTAACTTTTTGAGGAACCTCCACACTGTTTTCCAGAGTGGCTGCACCAGTTTGCATTCCCACCAACAGTGCAAGAGGGTTCCCGTTTCTCCACATCCTTTCTAGGAACTATAGTCTCCTGATTTGTTCATTTTAGCCAAGCTGACTGGCGTGAGGTGATATCTCAGGATGGGTCTTGATTTGTATTTCCCTGATGAGGAGTGATGTTTAACATCTTTTCATGTGCTTGTTTGCTATCTGGATGTCTTCTTTAGAAATTGTCTATTCATGTCTTCTGCCCATTTCTTCACTGGATTATTTGTTTTTCGGGTGTGGAGCTTGGTGTGTTCTTTATACATTCTGGATACTAGCCCTTTATATGGTATGTCATTTGCAAATCCCTTTCCCTGCTTTATCGGTTCCCCTTTAGTTTTGTTGATTGTTTCCTTTGCAGTGAAGAGGCTTTTTATATTTATGAGGTCCCAATAGTTCATTTTTGCTTTTAATTCCTTTGCCTTTGGAGATGTGTAGAGTAAGAAATTGCTGCAGCTGAGGTCAGAGGTTTTTTCCTGCTTTCTTCTCTAGGGATTGGATGGCTTCCTGTCTCACATTCAGGTCCTTCACCCATTTTGAGTTTATTTTTGTGAATGGTGTAAGAAAGTGGTCTAGTTTCAATCGTCTGCATTTTGCTGTCCAGTTCTCCCAGGACCATTTATTAAACAGACTGTCTTTTATCCATTGAATACTCTTTCCTGCTTTGTCAAAGATTAGTTGGCCATACTTTTGTGGGTCCAATTCTGGAGTCTCTGTTAGATTCCATTGGTTTTTGTGTCTGTTTTTATGCCAATACCATGCTGTCTTGATTACAGCTTTCGGGTAGAGACTAAAGTCTGGGATAGTGATGCCTCCTGCTTTGGTCCTCTTCTTCAAAATTACTTTGGCTATTCGGGGTATTTTGCAGTTCCATACAAATTTTAGCATTGTTTGTTTTAGATTCGAGAAGAATGCTGGTGCAATTTTGATTGGGATTGCATTGGATGTGTAGATTGCTTTGGGTAGTATTGACATTTTGACAATATTTATTCTTCCAACCCATGAGCACAGAATGTTTTTCCATTTCTTTGTATCTTCTTCAATTTCCTTCATAAGCTTTCTATAGTTTTCAGTACACAGATCTTTTACATCTTTGGTTAGGTTTATTCCTAGGTATTTTATGCTTCTTGGTGCAATTGTGAATGGGATCAGTTTCTTTATTTGTCTTTCTGTTGCTTCATTATTAGTGTATATGAATGCAACTGATTTCTGTACATTGATTTTGTATCCTGTAACTTTGCTGAATTCATGTATCAGTTCTAGCAGACTTTTGGTGGAGTCTTTCAGGTTTTCCATGTATATTGTCATGTCATCTGCAAACTGTGAAAGCTTGACTTCATCTTTGCCAATTTTGGTGCCTTTGATTTCCTTTTGTTGTCTGATTGCTGATGCTAGAACTTCCAACCCTATCTTAAACAACAATGGTGAGTGTGGACATTGCTGTCGTGTTCCTGATCTCAGGGGAAAGCTCTGTTTTTCCCCATTGAGGGTGATATTAGCTGTGACCTTTTCGAAAATGGCTTTTATGATGTCTAAGGATGTTCCTTCAGTCCCAACTTTCTTGAGGGTGTTTATTAAGAAAGGATGCTGTATTTTGTCAAATGCTTTTTCTGCATCTATTAACAGCATCATATGGTTCTTATATTTTCTTTTATTAATGTGATATATCACATTCATGATTTGTGAACATAGAACCATCCCTCCAGCCCAGGAATGAATCCCACTTGATCATGGTGAATAATTCTTTTTATATACTGTTGAATTCACTTTGCTAGTATCTTGTTGACAATTTTATGCATCAGCTCTTCCTGATGGATAGACTCTGTAATTATTTCATAATGTCCTTCTTTATTTTCTGCCTTTAATTTAAAGTCTAGTTTGTCTGATATATGTATGGCGACTCCAGATTTCCTTTGACTTCAAGGAGCAAGATAAATAGTTCTCCAACCCCTCATTTTCAATCTGAAGGTGTCCTCCCTCAGGTCTAAAAGTATTCTTTTGTAGACAGCAAGTAAATGGGTGTTGTTTTTTTATCCATCCAGATAACAATATGATCCAGATACCCTATGTCTTTTGGTTTGAGCATTTAGTCCATTTACATTCAGTGTTATTATAGAAAGATATGGGTTTAGAGTCATTGTGTTATCTGTAGATTTCATGTTTGTAGTGATATCTCTGGTACATTGTGGTCCTTGCAACATTTCACTCACAGAATCCCCCTTAGGATCTCTTATAGGGATGTCTTAGTGGTGATGAATTCCTTCACTTTATCTCTCCTTCTATTCTGAATGACAGACTTGCTGGGTAAAGGATTCTTAGCTGCATATTTTACCTGTTCATCACATTGAATATTTCCTGCCATTCCTTCCTGGCCTGCCAAGTTTCAGTACATAGGTCTACTACTACCCTATGTGTCTACCTTTGTATGTTAGGGCCTGTTTATACCTAGCTGCTTTCAGACTTCTCTCTTTACCCTTGTATTTTGCCAGTTTCACTATGATATGTCGTGCAAAAGATCGATTCAAGTTACATGTGAAGGGAGTTCTCTGTGCCTCTTGGATTTCAATGCCTGTTTCCTTCCCCAGATCGGGGAAGTTCTCAGTTATGATTTGTTCAAGTACACCTTCAGCCCCTTTCTCTCCCTCATCTTCATCTGGAATTCCTATGATATGGATATTGTTCCATTTGATTGCATCACTTATTTCTCTAATTCTCCCCTCGTACTCCTGGATTTTTTTTATCTCTCTTTTTCTCAGCTTCCTCTTTTTCCATAATTTTATATTCTTTTTTTTAACATTTATTTTTGAGACAGAGAGAGACAGAGCATGAATGGGGGAGGATCAGAGAGAGGGAGACACAGAATCTGAAACAGGCTCTAGGCTCTGAGCTGTCAGCACAGAGCCCGACGCGGGGCTCGAACTCACGGACCGTGAGATCATGACCCGAGCCGAAGTCGGCCGCTTAACTGACTGAGCCACCCGCTTAACTGACTGAGCCACCCAGGCACCCCTTATATTCTAATTCACCTATTCTCTCTTCTGCTTCTTCAATCCTCACTGCAGCCACCCTCATTTTATTTTGCACCTCATTTATAGCATTTTTTAATTCCTCATGTTTATTTTTAGTCCCTCAGTCTCTGTAGCAATAGATTCTCTGGTGTGCTGTATGCTCTTTTCCCACCCAGCGATTAATTTTATGAGTATTATTCTAAATTCTCGTTCTATTATATTGGTTAAATCTGTTTTGATCAATTAGCTGTCGCTACTTCCTGGAATTTCTTTTGAGGAGAATTCTTCCATTTAATCATTTTGACTAGTTTTCTGTCCCTTATGCATTTTAAAAGTTTGTGTGCTCTGCACGTGTAAGCACTGCTATATTAAAGGAGGGTTGTACACTGTCCGTGGCCTGGCTCTTCAGGAGGTGATTTTTCAAGGATTGTTACTTGCTGTCTGTTGTTGTGACTTTGGTTATTTTATTACCCTACTCATAATAATGTTTTGTACCCTCCACCAGGTGTGTTCTGATTTGTTCCTTGGAGTAGCCCTGTAAAGGAAAACAGAGAAACAGGAGACAAAAACACGCAAACACACAAATAACACAAACAAATAAACAAAAACAAAACCTAAAGACTAAAAACAAAAAGTCCCAAAACACCGACTACAAGTAAAGAGGTTGGAGGTGGTGCTAATGGAAGAGCACATACAAAGAAAGAAATGACAGGAGCAGGGTGGGGGTGGGGGAAATAACCATTGATTAGGCAGATAGTAAAAGGCTTAATCTAGAGACAGAGAAAGGAAAATAAAGAAGGAGGCGGGGAAAATGAAAGGAAGATAAAGTTACCCAGACAGAGAAACTATATGGCTTGATTATTCAAGAGAGAGAAGGGAGTGTAGATAAGGAGGTGTATCAAGACAATGGATTAAATATGTCTGTTTAGATATTCCAATAACCAGAGTAACCAGCCTAGGGGAGGGAAGAAATAAGGAAGCGAAATGGGGGGGGGGGATATATCTACATATCCAGAATTGAACTAGAGTTAATCTAGATAATGCTGCATGGCTTGTGGGGAGTGGCTGACAGCAGGGTCTGTGCTGCTCTGGTGAATATGCAGTTACCCAGTGCAAAGGGACATGGTTTGGCATAATCTGAACCCACCTCCATTATGGGCCTGATAGTGATCCCTCAGGCCCTGCCTTGGTGGTGGTGGGGCAGGGGGAAATGGTGATTCCCCAGTCTCTTCTCCATGGAGCTGGACCAGTGGACTCAGTTTGAGTCATCCTGACTGTGCCCTGGGCACAGATGGGGTGGTTCTTCTCTCTCCACCAACTCCCCTAACCCTGTGCTTGGCTAGGATTCAACATTCCACTCCGGGCACTCTGGCCCTGGGGAAGTGCCTCTCAGTGCGGTGATACGTGGTCCCAGCTGGCTTTGTCTGTGCCACAGCACTTCAGGGAGGACCGCCTTCTCCTAATGCGGACTGAGCCACTGCCATCCCCGTGAGCCCCCAGGGTGGTGGACACAGTCAGGCTTTGTCTTTTCCCACAGCACTCCAGGGAGATGGCAGCCTTTTCCTCCTGCGGACTTCACCCTCAGCCCAACCACTGCACCCGGCGGGGGGTGGGGGATGGCGGATGCAGGCAGGTCCTATACTATCATGCAGCCCTCCAGGGAGGGAGGGAACCACTTTCTCCAGCTGCGGACTGAGCCCCTGACCCACAACCGCACCCAGGCCTGGCTACCCTCCTCCAGTCCGAAAAAAGCCCTGCAGTTAGAGATGGGATCCCTCTCAGTCTCAGTCCGAGGTCTTCCTCCTGTCCAGATACAGCCCAACACTTCCCTAGACGCTCTTTCTCTTCCCTTTGTCTCTCCCTTGAAGGGGGCCCCTCCCCTCTGTGCCCACGCAGCCTTTTTTTTAATCTCCTCCAGTTTGCAGTTACCCACCTATCTTCTTTCCAGCTTCCCCATTTTCTTCCTAGTAGATTCAGTCTCTTTTCCTCCCATGCTCTGGTGTTCAAAGTCCTTTGGCTTCTACACTTCTTTGTTTGAGAGACACCCTTAAATATTTTTGATATTAACTTCTTATCAGAAGAGACACCAAAGACTTTAACTGAAAAGCAAGAAATATATGTATATATGTGTATATATGTATATGTGTAGATATACATACATACATACATATATACATGTATACATATATACATATGTGTGTATATATGTATACATATATACACATATATACACTTCATTTTTATCACATTATCTGCTTATCAAAATATATTATTAAAACTAAATAAGCAAATGACAATTGGGAAAATATATAGATAGATACAGATACAGATATAGATATAGATATATGTAGATATAAAATAAGAAGTCATTCTTTTTATGTAATTCAACAATTATTGCATTAAAAAATAAGTGAAAATGGGAACAAAATTCAAACAAACTTTTCACAGAAGAAGACATATGAATAAGCAATAAGCACATGAAATCATATTCAGCATTATTATTTATCAGGGTAATGCAAATTAAAACCACAATGAATTAACATTTCCAACCAACTAAAATCACTAAAATAATTTTTTTTAAGTGCTAACAATATCATACCCTGTGAAGCATGTGAATTTACTAGAGCTTTCATACATAGCTGAGGGATTTAAATGAAATATTTACTTTGTCAAATTCTTTGACAGATTTTTTTAATGTTTATTTATTTTTGAGTCAGAGAAAGAGTGCATGAGCGGGGGGGGGGGAAGAGAGGGGAAAAGAGAGGATCAAAAGTGGCCTTTGTGCTGACAGAAGCAAGCCCATTGTGGGGCTTGAACTCCAAAACCTTGAGATCATGACCTGAGTCAGATACTCATATGACTGAGCCATCCAGGTACCACGACAGATTTTTTTTTTTTAATTTTTTTTTCAACATTTATTTATTTTTGGGACAGAGAGAGACAGAGCATGAACGGGTGAGGGGCAGGGAGAGAGGGAGACACAGAATCAGAAACAGGTTCCAGGCTCCGAGCCATCAGCCCAGAGCCTGACGCGGGGCTCGAACTCACGAACCGCGAGATCGTGACCTGGCTGAAGTCGGACGCTTAACCAACTGCGCCACCCAGGCGCCCCCAGATTTTTTTTTAATAAGGTACATGTCTTAGCAATTTCACTCATAGCTATTTACCAAAAAAAAGTTAAAAGGTGGGTCTACGAATGAATTGTGCAAGAATACTTATACCAGCCTTATTCATAACAGTTGAAAACTGAAAACAACTCAAATATCCGTTGACTGAAGAGTAAATAACCAAACTTTGGGATATCCATATAATGGGATACTACTTAGCAATAATAATAATGGAATAACATGGTTGAATATCAGAAACATTATTCTGAGTGAAATAAGCCAGCCACGAAAGAATACATGCTATGTGATTTCAGTTATATGAAGTTGAAGAACAATCAAATCTAATCTATGGTGATGAAATTCAAGAGTATAGGTATCTTATTAGGAAGGGAAGAGTTACATAAAAGAAAATGTTATGTATCATGTTTTTTCATTAGTTTTATGAGTATATATAATCAACAAAATTAATCTAACTAAGCAGTTAGGATAAATTAATGACTTTAATAAATAAACAATGTGGTGTTAAATAAGAAACATTATCTAATGTTGGCTGTTCAATTTTTTCTGACCAAGATGAAATGGCAACCTGAATAATTACCATTGGCACAGCTATACTGTTTCATTTAATGATACTTCCTGAGATACTGTTTGCTGACAGGTAACAGACATGATCTAAATCATTCTTTCAAACTCTTCAGACACAATCGGTTATCATCTCACAAAGTAATGAATCTGCCATACTAGAGAATCCCAGAAGGTATTGAAAGAATCAACCTCTCGAATTTTGTTTCTAACCTTACCCTTTCTTACTCTTGAAATACTTCAAATTCTAGCAGCTTTCCTCATTAGCGTCAGGCACAGAGATTTAGCATGAAATAAAAATACAAGTACCATCACTAGCTCTGTTATACAGCCAAAGATATGAAGTTAAATAGTGAAAGCACAAGAAAGAGAAGGAAGATTGAGAGTATGCAACAGGAGGGGAGATAAAGGAAGTGAACAAGTAGGAAAAAGGAGAAGGGAAAGAAAAGGGTAGAGAAAAAGAGAAATAAAAGTTATTTACTTCTGATAAGAAAAAGAAAGGCTCAGTCCATGGTGAAAATTTATATTTTCAAACTACGTTTTTAATCCAGGAAGTGCCATAAATTGGATAGTAACAGAAGATGTCTCAGTATCCCCAAAATAAGCACATTGGACAACTCCCCTACTCTACAAACACTAAATCCTTGTTTTACAATAAAGCAACTCCTCTCAGGATTAACACTTTTTATTTTTTGAGACACATCTTGTGCATACTTAATGATCCTGGAATCGGTAATATATTTTTCCTCATGAAAGCTTCTTTAGCATCAGGGACCATCTGTTTCTTGTTAGTTCCTTAGGATTTTAATTCTTTTTTTTTCAATATATGAAATTTATTGTCAAATTGGTTTCCATACAACATCCAGTGCTCATCCCAAAAGGTGCTCTCCTCAATACCCATCACCCACCCTCCCCTCCATCCCACCCCCCATCAACCCTCAGTTTGTTCTCAGTTCTTTAAGAGTCTCTTATGCTTTGGCTCTCTCCCACTCTAACCTCTTTTTTTTTCCTTCCCCTCCCCCATGGGTTCCTGTTAAGTTTCTCAGGATCCACATAAGAGTGAAACCATATGGTATCTGTCTTTCTCTGTATGGCTTATTTCACTTAGCATCACACTCTCCAGTTCCATCCACATTGCTACAAAGGGCCATATTTCATACTTTCTCATTGCCATGTAGTACTCCATTGTGTATATAAACCACAATTTCTTTATCCATTCATCAGTTGATGGACATTTAGGCTGTTTCCATAATTTGGCTATTGTTGACAGTGCTGCTATAAACATTGGGGTACAAGTGCCCCTATGCATCAGTACTCCTGTATCCCTTGGGTAAATTCCTAGCAGTGCTACTGCTGGGTCATAGGGTAGGTCTATTTTTAATTTTCTGAGGACCCTCCACACTGTTTTCCAGAGTGGCTGCACCAATTTGCATTCCCACCAACAGTGCAAGAGGGTTCCCGTTTCTCCACATCCTCTCCAGCATCTATAGTCTCCTGATTTGTTCATTTTGGCCACTCTGACTGGCGTGAGGTGATATCTGAGTGTGGTTTTGATTTGTATTTCCCTGATAAGGAGCGACGTTGAGCATCTTTTCATGTGCCTGTTGGCCATCCAGATGTCTTCTTTAGAGAAGTATCTATTCATGTTTTCTGCCCATTTCTTCACTGGGTTATTTGTTTGTCGGGTGTGGAGTTTGGTGAGCTCTTTATAGATTTTGGATACTAGCCCTTTGTCCGATATGTCATGTGCAAATATCTTTTCCCATTCCGTTGGTTGCCTTTTAGTTTTGTTGGTTGTTTCCTTTGCTGTGCAGAAGCTTTTTATCTTCATAAGGTCCCAGTAATTCATTTTTGCTTTTAATTCCCTTGCCTTTGGGGATGTGTCAAGTAATAAGTTGCTACAGCTGAGGTCAGAGAGGTCTTTTCCTGCTTTCTCCTCTAGGGTTTTGATGGTTTCCTGTCTCACATTCAGGTCCTTTATCTATTTTGAGTTTATTTTGTGAATGGTGTGAGCAAGTGGTCTACTTTCAACCTTCTGCATGTTGCTGTCCAGTTCTCCCAGCACCATTTGTTGAAGAGACTGTCTTTTATCCATTGGATGTTCTTTCCTGCTTTGTCAAAGATTAGTTGGCCATACGTTTGTGGGTCTAGTTCTGGGGTTTCTATTCTATTCCATTGGTCTATGTGTCTGTTTTTCTGCCAATACCATACTGTCTTGATGATTACACCTTTGCATTAGAGGCTAAAGTCTGGGATTGTGATGCCTCCTGCTTTGGTCTTCTTCAAAATTACTTTGGCTATTCGGGGCCTTTTGTGGTTCCATATGAATTTTAGTATTGCTTGTTCTAGTTTCGAGAAGAATGCTGGTGCAATTTTGATTGGGATTGCATTGAATGTGTAGATAGCTTTGGGTAGTATTGACATTTTGACAATATTTATTCTTCCAATCCATGAGCAGGGAATGTGTTTCCATTTCTTTGTATCTTATTCAATTACCTTCATAAGCTTTCTATAGTTTTCAGAATACAGATCTTTTACATCTTTGGTTAGATTTATTCCTAGGTATTTTATGCTTCTTGGTGCAATTGTGAATGGGATCAGTTTCTTTATTTGTCTTTCAGTTGCTTCATTGTTAGTGTATAAGAATGCAACTGATTTCTGTACATTGATTTTGTATCCTGCAACTTTGCTGAGTTCATGGATCAGTTCTAGCAGACTTTTGGTGGAGTCTATCGGATTTTCCATGTATATTATCATGTCATCTGCAAAAAGTGAAAGCTTGACTTCATCTTTGCCAATTTTGATGCCTTTGATTTCCTTTTGTTGTCTGATTGCTGATGCTAGCACTTCCAACACGATGTTAAACAACAGCGGTGAGAGTGGGCATCCCTGTCGTGTTCCTGATCTCAGGGAAAAAGCTCTCAGTTTTTTCCCATTGAGGATGATGTTAGCTGTGGGCTTTTCATAAATGGCTTTGATGATGTTTAAGTATGTTCCTTCTATCCCGACTTTCTCAAGCGTTTTTATTAAGAAACTATGCTGAATTTTGTCAAAGGCCTTTTCTGCATCGATTGACAGGATCATATGGTTCTTATCTTTTCTTTTATTAATGTGATGTATCACGTTGATTGATTTCCGAATGTTGAACCAGCCCTGCATCCCAGGAATGAATCCCACTTGATCATGGTGAATAATTCATTTTATATGCTGTGGAATTTGATTTGCTAGTATCTTATTGAGAATTTTTGCATCCATATTCATCAGGGATATTGGCCTGTAGTTCTCTTTTTTTTACTGGGTCTCTGGTTTAGGAATCAAAGTAATCCTGGCTTCATAGAATGAGTCTGGAAGTTTTCCTTCCCTTTCTATTTCTTGGTATAGCTTGAGAAGGATAGGTATTATCTCTGCTTTAAACGTCTGGTAGAACTCCCCTTGGAAGCAATCTGGTCCTGGACTCTTATTTTTGGGAGATTTTTGATAACCAATTCAATGTCTTCGCTGGTTATGGGTCTTTTCAAGCTTTCTATTTCCTCCTGATTGAGTTTTGGAAGAGTGTGGGTGTTTAGGAATTTGTCCATTTCTTCCAGGTTGTCCAGTTTGTTGGCACATAATTTTTCATAGTATTCCCTGGTAATTGTTTGTATCTCTGAGGGATTGGTTGTAATAATTCCATTTTCATTCATGATTTTATCTATTTGGGTCATCTCCCTTTTCTTTTTGAGAAGCCTGGTTAGAGGTTTGTCTATTTTGTTTATTTTTTCAAAAAACCAACTCTTGGTTTCGTTGATCTGCTCTACAGATTTTTTAGATTCTATATTGTTTATTTCTGCTCTGATCTTTATTATTTCTCTTCTTCTGCTGGGTTTAGGCTGCCTTTGCTGTTCTGCCTCTATTTCCTTTAGGTGTGGTGTTAGATTTTGTATTTGGGATTTTTCTTGTTTCTTGAGATACGCCTGGACTGCGACGTATTTTCCTCTCAGGACTACCTTCGCTGCATCCCAAAGCGTTTGGATTGTTGTATTTTCATTTTCGTTTGTTTCCATATATTTTTTAATTTCTTCTCTAATTGTCTGGTTGACCTACTCATTCTTTAGTAGGGTGTTTTTTAACCTCCATGCTTTTGGAGTTTTTCCAGACTTTTTTCCCGTGGTTGATTTCAAGCTTCATAGATTTGTGGTCTGAAAGTATGCATGGTATGATTTCAATTCTTGTAAACTTATGAAGGGCTGTTTTGTGACCCAGTATGTGATCTATCTTGGAAAATATTCCATGTGCACTCGATAAGAAAGTATATTCTCTTGCTTTGGGATGTAGAGTTCTAAATATATCTGTCAAGTCCATCTGATCCAATGTCTCATTCAGGGCCCTTGTTTCTTTATTGACCGTGTGTCTAGATGATCTATACATTTCAGTAAGTGGAGTTTTAAAGTCCCCTGCAATTACCACATTCTTGTCAATAAGGTTGCTTATGTTTATGAGTAATTGTTTTATATATTTGGGCGCTCCGGTATTCGGCGCATAGACATTTATAATTGTTAGCTCTTCCTGATGGATAGACCCTGTCACTATTATATAATGTCCTTCTTCATCTCTTGTTACAGCCTTTAATTTAAAGTCTAGTTTGTCTGATAGAAGTATGGCTACTCCAGCTTTCTTTTGACTTCCAGTAGCGTGATAAATAGTTCTCCATCCCCTCACTCTCAATCTGAAGGGGTGCTCAGGTCTAAAATGAGTCTCTTGTAGACAGCAAATAGATGGGTCTTGTTTTTTTTATCCATTCTGATACCCTATGTCTTTCAGTTGGCTCATTTAATCCATTGACATTCAGTGTTATTATAGAAAGATACGGGTTTGGAGTCATTGTGATGTCTGTATGTTTTATGCTTGTAGCGATGTCTCTGGTACTTTGTCTCGCAGCATCCCCCCTTAGGATCTCTTGTAGGGCTGGTTTAGTGGTGATGAATTCCTTCAGTTTTTGTTTGTTTGGGAAGACCTTTATCTCTCCTTCTATTCTAAATGACAGACTTGCTGGATAAAGGATTCTCGGCTGCATATTTTTTCTGTTCAACACATTGAAGATCTCGTGCCAATCCTTTCTGGCCTGCCAAGTTTCAAAAGAGAGATCAGTCACAAGTCTCATAGGTCTCCCTTTATATGTTAGGGCACGTTTATCCCTTGCTGCTTTCAGAATTTTCTTTTTATCCTTGTATTTTGCCATTTTTCACTATGATATGTCGTGCAGAAGATTGATTCAAGTTACGTCTGAAGGGAGTTCTCTGTGCCTTTTGGATTTCAATGCCTTTTTCCTTCCCCAGTTCAGGGAAGTTCTCAGCTATAATTTCTTCAAGTACCCCTTCAGCACCTTTCCCTCTCTCCTCCACCTCTGGAATACCAATTATGCGTATATTATTTCTTTTTAGTGTATCACTTAGTTCTCTAATTTTCCCCTCATACTCCTGGATTTTTTTATCTCTCTTTTTCTCAGCTTCCTCTTTTTCCATAATTTTACCTTCTAGTTCACCCATTCTCTCCTTTGCCTCTTCAATCTGAGCTGTGGTCGTTTCCATTTTATTTTGCATCTCATTTAAAGCGTTTTTCAGCTCCTCCTGACTGTTCCTTAGTCCCTTGATCTCTGTAGCAAGAGATTCTCTGCTGTCAGCTATACTGTTTTCAGGCCCAGAGATTAATTTTATGACTATTATTCTAAATTCACTTTCTGTTATATTATTTAAATCCTTTTTGATCAGCTCATTAGCTGTTGTTATTTCCTGGAGATTCTTCTGAGGGGAATTCTTCCGCTTGGTCATTTTGGATAGTCCCTGGCGTGGTGAGGACCTGCAGGGCACTTCCCCTGTGCTGTGGTGTATAACTGGAGTTGGTGGGTGGGGCTGCAGTCAGACCTGATGTCTGCCCCCAGCCCACCACCGGGGCCACAGTCAGACTGGTGTGTGCCTTCTCTTCCCCTCTCCTAGGGGCGGGATTCACTGTGTGGTGGCGTGGCCCATCTGGGATGCTTGCAGACTGCCAGGCTTGTGGTTCTGGGGATCTGGCGTCTTAGCTGGGGTGGGTAGGAAAGGTGCACGGGGGCAGGAGGGGCAGGCTCAGCTAGCTTCTCCTTAGGTGATCCACTTCAGGAGGGGCCTTGTGGCAGTGGGAGGGAGTCAGACCCACTGCCGGAAGGGTGGCTCCGCAGAAGCACACCGTTCAGTGTTTGAGTGGAGCAAGTAAGTTCCCTGGCAGGAACTGGTTCCCTTTGGGATTTTGGATGGGGGATGGGCGGGGGAGATGGCGCTGGCAAGTGCCTTTGTTCCCCGCCAAACTGAGCTCTGTGGTCCTGGGGCTCAGCAACTCTCCCTCCCATTGTCCTCCAGCCTTCCCGCTTTCTGAGCAGAGCTGTTAACTTATGACCTCCCAGATGCTAAGTCCCGCTTGCTGTCAGAACACACTCCGTCCGGCCCCTCCACTTTTGCAAGCCAAACTCGGGGGGCTTTGCTTGCCGTGGGGCCGCCCCTCTGCCCCGGCTCCCTCCTGCCAGTCTGTGTAGCGCAAACCGCCTCTCTGCCCTTCCTATCCTCTTCTGTGTGCCTCTTGTCTACGCTTGGCTCCGGAGACTCCATTCTGCTAGTCTTCTGGTGTTTTTCTGGGTTATTTAGGCAGGTGTAAGTGGAATCTAAGTGATCAGCAGGATGCGCGGTGAGCCCAGCGTCCTCCTATGCTGCCATCTTCTCTACCTCCTAGAATTTCAATTCGTGTACATATATTTATTAAGAATAGAGAAACTCTCCCTATTTTGGTTTTCAATTGAATGTGAAATATATTTCATAGAAGACTGACTGATTTATCCAAACCATTTTTGTTACTGACTTTTTTCTAAACATTTAATGATACAAAATAGTCCATGACATAGCACTGTTTGAAGATCCCTCCTACCCCATTTCTAAGTACCTGGAAAGTGAAACATGATTTATGGCCATTTCATGTACCTGGGCCACTGGAATATAAGTAAAGACACCCTAACCCAAATTTTAGCACTTCTTTTTTTTTTAACTTTATGTTTATTTGTTTTTAAGAGAGAGAGAGAGAGAGAGAACGCACAAGCAGGGGAGGTGCAGAGAGAGAGGGAAACACAGAATCTGAGGCAGGCTCCAGGCTCTGAGCTGTCAGCACAGAGCCCAACATGGGGTTTGAACCCATGAACTGCGAGATCATGACTGGCGCGCCGAAGTCAGACACTTAACCAACTGAGCCACCCAGACGCCCCCCAATTTTAGCACTTCTGGAAGAGCCTGGGAAAACTGGTCTTAGAGAAGAAACAGCTCTTCTTGCCCTTATACATTTTTTTATGAATTCAGACAACATTAAGCCAAGCTTTTGAAAGTATCAGAAGAGGAAGCAAACAG
The DNA here is from genome assembly GCF_028749965.1 of Puma concolor. Lineage (NCBI taxonomy): Eukaryota > Metazoa > Chordata > Mammalia > Carnivora > Felidae > Puma > Puma concolor. Next base: position 85,196,812 of record NC_141676.1, read on the forward strand.
GCAAGTCATGAGAGGATTTGGAGAAACAACAGAGTTCAGATCCTAGGAAGGGTTACCTTCTCATTTCCCAACTGTGACTTCAAGATTCCATTGAGGAACTATCCTCAAGGAACACTTTCTCTTTATCATAACCAGCAGCATAGAGGTGATCTGGGGTGTACAAAGTACATGAACAGTGAATACAGAAAGCTATAATTGTAGATCTAGCCTCTTACCTCTTACCTTATTTTCTTGCTGAAAGGAACTATCTAAGGCAGGATAAATAGCCTCAGGATCTTCATGTAGCTGCCTTAAACAAATTCTTTTTCTTTTTTTAGGTTTCTAGACAAAGTACATTTTTTTAATGTCATAAAATTTTATATGAAAGTACGTAGATTGCTGACATATTTGATGATTAAAACCTTTTAAGGAAAATTCGACTTTACCTTTATACTTTCAAAAAACCAAAAGCACAAAAATTACCTGAAACCAATACTACACTGTATGCCAACTAAATTGAATTTAAATAAATATTTTTTTAAAAAGATAAAACATAAAATCCCTCAAATAAATTCTTACATCTAAATTATTCAGTTCCCCATAGTTATCCTCTGCACATTTCTCCTTCTGAGATATTAAGCTCCTTATCAGAATGATCTTTTCCAGTGGGTGTACAATACAATCTGATTTTGTTCCTAAAGTGAAGAACAAGAACTATTGGGAGGAAAGTTTTTTGGAAATCAATTCTTAGCAGTTTATTTGCAATATTAGGGATTGGTTCTCAGGGTAGTTAAAAAGACCTAAGATAAAAACAAAAATTGGCCAATATCATAGCCATGTTGATAGTAACCAAAATAGGACCAACTTTCCAAAACAACTGAATGATTCTCTGGGTGTAATGCCATGCATCACAGAGTTCCTGTTTTACAAATTCCATCTTCTCACTGAGGATGAGTGTCATTCTGGGCACAATAAAGTTGGAAATGAAATTAAGGAAATCTGACCAGAGAAGTTTCTGTCTCTCTTTCCCTAAACACCTTCACCCTCCCCAACTGGCCGTGATGATTTGGGAAGCTCACCATCTGAGAGGCACTTTAACCACTTCCACCATTTTTTATGGTTCATCTCTTTTCAAAAATGGCCTTTATCCAAAGAGTTTTTCCTGGGACTTCTGGATTCATATATTTATCACCAAAATTCAAGCAAAATAATAATTCCCTCATGAGATACTTTGGCATGCTCATAAACTCACCCCCAACTCAGTCTACCATTCCCAGGAGGGAGCAGAGGATTACTTTTTCTAATCTGTTTTATCATGTCAGTTTGAAGACATGTTCTTCTTAATTTTATCTGGTGGTAAAAGTCAGATAAGGAGCAGGAAAGAGGGTATGAAACCAATTACTACCTTAGGAATTGTGGCTAGAGGATGAGGGAGAACCACAGAAATGGAGAGGTTATAAATAGACTTGGAAACTTCCTAGGACTGTAATGTGTGAGATATAGGCTGCTATAAAAAAGGATGCACATGAAAATTGCTTTGGATAGTTGAATATCCCTACTCGAATTGTAATAATTTGAGGGTGGGAGAAATTTGGTTACCTTTACACTTTTATTGTAAGATAATTTCTCATTCTGTCCACTTGACTGTACTGGACAGCAACTACCAGGCCTGCTTGTCCAGGGCCACTGGGTAAAGATAGACTTGATAGATCTAGAGAAGATATAGAGAAGAAAAGTACTCACTTCTGTAGGAAGGAGGTGGACAAAATAAACCTGGTTGGATAAAAAGAGGAATCTAAGTAAAAAATGAGAATTCTGTATTGGCAATTTTAATCATTTCCTTGTTTTTCCTTTAATATCTGAAGATTTTTCTGTCTAATCATGAATCCATTCTTTTCAAACTGATTATCACCACATTATAAGAGGCATTTTCTCCATTATTCTCACTCTTGCTTTTTTCTTCTTGTCTCACACCAAGTTTCCTAAAGTTTGTACAGATTTTGTCTTCTATTTTTTCTCCAATTTCTTTTTTAGATTTAGCTATCTCTCATTTCCTTCACCTCCTTGTAGTTTGATCCCTCATCTCAAGCAGGAAATCCAAACTATAGAAGAGTTCCCCTTCCCCCCAGAAAAATGACCCAGCAAGTGTAGGTAGGATGTTATGTCTGGTCATTGTTTCTAGGGCTTTCTGCCAGCTCCTGACTCAACTCTAGGATTGAAATTGCTTTTGCACTGCACTTTTCACTAACTGTGTTTAATCTGCTGTAAAATTGTTTTCATGGTTGTAGTCAATGTTATTGTAACTGTTTAACAATGTGCATTTTTTTGCTTTACAAAGGACCTTGACAGTCTCTATGCAAATTAGTGCCTTGTCTAATGCCATTAAGCATGTTTTATGGAAAGGTGACAACTTGAATCGTGGATAAACTATTACACTCCATCTGAAGGCTGAGGAGACCAGGGTAAGGAAGCAGAGACTCTACCTGTTATGCATGGAACAGACGTTGCCTACAGATATATAATCTTTAACCTATAGCCTAGTGTTTTGAATAGAAGTAAGCATATTTTATGGGGTGCCTGTGTGACTCAGTTGGTTAAGCATCTAACCTCAGATCAGATCATGATCTCACAGTTTGGGAATTTGAGCCCCACTTTGGGCTCTCTGCTGTCAGTGTGGAGCCCACTTCAGATCTTATATCCCCCCACTTCTGCCTCTCCCCAAATTGTGCATGCTCTCTCTCTCTCTCTCTCTCAAAAATAAGCATTAAAAAAAGATGATGCCAATATTTTTTTTTAAAGAAGTAAGCAGACTTTATTAAACCCTGTTGAACTTGTGTCCTTATTATCATCTGGGGCTGTCAAACTCTACCCTGAACTAGAACTGTATTTGCTTAAGAAAGATTTTTATTAATTGGTTAGTAATGACAGCCATGTTTCAGATAGAGGGCATAGAGTACATTGGGGAGTCACAAAAAAAATATTTAGCTCATGATGTTGTGGGGAAGATGGGTAAGGAAATACATTGTTGAGCAATAGTGTCAAACACTGTGTGTTTTGTTACTTTTAATCCTGGCAATTTTGTGAAGTTAGATGTCACAGGTTGGGTTCCTTTGGAAGCTAACTCTGATTTGGAGTTTAGAAGGCAGAATAGTGATTTCGAAGTGTCTTTGGAACAATACTGCAAGAAGAAGGGACAAGAAGAACAGGACTTTACACTCCATCTATCAGTTATTGAATGTGGGCCAATGAGACAGGATGTGACCCGGGAGGAAACCGGAGCTGACAAGATCCCTGCATGACTGATTGAGAAAGGCTGTTGACAAAACTACTTCCAATACTTGGGCAGCCCAAGGGATCTGAGTGGTGTTTCACAGTGTCCACCACATAAGTTTATCATCATCCTAGAGACAAATAAAGAGAAATAAAGAGGAATTAAATGATTGTCCATAGTCACATAATAATAATACTTATTAATATAATATATCATATATTATTATAAATATTACATTATAATAATTATATTCTACATTTTAAATACAAATGTAATATTTATAATAATATATAACATAATTATTATACTATCATAACATTTATAATAATATAAATAATAACTGTTGTTGCTACCATTACTATTATTCAAGATCTTTTCTGAACACTTCACATGTGTTCTTCTTTTAGTGTTACAATAACCATGTGGAATAAGTATTATTCTAGTCCCCATTTTAACAGATGAAGAAACTAAGACACAGAAACATAACTTGCCCAAGGTAGCCCAGGCAGATCTAGGGTGCAAAACCATTAAGTATGACTCCAGAGACCATGTTACTAACCACTGCACCACAGTAAGGCTGTCTGATTTTGAACTTAGAACTTTTTTTTTTTTTTTTTTAATTTTTTTTTTTTCAACGTTTTTTTTTTATTTATTTTTGGGACAGAGAGAAACAGAGCATGAACGGGGGAGGGGCAGAGAGAGAGGGAGACACAGCATCGGAAACAGGCTCCAGGCTCCGAGCCATCAGCCCAGAGCCTGACGCGGGGCTCGAACTCACGGACCGTGAGATCGTGACCTGGCTGAAGTCGGACGCTTAACCGACTGCGCCACCCAGGCGCCCCGAACTTAGAACTTTTTGATAATGAATACCTTCTATTCCAATTGTGCTAAGCTAGAACTACTTGAACAGGTGCTAGGACTAGAGAAAGAAAAAAAATATTTTTTTCAAGCTGAAACTCAAGCAGAGCACTCCTGAAATCACATTTCCTCAGCTTCACCACCCAGGAATAAAAAAATCATCTGAGTGCTTTAAGTCAGAGGTTTCTTAATTTTTCTGAGCTCTGAACCAATGCAAGCATGTTTCTAACCTTCCCTGGAGGTCTGAAGAAGGGGCATATCTGGAGTATTTGTTGATACACCTCCACATCCCTTCCCCTAAGAGACACAACAATGAGGTGGTTGCCAGAATTTTATCTTAATGTTTGTCTGCTATGTGGGACCTAGATCTTTCTTAACCCAATATTTATCTGGAAAATCCACTTGCTTCTTTGACTAGGATCCTATCAGCAGCTAGTATTCTAGTAGCCTCTCCCCTCTTCTGTGGCAAAATCTACATTTTCTTATCTTTTAGACCTTTTATATAAATGTTTCTTATAAGCCTTCCCTTCCCCTCCTTTATTCTTAATAAACCAGTCTCTTGAACCAGAAATTACAGTGCCTATATTCTCCATGCCCTGATGAAAGCCCTTGTTCTCACGAGTCAGTCTCCCTGTCTATTTTGAAACATGTAGAAGTACTTTAATCAAAGTCTGAAAGCTACCATGTTTCTTCCCTCTATGTTTCACTCTACCAATGTATATTAAGCATCTGATAAGTGACATGATAAATCCCTGAACTCCAGAAGGCCATAAATTACAGGGGAATACAGTACACAAATAATCACAAATGAAATGTCCTTGATAGACCAGAGTTGAGCTACAGGTAAGTCCAGATAGTGAAGGTCATGGATACCCTGAGTGAATATGCCCATGCTTTATGTACAAGGACATGAGTTGATTGTTGGGAAAATTAGTACTTGATACATGTACAAATTACTTTATTTTTATCACAAGATAGACTCAAGCAAATCCAGACATATATGAGGGTCTGGGGATACTGTGATGTAAGCCCCATATGTGAGGAAGGAGCCTGCCCAGATTTAGGAACATGGCCTGAGGGTTAAAGAGAAGTGATGGTTTTCAGTGGAGAATTCCATTTAATTACCCGTCATGGCCTAGATACCCTTACAGGGTTTGTGCACGGTCAGAAAAATGACTGTGGGTGAATTGGAAGAGCTGCCCCAGTAAACTTTGACATTTCAGTCCATAAGCATCACTACCCTAGGATAACCCCTTACAAATCAGCAGAAGGATACAAAGGCAGAGCTGGCCCATTCTAATTTGGACATGAATGTGACCTCATTAGTCTACCACTTGGTGCTTCCAGAATAGAAAAGCCCTGCCTTCCCTTTGTTCTTCACCAATTCTACTGCCACCACATCTGTATACTTAGAAACATGGTTAGAAATGGTTAAATGGTTAATTTTATATTGTACATTTTTAACCATAATAAAAATTTAGAAAGTTAAAAGGATAAGCCTAGACACAGACCTTACATATGACACAAAAATTAACTTAAATGTATTATAGAAATCAATATAAAATGCAAAGCTATACAACTTCTAGAAGAAAATAGAGGTGAAAATATACATGATATTAATTTGGTAATGAAAATTATATACAACACTAAAATATGATCCATGAAAGAAAAAAATGATAATCTGAACTTGTTAAAATTAAAAACTTTTACTCAATGAACGGTAAGGTTAAGAGAATGAAAAGACAAACCCCAAATTGGGACACATGTTTGCAGAATACATATTTAATGAAGGGCTTCTATCCAAAATATATAAAGAAGTCTTAAAACTCAAGTATAAGAAAACAAACAACACAATTTTAAAATAAGCAAAATATCTGCATAGATACTTAACCAAAGAAAACATACATATATAAAAAAGTATATAAGAAAGATGTCCAAAATCATTTGTCATGAAATTGTAAATTAAGCAACAATATGATAGCACTACAAACTACTATAAGAAGCCTATTAAAATCTGAAACACCAATTGCTGTCAAGGATATAAAGCAACAGGCACTCTCATTATTTGCTGATGAGAATGTGAAGTGGTATAACCACTTTGGAAGACTGTTTCCTTCAAAGCTAAACATAGCCCTACCATAAGATCCAATAATCATCTCTTAGGTATTTGGCTAATTTGAAAAATTATGTCCAACAGGAGTACTGATGCATAGGGGCACTTGTACCCCAATGTTCATAGCAGCACTCTCAACAATAGCCAAATTATGGAAAGAGCCTAAATGTCCATCAACTGATGAATGGATAAAGAAATTGTGGTTTATATACACAATGGAGTACTACGTGGCAATGAGAAAAAATGAAATATGGCCTTTTGTAGCAACGTGGATGGAACTGGAGAGTGTGATGCTAAGTGAAATAAGCCATACAGAGAAAGACAGATACCATATGGTTTCACTCTTATGTGGATCCTGAGAAACTTAACAGGAACCCATGGGGGAGGGGAAGGAAAAAAAAAAAAAAAAAGAGGTTAGAGTGGGAGAGAGCCAAAGCATAAGAGACTGTTGAGAACTGAGAACAAACTAAGGGTTGATGGGGGGTGGGAGGGAGGAGAGGGTGGGTGATGGGTACTGAGGAGGGCACCTTTTGGGATGAGCACTGGGTGTTGTATGGAAACCAATTTGACAATAAATTTCATATATAAAAAAAAAATAAACACATGGAGATAACTGACAAAAAAAAAAAAAGAAATTATTTATAAAAAAAAAAAAAAAAATTATGTCCACACAAAACCTGCACACAAATGTTTACAGATTTATTCATAATTGTCAAAAACTGAAAGCAACCACAATACCCTTCAAGAAGTGAACGGATTTTAAAAACTATGGAATGTCTGTTGAGGAACATGATCAAAAAGACGTGACCACCAATTGACCCATGAGCTGGACCCAGGCACTTGGAGACTGCTCACTCCCTACCCTGTCCTTGGAATGTGAGTTCTACTTTCTTTTCCCACTCCCAGAGGTTGCTCCAAGGAAATAGTCTTGAGATGGTGATGTGATGTTGAAAATACCTGCATGGTATACATGGCTGAGTCTAGTCAGGGCCTCTTCATAAGCCTTTAAGATTTAGAGAGCAATTGAGGGGATCCATTCATCTTGTTGCTACCCAATGCAAGCCTTTACATAACTTCTATTTCTTCTTATTAAAATTACCACCTACAAACTTGGACTGGCCTGCCTCCTTCTTTGGTCTCTTCCTGTCCTCTGTGTATGGGTCTCATATTTTACCAAGAATGGGTAAACCCTCTATACAAGAGAGGGTTGTGAACCTACAAACATCCATACAGTGGAATAGTATGGAGTGATAAATAGGAATGAGCTATTAAGACACACAAAGGCATGGATGAATTTCAAATGAATTACTAAATGAGAGAAACCAGTCTGAAAAGGCTACATATAGCCTTATATATAACTGTATGTCACTTATAACTGTATGCCATTCTGAAAAAAGGTAAAATTACAGAGTCAGTAAACAGATCAGTTGTTTCCAGGGGTTCAGGGAGGGAACGGGTTGAATACAGAAAGCACTGGAGATCTTTAGGGCAGTGAAATTGTTCAGATACTGAAGTGGTAGGTACATAACGTTACACATTTGTCAAAACGCATAGAACATTATAGTACCTTAATGCATGCAAATTTAAAAGATCATTTAGGAGTTTGGGCAATCACAGGATATGTTGACTGTGGCAAAAGAATCTAACCATATTACAAACATTTGAAATAACCTAAAGGAAGGAGGTTGGGAGATCGGAAGTGCCAACTTTTGAAATGGATAGGGTCTATAAAACTAAAGTATGTAAGTACTATACACTGGCTGGTAAAGTTGTTTTCCATGAGGGTATGAGTTAACACCCATAACACATATGGTGATAGAAACCATCATATATATGCATACTGAAATTGAACAATTAAGTAAATGGAGGGTGGATAGTGAGAGCCAAGTTTCTCAAAGATAATGAGAGGTTACAGACAAGCAAGAGGAGAAACCTAGGATGATAGATGTGGTACTGGATTAGAGTTAGAGACATCAATATGAAGGTATATTTAGCTTAATATAGATGTAGATGAATGTGTGTGTGTGTGTGGTGCGTGCACATGGGTTAATACGCACACATAAATTTATTGCCCTGATTATTGAGAGGGCATAGAAGCAATAACATCCCAGTAGTAACAAGCACACTTAGCAACCAAATTTTAGTTTTTAATACCATTCTCCAATAAAAGGAGCCAGGTCTCCTCAGAGAAATGGTTGATGTTCAAAACACGCATACACACACACACACACACACACACACACAACACACACACTAGGGGTATACGAAATGGATACCATAGCCAACATAAAAAATAATTTGACAAAATAAACTAGGAAGTATTGAATTATAATCCAAAATAGAAAATAAATACCTATGAGCCATGAATGGGTGAAGCACTGGGGACATTTTGGAGCAGTGAAATTATCTGTACAATACTAAAATGGTAGATCCATAATACCATGCTTTTGTCAAAGCTCCAGAACTTTTATAGCACTTTAATGTATGCAAATTTTTAAATAAATAAATAAATCAGTAGGAGAGGAGACTAATCTCCCAAGCAGAACTCTAAGCACTTTATGCAGATATTCTGTCTTCAAAGAGGACATAACTCCCTACTCTTTAAGTGTGATATTTGTATAACATTATTATATCAATATGGGTTTATTAGTTGTAACAAATGTATCATACTAATGATATAAGATGTCAATAAAAGTAGAAACAGAGTGTGTCGTATTTAGAAAATCTTTGTAATGTCTTTGCAACTTTTTTTTTTTTTTTTTTTTTTTTTTTTAAATTTTTTTTTTCAACATTTATTTATTTTTGGGACAGAGAGAGACAGAGCATGAACGAGGGAGGGGCAGAGAGAGAGGGAGACACAGAATCGGAAACAGGCTCCAGGCTCTGAGCCATCAGCCCAGAGCCCGACGCGGGGCTCGAACTCACGGACCGCGAGATCGTGACCTGGCTGAAGTCGGACGCTCAACCGACTGCGCCACCCAGGCGCCCCTGTCTTTGCAACTTTAATATGAATCTAAATCTATTCAAAAACTAAAAATGTCTTTGGAAAATAGAAAATAAAATATGTAATTGCCCCTAATACTATTAGGCAATAAAAAATATCAAACTACCAATACATGCCACAACACAGTTCAACCTCAAAAATATAGCACTAAATGAAAGAAGCAAACATAGAAGCCACATTGTATTATTCTTTTTATATTAAATATCCAGATAAGGCAAAATGATAGAAGAAAAAGTTGGATTAATGATTAATATTACCTGGACCAAAATAAATAAATTTTCCAAATCAAGTCCCCAGTGTGCTTAGTATTCCCCTTCAAAACAGAACCCAGAGAGGGGCAGGGCTACCAATCTTGCTATGACTGAGATTTTCACTCTGTCTAGGAGTCCAGGAGCCCAAGTGTCAAATCGCCAGCATCTCACTTCCCCAATATTTCCAATGGCTTTCCCAACAGCCCTAAGGCTTGAGACTTTGGAGAAGCCTCTCAGCCTCAGAAGGGCCAGTCAGCTCTGCAGACTGACACAGCCTTGGCCCTACTCCTGTCTTCTCTCAAATATGCCACCGACACCTCTGTGGTGAGCAACATATTGATTAGCTTCCCTCCAAACAACCAAGAGTATTTGAGAGGTGATGATGATGCATTATAAACACACACCAAGAAAACCACAGAAAAGCAAGGTAGGGACTGCAATGAAAAGAGAAATTGGTTATTGACTTTGCATTTTCATCCAGTCATTTAGGTAACACAGAGCATGAGGAAGCAGCATAGAACAATGTAAAGCCTGCTGAACCAGTGGGAGTCAGAAACTTTGGCTTCTAGTCAATGACTAACTACTCAATCCCCTGGGATTCAATGCCCATGTCTGCATATGATAAGGTTGCATGGCATATGGTGGAGACTTTGGGGTCCCAGCTCTGCCACCTAGTAGGATTCAGAAATGGGCAAGTCATTAACATCCCTGAGTTCCAGGCTCCTCATCTGTAAAGAGGGACTAACATCACTTACCTTGACTTATGGGGTAATTATGAGCATTAGAAATGGTGTCAAAGGCCTACCAAGGCTCAGTGCATAGCAGCTGCACACAGAGAGGAAGCATCTTCAGCCCTGCCAGTTCCAATATCAACATCTGATGGTCCCAGTGATATACACTGGGAAGAACAGACATGGAATGCCACACCTGTGATTGCTGCAGGGACTGGAGATAATAGGGGGCAGGACCAAGTGAGAACCACTCTACTCAGGACTCATGATAAAATCAATAGCAATAATTAATAATAATAATAATAGCACTATGTGCCAGACCCTGCACAAAATTATTGGGATTTATTAACTCACCTCACTATCACAATACACTTCTGCATTGTTACCTTATGTTGATTTGTTTATAACCTGGAAGCAAACACTGAGACCAAGTTTAGAGTGAAAGATGTTTATTAGGGACCAGTGCCTGTGAAAGTGGGGGAGGTGGACCAGGAAAAGGAAGAATTCTGGCTACAATGATGCCCTGACAAAGATTTTCCAACGCTATGGAGAGTGTAGGGTTGAGCATTGCCTCTAGAGTTATCCCATACTGGCTGAGATGAGAAAGCTTCATACCCTGCATGATTTAGGCTTTCCATGGGCATCCCAAGCAAAGCTGTGACTAAGGTGAAGGAGCTCTCTGCAGGTCAGAGGAAGACTAAAGTAAAACTGTATGCTAACTGCAGTCCATGGGGTTTGGAGCAATAGAGAGCTAGCTTTCCCAGGGTGGGATGTAGGTAGCATTGTACATGTGGTAATGGAAATATGGAACAACTCACCAAAGAGCACAGTTATAATCAGTGGCTGTGGGTGGAATTGTTAAACTATATTGCTTCTTGACTGATATTTGCACTGTGCTTTGTGATTTGTAAACTACTGTCACCTCCATATATCACTTGATGACCCCTGCAATGCTACTGGGACTGTTGACTCTATATTTCAAATGAGGAAATTGAGGATCAGAGACTTTATATTGTCTTGTACAGTGTCACACAGAAAGTGACAGAGGCAGGATTTGAACCCAGTTCTCTATGTACCTGACTTCAAAGTTGGGCTCTCTCCTCTGTGTCATATTGCCTTTTGCAGGTTGCTTTGATGTCCCAGTAGTCAGTATTGGGCTGCAGTCTTTATTTTTGTCTGATGGCATGTCAGACATAAAGTCCCCTTTCTCACACAGTGGTGAGTGTGGATGTCAGTCCCAGGTGCATCTGGGATGAGGAAAGACACATCTGCCCCCCCCCACCAAAATGTGCTCTGCTGGGAGAAATGTCCTCCATAAATGGGGAGGAGGGAACATGAGATTGATAGTCTGACCTTGGTAGATGGCTTTTTTCCTGCTCCTTACAAAACGCCATTTACAGACCCAGACATTTCTCTGCTTGAGTAAAGACACTCGCAGAACAATGCAAATAAGGAGGCAGTATCACTGACATGGAAATAATAGCAATATTATCTTAATGATTATGAAATAAAATACAGTCACTTGAGGGTATTCACCCTGAACTCATGTTCATTGGCTTTGCAGGTAAGACTCTCATCTTTCTGGCTGTCATGCTGGTGGGCCTTCTCCCCAAAGGATGAGGCTGCAGAGACTTTTCTTAATACCCATCTAGGAGTTGCCCAGGGCAGAGGCTTTGTCCCATGGCCCACTGCTCATTGCTACTGGAATTTCAGTCTGCTCCCTGAAATGAGGCCAACCACAATAGGGGCCTCTGTACCTATGACACCCTCTGGCTCTCAGGCCATCAACTGTGATCATTTCCTTTGTGGTTGATTCCTCAGTCACCTGGAAGAAGGGCTGCATTACAATTGCCTATGTTCCACAGTTTGGTCACCTCTGAAGTCTGCTCATTTCCCAAGAGCTAAAATTGAAAATTCTAAACAAGCCTTTAAACCTCTTCACAATCTGGATACAACAAATAGTTTTAGATTCATCTCGAGCCACTCAGCACCCCCATCTGTAATGGGAGTCTTCTCCCCAAACACAGCATGGACTTTAGTGGACTTTCAAAAGTCTGTACCTGTCTTTCAGGTTTGTCACCAAAGAAAATGCACACATAGCAAACAGCATACAAAAAAATGCTTAACATCATTTGTCATTAGGGAATTGCAAATTAAGCAATAGTGTGATAGCATTACAAGCTAATATAATGGATTTAAAAAACTGAATACCAATTGTTGGCAAGACCTGTCTCCAGTCCAGTGACCCAAGTCAATAGCTCCTTCCCCATATGCTGTACTGACCTCCCCCCAAGTTAAAATTATAACTCTGTCTTGAAGGGCATGGACAGTTTACTGTCCTTCTCCTCTTCTTGACCTGTGGTTCTCCAGAGCCCAGAGGCTGGCTTGAGTCTGCCCTATGTTCTTCAACCCTCACACAGACCCTCCCACTCACCCTCATTGACCCTCCTACATACTGTCTTAGACCCTGCCACACATCCTACCACAAAAATTTCAGCATGCCTACCCACAGACCCTCATGCATACTCTTCCACACATCCTCCCACACACCCTCATACACAGCCTACCACACATCCTCTTACTGACCCTCCACAGACCCTCATATACACCTTCACAGAGACCCACACACACCCTCAAAAACCTTCACAAACAACTTTCACATTTATTGAACAACTATTGACCTGAGCCGGACACCTGTCTCTCCTTACTTCTAAGCCTTGCCATCTCCTCTCTGACCTTCAAAGTCTTCAAAAATGATATGCAGAACCCATGTGCAGGGTAGAGGCTGAAGCCAATATCTGATTATGACAAAGATGCTGCCATACCCAGGATCACTACTGCATAGAGTAGAGCTTAACATCCACAAGTTTGTGACATGAGTGCCTGGCCTGCTCCTGCCCCTCTCCTGCAACACAAACACACATTCTCACATGCACACACACATACTAACATACACACACTCACACAGTCATTTCACATGCACACATACACTTGTATGAATTCATACATATGCACGCAGTCTCTCATACACATGTGCTCATACATACTAATATACACATTCACACATGCTCGTACACATATGATTTTACACTACACGTGTATGAATTCAACATATGCACACACACTATTTCAAATACACATGCACTCACACACACTCTTATTCTCTCTTATCCTTGGTAATCTTTTAAATGAATTATGAACACTTCACCCAGTTTTGTAGTTCCAGGAATTGTCATTTCTGAATCTCCTCCTTTATTTTTTTTACATAAAATTATATATATTTAAAGTGAGCAACATGATGATTTGACATACATACACATGTGAAATAATTATCTTAATCAAGTAAACTAACATGTCCATCATCTCACATGGTTAATACTTTGATTTTGTGATGACAACACAAAAAATTTTCTCTCTTAGCCAAGTTCATATATGCAATATACCATCATTAACTGTAGTTATCATGATGACATTACTTCCTCAGAACTTACTCACCTTGTAACTGAAGGTTTGTACATTTTGACCTAATCTCCCCACTTCTCGCATCTCCCAGTACCTACCACCTGGCATTGCATTCTATTTCTGTAAGATCAGCTTTTCTTTCTTTTTTTCAGACTCCACATATCAGTGATGCCATACAGTATTTGTCTTTTTCTTTTTACATTATCTCACTTAGCATAATGTCCTCTACTTTCATGTTGTCACAAATGGCAAGATGAATGTTCTCTTTTATTTTTTTTTTTAGTATTTTACATTTTTATTGTTGAAGTATAGTTGATATGCAATGTTATATTAGTTTCAGGTGTAAAACCTACTGATTTGACAATTATATATATTACTCAATGCTCACCAGGTTAAGTGTAGTTACCACCTGTTCCCGTACAATATTATTACATTATTATTGACTATATTCCCTATGCTGTACTTTTTATTGCTGTGACTTATTTATTTTATAACTGGAAGTTTGCTTCACTTAATCCTTTATACCTACTTCACCCATTCTCTTAGACCCTCACTTCCAGCAATCACCAATTTGTTCTCTGCACTTATGAGTTCTTTCTGATTTTTTTAAGTTTATTTTATTTGGAGAGAGAGAGCAGGGGAGAGGCAGAAAGAGAGAGGTAGAGATAGAATCAAAAGTAGGCTCCATGCTGTTATCACAGAGTCCGACATGGGTCTTAATCTCATGAACAGTGAGATCATGACCTGAGCCAGAATGGAGTTGGACACTTAATTGAGCTACCCAAGTGCCTCAAGTTTGCCTCTGATTTTGTTTGTTCATTCGTTTCGTTTTTTAAATTCCACATATAAGTGAAATTATATGGTATGTGTCTTTTCTATTTGATTTATTTCACTTATCATTGTAGCCTTTAGGCCCAACCATATTGTCCTTTAAATTCTGTTCAATTCAAGAGGCCTTTCCCCAGATTAAACTCTCAAAGGCAAAGACAGCTGGCCCAGTGATTAAAATGGAAAGAAAATATCAGTGCCTCCTTGAAAGTAAGTTTGGTTGTTTCCTGTCCACCAAGTTCACAGGTGGTTCAAGCCTTTCCCATAAAATGGGGAAGATCAAAATTGGACCCTCCTCCCACTTAACACATGAATCCAGGGTCTGAGCCCTCTGTTCCTGTCTCAGAGTCCCTCAAGGACCCTCTACTTCCTCATCATCCTTGTCTCCAGTGTAGAGTATAGGCATTCCTGCAGGCTGAAGCATCAGCAGAAAGTCCAGAAAACTTTTAGGTATGAGATGGCAGTGCTAAAAGAACACTTACCCTTGAGTTGATTCAGGGGAGAGAGTTGAGAGGTGAGAGGAGAGTGTGCATGATTATCTGAAAGTGGGGTGTAGTTTCTATGTTCCTTTCATCATTCTCCCTGCCCCCTCTGGAGTTGGGGGTATTTCCTGCCTGTCCTCCTATGAGGCAGCTGAATGTCTCCTGGGAGACCCAGAGAGGTGATCTAGATTAATAGTAAAGTCCTGTCACCTGCCCCCCTCCATGGTCTGTTTCTGCATCTGTGAAATGTGAGATGGAGGGTGCAGATTTAGAGTCCTTTCATGCTGACATTGGCATGGTCAGTCTTTGGTATAAGAAGTTACCTAGTCTAGTTGGGGTTTAAGGAAAAGATGCATAAGGAAAATGCATCTTACACAAAGCCTGATGTAGAGATAGCACCTGTGAGGCTGATGGATAGGCCGCCACGGCATAGAAAAACACCAACCAATAGCAACTCTGTCTCCAGACAGCACCCCTGAGCAATTTTAAATAACTTCCGGAGGCTTGGCCTCTCCATTATGCGTCCTTAATAAAGGCCCTTCCCCAGTCCCACCCTTCGTTTCATCATCTTACAGATGATCAAGTTAACCAGGGAGATCCCAAGTCCCTTCTGTTCTATGGTTGTATGGTGTTGATGACATGGGGTCCCAGCTGCCACTGTCACTCCCAATGTACCCTGCACTGGAAGCTTCACCTCTGCCACTTGCCTGTCCTTCAGGACCTTCTTCTTACCCAACCTCCTGGAAATCATTGCCTGTCCACTCCTTCTCAAGGTGCTTGCCCCTCTCTGTGGGTGCTTTACTTTTCAAGGTCTGCACGTTTCACCCAGCCTCTATTCTGAGCTACTTTGCTTTGATATCTTAGTATGTCAGGTGTGTCTGCAGCTGGAAAGCAGCTGCTATCTCTTCTATGTTCCCAGCATAATTTAGAGGGTATATAATTAGGGAGCTGTGAGAAGTTTATATAATTTACAAATGTTTTTTGGAATTTAGTAAACCAAGAGAATCCCAGCATAGTATTAGACTATTCTAGTTATATGGTACTCAAATTATGACTTTTGCTTGATGAGATTGTCAGAGTGGGGCAGAGTAAGTCAAAGAGGATTGCAATAAATACCAGGGATCCAAACTAAAAGATGTCACTGGCTCCTGCCTCCTGTTTTCCCCAAAATACAAGTTCAAACTAATTTCTAACAGAACCATACACTATGTATCAAGAGCCTGGAAAAAATACAAAAGCAATGCAGCAAGACACCAGACTTCCTAAGCTTCTCTTTACTGCCCTCACCCCTATTGTTAGAACAGACAGATTGGAAGTCATTACTCTTCCAGAATCAGGGATCATCTTTCTTCTTCTTGTCCACCAGAGTCTATCAGACATACTTGATGCATTGAGCATAGGAGCAACCATGCTCACAGGACTATCCTAATGTTCCAGAGAGGGAAAGAAAAGCCCAGAGCCTCACTTGTCCATGTAGAGTGGGGGAGCTGTGGCAGTGTGAAGAGGTTGGCCACCCTCTCCTACATCTTTCTTAGATCCCCCTATTCAAAGTCACTCTCCACCTTCCTTGGACATTTGATGTCCCTATGTTAGTGACTAACATTTTGATAAGAGAAGTTGAGGAGCAGAGAAGTGAGAAAGGAAAGAGTTAGGAGGAAAGAGAGGCTGACACTCAGAGAGGAAAGGGATGGGAGAAAGCATAGAGTCTTCTGAGTTCCCTACATAGGGACCAAGCATAAGCTGAACCTTTGTGGTACCAAAAGGAAAGTTCCAGGAAACCTTCCTTTTGAGACAGACCTCTTCTGAAGGAGCTGTCAGGTAAGGCACGGAACATGAGCCTTTTTCAGCTTAAGAAGCATAAAGAGATGGAAGAGAAACCTCACATAAAAATAGGGTGTGAAAATTCCTAATGGGAGAAGCATAGTTCTTTTCTGAGTGCTGGACCCAGAACCTCCTTGAACAACCCTGAACACTGATGAGTCTGCTCTGGATATCAGAACCCAAGCCCTGGAGTAACAGAGAACACAGGCAACAGAATCATCCATCGCCACTGAGGATCTACTCAGAGATAGGAGCCACCTGAGAGGCTCTGATCACACAAGAAATTATAAGGATTTGAGAGGGGACCAAGATGGGGGAACAACATGGAAGCTTTTTTTTGTGTCTATCATCACTGAAAAGCAGCCAGATCAACACCAAGCCATCTTGCACACCCAGAAACCTGATCTGAGGATTAACACAACAAATGCACAACCTGAATCACAGAACTCTGCAGGTATGTGGCACAGACAGGTGAATCAGGGAAGAGAAAAGCAATGGAGGGCAGGGAGCTGTTTATGGTTGCAGAGAGAGGATGGAGATAAGTAAAGAGTATGGGAAAAGCACCCCCCCCAAACAACTGGAAAGAAAGTGGAAAAGTGGGAACAGCTTCAGGGACTGAACAAAAAAAAGGGGGGGAGAAAGGAGAGGGTTTAAATTCCATTAAGACTATAAACAGGGGGAGAGCAGAGTCTGAGGCTCTGCAGCTCGAAACCTGGTGGTGCTCTGGTGGAAACAGCAAACCCCCAAGAGCAGAGAACAAGGTCTGAGGGGTCCACAGGCCACATGGGGAGTGGCAGTTCCCCTTCAGGGAGGACATTTGGTAGAGGCTGTGCAGCCACCCCACAGGCAAAGGTCCCAGCGGACCCCAGTGAACAACCACATTTATTGGTGCTGGAACAAGGATGTTAGGGGGAAAGCCTGGTGCTAGATGTGTGCTGTGATTTTCCATAAACTCTGAAATGTTACTACTACAAGATCACGCAAAAATTTTTCTGGAGTGGGCTGGCACCCAGCTGCAGACTCTGGGCACCAGTGCAGCACAGTCTCATAAACATTCCTGGGGATGGGCAGGAATCTGGCCGTTGCTCAGCAAGACCCTCCCCCACAGTATCGGATAGGGTCAAAGTCACAGTTGCTCAGAAGGGAGGGGCTGGAGGGAGGGGCCAAAATGCAACAGAAGTAGGGAGATCCAAAGTCCCCTCATTTCTCAAAGAAAGTCATGCTGAGGCCAAAAGACTTTGAACCCCAAGAGTCTGGGAGGAAAAGAAGCAGGGTTGCTTCCAGGGACCCACTGGGAAAACCTGACGGGCCATAGGTGGGGTGTTTCAGGGAACAGACAGCCTGCCCACAGTGGAGGTGGGACCTGCCTACACCAAACCAAACCCCTCGGCTCCTGGTAACTGCATATCTACTGGAGTGGGATTGATTGAGGCTGATGAACCAGATGGCCCCTCCTCCAGACCAGTGCTGTTGCATCACCTGGTTTAATTTTTGGACAATTCTTATCATATAGATATATTCTTCCTTTTCTTCTTCATATCTCTTCCCTCCACTCGTCTGGTTATTCCGGTTGTTGGTTTCATTAAGCAGACATATTTAATCTATTCTTTTGATACATGTTCTACATCCCTTCCTTATTTTCCTTTCTCTCTTGCTGGATTAAGCCATATATTTTCTCACTCTGGGCAATTTTATCTTCTCTTCTTTTTTCCCACTTCCTTCTTTATTTTTCTTACTCTCTGGATTAAGCCATATAGTTTCTTTGATCCATTTTGTCTTCTCTTCTTTTTTCCCTGCACTCTCCTTTATTTTCATTTCTCTCTCTCTGGATTAAGCTATATAGCTTCTCTGAATAGACAACTTTATCTTCTTTTCTTTTTCCCTGAATACTTCTTCATTTTCCTTTCTCAGTCTCTGGATTAAGCCTATATTTTCTCTGCCTGGTCAATTTTTATTTTTTTTTTCTTTTTCCCTACTCCTGTCATTTCTTTCTTTGTATGGGATAAGGCCTCTTCCATCAGCACCACTCCCACCCTGTTGTTTACTTATAGCTGGTCTTTCTGGTTTTTTTTGTTTTTGTTTTGTGTGTGTGTGTGTGTGTGTGTGTGCTGTGTGGGTTTTTTTTCTGTCTGTTTTTTGTTTGTTTGTCTCTTTGTTTTCCTTTCTGGGCTACTTCAATGAACAAATAAATGCACACCTGGTAGAGGGTCCAAAACATCACTACAAGTAGAGAGATAAAGTAACCAAAGACACAACAACAGAGAGCAAGTAACACTCTCCCAAAAACACCTCTTGAAGGGCCAGGCCATGGACAATCCTCTTTAATATAGCAGTGGTCTCAGGAAAAGGACACATAACAAGCTTTTAAAACACATAAAGTACAGAAAACTAGCCAAGATGATGAAATGGAAGAATTCCCTCAAAAGAAATTCCAGGACCAAATGACAGCTAAAGAATTGCTCAAAACAGATATAAACAATATAACTGAACAAGAATTTAGAATAATTGTCATAAGATTAATTGCTTGGCTTGAAAAAAGCATAGAAGACAGCAGAGAATCTATTGCTACAGAGATCAAAGAACTTAAAAATAGCCATGATGAATTTTAAAGTACTGTAAATGAGGTGCAAAATAAACTAGAGGCAGTGACAGGGAAAACTGAAGAGGCAGAGGAGAGAATAGGTGAAATAGAAGATAAAATTATGACAAAAGATAAAACTGAGAAAAAGAGATAAAAAAAATCTGGAGGCAAGAATTACAGAACTGATTCAATGAAAAGAACAATATCTGTATCATAGGAGTTCCAGAAGAAGAAGAGAGAGAAAGGGGCCGAAGGTGTACTTGAACAAACCATAGCTGAGAATTTACCCAATCTGGGGAAGGAAACAGACATTGAAATTCAGGAGGCACAGAGAACTCCCTTCAGACATAACTTAAATGGATCTTTTGCACGACATATCATAGTGAAGCTGGCAAAATACAAGGATAAAGAGAGAATTTTGAAAGCAGGAATAAACGGGACTTAACCTACAAGGATAGACACATAAGGGTAGTAGCAGACCTATCTATTGAAACTTGGCAGGCCAGAAAAGAATGGCAGGAAATTTTCAATGTGATGAACAGAAAAAATATGCAGCCAAGAACCCTTTATCCAGAAAACTTGTCATTCACAATAGAAGGGGAGATATTTTCCCAAACAAAATCTGAAGGAATTCATCACCATTAAACCAACCCTATAAGAGAGCCTAAGGGAAACTCTGTGAGTGAAATGTTGCAAGGACCACAAAGCACCAGAGACATCACAGAGACATCACTCTTAAGCATGAAACCTAGAGATAACACAATGACTCAAAACCCATATCTTTCAATAATACCACTGAATGTAAATGGACTAAATGCTCCAATCAAAAGACATAGAGTATCAGAATGGATTAAGAAAAACAAGACCCATCTATTTGCTGTCTGCAAAAGACCCATTTTACACCTGAGAACACCTTCAGATTGAAAGTGATGGGGTGTAGAACCATCTATCATGCTAATGGAAGTCAAAAGAAAGCTGGAGTAGCCATACTTATATCAGACAAACTAGATTTTAAACTAAATGCTATAAAAAAGATGAAGAGGATTATATATTAATTACGGGGTCATCGATCAAGAAGAACTAACAATTATAATTGTCAATGTACCAAATTTAGGAGCACCGAAAATATAAAACAATGAATTACAAAGCTGAGCAATCTTATTGGTAAGAGTGTGGTAATTGCAGGGGATTTCAATACTCCAGTTACAACAACGGACAGATCATCTAGACATACAATCAATAAAGAAACAATGACCCTGAATGATACACTTGGCCAGATGGACTTGACAGATATATTTAGAACTTTTCATTCAAAAGCAGCAGAATATACATTCTTCTCAAGTGAACATAGAACATTCTCCAAGATAGATCACATACTGGGTTACAAACAGCCCTCAATAAATATAAAAGAATTGAGATCATACCATGCACACTTTCAGATCACAATGTTATGAAACTTGAAATCAGCCACAGGATGAAGTTTGGAAAACCTCCAAATGCATGAAGGTTAAAGAACATCTTACTAAAGAATGAATGGGTCAACCAGACAATTAAAGAAAAAATAAAAAATACATGGAAACAAATGAAATGAAAAGACAACAACAAATCCAACCCAAACCAAATCCAATCCAACCCTTTGGGATGCAGCAAAGGCAGTCCTAAGACGAAAATACACTGCAATCCAGGGCTATCTCAAGAAACAAGAAAAATCCCAAATAGAAAATCTAACAGCACACCTAAAGGAACTAGAAGCAAAACAACAAAAAAAGCCCAAACCTAGCAGAAGAGAAATAATAAAGATCAGAGCAGAAACAAACAATATAGAATCAAAACAAAACAAAACAAAACAGTAAAACAGATAAATGAAATGGTGCCATTTTTGAAAAAATAAACAAAATTGATAAACCCCTAGCCAGACATGTCAAAAAGAAAAGAGATAAATAGATAATCTCTCTCTCTTTCTCTCTCCATATGATATATATATATATATATATATATATATATATATATATATATCACAAATGAAAATGGAGTTACCACAACCAACCCCTCAGAAATACAAGCAATTGTCAGAGAATACTATCAAAAATTATATGCCAACAAACTGGACAACCTGGAAGAAATGGACAAACTCCTAGACACCCACACAAACGAGAAGAAATAAAAAATTTGAACAGACCCATAACGAGTGAAGAAATTGAATCATTTATCAAAAATCTCCCAACAAATAAGAGTCCAGGACCAGATGGCTTCTCTGGGGAGTTATACCAGACATTTAAACCACAGATAATACCTATCCTTCTCAAGCTGTTCCAGAAAAAAAAAAAATAGAAATGGAAGGAAAACTTCCAGACTCATTCTTTGAAGCTGCACTACCTTGATTCCCAAACCAGACAGAGACCCCATAAAAAAGGAGAATTACAGGCCAATATCCCTGAAGAACATGGATGCAAAACTTCTCAAAAAGATACTAGCAAATCAAATTCAACAGCACATAAAATGAATTATTCACCATGATCAATGGGATTCATTCCTGGACTACAGGGCTGGTTCAACATTCACAAGTCAATCAGTGTGATACATCACATTAATAAAAGAAAGGATAAGAACCATATGATCCTGTCAATCAATGCAGAAAAAGCATTTGACAAAATTCAGCATCCTTTCTTAGTAAACACCCAAGAAAGTTGGAACAGAAGGAACATACTTAAACATCATAAAAGCCATTTATGAAAAGCTCACAGCTCATATCATCCTCAATGGGGGAAAACTGAGAGCTTTCCCCCTGAGATCAGGAACACAACAGGGATGCCCACTCTCACCGCTGCTGTTTAACATAGTGTTGGAAGTCCTAGCATCAGCAATCAGACAACCAAAGGAAAAAAAAAAGCATCAAAATTGGCAAAGATGAAGTAAAAGTTCCAGTTTTTGCAGACGACATGATTGTCTACATGGAAAACCTGAAAGACTCCACAGAAAGACTGCTAAAACTGATATATGAATTCAGCAAAGTCGCAGGGAAAAAAATCAATGTACAGAAATTGGTTGCTTTTTTATACACCAATAATGAAGCAACAGAAAGCAAATTAAAGAGATTGATCCCATTTACAATTGCACCAAGAACAATAAAATACCTAGGAATGAACCTAACCACTGATGTAAAAGATCTGTATGCTGAAATTTATAGAAAGCTTATGAAGGAAATTGAAGAAGACACAAAGAAATGGAAAAACATTCCATGCTCGTGGATTGGAAGAACAAATATTGCTAAAATGTCAATAGTACCCAAAGCAATCTACACATTCAATGTAATCCCAATCAAAATTGCACCAGCACTCTTCTCCAAGCTAGAACAAATAATCCTAAAATTTGTATGGAACCACAAAAGACACCAAATAGCCAAAGTAATATTGAAGAAGAAAACCAAAGCAGGAGACTCTACTACAAAGGTATAGTTATAATCCTCAAGACAGTATGTTACTGGCACAAAAACAGACACATAGGGCAAACCACAAGAGATTCTTAAATACAGAGAAGAAACTGAATGGGGAATGGGGAGAAGGAAAATGGGTGATGGGTATTGAGAAGAGCACTTGTTGGTATGAGCACTGGGTGTTGTATGTAAGCCAATTTGACAATAAATTATATTTAAAAAAAAGAAAAGAAATGATAAGGATTCATTTCCAGTAACTGATCCCAAAGAAATAGAGATACATGGATGCACTATTGATGAGTGTATAAATTGGTACAGCCACTTAGTAAAAATAATTAGTAGTATCTACTAAAGATGAACATATACAAACCTTCCATACAGATATGCATGGAACTGGAGGAAATGTCTGAGATACATGGATCATTTTTTTGCAATTTTTCTCCTCATAACTTTCTTATCTCAAGATCTTGTCTTGAGACCAGTTCCTGTCTTAGGCATATCACCAACTTATATTCTCCAAAAACAGGTAATAAAAGGTTTGTGGAAACATCATCCATAAGAACTCCCAAATGAAAATTTATCAAATGTCCATCAATAAAAATGAATAAATAAAGTATAATATAGTCACAACTACAAAAACACATAACAATTTGGGAAAAACCTCACAAACAATGTTGAATAAAGAAATTCAGATCCAAGAGACTACATAGTGTGTGATACATTTATAGGAACTTACAACACAGGCAAAACTGATTGCTCCTTTTGATAGTCAATGTAGGGTTTAACCTTGGATGCAAGCTGTAATAATGGATAAGAGAGGAGCTTTTAAGATCCTGGTCATGTTCTGTTTTCTTCAGCTGAGTACTAGTTAAAAGTGTTCAAACTTGTGGATAAAGAGAGAAATGAAGCCATCAAACAGTTAAACAACTTTCTCAAGTTCACACAAATGCTCATCAGCTGGACTGGACCAAAGAACCTGATCTGCTGACCCTCGGTTCAGTGCCCTGGTCTCTCCATCCTCACTCTTCTTAAGAAAAAGTCTAGCACTTTGTTGTCCAGTATGGTAGCCACTAGGCACACATTGCTATTTAAATTAAGATTAATTTAATTTAATTTAATTTAAAATTATGTTTTCCAGTCACCTTAGCCACTTTTTGAGTGCCGACTACTCATGGGGCTAATAGATACTGTATTAGACAACACAGATTTAGAGTATCTGCATTATCACAGGAAGTTCTGGTGGACAGCACTAGTCTTGAAGGTCCAATGAGAAAATTAGGACCAACAGAATCCCTCATGGCACTAAAACTTATCCTAAGCATATCCCTAACCACATAGCTGATGGTCTGGTGGAGGAGAAAGCCCAAACAGTGAATATTTCCTAGGGCTGGTTCTTAGAAAGCTGGAAGAGCATGCCACTAGTGTCTCAGCTCACATTCCTCTGCTCCCTCCTCTCTCCTGAGGCTTAGTGCTCACCCTCATCCTAGATCACTCATTGTATTTCTGATCCAAAAGGGTTCACGCTTCAGACTTCAGCTTAGTGAAGTTTCTCTCCATTAAAGACATTTCCAGTACCAGAAATGGCTCTTAAAAATGGATCAGATCTTCTCCAGCCAGACTAAACCTCAGATATCTGGGCTCCCAACCTTTCTGATTCACAGAAGGCCCAGGGCAAAGAGAGATCCCCCCCCTTACCCCCTCACGATGCCACATAGTCCCTCCTGAGGTGCACTGATGTCTCAACCAGAGCATTCTCTAGGGAGGTTTCTGAGTTACAGAGCTGCCAGGATGACACCTGTAGTAACCTCTCACCCAATAAGGGAGATTTATTCAACTCTACAGTTGTAATAAACTTCTCTGAGCTTTTTGCACATATTTCAGTCCCCATGAGAGCTGAGGAAGAGCTGTGAGCTCTCCTGAAGTAGTTAGGGGATAGGCCTGAGCATATCACAGGAAAAAAAGGGCCCAAGCACCTCAGAGAAGAGGTGCCAGGCCAGGACACAGAGCTCTGCCCAGCATGCTGAGAGAAATCTTAAATAGGAAGCATATAATCTATAATCTAGCTCAGAGCAGTCACCTCTCTGTCCATAAGCCCGGGGAGGACATGGTGTGGAAAGTTCCCCAAAGCTGAACATTCCCAAAATCTCTCTCTTGGGATGAGACTCTCTAGCTTTGCTTTGTCAGCTGATTGCTTTTTTATTCCTTATGAAGCCATCTGAAATTAAACATTCTTAGGAAAATACTGGCAGGGATTGCAAAGGGCTTCAGGTTTTGGTTATCCTAGCTCTTGATCCTCATTTCCCACTGCTAAAAAATACCAAACTAAAAGAACATGTAAAATAACCTTTAAGGGGACAATTGAGAAGTGTGTGCCTGTGTAAGCTTTACCCCCTACACTCCAATTCCATAGCTAACTCTTGCCTGTAGCTCTGTCATGGGAGTCACTCCAGTGCTGCTGAGTTGACCGTGTCTCCCCTATTCACTTGGGAGAGTATTTACAGGTTTCTCCTTGAATGCTCCTTGACTACTCATTTAGCCTTCAGCAGAAGCCTATGCTGGGTGACTATCAGCAAACTTGGGCTTCTTGTTCACTTTTGTCTTTCCTTTCTCCATGAATATGGGGGAAAGTGGAGAGCACAGTTGATTTCTCAATTTCTTATCCAAACCTCCATCAGAGCAAATTCCTACTTCAGTGTCTGTAATCATGATTCATGGACAACCGCTCACTATTTACTGAGCTGCTGAGTGGCAGGTGAGGAGAGGTGAAGCTGAGGAAGAATTATAGGTTCGGATCGGGGGTAGAGACTATGGCAGAGGCCCGTTCTCCAAGGCAGATAGATGATTCCACGGCTCAGCCAGGCCAGAGAGAGAAGGACAGGTATAGTTACTGGAGATGACTTTCATTCGCAGAGACAAAAAGCTTCAAACTCTGGAATTGGGGGTGCAGATATTTGCTCAGGAACCCCTTTCTCCCTCCCAGCTAAGATCCTGGTTGCCAATGTTGGGCTAAAAATGTTCCTTTACTTTTCTGTCTCCTTGTCATGTGGTCTTCCTCTAGCAAGAGCCTCAGGGTAGAGATGGATTTTTCCCATTTGAAAAATATAAGCACAGGATGTATCAAAGACCATGGAGCAAATCTGTAACAGAATCCAGCCCCAGCCTTCTGGTCTCCTACCCACATCAGCCCTCTTCCCCTAGCTTCATTTATTCATCCTATAATCTAACTTGGAAGCTAGATATGAAAGAGCCTAAATTACATGGGACATGGAGCACTTCTCTAAACCCTGTTCTGTACTATTCTACATCAGGATGGTTGACTATGTTTTCTTCTCCCCAGACCAATATTACTCATTGAGGGGCATAGGCTGGGGTGTGTGTGGCATGAGGTGATGAGGGCTGAAGGTGAGATTGTTCAATGAGCCTGTGTCTTGGGGTATATTCCCACAGCCATGTGTTCCCACAGAGAATGCAAGGGTCTACTTCAATAGATTATAAGCAAGTAAATGAGATAATCTGCACATCACCAAAAACTCAAAAATGTTAGGGACCGTTATTGTTTCTGTCATTGTTATTGTTACATTTCTTGTCTTCTCCAGCTCCACTCTTCTTCCTGCCCTGTCCTGGATCCTGCACCTTGGGTTTCCCAGTGGGAAGAAGATGACAGGACATACATAACCAATTGTCCTAATTGCCCTCCCAGCCTCAGGACCACAGGAAGCAGATCAGGACCTTCCCCAGGTCTTCCCCAGATGCTCAATCTTGAGTTTGGGCCAAGGCCCTCCTATACTCACAGAAGTGACTTAGTTCACCTTAAGACAACTATGAGGTATGTGAATTGTTTTGTAAGCAAGGACTGAATTGGATCCTAGTCACCTATAAATAAACAGTAACCCCAAGCCATCTTTGGAAACACTCTCTACCAAACATAATAGAGTTTTCAATATAAAAACCAAAAAACACACAAGAAAAAAAACATCTTTATGGGATACCTTAGTGTATTTCAAATATCTTACTCTCTTCCCCTTCTTGTCTTCATGAGAATGAGGCGTAACGGTGATGATAATAGATATGTGGTATTTTTGTAAACTATGGTTACTCTGGATATTTGAAGAAATGGTGGATATAATAGTTCTGTTTTTATATAGGAATAAGCTGAAGTCAGGAGAGGAGGCACACCTGGATTGGTGAGACCTCAGCACTGAGCACTTTATCACACCATGTTTCCATGGGCTCCTATGTGACTCATTCTTACAGCCACACCAACTGTTCCCTCCAACAGATTCACAGGTGGGCAGGGATGAGGATTGAATGCCATTATTGGAGAGGTCATGGGAGCATTGGGATCTGTAGGCATCATTGCTGCCCACCACCAGCCACTCCTCTGGGCCTTTCTGGATGGACCCTCCTTTCACTGCTTTCCTCCCATTCACTTTGCTGCGGGCTACCATCACCAGCAGCTTCTCACCCTGGTCCACAGGGAAATAACCTCATTGTTCTCTTCCTTCTATTTTAAGAAGTAAGCAAACCTCTTATGTGGTTTTGTAATGTTGTAATACTTTCAACATTGATGAGAAGAAAAAGTATGCCAAAAAAAACAAAAAAAAAGCAAAGGAAGACCAAAAGCTGTTCCTGGTGTCCTTGGCCTGCCCTTCATTTCTCACGACTCTTCATGATCATTCTCCCAGAGAAAGATATCCCACCCAGATCCTAGGCCATACAGACCACTTCTCTCCATCCTCCATGTGGATCCAGAGGACCCACAGAGTCAAAGAAAAAGTGGGAAGGTGAGTTCCCAGGCATGGGCATGGCCTTCCCCAGTGAGGTGTGGGCATACCAGGGGACAGCCACACAATATTTGAGAAAAAGCCAGGTTGTCCAGGTAGAGCTGGAATTGTTTTTGGTAACACTGCTTGCAGGAAATGGCTGAAGTGTGTTGGAAAATCTGCAGTCCATCAGTCACAGGGAATCTGGCCGGGGTGTTTTAGCCCATTTTTCTCATACCAGGCACCTCTGGCATACTGAGAAACTATCACCAAAGTTTCTGTTTGAAAGAGTCATGAGACCTCCAATTTTACAGTGTCTCATTTTAACTCTTTGTCTCTTCATCAATTGAATATTTTTAAATCTTAAAACCTGCTGAGAGCCTAGCACTTTGGGGGTTACTAAGCATAAGTAAGTGGGGAAAGCACCAGAAAAGCAGTTAGGAGAACTGGATGTTAATTCCAAGACACTCACCAGCATTTACCAACCTGCTGTGTGACCTTAAGCAAGTCCCTTTTTTTCTCTGGGTTCCATATTCTTGCCTATAAAGTGAGGGAGTGGCCTGAACATTCTGTGACTGCAGTACTCCATGTTGTTCCTTTACTCATAGAGTTGATAATCTGGCCATACCCTGAAGCTTAACTCCCAAGTGTTCAACTACTATTTTGGGGTTACTTTCATTTTTTAAAACCTGATGCTACTTTTAACCCCCAAACATTGTTTTCTATTCTTGGATCATTGTCTTCAAAGCACCAGGCCCAAGGGAGGATTGGAAGAGGCTGCTCTGTGCTTCCTCAGGTTCTCATGACCTCAGACTAAAATAACAGCCTTCAGGCCCCATTGATGTTTTGCAAAGTGTGGTCATGGCTCTCTGTTATCAGAGAATGAGCACCAAAAGCAAATGATCACTATGGGCCCACTTCTCTTTTGGCATTTTGGAAGAGATGCAGGTCTATCTGGACAAAATGAAAGATTGATGTTCTCCCCACAGCACCTTAGGTAGCTGTGTTCCTTCTCACAGCTAGCTATGAGCACCTGCTATTTGCAGAGTTCAACGAGTTCTAGAAACACCAGCTAATGAGGTCCCCAAGCGGCCTAGCCAGACTCAGCATTGATCATTCCTCTCTGACTCACCACCTGCAGGTTGATGGGGATGAGAACAAGAGATTTTAGGCCCCATCTCCAGGACAGGTTGGAGGTGGGGTTAGACTCGTGTCTACACTCTAAATACCCATCTGAGTGTGTCCAGGGATGAACAGAGTCTCTGCCCTGGTAACCACTAAAATATTTGTTCTCAATACTGCCAATCTTAGACCAGCCTCCATCTGAGGCAGTTACCAAGCCCTGCATAAAAAAAAAAATCCCTGGGTCTCAAGGGTAGATAAGGATGCTACACAGTCATGATCATCATTGCTCTGTCTCTGGCTAGAGGTGGGCAGGGTATAGAAGTAGAACAGCAGGCAAAACGTAGAATACTATGGTGCTTAAGAGTATTGTGTTTAGGGTCCATCAGTCCTGGGTTCAAATCTTGTCTTGGTCACCTCCTAGCTACCTAATCCAAGGTAAGTCACCCAAGGTCACTATATCTTGAATTCCTCCATTATAAAATGAAGGTAATGGCTCCTATTTAAGGAAACATTGTGGTGCAAAATGAGGTAATATATGCAAAGCACCTCAGATAGTGTCTGCACAAATTGGGTACTCAAAACTGGTTATTATGATTATTATCATCCTCTCAAGGGGCAGATGTGATACTAATGTGGGCATGTGCGACTCTGAAATGAAAAAAAAAAAAAACTGAAAGAGATGTAGAGCAGAGGATATGAAGGGCTGTCTGAATTGAGTTGCAGGAGATCCACAGAGGCCTCTGCCCTCAGGTTATGGGAAAAGGGGTACATTTCTACCATGGGAGATTAAAACCATCTCTGCCAGGGGCGCCTGGGTGGCGCAGTCGGTTAAGCGTCCGGCTTCAGCCAGGTCACGATCTCACGGTCCGTGAGTTCGAGCCCCGCATCAGGCTCTGGGCTGATGGCTCGGAGCCTGGAGCCTATTTCCGATTCTGTGTCTCCCTCTCTCTCTGTCCCTCCCCCGTTCATGCTCTGTCTCTCTCTGTCCCAAAAATAAATAAAAACGTTGAAAAAAAAATTAAAAAAAAAAAAAAAAACCATCTCTGCCAGACTCCTGGGTCACTCCTTAAGGAAGTGAATAGAAGCAGGATTTGGACACGGAAAACATCTCTGCAATGCATGGATTTTTCCCCCTGATATTATTATATTACATTCCCTTCTCAAGAAGATATTATCCTGAGATCCTCCTCAGAGGCTCTTTCTGTCTGTATTTTGGGATCCTCAGGGCTGAGCCAGTAGGCTTCGATCTGGGGACTGAAGTAATGCACAACTGCATCTTACTCGCATGCAAGGATTATCAGTAACACCTCCCCAGGAGCTGCAGGCTCCAAGTGGTGAGCACAGCACCCTAGTGCTGTGGAAAACAGTGTAGAGCATTGCAGCAGTGTCTCAGCAGAAAACAGCACTCTGGTGGCCTTCCCAGAAACAGCTCAGCCTCCTGAGGACAAGTCCCCATGCTTGTAGATATGTGGAGGGCCTATCAGAAGTTCTTTCTTAGAGCTGTAAGCCCAGGGACCTAGTGAAGCTTCTTCCGCAAGGGCAAGAGACAGGAAGGCAGTAACAAGGTATCCATGTCTGCCCCCAGTCTACATAAGACATCTCACTTGCAGAGTCTCGGCTGGACTCTTATCCCTATACAGAAGGAGCTGTAGTGCAGGAGGCATACTCCTACAGCCTGGGCCAGAATCCTCTTAATAGCTGGGCTCAGACACACTGGAATAGGTAAGCTCAGTCTGGTCAGGAAGCCCTGCACCATGGTCATCAGCTTCCCATGCTTGAAGGTCCCATGGGCACCACATGTCAGAGGCCTACCAAGCCTTGGTAACCAACCCTGAGTTTTTGAGCCAGTACCAGAGAGAAAAGCTCTCATCTTTCCAGAGCACCCCTACCCAGCTACATACAGAGTCATAATAGAGACCATGAGGCCCCACAGAGACAAGACACACAGAGATACCGAGACATGGAGGCAGGAACCTACAAAGACAACAAGAGCTGCACAACCTCACAGTGGCATACAGAGCCACAGTGACACCAAAAGGGCACCTCTCTCTCTACTTCCTTCTTGTCTATGTTGGCTATGGTTGTCATACAAAATACCACAGGCTGGAGGCAGAATTTATTTTCTTATAATCCTAGAGTCTAGAAGTTCAAGGTCAAGGTGTCAGAATGTTTGGTTTATTGTGAGGGCTCTCTTCCTGACTTGCAGATGGTGCTTTCTACCTGTGTCCTCACATGGGAGAGACAGAGATACAGAAACAGAGACAGAGAGAGATCGGTGTCCCTTCCTCTTCTTATAAGGACACAGTCTTACCAGATTAGAGCCAAACACTTAAGACCTCATTTAACGTAATTCACTTCTTCATAGACCTTATATTCAGATGGTCACATTGGGCTTAGGGCTTCAACATGTGAATTTGGGGGAATACAATTCAGTACATGACACTGGTCTTCTTAGGTCACATGGAAGTGCAAAGAGCAGAAGCCCTAGACAGATTGGACTCCAGTGCTGCTACTTACTGGCTCTGTGATCATGGGCAATGCACCAGGCCTCAATTTTCTGCAAGATGGGTTAGTACAATTTTGGTGAAAGGTAGAGAAGACGACCAGTGTATGGTACCTTCTAGATAGTAGGCACTCAACAATATTTGTTTCTTACTCCTTATTGTGGCATTTCCCTGGGCTTCGGAGGGAGGAGATGGAGGTAGAGGTGGTTATAATGATGTGGAAGAGAAATTTCATCTGGATTTTCTACAGTCCTAAGAGGGTAATCTCCCAGGAGAGTCACAGTATAGAGAGAAGGACAGCTTTCCATGCCCTCCCCTCTCTCACATAGGGGTATGGACACATGACCCCAATAATACTGAACATAATTGGGGTTTGGCACTGTGAAGCTACCATCCATGGTTACTGGATAGGACAGATGTGGAGGTATTTCACTTATTCAAGTATCAGCCTCTCCTTTCCCACCTTGACATCCTCCCTCTTCAGCAGAGTAACCCACACTCCAGAGTCCAGTGGTACCAAGTCACCATTTTCCTGGTTCCTCAGCTCCTTTCCTACCTGACTAGCAGAGCAGCCCCTTGTCAAGGAGTATTCATTGCTTCTCTCTTCCTCAGAGTAATGGGTGTATCGAAGCAGCCCAGAGTGTCCCACATGCAGGAAGCTGAGTGCCCCATGGCCTTCTCCCATTCAGCTCTGAGCAGCAAGTACTGGCCTGTGGCCCTCATTACAGCTCAGAAACCTGTGTCTTATCCCATGGACTTTACTGGGGAGAAGTGCTCTGGCCCTCATAGAACTCCACTTCCCAGAAGTATAGCCATGGCCAAGCTGAACTAAAGCACTCACCGCCTCACCTCAGGCAGATCCCACTCACCTCCCTTGGGTGGGCTTCTGTGAATGCCATGCTGCCTCTGTAACCTCTAACCTTCACTTATTTCAGGGTCCTTTTCCCAATACTTTGCCATCAGGGGGCAAATCAGTCAAGAAATAAGAAATAAGTATTTGTTCCTTTCAACAACCTCACTGTCTGGAGACTGGTGCACCTGTTTTAATGAATCTATGACTCAAACATGAAGCAAATACCAGAAAAAGTAGAGCTCAATTATGCTAGTTTCAAGCCCCTATACCAAGCTTTCCCCAGCTGCTCCCCAGCCTTAAGAGGACCATTTATGTAGCTTACCTATGGGAATGAAGTGTGTACTCGGACCCTGCGTTCACCTCACTAGCTGCAGTCTGACAGTATCCTTGAGGTCCTCGTGCATGTTGTGCAAGTTGGGAAGGTGGGGAAACACCCAAAAACTAGGCTCTGTGCTACTTCTTGCCTTTCTTCCTGAGGTGGCTCCCTGGCTCTGAACACAGGGCTGGAGTGGTGAATGAGTGTGAGTAAATTAATGAATTAATGTGTGTCTGCAGGAGTGTTAGTGATAACATGAGAGTGAATGAATGAATGAATGAGCATGTGAGGGTGTGTGTGTGAGAGAGAGAGAGAGAGAGAATGGGCAGCATCATGGGTGGAGGGTATGCAACATGAGAGAAGAGTCTCAGTCTCTCTCATTTACAGTAGTATCTTTGGCATCTAGAATACAGAAGGTGCTAATAAATGTGTTGAATAACTAAATGAATGAGCAGTGCAGTAGGTATTGTCAGGATACCCATTTTTCAGATGAGCACACTGAGCCCAGAGAGGTTGGTAAGTGGCAGAGCTGTCGCTCAGACTAAGAATTCTAATTCCCAGTCCAGTGCTCTTTTGCCTCTATAATAAAAATGATCATGTGTAGCGGGCACCAGGCCCCCATCTCTTCACTCCATGTGGTCTTCTGGCCTCTGCCTGTATTTTCAGAGGCTGGGCAGGTGCAGGTGCAGGTGGGGGAGGAGAGCACACATATTAGGGAAGGAGATAAAGGGCTCCCAGGCTGTCACCTTGGGGAGACTCAAAACTGTAAAATCGCTTTGTAAGGTTTATGATTGTCCCTTGCACACAGTATTTTGGGAGATCAGGGAAGTGAAGAGCTGAGAAACAGAAAAGACAGGAGAACTTGAACTGAACCCATTGGCGTTAGGTAAAAGAATAGGAACAGAAAAGAAGGGAACTAAAGAAAGGGGAGGGGCGCCTGGGTGGCGCAGTCGGTTAAGTGTCCGACTTCAACCAGGTCACGATCTCGCGGTCCGTGAGTTCGAGCCCCGCGTCGGGCTCTGGGCTGATGGCTCAGAGCCTGGAGCCTGTTTCCGATTCTGTGTCTCCCTCTCTCTCTGCCCCTCCCCCGTTCATGCTCTGTCTCTCTCTGTCCCAAAAATAAATAAACGTTGAAAAAAAAAATTAAAAAAAAAAAAAGAAAGGGGAAACCCCCTCTTTAATAACTACTCAGGATCTCATTAAAAACATTACTCACAAAGAAAATGTCTCTCATAGACTCTACTAGAATAGGGATTCTTAATGTGAATTCTGAGTCCATGGGTAGACTTTAGGGGCTTGTGGTTGCTCTGGAATGGCATTGGCAACATTTTTTATATGCAGTTGTCCTGGAGAGAGAGTTTGAAGCTGTCATCTGATTCTCAAAGGTATTTGCAACCAAAAAAAAAAAAAAAAAAAAAAAAGGTTAATGATTATTCTATTCTGGCAAATAACCACTTAGACCATAGTACAGCCCCCAGGCTGGTCAAGAGGAGGAGTGAAGTGCTTGTCCTGGAGGGAGTAAGCCATGGCCATGGCCTATGAGCTGTCCCTGGCATAGTGGACAGAGTTTTGGAGCCTGGGTTTCTGGGTTAAAGGGCCCATATGTGGCCAGAGAAAACCCAGCCTCTCTGGATCTTGGTTTCCCAATCTCTGAAAGGAGGACCTGACCCCATTTCCTGCCCCAAGCTATAGTCTGTCCTACCTCCTGCAGGGACAGCTGGAAGGCTGCTTTGGACCTGGACAAACCTCCTGGTCAGCATCCCTCAGTTCCCACCTTCCTAAAGTGGTCTGTTCTGGCCACCTACCTGACTGGGGACACGGGCCTGTAGGAGAAGAGAGATTTCCCATGGTTGCCACTTTTCTTCTCTTCAATTGAAACCAGACCCAGCAAGTCTCATCAGGACTTCTGCTCCCAATATCCTTTTTTTCTATAGATGCCCTTGATCTCCAGGATTTAAAGTCACCTCATCACTATCCTCTTCTCAAACAACATTCTGTTTCCCTGAGACAGCCTAGAGGTCCTCCCCGACTCAAATCTATCATATAAGAGGGTCCAAGGACCACTAAATCTACATTTATGTTTCTCTTTCAGGGTAAAACAGTAGAGAATTTAATATCCTCATGCTGCAGGAAACAGCATCCCCCACAGCTGGGCGACAGAACCCCACACAGCTCCACACTGTGACACTGGAGCTTAGAAATCCTCTCAAGCACTGGGGTTGGTGAAGGGACACCTAAGGCCCTGGATCGTTTCACGATTGAACAGAGAGCAAGTTTTTGGATCTGGTCTCTAATGCCAGCTTTCAGGGTGTGAAAAATAGAGCATCAAGATGTGAATCACACCTGTTCTATGATAAATATTAGTAAATTGGAATAACATCGTCCCTAGATAAAACTTTAAAAAAAAAAACGAGATATCATAAAATGAAGCGAAATGTAAAGTTCTACATTCAGTAAGATAATTATTCATCTTATGAACTATTAAAATTAGAATTTAGTTTCCTTATTAAAGTGAAAAATCACATTCAGTCTCTCCTTAGAGTTAGCAGTCTCTGGGAGCATATCTAGAACCCATATTTGAGTAATTTGACACATGGACAGCTTTCATAAACACTTTTCTCTGGTGTTCCAATGAGGTCTTTAAACTCTAGGCTTCCAGTCTACCAGAATTGATGTATCAGGCTATTTTATCGGCTTTTCCAATCAAGTGTTGCAGTGCTCTCCACTTCTGTTTGCATGAGCAGTGCTGGCTTTCTGCTCCACAAGGTTTTCAGCCAAAAATAAAACATTTGCCTCTGCCCACCCCCCAAACTCCACTTCACATATAAACCTTGAATAAACTGTGAATCAGGAGAGGGTTTCCTTCTCAAAAGAGAGGCCATCCCTTGTCCATAAGTTAAAAAAAAAAATAACATGGTATCACATAGGATAAATTTGTAAATTCAAGGTCAATTCAAACGTGCTTTGAAATGGTGTGTGCATTTTTTTCCATATTTAACTTAAATAAAGCACAGGGTTCCAAAGCAGTACTAAACCACACATGTTTCCTATCTGTAATCCACCCTGCTGTCCTCCAACACCCTTTGTCTCTGGCACACAGAGCAATATTTAGGCTTACTGACCACCTATCCTTTGACTAAACCTCTTTTGGGTACCAGGACTTTGACACGTATTAGCTCCACGACATTTGAGGTGAGCGGGCTATGGGGGACAGAGTCATAGGACCATCTGTAGAGATACTGTGGCAGTGACCGTGAAGGAATCTCGGGTGTGGCATTGCAGCAGGAGGGAATTAGATGACAAAAGTACTTCCCAGTTTGGGTGTATTAGGGTCTTCTGTCGAGATTTATAAAATTAGATTCTTGGCTCCAACCCAAGATATGCTGATTCAGTAATCTCGTGCTGAGAAACAGTATCTGCAGTTAACAAAATGTTCATAAGTGATTTTACCACATAGCACAGAATGAAAACTGCTGAATGAGATCATGGGGACAATTGTCTTGAAGAATGTGAGCCAATGAGTTATATTTCCACAAAGGGATGGGGTGGGTGACACGGGGTGGGGGGTGTTGTTTAAGAGTACGAATTTGTCCTAGTTCATACTCAGTGTTATTGGGAGCAGGGCTGAACCTGAGACACCCAAAGTGTGAATCACCTACTTCAGCTTATGTCATTTCACATCAAAATCATATTGTCATAGAATCCTGTGGTTTCAGATATCTTAGAGATCATCTGGGTAACTTCTCTCCATTAAGTTCACAAATGTCACCTCTAATATCTCCTTCACTTCATCTTCCACTCTTTACTGGAATTGTCTAAATGAACTATTTGATCATCAGTAAATTGTGCCTCTCTGGGAAAAAAAATGTGGACTCTACAGAATCAACAGCCTTCACCTTGCCATGTAAACCAGAATCTACCAGTCCGAGTACATTCTACTAGCCTCAATCCTCTACATCAGAGCTGGTTGTTGTTCCTGTGAGTACATTACCTTCTGGAAAAGACTTTACTTTGACTCTATTTCCCCCTCCTTTGTGTGAGGGGTGTAACCTCCAGCTCCTCTCTCAACACTGATGGGTGCAAGACCCATCCCATTTCAATGAGGAAATCATCTCAGGAAGTAAGGTGTTGGGATTCACCTGAGTCTTGGGACAGGGTTTCAGAGTGTAGTCATGTAACAATTGGGAGGAGGCTTCTTGATTTATAAACCCTTCAAAAATCTGCCATAAAGTTAATGGTTTCCATAAAAACACTTTGGAAACCTCAGTAATAAACTCCCATCCAGAGGCTCAGATCCCAAGAAAAGATTATTCAGTAGTACAGAGGGGATTAATACTAGTAAAGGGCTCACTATCTTACTGGGACCAAGGCTGTCAGGATGAGCCCCACAGATGAGTAGAATAGCCTTTCTCTAACCCAAAAAGGACCATAGGTTAGAGATCTATTTGTGCAGAACCCAGTTTCAACATGCATTTTCCTCAGCCATTTGAGCCCAAATAATTTCTTTTTGAGTAAGCAGTATGCATAGCCTTTCCTTACTTAAGGTAAACTGAAATGTTTGTAAGCTGCTAAATTATTCTGCTTCTCCTGTTCTCCTGCTTCCATTGCTTCTGGAATCCATGGGCAGTAGGTGACCATTTGTCCTTCCTGTCTCTAGATAAATTACTTTTTATCTTATATGGATGTTCTCCAAGGAGGAAACTTTACAAGCTGCCTTGATAATTTCCCTCAGGGATACTTTTTTTTTTTTAATCAACCCTTTTTTAAGATGTATTTTTAAATTATCTAGCTTAATTATATCTTGTTGAAATTAAAACTTGTATTTCTCCCCTTAAGTTTCATCCTCCAAAAAGTCTGAAAACAGGAGCTGGGCATCTGCTTCTACATGGACCCCTTGCAATCATCTTCAACACACCCAATGGCATCAGTCTCCTCTCTTCTCAACTCCCACACAGGCCACTGTCAAAGAACATTAAATTTCATAGGACTGCTCTCCCTGCTGAACAGGCAACTACCTGGGGACGGAATCCTGTGATTACAGTCACACACATGCCTATGCACACACACACATATACATATGCACACATATGTTCTTCAGGAAGAAAGGAATGTGAATAGAACAGAGTACAGTGACTGCACCTGTCAGACCCCATGGCACAGCTTCTGTGGCTGGTCTCTGAGCTAGGTACTGCTCTGAGGGATCATGCTACCTTGAGAAGGCTGACCCTTCATGATAGGTCAGGATGTGTGGATGCTTTCAGGTTTCTGATTAGAATAAACTTCATCTGGTTTCAGGATTGCTGCTCTCAGACACCAAGAATGGAGTACTTAGTTGCCTCCTGTACTGGCAACCTATGAACACCCAGGGCTTCCCTTAGCCCAGGTTAACTCATTCATGAAAAAAAAAAATCCAAGAAAAGGACAATGAATCTCCTAATGTCAGAATCAGGAGGAAGTGTCATTGTCACCATAAAAATATGGACTGCTCTTGGTTTCTCATTCAACACTCATGGCATAGCTGAGTGACTTTGATATTAACTCTTTCATTCATGACTTCTCTTTTCCC
This sequence comes from Puma concolor, assembly GCF_028749965.1. Lineage (NCBI taxonomy): Eukaryota > Metazoa > Chordata > Mammalia > Carnivora > Felidae > Puma > Puma concolor. The sequence continues at coordinate 85,234,753 of NC_141676.1, forward strand.
ATGACAACTTCCCCCATCCATGAACAAGACTCATCATTAAAACTGGATTTATTTCAACAACGATGCTATAACACTACAAACAGAATCCTATCTCCTAAAACAATTCGTGCAACTTGGTGATGCTTTAGCATTACTTCTACTCTCCCAAAGAGTCTCCCCCAAACCTTCCTTGGCTTCTGAATGCCCCCACCCAACCCCTTATCTGACCCTACCAGAACAAGTCTTGCCTCCTCTAAGAGGTATCTCTGACTATCTCTCACCCAGATTCCAGAGTTTGCTCTCTGGTGCAACATGCCTCAAATCTAGGCTCAACTGTGTAAAATCCTGAGGGGGGTTGGTGGGCCCAGCTTAGAGCCTTCCACATAGCAGGAACTCTGCCAATGTGGGATGAGATTCATGCCAACCCTGATAGGCTGAGGGAACTATAAGGCTGACTCTGTCCTCCTCTCTAGGAGGAGGACAGACATGATGGAGCAGCTGCACTTACCTCAGGATGCCAGTCCTTCTTGCTCAGTCACTGCCTGATTCCCTGTTCCAGTACATAGGAGGTTGTTCTAGCAAATCTCCTCTCCCCTAGGGCTCTCCTGCAATGCTCAGCCTGCTTTATCAGAAGACAGGAAATGCTTTGTGGAAGGACTCAGCACCCATATGGCTCAGCACCAAGTGATCCTGGCCACAACCTGAACAGACAGCATGTGCTTCTTTTCCTCCTTGCCAGGGAAGCATTACCACCTGACAGAAATGCCCAGAAGAGGCTCCTAGGACCTGTTAATGAGATTCTTACAGAAGCTACAGGTCACCTGGACACCACTGGCTCCTCTTCACTTCTCTTCTTCCTTCCCGTCTCCCTCCTCCTCTACCCTCTCTTTCCTTTCCCCCCTCTCCCCCTTCTCCTCTTCCTTTCCCTCCTCCTCACTCTTCCTCTTCACCTCTCCTCTCCCTCTCTCTTTCCTCTCCCCCTGCTCTTCCTCCTGTATCTCTCTCCTCCCCCTCCCCCTTTCTCTTATCCCTCTCTCTCCCTCTTCTCTCTTTCCCTGTCTCCTCCTCCCTCCTCTCCTCCTCCTTCCCCCTCCCTCTCTCCTTACCCCTACTCCTTCCTCTTTCCCCCTTCTCCTCTCTCTCTCTCCTCCTCCTCTCCTCTTTCCCCCTCTTCTTTTTCTTCTATTTTTCTCCCTTCCCTTTCCTTCCCCTCTTCCACTTTCTCTTTTCCTCTCTCTCCTTTTTACTTTCCCTCCTCTTCTCTTCCTCCCTTCCTTCCCCTTCTTCCTTCTCTCTATTCCTTCCTCTCCTACTCCCTCTCTTTTTTCCTCATTCTTTTTCCCTCCCTTTTCCCCCTTTCTCCTTCCCCCTCTCTCCGGTCTCTTCTTCTCCACCTCTAAAATTCTCTTTCCCTCCCCTTTCCTCTCTGTCCTCCACACCTTTCCCAACCTACTTTTATATCTCTTTCTCAGAAGCAGTTCCCTGTGAAACCTGTGCTGCATTATCGTCAGTGCTTTCTAGACCTTGGAAAAGAAGATACTGAGGTTAACAATTAGGGTTTGCTCAGAAACCATCTATCAAACCAGGATATTTCTTTCATCCCAGAGGAGATGGACCAGTCTTCTCCTCCTCAGCTGGGAGAGGCCACCTTCTCTAAGGGGCAGTTCAGAGCCCTACATGTGGGAGATGTTCTCAGCACCTGCCTACTCCTCTGACCTCTACCCAGGGCAGGGTTACTGGTGGAGGCACACAGAGCTAGACTCAAAAGGAGGGTCAGCAGCATCCAAAATCATGACACTATGTGAGAATATGTACTTGGGTTCCAAGGCTTGATGTGTCACACCTTTGTGTGTGTTGGGGGGAAGATAATGCAAGGGATGGGTCATGGTCATGTTAGAACCAAGTAACTGATGCCTTTTAAAGTGCTAGGAGACTCATCACATTTACACAACTACATGCTCACATAGCTATGAGAATTACAGAAAATTAATTAAGCCGTTTTTTAGGCAAATAGAGTCCCTCTGAGATTTTTTTTTTGTATAGAAATAATATTTATTTTTTTTATTTTTTAATATGAAATTTATTGTCAAATTAGTTTCCATACAACACCCAGTGCTCCTCCCAACAGGTGTCCTCCTCAATGCCCATTACCCACCTTCCCCTCCTTCCCACCCCCCATCAACCCTCAGTTTATTCTCAAGAAGTTTTTACAATAGAAAAGTAAAGATCTCCTGGGCCAGGAGATAGCAAGTGTTGAGTGCCCACAAGCAGATCTATAGGGTTAAAAGACCTGGGAATTCTTGGGTCAGCATAGGGGAGGAGCCATACGAGGCTTTTGTCACAGTGTGAGGCAGGTGACCAGGCCCCTTAGGAGCTCCAGCCCTGGCTAGAATTCTAACCATGGGTATTTCTTAGCATCCAAGGATAAATCAGGTTGTTCTGCCCATCACTGAAGTTTGTTTTTCATCAAGGATGGTGAGATGCCATAAAACATACAGTAACTTCAGTAACTTGGAGCAATAGACTTAATGAACCAAATGGCCCCCAAAGATGCAGAATGAGAACTGCCTTCTTTTTATTAAGTTTTGGGGTTTGCCAAAAGATATTTGATTTCAATTAAAGGAAGGGAAGGAGGGTGGAGGAGAGATGGGGGAATGGAAAGGAAGAAAAGAAAGAAGGAAGGCAGAGAAGGAAGAAAGAAAACCATCAAAACAGTGTCTTCTTTAGAAACTCTAAGACCCTGCTTTGAGCAGCACCACGGACTAAGTCCAAGTCCCCACACCTTGCAGTTCCATCTTGTATAGGGAAAAGGATGAGTACAGCCCATGTCTGCAGGAATTCTTATTTTCCAGGTTGCTTGTGGTTTGTGTAAAACAGACCTCGAAGGGAGTTCACACTGCAATGGGCTCCCCAGTGTTCACATGTCTACCCATGCAGGAAGCCCCAGCCTGGCATCATCATCACATAAACCAAGAAATACTCTAAGCCCCTGTCACTACATTTTACCCCTAGACACATGATAGTCTGTTAGTCATTGCCATGAATCCCTATCAGTCAAAACATATTGATCAACGCTTAACTTTTCTATGCACTAAGGTAATTTTGTCCACTTTTCTTCTAGAAGTTAATTTCTGGCTTCTTCCATCCCATTCCAGAATCCCACAATCCTCATTGATGTTAGAAAACACAGTATTATTTCATAGTCGTTCACCATAATACTAGTCTTCAGAGTTTCTCCTTCACCCATCTTCTCAAACATTCCAATGCCCGTCTGACCACTGCATTCTTTCTTGCTTTAGTAAAAATAATTTCCTCCTGTCCCTTCAAGGAAACATGGTTAGAAAATGTATTCCAAGGACTTACAAGGTAAATGTATTCTAGCTTATTTAAATTCATGAGATTTCTGAACCCTTCCTCAATGCTATACCAAGGAAGCTCCAACATCTCCACCTTATTTAATATTGACCATTGTTATAACTCAGCTTCAAGGATCTTCTGAAACACCATTTGAGAATACTTCCACAATTGTTTCCCAACTTGCTACTAGTACATAATAACCAAATCCTGCAATTCATTTGGCATTTTAGGTAATTGCCTCTCATGGAAAGAACTATACCTTTCTTTCAACTTAGGAAATAAATGAAGAGAAATAGTTTCAACTTTACATACACTTAAATGCCACATACCTATTATTTCCTTTTGCAAGGTTTCAAATGCCACAATAAATGTCAGCCAATACCACCTTTTTATATTTATCACCACACACATATAAATCAAACACTATCACATTCATATCCCAGACTCACAACTTCTAACTTTACCGCATGCCAATACAAAGGTCTTCAATTTTTAGGCCAATGTATAACAGAAATTATCACCACCCCACTCATTAGCAGCAGTGTGTTTCCTAAAATATTATCCTGAGGATTTTATTATATATGCCATTGTCAAATTTGAGCACTCTAGGTTATGTGGTACTGAGGACTTTGGATTCTGGGTATATAGAGTAGAAGTATTTTTCCCTATTATTCCTGTTAAATATAACTAAAAACCCTGTACATTACTTTTTTTTTAAATAAGGAGACACTAACAGGTGGAGAGAAAATGGCAGACAAGTTAGAAAGCTTGGAATCTGAGGAATAACACCACATTGAGTTCTCTGAATTGTCTTTTTGTCTAATATTCCAGATTTGGAGACAAAGACAGCAACCCAGAAACAACATGAATAGACCAAAAAAAAAAAAAAAAAAAAAAAAAAAAAAGATGTCCCAACAAAAGCCTACTATCTCTAGCCAAATGATCACAAAAGGGATGGCAGAGAAGACAGAAAAATTTCAGACAATAACCATTCTAATTCACTCAAACATCACAAAAAATATCTTTAGTCCCAAGTTACCCAATGTCAGGAAAGGCTGAATTGAGAGTCTTGACTTCCACTGTTATAACACTATACTGAGGCATCCCACCCTACCTACCTACCCCTACAGGGCTGTGGCAGAAAAGACTAAGAAGCAGAGATTTTATCTCTGTCAGGTATCAGTTACCATATAAGAGACATGGACTTCCACTTATACCCAGCAATAATGAAGTGCTACTTCTCCCTCCCTGCTGAGTGGTATCAGGAGAGAACTCATAGAAAACAAGACTTTCACCACTGCCTATGATAAAGAAGTACCCCCTGATGTCAGTGGAGGACATCTGAGGAGTGGTAATGAGGCCATCCTGTCTCTCTCAACCAGGTTGATATCAGTGGAAGACCATAAGAACCAGAATCCCAACTCCTACCCAGGAACGACAAGAGCACCTCCTTACCTTATCAATTGAGACCAAGTGGTAACCTGAATTTCAGGTGGAAGCAATGAACAAGTAAAAATAGAAGGTTTAAATAAGATACAGAGTCTCATTCCATGATATTCAAAATATCTAGGTTCAAATTAAAAATCATTTGTCATGCCAAGAAACAAGAAAATGTCAACTTGAATGAAAAAATAGTTTACAGCTGCCAACACTGAGATAACAGAGGTGTTAGAATTACCTAACAAAGATTTTAAAGCCATTATCATTAAAATACTTCAACACGTAGTAATGAAAACGCTTGAAACAAATAAAAAATTAGAAAACCTCAGCAAAGAAATAGAAGATAAGAAAAAAATAGAGTTTAGAACTGAAAAACACAATAAAGGACATTTAAAAATTCAATGAATTCAATCAACATCAGAATGGAGGGAACACAGAAAAGAATCAGCGAATTTGAGTTTAACAACAGAAATTACCCAGTTTAAATAATAGGAAAAATAGATTGGGGGGGGGAGGGGAATGAACAGAGATTCAGGGAATTGTGGGGCTATACAAAACATCTAACATTTGTGTCATCAGAGTCCTGGAAGAAGATGAGAAAATGGCTGGGATTGAAAAAATATTCAAATAAATAATGGCTGAAATTTTCTCAAATTTGTTAAAAAGACATAACCTAACAATTTTAGGAAGTCAAACTAATCCCAAAGACATCCATGCACAACAGTCAAATTTATGAAAACTGAAGACTTCTGATGTATATGGTAAAACAATTTGAATGCCAATGTATTTCTCAACAGAAATGAAAGCCATGAAGTACCAGCACAGTATTTTTCAAGTGTTGAAGAAAAGAACTATCAATCCAGAATTATATATCCAGCAAAAATATCCTGCAAGAATGAAACAGATATCAAGATAGTGTGAGAAGAGGGAAAATTAAGACAATCTGTTGCCAGAAGACATACTTTAAAAGCACGAACAAGAAAATTATCTGAACAGAAAGGAAATAATATAAGAGGAAGTCTTGGAGCATATGGAAAGGAAAAAGACACAGTAACAGCAGAAATATGGGTATAGTAGCCTTTAGAACTCTTAGCTGAGTTTTCCAAATTGTGTTTGGAATTTTAGGCAAAAATTATAACACCACATGATGTCATTTCTAAACTTATGTAGAGGAAATGCTTAAGATAATTACATTATAAATGGGGAAGGGAAAGGGATGTAAACTGTGGTAGGGGTTTTACACTTCACTCAAACTGGAGCAAAGTTTTTGCATACTGAATAAAGTTAGTGTTCATTCAAACTTCACATTTAGGGATTAAAATGTTAATTGTAATCTCCAGGGTAAGCACTAAGAAATTAACTTTTAAAAAAGTAAAATTAAAGACAGAATCAAAATGTTACACTAGAAAATATTTTTAACACAAAATTATGATTTAGTGGAAAAATAAAGAAGCAAGAATGACATTATAAAAGCAAGAAAGACTTATAAAAAACAAATAGCAAAATGAAGGAGTGAGTCTTATCTTAGTAGTAATTACACAAAAACAAATGGATTAAATACTCTAAGAATGTACTTTTAAAAACAAGATTCAGCTATATGCTACATCCAAGAGACACATTTAAGATTCAAAGACAGAAATAGATTGAAAGTAGATGGACAGAAAAGATATATTACACAAGCATAATGAAAAATGAGTGCTTGGGTGGCTCAGTCAGTTAAGCATCCAAGTCTTTATTTCAGCTCAGGTCACGGTCTCATGGTTTGTGAGATCAAGCCCTTCATCAGGCTTTGTTCTGACAGCACGGTGCCTGCTTGGGATTCTCTCTCTCTCTCTCTCTCTGCCCTTCCCCTGCACATTCTCTCTGTCTCTTTCTCTCTCTCTAAAAATAAATAATTAAACTTTTTAAAAAATGAGCTGAAGTAGCTATCATAATATCAGACAAATCATATTTTAACACAAATATTGTCAACGTCACTCTTCATTAGGGAAATACAAATCAAAACCACATTCAGATACCACCTCATGCCAGTCAGAGTGGCTAAAATGAACAAATAAGGAGATTATAGATACTGGAAAGGATGTGGAGAAATGGGAACCCTCTTGCACTTTTGCTGGGAATGCAAACTGGTGCAGCCACTCTGGAAAACAGTATGAAGATTTCTCAAAAAATTAAAAATAGATCTACCCTATGACCCAGCAATAGCACTGCTAGGAATTTTCCCAACAGATACAGGAGTGCTGATGCATAGGGGCACTTGTACCCCAATGTTTATAGCAGCACTTTCAACAATAGCCAAATTATGGAAAGAGTCTAAATGTCCATCAACTGATGAATGGATAAAGAAATTGTGGTTTATATACACAATGGAATACTGCTTGGCAATGAGAAAGAATGAAATATGGCCTTTTGTAGCAACGTGGATGGCACTGGAGAGTGCTCTGCTAAGTGAAATAAGTCATACAGAGAATGACAGATACCATATGTTTTCACTCTTATGTGGACCCTGAGAAACTTAACAGAAGTCTATGGGGGAGGGGAAGGGAAAAAAAGTTAGAGAGGGAGGGAGCCAAAGCATTAGACTCTTAAAAACTGAGAACAAACTGAGGGTTGACCGGGGGGGGGGGTGGGAGGGAGGGGGGGAGGATGGGTGATGGGCATTGAGGAGGGCACCTATTGGGATGAGCACTGGGTGTTGTATGGAAACCAATTTGACAATAAGTTTCATGTTAAAACATTGTTATTACAGATAAAAAATGGGCATTTTATAATGATAAAAGGGGTGAACATCAATAAGATAAAACAATTACGAGCATACATTCATCAAACAAGAAAGCTCCAAAAATATGCGAAGCAAAAACTTACAGAATTGAAAATATAAAAGACAGTTCAACAATAATAGTCAGATATTTCAATACCCTATGTTCAAAGTAGTATTAAACAACAAGACAAAAGATCAACAAAAAGACATAACTATAAACCAACTAGACACAATATACATATATAGAACACTCCATCCAACAATAGCAGAATATATATTCTCCTCAACTACACATGTAACTTGTAGACCATAAGTTAGGTGACAAAACAAGTGCCAATACATTTAAGAGCATTTAAATCACACAAAGTATATTCTCTATGTATAATAGGATTAAATCAGAAATTTAAAAAAAAAATCAAGAAATTTAAGGGATTCACAAATATATGAAAATTTAGCAAAGCATTTCTAAAGTCAATATATCGAAGAACATATCCCATAAAAATTAGAAAATATTGTGAGATAGAAACAAAACCAAAACACCAAAACATACAAAACATGAGATGTAGCAAAAACAGCACTTATAGCTACAAACACCTATATTAAAAAATAAGAAAAATCTGAAATAAAAAAAAAAAAACCCTAACTATCACTTTAAGAAACTAGAAAGAAAGCAAACTAAACCCAGCAAGTAGAAGGAAGGAAACAATCATGATTGTGGTGGGAGAAAATGAATAAGGAGAAAATCAATAGAAAAAAAAATCAACAGAAGGTTCATTTTTTTAATCAGTAAAATTGACAAATCTTTAGCTAGACTGAGCAAGAAAAACAAAGTCAAATTATTAAAAGCAGTAAAGAAAGAGAAGACATTACTACCAATTTTACAGAAATAAAAATATTATGAGAATATTATGAATAATTATACGCCAACAAATTAGATAAATTTAGAGGAAATAGAGAAATTCCTAGAAAGACACAACCTGGAAAACCTGACTCAATAAGAAACATAAAATCTGAATAGATCTATAATAAGTAGACAGATTGAGTTAGTAATTTAACAAAATTACAGAACTTCACAAATAAAATTCAAGGTCAGATGACCTCACTGGTAAATTTTACCAGACACTTAAGAAATAACTCCAAACTTTCACAAATTGTTTTGAAATATAGAAGAGGAAAGAACACAGTTCAGCTCATTATATGAACCAGTATTACCTTGATACCAAAACTAGACAAAGAAACCACAAGAATAGAGCTTCATTACCAATACCTTTTATGAATGTAGATGCAAAAACTCTTAATAAAATACTGACAAACGGAACGCAGCAACTTGGATTCTCGCAACATAATCTAATAAAGTACATCATTGAAAAACTCAGCTTTGAAATGCCTAATAGTAAAGGACAAAAATCTTTCTTCCTACTATTAGGAATAGGACAAGAATATCTTCACTTTCCAATATAGAAAATCCTAAGTAATCCTCTAAAATGTTATTGCATCTCTCTCTCTCTCTCTCTTTCCCTCTCTCTCTCTCTCCCTCTGCCTCTCCCCAACCCTCTCTTTTTCTCCCAAAATAAATAAATACTTTAAAAAGAAAAATAAAATTCTAGTACAACTAATAAATGATTTCAGTAAAATTTCAGTATAAGAAATCAACATATAAAAATGAGTTGCATTTCTTTATCCTAACAATGAACATCTGAAAATGAAATTAAGAAAACAATTCAATATACAAAGCACCAGAAAATTGGGAATACAATTTAAGAATTAAAGTTTAGAATAAAAAGTACAAGACTTGCCCCCCAAAACTATAAAAATCATCAAAATAAATTAGAATACCTAAATAAATGGGAAGACACCTGTGTTTATGGATTGGAAGATGCAGTATTGTTAAGATGGCAATATTCCCCAAATTGATCTATTGCTACCATTCTGAGGTGTCTATGTTGTAGAAATAGGAAAGCAGATCTTAAATTCCATATAGAAAATAAAAGAGACCTAGAGTAGTCAAAACAATCTTGAAAAAGAAAAACAAACTTAGAGGACTCATAAATCCGGATTTGAAACTTATTAAAAACTATGGTAGGGGCGCCTGGGTGGCGCAGTCGGTTAAGCGCCCGACTTCAGCCAGGTCACGATCTCGCGGTCCGTGAGTTCGAGCCCCGCGTCGGGCTCTGGGCTGATGGCTCAGAGCCTGGAGCCTGTTTCCGATTCTGTGTCTCCCTCTCTCTCTGCCCCTCCCCCGTTCATGCTCTGTCTCTCTCTGTCCCAAAAATAAATAAAAAACGTTGAAAAAAAATTAAAAAAAAAAAAAACTATGGTAATCAAGATTGTGTAGTATTGGTATTAAGATAGACATATAGATCAATGGAATAGAATTGGAAGTTTATACGTAAGCATTTATGCAATAAATGTAATAAACCATGCATTTATGGATAATTGATTTTTTAAGTTTATTTATTTATTTTGAGAGAGAGAAAGAAAACGAGCAGGGGAGGCGCAGAGAGAGGGAGAGAGAGAATCTCAAGCAGGCTCCATGTTGATAGTGTGGAGCCTGACATGGGGCTCAAATTCCCTAGCCATGAAATCATGACCTGAGCCCAAATCAAGAGTCTGAGGCTTAACCAACTGATCCACCCAGGCGTCCCTGGACAATTCATTTTCAGCAAGAATTTCAAGATAATTTAATCAAGAAAGAAGAGTTTTTTCAGCAAATAGTGCTAATACAACTAGATATCCACATATGAAAGAATGATGTTAGACTCTTACTTTGCACCATGTACAAAAACGAACTCAAAGTATAAAACAAAACCAACTAAATATAAAGTTAAAACTAAAATAATCTCTTAGAGGAAAACATACAGTTAATCTTTGGGAAATTGGAGTAAGTAATTATTGCACAAAAACACTATCAATAAAGGGATTTCTTTAAAATTCTCAGAAAACTAAGTATAGAGGTAACTTCTTCAGCTTTATAAAGAATACCTGAATGAGCTCCAGCAAACATTATACTCAATGATGAACAACTAAATGCTCTCCCTCTGTCCTGTGGTACAAGACAAAAATGTCCATTTCACAACTTTTATTCAACACAATATTAGAAGCTTTAGCGTGCACGATAAGGCAAAGGCATGCCAATTAGAAAGGAATAGGGGCGCCTGGGTGGCGCAGTCGGTTAAGCGTCCGACTTCAGCCAGGTCACGATCTCGCGGTCCAGGAGTTCGAGCCCCGCGTCGGGCTCTGGGCTGATGGCTGGAGCCTGGAGCCTGTTTCCGATTCTGTGTCTCCCTCTCTCTCTGCCCCTCCCCCGTTCATGCTCTGTCTCTCTCTGTCCCAAAAATAAAATAAATAAACGTTGAAAAAAAAAATTTTAGAAAGGAATAAAGTACAGGTGATATGATTGTCAAAGGAAAATATCACTAGGAATCCACAAAACAGATACAGAATTAATAAGTAAGTTCATAAGGTCACAGCATATAAGATTAACCTATAAAAAATCATATATATATATATATATATATATATATATATATATACACATACTAGCAATGAATACATAGATACCAAAATTAAAATTATAATACCATTTATAATTATTGAAAACAATATGAACTACTTAGGAATAAATCTAACAAAACATATAAAGGACTTGTATGCTGAAAACTATAAAATCGAATGGAAGAAATAGGACAAGTTCTAAATAAATGGAGACACACCATGTTCCTGAGTTACAAGGGTTAGAAGACAACATAGTAAAGGTGTCAATTCTTCCCTGAATTGGTGTACAGTTTTAAGGCAATTCTTATCAAAATTCTAGCAAGTTTTTTTCTATAAACACAAGAAAATTATTCTAAAATTTACATGGAAAGAGAAAAGAACTAGAAAAGCTAAAATAACTTTGAAAATGAAGAAAGTAGGAGAAATCACTCTACCATATTCCAAGACATATTATACAACTATAGTGATCAAGATTGCATGGTGTTGATAGAAGAATAGACACATAGATTAAGAAGCAGAAAAGAGAGCCCAGAAGTAGACCCACAAATATGTCCACTGGATTTTTACCAAGATATAGAAGTAATACAATGAGAGAAGAATGGCTTTTTTAACAAATGGTGCTAGAGCAATTGGACATCTATCTATGGGAAAAAAGATTTAAAAATCAAAAAAATAACATTGACCTAAACCTTATATTTTGTACAAAAATCAACTCCAAATGGATCACTGACTTACATATAAAATATAAAGCTATGAATCTTTTTAAAAATAGGAGAAAAATTGGGGGTTAAGGCCAAACTTGATATTAAAAGTATGAGCTATAAAAGGAAAAAATTGATAAGTTGGACTTCAACAAAATTAAAAGATTTTGCTCTGCAAAGGCTCTATCAGAAGGATAAAAAGATAAGCTCATAAATGTGAGAAATATTTGCAAACTGCATAAAAAAATAAAGGACTAGTACTTTGAATATATAAAGACCTCTCAAACTGAAAAATAACAAACCAATTGGAAAGTGGGCAAAAGATATGAATAGAGATTTCACTGAGAAGAATATACAGATTGTAAATAAGAACATGAAAAGATATTCAACATCTATTAAGGATTAGTCATTAGGGAAATATAAAGTAAAAGCACAGTAAGATATACACCTATTAAAATGCCTAAAATTAAAAAAAAAAGTTAAAATATCAAATGCTGGTGAGATTGCAGAGAAACTGGATTACTCATATAATGGTGGGACTAAAACCCAATATAGCCACACTATACTGTATCATATAACCCAGGAATTGCATCCCTGGGCATTTGTTCCAGAGCATTGAAAATTTACATTCACACAAAAACCTTCACACAAATGTCCATAGAAACTTTATTCATAATAACCCAAACTGGAAACAGTCTAGATGTCCTTCAATAGATTAATGGTTAAACACACAATGGGCACTTCCATACAATGGGAATGTACCCAGCAAGCTATTGATGTGGGTGACTCTCCAGAGAATTATGCCAAGTAAAAAACACCAATCCCAATAAGTTGCATACTGTTTAATTCCATTTATATGACATTCTTGAAATGATAAAATTATAGAAATGGGGAGCAGATTAGTAATTGCCAAAGGAAAGGGAAGAAGGTCAGGAAGGAAGTTAGTGTACCTATACAAAGGCAATGTAAAGTATTCTTGGGATGATGGCATTGCTCTGTGTCTTGGTTGTACAAAAAAATCAATATCTTGGTTGTGATATTGCACTATAGTTTTGCATGATATTATAATTGGGGAAAACAGAGTAAAGGGTACAAGGATCTCCCTGCATTATTTCTTTCAATTACTTATGAATCTATAATTATCTCAGAATGAAAAGTCGAGTTAAAAACAAAAAGACTTATGTGGTACCACTTCATTGGGGTAGGCACTCATGAGAGGCAGGATGTAATAAGAGGAGGGAGAGCAAATATTAGGCTTATGTTATCAAGTCAGAGGTCATATGAACTACTGCAGCTCAGGACTACTACATCCCAGGACCAAGAGCCAATTTGTCCACTCTTTTGCTTCTCTTTCTCCCGTTGTTCCTTAATCCCATGGGGACCTAACTTCTTAGCACTTTTGGACTTGTGACATCCAAACCTAAGGCCTATGTTTATTTACCTTATGCCCCCAACTAGGCTAAAACATAAACACCTTGAACTGTTTGTGTTCTTAATTACAGGAGAAGAGAGCTTCTGGGGAAGATGGCAGTGTAAGAGGACACTGGGATCACCGCGTCCTGCGGATCACTTAGATTCCACCCACACCTCCCTAAATAACCCAGAAAACCACCAGAAGACTGGCAGAACAGATTCTCTGGAGCCAAGCATAGACAAGAGGCCCACGGAAGAGGGTAGGAAGGGCAGAGAGGCGGTGCATGCTACACGGACTGGCGGGAGGGAGCCAGGGCAGAGGGGCAGCCAGCCGGCAAAGCAAAGCAGAGCCCCGGAGTCTGGCTTGCAAAAGTGGAGGGGCCATTGGAGGGTGTTCTGACAGCAAGCAGGACTTAACATCTGGAAGGTTATAAGTTAAAAGCTCTGCTCGGAGAACGAGGGGTAGAGGACACCGGGAGGGAGAGTTGTTGTGCCCCGGACGACAGAGCTGAGCTTGGCGGGGAACGCGCTTCCCAGCGCCATCTCCCTCACCCATCCCCCAGCCAAAATCCCAAAGGGAATCCCAAAAGGAATCCCAAGTCCTGTCAGGGAACTTGCTTGCACGGCACAAACACCCAACACCGTTCTTCTGCGGATCCATCCCTCTGGTGGGTCTGACTCCCTCCCTGTGCCACAGGGCCCCTCACAAAGCGGATCTCCAAAGGAAAATAAGGCCCCGCCCACCAATGCAAATTATTCAAGAGAGCACAGGGGAAGTGCCCTGCAGTTCCACACCACTCCAGGGATTTCCAAAACGACAAAACGGAAGAATTCCCCTCAAAAGAAACTCCAGGAAGAAGTGACAGCTAACGAACTGATCAAATACGATATAAACAATATAACAGAAAGTGAATTTAAAATAATACTCATAAAATTAATCACTGGTCTTGAAAACAGTATAGGGGACAGCAGAGAATCTCTTGCTACAGAGATCAAGGGACTAAGGAACAGCCAGGAAGAGCTAAAAAATGCTATAAATGAGCTGCGAAATAAAATGGAGGAGAACACAGCTTGGATTGAAGAGGCAGAGGAGAGAATAGGTGAACTAGAAGATAAAATTATGGAAAAAGAGGAAGCTGAGAAAAAGAGAGATAAAAAAAATCCAAGAATATGAGGGGAAAATTAGAGACCTAAGTGATGCACTAAAGAGAAATAATCTATGCATAATTGGTATTCCAGAGGAGGAAGAGAGAGGGAAAGGTGCTGAAGGTGTACTTGAGGCAATAATAGCTGAGAACTTCCGTGATCTGGGGAAGGAAAAAGGCATTGAAATCCAAGAGGCACAGAGAACTCCCTTCAGACATAACTTGAACCGATCTTCTGCATGACATATCATAGTGAAACTGGCAAAATACAAGGATAAAGAGAAAATTCTGAAAGCAGCTAGAGATAAACATGCTCTAACATATAAAGGGAGACCTATAAGACTCGTGACCGATCTCTGTACTGAAATTTGGCAGGCCAGAAAGGAACAGCAGGAGACCTTCAATGTGATGAACAGGAAAAATATGCAGCCGAGAATCCTTTATCCAGCAAGTCTGTCATTTAGAATAGAAGGAGAGATAAAGGTCTTCCCAAACAACAAAAACTGAAGGAATTCATCACCACTAAACCAGCCCTACAAGAGATCCTAAGGGGGATCCTGTGAGACAAAGTACCATAGACATCGCTACAAGCATGAAACCTACGGACATCACAATGACTCTAAACCCATATCTTTCTATAATAACACTGAATGTAAATGGACTAAAGGCACCAACCAAAAGACATAGGGTATCAGAATGGATAAAAAAACAAGACCCATGTATTTGCTGTCTACAAGAGACTCATTTTAGACCTGAGCACACCTTCAGATTGAGAGTGAGGGGATGGAGAAATATTTATCATGCTACTGGAAGTCAAAAGAAAGCTGGAGTAGCCATACTTATATCAGACAAACTAGACTTTAAATTAAAGGCGGTAACAAGAGATAAAGAAGGGCATTATATAATAATTACAGGGTCTATCCATCAAGAAGAACTAACAATTATAAATATCTTTGCGCCAAATACGGGAGCCCCCAAAACAATTACTCATAAACATAAGCAACCTTATGGACAAGAATGTGGTAATTTCAGGGGACTTTAATACTCCACTTACAAAAATGGATAGATCATCTAGACACACGGTCAATAAAGAGACAAGGGCCCTGAATGATACATTGGATCAGATGGACTTGGCAGATACAGTTAGAACTCTGCATCCCAAAGCAACAGAATATACTTTCTTCTCAAGTACACATGCAACATTCACCAAGACAGATCACATACTGGGTACAAAACAGCCCTTCATAAGTATACAAGAATTGACATCACCATGCATACTTTCAGACCACAATGCTATGAAACTTGAAATCAACCACAGGAAAAACTCTGGAAAACCTCCAAAAGCATGGAGGTTAAAGATCACCCTACTAAAGAATGAATGGGTCAACCAGGCAATTAGAGTCAAAATTTAAAAATACATGGAAAGAAACAAAAAAGAAAGTACAACAATCCAAACGCTTTGGGATGCAGCTAAGGCAGTCCTGAGAGGAAAATACATTGCAATCCAGGCCTATCTCAAGAAACAAGAAAAATCCCAAATACAAAATCTAACCGCACACCTAAAGGAAATAGAAGCAGAGCAGCAAAAACACCCCAAACCCAGCAGAAGAGAAAACATAAAGATCAGAGCAGAAATAAACAATATAGAATCTAAAAAACAAAAAAACAAAAAAAAAAAACCTGTAGAGCAGATCAACGAAACCAAGAGTTGGTTTTTTTGAAAAAAAAAAATAAACAAAATTGATAAACCTCTAGCCAGGCTTCTCAAAAAGAAAAGGGAGATGACACAAATAGATAAAATCATGAATGAAAATGGAATTATTACAACCAATCCCTCAGAGCTACAAACAATTACCAGGGAATACTATGAAAAATTATGTGCCAACAAACTGGACAACCTGGAAGAAATGGACAAATTCCTAAACACCCACACACTTCCAAAACTCAAACGAGAGGAAATAGAAAGCTTGAACAGACCCATACCCAGTGAAGAAATTGAATCAGCTATCAAAAATCTCCCAACAAATAAGAGTCCAGGACCAGATGGCTTCCCTGGGGAGTTCTACCAGACATTTAAAGCAGAGATAATACCTATCCTTCTCAAGCTATTCCAAAAAATAGAAAGGGAAGGAAAACTTCGGACTCATTCTATGAAGCCAGCATTACTTTGATTCCTAAACCAGACAGAGACCCAGTAAAAAAAGAGAACTACAGGCCAATATCCCTGATGAATATGGATGCAACATTTCTCAACAAGATACTAGCAAATCTAATTCAACACCATATAAAAAGAATTATTCACCATGATCAAGTGGGATTCATTCCTCGGATTCAGGGCTGGTTCAGCATTCACAAATCAATCAACGTGATACATCACATTAATAAAAGAAAAGATAAGAACCATATGATCCTGTCAATCTATGCAGAAAAGGCCTTTGACAAAATTCAGCATCCTTTCTTAATAAAGACACTTGAGAGAGTCGGATAGAAGGAACATACTTAAACATCATAAAAGCCATTTATGAAAAGCCCACAGCTAATATCATCCTCAATGGGGAAAAACTGAGAGCTTTTTCCCTGAGATCAGGAACATGACAGGGATGTCCACTCTCATCGTTCTTGTTTAACATAGTGTTGGAAGTTCTAGCATCAGCAATCAGACAACAAAAGGAAATCAAAGGCATCAAAAGTGGCAAAGATGTAGTCAAGCTTTCGCTTTTTGCAGATGACATGATATTATACATGGAAAATCCGATAGACTCCACCAAAAGTCTGCTAGAACTGATCCATGAATTCAGCAAAGTCGCAGGATACAAAATCAATGTACAGAAATCAGTTTCATTCTTATACACTAACAATGAAGCAACAGAAAGACAAATAAAGAAACTGATCCCATTCACAATTGCACCAAGAAGCATAAAATACCTAGGAATAAATCTAACCAAAGATGTAAAAGATCTGTATGCTGAAAACTATAGAAAGCTTATGAAGGAAATTGAAGAAGATACAAAGAAATGGAAAAACATCCCATGCTCATGGGTTGGAAGAACAAATATTGTCAAAATATCAACCCAAAGCTGTCTATACATTCAATGCAATCCCAATCAAAATTGCACCAGCATTCTTCTCAAAACTAGAACAAGCAATCCTAAAATTCATATGGAACCACAAAAGGCCCGAATAGACAAAGTAATTTTGAAGAAGACCAAAGCAGGAGGCATCACAATCCCAGACTTTAGCCTCTACTGCAAAGCTGTAATCATCAAGACAGCATGGTATTGGCACAAAAACAGACACATAGACCAGTGGAATAGAATTGAAACCCCAGAACTAGACCCACAAAAGTATGGCCAACTAATCTTTGACAAAGCAGGAAAGAATATCCAGTGAAAAAAGACAGTCTCTTTAACAAATGGTGCTGGGAGAACTGGACAGCAACCTGCAGAAGGTTGAAACTAGACCACTTTCTTACACCATTCACAAAAATAAACTCAAATGGATAAAGGAACTGAATTTGAGACAGGAAATCATCAAAACCCTAGAGGAGAAATCAGGAAAAGACCTCTCTGACCTCAGCTGCAGCAATTTCTTACTTGACACATCCCCAAAGGCAAGGGAATTAAAAACAAAATGAAATATTGGGACCTCATGAAGATAAAAAGCTTCTGCACAGCAAAGGAAACAATCAACATAACTAAAAGGCAACCAACGGAATGGGAAAAGATATTTGCAAATGACATATCGGACAAAGGGCTAGTATCCAAAATCTATAAAGAGCTCACCAAACTCCACACCCGAAAAACAAATAACCCAGTGAAGAAATGGGCAGAAAACATGAATAGACACTTCTCTAAAGAAGACATCCAGATGGCCAACAGGCACATGAAAAGATGCTCAACATCGCTCCTCATCAGGAAAATACAAATCAAAACCACACTCAGGTATCACTTCACTCCAGTCAGAGTGGCCAAAATGAACAAATCAGGAGACTATAGATGCTGGAGAGGATGTGGAGAAACGGGAACCCTCTTGCACTGTTGGTGGGAATGCAAACTGGTACAGCCACTCTGGAAAACAGTGTGGAGGTTCCTCAAAGAATTAAAAATAGACCTACCCTATGACCCAGCATTAGCTAGGAATTTACCCAAGGGATACAGGAGTGCTGATGCACAGGGACCCTTGTACCCCAATGTTTATAGCATATATATATATATATATATATATATATATATATATGATATATATAGGAGCTATCAACAATAGCCAAATTATGGAAAGAGCCTAAATGTCCATCAACTGATGAATGGATAAAGAAATTGTGGGTTATATACACAATGGAGTACTACGTGACATTTAGAAAGAATGAAATAATATGGCCTTATGTAGCAACATGGATGGAACTGGAGAGTGTGATGCTAAGTGAAATAAGCCATACAGAGAAAGACAGATACCATATGTTTTCACTCTTATGTGGATCCTGAGAAACTTGACAGAAAACAATGGGGGAGGGGAAGAAAAAAAAAAGAAGTTAGAGTGGGAGAGAGCCAAAGTGTAAGAGACTCTTAAAAACTGAGAACAAACTGAGGGTTGATGGGGGGTGGGAGGGAGGGGAGGGTAGGTGATGGGTATTGAAGAGGGCATCTTTTGGGATGAGCACTGGGTGTTGTATGGAAACCAATTTGACAATAAATTTCATATATTAAAATAAATAAATACATAATAAATAAATAAATAAATAAATAAATAAATACAGAAAATAAAATTACAGGAGAAGATAAACAATTAGAAGGTGGGGAACCGTACTTGTATTATTGTGTCCCCACACATTGCACCAAATATATAAAAGGAGTTGTAATTATATGCTAGAAGCCTATGAGTCATCACTACATCTATTATTCCATATCATACTCAAAGCAACTTGATGTTGTTTCTTCTAATTTTGGTGAAATGCAACATGGCCAGGATCATACCCCTTGGAACATCCTGAGTGTAGAGATCCTGCAGTGTATGATAGGTATTCTCCATTCCTCTCCCTTTCTCTCTCATACACACACACACACACACACACACACACACACACACACACACACAAACTGCTCAACAGTATTATGAGTTTTAAGTGCTAACACCTTTACCAAATTATACAAACTTTTTATAACTGTCCTATGATCTAACAGATTACTTGTATTTCTGACGTTTTTAGCCAGAGGATCATCTTCACAGAATTAAAAATCTCTGGGGAAAAGATAGGCTGCCAGAGTGGGGTGATGAAGTAGGGTTTTAGAAAAAGTCTAGAAGATAGGAAAGAGATGGTCTCCTGGATGCTGGAATGAGGTGGGGATGAGGTGTCTCACAGAAGGACCTGTGCAGGGGGAAGGAATGTGGGGGTCATTTAGGGAAAGGGATAGGAAAAAGTTTGCAGTATGAGACCCATCTAATACAAGGCCACACCCATCTCTGTGAAGCGCTGGCTTCAGAACAGTCCTTTTAAAACCACAGCTCCATTTCTGTTTTCATTTTCATTTTTAGGCTTGGTAAATTTCATGTGATGAGAGGCGAACCATAAAACCCTCTTATATCAGCTCATTATCATCATCACTCTTAGTTTAGCCTTATTCTCTATAAATAACATTCATCACACAGAGGCCTCTTGGTAAACATGCATTCTCCTTCCTTACCCCCTCAAGCCCATCCCTCACCTCCACTGTCTCTGTCAGCACTATTTCTCCCCTATGTCTGTGCCCTGGAGCCTATGAGAGGAGAATGAATCTCTCAGGGAAACAGCCTCAGGAGGGAATCCCATTTTCAGGAGATGCCTCCTTCCCAGCTTTTGTCTTCTGCAGTCCCAGATTCCCACATGTCGCCATGGTCCTCCAAGTCCCCTGAGCCAGCCTGAGCCAGTAGCAGCAGCTCACTGAACTGCCAAGGTTCCTCTCTGCAGACAGTCTTCCCTGTTGAATCAGAGTAGCAACAGGCGGGAGAGGACCTGGGCTGGACACACGCTTCTGATACTTTGGTGGTCCTGGTGGGCTGCAGTGTTCCTGCAAGGATGGGACTGATATCACAGGACCTTCACATTCCTGTTCACAAGCTTGGGACTTGCTACTCATGGGAGTTGGTCATCCAGCATATTTAGGATTGTTAGCACTGCACTGAAACCCTTGTTTCTACAGGATGTTGTAGTTTGTTTAGCTTCTTGCATCATCCTTAATTAGAACTGATAGCCTTAGACACACAATAAAATAAAAAGTTGATCAGTGACAGCTAATCATTTGGAGAAACAACAGATGCCCTTATAATGAAGATATATTTCATGGTACTTTTTAAAAGCACATTTAACTAACTGAATAATGCATATAATGATCATGTTGATATTTTTAAATGTTTTTAAGAATTTATAATAATTTTTTTCCTCTGAGATTGCCAAGGAGATTTACCTAATTGGTGATGAAGTTAAAACAGGACTGGGTGCGGGCTTTTTACACACCCACCACTGGTAGCTCCAGACGGCTCTGACAGAAGCCACAGAAACAAACCCTGGATGGTGACACATGTACATGTGACAGATAATGGGTGACCTGGTGGTGAGAGAGAACCAGCTATTGTCTAACTCCTGGAGGACAGAACACAATGCTTTTGACACAGAAAGAGTTCCTCTGAGATCCCAAGGTTTTCTGCACTCAGGAGTCGAGGGGCAAGATCCTGTTAGGCTGAGGCTCAGCTGGCCAGGGAGGTGTATAACCAGGACCTGTCTGGTAATGGAGAGGGGGCCAGTGAACAGGAGAGGGCATCCCATAATGTCAGCTTCAGGCTCTGATGTAGTGGCTGGACCTGCCCACATGTCATGAACAACTAGAGAGAAAGGCAACATAAAGTAAACGGCCCTTTGTTTGCAGACACTACAAAAGAAGATTAGATTACTGAGCAGTGTCCATATCTACCAAGCTGTAATCTGCCGGGGTGGCCTGGAAGGCTGGATCTTCCATCCAGGACATCTGATGGGGACCAGGTGATTTTATAGATGAAAACCATATGGCATAACTTTCCAAAATCTCACAATTGCTTTAAATCAAAATTCTTACCATTGTCTATAAGACCAGATATTGCCTGGCCTACTAGTCCTCTTTATTCAGCCTCTTTGCTGAGACAGTGGTAGACAGCATGCCTAGCCTCACACTTGTGGTGGAATCTGGATCCACAGAGGTCATATTCAACTCCTTTGGGCTCCTTTGTTTCATTCATCACCAGAGTTGTAGAAAGCTGGTGAAATACTCTTGGCATCAAAATCTGCAGATTCTTGAATGAAAATATTAAGTTGGCTCAGATTTCCATACTAGGCCAATTTATCAAACTTGCATAGCTAAGAACTCTTAATTTCATGTAAAACTGCTTCTTGACAGTTAAAGATACATTTTTAGTTGAGTATCTTGAAGCTATGATTCACAAAGATGTGAAGGTGGAAGAAGGTGGCAGCTTGGCCCAAATCTGTATTCTATACACCAAAGACTGCCAGCCCTGCCTCCTTCATACATCAGCACTCTGTTTATAGGCTCACAAGTGCTTAGCTCACCCAGCCATCTGAGGTTTATCTAAACCAGGAGAAACCAGAGGCTTGGAGAGGAGAAAATAATAATGTATCATGAAGGCTCAAGCTAGGATGTTCATGTCACGATTTCCAGTTTTGAGAAGACTCTGAGGGTCAGAATGGTTGGGTCACCATACATAGATCATGTATGTCTAGTACATGGTTGAGTGGGTCAAGGGCTGGTGCAGAGGCCTGAGTGGTGGGTGACAGATATGGTGGGACTGGTGGGTCAAGAGTGTATGGGAGTCAGTGCCCTCTGATTCCTAGATCTGGAAAACCACTCCCCAGAGTGGATGAAGCTATGCCACAATTGGGGGATACTGGAAAAGTCACGTCAGTAGGAGCTTTGCTTACTTTTATACCTATTTAATTACAGAAATTTTCAAAACTGCATGAAAGTAGAAAAAATAGTAAACAGTCCACTTAACCCATATGTACCCATCTTCCAGTTCAAGGTATCTATTTGTGTCCATCCTATTTCATCTACCTACACCCCTACCTACTTTCCCCCTGCTGATTTTAAAGCAAATCCCAGGAATTATACTAATTTTATCTGGAAAAAAAACCTTCATTATTTATTTATGATAATAAACATGTTTAGCCCATGAATGTAATTCTACAAAAAAAAAATCTCATCTAAAAAAATTCTAACAATTGTTTAATATCAAAAAATACTTGATTATATTCAAATTCCTTGATTTTCTTTAAAAAAAGAAACATTCTTACAGTTAGTACATTTAATCAGGATCTGTATAAGGTGTACATATTGCAGTTGTTGGCTTTAAATCTGTTACACTTAACCTTTTTCTCTCTTCCCATGCCAGTTTTTTTGTTGAAACTGGGTCATTTGTTCCTATAGAATTTCTCAAATTCTATATTTGGCTAAACGTTATGTTTAACCTAAACGTAACTTGGATGCTTAAATATAGAGGCTTGATTAGCTTCCTACTTGTTGTGCAGGAATACTTCATAATGGTACTTCATTCTTTTTGCATGGTATCTAATTTTGTCAAACTAATGCATGTAGTTGGAGATTTTCAGATGACAGCAAAATCCAGGTAATTGTAATAATGATAACATTGATAACAATATAGTAATAAGAATGTGATGATCTACTCAATATTTACCTTGTGCCTGGCACTTCAGTAAAATCTGTGCATACATGTTTTTATTCCAGTCCATCTTTATTTTACAGAGGAGGAAGTGGATGAACATAGGAACTTAATAATTGATTGCTCACAACACACAGCTGGTATCTGACAAAGCTGGAATTGAGCCTACATCAGTCTCAACCCAAAGCCTGGGTTCTCTAACCCCCTGTGGGGTTGAGTGACTTGGATGCAAGAAGGCATTCCACATGGTGACTTTGGGGAACAGAAAGGAGAGGGAGGTTTCATTAAGTGACCCAGAGAGAGCACCCCACAGCCTGGGTCCCTGAAAGAGACAACCAGAAAAACTGTCTATGAACTGTCTAGGAAAGGTGTTCTACAAGCAGGAGCTATTTAGGTGAACAAGTGTGTGTGTGTGTGTGTGTGTGTGTGTGTGTGTGTGTGTGTGTGTCTGTGTGTGTTGGGTATGTGTGATGCTTCCTTTGTCCCTGTTCTATTTTATGATAGGTACACATGGAATATGGTAGTATTGTTAAGCCAAGCTAGGATCAATTGATGAGGCTGTATTAGCTGCCACAGTGGGAAAGATCAGGCTTTCTAGTGATCAAGGAGGCTAAGAAACATAATCGGAGCCTCAAAATGATTGTAGCTCTCTTCTAGAAAAAGTGTTGCTGTTGGACCTGAATTTCTGTCTAGCCTTTAACACTTAACCTTAAAATGGTTGTTTAAATTCCATGGACCTCAATTTTCTCACCTTTACAATTAAAAAAACCTTCAGAATCCACTCAATAAATAGGCATTGTATATCTCTTTTTTTTTAATTTTTAATGTTTATTTATTTTTGAGAGACAGCACATGCAAGGGAGGGGCAGAGAGAGAGGAAGACACAGAATCTGAAGCAGGCTCCAAGCTATGAGCTGTCAGAACAGAGCCTGATGTGGGGTTCCAACACATGAATAGTGAGATCATGACCTGAGTTGAAGTTAGATGCTTCACCCACTGAGCCACCCAGGCACCCCAGCATGGTATATTTCTTATGGACTGAGAACCTGTACCGAGAACTGGAGGTAAAAAGTCATGAAAGTCAGCCATGGTCCCTGTGCTCAAGAAACACAGAGATGGGGTTCGGGGGCACCTGGGTGTCTCAGCCTGTTAAGCATCAAATTTTGGCTCAGGTCATGATCTCACAGTTCGTGGGTTTGAGCCCCGCATTGGGCTCACTGCTCTCAGCACACAGCTGAGATCCACTTTGGATCCTCTATCTTCCTCTCTCTCTGTCTCTGTCTCTCTCTGTCTCTCTGTCTCTCAAAAATAAACAAGCATTAAGGAACACAGATGAGGGAGATTTTGTAGAAGCTTAAATAAGATAATACCCATGAAACTTTTTATAAACTACTGCTGAATACCAAACAGGCATCTTACTAGTGGCCTGGAGTGACTGTGCCACTGGATGCAAGGTAGAGTTTACTTCAGAAGGTGCAAAAAAAGTTTAAGAGGATCCCTGTCCTCAAGGAAACTAGATTACTGGAAAGGAAATAAGCCACATCTATAGATGGCAACAGGATATGGCCAGAAAATGAAAGTGTCATAATCAAATTATAAACAAAGCATCATGCTTCCAGAAGAGTAGAATACTGAGTTCAACATGGAGCGGTGGTGTATTAAAAGTTTTCACGTTTTAATTGGGTCTAGGACACTAAAGAAATTTCAAAAGAGGGGACCTGGAAAGATGAATTCTTAGATAAGACAATCTTCTGTCATTCAAGGATTGAGCCCAAGAAATGCGCCAGCTTCCCTGGCAAAAACACTGGGGAAAGAATCTGTGAGGAACCCACCAGCTGGATTAATATGCACTAAGCCAATTGTTGCTCCTTAGGCTAAACTTTCACATTTATCTCCAATGTAAATTGTTCTCTGACACCACAAATCCTACCTCAAATTGACAGACAATGCAAAAAGGAGACAAGGAGACTCCAGGTGATAGGGGTTCCCTGGGGAACATTCCTCCCTGCACATTCAAAGATACCTTTTTAGGGAAGAAAGCCACCAGTACCTTGGGAGTGATGTTTCCAGAAAGTTATCTGGTCATGTCAATGGCTGGAGAACATCTTTTTAAGGGAACAGCCTTATAACATTTTCCATTCTCCTTCCCAGGCTTGTGGATCTGCTCCAATGCCAGAGGAGAAATGACCGGCTTTAGGGATGATATTAATGAAGCTACACTATTACCATGGGCCTTTCAAAGTTATAGAAAGCTTTAACCTCCATCACCTCATCAAGTATCATAATTAACTTTGAATCCATTTTATAGATGTAGAAACTGACATTCAAGACATTATGGGATTTGTTCAAGGTCATAGTATGAGGAAAAATTGACGTACTTCTGATGTAAGCCCTGATTTTTTGAGCTATGTGTTCTGAGGAGAGGGAACTTTAGACTAGGCAAGTTTCCAAACCCAGACTCCATTTTCCCTTCCCCACATTTAACTTAGCAAGCAAAGAGGAAGGCTTAGTTTCTCTCTATCAAATTGTAAACTGTCACCATGCTCCAGTGACATGTCATAGAGCTGAGGGATTTGCACCATGACAGAGTAATGCTTGGAGTCCTGCCAAGGACCACTGTGCAGAACCAAAGTCTTCCTGGACAGATAAGTCTTTGAGAGGTTCTGAGAGTGGCTTGAGGACACATGGCTGGTAAGTGGTGGGGCCAGAGCTTCTCATCACAAGTTAGTGCTTTCTCTACATGACATCCAAGAAATCTCGTGAGTAATCATATGAATTCTTAGCTGTGATTCTCAGCTGTCTATGTAGTATTTGCAGTGTTAATAATGTAACTTTCTCTGGAGATTTTCAGGAGCAAGACTGAGCTCCCCTCCTTTGTGTGCATTTCCTTATAGCCACCCTTGGTCTCCTCCCCTACATAAAAACAAACAACCTTTCATCATTGTGGCCCAGTGGAAATATAAAGCAGTCTCACGTGTCTGTGCCAAAGCACAACTTGTGGGGACCAAGGAAGCATTTCCCATAGGATCACATAATGAGGGCTGTGGGGGGCACTCAGTGGATTCCCGCAGAGCACAGGGAGCTGGGGTCCAAGCCCTGACATCCAGGTGCTGCAGTCTGAAGCACCCTCTTGCACCATGCCCTCTCCATTATAGCACCCTCTCTCTTCCTGCTCCCCTTGCAGACACACAAATTTCATACCTGGAGCACAGGGGTGGGGCCTACCATCAGCATCACCTCTGAGGCTTCCCTGGAATGTCCTTCCCTCCAACCTGTACCACCTGTGACCCCCTCTAACCTTGTGAGTTGACTCTATCCATGTTGCTTAGAGGCCCAAATATTCCCATGATGTCAGAGACCAATGACCCATTTTGTAAATGTGGAAAGTGAGATCCAGAGACAATACAGAGAAAAGAATAAGGCACCTGGTAAATTAGCAGCACAACAGGGTGGGACTCTGGGATTCTGGGCCTCATTCTGATGTTCTTCCCACTTCTGCACACTGTTTGCATAGGGAGGAGAGTAAGGATGGAACAAGCTCTGAGACCTGGGTCAGGTGACATTTCCCCTCCAAGGTCTCTGGTCCCACCTTCCTCTTGAAGTATAATAATGATGGTTCACATTTGCTGAGCATTTGCTATGTATCAGGCACCTGGTTAAATATTTAATATGCTTGATATCATTTTATTCCTCACCAATAGTTCTATGAAACAGGTGTAATCATTACCTCCTACAGAATAGGTAGTTAAGACTTAGCTTAAGTCATTTGCCTCAGGTCACTCAGGCAATAAAAGTCAAGATTATCAGGCTGCAGAGCTCAAATCCCAGTGCACAGTATTGGTCTGCCTCTCACTCCAGCTATGTTGAGCCATGCTGTGCTGAGAGTTGTCTCTATCCCTTGACACAAATAATGTCCTAGTGGGGGTGCTAGTCTTGGAAAGCAGCATCACTCTTCTTTCAAGAGGTCCCATTTTTTTAACCTTTCTTGACTCTTGCCACCATCGAGCATGCCCCCTGTGCAATTTAATCTGTCTCAGTGCCCCTGCCACCTTTTCACCTGCTCTAGATCATGCTGATTTCTCCACGTGGATTTTTTCAACAGTTGCCCTTTAGCCTTGGTTCCTTCCATGTAAAGATCCCTCTGTCACTGCTGACATTGGTTGCAGTCAGGTTATTATAACCTGTAATAAATTAGGAAGAGAGGAATCTCACTACAGCAATGGCTGCTCTCTTCTGAAGCTCAGAGCATGGAAGGAGCCAGTCCTCCTTATAGCAACCTATGGGTACAGCGGATGAAACTGTCTAAATAAATGGGCTTCAGGAAAGTTTGTCCCTGGTGTGGACTAAAAGGCTTAGAGGGAGAAGGGGCTCATGAATCATGCAAACTCAAGATTGGACCTAATAGTGATTTGATTTTTGTTTATAAAATTTTTATTTTTACTTGAATCAGATATAATCTGAGCTTCTAGATGAGATTGGCCTAAACCCCTACCTCTGGGAGAGTCTAATGTTCTGCTGCCCTCCTGAGACTGGGAATTCCCAGAGTCTTGGGTTTCTCCTATCAGCCCTGATGACAATTTCTGTTTCTGTTTACCACCAAATCGTCATGACTTTTTGCATGTTGTAGCAATTCCTATATTAACTGCAGTGCCAACTTCAACATGGTCCCCATCCTAATTATCTGATTTCCACCCACAAAACTACCATTCACATAAGCATCTAAGCACTCTATCTGGGATCCCCAGATAGAGATACCCACTCTATCTTGGATACCCTCCTGCCCAACAAGGACCTAGCCTACTCCAAAGGTAGCCTACATGGATGCAGTTGTACTTCAGAGAGTCTACTGACCTTCCCAGGACACAGGCCTGGCTGCTGGAGCTAGAGTGGAGAAATTTTACTGTAAGCATTGAAGGTGCTGACAGCCAATGGGCACAGCCAAGCCAAAGTCTTCTAGGGAAACCTAGGATGCAACCCAGACACCAGATGCAACACCTAAACAGAGGGCAGGTCACAGAGCTAGCAATCAGGAATCTGGAAGAGAAAGGAGCAGGGCAAGAGCATGGCAGGAAGAATGAGAATCTGGAGGCATTTACAGGGCAATTGTCATAAATCACAGCAAGAATCACTTGTAGTCAGTGAAGTATTTCCAAATGTAGTGATTAGTGTGCTTAAAATCTATAGAGGTCAACAAGGCTCTTTTTATTTTTTAATTTAATTTAATTTATTTTTTGTGCTTTCAAGTGATTTTCTTTTTTTTCTTTTTTATTTTTTTAATATATGAAATTTATTGTCAAATTGGTTTCCATACAACACCCACTGCTTATCCCAAAAGATGCCCTCTTCAATGCCCATCACCTACCCTTCCCTCCCTCCCACCCCCCAGCAACCCTCAGTTTGTTCTGTTTTTAAGAGTCTCTTATGCTTTGGCTCTCTCCCACTCTAACCTCTTTTTTTTTTTCTTTTTTCTTTTTAGTTGTAGAAAGTGTGTGGTGCAGCAATTTATCCTTCATCTTAGAAGGGGGTGTACAATCACATTTAGACCTAGACCCCAAGGTTTATAGAAATTAATGCATTTCCAGGGCGCCTGGGTGGCTCAGTCAGTTAAGTGTCCGACTTCAGCTCAGGTCATGATCTCACAGTTCGTGAGTTTGAGCCCTGCGTCGGGCTCTGTGCTCACAGGTCAGAGCCTGGAGCCTGCTTTGGATTCTGTGTCTTCTTCTCTCGCTGTTCCTCCCCTGCTCATGCTCTGTCTCTCTCTGTCTCAAAAATAAATAAAAACATCTTTTTTTTTTAAATTTAATTTAAAAAAATTAATGCATTGCCATGATTTTTATCTCTAATTTTTTGGTATGCCTGCATCTTACTAAGGCATATATATACTTGCCAGTTATTTCTGTCCAATTCTAATTAGCACAATGTTCCCTGGTTGACCATCTTGATGATCCATAGAATGTCAAGGTCATTCAGATTCCCTTGGGCTATATTATGATAAGAGATCAAGAAAGTTAGCAAAGCTGAGAGACATGAATACAAGTACACTTCTGTCCTGGCTATGTAAAGACAAACTGCCTCAGGTTCTTTCTTATTATGAGATTTGGCAAAAAAAAAAAAAAATGTATTAACCAAATAAATAGCTGTGTGTCAGGGATCAGAGTAATGGTCATGATGTAATGGTAAGGGTCCAGTCAAGACAGCAGCCATTCTAATAATATGAACAGGGATAAGTTAATATAAAGAACTAGTTAAATGGTAAAATGTGATTAACTACTGAAAAAGGTAGGGGAAAAAAATCTCTAAAGAATATAGGCATAACAAATGTATGGAGTAGCTTACTACCAAAGAAGGAAGAAGGTTCACCCACAGAGCTAAGAAACAGACCTCATGGCTGTGGTCTGCTGGGTGGATGGGAAGTCCTCCAGAGTGCTGGTGGGCCAGAACTAGTCAACAGGAAGCTGTCCTCTGGAGTGCCAGAGAAACTCACTGGAGCACCACTGGTGCCCCTGCAAACCTCCAGCAGCCAACCATTCTGTGGTAGGAAAAAGGCACACACACTAGAATCAGGAATAGAGGTCCCAGTCTTTGCTATGCCTTGTAGCTTCCCTCCAGAGCCTACTATTGATAAAGCATAACATTGCACCCACTAGCAAAGGAGTAATGTTTACAGGGTCTGTCTCCCATATCATAAAGCAGAGCAAAGAAGGATGGATTCAAAGGTGAGAGACAATAAAATGATAATTGGGACACTGTATTTATCTGCTCCACTAATTTTACCATATCCAGAATTGTAACTGTGACTAGAGCTTCCCCATAGTTAAACTCATGGTAGCACTCCATCAACTGCTATGGTCCAATTGCTGCTTCCTGAGGCAAGGAAGTGGACTCCAATAGGGATGTAACCAAAAGCACAGCTCATCTGAATGATGCAAGGACAGACCAGAAGAGATTCTTTGGTTTCAGACAGCATTCCTTTAAGACCTCTCTGATTTTAACCATTCCTTAAAGACAATGCCATGCAAGTCCAGATTCACCTCCTGGTGGAAGTGTCCCCCTTCAAGCAATAAATATAATCTCATTCCACTTTCTTCTTCATTCTCCCTTCTCCTCCCATAGTCTCTTGTTACTACAGGCAATCTGTACACTTGGGCATTGAGATTCTGTTATGTGATACTACCCATCTTTTGCCCTGGATTACTGGCCCAAGCGCAAGACTACTGTAGAAGTGCTGGGGAGTTAACATCTCTGGAAACAATTCTTAAATATGAGATAAGACTCTAACTAAATGTTCATCTTCATGATTTACAAGTTAAAGATTCTAGGATGCATTCTATTTCAAGGGCCCAGAAAAATTTATTCCTTTTTTATCTCATATAGGTTATCTCAATAATATATATTTACACTGACTTTTCCTCACTATCTTTCCTAGTCTCCCTTCTTCCTCACTTCTGCTTCCTGAGATCACTTCTCAAAGAAACTACCTGCACTCAACAACTTGTCTTAGGCTCTGATTTCAAAGGAAACCACATAACATACCCTTTATGCTAGGGGTTCCTACTCTACCACTTACCATCATTGATATGATTCAATTGTTCTCAAACAAGCAATGTGTTGATAGCTAAAAGCTACTCCATGGTATCACTGCCCCAGCATCCAGTTTTTTGGTCAGGCAGCCTGAAGGGAGCCTAAACTGACACAAACCCCTCATGCAAGTGCACACCCTAGACAGAAGTCCATAGAATCAAATGCAAATGTAAATTCCCAATATGATTTCCCAGTAGCCCTTGTGATCAACAGTCTTCCATGCCTCCTACTGACTTCACCTGTGCACTTAGATATGAAGCCCCATGGAACTCACCAAACTCTGCTCTTTTGGTTTGAATTGACCAATCTAGCCTTAAACCAGGAGTTAAAGCATTCCATCCATAGATCCTAATAAAGACATGTACCCCAGGTCCTACCACTTGTTTTGTTTGCACTCTGCCTTGATCTCTCCATGTGGTCTCTTGAGGCAAACTATGTACTTCCCCCAGGACCTGTGAGTAATAAACTTCTCTATTTCAACTTCTCTTGTAATCTATTGTTGAACTGTGACTTACCATCACCACCCTATGCTCCACAATTAACCAAATCATAACATAATCCAATTCCAAAATCACACTCTGATAGTGAGCTTTCTAGAACCATTCCTGGTGTGATTCATTTAGCCTATTTTCTGTAGGGGGGGGGAAAGCCTAATATAAGAACTTAAACTTACGCTTTGTTTTAAAAAATGTATTCTTAGTGTGATATTGAAACAAATTATAGATGTAGATAAGAAGGAAAAGTAATTCAGGGTTATGTGATATTATACTGGTCTTTGCTTCATAATGAGCCATAGAGAAACAACAACATTCTACATATTCATGTGTTTGTTTACATAGGATTTTTTCACATAGACTACAGGAAAAAGCACACTGAAGTAGTCCATGGGAGAGTAGGGTGGAAATTTACCTTCCTGCCTCCATGTTATATCTTGGTGTCCATTTTCCCAGTTTACTTCATGGAGAACTAACTCCGCCTCTGTTGAATCTTGCCATCCAGCCCTTTGGCAGATGCTTGGACAGCCAGGTCTTAATTATGGCATGGTAACTCATTCAAATCTGAATGTAATCAAAGGAGTCACACACTCAGCAAGTGACCAATAGGCATGGCTTCATAGTAACAGCCACTGGAAAGCTTCACAATCCAGGACAGAAGATATCCATCAGGACCACACCACAGAATCTCGAGGCCTCAAGTGTAAGTAGTAGGCTTTGGTAGCAGCTGAGACATAGAAAAAGTCCATGGGACTGAGAGACTGGAAAGGCTGAGGAAATATGAGGAAGTACCTAAGAAGTGTCTAATGTGGCTTCTGTAGGCTGGAGTAAGTCAAGGAGTTTCTGTTATGTGGAATAAAACATCCAGGACTTTGACTAGAAGCCAGGGCAGGGGGAGAGGGTGATGGTAGTGGTAAAATATTATTCAAAGTATAGGGATAGTTGGATGGTAAGAGATTGTAAAGAGGAATTGAAAAGTATTCTCACTCAGATGTATCCTGCTCATCTTAGCATGACAATGTCCAATATGAGAAATTACCCAGACATCTACAGGATTCCAGCTACTCAGCATATATGTGGCAAGCAGGAAGCTTGATGAGTATTTAATGGGACCTGTGCCTGCCTTTTAGCACTCATAGATTTATGTAAATATAGTTCTCACATCCAGAGTTAAGACTTGAGAAAGTCTAAATTTGTAAACAATTTTGCATCTGAAGCTTCCGTTAAATGCCTGAGCCTGAAGACTCAATTTAAGTAATCAGCACATTTGTAGACAGGAGTCACAAATCAGTTACACTAGACGAAGCTGTGAATAGGGGCTGAGCCTGGCCACAGAACTAAATCAGAGGGGTCTGTTCTGGGTGAAGCAGGAAAAAAAAGGGAAATTATTCCTCTGGATTTTCTGAGGCAGATACACTGAGTCCAGGTTACCATCACTTCTGATCAAGGAGATAAGAAAACAGCAGAGGCTGCTCAGAAAAGACAAAGGAGAGTACTGGCCATGTTGAATAAATGTATTACAAGTAATCCATCTTATCCCCAATAGAGTAAGTAATAAATATTTTTTCTGAGTAATGAACAGGGAAGCATCATGTCAACCTCCAGGACATGAACTTCATGTGATCCGATTAAAGGGTAGGGCCACAATTACATCAAATCCCCATCAATGCAGAGAATGATGAGCTATAAAAGTCACATGTGCATGCATGTTTTTGCTTGTCCAGCCACAGGTACACATGAATATCCCAGGCTTGCTGTAGGAATTTGTCTTTTCTCTCAATTTTGACACTATATTCCCTTAGTAATTAACTCCTACTAACCCCACATACAAAATGGCTGTTGATGCATCAATTCATTTCCCCTCACTGTGCTTTTATGTGAAGTCAGTCTTCACTGTTGGAAGACTGGAGCATAGCCCTAACTGCAGAAGTTGGGGAGAGAGATCTGAGAGAAGGCTCAGGAAATGACCTCCCATCTTGCCTCTTCTATGAACCCTTTCCTAAAGCAGTCTCACCATGTAAAATTGGCCTCTATATTCTGTTCACATCTATTCACTCTTGTGCATTCCTTTATAGTGCACTCCTTTGTATTCTTCACTATGTTTCTGGATTAATCTTAGAGGTGACAGCTGATTTCTCTCTCTATCCCTAGCTCCATGTTCAGTATCTTGTGAGAAACTTTGTAAATATTGGCTGAATTGAAGAAAAAATGAGGTTATGATTCAATCTGAATAAATTACTCTGATTGAAGCACCAATGAATAATTAGGAATAGGTCAATTTTTTTTTTCCAAATAGGATAAGAAATGATTTTTTTCTGTTGACATGTCAATAAGAAAAAACCAGGTTATCAAAGAAGCATGTTATCTCTCCTTGATATTTACACAAAAGAGTTCAAAACTAATGGCCACATAAAAACTTACACATGGATGTTTATAGCACCTTTATTCATAACTGCCAAAACTTAGAAGAAAACAATATGTCCTTCAGTAGGTGAATGGAGAAGTAACCGTGGTATCTCCACATAATAGAAAATTATTCAGAACCAAAAAGATATGAGCTATCAAGCCATAAAAAAGACTTGTAAGAAACTTAAATGCATATTAATAAGCAAAAGAAGTCTTATTACTAAGTGAAAGCATCTATAAACTGTATGATTCCATTATATGGCATTCTGGAAAAGGCATTTAGAAGTAACATTTATTAGGGTGCCTGGGTGACTCAGTCAGTTAAGTGACCAACTTTTGATTTTGGCTCAGGTCATGACCTCACAGTTGTGACACTGAGCATGGCTATTGGGCTCCATACTGAGCGTGGAGCCTGCTTGGGATTCTGTCTCTCCCTCTCTCTCTGCCCTTCCCCCCTCGTGTTCTCTCTCTCTCTCTCTCAAAATAAATAAATAAATAAACAAACCAGAAAAAAGTAACATTTATTGAGTACTGACTATATTCAAAGGCTTTGCATAGGGCTTTACATATATGGTGAAGTTAGGTATCACCACTCCTCTTTTGCAGATAAAGAAACCAAGGCTTAGAAAGGTTAAGTAAATTACCCAAGGTTATAAATCAGTATGCAGCAGTATTTTGACACAAAATTTCCTGCTCTGAGCCGTCCCATCTTTCTATCTTTCAGAGCACATTTCTCTCCAGAGGACATTGCATGGGGCGGCCCAAACACCAGACCTCCTGCTAGCAGCACTGCATTAGCTAAAGAGATCCCCAGAGGGATCAGTCATGGAGTTCTGAGAACATTCTTTCCAGGCTGCATGTGCTAGGCTTGGTAAGCCACAGTGTATTCACCTCATTTCATAAATGGAAAACACAGGATTCTCCATCATAAAATACTACATGTCCATTCACATACACAGATTGCTTCCTGATTAATATATTTGTTTATTGTCTGGCCTTCTAGAAAGTGAATGTCACAATTTTCTGTCTTGTTCTTTATTGTATCTTCAGTGTATATACCCACTAATTAGTGTAGCCTACTAACGAATGAATAAAATTAAATGAGTGGAAAAATACATGGACATATTGCCTTACTACTTACACTGTAAAGGCAGCCAAATATTATCCTCATATTATAGACAAGAAAAAAGAAGCCACGGAGGTTATGTGACTTGCCTAGATCACAGTCTATGTTGTTTGGTCTCCTGAAAAGACCCAGCTTATTTGACACCTGGCCTGTGGGACCCTTGCCCAGCCTCTGCCAGAGAAGCAGTGGAGAGAGCCACAGCAGAGAAGAACTTCACTGAGGCCTTAAACATTTCAGATCCAAACAGAGTGTGGAAACACAAGCACCACTAGACTCACTGGGAAGAAAATAAATAATAAAATGGAAAAGAAAACGTAAGGAAACAGAAACACAGGAGAGGAAAATAAAAATCAGTCTTACAAATTATGAAATGAAATGAACCTAATCTAGGAGGTTCTGGTGTTTTGTAGAATAGAGATACAATGGCTTTGCAACAAATTGGCAGCTCAGACACAACTTTCTGACCTCAGGACGCTCACGGAAACCACAGCCTATTGGCTGTGAGCCTATCGGCAGTCAATGGAGAAATTGGTTGCAGACCTGCCCTGCCCCAGGCTGCTGCTTCTTGCCAGCCTGGTGGCCCTCATCAGCAGCCTCCATAGATATCTGCATAATGTAAACAGTCTCCTCTCTTTTGCTTCTAAAGAATGAAACTCAAGAGATCACGATGATATTTTCACCTTCTTTGTGTGACTCAGGAATTTTAAACCAGTTCCCTGATCATTCTGGGTTTTTCTGCATGAGCAAAAGGTGGCTGAGGAAGAGTCAAGGGCAGAGATAGTGCCAGTAGTGCAACTTCCTGACAGCGCTCCTGTGCTGCTGTCCTGGGAAGAGTAGACCCACTGGACATAACCCTCCCCTGATGGGCTCCCAGAAAACTGTCTCTGAAGTGCTTGGGTGTAAGAGCATTTAAACCTCCCTTCCAAAAAGCCCCCCAGAAAGCAGGAACACTTTTGTTTCTTCCCCAAGAGATGTTACTCCATCCTGCTTAGGGGGATGAGTGTGCATACGTGTGCACACACATCTAGACAATCCCCAGTGCATGTTCTTACAAGTGGATAGCTTCAGGGAGCACATACCAGAGGAAGCATATTGAGGTCTACCAGTTGTCAGCCATCAGGAATAAATCACCCAGAAGAGCCCCCTGGCTGTGCACATTCATGTCAAGTCCTGTTACATGAGCAGCACAAGGTTAGCCAATGCAGGTAGGAAACAGTCAAAATGGCCTCAGTGTGAGTGAATAAAAGCTGCCTGGTGTAGACAGAACACCATCTCCTGGCTGTTATGCCTCCTTCCCTATGACCACTCAAAACTTCTTTGGATCTCAGTTTTTTGGTCTGTTGGATGAGAGGGATAAAACTTTCACTGCAGAGTTCAAAATTTTTGTTATGTATGTATGTGAAGATCAAATAAGATAATAAATCAGAAAACATTTTGAGAAGGCATAAAGTAATAAGTTAAAAGTGTCATGAGGGATATACAGATCTTGGTCCGGGGGTTTCTGGTCTGAGGATGATGTTGGAAGAAAAAGAGTGATAATGCTTCGAATGTGAAAATGGGCAAAGTTCTAGAGGTTCAGGACAGAACCCTGGGGCGGGGGGGGGGGTTAGGGGGAAGGGGCAAGTTGTTAACACAACTCAAAGAACCTTGAGCTTCTATGCAAGGAAGGCATTGGCAGTTCTACATTATTTCTGGAAGTGGTAGGAGGAAAATAACTAAAATGTCTGTGAGTGGGGTTTGGTTTAAAATTAGGAAAAAAAAATTCCAGGAAGCAATGATAGCAGAGGTAATACTGCAGAAGGTTGACCAAAGAGCTAGAGTAACCATCTTATATAAGAGATGCTGGGGCCTCTGAGAAATGGACAGAATGTGGAAGACCTCAGAAATCATGTATTTCTGAGATGCAATAAAACAAAAGCTAATATTCACTGCTTACTAAGTGGCAGGCACCATGTACAGTCTTTACAAGTACTACATAATTAAATCCTATCTCAACCCTATCATTATCCCATTTTAAAGATGGGGCTTAAAAAAGCTGAGTAACTCTTTAGAGTCAGGTGTGTAGACTGTTTTCCAAGTTCTCAGATTGGTAGACCCCTTGAGGACAATGTAGCCAACAACTTCTATGGGGGCACAAGGAGAGAAAAGGAAACTCAGTCAATAATTGGCATCAGAGACTAGTGCCCCCAGATGACACTGATATTCTTGAGAGTGTAGCTGCCAATATTTCTTCACCAAGGTAAATGTGTTTCAGGCAAGCATCCTATCTCTTTGGGTCAGTGATGGACAGCTCACTAATGCACCTAGCAGAGTGCTTAACACATAACAACACGTAGCAAAATTATGTGAAAGAATAGTGGAGGTCTCTCATCTTATTTATTTTATTGTAGTAAAAGCAGTTAACATGAGATCTACCCTCATAACAAAATTTTAAATGCTCAATATAATAGTGTTAACTGCAGGCACTGTGTTGTCCAGCAGGTCTCTAGAATTTATTCATCTTGCATAACTGTAACTTTATAAGTGCTGCCACCCTCATCCCCTGGAAAGTACCATTC
Organism: Puma concolor; assembly: GCF_028749965.1. Lineage (NCBI taxonomy): Eukaryota > Metazoa > Chordata > Mammalia > Carnivora > Felidae > Puma > Puma concolor. The sequence goes on from NC_141676.1 coordinate 85,271,906, forward strand.
TACTCTCTGTTTCTATAAGTGTGACTTATTTATTTATTTATTTATTTATTTATTTATTTATTTTTAAGTTTATTTATTTTAAGAGAGAGAGTACACACATGCAAGCAGGGGAGGGGCAGAAGGAGAGGCAAACAGAGAGAATCCCAAGTAAGCTCTGTGTTGTAAGCATCGAGCCCCACGTGGGGCTTGATTTCATGACTCTGAGATCATGACCTGAGCCGAAGTCAAGAGTCAGGTGCTTAGCTGACTGAACCACCCAGGCACGCCCCACATTTTCTTTATCCATTTATCTACTGATGAACACTTAGGTTGTTTCCATATCTTGGCTTCTATGAAAAATATAGCAATGAGCATGGAAGTGAAAATACCCCTTTGAGATTGTAATTTCAGTTCTCTTAAATATGCAGAAGTGGGATCATAGGGTAGTTCCATTTTTAGTTTTTGAGAAACCTCCATACTACTTTCCATAGTAATTGCATCATTTTACATTCCCACCAACAGTGCACAGGGTTTCAATTTCTACATCTTCACCCACATTTGTTAAATTTGGGGTTGTTTGTTAATAGCCATCCTAACAGATGTAAGATGATATTGGGGTTTTAATTTGTATTATCCTGAGGATGAGGGACATTGAGTGTCTTTTCATGTGCTTGTTTGCCATTTGTACATCTTCTTTGGAGAAATATCTGTTGAAGGCTTTTACCATTTTTTAATTGGGTTATTTGTTTTTTGCTAGAAGATTTTAAAGTGAGAACCAGAGAGGATGAATGATTTGCTCAGGGTCACACAGCTTTGTGGACATACTGCCATCCACATCATGCTGACTCTGGACTCTGTCAGTTTGCCAGGCCCAACCTGCCAGCCTCTTGTGATTAAAAGGAAAAAAGCAAACTATTCTCAGTCCTTCTATTACTCAGTGGCAGAGCTGTAGGAAGCCACTCCTCCAAAAAATAAAATAAAATAAAATAAAATAAAATAAAATAAAATAAGCTAGTGGGTAGAGAGATTTCATTAAAATATGTTTACCTTGTAACACCTCCTGCAATCCAAATGCTAGAAACACTTTGCTAAGCAGCTGTGAGACAGAGGCATACATAAAATTAGTCACAGAATCTTTCTCAGGTATCTGTCAGTTTTCTATGAGGGTATGGAGCTGCTGGAGAGGTTGGGGGCACAAAAGAAAAGAGATAGGTGTGGACTGGGGGAATCTGCTTGGCTATATAAACAACCTTGTTAGTCCAGAAGTATCATGGTTTTAGCACTGAAAATTCTGCATCCTGGGAAACCCATTTGTGGAATGTAAAGGTCCTGGTTTTAGGGAATGGATACAGAAGTTTAAGGAAAATATACAAAACTCATATAGCAGTCCCCCAAAACAGGGGTTAGGAGTAATACTGGTTTGAGTGTGACACAGATTAGCTGCCTTACAGAGTCACTGTTATCCTATTAATGCTGGCAACCATGACTTGGAGCTCCCACCAAAGTTGTGTAAGCATCCCGCATGCTTTAGAACAATGTGGCTTACATGTGCAATTGTTGTGTAATGGTGATCAGTAACTTCATCGGTGACATTCCCTGTGGAGTAATTGTTATATATCATGCCAGAATGTGTGAATATTGTGACCATGTTTCCTGAGAGTTCAGATCATGAAAATGAGAACAGTTACAATACTAATGTCAGTATGATCCAGACATTACCAAAAAAGAGTTTTACTTTAATGACAGATGGACGGACACACACAACTGAATTTGGCAGGTAAATACTTGAAGCAGATCACTCTGCACAACATACAGAAAATGACTGGGAACTTGGCATGATGAAGGGGATGAGAAAGTGCATATAGAAACTGAATGCCACAAGTCTCACAAGTACAGGCTCAGACAGGCAAGTACTTCTAAATTAATTAAAAGTTTTAATCTCCTGGGGTGCCTGGGTGACTCAGTCTGTTAATCGTCTGACTTTGTTTCTGCTCAAGTCATGATCTCATGATTCGTGAGATCAAGTCCCACAACAAGCTCCACACTGACAGCACAGAGCCTTTTTGGGATTCTCTCTCTCTCTCTCTCTCTCTCTCTCAAAACCAATAAATAAACATTTAAAAAAGTTTTCATCTCCCAAAAAGATACCAAATCTCAGTTGTAAATAGTAATGCCTGAATTAGCTTGGACTTACAGCATGAATGAAGATGCATTATTGTTTTCTTGTATTGTTCTCTTAATTGCTCTTTGAGACCAAGTAAAGTTATATTTCTTCATTTATAAGTTGCAACTACAATGACCAATGGGAGAACAAAAAGAAAATTTTGACGACAGATGTGTCAATCCTTGCAATTTAGAGCTGTTTCTATCACGTCTTACCAACAATCGTGTTTTGTACAGTGTATCAAGTGATGTGTAGAATCCCATCAACAAAAACAAAAAATGGTCCTCAAACTCTTAGGTATTTTGCTTTGGGTAAAAGAAATAGTTTCAAATCATCTCAATTTCTATGAAGATTTTAATGAAACCAAGAAAATATTTTACTGTACAAACATAAACTAGACTTTGCTCATATATCTTCATATTCAACACACTGTAAATGCGAATTTTGGCAAATTCGGTTCATTCTGTAAACTTACCAAAGAAAATGAAAAAGAGCATACTGTTAACTGTTCTGCACACTTTGTACACAACACTACTTCAGTGGTGTGCAGTTTGCTTCCCCATGAGATTGGGTCACTTTTCAGTTCCTCTTTAATGGGCAGAAGCACTTATAAAAATTTCTTATTTGATGAAGTTAGAGATCTTTTTCTCAGTCATAGGCTTACCATATTCCTGACATTGTTTTAGAAGTGTTGGCCTGCCATCAGCTCATATTTTTCAACTATGAACCAGAATGACCTTGTCTAACTTCAAAATACACTAGGGATGAGAATGGAAAAACAAGGATTACAGTAAAATAAAAAAAAAAATTATGCTATTTCTCTGCACTGGTGAAGAGGCCATAGGAATGAAGAAGATGAGCAGATTTTACCTAAGCTATTGGGTGTTTTGTGTGGGTTTCAACAAAAATTCAAAATGGCTCAATTTTTATTGTAAGACCACTTTTTTACTCAAAATAATGCCACTAGAAAACAGCAGCCAAGTTAACCAGAATTTTCTCAATTTCTTCAGTAAAACTGTAACTTGTTTTGAATCCAACTTTGATTTCACAAGTTTTACTCTGTGCTATAAAATAATTTCCTCTGAAAAACAAAGATTTAACTTTTGATGGAATGCAGTGTGCCTTAAAATGTTTTAAAATGGATACCACAGATATGGATAGTCTATGATAAATTTAGGATGTAGACAACCTAACTGACAAAAACAAGCATGCAGGTCCAAAGTGTATAGACATTTTCTGAGAGTTAGAAACGAATTCCTACAAGTGTAAAACATGCTCTTTCTGGTGTTTAAAATCCTAAGAACATACACTTGTATGCTTTTGTTGAGAGGATATTTAGCTTGATGTCATCACATTGGACTAGCACCTTGATAAGAGTAGACCTGCAGGTCAAAATGAATTTTGTGTTTGACTGTATTTATGCTTACCACTTCGTTAAATAAAAAAAAATGTCCTATAGGCTGCAGGAAGTCCAGAAAAGTACTATAACATGAAATAGAAAGAGTAAAGTATCCTACTGCATCATGGGAAGGAAATAAAAAACACAACATTGCTTTAAATATTAAATATTACCTATATTTAATATTTACTTAATTAGTTCTGTTGTATTTGTCCACTTTTTGGAAGTCCTCATACTGGGGAAGGAAGATGGTGGCAGAGTAGGACACTAGGCTCGCCTTGTCCCACAAATAATAATAAAGATAACTATCAAATAATTATAAATATCCTTGAAAATGACCTGAAGACTGGCAGAGCAAACTACAAACTAAAGGTAGAGAAGAGGTCACATTGGAGAAGGTACGAAATGCAAAGATAAGGTTTGGAAGATTATAGCTGTTGCAATGGGGAGGGAGCTATGATTGAGGAGAAAGACTAGAGACAGACTAGCACAAAAGAGATCCCACACAGGAAGATAAACCACCTCATCACAATGGGCTTAGAAAGCAAGAAGGGCCAAACTTTGAGAGTTCTTATAACTAACAAGGCTTAAAGCCTGGAGTTTTATTGTGTGTTTGTTTTGTTTTGTTTATTTCTTTAATGTTTATTTATTTATTTTGAGAGAGAGAGAGAGAGAGAGAATCCCAAGTGCAGAGAATCTGCACTGTCAGCACCAAGATTGATGCAGGGCTCAATTTCACAAACCATGAGATCATGACCTGAGCAGAAATCAAGAGTTGGCCACTCAACCAAGAGTTGGCCACTCAACCGACTGAGCCACCCAGGTGCCCATTTAATCCCGGAGTTTTAAAGGTCAAGGTGCTTGGCTCTAGGAAAGTCTAGAGGCATTGGGGCTGCTTTTAGAGAAAGGTAGGACAAAGAGCTTATGAACACAGAACATGAAAACAGTGATCTGAAGAATGCCTGGAGCACACAGTGGGGAGGTTATGTGCTTTTCTTGGAGTGTGACCCAGAGAATAAGCATCCACAGAGAGACCCCTCCGGGAGCAAAGGAACTTGCCAGCACCATTTCCCTCCCCAACCCCTCAGCATAAACACAGACCCGCCTTCAGGAACCAGGGCAACACCTACATTCACTACCTAACTTTCTTTTTTTTTTTTTAATGTTTTTTTAATTTATTTTTGAAGCAGAGAGAGACAGAGCATGAGCAGGGGAGGGGCAGAGAGAGAGAGAGAGGGAGACACAGAACCTGAAGCAGGCTCCAGGCTCTGAGCTGTCAGCACAGAGCCCGATGCAGGGCTTGAACTCACAGACTGTGAGATCATGACCTGAGCTGAAGTCAGATGCTCAACCGACTGAACCACCCAGGAGCCCCTAACATTCTTATACCAAGCACCACCCTCTTATGTGCTGTGGTGGAACTACTCTTCCCAGTCACACTTGCCTCAGTCCTAGCACAGTGGCCTCCTTCCCCCAGAAGACCAGGCCAAACCCCTGCAACACTACCTCTCCTAACTTGGGAGTTCTTCATAAGGCCATTACACTCAAGAAGAGTAGAAGTAGCTCTTCCCTAACACAGAGAAGCAGGCACAGAGACTTAGATAAAATGAGAAGACAAAGCAATTTGACCCAAATGAAAGAACAGGACAAGGCCATGGCCAGAGATCTAAATGAAGCATAAAAGTAAAATACCTGATAGAGAATTTAAAGTAACAATCATAAAATACTCACTGAAAAGAGTGGAAGACATTAGTGAGACCCTTAACATAGAAATGAGGAAAACATAGCTGAGATAAAGGGCACAATAAATGAAATGAAACACACACTTGACAGAATGAGCAGCAGGCTGGAAAAAGCAGAGGAACAAATTAACAACCTACAAAACAGTGTAATGGAAATCAAATCATGTTGAACAAAGGAGAAAAAAAAGAACTATGCAAAATGAACAGTCTTAGGGAATTCAGTGACTCCATTAAATAGCATTCCTATTATATGAGTCCCAGAAGAGGAAGAAAGAGAAAAGATGGCAGAAAGTTTATTTGAAAGAATAATTGCTGAAAACAGCTCCAATCTGGGGAAAGAAACATATCCAGATTCATGAGGCACAGAGAACCCCTAACAAAATCAATAAAGGCATATTCACACCAAGACACATTATAACAAAAATGACAAAATATACTGATAAAGAAAAAAATTTAAAACAGAAATACAAAATAAGACAGTTATATACAATGGAAACTATATAAGGCTAAGAGGGATGTTTTCAGTAGAAACATTCCAAGCCAGAAGGGAGTGGCATGATATATTCAAAGTGCTAAGTGTGAAAAATCTGCAGCCAAGAATACTCTATCCAGCAAAGCTATCATTCACAATAGGAGAGATAAAGAATTTCCCAGACAAACAAAAACTAAAGGAGTTTATGATCACTAAAACAACCCTGCAAGAAATATTAAAGAGGACACTTTGAGTGGAAAGGAAAGAACAAAAGTGACAGTCTGAGGGCAGAAACCACAAATATTGTAAAACATCAGGAAAGTAACTCACAAAAAAAGGATGTAAAACATGACACCAAAAACATGAGGTGGTGTAAAGAATGGGTTCAAACTTAAATAATAATCAACTTGATATAGACTGATATGTGTAGAAGATGTTATATACAAACCTAATGGTAACTACAAATCAAAAACCCACTAATACATATGCAAAGAATAAAGAGAAATAAACCCAATATATCACTAAAGTAAACCAGCAAACCATGAAAGAGAGAAAGAAGAAAGTATCAGAGAAAATCTTCAGAAACAAGTGCAAAACAAGTAATAAAATGACATTAAATTCATATATATCAATAATTACTTTGAATGTAAATGTAAATGTACCAACTAAAGACATTGGGTGTCAGAATGGATAAAAAAAAATAAGACCCACCTATAGGCTGTCTACAGGGACTCATTCTAGACCTAAAGATACCTGCAGATTGAAAGTAAGGGGACAGACAAATATTTATTATACAAATGGATGTCAAAAGAAAGGCAGAGTAGCAATACTTATATCAAACAAGCTAGACGTTAAAATAAAGATGTAACAAGAAACAAATAAGGACACTATATAACTGTAAAGGGAATTATCCAACAAAAAAATCTAAATATAGTAAATATTTATGCACCCAATTCAAAAGCACCTAAATGTATAAACAATTAATAGCAAGAATAAAGGAACTAATTATGAATAATACAGTAATAGTAGGGGATTTTAACACCCATTTACATCAATGAACTGAACATCTAGACAGAAAAATCAACAACAATAAAAACAATGGCTTTTATGCTTTGGCTCTCTTCCACTCTAACCTCTTTTTTTTTTCCTTCCCCTCCCTCATGGGTTTCTGTTAAGTTTCTCAGGATCCACATAAGAGTGAAACCATATGATATCTGTCTTTCTCTGTATGGCTTATTTCACTTAGCATAGCACTCTCCAGTTCCATCCATGTTGCTACAAAGGGCCATATTTCATTCTTTCTCATTGCCACGTAGTACTCCATTGTGTATATAAACCACAATTTTTTTTTATCCATTCATCAGTTGATGGATATTTAGCCTCTTTCCATAATTTGGCTAAGAGACTCTTAAAAACTGAGAACAAACTGAGGGTTGATGGGGGGTGGGAGGGAGGGGAGGTTGGGTGGTGGGTATTGAGGAGGGCACCTTTTGGGATGAGCACTGGGTGTTGTATGGAAGCCAATTTGACAATAAACTTCATCTATTGAAAAAAAATAGTAATAAAAAACAATGGCTTTGAATGACACATTGAACAAGATGGACTTAATAGGTATATTCAGAACATTCCATCTTAAAACAGCAGAATGCACATTCTTTTCAAGTAAACATGGAACATTCTCCAGCATACATCACATATTAGGTCACAAAACAGGCCTCATCAAGTATAAAAGGATTGAAATCATACCAGGCACCTTTTCTGGCCACAATGCTATGAAACTAGAAATCAATCACAAGAAAAAATCTGGAAATACCTCAAAGACATGGAGTTTAAATAGCATTCTACTAAGCAATGAAATGGTCAACCAAGAAATAAAAGAAGAATAAAAAAGTATATGGAAACACATGAAAATGAAAATAGAACTGTTCAAAACCTCTGGGATTCAGGAAAAGTGGTCCTAGGAGGGTAATTTATAGCAATACAGTCCTACCTCAACAAATAAGAAAAATCTTTTTTTTTTTTTTCAACGTTTATTTATTTTTGGGACAGAGAGAAACAGAGCATGAATGGGGGGAGGGGCAGAGAGAGAGGGAGACACAGAATCAGAAACAGGCTCCAGGCTCTGAGCCATCAGCCCAGAGCCCGACGCGGGGCTCGAACTCACGGGCCGCGAGATCGTGACCTGGCTGAAGCCGGACGCTTAACCGACTGCGCCACCCAGGCGCCCCAAGAAAAATCTTAAACAACCTAAGGAGCAAAAAAAAAAAAAAAAAAAAAAAAAAAAAAAAAAAAAAAGAACAAAACCTAAAACCAACCAAAGTAAAGAAATAATAAAGACTGGAATAAAAGTAAATGATACAGAAACAAACAAACAAAAAAAGAAGAGAACAATGAAACCAGGACCTGGTTAGTAAAATTAATGAACCTCTAGATGGATTTCTCGAAAAGAAAAGAGAAAAAAAAATAAACTCACAAATAAGAAAGGAGAAATAATAACCAACACCACAGAAACACAAACAATTTGAAGAGAATATTATGAAAAACTACATACCAACAAACTGGGCAACCTGGAAGAAATGGATAAATTTCTAGAAACATATAAACTACCAAAACTGAAACAGGAACTAGAAAACAATAAACAGCAAAGAAACTGAATCAGTAATCAAAATCTCCCCACAAACAGAAGTCCAGGGCCAGATAGGTTCCCAGGAGAGTTAATTAATATTTAAAGAAGAGTTAATACCTATTCTTCTCAAACTATTCCAAAAAATAGAAATGAAAGGAAAACTTCCAAACTGATTCTATGAGGCAAGCATTACTTTTATTCTAAAACCAAACTCCACTGAAAAAAGAGAATTAGAGGCCAAAATCCCTGATGAACATGGATGCAAAAATTGTCAACAGAATACTAACGAATCAAATGTATCAATATATCAAAAAAATCATTCACCACAATCAAGTGAGATATATTCCTATGTTGTAAGGGTGGTTCAATATTCACAATTCAATCAATGTGATACACCACATTCATACAAGAAAGGATAAGAACCATATGATCCTTTCAATAGATGCAGAAAAAGCATTTGACAAAGTACAATATCCATTTATGATAGACACCCTCAACAATGTAGGTTTAGAGGTAACACACCTCAACATAATAAAATACATATACAAAAACCCCAGAGCTAATATCATTTTCTTCTATGATCAGAAACAGAAATTTCCACTCTCACCACTGTTATTTTACATAGTACTGGAAGTCCTAGGCACAGCTTCAAACAACAAAAAGAAATAAAAGACTTCTAAGTAGGCAGAGAAGTCAAACTTTCACTATCTGCAAACAACATGATACTATATATAGAAAACCCAACAAATCCCACCAAAAAATACTCTAGAACTGATATATGAAATCAGTAAAGTTGCAGGATACAAAATCAATGCACAGAAATATGTTGCATTTCCATACACCAATAAAGCACCAGAAAGAGAAATTAAGGAATCATTTCCCATTTACAACTGCACCAAAACCTTAAGATACCTAGGAAGAAGAGGTGAAAGACCTGAACTCTGAAAACTATCAAACACTATCAAACATGAAAGAAATTGAAAGGATACAAAGAAATGGGAAAACATTCCATGCTCATGTATTGAAAGAACAAATACTGTTAAAATGTCTATACTACCCAAAGCAGTCTACATATTTAATGCAATCCTTACAAAATACCAACAGTATTTTTCACAAAGCTAGAACAAACAATCCCAAAATTTCTATGGAAGCACAATAGACCCTGAATCGCCAAAGCAACTTTGAAAAAGCAAAGCGAAGCTGGAGGCTTCCCAATTCTAGACTTAAATTGATAAAATTACAAGGTCCTTAGCCTTTCTTGTGTTTCTTGTATACAAAGCTCTAGTCATCCAAACAGTATGGTGCTGAAACAAAAGTAGACACACAGATTAATACAACAGAATAGAAACCCAGAAATGAAACTACAACTACATGGTCAATTAATCTTTGACAATGCAGGAATGAAGAATATCCATTGGGAAAAAGACAGTATTGGGAAAACTGAACAGCCACATGCAAAAGAAACTGTACCACTGTCTTACACCATACACAGAAATAAATTCACAATGGATTAAGGACCTAAATGTGAGACCTGAAACCATACAAATCCTATAGGAGAATATAGGCAGTAACTAACCTTTTTGACATCGGCCATGGCAAATTCTTCCTAAATATGTCTCCTGAGGCAAGGGAAACAAAAGCAAAAATAAACTATTGGGACTTCATTAAAATAAAAAGCTCTGCACAGCAAAGGAAATAATCTGCAAAACTAAAAGGCAACCTAAGGAATGGGAGAAGATATTGCAAAGGACATATCTGATGAAAGGTTACTATCTAAAATCTATAAAGAACTTCTAAAACTCAACACCTCAAAAAAGAATAATCAAATTTAAAAATCAGCAACAGACATGAATAGACATTTTTCCAAAGACATCTAGATGGCTAACAAACACATGAAAAGATGCTCAACATCAGGGAAATGCAAATCAAAACCATGATGAGATATGATCCCAATACCCATCAGAATGGCTAAAATCAACAACACAAGAAACAACAGGTATTGGTGAGGATTTGAAGAAAGGGGAACCCTCTTACAGTGTTGGTGGGAATGCAAACTGATACAGTCACTCTGGAAAACAATATGGAGTTTCCTCAAAAAGTAAAAATAGAACCACTGTACGACCCAGAAATTGCACTACTGGGTATTTACCCAAAGAATATGAAAACACTGATTCAAAGGGATACATGCACCTTTATGTTTACAGCAGCATTATTTACAATAGCCAAGATATGAAACAGCCCAAGAGTCTATCAGCTGATGAATGGGTAGAGAAGATGTGGGGTGTGTGTGTGTGTGTGTGTGTGTGTGTGTGTGTGTATGTGTGTGTATACATATATATATGGCAAGATTAATAAACAGTTATAAAACTTTGCATAATAGAACATAAATATAAACATGCTACTAGTCATATTGTTATTTTGTTTAAATAATAGCATTAATTGGAATAAAAAATCAAATTTTATAGAATACACAATTTCAATTAAACACATATTTTCCATAATGTTTATGGCTAAAGTAATAATGCATTATATAGTTATTACTATATAATAAACTATTGTCATTTATTTTTGTATGGTATGGATGTGTCCCAGGTTTGCTCTGTAAAAAATGGTCACTTTGGTCTGCTTGGAGAATGATGGTGGCCTATTATCCTAGCAATGTCCAGCTCACACCTCTGACTGGGCCTGGAGTTCCTCATGTTGACTTACCTGCATACCCAAGCCCCATCTCTTCTCTGGGATCAGACCCAGGCCTGGCATAGGCTCTAGGTCTTCAATTTTTTCACTAATCAGACCAGTCTGGATTGAACAGGGCCTGGTCTCTGCTTAGAGGCTTAGCTTTTTCAAGGGACGTGGCTAACTTTTCCTTTGCTTATGGAATAAACCCGCTGAAACAAACAACCCATCTTTTTCTGGATTCCCTGGGGCCTGAAGCTCAGGGACTCTTTCTGGCCTTCAGGGATGCAGGAAGCAGCCAGATGTGAGTGCATACACTCAGGTGATTGGCATGGGCTGGGAGCCCTTAAGGGCAAACTGTCTGAATTAGAAGCACTTTAATGATTGTCATGAGCGTGATTCTACAGCTTCATCTCCATTTTGAGCTCCCACTCATTGTTCTGACAGCCTTCAGAGCAGCTTGCTTAGATCTTGGACTATCAGCATTCTTGGTGTCAGGAGTAGAAGGGCATTCTGCAGTTGCTGAAAGCTCCCAGACTACTTAGATACCCATTTAATTTGGTGGAACTTCCCAACTCACTGGTTCTCAGGCGATATCTTGATTTTGGTTAAGGACCAATGGACCCTTCAGCCTTAGCTATCTCCCTAAAACCACAGGCCCTTAAAGGAATTCCTACCTTACCTCCCACAACCTCTGTTACATGGCTGTTCTCTGGCCAAAGTCTCCAGGGGAACAACCCTTGCCTCCATGGTCATTGTTGACTTTTAGTCAGTTCTAGGCTGCTCCTGTGGGCCTCCAGGTGGTCACACTCAGCTGAGCTTTGTCATTGGTGCAGGGTATCAGGGCTGACTGCTTTCTTCCATAGTCTGAAGGGTCTTAGCAAGATCATGACTGGTATCAGAGGGAGACCATGTTTACACTGCATGCCTTCCCCACCTAGACATTACCTCTAACTTGTGTCCTGCATGTTTGTGTCCCCATTCCCACATTTTTTTCCCTGGAAGCATTGGAACAAACCACCTCAATTTGTCCAGGACATAAGTTTCCCAGGAAGTGGGAATTTCAGTGCTAAAACCAGCAATGTCCTGGGTAAACCAGGACAAGTTCATCTCCCTACAAAGACTGATGTTTTAGTTTTTCCTGAGAGTTCCTACTATAAGTGTTTATCTGTGCATGCACACTGATTTAGTAAATTGGGAAGAGGAATAGGGAAAACAAGCATCTATATATGTTGGGGGCTAGCTCTAGGTTTGTCTTACCTGGCTTTTCTCTCTGGTTTGTAGACATACGGAGGGAAATATATCCTTCTGGATGGAGAAAATAAACAGAAGAAGGGTTCCACACTACAGAATAAGTAAAAAAAGGTAAAATGTCATATGAACTTGAACTTGAGCTCAGTCATGGAATACAAAGCATTCTCACAAGAAAGATATTCCTCCATTATTTGAAGCTCATTGTGCTTGGCAAGTAGGCCCTAAAAATAAATGCTGTAGCCTAGAGTTCTAGGTCTGCATCACAGAGCTACAGAACTATCACAAAGGTTTCTCCATGGGACAAAATGAGAAAGTGAACCCATAGCCCCACTCCATCCATTCAGTGGGACAAATCTCACACCGAACTGAGCTGATTTTATCCCTCCAAGCCTCTCTGGGCCTTCCTAATTTTCAATGCCTTTAAGCATATCTTATATATACTCTATACAGTTACTCCACACATAACTAGATTTTAGCTAGGTCCAGCTTTGACCCATAGATATCCTGGCTTTGACCCCACTAATTTCACATCCTGGGAAGTTTGAACTTTTCCAGGCATTTTGCTAACTCCAGTGTTCTTCTCAGGATTTCCTGTCCTTACTTTTGCCCTCCCTTGGACCAACGCAGACAGAAGTGAACACCCTCTCAAGTTCCCTCCTCCCAAAATCCACCTTCATAGAGAAGCATTAGGGAGCAATGCCCTTTATTAATGATACTGTAAATATAACAGTATTTATACTGTTTATAACACAGGTGGTGTTAGTTTACTCCATGGCAAGTAGGTTTTTAAAAAATTTCCTCTCCATAATTGTTTGCCTTCCTAAGTCCTTAAAAGCTGCTCCAATCCTGAGGTTTCTGAAATCTCTTCCTTCCACTCATGCAGTGCCCACTCCAAGGGTGCATCTCTCCTCTCATCCAGGTTCCCGGTCAACATGACATTTTAAATTCTTCTCCCATATTATTCAGAGCAATTTAGTTCCCTTTCTCCCTGAACCAAGCTGCCCACTTTAAACCTGCATGATTTGGAGAATGGGTGAGATCTTCAGTTTAGCTAATCCAAACCCTTAAGAAATCAGTTAGAGTTGTATACAGCAAAATCCTCATTTTGTTTTTAATTACACCTATGGCAAAGGAATCTTGATTTTCCATTCTACTTTCTAGCCCTTCACCAAAATCCCTTTTAGACTCTAAATACTTTTAAAAATAATGGTTAGTCATTAGTATATAAATGAGAAAGAGAGAGAAAGATGTTGATAAAAATATACAGATTTACATTTCACTTCCTGGGTTTTCACCAAAATCCCTACTGATCTCCCAATAATTCTTGAAAATGATAGATAGATAGATAGATAGATAGATAAGTAGATAGATAGATTTGTGTTTATCTCCCTGTATTAGATAGGCTCATAATAGAATTGAAATAACTATATCTTCATAATTAAAATTATAGACTACCACTATATCCTTTCCTCTCTTTTACTGCCTAAACATTCCAGCTAATTCTAGTGAAGCAGAAATGAGCTTGGGCATTTTCCCACCCATGTCGATGAGAGTGCTGGAGTTGACAACTCTTCCCTTTGTCTGTTTCCTTTGCAACAAGAGCTTACCAACAGTCCCCTACTTCCAAACATCCTATTTTCCTACCCCTACTCTGCCTTTGCTGCAGGGAGTCTTTCTGTTAAAAAAAAAAAAAATCCCCTGCACATCCTACTATTTCTGGCATTGCCATTCTGGCCTGTTTATGGTTCTGAGTTGCCGTAAAGGCTACAAGAATACAATATGTAAAATCACACTTCAAAGTTTGAGCAAAGATAAACTCCAGAACAAGAATTTCCAGACAGTAGAAGGGTTTATAAAAGTGACTGATAAACTGAATTCTTCAAAAACTTCCAACTCTATTATTAGAGTTTGTTTAAAAGGAGTGGGGTACAGATTAAAGGAGACAGAGAGATATGATCTCACAATACAATATGTGATCAATCCTTTACTGGAAGAAAAACAATGCTATAAAAAATACATTATAAACTTAAAAATGAAATGCAGCTAGTAATTAGTTTTAAACTCTGTGTTAATAATCAGTTTACTGAAATTGGTAGTAGTGTTGGCATAAAAGAGAAATTTTTTTTCTTAGAAATACATACTGAAATATTTTAGGGATAAGAGGTCATGATGGGGGCACCTGGGTGGCTCACTTGGTTAAGTGGCAGACTTTGGCTCAGGTCATGATTTCACATTTCATGAGTTCAAGCCCCACATCGGGCTCTGTGCTGACAGCTCAGAACCTGGAGCCTGCTTCGGATTCTGTGTCTCCTTCTCTCTCTGCCCCTCCCCCTCTCTTGCTCTGTCTCTCTCTATCTCTCAAAAATAAATAAAGATTTTTTAAAAAGGTCCTGATTATGTGATTTATATCAAACAAAAGTTCAGTTAGAAAGAAAATGCATGTATATCTAGTGAGGCAGCAAATGGAAAAAAAATTCTTAAAAGGTGACTCTGTATAATGGATATAGATGTGATTCTTTCTTATTCCCACTCATTTTGAAATAATTTCCAAATAGGTTTCTAAAAACAGCCCATTGACCTGTTCCCCATTTTGAGCCTCTCTGATTTTCCAACTCACAGCTTGGTAGCTGTGACAGCAGCCCCTAGAATCTCACTGCAGATGTGATGAGGAGTCTGGATGAAAAGATGACCAGGCAAGCATGGAAGGGATGTAAGGATGAGGGTAAAGCTTTTTATTAAAATCCAAATCATCTCTGAGCTGCTGTGCAAGGCAGCTGATTGGCAGTCCTACATCATTTCTAGAGGTGGTGGGAGAGAAGAAAGAGTAAAAAATAACTAAAATACCAATAAGAGGGAGAGAGGGAAGATGGCGGCGTAGGAGGACGCTGGGCTCACTGTGCGTCCTGCTGATCACTTAGATTCCACCTACACCTGCCTAAATAACCCAGAAAACCGCCAGAGGATTAGCAGAACGGAGTCGCCAGAGCCAAGAGCAGACGAGAGGCCCACGGAAGAGGGTAGGAAGGGTGGCGAGGCGGTGCGCGCTCCACGGACTGGCGGGAGGGAGCCAGGGCGGAGGGGCGGCTCGCCGGCCAAGCAGAGCCCCCAGTCTGGCTTGCAAAAAGCGGAGGGGCCTGACAGACTGTGTTCCCACAGCAACCGCGACTTAGCGTCTGGGAGGTCATAAGTTAACAGCTCTGCTCAGAAAGCGGGAAGGCTGGAGGACAAAGGGAAGGAGAGCTGCTGAGCCCCCGGACGACAGAGCTCAGTTTGGTGGGGAACAAAGGCGCTCGCCAGCGCCATCTCCCCCGCCCATCCCCCAGCCAAAATCCCAAAGAGAACCAGTTCCTGCCAGGGAACTTGCTCGCTCGGCGCAAACACCCAACTCTGTGCTTCTGTGGAGCCAAACCTCTGGCAGCGGACCTGACTCCCTCCTGCTGCCACAGGGCCCCTCCTGAAGTGGATCACCTAAGGAGAAGCGAGCTAAGCCTGCCCCTCCTGCCCCTGTGCACCTTGCCTACCCACCCCAGCTAAGACGCCAGATCCCCAGCATCACAAGCCTGGCAGTGTGCAAGTAGCCCAGACGGGCCACCCCACCCCACAGTGAATCCCGCCCCTAGGAGAGGGGAAGAGAAGGCACACACCAGTCTGACTGTGGCCCCAGCGGTGGGCTGGGGGCAGACATCAGGTCTGACTGCGGCTCCGCCCACCAACTCCAGTTATACACCACAGCACAGGGGAAGTGCCCTGCAGGTCCTCACCACGCCAGGGACTATCCAAAATGACCAAGCGGAAGAATTCCCCTCAGAAGAATCTCCAGGAAATAACAACAGCTAATGAGCTGATCAAAAAGGATTTAAATAATATAACAGAAAGTGAATTTAGAATAATAGTCATAAAATTAATCACTGGGCTTGAAAACAGTATAGCTGACAGCAGAGAATCTCTTGCTACAGAGATCAAGGGACTAAGGAACAGTCACGAGGAGCTGAAAAACGCTTTAAACGAAATGCATAACAAAATGGAAACCACCACGGCTCGGATTGAAGAGGCAGAGGAGAGAATAGGTGAACTAGAAGATAAAGTTATGGAAAAAGAGGAAGCTGAGAAAAAGAGAGATAAAAAAATCCAGGAGTATGATGGGAAAATTAGAGAACTAAGTGATACACTAAAAAGAAATAATATACGCATAATTGGTATCCCAGAGGAGGAAGAGAGAGGGAAAGGTGCTGAAGGGGTACTTGAAGAAATAATAGCTGAGAACTTCCCTGAAGTGGGGAAGGAAAAAGGCATTGAAATCCAAGAGGCACAGAGAACTCCCTTCAGACGTAACTTGAATCGATCTTCTGCACGACATATCATAGTGAAACTGGCAAAATACAAGGATAAAGAGAAAATTCTGAAAGCAGCAAGGGGTAAACGTGCCCTCACATATAAAGGGAGACCTATAAGACTCGTGACTGATCTCTCTTTTGCAACTTGGCAGGCCAGAAAGAATTGGCACGAGATTTTCAGTGTGCTAGACAGAAAAAATATGCAGCCGAGAATCCTTTATCCAGCAAGTCTGTCATTTAGAATAGAAGGAGAGATAAAGGTCTTCCCAAACAAACAAAAACTGAAGGAATTTGTCACCACTAAACCAGCCCTACAAGAGATCCTAAGGGGGACCCTGTGAGACAAAGTACCAGAGACATCGCTACAAGCATAAAACATACAGACATCACAATGACTCTAAACCCATATCTTTCTATAATAACACTGAATGTAAATGGATTAAATGCGCCAACCAAAAGACATAGGGTATCAGAACGGATAAAAAAACAAGACCCATCTATTTGCTGTCTACAAGAGACTCATTTTAGACCTGAGGACACCTTTAGATTGAGAGTGAGAGGATGGAGAACTATTTATCATGCTACCGGAAGCCAAAAGAAAGCTGGAGTAGCCATACTTATATCAGACAAACTAGACTTTATTTATTTTATTTTATTTTTTTTTATTTTTTTTTTCAACGTTTATTTATTTTTGGGACAGAGAGAGACAGAGCATGAACGGGCGAGGGGCAGAGAGAGAGGGAGACACAGAATCGGAAACAAGCTCCAGGCTCTGAGCCATCAGCCCAGAGCCCGACGCGGGGCTCGAACTCACGGACCGTGAGATCGTGACCTGGTTGAAGTCGGACGCTTAACCGACTGCGCCACCCAGGCGCCCCTAGACTTTAAATTAAAGGCTGTAACAAGAGATGAAGAAGGACATTATATAATAGTGACAGGGTCTATCCATGAGGAAGAGCTAACAATTATAAATATCTATGCGTCGAATACCGGAGCGCCCAAATATATAAAACAATTACTCATAAACATAAGCAACCTTATTGATAAGAATGTGGTAATTGCAGGGGACTTTAACACCCCACTTACAGAAATGGATAGATCATCTAGACACACAGTCAATAAAGAAACAAGGACCCTGAATGAGACATTGGATCAGATGGACTTGACGGATATATTTAGAACTCTGCATCCCAAAGCAACAGAATATACTTTCTTCTCGAGTGCACATGGAACATTCTCCAAGATAGATCATATACTGGGTCACAAAACAGCCCTTCATAAGTTTACAAGAATTGAAATCATACCATGCATACTTTCAGACCACAATGCTATGAAGCTTGAAATCAACCACAGAAAAAAGTCTGGAAAACCTCCAAAAGCATGGAGGTTAAAGAACACCCTACTAACGAATGAGTGGGTCAACCAGGCAATTAGAGAAGAAATTAAAAAATATATGGAAACAAACGAAAATGAAAATACAACAATCCAAACGCTTTGGGACGCAGCGAAGGCAGTCCTGAGAGGAAAATACATTGCAATCCAGGCCTATCTCAAGAAACAAGAAAAATCCCAAATACAAAATCTAACAGCACACCTAAAGGAAATAGAAGCAGAACAGCAAAGGCAGCCTAAACCCAGCAGAAGAAGAGAAATAATAAAGATCAGAGCAGAAATAAACAATATAGAATCTAAAAAAACTGTAGAGCAGATCAACGAAACCAAGAGTTGGTTTTTTGAAAAAATAAACAAAATTGGCAAACCTCTAGCCAGGCTTCTCAAAAGAAAAGGGAGATGACCCAAATAGATAAAATCATGAATGAAAATGGAATGATTACAACCAATCCCTCAGAGATACAAACAATTATCAGGGAATACTATGAAAAATTATATGCCAACAAATTGGACAACCTGGAAGAAATGGACAAATTCCTGAACACCCACACTCTTCCAAAACTCAATCAGGAGGAAATAGAAAGCTTGAACAGACCCATCACCAGCGAAGAAATTGAATCGGTTATCAAAAATCTCCCAACAAATAAGAGTCCAGGACCAGATGGCTTCCCAGGGGAGTTCTACCAGACGTTTAAAGCAGAGATAATACCTATCCTTCTCAAGCTATTCCAAGAAATAGAAAGGGAAGGAAAACTTCCAGACTCATTCTATGAAGCCAGGATTACTTTGATTCCTAAACCAGAGACCCAGTAAAAAAAGAGAACTACAGGCCAATATCCCTGATGAATATGGATGCAAAAATTCTCAATAAGATACTAGCAAATCGAATTCAACGGCATATAAAAAGAATTATTCACCATGATCAAGTGGGATTCATTCCTGGGATGCAGGGCTGGTTCAACATTCGCAAATCAATCAACGTGATACATCACATTAACAAAAAAAAAAGAGAAAAACCATATGATCCTGTCAATCGATGCAGAAAAGGCCTTTGACAAAATCCAGCACCCTTTCTTAATAAAAACCCTTGAGAAAGTCGGGATAGAAGGAACATACTTAAAGATCATAAAAGCCATTTATGAAAAGCCCACAGCTAACATCATCCTCAACGGGGAAAAACTGAGAGCTATTTCCCTAAGATCAGGAACACGACAGGGATGCCCACTCTCACCAGTGTTGTTTAACATAGTGCTGGAAGTTCTAGCATCAGCAATCAGACAACAAAAGGAAATCAAAGGCGTCAAAATTGGCAAAGATGAAGTCAAGCTTTCGCTTTTTGCAGATGACATGATATTATACATGGAAAATCCGATAGACTCCAGCAAAAGTCTGCTAGAACTGATACATGAATTCAGCAAAGTTGCAGGATACAAAATCAATGTACAGAAATCAGTTGCATTCTTATACACTAACAACGAAGCAACAGAAAGACAAATAAAGAAACTGATCCCATTCACAATTGCACCAAGAAGCATAAAATACCTAGGAATAAATCTAACCAAAGATGTAAAGGATCTGTATGCTGAAAACTATAGAAAGCTTATGAAGGTAATTGAAGAAGATTTAAAGAAATGGAAAGACATTCCCTGCTCATGGATTGGAAGAATAAATATTGTCAAAATGTCAATACTACCCAAAGCTATCCACACATTCAATGCAATCCCAATCAAAATTGCACCAGCATTCTTCTCGAAACTAGAACAAGCAATCCTAAAATTCATATGGAACCACAAAAGGCCCCGAATAGCCAAAGTAATTTTGAAGAAGAAGACCAAAGCAGGAGGCATCACAATCCCAGACTTTAGCCTCTACTACAAAGCTGTCATCATCAAGACAGCATGGTATTGGCACAAAAACAGACACATAGACCAATGGAATAGAATAGAAACCCCAGAACTAGACCCACAAACATATGGCCAACTCATCTATGACAAAGCAGGAAAGAACATCCAATGGAAAAAAACAGTCTCTTTAACAAATGGTGCTGGGAGAACTGGACAGCAACATGCAGAAGGTTGAAACTAGACCACTTTCTCACACCATTCACAAAAATAAACTCAAAATGGGTAAAGGACCTGAATGTGAGACAGGAAACCATCAAAACCTTAGAGGAGAAAGCAGGAAAAGACCTCTCTGACCTCAGCCGTAGCAATCTCTTACTCGACACATCCCCAAAGGCAAGGGAATTAAAAGCAAAAGTGAATTACTGGGACCTTATGAAGATAAAAAGCTTCTGCACAGCAAAGGAAACAACCAACAAAACTAAAAGGCAACCAACGGAATGGGAAAAGATATTTGCACATGACATATCGGACAAAGGGCTAGTATCCAAAATCTATAAAGAGCTCACCAAACTCCACACCCGAAAAGCAAATAACCCAGTGAAGAAATGGGCAGAAAACATGAATAGACACTTCTCTAAAGAAGACATCCGGATGGCCAACAGGCACATGAAAAGATGTTCAGCGTCGCTCCTTATCAGGGAAATACAAATCAAAACCACACTCAGGTATCACCTCACGCCAGTCAGAGTGGCCAAAATGAACAAATCAGGAGACTATAGATGCTGGAGAGGATGTGGAGAAATGGGAACCCTCTTGCACTGTTGGTGGGAATGCAAATTGGTGCAGCCGCTCTGGAAAGCAGTGTGGAGGTTCCTCAGAAAATTAAAAATAGACCTACCCTATGACCCAGCAATAGCACTGCTAGGAATTTATCCAAGAGACACAGGAGTACTGATGCATAGCAGCACTTGTACCCCAATGTTCATAGCAGCACTCTCAACAATAGCCAAATTATGGAAAGAGCCTAAATGTCCATCAACTGATGAATGGATAAAGAATTTGTGGTTTATATACACAATGGAATACTACGTGGCAATGAGAAAAAATGAAATATGACCTTTTGTAGCAACGTGGATGGAACTGGAGAGTGTGATGCTAAGTGAAATAAGCCATACAGAGAAAGACAGATCCCATATGGTTTCACTCTTATGTGGATCCTGAGAAACTTAACAGGAACTCTTGGGGGAGGGGAAGGAAAAAAAAAAGAGGTTAGAGTGGGAGAGAGCCAAAGCATAAGAGACTGTTGAGAACTGAGAACAAACTAAGGGTTGATGGGGGGTGGGAGGGAGGAGAGGGTGGGTGATGGGTATTGAGGAGGGCACCTTTTGGGATGAGCACTGGGTGTTGTATGGAAACCAATTTGACAATAAATTTCATATATAATAAAAAAAAAAGAAAAAAATACCAATAAGAAGGATTTTCGTTAGAACTAGATAGTATATGTTATTTTGTTTTGTTTTTTGAAGAAAAAATCATAGCTTTTCTGTATGTGTGTTCTCTTTTTTTTTTCTGACTGGTGTATGAATGACATACAAAAATCTGTATATATTTAATGTGTACATCTTGTTAAACTTAAAGATAAGTGTATACCCATGAAACTGTCACCATATACAATGCCATAAACTTAACTATCTCTTCTAAAAGTTTTTCCCTCCCTCTCCTCTTTTTGATAAGAATATTTAACATAAGATCTACCCCCTTAACAAATATTTAAGTATTCAAGTGTTGTTAACTGTATTCATTATGTCCTACAGTAGATTTCTAGGATTTAACCATGTTACTTAAGTAAAACTATGTACATTTTGACCAGCTTCATCCCTCTCCCCAGCTGTGGACAACCACCATTCTCTCTGCTTCTATGAGTTTGACTATTAGATTCCTGATGTAACTGGGGTCATGTAGTATTTTCCCTTCTATGTCAGGATATCTCTCTGAACTTTCACCAATATTTAAGAGAAGTTTCCAACCCCAGAATAGTTGCACTCAAGCTACTGTATGGAGATAATTAAAATGGAGCCACATGTTTCTGCAGCCTCCCACCAATTCACTCTCTAGGTGAAGACTGAGGGCACCTCCCTGCTCTTTCTCCCTGAACTGTGTTCACTTGGCTTTCTTCCTGTCCAGTTAGGAAACTCCTAGAGGTCAGAGACATGTCTGTGTTCCTGGATTCAAGCACATACTTTATAAAAGTCTGTTGACTGACTGACTGAATGAATTAATGAGGCATTATGACACATATGTAGGATGATCACCCTGTTTTCCAGCACTGCTAAGGGTAGAGGAGATAACTAACTTGGCCTGGGCCTTCAACAGTAAGGCCAATGCCCCTCTGCTCAGTGAAGTTAACTAAGCCTAACAATCCCCTTCTCTCCCACAAGTAGCAGGCTTTAAGAGAAAATAACCCAGTGTTTGCCTCTGATTGCAGTCTCTGAGTGCCCAAGTCTGGCAACTCCTGCGAAGATCAGTTAATGAATACTATTGACACTCTACCTATGTGCTGGTGCTCTGAGCCCATGCTGAATGTCACAGTCCAATGGAAAACTGGCCATACCAAAGTCTAATAGGGAAAGTTTCAGAACCTGCCTACCCCATATTCTCCCCTGTAGCCACCATCTACCCCATAGTGATGGTCTGATGCTGCCCATTTTCCTATTGAGCCTAAAATCATCACCATTTGCATGATTCCTCTAGTTGGAAAACATGCAAATAGTATTTCCAAAAAGCTCCACAAGAGGAATGGGAGAGTTGGTTGAGGGAAATGGTAAGTGTGAGACCCCCTTCTTTCAGCCCTTTCCTAAGACCACACCATAGCTAAGTTTATCAGTGTTGTGTCTACAAGGCTTCAGGAGGAGGCGAAGATTGGGAGAACCCCAGTCTCACTCCTTGTACCTGCTCAGGGCCAGCCTTGTCAAACAGAAGAGGGAGGGACAGGTTCTGAGGAAAGAGTGATCCCAAGGCCTCTTGGAAGGGAGACAACACAAGGTCCCAGTGTACCAAACATGGGAAGAAAATGTTGCAAGAAAAGTCAGGTCTTGACTTTGGCTCCCTTAGATGAAAGGGTTCAGTCAAGGATTCCCTGGGAGGAGTAGACAGCCTCAGACAGGACCCCTGGGATTCTTGTTGAGAACCACCACCCACACACATATTACACTTCAAAGTATAGACATAGGCATAAAACAGAAGTGCATGAGCATTCTTTGTGGCAAATTAATTCACTTGACTAGATTTATCTTCTCACTCAATATATAAAACAAGATATATGAAGCATGATAAAAACAAAAGAGCCCTTAGCCAGAGCTGAGAGATAGCTAGGCTTATACACACATGCAGTCCTATCAGCTTTTAATAACTTTATTTTATTTATTCTTTTGAAAGAGCATGCCTGAGAGTGTGAGTGGGGGAGGGGCAGAGAGAGAGAGAGAGAGAGAGAGAGAATCCCAAGCAGGCTCCACACTGTCAGTGCAGAGCCCAAAAAGCTCAATCTCATGAACCATAAAATTATAACCTGAGACAAAATCAAGGCAAAACCTGAGATGGTGTTAAATCATCTGAGCCACCTAGGTGCCCTTCAGTTGGTATTCTTTTTTTTATGTTTATTTTATTTTGAGAGAGGGAGTGCACATGTGCATGTGAATTGGTAAGGGGCAGAGAGAGAGGGGGAGAGAGTCAGCTGGTATTCTTACAGTGGAGGTGAATCCTCACTTCCTTCTGACCAAGACTTTCCATAAGGCAGCCACATAGCAGTTACAACCATGAGCAAGAAGCGTGTCAGGTTGACTCTGCAGTGAGGAGCTGAGCATCTGTCCAGCTAGTAGAGTGTGTCTTCTACACTTACACTGAGTTATTCACACATATTTATTAACACAATATCTCTGTGCCAAACACAGTGATGAACACTGTAAGCTGGCAGTAAGACTGCCTGACATGGGGAAATGGGGATAGGAGTCAAGAATGTCACCCTGTCCTGGGAGAAGGGATTTATCAAAATTGGAAGGAACTCCAGTTCCTATTCTCAGACTGTACACAATGCTATGGAGGAGAAAAGCCACACCACCAATGAGATTTCAAAAGGAAAAATCTATTTACAAACCCCTACAAACCAGGAAGCTGAAAACTACATACTCAGGGCTGAGAATGGAAAAACAGAGCCTGCCATCTGCAGTGTCAATGAATAGAGCACCTTCCCAGGCCTGGAGGGTAGCAGAAGCCCTACCTATTTGCTACTTTTATTGTTTTTTATAAGCCAGCCCTCTTTTCTCTGCTGTAAACCTCTAATATATCAGTAGCTACTATTTTAAACTAGAGTCATCACAGAGGACTCATACTCCATCCCCACAAGACAGTCTGGCCAGCCATTCCCTGCTCTACAATGACATAAATCCAGGAAAAGGAGTAAGACTCATTTAGTTTCTGAATACAAACCACTCAAAAACCTGTCAAGTGCCAATGTGTCCAAGAATTATACCTAGTGTGACTGACAGTGATTCTGTTATCCCCAGCACTTCCTACAGAGCTCTCATCCAGCTGAGAATCTGTCTGTGGAACTGAGTTGGCTGGAATTGCTGAAGCAGGTGTTATAGGTTGGCTTCCCCAGGAAAATGATTCTGAAATAGGACTCCCTTTTTTGGAAGATTTATCAGCAACAGCATCTGGGAAGGGTAAGGGAAGCAAGATTGGGCAGAAGGAAACATTTAACTTCCATGCAATTACAACAGAGGCTTTAGCTGGTCCTATGGGAAGGTATAGATCGAAAGACGAGGAGTAATGCATTACTCCTGCCTGAATGATATCTATATTTCCTGCTGCTGACACAAGAAGTCCAAAGTAGGTTTCTTGGCCCAATGTGATTTAATGCAGGATCGTGTTAGTAGATCAAATACTATGAAAGCCCTCAAACAGGTGTGCTGGCTGAGATATTATAAGTGAAAAAGACAAGACTTTACTCAGAATGGGCTAGTTCTACTCAAGATGCATTTCTGCTTTTCCTAAGATGGAAGGGGTCAAATATGATCAACTTGTCATTGAGTGGTTGACTGGCCTCTTCAAGTAATGGTGCAATATTGGGGATTTTGCTGGTCTCTGCTGCTTTGAGGCTGAACATATAGCAGTGGCAGGAGCTAAATCTGCTTGAGCAAGTGAAAGCCTAATATTCTGGCCTCTGCATAGCCTCCACCTCTGCCATCCCTGCTACTTCACTCAAGCACTAGCTGATGACCAGGCTGGCAAATGATAGAGGCTGCCTGATGTCAACTGAAAATATTATTCTGTCTGCCTGCTGCTTTATCCTCTCCTGTAGTGGATGCTCTTTGATGGATGCTACTATGTTTACTTCATGTTGTCTACTCTAAGTCCATCTATACAATTCTTTTCCACACCTCCTTGTTCTAATCTTACAGTATTTCCTCTTCCCTGAGCAACCAGCCAAACTACTTACTACTGACCATGAGACCATATATATTCCCTGCCATCTCTCCTTTCCATTCAAGGTGGATAAGCAGGTGAACCACTTCAAGCTTTTCCTAGTGGCAGGATTTAACATCACCACTGTCTTTCAAGGACACCCTCTGTGTTCTTATAGTGTATTATGGTCCTTTTATACCTTACATCTACCCAAGCTTCTGTGAACCAATTTTGACCTTTTCAAACTCCACCAGCTGATCATACAAGACTGTCCACAGGTGTTAGCTGAAGATGAAATACAGGTGCAACATTGGAGGATGATATGGAGGCTCACCTGCTTATGTAGCTCTCTTTTACTCTCTGGCCCTTCTCTCACCTGATCCTGGAGGTACCATGTTTGTGCAATATTGTAATCCATATTACAATCCCTCCTTTTGTATTGTAATCCTTTCTTTCTTTAGCAAATCCAACACGTCCACATCATGGATGGGCCCTAGTTATTGGTATGATGTGCTAGAGTTGTCTTGCAAGGTAGTAGCCTTTACAATGTCTTCAAGTGCTGGCCTTCTGCCAGAAGGAGTGGGTGACTTCCAAAGACCCAGAAAACTCAAAGAAACCTGGAATTCAAAACTCCAAGAGCATTGACTTAAATATCCCTATTCCCAATTTCAGGGTCCCATGACTTTCTAATCAGGGAGAAGTCCTTCCAGGCCAAGATATCCTGAGCATGCCAGGATTGAGAATTCCAACTTCTCTGGAGCTTTGTTCCTCAAAGAAAGTCTGGGTCTGGTCTTCAGCTTTTTCTGCCCTCTGCCTGAAGAGGAAAAGAGTGTCTGCATATGTTGCCAAGGAGGCACTCTGGCTTTCACACGTTGCCATCAACTGGTGATTACTTACCATCTGCCTTTTATTGTCTTCCTCCAGTGCACTGACTGATGCCAAAAAGGCCATCAAATTCCATAGTCCATAATAATTATTATTTCCCCAAAATGTCTGTGTTATCTGATATTGCTGCTTCTACTGGGTAGAATGCCCTAACAAATGTGTTCTCTTCCACCAATACCCTAGCCTATAACGTCACCAATGAAAGTTTTAACATTTCACTACAACCATACGCTTCATTTTTCACCAGTGACTGGCCCTGGCTGCTGGATGATGCATCTCCAAAATCTCATTTTAGAGTCTGCATCCTAAGATCACATCCTGTACCAACTGATGTGGGTTGAGTTCCCAGGGAAACAGACTCCAGGACTCTGAGATTTGCATACAGAAAGTTTACTGAGAAATGCTCTTGGAACAGCACCCATAAGAGATGAAAGAAGTTGTGTCAGGCACAAGCAGAAGTCAAACAGTGGTGCCACTGCAGGAGAGAGTTCAGCCTATCCTACCAGAAGCTCTGGAGCTGGGATGCCTTCTGGAGTTGTCCCTGTGGAAGCCAGAAGGCCTTTGTAATGCTTAATTCACTAATCCCTGGATGCAGCTGTCCCCAGGGAAGGGGATAATCTGGGGAAGGGGGGGGCGCCTTCCTTCAGGGGATGGTCACTGCTGGAGAGGATCAATGAAACATCAACAACTAACAGTCCTGCAGGTGGAGTCAGTCTTGAAGGTGGCCAGGCAGTACAACACAGTACCCCCTCCTGGAAGTACAATGACCAGAATGTGGTGTGCTCTCCTCTCATGACACGGCACCACAGGCACAGGAAAATACCTGAACTTTTGAGTCAGACACCTAGGAGTCCCAACCTGGGATATTCAACAACAAAAATCTCAAATAGGACTAAACACACTCATGACTCAGAGTTGTTGGAAAGATTCAGTATACACAAAGATTTATTAATTACCTGTTCTAGGACAGACACAGACCCACTTCGTGGAGATTTTAGCACAGTGAAAGGATCAGAAATTCTCATAGATTGTGGTGATAGAAAAGCACAGAGGAGGGACCCTGAGCTGGCACTGAGGGCTTATGGAAGTTTTGCCAAAAGAATGCTGATAATTTGCTGCAGAGTCTCTGGATTCATTAGATTCTCAATAAACGAAACCCGGGCTGCTTTTCCTGTAGATTTGCCTGCCTTCTGGAGCATTAAACATGGTTCCATGTGCAATAGGCCTACAGACAGTGAGACATAACAAGGGAGATGGGTCTTGTTTTCTCAAATGCTGTATCTGCCTAGAGACACAGTCTGAGACAAATGGCATCCAGGGGCTCTGTAGACAGCTCATGGATGCATGCTTGCAGGAAGCACATCAGTGCTGCTGATTCTCCATGCCTCCAGGATCCAGGCCTGAGGCGCCTCCTTGTCTGCCACACCTTCCAGGGTCAGAGGGAGTGAGCACGGCTGTGGAGAGGAAGCCACAGCAGTCCTGAGGGATGCCTCCCTTCCACTCAGGAAGGGAGAGATGACAGGAGCTAGATCCCTCGTTGGACACAGGTAGGCTAATAGTAGCTTTGTACTGACAGCACAGTGTTACAAACAGAGACATTCAGCCCACTAGCCATCAGAGAAGCTGGTGACCCTTTTAGGAGTTGAGCCCCCACCCCATACCCAGAGCTCCTCTAAACTGAGGGAGATATCTGAGTGGCCCAATCCCACTGCTGGGAGAAAGGGCTGTGTAACCTCACAGACGTGGTCCCAAGGAGCCAGTCTGGTGTTCCTTCCCAGGGCTACCACCTATCTCTAGCATGCACACCTTCTCCTTGGGTCTTAGCCACTCACACAGCTGCTGAATTTGGAGAAGGGCACAGAGGCACCTAGAGAGGATGGCAGGAAATACAAACCAGCCATCCCCAGAGGCAAATATTTTGTCCCAAGAGGGCCTTTGGTGGAATGGCAAAATGGGAATGTTTATCCTTTACACACATGTAGGCCCACCCTTATGGACCTTGAGGCTGCCCTCCTACTCAGCTCCCCTAGGCCATGCTGAGTTCCTACAGGACATGTAGGCCCTGAGTTTTCCAGGTGATGACCATCACAGATATTGTCCCACAGACAATTCATTCCTTGTGATGCCAAGTACTGCTCTCTATTAAATTCAGCAACCTTTTCATGTAAAGTCTGTGTCTGCCACATTGGCCCTCTCTCTCTCCTATGCATACCCTCTGCCTTCTATGTCCTCACTCATCTCTTGATCAGGAAAGCCTACCAAATCCTCTCCTTTGTGTCTTCAAGCGTGGCCAGTTCTTCAAAGCTCATCTCAGCACCCATATGTTCTGGTCAAGCTTCCCAATCAGCAAATATAAAAACAAACCATTTGCTGTACTCCGTCATTCCAGTGTGCAATAGCTACAGCACTAACTCATCATTTCCCATTCAAGGCCCAGGACTGTGTTTTCCATGTGTGCTGTAACTCCCTTGTTAATTCACAGGTCAGGGGCCTCACCATATTTCTGTCCCAGCTATCTGAAGCTTAGTAGGTGTTTGGAAAAAGGATGGGCACTGGCTTCAGTTTCCCAAAGATCTCTTAAAGATTAAAAAGAAAAAAAATAATGTATACCCAAAGGGACAGTTGAAACTAGCAAAAAATTTAAAGCTTGTTTTTCAGAGAACTGTTTCTCCCTAGTCACCCATCATGTTTTTTCAGTCCCCACTAACAAATATACTAGCTGCTTCCAAAGAATCCAGGACTCAAAGTCACTGATATGGTCCCCAGCCCATGAACAAGTAAGGCCCTGCATTCCTTACCCCACCCAGTTTATACTGGCTCTCAGAGCATGCCCATAGCTCCTTCTTGTAAGATAACCTCTTGACATCAGGGGCTGAATTTTGCCTCATGCTGGTGTTGTCTCCACCCCAAAGTGAATATGTGATCTTTGTTACATATATGCTTACTCAGTGTACATATTACAACTTTCCTCATGAATAATCATAGGTTCCCCTGCCCTTTTCATCACTATGTGTGTAATCTCAACCCCTATTATTATAAAAAAAAATGTTCTTTCTCGCTTCAGAGAGGTGGAGGAGAGGAGCTTTGCTTTTCTGTCTCCTTGTTTGGTTGCCTCTCAACTAAACCCTTTTCTATTGCATACCCGATGTCTCAATGATCAGCCTTGTTGCTCGTTAGGCATAGACATGGTTTCAGTTACAAAAGGAATATAATAATTGACAGTTAATGTTTTCATTAATGACTTAAATGAAGTGAATTTTAACTAAGTTAGGAGAGTTATCAAACTGTCATGTCAATGAAAGCCACAAAATTAAGAAAGTCCTTGATGTATAAAAATTAACAAAAATGATTTTACTTGTGGTGATGTTCTGCACTTAGCTCTAAGACCTCAACAACTGTAGAGGCATGAGCTGGTTAAGTAAAGTGTGATTGAAGCAGTTGTACTTGAGAATAGGCTGACAATCGTTAACGTTGTGATCTCATTTCCAGAAATGAATCTAAGTCTGTGTTGATAGAAAGTTCAGTTGTTACACCAAGGGCAGGTGGGCAGGGCAACCATCTACCCAATTCCAGGAATGAGGTGCCTTGTTTGGAGTACCACACAGCAAGGAGTAGTGGCAAACGGGTCTCTTGCATGAGAAGTATGCAGGATAACAGAGACTTGAGGAACTCTTGATGAAGACCATGTCACATGAGAGACTGTGTCATAAGCAAAGGAAACCAAATATTTAGCCTGAGGAAGACATGACTCAGAGGCAGTCCAGCTGCCTGGGTATTCATTCCATTTAGTCACACAGGACCCTTTGCTTGCATTAATGCTCTGCTGTCACTAATTTGAAATTCTTAATCATGTGTGACCTGGGTCCCCCATTTTCATTTTGAAATAGGCTATGAAAATCTTGTAGTCTGCCCATCCTGATCGGAAAGCTGTAGTGGAGAAGGTTGTTTTTGTTGCTCCAAAGAGAGGAGCTATGAGCTTTATCTGTTTATCACCTTATCAGGGATTTTATTGAAACCCTCTGAACTGAGCACTATGCCAGGGCAGATGAGGGATGAGGGGCAAGTTTCTGAAATTTCCTTAAATGGAAAGATTGAGTGTGTATGCAGGTGGAAGGCAAGAACAAGAAAAGATTCAGTAGAAAAATCTTGTGTTCCTGTGTATTATAAGACAACAAGGTAGATTTGCTTAATAAGTTAGAAAAGTTCTCCACAAATATGAGAAACACCTCAGAGAAGAAGAGCAAATCCTGCTGGCAGCCACACACACACACACACACAAACAGAGCCACAGGGGTTTCCAAAGTGCCAAAGGCCATGGCCAAGCAATAAAAGTTGAGTTTAATATTATTGTGCCCCCACTTTATGACAATTTTTTTTCTCCTGTAAGTAAAAAAATAATCATCGCTTTCTCCAGGCTAAGGGAAATTTTGAACAGGAATGGGTTTGAAAAAAGAATGAGTTCAGAATTCCATTGCCAGGCCAACATCTAAAGAGTTTAGAAGCCATTGCTTCTGTCCTCACAACAAGAAAAAAAAGCAGAACAAATGGAAAACAGCACCTCTTCTTACATGTATCATCGAACTGAGGGCTCAGGCAAAAAGCTGTCCTAAAAACTGTAGAGAGAGGCAGATGCAGAGAATCACAGCTTACCAGGAGTGGAAACCCAAGAGCAGAAACCAGCACTGTACCCAGCACTGGTAGGAACATTTAACTGTAATTAATAAATTGCCAGAGGGTTAGTGTGGGCTAGCTTGAGAGTTAAAATACATCCAACTAATTTTTAACACAACATCAAAGGCAATTCAATGAAGACAGGATAGTCTTTTCAGGAGACGGTGATAGAACAATTGGATGTCCATACACACAATAAGGAATCTAGACACAGAACTACAACTCTTACAAAAATTAACTCAAAATGGGGCATTTGGGTGGCTCAGTGAGTTAAGTGTCTGGCTTCAGTTCAGGTCATGATCTCTCAGTTTGTGAGTTTGAGACCCTCACCAGGCTCTGGGCTGACAGCTCAGAGCCTGGAGTCTGCTTTGGATTCTGTGTCTTCTTCTCTCTATGCCCCCCACCACTCATGCTTTTTGTCTGCCTGTCTCTCTCTGTCTCTCAAAAATAAATAAACATTTAAAAACTTAGTGAGTTCTTTATAGATTTTAGAAACTAGCTCTTTATCCAATATGTCATTTGCAAATAGTTGGAGAAACAGGAACCCTCTTTAACTGCTTGTGGGAATGCAAACTGGTGCAGCCGCTCTGGAAAACAGTGTGGAGGTTCCTCAAATAATTAAAAATAGAACTACCCTATGACCCAGCAATAGCACTGCTATGAATCTACCCAAGGGATACCGGAGTGCTGATGCATAGGGGCTCATGTATCCCAATTTTTATAGCAGCACTTTCAACAATAGCCAAATTATGGAAAGAGCCTAAATGTCCATCAACTGACTAATGGATAAAGAAGATCTGGTTTATATATACAGTGGAATACTACTTGGGAATGAGAAAGAGTGAAATCTGGCCATTTGCAGCAACATAGATGGAACTGGAGGGTATTATACTAAATGAAATAAGTCAGGCAGAGAAAGACAGATACCATATGTTTTCACTCATATGTGGATCTTGAGAAACTTAACAGAAGAACATGGGGGAGGGGAGGGAGAAAAAAAAAGTTACAGAGAGGGAGGCAGGCAAACCATAAGAGACCCTTAAGGACTGAGAACAAACTAAGGGTTGATGGGGAAGGGGGGACATGGGGGGAGAGGGGAAAGTAGGTGATGGGAATGGAGGAGGCCACTTGTTGGGATGAGCACTGGGTGTTGTATGGAAACCAATTTGACAATAAGTTATATTTTTAAAAATTTTTTTAAAATTAACCCATAATGGATCAAAGATTTGAATGTAAGATGCAGAACTATAAAAATTCTAGAAGATAACATAAGGGAAAAGCTAGGTGAACTTGGTTTTGGTAGTAACTTATTAGGTACAATACCAAAAGCACAATCCATGAAAGGAAAAGTTAATAAGTTGAACAGATTTAAAATTAAAATTTCTGCTCTGTGAAATATATTGTTAAAGTAATGAAAATACAAGCTACAGACTAGGAGAATATATTTGAAAAACACACATCTGATAAAGGACTGGTGTCCAAAATATGTAAGGAACTTTTAAAATTGAACAATAAAATAACAAACATTCCAATTAAAAATGAGCAAAAGATCTCACTCTTTATCACTAAAGAAGATATATAGATGACAAATTGGAATATGAAAAGATGTTAAACATCATTATGTCACTAGGAAATTGTAAATTGAAACAACAATGAGATAGCACTACACACCTATTAGAATGGCCAAAATCAAAAACACAGACCATACCAAATTCTGGATAGGATGTGGAGCAGCAGAAACTTTCATACATTGCAAGTAAGGATGGAAAATGACACAGCCACTTTGGAAGATAGTTTAGCATCATATTATAAAACAAAACATACTCTCCTCATATGATCCAGCTAGTAGTCCTCCTTCTACTCAAATGAGCTGAAAATTTATGTTCACACAAAAACCTCCACATGTATGTGTGCAGTTTTATTCATAATTGCCAAAACTTGGAATTGACCACCATGTCCCTCAGTAGATGAATGGGCAAACAAAGTGTCGTGCATCAATATAAAGGAATATTATTCAGCAATAAAATGAAATCAATCATCAAGCCATGAAAAAAATGTGAGAAATTTAAAAATGCATATCACTCAGGGCACCTGGGTGGCTCAGTCAGTTAAGAATACAACTTCAGGGGCGCCTGGGTGGCGCAGTCGGTTGAGCGTCCGACTTCAGCCAGGTCACGATCTCGCGGTCCGTGAGTTCAAGCCCCGCGTCAGGCTCTGGGCTGATGGCTCAGAGCCTGGAGCCTGTTTCCGATTCTGTGTCTCCCTCTCTATCTGCCCCTCCCCCGTTCATGCTCTGTCTCTCTCTGTCTCAAAAATAAATAAAATGTTGAAAAAAAAAATTAATTAAAAAAAAAAAAAAAGAATACAACTTCAGCTCAGGTCATGATCTCGCAGTTCATGTTTTTCAGCCCCATGTCAGGCTTTGTGCTGACAGCTCAGAACCTGGAGCCTGCTTCAGATTCTGTGTGTCTCTCTCTCTGCCCCTCTCCCACTCGCATTCTTTCTCTCTGTCTCTCAAAAAAATAAACATTAAACAAAAATTAAATGCATATTTCTAAGTGAAAGATGACAACTTGTAAATGCTACATGTTGTATGATCCCAATTACATGACATGCTGGAAAAGGAAAAACTATAGAGACAGTAGAAAGATCAGTGGTGGTTGCCAAGGGTTCAGGATGAGAGAGAGCACACTGGATTTTTATGGCAGCAAAACTACTCTGCATGATACTAAAATTAGGGATACATGATATTATGTATTCATCAGAACCCATAGAACCATACACCAAAAGAATAAATCCTAACATAAATATGGACTTTAATTAAAATAATTTATCAATATTAATGTATCAATGTAACAAATGTACCACCCTGTTGAAAGGTGCTAATGTGGGGGATACTGAGGGAGAAGTAGTGTGGATATACATGGGAACTCTATGTACTTTCTGTTCAATTTTTCTGTAAACCTAAAACTGCTCTAAGAAATAACTCTACCGGGGCGCCTGGGTGGCGCAGTCAGTTAAGCGTCCGACTTCAGCCAGGTCACAATCTCGCGGTCCGTGAGTTCGAGCCCCGCGTCGGGCTCTGGGCTGATGGCTCGGAGCCTGGAGTCTGTTTCCGATTCTGTGTCTCCCTCTCTCTCTGCCCCTCCCCCGTTCATGCTCTGTCTCTCTCTGTCCCAAAAATAAATAAAAAAACGTTGAAAAAAATTAAAAAAAAATAACTGTACTAATGAAAATCTAAAGGAAGCAAAATTTTAAAACCTCCGTAGCCAAACTTCACTTCCAGATAGGATAGTGTAATTCAAGACATTAACAAAAAAATCATTTTTTTCTTAGATATATTTTTAATTTTTTAAAAAAATTCAATTGTAATGAACATATAGTGTTATATTAGTACCAGGTGTCCAATATAGTTTAATAATTCTATTCATTTCTTAGTGCTTATCAAGATAAGTAAATCTCCTTTGTCTATTTCACCCATCTCCCCACCAATCTCCCCTCTGGAAACTACCAGTTTGTTCTCTGTATTTGAGGCTGGGTTTTTTGTTTTGTTTTGGTTTTGGTTTTTTTTTGTCTCTTTTTTTTCCTTAAATTCTACATGAGTGAAATCATATGGTATTTGTCTTTCTCTTACTATTTCACTTAGCATTATAGCTTCTAGGCCCATCCATGTTGTTGCAAATGGCAAGATATCATTCCTTTTTATGCCTGAATAATATTCCATTGTATATATACCACATATTTTATGGCTGAGTAAAATCTTGAAAAAGAAGAACAAAACAGGAGATACCACAAACCCAGATTTCAAGGTTTACTGCAAAGCTGTAGTGATCAAAACAGTGTGGTAATGGCACAAAAATAGACACACAGATCAATAGGACAGAATAGAGAGCCCATAAATAAACCTACACTATTATGACCAATTAATCTATAACAAAGGAGACAAGAATACACAATGGGACAAGACAGTCTCTTCAAATGGTGCTGGGAAAACTGAACATTACATGCAAAAGAATAAAACTGGACCACTTTTTTTACACCACACACAAAAATTTGCCCAAAATGTATTGAAAGCATAAATGTGAGACCTGAAATTGTAAACTCCTAGAAGAAAACATAGGTAGTAATTTCTTTGACATTGGACATAGAAATATTTTTCAAGATATGTCCCCTGAGGAAAGGAAAACAAAAGCAAAAACAAACTATTGGGACAACACCAAAATTAAAAGCTTTGCACAGCAAAGGAAAACATCAACAAAACAAAAAGGCAACATACTGAATGGCAGAAATGACATATACCATAGAGGGGTTAATATCCAAAATATACAAAGAAATGAAACAACACCAAAAAAAATTACACGACTTAATAAAAATTTGGGGAACTCATGGGTGGCTCTGTCAGTTGAGCGTCCAACTTTGGCTCAGGTCACGATCTCGCAGTTTGTAAGTTTGAGCCCTGTGTAGGGCTCTGTGCTGACAGCTCGGAGCCTGGATCCTGCTTCAGATTCTGTGTCTACTTCTCACAGCCTGCCCCTCCCTAACTCTCTTTCCCTCTTTCTCAAAATTAAATAAGCATTAAAAAAGATTTTAACAAGCATTTGATGAGTTTTAGTCATGATGAAAAATATCTTAACAAATTAGGAATAGAAACATCATTAATCTTATAAATTGTATCTCATGTTGAATCATATGAACTTGCCATTTTTGTTGACATAACCCCTCATACAAATATCATACTTACAGAGAATTATTGAAAGAACAAGAAAAAGATTCCGACTTTGCTGCTATTTAATATTGTACCAATGTCTATGACAACAAAAAGAAATAAAATACATGAATATTGGAAAGAGGGAGATAAACTTTACCTCACAGCAACATGATTGTGAAATAGGACTATAATTCATGTAAAAAGTTTTAGAATTAATATGCAGTTTTGTTGTAAACACACACACACACACACACACACACACACACCCTTATCTCATGTAGATCCTGCATAATACTCAATATAGTTTGTTAGGTTGATTTTGTATAATGCCCACTTGAGTCATCTCTGAGAGAGCAGCATATGGTCCGTGATTCAGGGTAGCCAATGTCCAAGTTGCCAGGGATGTATCAGATTCAGGCTGCCATTCCTCCATCCCCACCCTGATAAAAGGTGAATTTTGTGCTGTTGATATGATGAAGGATGTCAAACAGTGACTAAACTGTACATAGCATACTGGTAGCCTTCACTCTGTGAAACTCTACTTGCAAAGTTTGCTTGTCTGTCTTCCCTGCAAGATTATGAATTCATTTTGCGGTCAAGATGTGTTCATTTTGGTATCCCCAGCACCTGGCTAAGACTTGGCTTTATAAAAGGACATTGCAAGCGTTTGTGATTATTGAATATTTGTAACTTTTTTATCCTACATCTGAGATGGGAATATAAAGTTAGCTCCCTTTTAGGCATATGTTCACAGGGCTTTGGGAAATTACCTATGGTACTTACCTAGCTCTGGAGCCCACATCACTTGTGACACTACCTAAATGTGGTGTCCACACTGAGCTGACACCACCAGCTTAAGGCTGTATACTATTCCATTATACAAATGTACTCAGTCTGTGGTGGAGTGCCAGCTTGCAGGGTCACCCAAAGCTTCTAATATCATATGATCTGGTGGCCATCTCTAAATTAGAATGTATTCCAGTCTTGAAAAACTATTCCATGGAGTAGAGGAAATTTATAAATCTTAGAAAAAAAGCTTTATAAAGTCCATGCAGGTAAATCTCATTTTGAACTTATTCACTAATATCTTTTATTCATTCAAACAATTAGTTCAGGGACTCAACTTACATCAATTGTCACCTCTTTGGTAAAGCCAATCAAAGCTTCAAAGAAACTACAAAGGGAAGTGAACTTCAATTGCCCCTGAGGGATCAATAAACACCTTGAAATTTTCATCTAAAAGCTTCTTAGTGGATACCTGTCTAATATATGCTTAAATTCTAATGAGAACTTATAATAGAATCCTAATGGAGTTTTTTGGGTTGTTTTCTTTTAATGGCAGTACCCATTTGTTAGTCTACACTGAGCTGTAGATAATCAGAGTATGAGTAAGAATCTACTTTTAAAAACATAAGTGCAATTATGCATGTAAAACAAAACAAAATCAAATCAGCAGTAAAAACATTTTTCCTGAATCTCTTCTAGCTTGTATATTCTGCTATATACTTTGTCCATAATATGGTATATGATTATATAAGTTTCACAAAGGTAACAAGATATATTTCAATATTCATGATTTCTACATAAACTTTTAAGGTGATAAATATCTACATAAAAGTGTACAAACATATGTATACTTAGGTGAGTTCCAGAGAGAGAACACACCCATGTAACCAATCATCTCTAAGAACAATAAATAAAATCCCCCATCCTGTTCCAGTAATTACAAAGGTAATACTGCCCCAACTTCTAATATGATAAATTCATTTTAGCTATCTTAGATCCTGAAGAAGATCAGTATATACACCTTTATATCTAGCTTTTTTTCCCCCAGCATTTTGTTTGCAATATGCATCCCTGCTGTTGGGTGTAGCAACAGTTTCTTTTCATTCTTGTATACTATTTCACTCTATGTATACACTATAATATTTTAGTGTATATTTTATCCAAATATGGATATTTGGGTTATTTCTCTATTTGAGTTGTAATATTTTACTATTAATGATAATTCTGCCACATTCACCCTTGTAGGTGGTTGGGTTTTGATGCATTGTGTGTTTCTGATGGGCACATACCAAGATGTGAAATTTCTGGATCATCATAGTGTATACATACATTACACTTTAGTAGATATTAACAACCAGCTTTCCAAATGGCTTTAACAATCTATATTCCATATACCTCAGGATGAAGATTCCAGTTATTCCATGTGTTCTCTGGCACTTCACAGTAACATGTTTTCTGTTTCAACCATTCTGGTGCATATGCAGTGTTAATCTGATTGTGACTTTAATTTGTATTTCCCTTGATGATCAACCAGTTTGAGTGCCTTTTTTATATATTTATCATCTATTTGAATATTTGTTTTATGAGATACCTATTCAAGTACTTTGCCCTTTTTTCTATTCTATATATTTGAAAAGTTCTTAACATACTCTGGATGAAAGTCGTTTGTAAAACCCAAGTAATGTAAATATCACTTCCTATAGCCTGGCCTGCATTTTAACTCTCATAATTGTCTCTCTAAATGAACAGAAATTCTTCATTTTAATGCAGTCCAATTTATCAGGTTTTTGCTCCATGTTTCATTCCTTCCTACCTGCGTTCATAAACATAATCTACATTACACACTAGAAGCTTTATTATTTTATTTTTCACACTTCAGTCTATAACCTTGGAAATTATTTTTGCTTGTTGAGTGAATTAAACATTAATATGAGTTTCTCCTTCTTTTCAGTCTCTAAGTCTCCTTCTAGTTCACTCTTTATTTTTAAATTTATCTACTTCTTTCTTCAGTTACATTGCTTCCTTTCTGAGACTTTCTAATTCTTTTTTTATGCTGATTATTCATCTTAGATTATTTCATTAAGTTTTTGCAAATTCTGTTGAAATACTAGTTTACAGTTTTCATCTATTTTATGAGCATGTCTTTCTGATATTCTTTCTTTGATTATAAGGATGTTATTTTGTTACTCACATTTGTCTTATAAAAACATTATATGGGATTCAACTATCATCCTTTTCTGTTGTTCATTTTCATATGAAACTTGTTTTCATAAAGCTTTAGAAGGGAGACCAGGGGGGCTTTTTTAGTATTGCATCTACAGGTTTTTTTTTTTCTGTTGCTGCCTTAGTAAAATGGGCAAAAACATGGCTTAGTACTTTCTGTGATCAACAAATGCTGTTCCCTCCCCACCTTTATCTGAAAATCCCATTTTTTTTTTTTTGCTCCATTGTCCCTGTCCTGCTTGGTCTAGCTTCTCTTCCCAGCATGTTATATCTTCAATGTGGGGCTTGATCTCAGAAGGGACCTTCAGCTGGTTAATTTCACAGTTTGTGAGGCCTAGGTTACTAAAATCCTTAAAACATTACAGAAGACCCCCTGCATTCTCTGGTGAATTAAAGCAGGCCAAATCCATCCCAGTTCTGGCTGTTTTTTTCAAATTGCTCTACTGTGTTTATCAATGTTCACCTGTCAGCTGCTTATGGTTTTTCTGTTAAGTCCATTAGACATTCTCTTGCTTTCCTCTCACTTATCCCAAACAATGCTGAGGACTTAGAACAGTTGAGGTTTTTTTCTTCCTGAACACATTTTCTGGTTCTAAGGGATGACTTGGCAGTTAGTTTTTTAAATATAACTTATTGTCAAATTGGTTTCCATACAACACCCAGTGCTCATCCCATCAAATGACCTCCTCATGCCCATCACCCACTTTCCCCTCTCCCCCACCCATCAACCCTCAGTTTGTTCTCAGTATTTAAGAGCCCCTTAAGGTTTGCCTCCCTCCCTCTCTGTAACTTTTTTTCCCCTTCCCCTCCCCCATGGTCTTTTGTTAAGTTTCTCAAGATTCACATATGAGACTTGGCAGTTATTCTTCTTGCATATTTTGTCTTACATTTCTGGTTTTCCCATCCTGTATGCTTGTATGAAGGGTTTCAGGGAGATTCAAAACCTAACCTAGAACTGCTTTCACATATTCACAGAATTCTTTCAGGAGGGTCTATTTTCGTTCCCTCAAAGTTTTTGAATTTGGGACAACCCAGGTGAGGTAGAGAGGAAGATGCTTTCTATCTGCTGTAGGCCCTTCCTCCATTAAAATTTCTAGACTACCTCACCTACACAGAGCCTTGGGATGCTAGCTTGGAAAGTTACTTATTAGAGATTCTAGAGACTGTTCCTTATAAATCTAAAACTCATTCTAGGGTAGGAACTAGCATATCTTCTGACACAACTCGGTTAGCTGTCAATCAAGAATAAGGCAAAATCACAGAAACTTGGGATGTGGAAGAATGCTTCATTCTGTGGCCTCCCAGATAATGTTAAGCTACTGGTAAATAACAGGTATTATGAATTATAATTGAATACTATAGTTGAATACTCCTTGAGGGCCTTGATGAAGACATCTGTGTTGATGATTTTAGGGATCAGAGAAGATAGGATAGAAATGAGAAAAAAAAGTAAAAGTACCAGAAAAAGCACTAAAACAGGGCTAGTTCAGAGATTTGAAAAGCTTCATCTATAAATATATTCTCTGTTCTGGTTGATTAGAAACATAGTTAGTTAGAAACCACTTTTCTTCTAAATTCTAAAATAGTTTGGGGACACATTCTATCTATCTATATGTTAGTAGATACTATGGTAATCTCTTTCCATTTAAGGAAGTATTCCCTATTGGAGTCATGGAACAAGTATATTTGCTCTCCCTATCTTCAAATCATTTGTAAACATTCAATCAACATTTTTGAGCGCTTATATATGTCAAGAAAACTTGTTGGGATGCCTGGGTGGCTCAGTCAATTAATCATCCAACTTCAGCTCAGGTCATGATATCAGGGTCTGATTTTGAGCCCCACATGGGGCTCTGTGCTAACAGCTCAGAGCCTAGAGCCAGCTTCAGAGTATTCTGTGTCTCCCTCTCTCTCTGCCCCCTCCCTCTACTCACACCTTGTCTCTCTTTCTCTCAAAATAAATAAAGATTAAAAAAGAGAACAGTTGTCAAGATCAGTCCAGTTTCAGGCATAAAACAGATGAGCAGTTTCTGGAGTAACATGAGGAAATTAATCAAGGAGATATGTGTAGGTGGGGTTAGAGAAATGAACAAGGTATAATGCAATTTCCACGGCTAGCAGTGTTGGTTGGAGGAGAGATAGAAGACCAATAGGCCCAAAGGGGCACTGCCAGAACCCAGGAGAACCAAGACCCTCTAGTCTTCCAGAGCCCCTCTTGGAGCTGACTGAGACTGGAGGTTTGTAGTCTCCATGGTTGCCTTAGAATGGTTCAACCTCCCACAGCACAGAGCAGAGGGGAAGGAGAGGAGCAGTGGATATTTTCCAAAACCTCCAGACACATGGCGAACAAGCAGGAAAATTCTCTGCTCCCCTGGAGATTATATTCTAGTGAAGATGGAAAACAATAAACAAACATACAATTTAAAATTCAGGAGGAAGAAGAGCCAAGTGAGGTGAAAGGAAAGAGTAGCAGGGAGGCCAGTGATGAAGTCCTTGGAAAGGCACTTGAGTACAGACTCCTTGGGAAAGTGCCTACAAGCAGAGGGAC
Organism: Puma concolor; assembly: GCF_028749965.1. Classification (NCBI taxonomy): domain Eukaryota; kingdom Metazoa; phylum Chordata; class Mammalia; order Carnivora; family Felidae; genus Puma; species Puma concolor. The sequence goes on from NC_141676.1 coordinate 85,313,069, forward strand.
CTGAATGACACGTCTCTTGGGCAGAGAAAACAGGTGTAGAGTTGATGGAACATGCTTCAGAAGCTTAAGGCACATTAGGATCAAAAGGTATTTTGTTTTGTTTTCCCTATTTGGCTACTGAGTGAAGTACGAGGACTTTCAAGTAAATATTAGACCTCTAAGCAAGGTTTCCTGGAAAGAAAGCAGGTGGCACAGTACAAAAATATAAGTGTTCTTAAACACCAAGATAGTTATTTCTGTGTCTAAAGTATGTAGAGAACTCACATCTCTTTTCCATCATAGCATCCAGTTTTGCTCTTTTGAGGAAGGAGCTTTCAGTAAAATGGAAGCCTGGGAAAGGTGAAACTCTTCTCCCAGCAGCGACATAAAAGGTGGAGAGAAATTCAGGACTGGAACTTGTACCCTTGGAAACCATCAGCTGCCCAATGTAGAGCCCTTACCAAACTCTAGGGTCTTCCATAGGCTGGCATCTCCTGGAGACAGCTAGTTGGGTAAAAGAAGAAGAAGAAGGAAAAGGAGGAAGTGGAAAAAGAGGAATAGGATTAGAAGGGGGATTCACTAGCATTTATTGAGCACTGATTTTATGCTTAATATTGTTCTAAGCACTTTACATCATTAGCTCATTTATCCTCAATCTTATGAAGTAGATAGTAGAATTCTGCCTACTTTATAGATGATGTGACTGAGACACAGAGTAGTTAAGTAACTTGTTCCAAGGACTTGCAGCATAAATAGAGGAGCTGAAATTTGAATTAGAGGATCTGACTGTAGAGCCATGCTCTTCACTGCCACAATTTCTTCAGTTGGAGCCTCAAAGAAGGACTAAATCCCATCATGTCCACAAAACCTCTAACTGCACCAAAGGAGAGCTTTCTTCCCTCTCATCCCCCATATCTTCAGGCAAACCTTGGAGAACAAGATCCTGATTATAGTTCCTCCAAATTTCACTTGGGATGGTTGGACAAAGGGAAAAGAAAGAGGATTACACAAAGTGTTCCCTGTTTTGTGACTTGTACTGTGAATTCCCTCTTTTCTCTATCTCAGCAATAACCCAAAAGGCCCACGGAGTCACAGTGCTCTACTGCTAAGCTAGTCATTCACCAACAAAGGTCAAATTTTTGTAAGACACCAATTGCTTCAGATAAAAAGTAGATTCAGGCACACTCACAGTGGTCATTTGAGGGAGAACAGAGTGTAGAGAAAACACTGAAATAAAACGAATTCTCCAATGCTAGCCAACAGCAGGGCTCCCCACCCCCACTCTGCCTGCCCCAGGCCTGAGGAGGAAATAGTTGAAGCAGGATTGGAACCTAGAGAGAGAATCCGTGCCTTTATAGAGGAAAGCAAGCAGCCAGTAGCCTATGGTGATACTATAGGAGGAGAGAGAAAGAATCCACATCTTGGTCTCACTCTTCTCTTCCCCTCTTTTTTGTTGTCCATTCTTTCCATTGGTGGAGCCCAATTGGCAGCCAGAGCACAAGGGCAGGACACATAGGAAAAACTCCAAGGTATGGATCTGGAAGGCAGATGGACCCAGCCAGCACATTCAGGTAGTTCCTAGCACACAAGGCAGTGGACTGAGTACTGGAGAGTAAGTGTGGAGTGTCCAAACATTGACAGGCAAACTGCAGTCCTTCTCTGGGGAACCCTGTGCAGCCCACCTGCCCACCCTCACATCAGGAAAAGAACAATTGCATTGTGTTAGATTGTACAATGGCGCTCTGCTGTTGTGTCTCTTCTGGCATTGCTTGTTATTAAGTGTAGTTCATCAGCTGCATATGTTATTGTACCCTGCTTGTTATAATACAACTAACAGATACATGAAGTAAACAAGAAGAATACAAACACTGGAATGCTGACCTTAAAACCCATTGTGAGCACAGAGAGATTAAATATATTCCCAGAGCTGTGCCAATAGCCATTTGCAGAAGACATTAACAAAGTTAGCTTCAGGGGGATTTGGATAACATTAAACAAACAAACAAATGCAAGCTTTCAGAGAGGAAAGGTTATTAAATTGTACAACAGGATATCCTGGGGAATCTGAGTTCTTCCAGAAAGATTTTAAAAAGTGAATAAGAGGGGCACCCTAGTGGCTCAGTCGGTTAAATGTCTGACTTCAGCTCAGGTCATGATCTAGTGGTTTGTAAGATTGAGCCCCACATCGGGCTCTGTGCTGACAACTCAGAACCTGGAGCCTGCTTTGGTTTCTGTGCCTCCCTTTCTCTCTCTCTGCCCCTTCCTGATCATGCTCTGTGTATCTTTCCTTCAAAAATAAATAAATATTTAAAAATTTTTTAAAAATAAAATAAAAAGTGAATAAGAAATTGTCTAGAGCAAGATTCAATTAGGCATGGGAGTTGAACCCAACACTGTTGAAAGGCACAAATTAGGTTCCCTAGGTAAACATTTGTAGGCCAGGGCAGGTTCTAAGCAGAAGGATAAATGATAAGAAGGCAAGCTGTGCCTTGGGGTCTCCTCTGAAACTGCCACAATTCTTTCCCTCTTGCACAGTCCTCCAATATGATAGTCCCATTTGGTCACATTCAATCCATCCTTATTCCCTTCTTTGTTTCTATTCCCTCTAATCCTACAGTGTTAAGTGACAGCAGAGCAATGACTAATGTGATAGCTAATAGTAAGGCATAATCCTAAAACAATTACTAAGGAAATTTACATTTCAGGAAGCTCTTTCAGAGTTTTACTTTTAATTTCAGACCTAGCTATCTAGTTAAATGTTTCTTATTTGGTGACCCAGCCTGAATGAAAACAGGAGTCAATATGGCTCTAAGAGAAAAAATGTTAGCCTGGACAACAAATTTTCGTTGTCCAACTTCCTCAGTAAGATAAATTCTGTCTCCTATACAGACCTATTTAGTGTACAATTTATTAGACCCCACCCACTGGGATATATTGTACCACAGATCAGGGCATTACTGCCCTTGCATGTAGGGTCTAAAGAAACAGGAGAAGAGGGAGATTAGCAGCAATGACCCTCATTTTTCCTATTTAGAGGCTACAGAAGATTATAAATCTATATTACAAAAGTAGAAATAAGGACACAGAGGCAGGGAAAAGACTCATATGAAAAATAGAAAGAACCATCACAAAGGATCTCTCTCTACAAGGGTAATTTGACTTCATCAGGGGATGAGGAGTGGCAAAAAGAGAAATATTTTTCATGGAACAGTGACAGCACCTTAAGCAGGATAGATCAGACCTTGAGTCTGTGACATATTGATCTCCAGTCTATGCTCTCTCCTGAGACTCTAAGTATTGACTTTGTTCTAGGAGTCCTTTAAAAGCTGGTGTACTGGAAAGAGCACTCAAATGGGTGTAAGAAGACTTGAGTGTAAGTCCTGACTTTTCACTATTTGGCATGTGGCCTGAGCAAGTTACTTAACCTTTCTATTTATAAGATGATGGGGATGGACAAAATAAATTATTTAGACTGTCATTAATAATGAAACTCCAATACTAAACCACCTGTGATTGTAGGATCTGTAACTTTTTAAGGTACAAATATCTCTTTATTATAGATTTTAAGCTCATAACACACGCATTAATTCAATCATTTGCTTATTCAGCCACACATTTAATTAATATTAATGGAGCATGGTACTAGTAAGGGGGAAAGGAAGTTCATCTTCAATATCTTTGAGAGAATACTTAAGCCTCTGTCTTTGTTGCTGTCTTCTGCTGCATTAACCACTTAGGTAACCTAATCTATTGCAGTTTTCCCAAGGAAAAACCAGAGACAATTTCAGTATTGGAATTGTTTAACTGTCAAATTTTCCCTCATTCTTAACAATGCTTCAAGATCTGAAATATAGAGGTTTCCCCTCCTGAGGTGCTCAGAAATTTCCATTTTACCTTCCAAGGCATTCTTTTCATTATTTTTGCCAAGGACTACATTTATAAAACATGATCAAATTCTTGTTTTGACAATGATGGAGCAAAAAGAAACAAATTTAACCTCCTGCCATAAACAAGTGGACCAAATATATGAAACAACTGTTTTGAGACATTTAATAACAATTTCTGCAGAACTGGTGATGCCTGAGAGTATAGAGCCTGTGATTGTGGGGCACTTCTGTATGGCAAGAATTTCAAAATTCAGTGAGGGAGGGGAAATCCAGAGACTGTTGGCCCTGCTAAGCTGAGAAAACAGAGATCAGAGCTTAGAGATGTATAGTCATTCAGAATTACATAAATAAAAAGCTCCAGAAATCTGCATAAAGTATCCTTGAGACTTTGTTGAGTACTAGGATGTGAATAGTTAGAATGAATCTCCACAGCTGGCTGAAAATGATCATGAAGTTATAAGCTGAAAGTTCCTGGTGCTCAGGTTGGGGAGGTGTTCAATTCTGTCTTAGCTACAGCAGTTTTAGCTTAGGTTGCTATAACAATTACCATAGACTAAGTGGCTTAAACAATAAATGTTTATTTCTCACAATTCTGGAGGCCAGAAAATCAAAGATCAAGGCACCAGTGGATCTGGTATCTTCTGAGTGTATACTTCTTGCTTTGCAGACAGTCATCTCCTCACTGCATCCTCACATGTCAGAGAGAGAGGAAGGTAGACTATCAGGTCTATTCATACAAGATCTCTAAACACATTATGAGGAGTCCACCTTCATGACCTAATTGTCCTCCAAAGACTCCATCTCCAAATTCAATCACATTGTAGGTTGAGGTTTAAATGTATAACATACAGTCCATAACAAATTCCAACCAGCCACAGTGAAGTGTCTTCAATAAATACTCAACTTTCATTGAGACATTGACATGCAGTGAAGATGTTGGAGGAGATGTAGGACTGAATTTTCCCTATAATGGTTATTGTAGACCCATCCAAGGGAGGCTTAATGCCAGGTCTTGAAGAATTAAAACCGACCCACAAGTGACCTGACTGCCTGTGAAACAAAGTGTACTTGTCTTTAAAGGAATATGATAAATCCAGGTACTTACAATGTAACATATAATATAACCAGCATCCAATAAAAAATTACTAAACATGCAAAGAAGCAAGTAAATGTGACCTATGAAAGAGAGAAAAGGAAAACTACAAACTACTATCTCTTATAAAGAAAAATGCAAAACTTCTCAACAAAATAGCAACAAACCATTTTATTTTTGTGGATAGTGTAAGAAAGTGTTTTGAGGGGGGGCAGACAGAGAGAGAGAGAGAGAGAGAGAGAGAGAGAGATTCCGAAGTAGGTTCTTCACTGACAGCAGAGAGCCTGATGCAAGGCTCAAACTCACGAACCATGAGATCATGACCTGAGCTGAAGTTAGACACTCAACTGACTGAGCCCCCCCCCCAGGCACTCCTGTAATACATCTTTAAATCTGGGATTGTGATACCTCCAGATTTGTTCTTATTTTTCAACGTTGCTTTGGCTATTCAGGGTCATTTGCAGCTCCAAACAAATGTTAGGATTATTTGTTCTACTAACATGAAAACTGTTGGTATTCAGATAGGAATTGCATCAAATCTATAGATTGCATTGGGTAGTATGGACCTTTTAACAATATTGGTCCTTTCAATCCATGTGCATGGGATATCTTTCCATTTGTGTCATCTTCAGTTTCTTTAATTAAAGTTTCATAATTTTCAGAGTACAAGTCTTTCACCTCTTTGGTTAAGTTTATTCCTAGGTATTTTACAATTTTGAGTGCAATTGTAAATGGGATTGTTTTCTTTATTTCTCTTTCTACTATTTCATCATTAGTGTATAGGAATGCAACAGATTTCTGTATATTAAATTGTATACTGAAACTTACTAAATTCATATATTAGTTCTAGTAGTTTTTTGGTGGATTCCTTAGGGTTTTCTATATATGGTATCATGTCATCAGCAAATAATGAAAGTTTTACTTCTTCCTTACCAATTTGGATGCTTTTATTTCTTTTTCTTGTCTGATTGCTGTAGCTGTGATTTCTAGTACTATGTTGAATAAAAGTGGTGAGAGTGTACATCCTTGCCTTGTTTCTGATCTTAAAGGGAAAAACTCTCAAGTTTTCACCATTGAGTCTGAGGTTAGCTGTAGACTTTTCATATATGGCTTTTTTTATGTCGAACTATGTTCCTTCTTTACCCTCTCTGTTGGTAGTTTTTATGATGAATGAATGTTGTACTTTGTCAAATTGTTTTTTTTTCTGCATCCATTGAGATGATTATATGGTTTTTATCCTGTCTCTTGTTGATATGATGGATCACATTTGATTGATTTGCAAATACAGAACCACCCTGCAATCCAACTGAATCCAACAATACATTAAACTGAATCCAACAATACATTAAATAATACATTAAAATGTATTGTAAAATGTGATTGTTAAACATATGGTTACCATGCGATGCAGCACTTCTACTCAGGTATGTACATACATATATACCCAAAGGGAATGAAAATATACTTCTATACAAAAAAATGTACACTCAAATGTTTATAGAAACATTAGCTATGATAGTCAAAAGTAGAGACTTTTAACTGATGAATGCTACACAAGAAATGAAAGAAGCATGCACAGAAATATTATTTAGTAATATAAATGCATGAAGTACTGATACATGATACAAAATAGATGAAACCTGAAAATATGACCTAAGTGAAAGGAGTCAATCACAAAAGACCACACATTGTACGATCTCATTTATATGAAACATTCAGAATAGGCAAATCTATAATAATAGAAAATAGCATTGTTGGTTGCCGGGGACAGGCAGGAGGAAAAATGGGGAATGAATACTAATAGGCATTGGGTTTCCTTGGGGTGATGAACTGGGATCAGATAGTGATGGATAGTTGCTCAACTCTATGAACATACTAAACACCACTGAATTATATACTTACTTCAAATAGGTGAGTTTTATGGTAGTGAATTGCATCCCAATAATTCTGTTAACATTTTTTACATGGAAATTCAAAGACCTAATGTAACCAAAATAATCTTGAATAATAATACAAAGATGGAAACCTTTTACTACCTGATTTTAAGACTTACTTTAAACCTATAATGATTAAGACTGTATGATATTGATCAATGAAACAGAATACAGTCTAGAATAGACACATACTTATATTGTCGGTTGATTTTACAATGGTTCTAAAGTATCATTGGGTATAGTCATTTCCACAAATTGTGCTATAGAATTGAACATCTACATGCAAAAAAAATAAACCTTTATCTGTACCTCATACCATATACAAAAGTAATTTAAAATGTATCACAGACAGAAATGTAAGATCTACACTTAAAAAAACTTATAGTAGGGGGAGGAGCCAAGATGACGGAACAGCATGGAAGTTTTTTGTGTGTCTCATGTCCATGAAATATAGCCAGACTAACATTAAACCATCCTACATACCTAGAACACTGATTGGAGGATTAACACAACAATCTGCACAACCTGAACCACAGAATTCAACAGGTACGTGGTGCGGAGAGGTGAATTTGGGGAGCAAGAAGCTGCAGAAGGTAGGGAACCACTTTTGCAGGTGGAGACAGGACAGAGACTGCGGAGGGGGGCAGAATATGGGAAAAGCACCCCTCCCCAAAAGCAGCTGGAGAGAAAGTGGAAAACTGGAAACAGCCGCAGGGACTAAACTAAAAAGGGAAAAAGAAGAAAGGAGAAAGGAGAGGGTTTAAATCCCATTAAGACTGTAAACAAGGGGAGCACAATGGCTGCAACTCCACATCTCAATACCTGGCGGTGCTCTGGTGGGAAGAGCAAACAGAGTGGGGTCTGGGAGGTTCTCAGGCCACACAGGGAAAAGCGGTTCCACTGGTGGAAGGACATTTGGTAGAGATTGTTGAAGCCACCTGGACCCAGCAGACCCCTGAAGATGGCCACAATCACTGGTGCTGGGGCAAGGTCGTTAAGGGTGAAGCCTGGTACCAGATGTGTGCTGTGATTTTCCATAATCCCTGAAACGTTGCTGCTACACTGTCTCATGAACTTTTTCTGGGGCAGGCTGGCCCCTGGCTTCAGTCTCAGGGCAACAGCAGCAGCAGGGTCAAGCAAGCATTCCTGGGTGAAGCTGATATTCAGTCACTGCTCATTTGGCCATTGCTTGGTGAGACCCTCCTGCAAAGGGGTGGAACAGGTCAAAGCCAAAGTCCTTTGGAAGCAAGGGGCCGGGGAAAACAGCCGCATCTGAGAAAAAACTTGGGAGAGAGGTACTGTCTGGCACCTGGTCATGGAGAGTGAAAAAGTGGAGAATGGACCAGAGCTAAAGACAGAGGATGGGTGAATGATTGCTGATCCGGGAGAACAGACTGGGTAGCTGGGTGGCACCATTTTCACCACTCCCACGCATGCGTGTATGCACCTATGAGCACTGCACTAATCCACCCCAGTAGGCTAGCAGCACCATCTAGTGGAGAGCAGAGCTGTTACACTGAGCCCTGCCCAACTGGGCCAACTATGCTCTTCAAGAACACAAGTCTCACAGCCAGCTTAGTTTATGGACTATAAAGCACTACAGAGACTGACTTCTAGGAGAAAATGAAGCAATTTCAGTCTTCAATCTGTTAGCTGGTTCATCTATTCAGTTTTCTTTCTCTTATATTTTTATTTTTTCTCTTTTACACTTCTTTTCTTTTTCTTGAATACAGAAAGAGAAAAAGTTCATTTTTATTTTCAATTTTTATTAAAAATATTTTTATTTAATTTGTATTACTATATTTTTATTTTGTGTAATTTTTTTCAAATTCTATTTTACTTCCATCATTTTATTTTAGTCTACCTCAGTTTATTCACCTTTTCAAATTTTCAAACAATTTCCTTTTTTTCTTTCTTTTTCTTTTTTTCTCTTTCTTTTCCTTTATAGAATGTAGAAAGAGAAAAACTTCATTTATACTTTCAATTTCTATTAGAAACATTTTTATTTAATATTTTACTATCTGTTTTGCTTTTATGTAAATCTTTTCAAATTCTATTTTACTTCCATCATTTTTAGTCTACTAGTGTATTCATTTTTTCAAATTTTCTTTTTTCTTTTTTATCTTTTTCTCTTTTTCATTTCTTTTCTTTTTTCTTAAATACAGAAAAAGAAAAAAATTCATATTTATTGTTAATTTTTATTAAAAATATTTTCCTTAATTTTTTTCTACTATATTCTTTACTTTTGTGTATATTTTTTCAAGTTCTATTTTACCCCCATTATCTCATTTTAGTCTACTTCAGTGTATTCATTTTTTCGAATTCTCAATATCCTCCCCCCCCTTTTTTTTCTCTAATCTGTCAAACTACTTTCAACACCCAGACCAAAACAACACATAGGGTCTAGCATCATCTGTTCGATTTGTGTGTGTGTGTTTAATTTTTAATTTTAATATCTTTTTAACTTTAATTTTTTTAGTTTCAATTTTTTTTTTAACGTTTATTTATTTTTTTGGGACAGAGAGAGACAGAGCATGAACGGGGGAGGGGCAGAGAGAGAGGGAGACACAGAATCGGAAACAGGCTCCAGGCTCTGAGCCATCAGCCCAGAGCCCGACGCGGGGCTCGAACTCACGGACCGCGAGATCGTGACCTGGCTGAAGTCGGACGCTTAACCGACTGCGCCACCCAGGCGCCCCTATTATTGTGATTCTAAATTCTGGTTCAGACATCTTGCTTGTATCTCTGTTGGTTAAATCCCTGGCTGTCATTTCTTTGTGTTCTTTCTTTTGGGGTGAATTCCTTCGTTTTGTCATTTTGAAGGGAGAAAAGTATTTAATGAAGTAGTAAAATTGAAACTCGGGGTGCCTGGGTGGCGCAGTCGGTTAAGCGTCCGACTTCAGCCAGGTCACGATCTCGCGGTCCGTGAGTTCGAGCCCCGCGTCGGGCTCTGGGCTGATGGCTCAGAGCCTGGAGCCTGTTTCCGATTCTGTGTCTCCCTCTCTCTCTGCCCCTCCCCCGTTCATGCTCTGTCTCTCTCTGTCCCAAAAATAAATAAACGTTGAAAAAAAAAATTAGAATCACAATAATAAGAATACTAGCTAGAGTTGAAAATAGATTAGAATCCCTTTCTGCAGAGATAAAAGAACTAAAAAATAACCATAATTAAATTAAAAATGCTATAACTGAGCTGCAATCATGGATGGATGGAATGGCGGCAAGGATAGATGAGGCAGAACAGAGAATCAGTGATATAGAGGACAAATTTATGGAGAATAATGAAGCAGAAAAAAGAGGGAGATGAAGGTAAAAGGGCACAAATTAAGAATTAGAGAAATCAGTGACTCATTAAAAAGGAACAACAACAGAATAATAGGGGTCCCAGAAGAGCAAGAGAAAGAAATAGGGGAAGAAGGGTTATGTGAGTGAATCATAGTGGAAAACTTTTCTAACCTGGGGAAGACACAGACAGCAAAATCCAGGAAGTGCAGAGGACCCCGATTAGATTCAACAAAAACTGACCATCGACAAGGCATATCATAGTCAAATTCACAAAATACTCAGGCAAGGAGAGAATCATGAAAGCATCAAGGGAAAAAAAGTCCCTAACAAACAAGGGAAGACAGATCAGCTTTGCAGCAGACCTATCCACAGAAACTTGGCAGTTCAGAAAGGAGTGGCAGGATATATTCAGTGTGCTGAATCAGAAAAATATGCAGCCAAGAATCTTTATCCAGCAAGGCTGTCATTCAAAATAGAAGGAGAGATAAAAAGAACAGCAATTAAAACCGAAAACCAGAAGACAGGAAATAATGAAGATTAGAGCATAAATTAATGCTATCAAAACAAAACAAAACAGTAGAACAGATCAATGAAACTGGAAGCTGGTTCTTTGAAAGAATTAACAAAATTGATAAACCATTAGCCAGTTTGATCAAAAAGAAAAAGGAAAGGACCCAAATGATTAAAATCAATAATGAAAGAAGAGAGATCACAACCAACACAGCAGAAATAAAAAACAAGAATAAGAGAATATTATGAGCAATTGTATGCCAACAAAATGGGTAATCTGGAAGAAATGGACAAATACCTAGAAACATATATACTACCAAAACTGAAATAGGAGGAAATAGAGAATTTGAACAGACCCACAACTAGTAAGTAAATTAAATTAGTAATCACAAATCTGCCAAAAAACAAGAGTCCAGGGCCAGATGGTTTTCCAGGGGAATTCACCAAACATTTAAGGAAGAGTTAACACTTATTCTCTTGAAGCTGTTCCAAAAAATAGAAATGGAAGGAAAACTTCCAAACTCTTTCTATGAAGCCAGCGTTACCTTGATTCCAAAACCAGACAGAGACCCCACGAAAAAGGAGAACTATAGACTAATTTCCCTGATGAACATGGATATGAAAATCCTCAACAAGCTATTAACCAACTGGCTCCAACAATACATTAAAAAAATTATTCACCACGACCAAGCGGGATTTATACCTGGGATGCAAGCCTGGATCAATATCAGCAAAACAATTAAAGGGATTCATCACATCAATAAAAGAAAGGACAAGAACCATATGATCCTCTCAATAGATGCAGAGAAAGCATTCCACAAAATACAACATCCTTTCTTGATAAAAACCCTCAAGAAAGTAGGGATAGAAGGATCATACCTCGAGATCATAAAAGCCATATATGAACGACCCAATGCTAATATCATCCTCAATGGGGAAAAACTGAGAGCTTTCCCCATAAGGTCAGGAACAAGACAGGGATGTCCACTCTTGCCACTGTTATTCAACATAGTATTGGAAGTCTTAGCCTCTGCAATCAGACAACACAAAGAAATAAAATGCATCCAAATCAGCCAGGAGAAAATCAAACTTTCACTCTTCCCAGATGACGTGATACTCTATATGGAAAACCCAAAAGATTCCACCAAAAAACTGCTAGAACTGATTCATGAATTCAGCAAAGTTGCAGGATATAAAATCAATGCACAGAAATCAGTTGCATTCCTATACACCAACAATGAAGCGACAGAAAGAGTAATCAAGGAATCGATCCCATTTTCAATTTCACCAAAAACCATAAAATACGTAGGAATAAATTTAACCAAAGAGGTGAAAAATCTATACTCTGAAAACTATAGAAAGCTTATGAAAGAAATTGAAGAAGGCACCAAAAAATGGAAAAAGATTCCATGCTCCTGGATAGGAAAAACAAATATTGTTAAAATGTCAATACTAACCAAAGCAATCTACATATTCAATGCAATCCCTATCAAAATAACACCAACATTCTTAACAGAGATAGAACAAACAATCCTAAAATTTGTATGGAACCATAAAAGACCCCAAATAGCCAAAGCAATCTTGAAAAAGAAAACCAAAACAGGAGGCATCACAATCCCAGACCTCAAGCTATACTACAAAGCTGTAATCATCAAGACAGTATGGTACTTGCAAGAAAACAGACATCAGATCAATGGAACAGAATAGATAACTCAGAAATAGACCCACAAATGTATTACCAACTAATCTTTGACAAATCAGGAAAGAATATCCAATGGAATAAAGACAGTATCTTCAGCAAGTGCTGCTAGGAAACCTGGACAGCGACATGCAGAAGAATGAACCTGGACCACTTTCTCACACCATACACAAAAATAAACTCAAAATGGATGAAAGACCTAAATGTAAGACAGGAAGCCATCAAAATCCTCAAGGATAAAGCAAGCAAAAACCTCTTTGATCTTGGCCACAGCAACTTCTTATCCAACACGTCTCCAGAGGCAAGGGAAACAAAAGCAAAAATGAACTACTGGGACCTCATCAAAATAAAAAGCTTCTGCACAGCGAGGGAAACAATCAGCAAAACTAAAAGGCAACCGACAGAATGGGGAAAAAATTGGAAACGACAGATCAGTTTATGAAGGGTTAGTATCCAAAATCTATAAGGAACTTATCAAACTAACACCGAAAAAACAAATAATCCAGTGAAGAAATGGGCAAAATACATGAGTAGACATTTCTCTAAAGAAGACAACCAGATGGCCAACCAACACATGAAAAAATGCTCCACATCACTCATCATCAGGGAAATACAAATGAAAACCACAATGAGATAACCACCTTACACATGTCAGAATGGCTAACATTAACAACTCAGGCAACAACAGATGTTGGCAAGGATGCAGAGAAAGCGGATCTCTTTTGCATTGTTGGTGGGAATGCAAGCTGGTGCAGCCACTCTGGAAAACAGTATGGAGGTTCCTCAAAAAACTAAAAATAGAACTACCCTGCAACCCAGCAATTGCACTACTAGGCATTTATCCACGGGATACAAGTGTGCTGTTTCGAAGGGACACATGCACCCCCATGTTTATAGCAGCACTATCAATAGCCAAAATATGGAAGAAGCCCAAATGTCCATGGATGGATGAATGGATAAATAAAGATGTGATATATATCTATATCTATATCTATATCTATATCTATCTATATCTATATAGATATATGAAATCTTGCCATTTGCAACTAGGTGAAATTAGTCAGAGAAAAACAAATATCATATGACTTCACTCATATGAGGACTTTAAGAGACAAAACAGATGAACATAAGGGAAGGGAAACAAAAATAATATAAAAACAAGGAGGGGGACAAAACAGACTAGACTCATAAATATTGAGAACAAACAGAGGGTTAGTGGAGGGGTTGTGGGAGGGGGGGATGTGCTAAATGGGTAAGGGGCATTAAGGAATCTACCCCTGAAATCATTGTTGCACTATATGCTAACAAATTTGGATGTAAATTTAAAATAATAATAATAAAATTTTATAAAAGGTATAATAGAAAATAGAGGGGAACATTTTTCGTGAAAAATTTGCTTTGGCAAATTTTGCTTAGGCAAAGATTTCTCAAACATGACACAAAAATTTGGACTATAAACAGAAATTTTGATAATGTGGACTTCATAAATTTCAAACACTTGCTTCTCCAAAGGCATCATTAAGAAAAGAAACAGCAAGACACAGACTGGAGAAAATATTTGCAAAACACATACTTGATTTCAAGATGTATAAAACATTCTCACAACTCAATGATACGAATATAAATAGCAATAAATATTTGATATTTATTAATGAAGATATATAAATGACAAAAATGCTCAACAACATGGCACATAGGGAAATGTAAATAAAAACCATAGTGAGGAACTCCTACACTTCCTCTAGAACAACCAAAATTTAAGACAGACAAACCAAGTTTTGTCAGGAATGTGAAACAGCTAGAACTTTCATACATTACTGGTGGGAATGCAAATGTACAGGCACCCTGAGAACTAATCGGTAAGTTTCTAAAACCTTAAATATGCATTTACCATATGATCCAACAATCACACTCCTACATATTTATCAAGAAGTACTTCTACTGGAATGTTCACAGAAGCTTTATTTATAATAGCCCAAAATTGTGGGAAAAAAGAATGAACAAATACATCACAAATCTATACAATGAACAATTAACCAACAATTTAAAGGAAAGACAAATTGATGCATGTAACAACATGAATGAATCTCAGAAGCTTTATGCTAAATGAAAGAATAAGGACACAAAATACTTCATACTGTGTGATTCAATTTATATGAGTTCTACAAAAGGGAAAAAAAATACAGGACAGAAAGAATCTACAGATCCCAATGCCCAAGGGCCAAAGGAAAGGATGGCCTGAAATGGGCATAAGGAAAATCTTCTATATTTGATTGTGGTGATAACGACACTACTAAGCACATTTGTCAAAATTCATCAAATTATAAACTTAAATTTGGTAATGCAAATTTTACCTTGATGAAGCTGATGAACAAGACTATTATGTGAACTACAGAAGCAATGGACAAGGAGATTGTAGGAAAAAAAGTGTGGACATGTACTAGGACAGAACAAAATAGTGTGACTCTTTTCCTAGAGATCTGAGTGAAGAAAAGTGGTTTCAAATAGCCACAGAAGGAAATGCAGTTATATGTAACAAAACATACAACCAACCTCCTTTTGAAACTGAAATAGGAAATGTAGAACAATGTTCTCCTGAGGTGGGCTTCCTTATGCCTACAGGAATTTCGGTAGAACTTGGTGTAAAGTCTTTTCATTAAGAGAACCACCTTTAACCAGTGAATGATGGTTTATTGAGTGTGCATTAAAGTCCTAGAGTCAAAATCCTTCAGGGGAAGTGCACTGTGACTCCAGGTAACAACCACATGGCTGCAGCTGGGTAAATCTGTGTGGGGAACAGGTATTCATGCCCCTGAGGCAGATGTTAAGGGGTGGATCTGACTACCAGATATAGACTCTAGATTCTCTTTTATTTTAAATCATAATTCTTTTTCTAGTCCTGGCATATATCAAGGTGTAAAAAAATATGGATTTGGGAGATACTAAATTATTTCAAATTACTTTAAGCCATCTGCAGAAAAACGTGATCTGCAAGGTAGAATTTTGAATCCCACTTCTGATTTCAAAGCAATGGCTTTTCTATCATCAGTTCTGCCTTCCTGGCATGAATGACCATTATATATTTTAAAACCCAGATTCTGGACCAGCAGGACAGATACATACCTGTGTACATACCCAGGTATTATGTTGGATTTGCTTGGTTTGTGTTCTGAATGAAATGGAACAACCCATTTATTCTCACTTCTCTTTCAAAGTGTATTTTATCTTTCACATAAATATCTCTTTCTGTTTTATTCCAGCCACTGAAGACTTTTTCTACAATCACAACTTGTGGAGGATTATTACTGCCCTTTGAAGTTCTGGAAAATAAGAAATTCTTTTACTTGCTGATAAAAATATGGAGTGAAGAGAAGAGAACATGTTTAGAAGGTGTAAAGAGAAGGAAGAAGTGCTTCTTCATCTCAAGGGTACATGTTAAAGCCTCCAGCTTCAACTCTCAATTAACAGATCCACAATTCAATTCCCAAGTCAGCATTTTCGCTGGTCAGGTCAAGTGGAATTATTAGAAGTGCCAAGATAAGTTTTAAAGAGTCTCTCAATTGGGGAATAATTCCTCCCGATGAAGCAATCAGCTCTGGAGGGTCAGAAGTCAGTAGGGGCAGGTTGCTCCATTTTTCAAAGGAGAGTGTGTTTATGGGGCCTGACAAGGTTCCAAGCAAAGGGTATATTTATTTAATGAGTATTGTCTCTCTTTCTAGAGTTGAAACGAAGCACCAAGGCCAAGTGTGTTTTGGGTACTGACTCTAAGCTGCTGCAAACCCAAAGGCTCCAGGTCCAAAATCAGAGAAACTATTTGAGAAATTCTCTTAGAAATTAATGTTAGCTCTTGCTTTTTCTCTTCCATTATTGAATGAGAACACACAAAATTGTGTCCATTGATGTGTGTGTATGAAAATGCAGACAACAGCACACTCATCAAAAGCATGGACTCCAGCACTAACAAGCTTTGTGGCAAGGGCTGGCAGATTACATCACCTTGCTATGACTCGGTTTCTGCATCTATAAAATGACAATGGAACCTGCCTCATGGGGTTGTTGGGAGGAATAAAGGATATAAGGCCTGAAAACTACATATAATACAGCCTGATACATGCTAAATAATTTCTAACTCATGTTATAATTGCTGTGTAGAGAAAAATATACACAAAGAACACCTAGGCAACTGTGCAGGACTCCACACATCCTGTGCATGCACACATCCACATCAAAATCATTGCTTGTGTGCACACACACACATGCTCAAAGTGGGAACAATTCTTGATCCATCTGGACATGGATATATGCATGCATAGATACATGTTTCCCCAGTGCCATGTGTGTGTGCTCAGACATATAGAATGACACACTAGTGTGTCATTTCTGGACCAGTATCAGCACTCTTCTCCTGTAACCTAACAAAGCACCTATGTCTTGGTGCCTAACCTGTCTCTGCCCTGTCCTGTCATTCTCTGAGGTGCACATGTGGCACATGTGGCAGCACTCCAACAGAGCCTGCTTTCCATCCTCCCTTTATGTGCAGTGCACCTACATGTTGGAGGAGCCCACACATCTCTACACTTCAACACATTCTGTCCTGAGTCATAGCCAAGGCTGCCCACATCAGGTCCTCATAGGGATGGGAGCCTGCACAGTGTAGGTTTAAGAGGAGCTTTGGCCAAGGAACTCTCCATTCCTTCCAGAATAAAGCCCAAACTCCTTTAAGCTGTGTGCAAACTCAGACATGCACTGCAAAGCTCCCTGCTGCCTCCAGCATCAACTGCTTCCCTCTCCAGAATCAGTGCCTACTTTTTCAGGCTTCAGGACCTCCTTTGAGCCCTTCCACACCCAGCACATTCCTCTTTTGTCTTCAAAATCCAGCTCAAATGGCAAAATTTACCCTAATAGACCAGAACACATTGTCTCTTTCTCTGAGTCCCTGTTCAGTCCTTTGCTACATAGGGCCTCACTGCTTGTCCTGCAGTGAGAGGGACTCACCTGGGATAAAGCCCACCTTATCCCACCAATCTGCTCCATCCTAAACCACCCAACCTTGTAAGACCTCACATTTCACTACATTTCACATTTCACTTTACTTATGGCCTCATTCACATCAGCCTCCATCCTGGGCCTCCAATAACTCAGACTTTTCTCTGCCACTGGACTTTTGCATAGCTGTGCCCTCTGCTCCCCCCTTCCCAAACACACACACACACACACACACACACACACACACACACACACACATTCCCCCAGCCTCCTTCTTGTCATCCCTCAAGTATTAATTCAAATGTCCCCCTTCAGAAATCCTTCCGGGACTCCCCTATCTGAAAGACCCCTTTCCTTCTGTCACTCTGTACATTATTACTCTTTTTATTTCCTACACAGCACTTCTCACAGCCTGAAATTCACAGCCTATTCAATTAAGGCATAACCTCCTTTATTGCAGTTTGCTTTATTGAGCTTTGCAGATACTGTGTTTTTTACAGATTGAAGCTTTGTGGCAACCTCACATTAAGCAAGTTGATGGGTGCTGTCTTTCAAACAGGGTTTGCTCACTTTGTGTTTCTCTTTGACATTTTGGGTATTATTGTAATATTTCAAAATTTTTCATTAGCATTATATTTGTTATGGGATATGTGATCAGTGAACTATGACTCACTGAAAGCTCAGATGATGGTTGGCAGTTTTTGGTGGTAAAGTATGTTTTAATTAAGCTATGTACATGGTTATTTGACATAATGCTAGTGTACACATAACAGACTACAATATAGTGTAAACATAACTTTTATATGCACTGTGAGACCAAAAATTTCATTTGACTCATTTTATAGTGATACTTACTTTATTGCAATGGTATGGTAAAAAACACACAGTGTTTCTGAGGTGTGCCTGTATCTATTTCCTATTTCTTGTCTGCTCCTCCAATTAGAATGTCAGCATGCCAGCTTCTCATGTTCTTGGCCACATCTGCCTTTCTCACTGCTGTGTTCCCAGAGCCTGACTGTGCCTGCTGCATGGGAAGCACTCCGTGAACCATAGGTCTGTTTCTCTACCAGACACTGGGTCCCTGAAGGGCAAAGACTGTAGTTAATAGTCACAACTTTCTTTTCTTGGTATTTAACTCTCTGAGGATGATGAGAATCCCAGTAAAATTCTGCCTTACCAGGTAATAAAAACAGACCTGATTCATTTAAAGCAGAAATGCATGGAGTTTACACATATACACACAAACACCCACACACATAAATACATAGGTACACACCCACATGCACACACATTCTCTGATTGGTTTGGGGTTTCTCTATGGGATCACCATGGCTCTGATAAGCTGAGTGTGAAAAACACCACACTCCTGAATTCTCTGAAGAATGTTGCTATGGTCTCAATGTTTGTGTCCCTCCAAATCCACATATTAAATCCTAATTCAAACGTCTGACTTCGGCTCAGGTCATGATCTTGTGGTTCATGGTTGTGAGACCCATGTCGGACTCTGTGCTGACAGCTCAGGGCCTGGAGCCTGCTTTGGACTCTCTCTCTGTGTCTGCCCCTCTCTCACTCACCTCTCTCTCTCAAAAATTTAAAAAAAAAAAAACATTGAAAAAATGAATGAATGAATGAATGAATAATCCTAATTGAATGTGGTGGTAGTAGGAGGTGGGATGTGATTAGGTCATGAGAGGGGAGTCTTCATGAATAAGATTAGTGCTTCTATAAAAGAAGCCACAGAGAGCTCTCTATGCCTCTCTGCCCTATGAGGACACAGCAAGAAGTGTTGGTCTTCTACCAGAACCCGACAATGCTAGAACCCTGATCTTGGACTTTCAGTCTCCAGAAGTGTGAGGAATAGATTCCTGTTGTTTATAAGCTTCCAAGTTTGTGGAATTTTTTAATAGCATCCCAAAAGGACCAAGACATACGAGTAATTCTGTATTCCCCAGGTGAAGGAGAGACAAGAAACTTGAGTTATTTCTCCTGGAAGAAAGCCAAAAGACCTTCACACTTGTTGGCTAAGTCCTCACAGATTTCTGGAGAGGTAAGGCTAATTGCAGGCAGGGCACTGGAAGGTCCCAGGAAGAATGGGAGATCCCATCAGAGGGATACTCACAAAGCATCACTCATCACTTCACAGGAAGATCCACCAAGGGCTCTGTCATCTGCCTTTATTAAGCTCCACTGAACCAGACAGACAGTGCCCTCTAATGAGCCTGAACCTCTTCATCATTAGGAACACATACTTGCAGAAAGGGAAAGGGATATGGGATTACTTGCCATATCAGTCAGCATTCTCCAGAGAAACAGAACCAACAGGATGTTTATATAGAGAGATTTTTTTTGTAAGGAATTGGATCATGTGATTATGGATGCTGGCAATTCCAAAATCTGTGGAGTGGGCCAGAAGGAAAGAGCTGGATTTGCAGTTTGAGTCTGAAGGCTTCCTGCTGTAGAATTCCTCTTAGCCAGGGAGGTCAGGCTTTTGTTCTATATAGGCCTTCAACTGATTGGATGAAGCTACCTGCATTATGGAGGGCAATCTGTTTTAATCAATATCCACTGATCTAAATGTTAATCCCATGGAAAAACACCCTCACAGAAACATCTAGAATAATGTTTGATTAAATGTCTGCACACTATGACCCAGCCAATATGACACATGAACTAACCATATCACATTCATCCAAGACTTTCATTCATCAAAACATCAAAACTGAGCCACAGTGCCCTGGAACACAGATTGGACATATCCAGGCCCAGGACACAGGGCTCCTGCTTCCTTACCTGGTGCATTCTCTGTTCCCAGGCTGCATGATGGAGAGGCTATGGAGCTGCCCCGTAGGGACACAGCTCTCCTAATTCCCAGACCTGACAAAACTCCAAAGCTCGTCTTCCTCAATCTCCATGGCAATCAAGCCATTGTCCCTAAGCCCAAAATTACAGAGCCCTTCTTCAGAATTTCCTCTGAAGTTACAGTGCATGGGTGGACAGGGAGCTGATGCTCCTCCAGCATCAGTGTTACATTCTGGGTGGCTCTCATGTCCCTGCTTATCCATGTGGTATCTTTCCCTGTCCTGTTTCCTGTTTTCTCTGGGTATCTGCATCGTCCTGTCTTGCCTAGGATCCTCCTCTATTGCACTGTACCTCTATCCTCATCCTTGCCCCATCCTATTCAGCCCTCTGCCTTTCCTTTCTCTACCTCATCACTGTCCTTCCTCTCTTCCCATCCAGACCCTTTGCTTCCCCTTCTCCTCTTACCCAGAACTTTCCCCTTCCTTTATCCCTTCCCAGCCCACCTTCCTCCTCTCCTTCTTCTCTTTCCCATCACTATCCCTCCTCCTTTTCCCATCCCACCCTCCCCAACTCTTATCCCCATCACCATCCATATCCCTCTTCTCTTCCCATCCAGCCCTATTTTCTCCCTTTTAACCACATCCCTTTGCTAGAAGATATCACCCCCTGCTTCCCTCTGCCCCTGAGATTCTTGCTTGTGTGCCTGCCTCCTTTGTCTCCACAGGATTAGGAGTTGGGGGCTGGGGACTGACATCACTGACCAGGTTTGGAGCCACTCGATCAGGATCTGAAAGTGTACTCTGAGAGATTAGAAATTAGGGAGCCAGCTTTTAGGCCTATTTGTCTTGTTCTCTTCAGCTCTATTAATATTCATTAAGCCAGCTTCTTTCAGCACCTAAACCTCTTTGCATACAGAAAATTATGGCTGCTATATATCCCTTGGGTTTGAAGTGCTGGTGGGTCATCCAAGAGGAGATGTCACACAGCAGTGCAGGCTTGCACAGAGGAAGTGCCCTACACTAAACATGCTTTCTGGAGTCACACTACTTTACATCCCAGACCCCCTGGTTGCTAGCTGTGCAACCTTAGATGGGAAGCATCACTCCCCTGCCTCAGGGTCCTCACCTACAAAACAGGGATGATGACAGCACATTACCCATGACTGCTAGAAGGATTAAATGTACTGGTGCTTGTAACACAGTTGCAGTGGGATATGGCACAGAGCAGCTTCCTCCATTCTCTGCTCTTTGGGTCCTATTGTGTGTTGGGGGCCAAGAGGCATTGTTTTATGTGCCAAGGTGCCATAGGAGGAGTGGAAGGATGCTGATCACTGGAAATTGAGCCCTCTTGTCATGGAGAGCATCTTCCAAAAAGATAACAAGGTATTGTGACCCTCCCTTACCTGAGTGGGAATTGAGCTGGCTTCCTTTCTTCTCCCAAACTGCCACAGGATCTCCATTCTTTCTGCTCTTCCTGTACCAGTATAAAACCAAATGTTTGTATTGTGTTCTGCATGTTACATGACATTCTCCTACATAAGACTTTGAGAGACTATGGTGAAATCTAAAGCATGCACTAAGAACCACAAAGTTTGCTTTATCAAGGTGACAGACCTGAAGAATGACAAGGACTCTAGAAAGGCAGAGAAACAGATGATTTCCCTGGGCTTCTCAGGGCCTGATTGCCAGCAGGGGCTGTGACACCAGGTCTGACTGGCTGCAGAGGCTGTGATCCAGATCTGTCCCCAAACAGGGGCTGTGATCAGGCCAGAGATGCTGGAGAACTAACCAATGGTAACCAACCACCACCACTGGGCAGAAATACTTCTCACCTGGTGTGGGGCATGGGTTATAAAGAGAAACATTCTGTTCAGCAAGAAAGGAAGGTGGAGAAAAATATCTAAGAAAGAAAGAAAATTGGTGGCAATAGAAAAGGAATTTTAAAAGCTTAGAGGGGAGAATTGCTTTACTTAACTGGTAAAGTTAGCAAAATACAAAGACCTTTTGTTTGTGGGAAGTTGTCTACCTCACCTGGTTTACATCAGGATTTTTTATTTTTATTTTTTTAATGTTTTTATTTTTGAGACAGAGAGAGACAGAGCATGAGCAGGGGAGGGGCAGAGAGAGAGGGAGACACAGAATTTGAAGCAGACTCCAGGCTCTGAGCTGTCAGCACAGAGCCCGATGCGGGGCTTGAACTCACGGACTGTGAGATCATGACCTGAGCTGATGTCGGACACTTAACTGACTGAGCCACCCTGGCGCCCCTACATCAGGAATTTTTAAAGAAACAAAGTGGGAAATGGGGAAAGAGGAGATCTCAGACTCAGACACAGTCTTACCTTATCATCAGTCCTGGCCATGGGCAAAAGTGCAGGCCATGCCCGCAGAGACGAGAACCTTTCACCTTCAGCATTGTCCCCTCTCCCTCACAGTGAGGCTACCTCAAGCCCTGCCTGCCATTTGACCTCATGTGGTGTCACAGGCCATCGCCTCTCCTAAAAATGGTGCTCTTAATGTGCCAAAAGAAGGCTAGGGACAGAAAATACCGTCTTGATTGGCACTGTGACCCTGGATTACAAGTGCTCTACCCAAAAATAAACCCAAAATTGATTGAATACCTAAATGTAAAACTTGAAACCATAAAACTCCTAAAAGAAAATATATGCTATAAACTCTTGGGCAATATTTTTCCAGGTATGTCTCTCTAGGTGAGAGAAGCAGAAGGAAAAATAAACAATTGGTACTACATCCAATTAAAAAGCTTTCGCACAGCAAAGAAAACCAACAAAACAAGAAGCCAGTCTACTGAATGGGAGAAGATATTTGCCAATAATATATCTGATAAGGGGTTAATATCCAAAATATATAAAGAACTCATACAACTCAACACCAAAACAAAACAAAACAAAACAAAAAACAAATAATACAATTAAAAATGGGCTGATGTCCTAAATTGACATTTTTCTAAAGACATACAGATGGTCAACAGACACATGAAAAGATGCCTAACATCAGGGAAATGCAAATCTGCCATCCAACATAGGGCATTAATGCCATCTGAGATGACAAGAGGCCTTTGGACAGGTCAGGAACTTTAGCTCCATACATGTCCCCACATGTGGAACACCTACACATAAATCTAGTGTGGACTGTGTGGCATTAGGCTCCTTAACAGCCAGCCTCCTTTGTCATTCCTTTCTTCCCCCTAGCACAGTTAGTGTATTTTCAGCTGCAAGTAATGGGAAAATCTGTTAGCACTGACATAATTGTAAGGACAGTACCTCTTTCAGACTCTAACCACAAGTCTGCATGCAGGGGGTGCCCCCTCCTCAGGGTTGGTGGAGCAGCTAAATAATGACATCAAGGGCTGCCCACATTTCATCTTTCCACTCTGCATCTTCCGAGATTACAGATGTCTTCCTTCATGTTTATAGAATGACTGTAGTAGTTCCCAGCTTGACATGTAGGCAGGGCCATGTTCAGAAACAAAGAAGAGGGACATTTTCTTTGGTACAACTGTTTTATCAAGAAAGAAAACTTTCTCTGAAACTCTCCATCTGACTTTCACTCAAGCTCCCTTTGACTAGGATTAGGTCCTAGTCCCATAAACTACTCAGAAAAGAAATTGGAAAAGTAAAATTCTGACATCTTCAGCGCATTGTGGGGTGATGGAGGATAATTTGGGAAAGTAGACACCAGTGTGGGTGTCCATGGCTGCACACTGAGAAGCTCATGTTCCCCAGCACAGCAGCCTTTGCACATGCTGTTCCCTTTGTCCTCACTGCCATCTCATCCCCAATCCTTTCTTTACTTGCAACTCCTATTCAATCTAGAACGTTCTCTCATTTCTCCAGTGAATATCCGCAGCTCCCCCATGTAGAGTGGCTTTATTAGAATCAAGTTTGCATAGTACATTTCATTAGCTTCCATATCTATTACTCAAATATGAGTTCCTTGCTTTCAGAGACCATGCCCCTATCTGTGCATGCTCCCACCTCACCCCACACTACGCTCAGTACTTTTCAATTTATACTCAGCTTATACATTTGAGTAGGTTAAAATATACCTACTGTGGTGACTGTGTGTTGGTTTGAATGCTGTCCATGTTCTGGGAAGAAAGTGATGAAGACTGCTATCCCCCAATGACAGGGGGCAGCGCTCAGTATGTCCAGGTCTCAGGTCTGGCCCCTTATGTTAGTGTATCTAGAAACTGTAGTTCTCAAAATCCAGTATGCATGTTCCTTTCTTGTTGCTGCTGTAACAAATTACCATTCATGTAGCAGCATAAAATAATACAAATGTATTTCCTCAAGGTTCTGTAGGCCACAAGTCCCACATGGGTCTCACTAGACTAAAATCAAGGTGTAAGTGGGTTGGAGTCCCTTCTTGGGGTGCTCAGGGAAAGTCCACCTTTTGCCCTATCCAGCTTCTAGAGGCTACCTGCTTTTCTTGGTCCATGGCCCTTTACTTCAACTTGGAAACTAACCATGGTAGACAGGGTCTTTCTCTCATTGCATCTCTATGACACTTCTTCCTTTGTCCAGTCTGACTCTAACCCTCTGATTTTAAGGAATTTTATGATTAAAGTGGGTCCACCCAGTAACCCATGACATCCTTCCCTTCCTTAAGTGAAGTACTTCACCAAAGTCCTGTTGCTAAACAAGGGAGCATATTTACAGGTTCTGGGGACTAGGATATGGACATCCTTGGGGCTATTATTCTTCCCACCATGAATGAGGAAGCTTCCCTGAGGAACTTGGCATGAGAAGTCTCAGATTCTGTTTCAGAGCGTGGGGTGAGGCCCAGGGATCAACATGTAGCACAAGCCCCAGATGATTCTGTTCTGGGCACCTTAAGGAGCTCTTTTAAAAAAACAAATACGGAATTTACAAGGCATTTCCACTTTTATGAGTTCATATGATGTGCACAGGGACCTTTGGAGAGAGGGAAGTCGGAACATTCATACCCATTTCAGAGATGGGAGTCTAGTACTTAAACAGAGAGAACCCTGAATTGAGCAGGAAGGAGCCAGAAATGGGTTCAAATCTTCAGGAACCAAGTCAGGTGCTCATGACACCCTCCCTTCCAGCAAGTTGTCACCACAGAAAATGACAGTGTCCATATGTGCCTCCCCAGAAACTGGATGGCAGGCAGCATCACAGGATGAAGGACACAGACCGCCAGACACTGCTTTCAGTGGGGAAAGGGTCGCCATCCCCCAGGCTTTCTCCTGTGACTCAGACCACCTCCCATAGTGTCTCTGCAGGGTCCCCATAAGCCTGAGGAGTAAGCAGGGAGGCATGCACATCTGCTGCATGGGCCCTGCACTCAGGTTCTTCCCCACTTTCAGCTTGGCTGTACCTCATGGAGCTCCTCCTGACACTCTGCAGTCTCTGATTTGGAAGAGGTTCCATCTGCCAGAAGGGCTTGGCTCTGGGTTTCTGAAGACCTGCTTCTGTTGCAGGCACTGATGCGTGTGTGTGCTGTGTTCCAATTTAATTATTCACAATTATAAAGTCGTGGGATATGAAAACACTAATTGAAAATTTGGGTGCTTACCTTCTGCAGTCTTCAGAGAGTGTGTATGCCTGTCTGGTTAACAGGAAAGGGATTGTATTTTCTAGATCATTGATTTATCATCATTAAGGCTCCAAATACAGTGCTGTGTGAGTCAGCATCAAGAATATGTTTCTCTCATTTCATTTACCTCAGACTGAAATTGCCTCCAGCTCTCTGAATGTTAAAACAGACTGGATTCAACTTGGTACCATTGCCACCACTACACTGGCAAGGCATTTTGCATTCGTGTTCAGAACAGATGATTTCAGTGAGACCCTCACAAGTATCCCTGCACAGTACTGACTGCAAAGGGCATACCTTGCCAGTCTGGTGCAGGGTGTTGTGCCCTGCTGTGGGGGAGGGGCAGGGACACTGACCTCACTGTCCCCTCCCCTCTCTCCAGGCACACTCAGACCAGTTCTCTTGCTCAAGGCAGTGGTATCCTGGCAGTAACAAGAATTTCCATGAGAAGGATGGAGGGGGCAATGAGAAATAGGCAGCTTCTATATGTATAGGTTTGGGAGTGGGTAGTAAAGACCAGATTCCTGATTGAGGCAAATACCCATTAGACTCAATAAAGAGCTCACATTTCCCAGATCCCTCACTGCTGATCCTATACCATAGGCAGTCACACCTCGAGGCACAATTCCAAACCAGCTGTGTATGAGCTCTGCCTCCTGACTCATTCTGAAGTGGGTGGAAGCAGCATCACAAGGCACAGTCACGTTGCCACACACGGAGACACACAAGGAACAAGGAAACAGACCCACAATGGTCACACAGAGATACACACAGTCACATGGGCAAACCAGGATGTTCCCTTCCTGTCAATCACTCTTTTTTGATAGCAGTTGTTACTAGGCTGAAATCATGCTAATCGTCTTGATTTTTCTCTCTCTCTTCCTAAGGCAGACATGTTCAGGAAATCTCTTTTGTATTCCTTCTGGACCCTCAGTTGAACTGACCGCCTAGTCCCTAGTAGGCAGGTGCGCTCAGCTCATGTGCTGAGCAGAAGTGACAGGTGTCACTGTCCAGCACCATCCTCCATGCTTCCTTCCCTTCTCTGCCATCCCCACGAGGATGAATCTATGGACACATTTTGAAATTCACATAAATAAAAATGAAATTATATAGTATTAAGGCACCGAGATTTTGAAATTTATCTGTAGAGCACCTTGCATTACCTGAACTCATACATTCTTCCAAACAGTGAGCTGGCATGGTGAGGACAGAGACAGGTTTCTGCCTTAGACCACCCTGTATCTCCAGCACCCAACACACAGCAGGCTTTCAATAAATAGTTGTTGAATGAATGAATGAATGAATGAACTGGAAGATGAAATAATGTGCCCTGGAGACTTTCACATGCCCTGCCTCTGCTTCCCCCTATTTTTCCAGCAAGGACATCACACCCCCTGGGAAGCTCTCCCTGACCCCAGGTCTGGAATGGGTGCCCTTTCTTGGGCATGCACAAAGGCTGTGTCTGCCCTCTCAGGTCAAGCAGCTATCCTACTCTGTTCCATCTTGGGCCAGACTGGGGGCTTCATGCAGCAGGACTGCTTGGATCTTGTTCGCTGCTATGTTCCAGCTCCTGCTACAGTGCTCCTCCTACAACAGGAACTTGATAAACATGTGTTCCATTCATGACTGCATGGATAAACTAATATTTGTTAGCACTTTGAGTCTACAAAGCACTTTCAGAGACAAGTGTCCCTCATTATCCAGATCTGTTTGATTCCTAGATTCAGTGACAGCTGTAGGACCAAAAGGGATGGTGTGATCTGAATCTGCTGCTTCTTAAGTTAGACATAGCAAGTACTGAGAGTGCAGATTCTAAAGTAGATCAACAATTACCTTTTTAGATAATTTTTCTAGTTCCTAAGTTCAAATAGCAAGTTATCTGCACTTTAGTTGACATGATCTTCACAATAATCCTCTAAGGTATTATCATCCCCATGATAAATAACAGTCTAGGTTCAGAGAAGTTGAGTGGTTTGCCAGATGATACACAGCTTGGGAATGGTGAACCCAGACCTGGAATTCAGCCACAGAATTCACTCTCTCCCTTTGTGCTGGCTATAAAAACCCAAGAGACTGCCTAAGATTAGCACCAGGATGGCCTGGATTTTCTGAAAAAGGCCTGATTTTAAATAGTTTTCCCATTTGGCCTATAAATGCACCCTAGAACTTCTCAGGCCCTCACATTTGATTCCCACTTGGAGAATGTGGTTTCCATTTGTCCAAGGCACAGCCCAAACAGCCATAGCATTTGCAGCAGGTCATTTCAGACTCTAACCACCATGGAATCTAGCCCCTGAAACCATCCCACTGCTATGTGTCCCCCCCCTACTCTGCACCCCATGTCTGCCATGCTGCCCACCCTATCCCCTACCACCCATTCCCTAGGAAACAAGGAGCCTTGTAGGGAAGATCTTTCTTTCCTCTTTTCTGGCCTCCTAGGCTTCTGGGATCCCAGCAGACAAGGAATGGGCAAAACTCAGGGATGGGAGAGTTGCCAGGCCAGGGCATGGGGGTGCAGGCATCCATACCATAACTGAGCCATGTTGCTAAACATTGCTTGAAATGTTGGGAAATAATTGACTTCTGCACCTGTGAAATGTAGGTCAGTGCTTCAATGCAACAAGATAAAAACATGACTATCCAAGTGAAGGAGAGAAGGGAAGTAATTACAAAAGATAGATTAAATAACCATCAGATAACAAACCAAATAATAAACATCAACACACAGAGATAAAGGAAAACAATTAAGTCAGTGGATTGTAACTGGTTCCTAAACTTGTCGGGAGATTCCCCTTCCTTCCCATTTATGGCAAATGTCATCCTGTGCCATTCCTGGATGGTCCACTTTCTCTTCTCTCTGCCTGGTATTTGCAGCTGCCTCAACAGAGACCATTCTTTGTGCCAGAGGCAATCAGGGCCTGGTCCCTGTTGCAGGCTGTGCTTTCTGGATCCTGGAAGAAGAGGGCACATGGGGATGCTCTGAGAGCTCTGGCAGCTCCAAGCCAGCATGAAGCTGTCAGCTTTGGGCAGCACTATCCATGACCTCCTCTAAAAACTCCACACCTAAGACCTCTGTTTAAATAAAGTTGTCCCAATATTCTTAATGCTTTTCTCCTTCTACCAGCAGTTTAATTGCCCATAAAAAGGAGAGCCAGAGAGGATCCTGGAAAGTTGGGTAATAGAGACATCTTTTGATCAGGTGTTAGGATGCCTAGGTCTGGAGTTGTTTCTGCTGGTCTGCTATTAACCTACTGTGTGACCTGTCACACATTAATTAACCTTTCCGGGCCTTAGTTTCCTCATCAGTAAGAAGGGTTTTATAAGACAATCTGTGAAATCTTTATCTTTCTGATATCAGGTGACAGGCAACTCAGGAAGGTCCTTGTTTGCTCAATGGACAAGGCCCAACCTAACCAATGCCAGTGGAGGAAGACTGCCCTTCTCCTCCTCAAAGACTTAACAAGCCACATGAGGTCCAAGTGTCACAGGAGCTGCTCCCAAATCGGTCTCTATCTCTGCTTTCCTCACCAGCAACCCTCCAACCTGAAGCAGAAGGTTGCCTACCCTTTGTGGTCACTTTTGTGAGCTTCCTCTTGGGAACATGAGGCCCAGAAGCATGGGAGTTAAAGCTCCAAGTGTCTAACCAGAGCTCAGAAGAACATCCAGTCTTGGTACAGATGAGGAAACAAGGCCAGAGAGGTGATAAGACTCACCCCGGCTTTTACACTTATGAGCCTAGGGCTTTGAGCACACCATGTGCCATGCAGAGACTCAGTTTTCTTACCTAAATGTGGGATTTGTACCACTTATTCATGGTGTTTTGTGAGAAAGAATTAAGAAACATGCATCACACTCAACACAGAGTATGTATTCAAAAGTGATGGTTATTTTTTTAATGTTTATTTATTTTTGAGAGAGAGAGGAGAGAGTGGGGGGAGGGGCAGAGAGAGAAGGAGACACAGAATCCAAAGCACAGTCCAGGCTCCGAGTTGTCAGCACAGAGCCTGACACAGGGCTCACATTCACAAACTGTGAGATCATGACCTGAGCTGAAGTCAGATGCTTAACTGACTGAGCCACCCAGGTGCTCCAAAAGTGATGGCTATTTTAAACACCACGTGCAGGCCTACAGGTAGACTCCAGTTTTCCTGAGTGCAAGAGACATATTCTTCCTACTGCAATTAGTTGCTTATAAAAAAAAAAAAACAGCACCTTCTCTGCTTAGACACTATGAAGGATTGAGGGACTAGCTTTGTGGGGTCTCTATTCTTCCTCCACTGGGTCTAATCAGGTCTGGCTTCACCCCGTGAGCAGAGGACTGGGGCAGGAGTCGTGTTGTTAAAGGACAGTGACATGAACTTGAGTGAGGCAGAAGGGGGTTAAAACCCAGGTTCCAATGTCAACTCCACAAATGGGTGACCTCATTGGGTGACTTAGCAGACACTTATCCTTCCTTGCCTCCTGTCTTCATGTGTCAAACAAAAATAACAATATCTGTCCCACTAACTTCACAGGTGTGTTAGAAGGCACCAGCAGGAGCAGAGATATGAAAAGTCTTTAAAAATATAAAAATACTGACCCAATGGAAAGATTGGTTACTATAAGGGGATTTCCAAACTTTGTGTTATTATGAGAATTGGAAAACACTGTGGATGTGAAGGTTTTCTGTGAACATTGAAATGCTGGACAAATGTAAGCCCCATTCTTATTATTTAGCTGTGCAGGCAGACAGGGTGATGAGGAGAGGTGTACTGAGGTCATACAGTCTGGTCTGATGGACACGGGGTGCATACTTCTGACTCCCTCTAGGTCATTCTCTTCAAGCCTGTGCCTGATGTACATCATACAGAGAAGAGAGCCATGGGCAGGCTCCCAGCTGGGTTTGTTTGCCTGCTGAAACCCCTTCTGTTACAATCCCACTTATCAAAGATGCTTCCATTTGTCAGAAAGGGCAACTTTGCATAATAAATTACATTGGTGTAATCAAATATTTCCACAGATTAAATTAGGTTTAATTGGTTGTCCTCAAGACTGTTCCCCTCCTTCCCAGCAGAGCTGTCCACCACCACCACCACCCCATCACCCCTCCTATCCTCTGTGCCAAGAGCAACCGCTGAAACAGCCCCTAAACCAGACCCATAGAGGAGGCCTGCATACAACTGGGTGTACTGGGGTATTCAGTTTCAGCATGGGCATGAGTACTCTAGATGCTTGTCATTTACAATCTCATAATGATTGTTCCATCTCAGTACATGCATAGTGTTTACTTACTTCTTTTTAATAGCTAAGAAGTATGTTATTTGATGGATATAATATGATTGGTTTATCTATTAATGGAACCAATTTGGGTAGAATATCACCTACTAATTCACTTGTACAAGTCATTTTATTCTTGAGTTTTTGTTCATTCTTTCTTCTGTCACATGGTGAAGGTGAAACCTGCTTTGCCTACCTCGCAGGATACTTGTCAGGCTGAAATAGCAATAACCATGCACTGAGGACCACACTTAGCCAGATAATCAGTCCACAGCATCATTTTACTTAACCTTCAGAACAACCTAGGAAGTAGGAGTTATCATCCCCAATACAGATGAGGAAGCCAAGGCACAGAGAGCTTGAATAGAATTTTCAAGATCACATCACTAGTAAATGATGCCGTTGTGCCAGGCTCAAGAGAACAAGGAGAACAAGGTGTGTGGGTGCAATTGGAAATGGGAAATCCCCATCAGAAGAACCTCACTGTGCCACCCACTACAGATCAGTGTCCCTGTGGGAGCCCTGGCTACCCATAGATCCACCTGTAGTTGTCTCACTCTGTTCTGGATGGGGAAGAAGCCAGAGTGCCTCAAGGATAAGTAGGAGAGGGACTCAGACTCCAACCTAGGTCTATCTCCTCAGCCCCTCTGTCTGAGCTCTTTGCTTTCAGCCATACTTTCACTACTGTCCTTACATCTCTGCTATCACTTTGCTTGTGGTCCATGACTATATGGCCAGTGCATAGCTTGGTGCATAGCACAAGGCAGATGTTTAATAAATGCATGTTGTATTAAGTTGAATTTCCTATAAACAATTAAACAAGAAACAAAATTTAAAGAAGCCAATTTGTGGATGTGAACAGAGCAGGGGTTTATGAGAAGAGAATGGTGGAAAGCAGGAGGAAGAGCCAGTGAAAATGCTTCCCACCATGGGCCCTGCTGCTTCAGTGCATTGAACACTGAAGGTCTCAGAAACTTCTGTCCCAAGTAGCCAGTAACAAGCCAGGATCAGGAAAACAGATTCTTTACCTTCCCAGACAGTGGCATCCACAGTGGAGCAAGCCCCTCCCTGGGGTAGTGTGGTTGTCCAAGGTCTGAGCTTCAGGCTCTCTGCTGGTAGCCTGGGGTGGTCACCTCCTGGGAATCTAGAGCAGGGCTCCACACACCGTGCCTGGTACCAAATCCAGCCCTCTGCCTGTGTTGTAAAGAGACTTGTGAGAATACAGCCACACCCATGCTTTCATAGATTGCCTATGGATGATTTCTCTGCAAAAGCTGCACTTAGTAGTTGTGAGAAAGACCATATGGTTCATGAAGTCTAAAATATTTACTCTCTGGCCCTTAATTTGACAAGCTTGGCCTAGAACAAGATGTAGGAGCTCCATTGTCTACTTCAAGCAGCTCCAGCCTCACCATCTCTTTTCTCCTATCTTAAGTCTGAGGACAGCCCCAAGCAGAGATGATATTCAGATATCGAATATGTGCTATGCATGAATTGTGCTATGCACAAGCCACTGGTGTGACACTACTTAGAACATATGCCTTCGACCAAATCAGGGTGCTGAAGCCCTGTGCAGTTACCTGTTGATTCTGGAGGCCTGGGAGTAATGGGCTGCAGTGAGCAGGTGGGCAGGTGGGCACCCAGGCCCAGGGCATGACCCATTTACCAGGAGAGCTGCACTCAGGTGTATGAGGAAATGGAACAGAAGAATGGTGTGGGACAAGCATTCATGCACGTGTGGCTGCCAGGTCTGTGCTCCCCAACACCCAACTTCAGTGATTGAAGTAGGAAACAGTGATGTTTTGCTCCAGCCCTATCAGCAGTTCCCGGGTCAGACTTCAAGTCTGAGCCTTGGCAAGGAAAAATCTGACAAGGCCTGGCCCGGCTGTTTGAGACCTACTCAGTCTCCCCTGGAAGGTCCCCTTTGCCTCCCTATGCAGCCCAACTCCTTGGGCTGAGGAGAGTGGATAAGCATTGGTCAGAGGGAAAATTGCCCAGGATGCCTTTCAGCATGTTCCAGCCATGACCTGCCAAATAATATTTTTAAAAATAAATCCAACTGGAGACTAAGCTGAAAACAGCTTCCTAAAAACTGCAGGAGAAATTGGACACTTTATTTCAGTGACAAAATAACTAGGCTGTTGATTCACTAGGGAAAGGGCTTATTTCGGCAACTCCAGCACAGGCTGGAGTCGCTGAGGCTGGCCCAGTGGTGGGGCAGCAGGGTCTCTCCCTTTGCTGCTCCACGGGACAGCTCATGAAGGGCCCTGCAGGAAAATGGCCCACCATGGCAGATGCCCTGCTGCTCAAATCAGTCCTACAGTGCACTTCACTTTTCAGATTTTCCCAATGACCCAAGTCTAAAACACTGCCTCTGATCCATCCTGAGGGGGGCATTGGACCCTGTCTGTCTTCTTTACCATTTTTAAGTCTGAAAGTCCTAAATCTGAATGCTTTTTTGATCCAAAAAGAAAGCTTCTGGAACAAATAAATAAATTATTGATTTAGAATAAAAAAGAATGCGGAGGTGGCTGGGTGTCTCAGTCGGTTGGGCATCAGACTCTTGATTTTGGTTCAGGTAATGATCTCATTGTTTGTTGAGCTTGAGCCCTGTGTTGGGCTCTGCACTGACAGTGTGGAGCCTGCTTAGGATTCTCTCTCTCCCTCTCTCTCTCTCTCTCTGCCACTCCCCAGCATGCTCATGCTCGCTCACTCGCTCGCTCTCAAAAATAAATAAATAAACTTAAAAAAATGTTTTAAAGAATGATATTGTCATTTTCCCAGACTCAGTCTTCTATGGTTACTAGATTAAATAACAGCAGTGTCTGTGCTTTAAAGATGAACAGAACCTCCATTTGTGCAGGACTTCACTTGACAGATGCTTTCTCAACACTATTATTCACCTAATCCTCACAACAACCCTGAGATACATAACTCTATTTTCTCCATTTCACAATTGGGAAAACTGATGCAAAAAGCTTACATATTTTTTCCCAATCTCCATCTTAGAAAATGGTAGAGCTGCACACTGAACTCTAATTCAAGATCTCACATTGACTATGTATGTTGCACTAGCCAGAAATAACTTTTTCTCTGCAGTAGGAAAACTCCCTTCTAGGGACTCATCTAAGAGGCAGTTGTGGATAGAACATGAGCTTTAGCAATTAGAATCTGTTACCAACCTGCTCATGCCCTGGAAGATTCTGGAAGGATTCCATGGAACTAAGCTGATATACGTCTACCTTACACTTATAGGTGAAGGTGCCCAGGTCATATCCTCATCCATACCTATCCAGCTCACTCAACCCTCAATATTGTGGTGAACTCCAAAGGGATCATTTGTAGTAAGTCATGACAGGAAAATACTTTTACAATGAGTGAAATAAGCAGGATTGTGGAAAATCAAATAGCTATGTCCTGGTTAAGATTATAGGGAACACATTACACTGCCTTCGGACCATTCTGAAAACAGCTGACTAGCCTCTAGTTAATGTGTATTTAGGGGTTGGGTCCTGCCTGTGCTCATGAATTCCTTACACCATGTTATCTATGGAATATCTAATATTGCTTTCCATCCTGCTTTTGGCATCTGCTCTTTTGTAGTCTTAGGAACATCTTGTTTTTTTGTTTTTGTTTTGTTCTGTTTTGTTTTTGCATGCTTTTTCTGCTTTCTATACGTTCTCACTGGCAGGTAGGCAGGGACATATTGTCCATTGTTTTCCCTATAGTGTATGCCTAATAAATATGGGAGCTTGAGAGCAGCTCAGGGAGACTTCCTTTAGGCTATCTCTCAACTTTCTTGACTTGTGTAGTCTTGAGTAAACCTTTCTGCTGCCCTCAGCTTTGCCAGACAAAGCTGAAAGCCAAGCCCACACAGGATAACTAAAAAAAAAAAAATAACAGGATAAATTACAAATATATTTTTAAAGCATGAAAATTCCAGAGAGAAAAGAACGCTGTTTGGTAATCTGAGGATCACAAGCTTTTTTTCTCCATGAGAATGGATCAGTGGAAGGTGTTGGCCCAGCCTTGCTGGAAGAAACAATAGCTATCAAGGTTTTTAGCAGTTTCCAGGGCTGGAGAAACAAGGTAGATATTTGAGATGCCCCAGACATACCTGGACATGTACTGAGATCAAAGATAGGAACTGTGGTAGTTCAGAGCTGGGCCTAAAGCTTCTAAAAGTCAGAGTGAAGTCTCCTGAAGATGTCTTGCTATACTTAGGAAATTAAGGCCTGCCAGAGGGAAGAGGGCCTACCTCAAAAACATTGCCAGTCTCCCCCTTAAGGTATTTGTGGGTTATGATTCTTCTTGGGCTCCTAGGCTGGAGTCAAAGTCTTTGGAACTCAGAAGGGTTCCAAAGGGTTCCAAAGACAGCACTAGACACCCCAGTCTTTCAGAAGTGAGCAAATGAACCTGGGCAAACCAGAGGGAGGCTGAATGTACATTTTCCTTCCTTTCACTTTCTGCCCATTTGTTTATATTCAAATTTTATGTCCTCTACATAGTATGAGTTTTGTCCTTTTATGCAGTCTGACAATCTCTGCTTTCCAATGCAATGGTTAGTCCATTAACACTGAATATAAATGTATGGTTAGGTCTAAATATGCCATCTTGTCACTTGTTTTCCATTTGTGCTTTGGGTTTTGTTCCTCAGTTGCTCCTTTTTTGCCTTATTTTGGATCCATTGAAAATTTTTCAGCATTCCAACATTTGATTTTAAGTCAGACCTCTCTGTTATTACTTTGTTAGTGGTTACTCTGAGGCTGATAACATCCATCCTTATCTTATTACAGTGTGATTAGAATTAATATTCTTCCACTTCACTCCTGGAACTTCTCCCTTCCAGCTTCAGATTTCACATCTGTAAGACTATTATGAGGGTGCACTTTCAGGTACCTGGCTCCATCCTTCATGCCCTTGTTGTTATATCTTTTACTTCTACATGTTATCACCCTTACAGTGAGATTTTTGCTTCGAATAAGTCATTGTCATTAAGAATATTAATATAAAAGATAGTTTTTATATTGACCCACACATTTAACATAGCTGTTGCTCTTCATTTCTTCTTGTAGACCCCATTTTTTAGGGGTATAATTTCCCTTCAGCTAAAAGAATATCCTTTAGTATTTCTTCCAGAGCAGTCTACATTCAACACATTCCCACAACTTTAGTTTATCAGAAAATACCTTTATTTTTGCAGCTACATTTGAGGGATATTTTCATTGGATATAAAATTATGGGTTGAGGGGCACCCGGTGTGGCTCATTCAGTTAAGCGTCCAACTTATGCCCAGGTCATGATCTTATGGTTCCTGAGTTTGAGCCCCATGTCAGTCTCTGAACTATCTGCTTGGAGCCTGGAGCCTGCTTTGGATTTTGTGTTTTCCTCTCTCTCTGCTTTTCCTCAGTGCTTTCTCTCTCTCTCTCTCTGTCTCAAAAATAAATAAAAATTTAAAAAACAACTAAATTCTGGGTTGACCTCATTTTTTTGTTTTGCCTTGCAGTTCCTTAAAATGTTGCTGTCTTATCTTTAAGCCTCCACTGTTTCTAATGAGAAGTCACCTGATGTGCATTACAATTGTCCCTTGCATGTGATAGGTCCATTTGCTTAAACTCATTTCAAGACTTGGTCATTATTTTCGGTTTCCAGGAGTTTAACTAGGATTTGCCTAGGTATACTTTTTTTTTTTTTTCTAATTTATCCTTTTAATAGATTGAGAAGTTTTCTATACCTGTATACGGATGTCTTTCTTCAAATTTAGGGTACATTTGGCCATTGTTTCCTCAATGAACTTTGCTGCCAGATTTTTATTGTCCACATTTTCTGGGATTCCAATGATATCGTCTCAAAGGTTAATGGAATTTTGTTCTCTTTTTTCCATTTCTTTTTCTCCCTATTCTTCAGATGGCATAATTTTTATGGAACTGTCTCCTAATTCATTAATTCACTTTTCTTCCACTTCCAATCTGTTGTTGAACCCATTCGGTATTGTTTTTCAATTAAGTTATTCTATTTTTAGTCCTGGATTTCTTTTTGATTCTTGCTTATAATTTTCACTTCTGTGCTTATAGTCCCTATCTGTTCACTCATTAGAATTAATTTTTAAAAAGTCTTTTAACATATTTGCAATAACTTTAAATCTTTTGTTTACTAAACCCAATGTTTAGGCCATCCCAAAGTAGGTTTTTATTGATTGATTTTATTTTTTTAATCAATGGATCAGATTTTTCTTTGTTTTCCTAGTAATATTTTTATTATACACTAGACATTGTGATCACATGTTGTAGAAATTCTGGATTCTATTATGTTTCTCTGAAGACTGTAGATATTTGTTGTAACAACTAACTACAGGTGAATTACCCTGAACAATCTTGTTTTTATTCATTTTTGTGATTGAATCTATGAAAAACTAAGCTTCTCTAACTGGCAGGAATCAGTCTCCAAATTCAAAATTATTTTAAAAGTGTTTAATTAATTTTAGGCTGTGTTAAGTTTACTGTAGAAGAGTTTTCACTCTAGAAAGTGATCTTTACTCCAAAGCTATGGTCTTTCCAGTGTTTTTCACTAGATGCCTCCTATTCTGGCTGAAACTCCAATGTCTCTCAGCACTGGTTGATCTTTACTACCTTCATTCTGTCTTCAAACCCATAGTAACTGCTCCATAGTAGACTTCACAGAGTCTCCCCCATCCATAAACATCCCAGCCTCTTGAAAAGAGCTCAAAGTCCCTACACAGATTTTTGCCACCTCCCAATGGAGGTCTCTGTTCCAGTCCTTTGCAAACTAAGTCTTGCTAAAACTACAATGGAGCCCAAATTCAGCTTATTTCCTTATTGAAGAGATAAGTCTTTTCCGCATCTGCTCAACAGAGGAAAGTGAAAACACTAACTTAAGGAGCAAAACATCACCTGGAGTCTTTAAATCCTTTTATATACAATATGTAGTACATGATAAAACAAAAAAATCACTAGGCAGGCAAAGAAGAAAACAACAACAACAAAAAATAGCTTCTTAATGAACAAAAAAGCAGACCAATAATTCAGGTATTGGACTTAGCAGCAAAAACTTTAATACTCTGGTTACTAACGTTATGGATAGTGGAAAAGATTGGCAATTTAGATGAAAGCATGGATATTTTGCCATGTGTAATTGGAAGCTATAAATAAGTGAAAATGCAATATCTGAGTATTAATCAATTATTAGGTATTGATTATTAATATTTAATTGATAGATTTAAAATCACATTGGATAGGAGAGGGAAGATGGCGGCGTAGGAGGACGCTGGGCTCACCGCGCGTCCTGCTGATCACTTAGATTCCACCTACACCTGCCTAAATAACCCAGAAAACCGCCAGAGGATTAGCAGAACGGAGTCGCCAGAGCCAAGCACAGACGAGAGGCCCACGGAAGAGGGTAGGAAGGGCGGCTAGGCGGTGCGCGCTCCACAGACTGGCGGGAGGGAGCCGGGGCGGAGGGGCGGCTTGCCGGCCAAGCAGAGCCCCCGAGTCTGGCTTGCAAAAAGCGGAGGGGCCTGACGGACTGTGTTCCGACAGCAAGCGCGACTTAGCGTCTGGGAGGTCATAAGTTAACAGCTCTGCTCAGAAAGCGGGAAGGCTGGAGGACAAAGGGAAGGAGAGCTGCTGAGCCCCCGGACGACAGAGCTCAGTTTGGTGGGGAACAAAGGCGCTCGCCAGCGCCATCTCCCCCGCCCATCCCCCAGCCAAAATCCCAAAGAGAACCAGTTCCTGCCAGGGAACTTGCTCGCTCTGCGCAAACACCCAACTCTCCGCTTCTGCGGAGCCAAACCTCCGGCAGCGGATCTGACTCCCTCCTGCTGCCACAGGGCCCCTGCTGAAGTGGATCACCTAAGGAGAAGCGAGCTAAGCCTGCCCCTCCTGCCCCTATGCACCTTGCCTACCCACCCCAGCTAAGACGCCAGATCCCCAGCATCACAAGCCTAGCAGTGTGCAAGTAGCCCAGACAGGCCACCCCACCCCACAGTGAATCCTGCCCCTAGGAGAGGGGAACAGAAGGCACGCACCAGTCTGACTGTGGCCCCAGCGGTGGGCTGGGGGCAGACATCAGGTCTGACTGCGGCTCCGCCCACCAACTCCAGTTATACACCACAGCACAGGGGAAGTGCCCTGCAGGTCCTCACCACGCCAGGGACTATCCAAAATGACCAAGCGGAAGAATTCCCCTCAGAAGAATCTCCAGGAAATAACAACAGCTAATGAGCTGATCAAAAAGGATTTAAATAATATAACAGAAAGTGAATTTAGAATAATAGTCATAAAATGAATCGCTGGGCTTGAAAACAGTATAGCTGACAGCAGAGAATCTCTTGCTACAGAGATCAAGGGACTAAGGAACAGTCACGAGGAGCTGAAAAACGCTTTAAACGAAATGCATAACAAAATGGAAACCACCACGGCTCGGATTGAAGAGGCAGAGGAGAGAATAGGTGAACTAGAAGATAAAGTTATGGAAAAAGAGGAAGCTGAGAAAAAGAGAGATAAAAAAATCCAGGAGTATGAGGGGAAAATTAGAGAACTAAGTGATACACTAAAAAGAAATAATATACGCATCATTGGTATCCCAGAGGAGGAAGAGAGAGGGAAAGGTGCTGAAGGGGTACTTGAAGAAATAATAGCTGAGAACTTCCCTGAAGTGGGGAAGGAAAAAGGCATTGAAAGCCAAGAGGCACAGAGAACTCCCTTCAGACGTAACTTGAATCGATCTTCTGCAGACATATCATAGTGAAACTGGCAAAATACAAGGATAAAGAGAAAATTCTGAAAGCAGCAAGGGGTAAACGTGCCCTCACATATAAAGGGAGACCTATAAGACTCGTGACTGATCTCTCTTTTGCAACTTGGCAGGCCAGAAAGAATTGGCACGAGATTTTCAGTGTGCTAGACAGAAAAAATATGCAGCCGAGAATCCTTTATCCAGCAAGTCTGTCATTTAGAATAGAAGGAGAGATAAAGGTCTTCCCAAACAAACAAAAACTGAAGGAATTCGTCACCACTAAACCAGCCCTACAAGAGATCCTAAGGGGGACCCTGTGAGACAAAGTACCAGAGACATCACTACAAGCATAAAACATACAGACATCACAATGACTCTAAACCCATATCTTTCTATAATAACACTGAATGTAAATGGATTAAATGCGCCAACCAAAAGACATAGGGTATCAGAATGGATAAAAAAACAAGACCCATCTATTTGCTGTCTACAAGAGACTCATTTTAGACCTGAGGACACCTTTAGATTGAGAGTGAGGGGATGGAGATCTATTTATCATGATACTGGAAGCCAAAAGAAAGCTGGAGAAGCCATCCTTATATCAGACAAACTAGACTTTAAATTAAAGGCTGTAACAAGAGATGAAGAAGGACATTATATAATAGTGACAGGGTCTATCCATCAGGAAGAGCTAACAATTATAAATGTCTATGCACCGAATACCGGAGCGCCCAAATATATAAAACAATTACTCATAAACATAAGCAACCTTATTGAGAAGAATGTGGTAATTGCAGGGGACTTTAACACCCCACTTACAGAAATGGATAGATCATCTAGACACACGGTCAATAAAGAAACAAGGGCCCTGAATGAGACATTGGATCAGATGCACTTGACAGATATATTTAGAACTCTGCATCCCAAAGCAACAGAATATACTTTCTTCTCGAGTGCACATGGAACATTCTCCAAGATAGATCATATACTGGGTCACAAAACAGCCCTTCATAAGTTTACAAGAATTGAAATCATACCATGCATCCTTTCAGACCACAATGCTATGAAGCTTGAAATCAACCACAGAAAAAAGTCTGGAAAACCTCCAAAAGCATGGAGGTTAAAGAACACCCTACTAACGAATGAGTGGGTCAACCAGGCAATTAGAGAAGAAATAAAAAAATATATGGAAACAAACGAAAATGAAAATACAACAATCCAAACGCTTTGGGACGCAGCGAAGGCAGTCCTGAGAGGAAAATACATTGCAATCCAGGCCTATCTCCAGAAACAAGAAAAATCCCAAATACAAAATCTAACAGCACACCTAAAGGAAATAGAAGCAGAACAGCAAAGGCAGCCTAAACCCAGCAGAAGAAGAGAAATAATAAAGATCAGAGCAGAAATAAACAATATAGAATCTAAAAAAACTGTAGAGCAGATCAACGAAACCAAGAGTTGGTTTTTTGAAAAAATAAACAAAATTGACAAACCTCTAGCCAGGCTTCTCAAAAAGAAAAGGGAGATGACCCAAATAGATAAAATCATGAATGAAAATGGAATCATTACAACCAATCCCTCAGAGATACAAACAATTATCAGGGAATACTATGAAAAATTATATGCCAACAAATTGGACAACCTGGAAGAAATGGACAAATTCCTGAACACCCACACTCTTCCAAAACTCAATCAGGAGGAAATAGAAAGCTTGAACAGACCCATCACCAGCGAAGAAATTGAATCGGTTATCAAAAATCTCCCAACAAATAAGAGTCCAGGACCAGATGGCTTCCCAGGGGAGTTCTACCAGACGTTTAAAGCAGAGATAATACCTATCCTTCTCAAGCTATTCCAAGAAATAGAAAGGGAAGGAAAACTTCCAGACTCATTCTATGAAGCCAGTATTACGTTGATTCCTAAACCAGACAGAGACCCAGTAAAAAAAGAGAACTACAGGCCAATATCCCTGATGAATATGGATGCAAAAATTCTCAATAAGATACTAGCAAATCGAATTCAACGGCATATAAAAAGAATTATTCACCATGATCAAGTGGGATTCATTCCTGGGATGCAGGGCTGGTTCAACATTCGCAAATCAATCAACGTGATACATCACATTAACAAAAAAAAAGAGAAAAACCATATGATCCTGTCAATCGATGCAGAAAAGGCCTTTGACAAAATCCAGCACCCTTTCTTAATAAAAACCCTTGAGAAAGTCGGGATAGAAGGAACATACTTAAAGATCATAAAAGCCATTTATGAAAAGCCCACAGGGGCGCCTGGGTGGCGCAGTCGGTTAAGCGTCCGACTTCAGCCAGGTCACGATCTCGCGGTCCGTGAGTTCGAGCCCCGCGTCAGGCTCTGGGCTGATGGCTCAGAGCCTGCAGCCTGTTTCCGATTCTGTGTCTCCCTCTCTCTCTGCCCCTCCCCCGTTCATGCTCTGTCTCTCTCTGTCCCAAAAATAAATAAATGTTGAAAAAAAAAATTAAAAAAAAAAAAAAAAAAAAAAAGCCCACAGCTAACATCATCCTCAACGGGGAAAAACTGAGAGCTTTTTCCCTGAGATCAGGAACACGACAGGGATGCCCACTCTCACCGCTGTTGTTTAACATAGTGCTGGAAGTTCTGGCATCAGCAATCAGACAACAAAAGGAAATCAAAGGCGTCAAAATTGGCAAAGATGAAGTCAAGCTTTCGCTCTTTGCAGATGACATGATATTATACATGGAAAATCCGATAGACTCCACCAAAAGTCTGCTAGAACTGATACATGAATTCAGCAAAGTTGCAGGATACAAAATCAATGTACAGAAATCAGTTGCATTCTTTACACTAACAATGAAGCAACAGAAAGACAAATAAAGAAACTGATCCCATTCACAATTGCACCAAGAAGCATAAAATACCTAGGAATAAATCTAACCAAAGATGTAAAGGATCTGTATGCTGAAAACTATAGAAAGCTTATGAAGGTAATTGAAGAAGATTTAAAGAAATGGAAAGACATTCCCTGCTCATGGATTGGAAGAATAAATATTATCAAAATGTCAATA
This sequence comes from Puma concolor, assembly GCF_028749965.1. Taxonomy (NCBI): domain Eukaryota; kingdom Metazoa; phylum Chordata; class Mammalia; order Carnivora; family Felidae; genus Puma; species Puma concolor. Next base: position 85,355,892 of record NC_141676.1, read on the forward strand.
CTACCCAAAGCTATCTACACATTCAATGCAATCCCAATCAAAATTGCACCAGCATTCTTCTCGAAACTAGAACAAGCAATCCTAAAATTCATATGGAACCACAAAAGGCCCCAAATAGCCAAAGTAATTTTGAAGAAGAAGACCAAAGCAGGAGGCATCACAATCCCAGACTTTAGCCTCTACTACAAAGCTGTCATCATCAAGACAGCATGGTATTGGCACAAAAACAGACACATAGACCAATGGAATAGAATAGAAACCCCAGAACTAGACCCACAGACGTATGGCCAACTCATCTTTGACAAAGCAGGAAAGAACATCCAATGGAAAAAAGACAGTCTCTTTAACAAATGGTGCTGGGATAACTGGACAGCAACATGCAGAAGGTTGAAACTAGACCACTTTCTCACACCATTCACAAAAATAAACTCAAAATGGATAAAGGACCTGAATGTGAGACAGGAAACCATCAAAACCCTAGAGGAGAAAGCAGGAAAAGACCTCTCTGACCTCAGCCGTAGCAATCTCTTACTCGACACATCCCCAAAGGCAAGAGAATTAAAAGCAAAAGTGAATTACTGGGACCTTATGAAGATAAAAAGCTTCTGCACAGCAAAGGAAACAACCAACAAAACTAAAAGGCAACCAACGGAATGGGAAAAGATATTTGCACATGACATATCGGACAAAGGGCTAGTATCCAAAATCTATAAAGAGCTCACCAAACTCCACACCCGAAAAGCAAATAACCCAGTGAAGAAATGGGCAGAAAACATGAATAGACACTTCTCTAAAGAAGACATCCGGATGGCCAACAGCCACATGAAAAGATGTTCAGCGTCGCTCCTTATCAGGGAAATACAAATCAAAACCACACTCAGGTATCACCTCACGCCAGTCAGAGTGGCCAAAATGAACAAATCAGGAGACTATAGATGCTGGAGAGGATGTGGAGAAACGGGAACCCTCTTGCACTGTTGGTGGGAATGCAAATTGGTGCAGCCGCTCTGGAAAGCAGTGTGGAGGTTCCTCAGAAAATTAAAAATAGACCTACCCTATGACCCAGCAATAGCACTGCTAGGAATTTATCCAAGGGACACAGGAGTACTGATGCATAGGGGCACTTGTACCCCAATGTTCATAGCAGCACTCTCAACAATAGCCAAATTATGGAAAGAGCCTAAATGTCCATCAACTGATGAATGGATAAAGAAACTGTGGTTTATATACACAATGGAGTACTACGTGGCAATGAGAAAAAATGAAATATGGCCTTTTGTAGCAACGTGGATGGAACTGGAGAGTGTGATGCTAAGTGAAATAAGCCATACAGAGAAAGACAGATACCATATGGTTTCACTCTTATGTGGATCCTGAGAAACTTAAGAGAAACCCATGGGGGAGGGGAACAAAAAAAAAAAAAAAAGAGGTTAGAGTGGGAGAGAGCCAAAGCATAAGAGACTGTTGAGAACTGAGAACAAACTAAGGGTTGATGGGGGGTGGGAGGGAGGAGAGGGTGGGTGACGGGTACTGAGGAGGGCACCTTTTGGGATGAGCACTGGGTGTTGTATGGAAACCAATTTGACAATAAATTTCATATATAAATAAAAAAAAAATAAAAAAAAATAAAATCACATTGGATATAGCCAAACACATTAGTGAACTGTAAAGAGAAGTCAAAGAAAAATATACAAAGAAAAAATGGAGAATACTTCTAGAGATCAAGAGGCATACAGGACACACTCAATAGGTTTAAAATGCATATAATTGAAGTAGCAACATAACATCCGAGATGAAATGTGACAGAAGCAAAATTCAAAGAAATAGTAAGTGAAAAATGATAAAAGAAAAAAAACACACAGATCCAAGAAAGTCAGCAAACATCAAGCATGATAAATACCCCTAAAAAATATACTGTTGGGCATATTATAGTCAAATTGCTAAAAGTAGAGAAAGGAAAAGGTGGAGGGGTGGAGGGAAGGAGGGAAGGAGGGAAATAAGAAAGGAAGGAGAGAAGGGAAGAAAGAAAGAAGGAAAGAAGGAAGGAAGGATGGGAGGGAAGGAAATAAAGAAAGAAAGAAAGAAAGGCCTTAAAAACAACCAAAGATTCAAAAATTACCTTCAAAGAATTAATAATCAGAAAGAATTGAAACTGAAAGATATTAGAATGTTATTTTTAAAGCATTGTAAGGGAAAAAAATGTGAATCCCTTTTAAAATGAACATTATTTTCTTAAAAGTCTTTGGGTAAACAAAATGTGGGCAAAATAATGGCTGGCAAATCTTAACTACAATAAATACTAAAGAGAATTAATCAGTCGGAAAGAAAATATCCTAAATGAAAACACAGGATAGCAAGCTTGAATAAATGAAAATAATCAGAAAATGAAAATATATGGGTCAATTAAAATGAACATAAACTGTGCAAAGCAATAATATTAATGGCTTGTGGAGTTTCAAATGTGTGCAGAGTTAAAATTAACAATAATAACAATAAAGCAAATAAAGCAAACGGTAAATCAAATAAGAGGTAAAAATGTCATTATTAGATAGTGAGAAGTAAAAGATGCAAGTTATGCTATCTACAGTAATTATGAAAAAATATAAAAGATGTACATAACACATTAATTGAAAAAAAAATGAATAATAAAAAATCCATTTAATTTAAAGAAACTCAAGAAAGGAAGGAAAAAATGAATATAAATCTACTTTTTTCAACTAGGAAATTAGTTGTAACATGGTGGCAACAGGCCCCCTCAAATTAGTCTTAACATTAAATGTAAATGGAGTGTTAAGGGGCACCTGGGTGGCTCAGTCAGTTAATTATCCGACTTTGGCTCAGACCATGATCTCTCAGTTTGTAAGTTTGAACCCCGTGTCAGGTTCTGTGCTGACAGCTGGGAGCCTGGAGCCTGCTTCTTGTTCTGTGTTTCCCTCTCTCTCCGTCCCTCCCCTGCTCACGTTCTGTCTGTCTCTCTCTCAAAAATAAATAAGCATTAAAAAAATTAAATGCAAATGGAGTGTTGATTTTGTTTCTTGATATGAGAGATCTTGATATGAGAGAGAGACTAGAAGTCTTTCAGTCACCCCTCACCACCTCCAGGGGCCCTTGTTTCTGCAGATCATACATGAAGTTCACTTCAATCTATGTCTTCTGCTTCCCCATGTCCTTCATCCACAACCTGTAACACTGACCTTCACCCTCCCTCCTCACACACACCCATCTGTCATGCTGGTCCCCGGAAAACTCATCACGTTGACTCCATTCCAAGCCCCTGAAGATTACACATGGTCAACAGGGTAAGACCAACCTTCCTAGCGGGACAGACAGAGTCCCTTCTGACATCACCAGCCTCATTTCTTGCTCTCCAACCCCATGGACTGCCACACAGAAGTTCTCTAACACTTAAAGGAGCCACGCTATTCAGTACCTCAAAGTTTGCTGTGCACTCTTTCCTTTCCATCTGCCCCTGCAACTCTTCCTTCAAGAACTGATACAGATGCCCCATCTTCTTTTTTTTAATGTTTATTCATTTTTGACAGAGAGAGCGAGCACACGTGCATGAGCAGGGGAGGGGCAGAGAGAGGAGGAGAGAATCCCAAGCTGGCTCCATGCTCAGCACAGGGCCTGACCTGGGACTCAATCTCATGACCATGACATCATGACCTGAGCCAAAATCAAGATCAGACACTCAACCAACTGAGCCACCCAGGTTCCCCTACATGCCTCATCTTCTAAGAAGCTTTTCCTTTCCCAAGTCCCTGTTCTTGCTATGCTTCCATAGGCGCTCTCTCTCTCTCTCTCATGCACAATTTTTAAGCATTTATTATGTATGAAATATGCTAAGTGCCTTAAATAGCTCATCTAATTTTAATACCCACAACAATCCTACAAGGCAGGTACCATAATCATACCCATTTTACTAATGAAAAAAAAAAAACAAATCATAAGTCAAATAACGTATCCAAAGTCTCAAATCCAGACATACTGAGATTTAATTGCTGGTTCATAGCCTATGAGCTTCTTGAAGATGGGGATGAATGGTGCCCCACAGAGAAGTTGAATCCTTATTTACAAAGATAGTGGCAACCCCACTCTATTTGTAATGGGCTAGAAAGGACATTTAAGCAGTGTATGAGGAGTCTCTGGTCTCCGGTCTCCTTTTTTTTTTTTTAATTCCACCTGAGATAATTCATTGCAAATATTAAAATGTGTTGAGTCCTTCTTATGGGACTGGAGACACAGAGATGAGCAACTGTGTTCCCATCCTTTAGGAGCTCATATGACATAACAATCTAGCTAGAGAGTAGCTAGAGTGGACCCAATGCTCCACACATGACAAAGAGAGAGATCTCATTGTGCATTGTGAATAAGGCCACTGTCAGGGACAGAAACCACCCTCCCATTGCCTAGTCCTCATCCCCTTTCAGAAAATGTATTTTATTCCTTGAAGAAGACTCAGCACTCCTGAGTACAAACCCAAGGGATTTTGTGGCCATGGCAAGTCAAGAGCAACTGCTACTCTGTGTGTAGCAGTCTGAAGCAAGGAGCCAGGTATGGCGTGAAGGGTGTATGCTCAAGAGAAATACTTCCTGGGATCCATGGCTTCGCCACTCTGTGACCTTGGGCAAGTTAAGTAGCCTCTCTGTGACTTTGTTTCACTCTTTCCAAAACGGCTATATTATAATGGACCTCGCTCATAGTGTTTTTGGAGGATTTAAGAACTGTTATATATAAATTAGAAAGACTAGTCTCAGGTATATATCAAGTGCGACGCTAGTATTTGGCATTTCCATTATTGATACATAGGTCCTGTGCAATGGGACAGTGTCACCACAGTGAAGCAGATTAGAAAGAGAGCTTTCATGGTGCAATTGTTACACATTTAATGCACAGAATAGGGTCAACTTCCTCTTCTCTGCTTTTGCCCTCATATTACACTAAACTCCAGAAATCTTTGTCACCCTCAGTCCCCAATCCTGCTCTCCAGTACAAAGCAGAAAGTGGCTACTCAAACTTAGAGATAGGATGAATGCAGCTGGGCACAGCTGTGTGGTCTGCAGATTCCCAGGGTATGGATAGAGGACAGGTTTCAACTGAGACTATTTCTCCTTCTAGATTCCTTCCTTGACCTATCAGAAGGCAAGAGAAGTCTGTCCTCTGCACTCCTGAGAGCAACATGTGGACCTACTCCCATCCCAGCACTTTCCATATTGTACTTCCATTCTCTCTGTGTGTTTCTGGTCTGTAAGTCTTCAAATGCAGGCATTGTGTGGACTCTGACTAGCACTAGCCTTGACCATGGTACCAAGAAAATGGTAGATGCTCAATAAATATTAGAGAAATTAATGAATGAACAAGCAAATAAATGAATGGGTGAATTTTTAGGGTAAGATTAGAAAGATGAGAAGTAGAGCTACAGGAGGAGAAAATGCTAGTGGTGAAAGTTCCTTCATCATTAGCCATTCAAAATGGCAGCACACATCTAAGTGGGGGGGGGAGGGGGAGATGGCAGTGTGGGAGGGAGAGGGCATATTTGAAGTTCCTGTACAGTCACTAAATAAATGTCAAATTTAGTGTTTTATTGATTAATATTTTACCATAATTCATTTCCAGTTATGTGTGAAATGTGTGTGTTTGCAAGTACCAATTTAACACAAATACTAAACAAAGTAGAAAACTATTTACAAAATCTCTTATTTGAACCCTTTGGGCCAGAATTTTGAGAAGACGGTGGGAAAATCCATAGCTTAGTCACTTGGAAGCATGTGAAAGGTTTCCATTTAGACAGAGAGGGGCAGACCAACCAGATATCATGGGTTGCTGACAGAAGAGTGCTGGTGTTTCTGTTGAGGGTCTCACCTTGAGGAACACAAAAGCACCTTTCATGGGGACCAAGAGCCTGGACAACAACAATGTGAGCCTGGAATATTTGTGAAACACTCACAATTGGACCTTGAAGAAAGGAGGACATGCATCACATGTGCCATTTCCCAGTTAAGAAAAGTGAGGCTCCATGAGATTTAAATTCCAGCTGCCACAAGAGTAAAACCATATTTCCCAAATCCAAATATAAGCCCCTTCTGTGGCCCCCAATCTAGAGCACAGGGAACTGTAGGTAACTGGGTGTATTCTGAGAAGTATGTCAACGCCCACCTGGGAAGAGAAACCAGAGCAAGCCTTCTCCCTTTTTCTCTGTTTCTTCTATCATCACCTATCAACAGAACCTGACAGGTTGATGCCAACAAAGGGGACCCATCCCCAGCAGAGTGCGGGGGGCAGTGGATCCCTGAGAAAAAGGTATCATATCCCCATAACTGGCACAGGAGGCAGAGGGGTCTGGGGTGGGGTTGGGGACAGCAATAGCCCCCCAAGGCACAAGATGGTTAGAGGAGACCAAGTCAATTTTCCAGGAGGAGGGAGGAATCCAACAGAGTCCCAGAAGGTGAAGTTAAAGGATCTAGGTGAAGGGAGCAGAGCAGAAGCTTCCAAAAAGAAGGGTTCATACGTCAAAACCTCTCTCTGAAGCTGGCCAGGGCCATGCAAACATCCTTGGAGCCCAAGACCACCTACGTGGGCACAGCCTGGAGCACAATAAATCTTCTTACCTGTGGTAAAGAGCTTTGTCAAGATTTCCATTCCATCACCCAATGAATATTCATGAGGTGCCCCTTCTGGCCAAACACAGACTGGCCTGGGACCTGAGGCCAGTAACTGTTGCCAGCCCAGGGAAGGAGGATGCTGTGTTCCTGGACACAGCAGACCTAGTACACCCCAGCTCCCCCGCAGGGCTGGCAGTGAAGGAAGTGAGCCTGGAAGAAGGGTTCTGGCCTGTCTAAACCCTCCCCAGGGATCCAGAAGATTCTGTGGGGACACAGCAGCTGAGCAGGTGCCCTGGCTTTCCTAACATCCTAGTCACTTGTAGCTCAGCCTGGCTAGGCCCTGATGACATAGAGTGCACAGAGGACAAGAGCTCTTCCCAGGCCTGCCCCAGGCCTGGACTTGCCAACATTGGCAGGCTGCTGCACTGCAGAGAAATGAAAACCTCAAATGATTTTTTTAAAGCAAGAGGAGGAGGGGGTAAAAAATAGCAGCACACAATTAGGGAGCCGCTGAACTTCTGTGCAAACTAATGAATACACCAGCCCTTGACAACTTCCCCCAACTGCTGCCGACAGGATAATTGGGCCTAATTTCTTAATTTTAATGCCGTTGTTGCATTTGGCTTCTGCTAATGAGATGTAAATATGTGTTGCGGGTTTGTGGATTTGTTTAATTGCAGTGTAGCTAAACTGTGATTGGCCAGAAGGTTAGTCTTTTTATTTATTTATTTATTTATTTATTTATTTATTTATTTATTTATATTTTTATATGCCCCCAAATGGAAAAGCAAGGGCAGCTGGGGAGGGGTGGTGCTGGTGGTGGTGTCTGAATCCTTCCATATCCTCTCTTCTTTGGGAGAGAGAAAGTAAGATCTAGTGCCTCCTGAAAGCTGATGGTTTGGGTTGTAGGAAGGGGGTCAAGAGGACCGCTGCCTGACCCTTATTCCTCCCCAAGCCACTGTACCCTCACTGGCCACACTTATCTAAATGAGACCTGTCCAGTCACCAGGGAGGAGGAGGATGTGGGGCTCATCCCAGTGTGCTCAGCAGTGGCAGGCAGAATTCAGATCACTCACCTGCAAACTGGCAAGGCCACCAGCAGGGGTTAAACATCTGGGGTCCCAGAGCAGGACTGGATCCTAGCTCCTCCCCAGAAAGGAGTGAGATCATGTGATGATGAGGCAGTTGAGCAAGAGTGCCTGGGAACTGTCTCCCAGTCTCAGGCGTGTACTGAAGAGTGTCCTTAGGGTTACAAGCCCAACAGAGGTTTGTGATGGGGACAGGTTGAGACAGGGGAAGGTGCGAGGGCCTGAACACAGACTTGTGAGTCCAGAGAGGAGCAAGTATTGTAGATGCAGTGGGAATGTCATAACAAGTGGTAGCGGTGCTATAGTGATGGAAAGCTGGAAACCTTCCAGGAGGTACCTCATTCTCTTCTCACCATGGCCCTGTAAGGAAGGGGCTGTTCTGGCCCCTGTCTGACAGGTGAAGAAACTCTCAGAGAGGTCTAAACTTCTTCAGAGTCACAAAGCAAAGCATGGTTTGACTGCAAAGTTCATATTGTCTCCTCTGGGCCTCCATCCTCCCCTCTACTCAACCAGCATGTCACTGCTCCCTGTGCAGATCCCCCACAGAGACACAGTCCCTGTTTCTAGGCAACTCACCCCTGGGTACACATTCTCCCTAAGCTTGGGGGCCATCTAGTCCACTTCCCTAGTCCCTCCCAGGGATGTCTCAAGCCATCTGACAGAACTGGGACCCCTCCCTATATCCACCATGTCCCAAAAGGTGCAAGTCTCTGTAGCTGCCATGCCAGCATTCGTGAGTGGGGAAGGTGCATGCCCCGCCATGAGTGAGGAAGGTCTCCATTATTTCTGATTTCAATCCTTGATACATGGTTTTTTTTTTTTTTTTTTTTTTTTTTAATTTTTTTTTTTTCAACGTTTATTTATTTTTTTGGGACAGAGAGAGACAGAGCATGAATGGGGGAGGGGCAGAGAGAGAGGGAGACACAGAATCGGAAACAGGCTCCAGGCTCTGAGCCATCAGCCCAGAGCCTGACGCGGGGCTCGAACTCACGGACCGTGAGATCATGACCTGGCTGAAGTCGGACGCTTAACCGACTGCGCCACCCAGGCGCCCCGATACATGGTTTTTAATAAAATCTCTTCACTGTCTTCTCTCCAGAGCAATCCTTCACATACTGCTTTCTCAGCCTTCTCCTCATGGGGATAAACAATCTTGACTGCCTTCTACCCTATCTTCTCATCCCAGTTTCTCTGAGACTCTCTGCTGATGCCCTTTGTGTCTCATCAGAGCTGCAGAGCCTTGACTGACTGGAGGTCACACTTTTGTCATGGACAGAAGAACAAAAATATTCTATTATTTCTTGGGAAAGATACTTAGAAATTACAACATACCCCCTGTAACCCTCTCCATGCATTATTACTATACTTGTCCCCTCCACCTCATACTTCTAGTCTGCCTTCCACTTCCAGGACACTTGGATCTCTTTTAGGGAGAGGTGCTGATAAACCAACTCTTCCAGATTACACCTTGTGTAGTATTTCTCCCAGGGATATCTACATTTAGACAGTAAAGTTTTATGGTCTGAAGAAATGAATATCTACAGGTGGAATTTCCTAGTCAAAGAAGAATACCAAAATTAATTTTACAAAAGGAATATTCAAAATATTTTGAGGGAGGGAGCCAAGATAGCAGAACAGCATGGAAGGTGTTTTTTTTTGCACCTCACATATATGAAATACAGCCAGATCAACACTGAACCATCCTGCCTACCTAGAAAACTGATTTGAGGATCAACACAACAATCTGCACAACCTGAACCACAGAACTCAGCAGGCATATGGCACAGAGAAGTGAACTGGAGAAGAGAGAAGCCACGCAGAGCAAGGAGCTGTTTTTGCTTGGGGAGAGAGTACAGAGATGGGGGGAGAGTATGGGAAAAGTATTCCCCCAAAAGCAGCTGGAGAGAAAGTGGAAAAGTGGAAACAGTCTCAGGGACTGAACTAACAGGGGAGAAAGGAGAGGGTTTAAATTCCAATAAGACTCTATAAACAGGTGAAGTGCAGAGTCTGAAACTCTGTAGCTTGATACCTGGTGGTGCTCTGGTGGAAAGGGGAAATCCCCAGGAGCAGAGTGAAGTCTGGGCAGTCCTTGGGACACACAGGGAGAGGCAGCTCCCTGCTGGGATGACATTTGGTAGAGGCTGTGAAGCCCCATCCCCCACAGGCAAAGGTGCCAGCAGACCCCAGAGAACTAGTTTACTGGTGCTAGAACAAGGTCACTAAGGGTGAACCCTGATGCCAGATGTGTGTTGTGGTTTTCCATAATCCCTGAAACGCTCCTGCTACACTATCACATGAACATTTTCTGGGGTGGGCAGGCACCCAGCTGCAGTCTCTGGGCATTGACAGCAGCATGATCCTGCGAATGTTCCTGGGAGAAGCCAGCACCTGGCCATTTCTCAGTGAGACCCTCCCCCAGAAGGGGTAAGCAGAACAAAGCTGCAGTCCCTCAGAAGTGAGAGGTTGGGAAATACAGACTCATGTGAGATAAAACTCAGGAGGGGGGTGCCACCTGGCAAACTGACAGCTTGGTCATGGACAGTGTAAAATCGAGGAGTGGATGGAAGCTGGAGACAAAGGACAGGTGCACAATAGCTGATCGGGAGAAAAGAGTTCTGATACTAGAGACTGAATAGCTGGGTGACACCATTTTCACCCCTCCTTCACATGCCCATACACACCTACAAGCGCCACAATCCACCCCAGTAAGCTAAGCAGTACCATCTAGTGCAGAATGGAACCAGGATACTAAGCCCCACCCAACTGGGCCAACCTGCCTCTTCAGGAACACAATAGGACTCTCCACCTGCTTAGTGTACAGACCATAAAGTCCTTCAGAGTTTGACTTCTAGGGGAAAGCGATGTAATTTCAATTGTATTTCAGTCTGTTTGCTGGTCCAAGTATTCTATTATCTTTTTTTTTCTCTTTTTCGTTTATTTTCTTTTTCTTGAATACAGAAAGAGAACAAACTTTATTTTTATTTTCATTTTTTATTAAAAATATTTTTCTTTAATATTTTCCACTATATATTATTTGCTTTTTTGAAAATATTTCAAATTCTATTTTACTTACAACATTTCATTTTATTCTATTTCACTGTATTCATTTTTCAAATTTTCAAACATTTTCCTTTTTTTTCTTCTTCCCCTTTTTGTCTAATCTATCAAGCTCCTTTCAACAACCAGACCAAAACACACCTAGTATATAGATCATTTATTTGATTTATCTGTGTGTGTATGTGTGTTGTTTTTAATTTTTTAATTTTAATTTTTTTAACTTTATTAATTCACTTTCTCCCTTCAAATTAATGAAATGAAGGAATTCACCCCAAAAGAAAGAGCAGGAAGAAACGACAGCCAGGGACTTAACACAAATACAAACAAGATGTCTGAACCAGAATTTAGAATTATGATAATAAGAATACTAGCTGGGGTCGAAAATAGACTAGAATTGTTCTCTGCAGAGATAAAAGAAGTAAAAGCTAGTCAGGATGAAATAAAAAATGCTATAACTGAGCTGCAATCTCGAAAGAATGCCACAGTGCCAAAGAAGGATGAGGCAGAGCAGTGAATCAGCCATATACAGGACAAATTATGGAGAATAATAAAACATAAAAAAAGAGGGAGACTAAGGCAAAAGAGCACAATTTAAGAATTAGAGAAATCAGTGACTCATTAAAAAGGAACAACATCAGAATCATAGGGGTTCCAGAAGAGGAAGAGAGAGAAAAAGGGGTAGAAGGGTTATGCGAGCAAATCATAATGGAAAACTTTCCTACCTGTGGAAAGACACAGACAGGAAAGCACAGAGGACTCCCACCAGATTTGACAAAAACCGACCACCAACAAGGCATATCATAGTCAAATTCAAAAAATTCTCAGGCAAGGAAAGAATCATGAAAACGCAAGGGGAAAAAAGTCCTTAACCTACAAGGGAAGAGAGATCAGGTTTGCAGCAGACCTATCCACAGAAACTTGGCGGGCCAGAAAGGAGTCACAGGGTATATTCAATACGCTGAATCAGAAAAATATGCGGCCAAGAATTCCTTTTCTTGCAAGGCTGACATTCAGAATAGAATGAGACATAAAAAGCTTCCCACAAACAAAAATTAAAGGAGCTCGTGACCACTAAACTAGCCCTGCAAGAAATTTTAAGAGGGAGTCTCTGAAGAGAGAAAAGATGAAAAAAAAAAAAAAAAAAAAAAAACAAAAAAACAAACCACCACCAAAAGCAACAAAGACTAGAAAGGACCAGAGAGCACCACTAGAAACTCCAACTCTACAAGCAACATAATGGCAATAAATTCATATCTTTCAGTACTCACTTTAAACATCAATGGACTAAATGTTCCAATCAAAAGACATAGGGTAACATAATGGATAAGAAAACAAGATCCATCTATATGATGTTTATAAGAGATCCACCTAGACCTAAAGACACCTTTAGATTGAAAGTAAGGGGATGGAGAACCATCTCTCATGCCAATGGTCAACAAAAGAAAGCTGGAGTAGCCATACTTATGTCAGACAATCTAGATTTTAAAATAAGGACTGTAACAAGGCATGAAGAAGGGCATTATATCATAATAAAGGGGTCTATCCACCCAGAAGATCTAACAATTGTAAACATTTATGCTCCACATGTGAGAGCACCTAAATATGTAAATCAATTAATCACAAACATAAAGGAACTCATTGATAATAATACCATAATAGTAGGAGACTTCAACATCCCACTTATACCAATTGGCAGGTCATCTAAACAGAAAATTAACAAGGAAGCAATGGCTTTGAATAACACACTGGACCAGATGGACTTAACAGATATATTCAGAACATTTCATCCTAAAGCAGCAGAATATACATTCTTCTCCAGTGTACATGAAACGTTCTCCAGAATAGATGATATACTGGGACACAAATCAGCCCTCAGCAAGTACAAAAAGATCGAGATCATACCGTGCATATCTTCAGACGACAAGACTATGAAACTCGAAATCAACCATGAGAAAAAAATTAGAAAGGTAACAAATACTTGGAGACTGAAGAACATCCTAGTAAAGAATGAATGGGCAAACCAAGCAGTTAAAGAGGAAATTAAAAAGTATATGTAAGTCAATGAAAATGATAACACCACAACCCAAAACGTCTGGGACGCAGCAAAGGCGGTCATAAGAGGAAAGTATTTAGCAATCCAGGCCTTCCTAAAGGAAGAAAGATCTCAGATGCACAACCTAACCTTACACCTTAAAGAGCTGGAAAAAGAACAGCAAATAAAACCCCAAACCAGCAGAAGACATGAAATAATGAAGATTAGAGCAGAAATTAATGCTTTCAAAACAAACAAACAACAACAACAACAAAAAAAAAACAGTAGAACAGATCAATGAAACCAGAAGCTTGTTCTTTGAAAGAATTAACAAAATTGATAAACTACTAGCCAGTTTGATCAAAAAGAAAAAGGAAAAGACCCAAATAAATAAATCAAGAATTAAAGAGGAAAGATCACAACCAACACAGCAGAAATTCAAAAAATAATAAGATAATATTATGAGCAATTATGTGACAATAAAATGGGCAATCTGGAAGAAATGGACAAATTCCTAGAAACATATACACTACCAAAACTGAAACAGGAAGAAATAGAAAATTTGAACAGACCCATAACCAGTAAAGAAATTGAATTAGTAATCAAAAATCTGCCAAACAAACAAGAGTCCAGGGCCAGATGGCCTTCCAGGGGTACCAAACATTTAAGAAAGAGTTAACACCTATTCTCTTGAAACTGTTCCAAAAAATAGAAATGGAAGGAGAACTTCCAAACTCTTTCTATGAACATATCTCCAGAGGCAAGGGTAACAAAAGCAAAAATGAATTACTGGGACCTCATCAAAATAAAAGGCTTCTGTACAGTGAAGGAAACAATCAACAAAACTAAAAGGCAACCAACAGAATGGGAGAAGATATTTGCAAATGATCTATCAGATAAAGGGTGAGTATCCAAAATCTGTAAAGAACTTATTAAACTCAACACCCAAAAAAGCAAATAATGCAGTGATGAAATGGGCAAAAGACATGAATAGACACTTCTCCAAAGAAAACATCCAGATGGCCAATGGTCACATGAAAAATTGCTCACATCACTCATCTTCAGGGAAATACAAATAAAAATCACAATGAGATACCCCCTTACAACTGTCAGAATGGCTAACATTAACAACTCAGGCAACAACAGATGTTGGCAAGGATGCGAAGAAAGGGGAACCCTCTCACACTGTTGGTTGGAATGCAAAATGGTGTGGCCACTCTGGAAAAGAGTATGGAGGTTCCTCAAAAAAGTAAAAATTAGATGGGGCGCCTGGGTGGCTTAGTTGGTTAAGCGTCCGACCTCGGCTCAGGTCATGATCTCATGGTTTGTGGGTTCGAGCCCCTCGTCGGGCTCTGTGCTGCCAGCTCAGAGCCTGGAGCCTGCTTCGGAATCTGTGTCTCCTTCTCTCTCTGTCCCTCCCCTGCTCATGCTCTGTCTCTCTGTCTCAAAAATAAATAAATTAATTTAAAAAAATAAAAAAATAAAAATAAAAATAGAACTACCCTAAGACCTAGCAATTGCACTACTAGGGACTTATCCAAGGGATACAGGTATGCTGTTCCGAAGGGACACATGCACTCCAATATTTATAGCAGTGCTATTGACAATAGCCAAAGTATGGAAAGAACCCAAATGTCCATCTATGAAAGAATGGTTAAAGAAGTTGTGACATATATATTCAATGTAGTATTACACTGCAATCAAAAAGAATGAAATCTTGTTATTTGCAACTACATGGATGGAACTAGAGGGTATTATGCTAAACGAAATTATTCAGAGAAAGACAAATATGATATGACTTAACTCATATGAAGACTTTAAGATTCAAAACAGATGAACATAAGGGAAGGGAAACAAAAAATAATATAAAAACAGGGAAGGGAAAAAAACCATAAGAGACTTAATTTTGAGAACAAACAGAGGGTTTATTGAAGGGGTTTTGGGAAGAGGGGTTGGCTAAATGGGTAAGGGGGATTAAGGAATCTACTCCTGAAATCATTGTTGCACTATATGGTAACTTGAATGTAAATTTTAAAAAATAAATAAATAAAAGAAATGTTAATGTGTTAATGTATGTATAACAGAATATCCAAGTTCTGTTAAATCATATAATTTAGCAATATAACTAACTTTTTTTTAAGTAGTGAATAAATTTTTACATAGATGTTTTAAATAAAATTATATAACCCACATTAGATAATTTTACTGTAAAAAAAATATTTTGATATCAGTGAGAGCCATAAACAGTCCCAACCATGAAGATGGCCCTGTCTACAAGTCAAGTGTCTCCTTTGTGTTTCTTTTTTAGCACTTTATTTTTTAACTTGTGTGTTTTCCTTCATGTGAGCCTCTCACTGTTTGCTTTTCTTTACTTCCATGAAAGCATCCGGATGAAGTTGAAAGCCAGAAGACCCCATCTCTAGAACCAGCTAAAATAGCTAATGGAAGTCTGGAGAAAAGCACATCATGGACATTTCTCAAAGATAAAGGGCCCAAGCCTTGGAGGTAAATTCATCTGATCACCCTCTCATCTGAAGTGCAAACATTGTATGGCACATTCCAGGCGAGTGCTTGACACCCTGTGCTCAACTCTTTCTATGAACCCGCTGCTTCCCCAAGAGGTCCCTGGCATTCATGAGGATAAGACTTCTGTCATCTCATTGACCAGAAATGGGTGTCCAGATGGCTCAAAGTTGGCGACTAGACTCCCCTTTCCCAACAGCCGTGTGCTCCCAACACTGGTTGATTGCTGTCCTGCCTCACTGTCTTCTTCATCTGTGCAACAGGAATGGTCATCATCATCTCAAAGTGAGGATAAAATGAAATCATGTTTGCAAAGTGCTTGGCATATAGTAGAATGATCTGTGTTAACTCCAAGTTTTCTCTACAGAAGGCCATCATGCCCTGTACTCACCCCACTGAGTCAAGTTTCACGGAAAAGGACTGAATGTTTTTCAGTTACAATTTCCTCACAAGAATAACAGGAGAACCACTTTTTTTGCCCTTTTTACCTTTAAGGGCTACATGGTGTCAAATACAATCATAAACTTGGCATGGTCACAAAGTGCTATACCAAAGTTAGGTATTATTATTTCTTCTGGTTTTTGTATCTGTTTCTCTCTATTTCTCTTTATATTTTGCCATTTCTCTTTCTCTCTTTCTCTTCTTGCCTCAGCTATGCTGACCCTCCCTACAAGCCCTTCCTCTTTCCTCTTCCCTCTCCAATTCCAGCTATAATTCCACTGGCTGGAGAGGGGACCAGGGTCTGGAGATAAGTCCGGGAGCTCTTCTACCACCCTCTGAATAAATAAATAGCTGCTCATTCCCAAGCACATTTTGTGGGAAAAAAAATCCACATTAGTTTAATAATGATAATAGAAAACAATATGTATGTTAATAAGAAAGCCACTTAAACACTTTGCAAACAAGATGATCTTCTTTAACCAGCCAGGCAGCTGATGAGATAGTTCTAATATATTTAATGATTTCATCCATCACCCCCAAGGCCTGTGTCTCCCTTGTTTGGGTATCTGGACACCATAGTCCCATCATCCTAGTTTTTAAAGAAAGAGAACTTAGGAGTGCATTCTACATTAAGAAGGGTGCTCCGTTTTTTCTGTTCTCTGATAGCAATGATCTGTGACCTTAGATGCTCATTGAAATTATAAGGACATCTTTCCATGCCAATATCTGAGTCCTATGCCAGACCAATTATGTCCATTTAGTCTCCCTATTGGGGCATTGTTGTTGTTGTTTGTGTTTGAGAATTTAAAATAAAAACTACCCACCCCCTGAGATGGATCTCTGAGAAGGAGACTGCAGTTCTAGATCCATGAGTCAGTTTATAATTTCTGCCCTTGACTTCCTGGAACCAACTGGCACCCTGGACAATACCACATACCCTGGGATTCCATACATGAAGTTGCAGAGGGAGGTGGATAGCCCAAGCCAGGCTCAATTCAGAGGATATCTCATTCTCCCTGAAAAATGATCATATCAGGTGCAGACAGCTGGGCCACACTGGCTCCCAGCAGGACCACACAAGCAACAACACTCAGGCTGAAAACAACACAGAACCAGTGTTTAACAGTGACACCACATGGCAGTGAGATGCAGATATCATGCCTTTATTCTAACACTTATGTGTGGAAACAGAACTTACTCTAGTCAGCTTCAAATGCCCTAGAGAATTCTCAGAAAATTCATAAAGAAAAGTAAATGATATACTTAGAAAAGTAAATGATATACTGAATTTCCTACAAACAATATTTCAAATGTCAGTATTTGGTTGAAAAAATTAAATAGTTGTGTCTATGTTTGCACCTTAAGTTTGCAGAGCATTTCATACAAATTATGCAAAAATATCTAACATGTCCCAACTTCATGTAATTTAGTATTTAACCTTGCTCCTGGCCTCAACAATATCAAGTACCTTTCAGGGCAGTAAATCTCAAAAGTTCTTTGACCGTAGTTTGTGCCACCTCTAAAGTCTCAGTTTCTGCCCTCTATTCCCACTTGGTTGGCCCTTATGTCAATAGAGACCAGCAACACAATACTTTGTTTTATATAACCCTACTCCTGGGCTTAGGAACTGCTGACCACACTGGTGCACTGGTGGGAGCCAGAAGACCTAGATTCTACCCTTGGTTTTTCCACTTGCCTGTGCTTCCTTGGGATTTGTCCTTTCAATTCTCTGGCCTTTAGTTTCTTCACCTATAAGATAAGGTGAAAGGAGATGGTCTTAGAGGTCTTATTAGCTTGAATTATCAGTGGTTACTAGTGGGAGTGCCAGTAACCAAATTGGAAAGGACACATTAGAGGCCAGTTAGGAGTCTACCTTATTATTTGCACCAAACTATCCTGAATATTTGATTACTATGCCTGGTTCCTAAATTTTTCACACAAATGAGCTTTTTAAAAAATCTCATATATTTATTCCTCCAAAATCTCAGTCTCTGTGGTCCAGCCTCTTTGCAGACCAATGATATTGGGGGAAAAGAAAAGATTATTATAATCCACTGACCCAACCTTCCACCAGCACAATAACATAAAGGCTTGTTATAAGCTCTGTTACGTCAGCCCCAGGTATAAAGCCCCTGTGTGTTGACCTTTGCTACAAGCTGTGCTAACCCTCCCTGTCCCTGGATAATGGAAACACCAAAGAGAACCATAATGGGTGTGTCCCTATAGTCTCAGTGGGGAGGGCCTGATTCCATGTGCCACACAATAGAGTGTTTGCAGAGGATAGAAATCACAGCCTAGGTCCAGGTGGGCAATTGCAAATCCAGTAGCCAGTGCTACAAAATTGGTCATGTTAAGTAAAAGAAAAAAAAAAAAGAAAGAAAGAAAGAGAAAGAAAGAAAGAAAGAAAGAAAGAGAAAGAAAGAAAGAAAGAAAGAAAGAAAGAAAGAAAGAAAGAAAAAAGAAAAAGTGTTATTCAAGTAGCAGATAAATAAAAGTTGAGGAAGAAGATAAAAAATAGATTCCAAATGAAAAGTGGGGTGTAGGGCTTGGATCTTTTCTTGGGCTTCAAAGTGGTTCTGGAGGCTTTTTCTCTGGTCCCTGAGGCATCTAAAGGAGAAATGCCAGAGTGGGCTCTAGGTGTATTGGGCATAGATTTACCTTTTTTTTCCCCCTCAGATTACAAATCCAATGCTCCCCAGACATCCCAAATCTCAGTCCCCAGGTCAATACAGAAGAACTTCCCTCCCCAGTAAAGCCATGATTTACCTTACTAAGTACTCACAACCTCAAGCCACTTGTCAGATCCAAAACAACCACTATTCACCCTTTGATCAAAAGTGCTGGGGATCTCAGTGCAGTAAAATGATGCATGAGCCTGAATATCCATTGGTGGAGGTGAGATCATGAAACCTTCCTTGTCACTCATTCTCTAGCCTTAGAGGGGGAATGTTCACTACAGGGAGCAGAGGAGAGTCTATGCCATGGCAGTAGGGAGAGGGGAAAGTCATATGGGCAGGTTTTCCTGTTTTATTTTTTGTTAATAAATATTTTGTTTTATTTATTTTAATTAAACTTTTTGAGAAGCTTTTAGATTTATTAAAAAAAATTAAGCAGAAGATATAGAGTTCCCATCTATGCTATCACCCTCCTTACTAGTTTGGCCTATTATTAACATCTTGCTTTAATATGGTATATTTGTTACAGTTGATGAGCCAAAATTGATACCTTATTATTAACTAAAAGTCCATAGTTTATATTGGGGGTCACTCTGTGTTGTCATTCTATGGGTTTTGACAAGTGTATACTGACATGTAGCCATAATTACAGTGTCATACAGAATAGTTTCACTGCCATAAAAATCCCCTGTGCCTCACCTACTCATCCCTCCCTATTTCCCCCTGAGCCTCTGGCAGCCAATGAACTTTTTACTGTCTCCGTAGTTTTGTCTTTTTCAGAATGTCATATAGTCGGAATCACACAGTATGTGGTCTTTTCAGATTGTCTGCTTTCACTTAGTAATATGCATTTCCATTTCTTCTAAGTCTTCTCAAAAATGACTTGATAGCTCCTTTTTTTTTAATCACTGAATAACAACACTCCATTTCATAGATGTATAAGAGCTTATTTATCCATTCTACTACTGAAGGACCAATCAGTTGCTTCCAAGTTTGGGCAATTATGAATACATGTCTGTAAATATTCATGTTCATATTTTTGTATAGACATAAGTTTTCAATTCATGGGGGTAAAGATCAAGGAACATGACATCTGGATGATGTGGTTAGAGTATATTTAGTTTTGTAAGAAACTGCCAACTGTCTTCCAAAGTAGCTGTACCATTTTTGCATTCTCACCAATAATTGAGTTCCTGTTGCTCCACATCCTCTTCAGCATTTGCCGTTGTCAATGTTTTGGATTTTAGCCAATAGTGTGTAGTGGTATCTCATTGTTTTAATTTGCAATTCCTTAACGACATATGAAGGTAACCATCTTTTCATATGTTTATTCACCTATTGCATATCGTGATTGATGAGATATATGTCCAGTCTTTAGCCTTATTTTTTAATTAGGCTGTTTGTTTTCTTATTGTTGAGTTTTTAAGAGTTATTTATGTTTTTGGATAGCAGCCCTTGTCAAATATGTGTTTTGCAAAGATTTTCTCCTAGTATGTAGCTTGTCTTTGCATTCTCTTAAAGTACTTCTCACAGAGCAGACGTTTTAATATTAATGATGTTCAACTTGTCAATTTGTTTTTCTATGGATCTTGTCTTTTTGGTGTTTTACCTAAAAGGTCATTGCCAAATCCAAGGTCACATAGATAGATAGATAGATAGATAGATGTCAGATGATAGAGATAGATCCAGATAGAGATCTAGATAGACATATCTATCTATCTACCTACCTACCTAATCTATGCAGACATTTATTATCAGAAATTGGCTCATGCAATGATGGAGGCTGACATACAGAATCAGCAAGCTGGAGACCCAGGAGGAGCCAAAGGTATAGTTCCAGAGCAAGTCTGAAAGTCTGAGAATGAGAATAGATGATGGCATAGTTCCAGTCTGAAGGTCTGCAGGCTCAAGATTCAGGAAGAACTGATATTTTAATTGGAGTCTAAAGGCAAGAAAAAGCCAAAGTCCCAGTTCAAAGGCAGTCAGGCAGGAGGAATTCTCTCTTATTCGAAGGAGGGTCAGCCTTTTTGTTCTGTTTAGGCTTGCAACTGATTGAAACTCATGTTATGGAAGGTAATCTGCTTTACCCGTTCTATTGATTTAAATGTTAATCTCATCCAAAATCACTTTCACAGAAATACGCTAAATAGTGTTTGACTAACTAGCTGGCACACCATTGCCTAGTCATGTTGACATACAATATTAACCATCACAGTTATCAAATTTGTAGGCAGAGCATTGTTCATAATATCCCTTTATTATCCTTTTAATGTCCATAAGATCTGTAGTGATGTCCCTTTGTTCATTTCTAATATTACTAATTTGCATCTTCTCCATTTTTTTCTTAGTTAACCTGGCTAGCTATTTACAATTTTCTTGATATTTTTTTAAGAAACAGCCTTTGGTTTTGTGGATTTTCTCTATTGATTTCCTGATTATTATTCATTGACTTTTGCTCCAATCTTTATTCTTTTTTCTGCTAACTTTTTAAAAAAATTTTTTAAAGTCTTTGTTCACTTTTGAGAGAGACACAGAGCACGAGTAGTGGAGAAGCAGAGAGAGAGAGAGAGGGAGACACAAAATCCGAAGCAGGCTCCAAGCCCTGAGCTGGAGGCACAGACCCTGATGCAGGGCTCGAACTCATGAACCGTGAGATCGTGACCTAAGCCAAAGTCGGACACTCAACTAACTGAGCCACCCAGGCACTCCTTTTTTCTGCTAACTTTAAATTTAATTTTGTCTTCTTATTCTAGTTTCTGAAGATGAAAGTCTTGCTTATTGCTTGAGGTATCTATTCTTTCCTCATTTATGCATCCAATGCTAAAAATTTCCCTCTAAGCACTAATTTCACTGCATTACACAGAATTTAGTAAGTTGCATTTTGTTTGAAATATTTTTAAATTTCTCCTGAAACTTCTTCATTGACTTGTGTGCTATTTAGAACTGTCTTGCTTAATCTTCAAGTACTTGGGAGTTTTCCAGCTATTTTTTTGTTATTGATTTCTAGTTTAATTTCATTGTGGTTTGAGGGCATATTTTATACAATGTTTTTGTTTTTTTTTTTATGTGTGAAAGTGTGTTTTATTACCCACAATATGGTCTATCTTGGTGAATGTTCCATGTGAGTTTGAGAAGCAAGTGTGTTTTGATGTTGTTGGAAGAACTGTTCCCTAAATGTCAATTAGGTCCAGTTAATTGATGGTGCTCTTCAGTTTGACTATATCCTTTCTGCCTGCTGGATCTTTCAGTTACTGATAGAGGGGTATTGAAGCCTCCAACTCCAATAGTCAATTTAACTTCTTCATGTATATCTTCGATTGAGGTTTGATGCTTTCTTTTACAACTAGACTGGAGTAATGGGTCTTCAGGAGGCAAATGACAGAGATAAAATGCCATCTCATCACATTATGACGAGTATATGTATACAATCAACATGACTTATCATTGTTGATATTAACTTGACCACCTGGTGAGGCAGTGTTGGGCAAGTTTATCCATTGTAAAATTATTTTTATCCCTCTTCCCCTCTTTGGAAGGAGTGAGTATTTGGCAGGATGTTTTCAACTCAGGATTCTCAGAGAATTTCCTTCCCATTTCCCCACAGAAGGCAGACCAGTAGATCAAATGCCTTCATTCACTCTCTCATTTACTCATTCATTCAATAAACACTTACCTGGTGTCCACTGTGTGCCTGACCTGATGCTAAGCCCTGGCTATCAAATGGAGAACAGAGCAGATCAGATCCTTATCCTCAGGTAACTTCAAGTCTGGTGGGAAGACAAGCACTAAATAAGCAAGTACAAAATAAACTCATATTACTGTACTCATGAGATCAGTGAGCAGGAAAAGTGCAGAGCAAGAAAAATGGCATAAATCGAGGGTTTTGGAAAACCTGTTTGTGTCCCAGAGTATGTACCAAGGATGTCAGCAGACAAGTGGGACATAAAAAGCAGTGCTCAGGTTGGGGGACCAGCATGTGCAAAGGCCCAAGGTTGGGAGATTAAGAGTAGCTAATCGAGTGTCACTTTCACTGATTTTTTCATCAGGCTTTGCTTTACTCAAGATCAGACATCATGCCTTTTCTATGCCTTTACTTAATACAGGTTGATGGACAGGATCAGGGCAGGCATAGAGATTTGTACATTGTGCTTGGAGGCCATCAAACAATCTTTTGGGCCTGAGTTTCTGCATCTCTGAGAAGGTCATGAGGGAGAAATGAAGAGGGAGAAATGAAGGGTCTCACAGCTAGAGAGAAAAAGGAGCCTGTAGTCAACAAGGACACAGTCATCTGCAAACAAGGCAGATGAAACAAGGCCAAGGAGCTGGGATGATAGAAGCATATGGGAAGATGCTTTGAGGGGAAAGTAGGTCAGATTTCAGATTTCTGAGCTCAGTGTTCAGTCTCCTAAAGCTTAACAGAGCTATAGTTTTTCCAAAGAGAAGGGCAAGCAGATGTTACCCGGGTATGCTTAGCTTCCAGGCACTCAGTCCTTGCATCTGATAATGCAGACACCCTGGCTGACTGCTTCTGTACCTGCAGGCCTGACCCTGGTGTGCTCATAGAAACCAGAGCAGCCCTTGGGTGAGCAAGGAGAGATGGGAGAGAAGAAGGAAAGGAATGTACACTTCCCAGTGGCTGAGCCTCATGTAATTAAAGCCAACCTCCCTCCAGCTGAGAGCAAATGAGGTGTGTGGGCTTCTACTTCAGTTCACAGTGCAGTTAGTACAGGGAGGGAGGAAGAGAGAGGACTTTAAGCACCTGGGCCCTTATAATCAGGCCTCAGGCTCCTCTCCCAGCCCATTCCATAGGCACCAAGCTTATTGGTGTCCTCTTCCCACCTCCTTACCCACCTGACAACCTCAACTTCTCTGCAGTGCTCCCTTCTGTACATGAATGCACATACACATGTGCATACACATAGACACCCACATGTGTGTGCACAGTCTCACACAAGCACTCACATAAACATGCACACATATGTATGTGTGCACAAACCTTTATGCACACCTAGATGCATAGACAAGACTTCTTGTCACCCTGTGTGCAGCTTTTACTCATTGACCCAGGTCCCATTCAAACCTCCCCTGAGCACATATGGATCTTGCCTTCTTCAGACCCATGACCAGTGGTTGCCATCTATTGTCTGCCTCCTGTGCATTGGCCTTGGCAATTCTGAAGTTGATGTCCTTGTTCCAATTGCTCAGATGAGGACACACTCAGAGAAGTCTAATGATTTAAGCAAGAGAATAGGAGGACTGTAATGTGGGCCAGGTCTACCTGCTTCCTTTTTAGAAAAAAAAGGAAAGTTCTTTCTACTACATCATGAGGTCCCTCAATGCAATAGAGAACAATTAGAAAAAGGCCATGCTTCTTCTACAGAAGAGAGGGTCAATGTCATGACAGTACCTTGCATGACCCATAACCATGATGGGTGAACCATGGGATTGTGGTGTCAGAGTTCAGTATAACTTTGGTAAATCTTTGGACTGGGTCTGCCTGCACCCAGGTCCCAGCTACAACACATGGCCTCTGTGTGGCTGGAACAGGCTGCTTAACACCTCTTGTGCTCAGGGATGGGGATGCCCACCCATAGGGTATTCATGAGAATTAAAATTTGTGCTTGTAAAGCCCTGAAAAAGTGCCTGGCACAGGGAAGGCACTGAATAAATATTGGTTCTCACAGTTAATATGACATGTCCCAGTGACCTAGCCCTAAGGGAGTTTCCTGGGTGGCTCCCCAGTCCCGATGGTCCTAACCAGAGGGGCCCTCCCAGCCAAGGTGGAGAGCCAGCTCTGCACACATCCATCTCCGAGCTGCCAGCACTCCCTAAATGCCAGCACAGCCCATCAGCAGCACTGCTGCTGAAACCCACCCCTGGGAAGACTGGTTTTTCACAATGGGCACACAATGAATGAGCAAAGTGCATGCCTACCTGGGATTCTTCCAGTTTCACTGCAAGGAGGCAAATCTTCTTGGCTCTTCTTTCCATAGCAAAGAGATGGGCCTTAGAGACTTGACTATGTGATTTAATCAGATTTACACAGCAAAAAGCGTCAAAGTGTGGACTGCAGCCTCTGAGGCTGAGAGATGGGAGGTGAAGTAGTGACACTTTTGGAGACGTGTTGGTTGTGTTACCTTAAGCAAGTCTATTAACCTCAGTTTTCTTGTCTGTAAAGTGGGGCTAATGAGATCTCACAAGTGTATTTTGGAAATTAAATTAGGCAATGTATATGATGTTTCTAGCACCTGGCGGGCTTGGGCCATGGACCATTACTAGAGCTAACATGAGGGCTGACTGTTAGGGCCTCTGACAACCTGAACTCAACAAAGAGAATCATTTTAACCCCACCCTTGTTGAGCCCCTCTTGAAGATGGTAGCTCCTTTGTACTTCCTGGCTCCCTCCTCCTTTCTCCAGTAAACATTAATTATATATGAAGCTTCCCTCCAGCAGAAAGGTTATAATTAATTTATATTGGGACCATAATAGATTCCAATACAAACTCTGTTTCATTGCATCCAACTGTACTCTAACTGCAAGGCATAATTTTGTAACTTGCTATGAAATGTGGCCTCCTACTGCATGCCCTTCCCCAGCTCCCAGAAAGAGATCAACAACCAACAGAAGAGAGAATGGAGACACTAGGGTCTTTATCCATGGAGATTACAGAAAGCTCTCCGTTCTCCACTCCTCTTTTTGGCCACTGTGCCCAGAAAAGAAGGAGTACACACAAGACAACACAAGCCTGCCATAGAATCTCAGCTTCTCCTCATAATTGCTGTGTGACCTGTGACATTCTTTCAAACTCTCTGAGCCTCAGCTTTCTCATTTATAAACACAGAACAATACTGTAATATATACCCTTTAAGGTATTTGTGAGGATTAAATCAGAAGAACTTTTATGAAATATTCACAATATCAGGGACTTTCCATGTACTTAATAATAGCAAATAACAATACCAACTAGTATTTAATGAGCATTTACCATGTGCCAAGCACTGTGCTATCTCATTCCATCTTCATGACAATCTGTGAAGTTAGTTGCCCTGCTGGCTCACTGGGTATTGTGGGGAGAAGCATGGTCCTTCTTTAAGGATGCCCCTGTCCAGTGGGACAGGGGTAGAAGGTGGGCCAGCACCCTCCTCTGGAGAGGAGCTCACAGACTGGGGTACTGTCTAGCTGTTGCCATCGAAAGTCTTTCCCAGAATCAAAGTGGGGAGAGAGAAAGGTTGTTGGCTTCAGAGGACATGCTTGCCACTCCCAGATTGCAAGGATCTGAGGGTAAGAGACTCATAAGTGAAGATGGCAAATATAGACTATACACTCAGGAGGTTAGATGGAGGGGAAGTGTGGCTGCCTAGGAAGGGGAAGCCAAACAGAGCAATGATGCTGAGAATGTGGAGACTGTGTGGGCCAGGCAGAGAGGGTCAGGCCAGAGAACCAGTTCCCCGGGGACCCTGGCCCTCCCCACCTCCCAGAAATATCCAATAACTGTTCATGAAATTCATTTTTCTTGAAGCATTTTTGTGCCATTACCCATTCTCAAACAGCACACCCACCTGCCAAGCCATTTGGTTTGCATGTCAGTGAGTATTTATATGTCCTTGAGCCCTTAATGTCTTGTGTGCCCTGGCCCCCAGGTCCCTTTTCCTCTAGTCTGCCTTCCTCAGGGATGTAATGCTTCTAAACCCATTTCTCCCTTAATCCTAGTTTAGGGGTCTTCAGAGCACCTATAAATTCCTGATAGTTTAAAACTTATTTTTTTGTTACTGGTTATTGCCCATGTAAAATGTCAGATTTGGGGTTATGGATTTTTTTTTTAACATTTATTTATTTTTGAGACAGAGAGAGACAGAGCATGAACGGGGGGAGGGCCAGAGAGAGAGGGAGACACAGAATCTGAAGCAGGCTCCAGGCTCTGAGCTGTCAGCACAGAGCCTGATGCGGGGCTCGAACTCACGGACCGTGAGATCGTGACCTGAGCGAAGTCGGACGCTCAACCGACTGAGCCACCCAGGCGCCCCTGGGGTTATGGATTTTAAAAATCTGTTTAAACTACTGTAACCTCAAAGCCTATAACAGTGTCTGGGACATAGCAGATTTTCAATAAATAGGTGTTGAATGAAGGAATGAATACAATAAAATGCACTGTCTTCTGGTTTATCTGAGATAAAACAGGTTAGGAAAATATTACTTTCTCTACAATAAAGCCAATAAAACCAATTAGAAAATAGCCCATATGTGCACACATATATGTTGTTTGTGTTGTAGGGGTGGGGAGTCCCAACAAAAACAAACATATTTTTGCTCAGCAAGCCTGGAGAAAAAAGAGGCCACATGCTGGAAAGAGAAAGACATTAGACAAACAAATTGATCTCGAAAGAATATGCAGATTAATGCTTTTCAGCCCTGAGAAGCTAGATATCCAAGTGAATGGGTTGGTCAAGAGCCTCCCTGACATCCAACAAGGCTGGCCTAGCAATCCACAGCAGGGAGGGGGCTGCAGGCTGCCATGGGGTCAGGTTTGGCCCACAACATGGGCAAGACTAACCTACCAGTGAGTGAAGGGCTCAGTACCACTGCAGCAGTCTTGGCCTGCCAGAGGCTGCTGCCTGTTTATGCACTTTCCCAGTAGAGTGGAGCATAGAATTACTCTAACCTATCCCCTGGGGTCATGGAACGAGGTGTCAAAGGGAATAAGAACTCCTCAAACCTCACCTTTGGAAGTCTGGAATTTGCAGCTGGATTTGCTGCTGAATCTTGGGCAAAATGTATTAATGTCTCTGAGTCCCAGCTTTCCATGAATGATTTCATGACTCAGTGTGCATAGGGCCATCATGGTGGATATCTGGTGTCCCAACATATCAATCATACCTCCTTTCCCTTCAAAAGAGTCTCAGTTTGGACAATAAAGCATATCGTCACACTAATAATAAATCCCTCTCAGAGTTTTTATGAGGGGTAAATGAGTTGATACATGTGATAGAGGCCAGCACAGTGTCTGGTACATGAATGCCAGTGAATGTTCATATGAGCAATTAAATGCAAATCATACCTGCATCCTGCCTGACCTAAGCCCCTAGGGCTCTGTCCCACTGCTACCACTGACCAGATGCTGGGGCACGTTCCTCTGAGATCTGACTCTTTCACCTCCTCCCATTTCCTTGCATCTGCTTGTCTCAGCTAAAAGATTCATGGGCCACTGACGGCTCTGTGGAGAGAGCATGTCCCTGCCTAGGGGGCCATGGCTCCCTGCGATGGATGCTCTCCTGTCCTGGCCACACAGGTAATGGATGAGTGAAGCCATTTAAGGAAACATTCCCTTATCTCACCTTGGCAAAGTTTCCCTCTTCCTTTTCTTGAAAAATGGGCAGCTGGCCGATATGGGAGCCATGACCACTCTTCAGAGCCGTCACCAGGATTGATGGATGGATCTTCTGCTCTTTGCAAGAGGAAATTTTGCAGTGAAAGCCTGTCCCCTGGGCTTTGCCTGCCTCCCTGTGAGAAAGAATGTAGTGTAAGGAAGCATCTACAAAGAAAGAACCATTCAGAGAGAGGAGGCTGGCATGAGGTCACAGAGCTCCAGGTCAAGAGCCCAGGCTGGTACTCCATGTGTTCCATGCTGTGAATTTTCTGGGTAAAAGTAAACAGTTTATGGGACAGCAGGGGGGAGACTGAAGCATCCAGAGCAGAGACTAGACTAGTGAAAAGGAAGCACACTGCCAGCCCCTGCTTTGTTAGAGCTCAATGGCAACTTGCAACCCTGTACACTGTCTGGGTAGGACCTCTTCCCACAGAGCCAGTACTGGGAACTGGACCACCTACCCTGCCAGATTCTGCCCTTACTCTGCCCTTTATGACCAAGCACAGGGGGCTGCCAGATTAGAAGAAAAACAAAAATCCAGGATGCCCAGTAAGGACATACTGATATTTTAAAAAGTGTGTTGTTACCTGAAATGTACATTTAACTGGGTGTGCAGTATTTTATGGGGCAGCCCTGCATGCACAAATACTTCTCTGCTCAGCGTTACAAGTAGGTGTTTCCAGGGAAGTCTATACATGGGGATCTGGGTCTAGGGTCTGGGTCTTGAAGCCTAGAAGAGGCCCTGACAGACAATAACAGTTAGGACCCCGCATAGCAGAGGGGATGGGGCCCCCAAAGCTCTGGGCTGGCTGTGTCTCTAGCTCAGAGCTAGGCATCTGCTAGAAACAGAGAGAGCCTCAGAAAAAGGAAAGGAATATCCTGGGAGCAGGTACCAGAAAGCACAGTGCATCCTCACCCTGAGACTGGCTCTGACCGTCATGCCTATATAGGAGGCAGAGGATGACAGAGTGAGCAAAGCAGACCCGAGTGTGATCAGATGAACCTGGCCATGTGCTGAGCCATGCACAGGAAAGTCTTTCCAGGCACTGGAAAGTCACAGAACCTCTCTCAGCATTACACCTGGGCTCTATGTCCATGTACAAGGACTGTTCAGTGCCTGGGAGGCACTCCAAAATTCCAAATGAATACATAGACTAAGCCCATAGTATAATATGTCTTTGATTGCTGCATTTACATTTCCTGAACAGGAACCTTCATATCTGTCATCAGTTTTGTTAATCTCTCAGCTGTGGTTTCATTGAGTACTGCCTCTGCCCCATTCCCTTCGCTCTCTGCTGTTAAGGGAGTCTGAGACTCTCTAATTCTATCCTCCATGTCTCTTAACATTCCAGTGACATTTGTCACTTCTGTCTGGAGTGGCACTCTGGCTGATATCTTCTAACCTGTCTTCCACCTCACTGATCTTCTCTCCACTGCATTCAACCAGCTGCTTTGTTTGCCCACTAGATTTAATTTTAACACAAACTATGTTAATTTTGAGAAGTTCATTTTTTTCAGACCTTGCTCTTTTAGCATAATGTCCTGTTCCATCTTTATGGTTTTTATGGCTTCTATCTCTAATAATTTTTATAGACTCTTACATAGTGTTATATTGCCTTTGGTGCTTGGGGTTCCAGGCTTCCTGTTTCTTCAGCTGTATAGCTCATAAAATAATGCATGGAATATATTTGACATTTTTATTGTGAATTCATAATCAACACTGACTTTTTTCTCAACAGAAATCCCACATGGCCTAAGTTTTTTGTTAGCTTCTTCCTGGTACCTTGGGGTATCACAGATGGGATCAATTTTATGTTCATTTCTCAGTTTGGGGATACTGGACCACACAGGAACTGTCAACTCCAACTCTAAACCACCACCTGACAGAGGCTCAGGGTACTAGTTATACAAACACAGGGCACATTTCCACAAGCATATCTGTTCTCTGCTCCCAGGGGTGGCAGCAGACTTCCTATTCCCCCCTTCAACGACAGTGCTTCCTTTTTAGGGTGTCTTGCCTTGGGTAAGCTCAAGTCCTGCTCTCCTATCCCTGTATTCTTAGAGCCCAGAACTTTCCACATGTGTGCACATACACACATATGCATGCACACACACTCAAGTCCACACCCACAGGCACACATGCATGGCACACATGAGCATACACACATATACATACACATGAACACATGAGCAGGTGAGCATGTGTACATACACACACTTGGAAGCACACACATATACATCTATGCACACACATCTGTACACACAAGCACACACGTGATTACTGCAGTCTCAGCATTGGCCCTTTGCATCTCTGGAATGTCACAAGACGGAAAGCACTTCACCATGAGCAGAGAAGCACAAGGGTCCTTGGAATCAGATGAAGCCAGATAATATGTAAAACCCTGTACTGTTCCCCATGACAGTTATCATCATAGCTCTGAGCATCAAGAACAAAACCTCCTCTACCTCCAGGTGTCAGGAAGGTCAGGGATGAAAGGAAAGTCAGAGTCCCTGAGGGAAGCCATCCTTGAAGGTCATCTTCTCATTGTCCTGCTCTTCAGTCATTCAATTAGCACCAGCAGCCTGGCCATGCCCAGGGGATAGTCTCCTCAGCCCTGCCACACAGGGGCCAGCAGGTGCCCCTGACTTTCTGCCCCTGCCTCATGGTGAAGACCCCCTGAGAGACAATGAGCACAGTGTAGGCTCCTTCCTACACCCAGCTGGGGTTACATCCATAGCGCCATTGGGAGTCGGGCTGGGAGGAGTTGAGGGGTGGGACAGGAAGTCTGAATTCCTCAGCTTGGAGAGATCCCTGGAACCACCTGGGGCTGACCATGCTGAATCTGCCCTGAAGCCCAAGCTAAGCATTAAGCACACTCTTCCATGCACACACCATCAACCTGGTCTGCCATTTGTTCCTGCCTGCCTGACTTTTTCCTGCCTTCTTCCTTCCTTCACCCATATGTCCATCCACTAAGAGTCTGCTCATTCATTTACCCATTTATCCATCAGACTCTGTGAAGCCCTCTCAGTTCCAGGCACTGAGCTGGGACTAAGGAAACAGTGATAAGTCACAGTCCCAGCTGTGAAGGGCTGCCGTTCAGAGCGAAAGTTGGGCACGTAAACAGATGATCCACACAAAGCTGTCATAAATATCTACAAGGGAAGCATGAAGCAAGACAGGCCAGCCACCAAGTATCTGTGAGGGGACAACTTAAGGAGGCCCTGGGAGGTGAGTAGGACCCAGCAGAGGGGCAGAAGGAAGGGAGCCACAGCACTGAGGAAATGTGAAATGGGCATTACCTGTTCCCTTGAGGGCAAGGGGAGAGCCTTAAGCACCAGCTAAGGAAGGTGGACCTGGTCCAGCAAGGGATGGGGCCATAGAACTTTAAGCAGGGCCTTGCAGGATCAGTCTTGTTCTCTGCAGAGTTGCTCGGGTGAAGTGGAGGGGTTGGGGATTGTTTGGGAGGGGAGATTGTTGGAGGCTGTGGGATCAGTCCTGGGAGGTATAGTGAGGACCCAAACCAAGGCAGTGGCCATGAGGATGAGAACAAGTGTGTAAATCTGAGGTCAGAGCAGCAGAATCCTTGGGACTTGCTGACTCACAGGCATGGGTGACAGTGAGGGTGAGGCAGGAGACAAGGATCGCCTATGAGTTTGGTCCATTATTTGGGGATGGATGGGGAAGTGAAGGCTGGAGCCAGCTTCTAAGCAGCATCCCAAGCCATGCCATCAAAGCCTGGTAAAGGAGGACCCCTTACCCCTGCTCCCCTCCAGACACTGACACTGAATGCTCCCCCAAGCCCACTTCCCTCCAGCCCCAGGTGTGAGGGTGAGGACAGGACAAAGCAGGCTGTCTCTCTGCAGAGGCTGCTCCTCTGCAGCCCTGGGAAGGGAGGAGGGATCAGGAGGCAGGGCTCATCCATTATGAATTCCCCCTGGAGACTCCAGGCCTCCAAAGCCAATTGCATTATTTAAAACTGGCTTATTCAACCCAGAATAGAGAGATGTCTCTCTTGTTGGTCATCATCACTTTCTCCTGTGGCATCATCCCCTTTTCTTTAGAGGAGGCACCGAGCTTTGAGCAGAGAATCAGGTCTCATGCACAGTCCCACACAAATGGCAGTTTCCCTGTGCCCAGCTGTTGAATGGGGCTAGCTGTTCATCCCTCTTTTAACCTCCTCAGTTCACAAAGAAAGCTACTCACTCACTTCTGATGGCATGTTGGGGAGAAATCTAAGTTACCTGGTTTATTTAACTGAACCACTTTGAGGTAGAAGATTCCTCAGGTCTCATGGAAGCTGTGAGCAAAGGAAGTGCCCTGTCCTCTGGAAGCAAGGATACCAGGGGCCTGAGCTTCTAGCCTGGGGAAAAGAGGAAAGAAGGGCAGAGCAGCCAAACTGGTTGCTATGGAGATTTTCTCCCCAGCAAGTAGAGTAGTTGGGGCTGTCAGTGGAGCTAACCTTGAAGTATTTCCATGAGATAGAAAGGAAGAACAGGCAGAGATACAGATATATGATGTGAAGTCTGACCTTTACCTGGGAGGCTGGGGAGGGCAAATATGTCAGAAAAGATACCATAGCTGGAGGGAAAGGGGAGGAGAAAAAGTGGAGGGGAAGGCAGGGAGGGGAGGTCAGTGGGATACAGGCAGGCATTTCCTGAGCGCCTGTCACATGCCACACACTGACATCAGGGCACATTTTTCTCATTTGGCCCTCACCAAACTCTGGTGTAGAAGGTGTTACTAGTCTCCCTCTTACAGAGAAGGACCCTCCTGAGGTTTGATGACTTTGAGGGTCTCATCCAGAGTCTCGGATCAGTAAATAATGAGTCTGGGGGTGGAAGGCAGGTTTTTCAGAAATGACTCTAAAACCTATACTCATTCTCCTAGTGCCTAATCCTGCTGACTCAGTCCAGTGGCACAGCATTCTGGAAGGTAGAGGCCATGGGATTCCAAAACAAGTCAGGAAGCAGAGCCCTCCCCACCTCCTGCCTTCCCTGGTTATGCTCCTGTAAAACCCTTCTCCCAGGCATGGAGTCCTCAAGGTCTGTTCCTCCTACCTTCCCCAAGACATACCCCATTCCACTCCTTCCACTGCCCAGCCATAGCATTGCTTTTCCTCTCATCTACCTTCTGCCTTGGCTCTGATTTCTCTGGCCTCACCTCTGTTCTACAGACCTGAATCCCTGCCTTCTCTAAAGATCCTCCAAGCCCACCTCTATGTACCTTTCTTGAATACCATGTACTCTGGCTCTCTTTTTCTCAGAGCTCCTGCTAAGGACACTAAGTGTGAGCAGACCATGTGTTCAGTTTAAATGACCCAGAAGGGACCAGCCAGTGAGGCTGAGGGCTCCACACAGCAAGGCCTGGACAGCTCCAACACACAACAGCCACAGCAGCTAGTGTGCTGTTGTGAGTGTAGGGCCTCTACCCCACTCCAAAGGGAAGAGGACAGAAGGGGCTCAGTATTGTCCAGGACTGCCCTCTCTGAGTCTGGAGCTACAGGCAGTGGGCCTTGTGATTCTTCCCTTGCCTTGCTTCTGCATCCAGGTGGAAACTTTTATTTTTTTTTTTTTTAATTTTTGTTTTGTTTTTTCTTAAATTTTTGTTTTTCTTAAATTGTTATGTTTATTTATTTTTGAGAGAGACAGAGCATGAGTGGGGGAGGAGAAGAGAGAGAAGAAAACACAGAATCTGAAGCAGACTCCAGTCTCTGAGCTGTCAGTACAGAGCTCAATACGGGGCTCAAACCCATGAACTGGGAAATCATGACCTGAGATGAAGTCAGACACTTAACCAACTGAGCTACCCAGGTGCCCCTATTTTTACTCTTTTATAAATGTTTATTCATTTTTGAGAGAGACAGCATGAGCAGAAGAGAGTCAGAGAGAGAGGAGGACAGAGGATCCAAAGCAGGCTCTGCTCTGATATCAGCAAGCCCGATGTGGGGCTCAAACTCAGGAATCATGAAATCATGACCTGAGCCGAAGTCAGACGCTCAACCCGCGTGGTAGAAACTTTTAAAGCAATCATTGCCCACAGAATATCAGGACAAGGATAAATAAGTAATTAATACATTTTTCTAGGTAAAGGATGGGCTGAACTGGACCCCCCAAGGACTGGAGACCAGGAGGTACTGGAGGAGCCTCAGAGGCAGATTAAGACAAAACTCCTTGGGGCGCCTGGGTGGCGCCGTCGGTTAAGCATCCGACTTCAGCCAGGTCACGATCTTGCGGTCTGTGAGTTCGAGCCCCGCGTCAGGCTCTGGGCTGATGGCTCAGAGCCTGGAGCTTGTTTCCGATTCTGTGTCTCCCTCTCTCTCTGCCCCTCCCCCATTCATGCTCTATCTCTCTCTGTCCCAAAAATAAATAAATGTTGAAAAAAAAATAAAAAAAAAAAGAAAAAACTCCTTTTAGACACATTGTTGCTATCAAAATATTTGTCTTATACACGGAGTTCCACTTCTGATCCTGGCTCAGGACTTGTAATTTGGTACCTCTATTTTCAAGAGACAGAAACTTAAGCTGCAGAGTGGCCATGAATTCTG
This sequence comes from Puma concolor, assembly GCF_028749965.1. Classification (NCBI taxonomy): domain Eukaryota; kingdom Metazoa; phylum Chordata; class Mammalia; order Carnivora; family Felidae; genus Puma; species Puma concolor. Next base: position 85,390,223 of record NC_141676.1, read on the forward strand.
GCAGCATAGGTGACTATAGGTAATAAATGGTTTTCTTGTATTGCATTTCAACACATGATGAAGTCAATGATGTTGCATATATTTTGTATTATCTTTCATTAGCAATGTAGAGTGTGCAATGTGCAGTGCAAAATTGCAGCAGGCACAGAGCAATCATGCAACATTTCTACCAACTCTTTTATCTGTGAGGTATTGCCTCATTGCATTTGTGTGTCTGGTTTTCAAAAGTAAACCTGTGCCTTTATCAGACCCCAGAAGAAATCTTCAAGGGGCTTCAGATCTGGTGTGCATCCAGCCTTTTCTACCCAGCTGCTTCATCCAATCCAGTATGGAAACTTATCATCCACCTTCTCCTCACCTCTGTCATGAGTAGCATTCCATTCTGTTGGAAACATTCGGGGTAACCTCTCCCTAGCCTGTCAAGTGCAAGAAGTGATAGTAATTGGTCACTAAAGCAATTGGTCAATAAAGCAAATAGATATCCATGTTTCTAGAATTTATGGACACCATATGTCTTAGCTCAGATTGCTACAACAAAATACTAGACATTTAGTTCTCATGGTTTTGAAGGCTAGAAGTCTGAGAACGGGGTACCTGAACAGGGTCAGGTTCTGGTGACAGCCCTCATCCTGGCTTACAGACTGCTGTCTTCTCACTGTGTCCAGGCATGTCAGACAGAAAGTCAGCAAAGCTCTCTGGTCTTTTCTTATAAGGGCACTAATCCCATCAGGAGGACCCCGCCCTCATGAACTTAAACCTAATTACCTATCTCCAAATACCATCATATTGTGGAGTCAGAGGTTTCAACATATGATTTTGGAGGGATAAGATTCAGAACATAATATTCTATCCATGCCCCCCACCAAGATTTATGTTCTTCTCACATAAAAGAAGACACAGTTGATACCATCATCTCCCAAAGTCTTAATTCATCCCAGCACCAAGTCCAAAGTCTCATCTAAATAACTAAATTAGATACAGGTGAGATTCAATTACAATTTAGCTTGAGTCAAAACTCCTCTCCAGCTGGGAACCTATAAGTATTTTACTCAGCAAATAACAAACTGCCAACTCAAAAATGGGCAAAGGACTTGAGGGGACATTTCTCCAAAACACATGTATAAAGAACAATAAGCACATGTAATGATGCTCACCATCACTAGTCATTAAGAAAATGCAAATCAAAATCTCAATGAGATACCACTTCACACTCATCGGGATAAATGTTAACAAAAAAGAGGACCTAGTAAATGTTGGTGAGAATTTGGATAAATTGGAATCCCTGTGCACTGCCAGTAGAAGTATAAAATGGTGCTTCTTTGGAAAATAATATCATGGTTCCTCAAAAATTAAACATGGAAATACCATTTGATCCAGCAATTCCACTTGTAAGTATATCCTCTGAACAGTTGAAAGCAGGGACTGTAACAGATATTTGTACATCCATGTTCATAGCAGCATTACTACACAATAGCCAAGAGATCGAAGCAACCCAAAATGTCCTTCAATGGATGGCTGGATAAACAAAATGTGGTATATGCATACAATGGAATGATATTCAGCCTTTAAAAATGGAAGGAAATTCTGATGCCTGCTACAACATGAAGACATAAGTGAAATAAGCCAGCCACAAAGGACAAAGATGTATGAATCCACTTATACGAGGTACCTAGAGTAGTCAAATTCATAGACACAGAAAATAAGTCAGGCATGGGAGTCAGTGTTTGATGGGCAAAGGGTTTCAGTCTGAGATGATGAAAAGTTCTGGAGATAGATGGTGGTGGTATTTGTACATAATGAATGTACTTCCTTCCACTGACTCATACACTTAAAATGGTTACAATGGTAAATTTTGTGTACTGTATGTTTTGCCACAAAAAAAGGTGAAAGAAGTGTTTTACTTAAATGCCTTTGAACTATGCCAAAGGAAATACTTCACATCTTCCAAAAAGCTAGTTGCAAAGTTACCCTTTCTACTCTGTTAATCATAATTCTTCTACACAAGCCCTCATTTGTGTGCTTTTTTTTTTTTTTTTTTTTTGCAAAATGTATCCATCTCCATACATTCATACCTTGATTTATACATGTCCAAGTCAGTGCTTAAAAAAAAAAATGATGCCAACTCAGGTTGCATTTTCAGAACACAATGTCTGAGGTAGAGTGACAGCCACACCACACTGCCCCCTGCCTTGGTCAGACGCAACCACTCGGTCCCTTGTCAGCTGTGCCTCACTGTGGTGTTTGGGAAAGGAAAGCTAAGCTTGGCATGATTCCAGGGAAGGAATCCAGTGGTCTTGGAGCACATGAATACTTACTATGAAGAGAGATTCAATTCTTTGGACATTTTTCCAAAGGACCAATTGGCACTTTTGAGTTGGACTTGTAAGAATTCCTATAATTTAAAGTACATGGAAATAAACAAGCTTTTTTGTTAGTCCAAAGTTATGGCAAAGCTCAAGGAAGGATGCTAGAGAAGGTATCTTGCTTTGGATGGGAGTCCAGGATAGAAGTCTTGTCAGTCTCTTTGGAAACATAGATCCAGGACATGATTCATTGAGCACCTTCTATGCTACCTGACATCACCTGGTGAATTCACTTGTTTTTTAGATGGCTAAAGTTAAACTCAATGGCTCTTATTTTTTTGTTCTCATCCCATAGCTTCTGATACAGAGCCATTCAGTAATGCAGATCTCTGATCCCTACCAACCAGCAATCAAAAGTATTTACTAATCCACTATTTGGTACCCAGCACTGTGTTAGGTGCTCTGGTGGAAACGGGCATGAAAGGTATGATCCCCAGCCCCAGTGGAAATGCCATTCAACTGAGAAACTTCTGAGGAAAAAAAAATATGGCACATGGTTGGTACTCAATATCTATGTATTAGTTGGATTAATTGTATAAAAACAAGACCCAAATTTTATAAGGTTCTCAAGGAAAACAAAGGAATATAATCTGAAGTACTTTCATCAGGATAGGTTACAGTGCAGAAGTGAGACCTGAGATAGGTCTGGAAAAATAGGAAGGAACTGATTCAACAATAGGCAAGCAGCATTAGAGGTATGAGAGAACAGCTTTCGCCACCATCACATGTTGGACACTGAGCTAAGTCCTTCACTTACTACCTCATTTAGTCCCCAAACAACCCTAGGAAATAGGTATTAATACCCATTTTATAGTTAAGAAATTGAAGCTTAAGGAAGTTTATGACTTGCCAACAGCCACACAGCTAGTAAGTGGGCAAGCTCAGGCTGCAGCCCACATCGAATTCCAAAGTCCATGGTGGTAGTCACTCTACAGTTGTTTTTTTTTTTGAGGGGGGGTGGGAACAAGTAGGTGCAGTGTGGCAGAATGAAGGTGCCCTTGGAAAAGAGTAGGGGACAACATCCAGAAGAGAGAGCAGTCCTCAGTTTGGGGGCCCTGAGAGCCAGACAGAGGGGAAGTGGGGTGAGCAGGAGTCACTGCAGGCATTTCCCTGAGCAGGGTTTGGTCAGGTCACACAGGGAGTCTCCCTCCTGCTGGACTGGCCTCCATTGAGGTCCCAGCAAGGAGTGCCCCCCCTACTCCAGAGCCAGAACATCCTACTATGGACAGTGGCAGACAGGTTGCTTCTCTCCCTTGAACAATAAACAAGAGAACCACTTGTCAGCCCTCCCGGAAGGGCAATGGCTCCAGGGAGAAATCCCACAGCTTTTGGCAATGGTTGCATTTCTTCAGTCTGATAACCTCAGGAAACATAAGACACTTTATCCATCAGGTCCAAAAACAAATCTTCCTTCTCCCCAGCTTCATCCATCACCATCCCCACCCACTGTTGAGGAGGTAGCAAAGGGGAGGAACAGAGGTTTCTCCCTCAACCCCCCACTCACCAACAAATACTGGCTTGCCTACTTCCCTCCAATGTGCTCCTATAAAATAAAGCCATGGTCACTGCTCAGGCTATAAGAAGGGAGATGGAAGCAGCCAGTCCCTTCCAAAGCCTTCAGAGATCAAGAACCCTGAAGCCAGCTGGCTGGCCTGGTTTCTAAACCCAGCCCCGCCATTTACTAGCTGTCTGACTTTAATCTAGTTCTCCCACCACCTTGAGCCTTAAGGTCATCACCTACAAAGATGAGTGTTGACTGTGTGGGACATTAGGGAAAGGAATGGGAGCATATGGAAGTATCTAGCTTAAGGGTCTAACCTATAAAGAAGCAAATGAGGGGCGCCTGGGTGGCGCAGTCGGTTAAGCGTCCGACTTCAGCCAGGTCACGATCTCGCGGTCCGTGAGTTCGAGCCCCGCGTCGGGCTCTGGGCTGATGGCTCAGAGCCAGGAGCCTGTTTCCGATTCTGTGTCTCCCTCTCTCTCTGCCCCTCCCCCATTCATGCTCTGTCTCTCTCTGTCCCAAAAATAAATAAACGTTAAAAAAAAAAAAAAAAAGAAGCAAATGAAAACTGCCCTCACTTACAGAGCACCTAAATTATCCCTTACATTATGATAAGCTCTCCGGTATTCATGCTCCCCACCTCCTTTCCTGCTAACACATCTCCTTGCAGGAATTCAGTGTCTCTTTATTCATCCTGGGAGGCTGCAAACTCACTTACTCCACCTTTGCCCCTGAGAAACCGTCTCCTGGGTGGGCTAACCTGGCTTGCCTCTCCATACGCCACAATAACCCACATGGATTCTGCTGTCCAACCCTGAACAGCACTAGGTCTCCAAGAACCTGCCTCATCTTTAGCTCAGTTAGTTCTTGCAGTGGTCTCCTTTTCTAGATGAGGACCCTCTAGTCACTGAGCTTAAGTCACCTGCCAAAGGTTACATAGGTTAGTATCAGTGCCAAAGTTCAAACCCAGGTCCACAGGTTCTACATGTCTTATTCTTTCCCAAGCAGTCCTCAGAACAAAACTTCTCTTGCCAAGTACCACATAGGAGTGGCCCACACTTGCCCAATACCTTTACTGCAACCCATCACTAAGCACATTTCTCCCCTTTTATTTTTTTTTTCAACGTTTTTTTATTTATTTTTTTTGGAACAGAGAGAGACAGAGCATGAACGGGGGAGGGGCAGAGAGAGAGGGAGACACAGAATCGGAAACAGGCTCCAGGCTCCAAGCCATCAGCCCAGAGCCTGACGCGGGGCTCGAACTCACGGACCGCGAGATCGTGACCTGGCTGAAGTCGGACGCTTAACCGACTGCGCCACCCAGGCGCCCCACATTTCTCCCCTTTTAGCAAAGACAGCTGTCCTGCCCTTACCTGCTGAGGTTCAGGGAACTGGATTTCTCTGAAGATAGTATTTCTCTGAAAAAAGAAATGAAATTGTTTCTCAGCCTTGAGTTGAAAGCATTTCCAAACAGGCTCAGCCCCAGGGGCAACAGGGTGCAGATAGGGCAAGAATGGGTAACAATAAGGTATTATAGGAGCCAATCATGCCATGGTCCTATAAAGGTAGGTTGGCCATCCTCCTTGGCTGAATACATTATAAGTGATGGGAGATGAAAATCTCTGTACACGTTATACAGCTGCTAATTCTACATGAAGAGCTCAAGGCAGTTATCAACAGATAGACAGCTCCTGAGTCACATCTTGTGTGTGTGTGTGGTGGGGGGGACTTCATTATGTTTAGATTCCCAAAACTCTGGGCTCCAAGGCTGAAATAAGCCTGATTATTATGAGATGAAAAGCCTACTTGGTCACTGAGGCATGGTGGACATCCTTGCCCTGAGTACCTCCCTCCCTGGGGAAACTGTGGTGGCCTTTTTGGGCAGCCAGAGCTGGTGTGCATGTAAGTCAATATGTGAGAGACCCCTGGGACAGAGCACTGAGCTGGCTCACAGGTAGAGGGACAGAGGACAGCAGCTTCAGCTACTGGGTAGCACCAAGAACATGGGGTCAGGGCTGAATACACACACCACACACACAAAGACTTATGTGCCCACTCCACTAGTACCCATAACCAGGATCATGGAGGCAGGTGTGTGTGAAGTGTGAACACAATGGAGCCCCAAATAGGAAAGCTCACATTCCTTCTTCCCCTTATGAACTCTACCATGGTGACAGCCCTTATGATGCTCTGTCCATCCAACCCACATTCCTTCATCAGTGTCTGTGCTTCTTAGAGTGATGCCTATTTCCCTCACACTAGTTTTTATTTTTATATGTCAGTAATTGCCATATAATAACATAAAACTCTCAGCTCTGATCTGGATGTGAAAGTGCAAGCACTGAGTGATTGTGTGTGTATGTGTGCACATATGCATATGTGTGAGTGTTAATGTATGTGTGAGTATACCTACATGTGTGAGAGTGTGTGTGAGCATGCCTGTGTGTGAATATATATATCCATATGTGAGTGTCTTTGTGTGTGATTTGTACTCCAGTTTCATGTCACCACATTCTGCTCCTTCCTTGTATTAACCTAGACATCATCTACTCATGCACACTGAAAACTGAATCCTACATTGTATAGAAGACTTAGTCCAATCTTTTTGTGTCACAGATAAGGAAACTGAGTCTCAGAGAGGTGAAGCTGGGCCAGGTTCCATATCCAGTGAGCACAGGGGTTGGTGGAGAATTCACCCTACCCTGCCAAACACTGCTTCTCACAGCCCTGTCCCCTACCCTTGCTTCTCCCCTGCCTAGAGGCAGAGCTCTCTCCTGGTCCCTGTCTTCAGTCTTGGCCCCATACTGACAGCAAAGTACAAGTGGACACATCTGCCCATTTGTGTTGATGAGAATTGGACCAAGTCAGCATCTTAAGCAGATGGGAAAGAGGCTGAACATGTGCCCTTAATAGGAAAATCAACTCCACAGTAAAGCAAATGGAAAAAAAAAAAATAAGAAGAAGGAGAGCATTCTGCAGGGGTGCTCAACATGAAGGCAAGGACCACAAGGGTGGCCCATTGCTGGCTTCTTAACCTCATACTATTAATACAGGTAAAATACTTCTTGGACAATAAGGTTTCATCTGCATGTGGGCAGGACTGATGGCTCTCTATAAAATATACATGTCCTTCTACAAATGAGTGAATTTTTAATATGGTTGTATATAGACTGATAAAGATGATAGATAGGTGATAGATAGATAGATAGATAATAGATAGATGATAGATAGATAGATAGATAGATAGATAGATAATTGCTAGATTTTTGGAGAGTAGGTATCTTCACCGAGAAAAATTAACTAGACAAAAAGTTATAAAAATCAATGGAACATAGGGATGATGGAAAAATTAAAAATGGGAGGGAAAGTGAGTATAAAGAACAGGTTTTTATAGCTAGGTGAGAGTAAATTATTGATGTGGTTACTTGGTGGCAGACAGCAGGCCTAGATAACCAGAGCTTGGTGAGTAACGACAGGTCTGACATTTGTGGGGTGTGTCCTATGAGCCAGACCCTGTAATAGTTTATACCTCATCCATCTAATACAAGCCTATGAGGAGATATTCTCATTATCCTACTCTCAATTGAGGAAATCGAGGCACAGAGAGGGTGAGTGACTTGCTCCAAATCACACAGCCTATGAAAAGAAGAGATAGGCTCTCAGCCCAGGTCTGTTTGAATAAAAAGCCCATGTTCTTAACCATTTTACTATGCCCCCTGTCCCTGGGGTGGAAATGGAAGTGGACTAATGATGAAAAGTTCTACAAACCCACAGAAGCACAACCCACTGGCCTGATTCTCCCACCCCCTTCCCATCTCAGTCCTCCTAATTAAACCAAAAGCTCAACAGAAACCCTTGTGCCCCTACAGGTGGGAGAGACTGGTACCATGTACACTTTCAGTTCTGTAAGCAGAGAGAAGTCACAGTTCCCAAAAGGCACACAAAAGCATCCTTTTGCCAGAATAGCTGTCTTCAAAATCCCACATTCCCTTCACTCTCCAATCACATCCTGGCTCTGGAGATAATTTCTTCTTACTTTCAGCTGAACGAGTTGCTCTGGCTGTGACAAATTCTAGGCAGTTGGGTGCAGGCATCAAATAACTTCTCAGTGAGGTGCCCTTGGTCTTTATCTCAGCTTGCCTCCTATCAAATCAGGACCCCAAAGAAGTCCTAAGAAGCAAGAATGGGAGGAAATCGGGTTTGGAGCAGCAAAGTTGGCTATGCTCTGGGCAGCAGCTGTCAGAAGACACTCTGGGACCTACTGTCCATGCCTGGAAAGGCCAACCATTTCCCCAGCCTCTTCTGAGGCAGAATTCAGCCTTTAGGAGGTGACCTGACTCAACTCGGGGCCCCGGGGTGTTTTCTGTGCCCTTAAACCTTAGCTGAGATTATAGATCACAAAAATCATGGAAGAGAAGAGCTGGAAGGAAGCCTAAATACCAGCACTAGGAGTCAAGCTTCTAGCCGTGTAACTGAAGAAACTGAGGCTTGGAGAGGCTAATGGAAGGTAACTGTGGTGCACCCCCAGGCAGGACTAGGTCCCACACTGTCCCTCATGTTGTGGTACATTACTCCTCATTCAGCCCTGGGCTATTTTTTCAAGGGCTCATAACTTACTGTAATATGAGCTTGAAAAAAATCATAAGGGAAGTAAATCTTCCTCAAATCCAATACATAAAGCATTTTCCAGCCTCTGTCTGAATTGTTTACTCTCTCTGATTGGGTGAAGAGTGCTGAAGGTTACAGAGGGCCCCATCACAACCCTGCCAAGTCTGCCCTGGGAACCCCTGTGGAGAGCAACTGAGCCTATGAACACTCAGAACTCAGGGCCTTGAGCATGGTACCAGGTAGCTGGCATGAACACCGTGACAGCCACTAAGAATGTAACAACAAATTTGGGTTCCAAATCTCCAAGGTGTTTAGTCCTCAATTTTTTCCTTCAGTTTTAGAAGTCAGCACTGCTCTAGACAACAACTTAGCACACAGCAATCACCCAGTGGGGTTCTGGGGAAATAACCATGATGCCTCACCATACCACCAACAAGCAAGAAGCAGTCATGGGCCCTGGGGAGCAGAGCAGAAGATGAGGCAGGAGGTAGCATGGTGTTCTGTCATTTAATCTTCACATCAACATTTTGACGTGGGTGCCACTGTCCCTGTTTGACAGATGAGAAAACTGAGGCTTACCAAAAAAAAAAAGAAATAACTTTCCCAAGGATGCACAGATGGTGATGATGATGCTGGCTTGGAACTGGGCTGCCTGATTCCAGTATGCTCTCTCCCAGTTGCTCTTTGCAGTGCCCAGGGGAGGGCTGAGTAGATTTGGATCCTGCTGTGCCATTAGGGGCCATATGCCCTTGGGGAAGTTGATTAATCTGTCTTCAGTTTGCCCATGTTTAAAGTGGGAATAGTAATAATAGTAATTCCTTTCTCCATGGGGTGTTATAGTAACTCTACATTGGAAGGCACACCTAGCTCTCTACAGGTGTTAGCCCTGGTTAGCATCTCTCTGTCTCTCTTTTCCTTGCCACACACAACAGTGTCACCAAACTGGGACCCTCAGTATGCTTACCCATCAACAGCAAGAGCTATCACTGTCCCCAGGGAACTAAGCATACAACAAATTGGCTTGTCTTCTGAAAGGGAGGAGCCTTCTAAGAAGGGGGGCTGATCAGGGTAGAAGTCATGCATGGTGACAGGCAGGGAGTCCCCCCAGAATTAATTGCTCACCACATGTCATCACTGATGACAAAATTGCAATTACTGTCTTCTAGGAAGAAAAACATCCCATTATTTCCCAGCTCTGGTCCCCACAAAGAATCTGATTTAAGCAGGTTTGGGACGCGGTGCCTTCCACTTCCAAACGGTAAAATGACCACCAGAGGAAAAAAGGACCCTGAGCTTTAAAAGACAGACTGGCTTTGTCTGGTCTGTTTTGTTTTTTTTTTTTTTAATGTTTATTCATTTTTGAGAGAGAGACAGAGAGACAGAGACAGAGCATGAGTGGGGGAGGGGCAGAGAGAGAGGGAGACACTGAATCTGAAGTAGGCTCCAGGCTCTGAGCTGTCAGCACAGGGCCCAATATGGGGCTAGAACTCACAAACTGTGAGATCATGACCTGAACCGAAGTGGGATGCTTAACCAACTGAGCCACACAGGTGACCCTGTTAGGTCTGTTTAAATCAGTGAGGGAACTGGCCATGCACTGATGTCTTCCCAGTGAACTCTCTGATTCAGATGGAGGCTAAGAGACAGATAGATGATATTTATTTTTGAGGACATATCCTGGAGGTGACCTTGCATGCTCTCTGTTCTTACCTGGCCTCAGACTTTTGCCTCAAGATTCATCAGAACAGCCTTAGGGAAAGACTAAAATAACAATTGAGTCCCCACTAGATTTCCAGAAGGCAGGGACAGTCCCCAGACAGGCCCAAACATCATCTTTGCTTTTGTTGTTTGCCTCTGAACTGAGCTCCTGTTTGTTCAAAGAACAGACACAAGGCTCTCACCGATCTCTGAACACCGAGTACTCACTGTCTTGCTACAATTACAATCATTCATTCATTCCTAACATTAGAAGTGCAAATATTAACCACATTGGCTTTTCTTATTGCTTCTGCAAAGGTTGTGGGGACTCATAGAAAGAAGAGATACACAGTTAGAAACCAGTAGCTTGGGGAACCTAGACCCAGAAACTGTCTTTGTGCACCACTTCTCTTCCATCATTTGACTTTCCCGTAAGTTGGGGACATGGTGAAGGAGGATGAGGTATGAGACCAACAGAACTGAGAGAAAGGGCTCCAGTGAGTCAAACTCACTATAGGAGAAAAGGGGGGAAGAAGGGGCTCCCCCTACTGTGGTCATGTACCTCCCCATGGTTCCTGGGCTCTATATGCTGAGTCAGGGACCTGAATCTTGCTGCTGAGCATCTGCTGATGCTGGAAGTGCTCTGTGATAATTACCCTCCAAGTGTCAGGTTATTTCTGTCTCTTTCAGGAGGACAGATCAGGAAGGGGCAGAGTCCAGAAATAGCAAAAGCAATTAGCAGGCGGGCTTCTCAGGGCATAATTACCATGTGCCAATTAGGACCTGGCCAGGTAAACCTCAGCCTAGTTTCTGGGTATGTGGGAGGCAGGGCTTCGGCACACGGTCACCAGGCCCTCACCTGGTGTACAGGCAGCACCACTAGCTTCTGGGGCATCTTCTCTCTACAAGGTCTTTTGTGGACTCGGATGGTTCAGGACAGGCTGAGGAATTCCCCACAGGGCACATATTCTATGCCTTGCAATGTGGGCTTGAAAGCTTGGGGGACCCTGGAGGGCTTGTCAGATACTCACCAGCTAGCCCAGCTATTCTGTATCAAAAAATGACCTGTCTGTAGGTCCTGAGAAACAGGTCAGGGACTGGGCTCAAGTCTAATCAGAAGACAAGAGTTCAAGTTTTGGCACTTTTACTCCTGAACTCTATGACTTTGGACAAGTCCCTTAACCTCACTGAGCCTCCATTTTCTTTGTTTAAAATCGGTAGCCTGTGCATCATATTAGTCAGAAGATAGTCTGACCTATAGTCTAGGTGATACTGCCATCACAAATGACTCCAAATTCTCAGAGGCTTACTGAAACAACTGTGTGTTTTTCACTTACACCAGGGCCCCTCTGAGTCTGAGCAGCTCTCAGGGGTTCTGTCACCCATGCAGTGGCTCGATGAGGCTGGTTCTGCCTTTGCCACACAAGGCTCAATAGATGCTGTGGCTAGGAGAGAACAGACTGAAACAAAGCTACAGCCTTTCAGGGGCCTCAGCCCAAAGAGAGACACATCTCACTTCTGCTGACATTTCATTGGTCAGAACTAGCCACATGGCCTACACATCTGCAAGAGGGCTGGGAAGTTGGTCTCCTATAGCTCAGGAAGGGGAGGGGAACCAGAAACAGGTGAGTCCCCATTGTTCATTATAGCTAGGCTATTATCGTCACTAAGAATTTGGGAAAGTCTAGAGAGAAAGGTCCATAAGACATCAGACGGTGATATTCTCCCTCTTATTGTTTTCTTCCTTGTATCAAATTCCTATTTGCAGTTTTTATTGGGTTCAGGATTAAAATGCCCTTGAGATGGGGAAGTCAGCCACCAGCATTTAGGTGGAGACTCATGCTGGGTAGAGACAGGGGAGAGATAAAGCCCACAGCTTGTAATCTCTGCCCTCAAGTGCTAATTCTCACTGAGGAGAAAGGGCAAACAGAGAAAGATCAAATTCCTGTTATGCAATATACATGCCACGTGAGTCAGGGACATAGAGTAATTGGGGTCATGAAGTGCACCAGGTGGGGCTTCCTGGAGGCATGCACCCACAGAACAACCTGGTTCTTCCAGGTTCTGAGACTTCCTGGAGCCGCACTATCTGGTCAGCAATGATCCCCCTCACTCCTACCAAGCTCCTGCCCTCACTTCTGAGCCTTGAAGGCAACAGAGAGCCAGCCCACTCAGCAGTCTAAAACCTTCCACTAGAACCCAGCAGGAGAAGGGTAGATCACCTGCCTGGGCCAGAAGTTGGGCCCACTCACTCCAGTCCCCACCTCCAACCCCATTCTGTCTGCCCTGAGGCAGGAAGTGGAGAGCTCACTGAGCTCCAGATCCAGATCTGCCCCAGACAGCTGCATGGACTCCAGCCATCTCCTGACCCACCCGAGCTCATATAGAGAGGTAGCGTGTCAGTAGGATGGTAGAGGTGCCCACAGTGCCCGGTACCTATACATGGGAGCTTTCTCATTGATGTTCTATCAGTCTGATCCAGGGGTCCCCTCCACTCCGTCATACTTTCTGCACTGGAAACCCAGTACCACCTCACTAGAGATTTGTGCTGAGTTGGTGGTCACTGTGTCACTGTGTCAATAAGCCCCCTAGCCTCTGAACCCCTCTCCAGGAATGTGGAATTCCATACGTATGTGTCTCAGGCCATCCCCAAACTCCCTTCTGCATTCTCTATGACTTATGCTTGTCAGCCGTCTCCCTATGAGCTAATGACAAAATGACAATATTATTTTCACAACACGTGGCAGAAAGGCAGCATGCTGTGCAGGCTTTGTCCTGGAGATGGAATGAGGAAATCTGTGTTCTTGGGTTCTAGTCCTGGCTCTGCTGCTTTGGTGAGGCCTGACTATGAATCCCCTGTTTATAAAAAAGGGAGGGCTTATCATCCTGTCAATCTAGGGTGGCAGTGGGGAGGGGTGGGAATAGTGCAAAAGACAATCTGGTCTGCATTCTTTAGTCCCTAAGCCTCAAAGACAGGTGAGGATGGGAGCTCTGAAGGCTTGAACAACTTGTCCAGGGTCCCAAAGTTAGGTAGAAGGGAGATTCAAATCAAGACCTGCCTGCGCCACCCGTGTGGGTGCAACATGCTATCATCAGGTGCACAGGTGTCCTCTCCCCCCTCCCCCTGCCCGCTCACCAGCCTGTCTCAGGCAGGTTCTGTCCACTTGTCCATTTGTCTACCTGTCCGCTCAGTGGTGTTCACCTGCTCCAGGCAAAGCGTTATTACTTCAGCCCCACAGCCATGGTCCCATGCCTGGCCACTGTAGATACTGTGAATAATGGAGTGTCGTGTTTGTCTAATGGATTTATCACTACTTAAGAATGCAGCTTCATCAACAAAAGCAGGTGAAAATCGATGTCAAGGCAGCTAAGTGAGCTGCACCTTCCCTCACAGCTTGGCATGTATCGATAGTCTTTGGCCCACTTGGTGTTATGCACCCAATGTGGAGATGAAAGCAGGAATATAAATGCCCTTGGCTTTTCTTGCAGCCAGTCCTGCAGCAGCTCAGGGCAGGGTGCTAGAGCTAAGTTCTCCCCTCTAGCCCTCACTGTCCCATGCTGGGGCATCAAACAACCTAGAGGGCTTTCTTCTCTCTAGAAGTGGGGGCAGCCTCTCTGAGTGCTGCACTCCACTCTCACGGACCCAGGCAAGATCACCACCCCACAGCCTGGGGGGTGGTGTATACCCTGCACTGATCCTGAGCAAGGATGAGCATTTCCTTCTGCATGGTGTATGAAGCTCATTGTTGTTTTTTGGTTTTCTTTGATTTGGTTTTTGAAGGGTGGGGAGTGGCTGGTCAAATTGGAAGAAACGTAGAAGATGGGTTCCAGAGAGCTGTGATACACTTCTGAATAAATCTGTATTAGGATATGGCAACGAAATGGAGCAGGAAAGCTGTAATTCCTTGAAAGTCATTCCAAATGTTTGTTTTTTAAGGTACATTCTCTACACCTCCCTGGCTTATTGCTGTGCTCAGTGTATACTGAGGTAAGTATTCACCTTACTGTTAGTATTCACCAACCCATTTGAAAGAGCTGCATGTGACAAGTGCTGAAAATGTTTCCAATTATTTTTATTTATATATTAATTGTCTTAGCTCAGAATTGTCATAACAGAACACCACAGACTAGATGGGTTACACAAAGACATTCTTTTCTCACAGTTTCTGGAGGCTGCAAATTCAATATCCAGCTCCCTGGTCAGGGGTCTGGTGAGGCTATTTTCCAGGTTTGTTGATGGCCATCTTGCCATGTCCTCACACAGCAGAGATGGAAGTCACCCCTCATGTCTCTTGCCCTCATGACCCCGTCACCTTCAAATACCATCATCCTTGGGGTTAGGACTGCATGGTGTGAGTGTGGGGAACACAAATATTCAGTCCACAGCACTTCTCAAGTTCTGGGAGGAGTGGGGAATGGAGTGAAAAAGTAGGCATGGAAGAGGGATACCTCCATCTGTTTTCTATTTAAAATAAGCCACCATGTGCCAAGCAAGTCATATGTGTCACTTCTAATCCTTACAGTGACCCTCAGTGTATATTTTATTTACCCAAAACACCAAAGTCCAAGCTTTCTGTACACTGGAGGCCAGATAGTTGTACTATCCCAGTTTACAATTCCAAATATTTTTGTGAGCATTTTTTTGTGTGGTCTAAAGGCCCTCAAACTTCAGTGGTACATCAGAGTCCTCTGGAAGGCTTGCTGGTCCCATCCCGGGGGTTCCAGTAGGTCTGGAAAGTGGCAAGAGAATACATATGTTTAACATGCCCCCATGTGGTGCTGGTATTCCCATTCCAAGAACCACACTTGACCCAGGAGGGTCAGATGGCTACTCAGGGAAGTTGCCAGGGAAATCTTTGAAGGGACCACAGGACACTGACAGACCCCATCACTCCAGGAACCACTCTGCCATGTGGACAGAGAATTTCTGAGGGAGAAGAAGGGTTAATAGCCTGGGCATTCCCAAAGCACAGAAGCCTCATGGGTATTCTCCACTTGGACCTCACCTCTCCCTTCAGCCTTCCCTTCCTTGTTCTTAATTAACGTTTGATTCCTTCCAGGTGGTGAGGAGCCCTTAGCATGATGAGAACTGTCTCCTTCTCCCTTCTCGTTTTCATTCCTCTGGTGAAGGCAGAATACAAATTCTTATTTAACTAGGTTTGATAGACTCACTGTTAATTTTTGTAAAGGGCAGATATATATTTGTGGAAATGTCTTGTATTTTGGGGATTGTATTCCCAAAAAAGCATGTGCACGTTTATGGGTGGATATACATTTAATTTGTGTCTGAAAGAAAAAGAGGGTTAAGAGATACGTTCTCATGTTATGGGTGGGAGATTGAAAGCCCAGAAGCTTCTCCCAAGTTCTACAGCTACCCCAGAACTACTACTAACAACAACTATTCATCACTGAGTCCTTCTTAGATGCACTGAACCTTCACACAACCCTTCAAGTTAGTCTTCACAGTGAACATTGATTGAATACCTCTAATAGACCTGGCACTGTCCTAAGACCTTTACTTGTATTATCCCAGTTATCTTCGCAACTGGTCGATGAAGTAGGCATTACCACTATCTCTATGTTTAAGAACAGAAACCCAAGCACACAGAGATGAAGGTATTTGCCCAAAGTCATACTACCAGCAAATGGTGGGGTCTTGATTAAATCCTTATCCCTGTGCCCTGTCCACCCTCCTAAGACAGGTGATCCCTCATTTCCCTGATGGCCCAGAGTGGTTAATAGATGCCATACGGGAAATCACAGCAGTAGGCGCAAACCCAAGCTGTCTGACTTCAGAGGCGAGTGAGGTTGGAAGCCTGTGTCTCTAGACTTCTAAGCCAGTTTTCTGCTGTTAACTAGCAAACACCAAGAAGGATGCCTGCCTTAAACTCCAAAGCCAGCATTGGAGCTGGCCACCTAAGTCTCCCAGCATCCCCCAAAGCACTACCTGTCATACATCTAAGTGCTAGTACCCTGCTTGCCTTTGACCTCAGAGAATGGGAGACATTTTTCAAAAGCACACAATTCAGAAGCAGGAAATGGAGTGAAAGACTCCAAATCCATTAATATTGTCAGTTCCAATGCTCTCAGTTTTACCCTAGTTAGAGCACCCCGCCAAGTATGTCTCTCCAGGTCCCCGCCTTAGACTCAGTGAGCTCTTCATCCCTGAGGCTCACATACACTCCCACGATGGTGTGCTTCCCAGAGTCTGTCATGAAACTGTTTTTGTTCCCTTTGAGTTGCTATGGCATTCATTCCAATATGAATATGCATCCATCCCTACAACATCTTTTCTGGTCTAGGGAGAGGTTGGGGGTTGCACGTGAGGGTGAAAATGAGGATGCAATAGGAAGAGGGTTGGCTGGAAGCCCAGAGAAGGGGGTGGCTTATGTGGGAAGATGATGAGGATTCCTGGCAACATCTGACCATCTTGGAGCTCCCTCCCCACTGAGCATCCCCATGCACTTGGCCAACATGCTCCCCTCGTTCCCAACACTCATGTGCAGAGAGACAGCCTGGGAAGAGCAGAGAAGAGCTGTCCTTGTCCTTCCTTATGCCCTTGAGCCCCTGCTCACTCCCCCCTGCCTGTGGGAAGCTGGGTTCCTTGGAAGATGGAGGTGGGCAGGCTGCAGACAGCAGAACTGGGGACCAATCTCTTTCCAGCTGCCAGAGGTGTGTGATGCCAGAAGGGATGGAGGAGGTGCCATATGCTTGGCACAGGCTCCTGGCTTGCCTCATTGTCAGTGAGCTGCTTTCCTGAGAATCCTCATTTCTCAGAGAACCTACAAAATGATATTCATGTCTTTTCATCAGTCAGAGGACAAAGTGAGCCTAAAACCTTCCTGTGTAGACTCAGAGAGCTCTAGAACGCCTCCATCATCTCAGCCACCTGCAGATGTGACCTGTCCCCACTTCCAGCTACTCCTAAGGGAAGCAGCAGATTAGGTTGTGAGGCTAGTGTGACTCTACCTGTGGGGATAAGAGAAGGCTCCTGGGCAGAGATGGCGTCATACCAGACAGGGCATGGGCTCTGCTGTCAGTCAAGGGAGGACACAGGAATGAGCCCTCAGGACTGATTTTTTTTCACTTTGGAAGTTCCTCCTCTAGATGCCTTGGAAGAGGGAGTAGTGGACTTTTCTGTGAGACTCGAGAATACAGAACAAGACCCAACTGTTGGTAGATTCAGGAATACAGATATTGACTCATTGAAAAGAGCCACATTCTCACATTGAAATTAGAATCTGCTTCCCCAGGAAACTGAGAAATCTGTCACTCAACTGTTCAAGCACAGACTTGGCCTGACCAGCCAGGGGGCAGAGGATGTGAAGGGATGTTTGCATCTGGGGTAGCTTGCTCTGATCCAGCAAGAAGGTCCCTTTCACTCTGAGACTGAGCTCCCCTTACTCTAGTCCTTGGGGGCCTCTCACCTCACCTCTTGCTGGTCAGTGGGGAAGTATTTACAGAGAACCACCAAGTTCCCAGCAGAGGATAGACAGCCTCTGAACTCAAAGAGTACATAAGAAAGTAGGGAGAGGTGACAAGCCCACAGGAGATGATCAGCAGGCAGTAGCAAATCTCCCAAGCGTATGTGCTGTGGAAGATACAAGCCACTTAGGAAAAAATAAAAGATACAAGCCATGCAACACTGGGGCAATGCTAGGGCATCTGTGGCATCCTCATACCAGCCAGGGGCACCAGGCATGGTGGGTGGTGAGGGGATCAGAAGTGAGGGAAGGAAAAGGCCAGCACGAGCTATAAACTGGCAGGCTTGAGGGGCACAGGCATCACCTGAGCTCCAGTTTTGGGAAACTCCAGGTAAAAGCCAAGCTGTAGGGTGCAGGGACATCTCTGGGCAAGTGTATTTCTTGGCCCCTGAGAGGTCTATAGCTTGGGAACCTCCCTCATGCGGAATTAAGACAATGATGCAAGGGCTCACCACTGCCCCCCACTCCAGCCTCACATGCCTTTGGGGCTTACTGTTTACTGCCTTGGATGGTAATGGTCTATGCAAGTATCTGACTCTCAAACCAAGTGTGAGTTCCTCAAGATCAAAATCCATCTTTTACCCATTCCATCTTTTACCTGTTCCACAATCACCCCGACAAAACCCACTTATAGGTGTGTATGTGTATACACACACACACACACACACACACACACGCCACACACACACCACACATACCCCCCCACATATATACCACACTCACACCACATATACACATACCCCCCCACATATACCCCCCATACCACACACACACACACACACACACATATACCCCTACACACACACACACACATACCACACTCACACAGCCCACACACACAGCCTCCCCCCCCCACACACACATATATACCACACTCACACCACACATACACATACCCCCTCCCACACACACATACCCCCACATAAATACCACACTAACACTGCACATACCCATACTCCCCCACGTACACATACCAACTCACACAGCCCCCCACACATACCACACACACACATACATTCACACCCCACATATACATACCCCACACCCCAACACACACACACTTATTTCACACTTGTTCATGTACTAATGAATAAATAAATAAATACTTTCTAAAAGGCAACCAACGGAATGGGAAAAGATATTTGCACATGACATATCGGACAAAGGGCTAGTATCCAAAATCTATAAAGAGCTCACCAAACTCCACACCCGAAAAGCAAATAACCCAGTGAAGAAATGGGCAGAAAACATGAATAGACACTTCTCTAAAGAAGACATCCGGATGGCCAACAGGCACATGAAAAGATGTTCAGCGTCGCTCCTTATCAGGGAAATACAAATCAAAACCACACTCAGGTATCACCTCACGCCAGTCAGAGTGGCCAAAATGAACAAATCAGGAGACTATAGATGCTGGAGAGGATGTGGAGAAACGGGAACCCTCTTGCACTGTTGGTGGGAATGCAAATTGGTGCAGCCGCTCTGGAAAGCAGTGTGGAGGTTCCTCAGAAAATTAAAAATAGACCTACCCTATGACCCAGCAATAGCACTGCTAGGAATTTATCCAAGGGACACAGGAGTACTGATACATAGGGGCACTTGTACCCCAATGTTCATAGCAGCACTCTCAACAATAGCCAAATTATGGAAAGAGCCTAAATGTCCATCAACTGATAAATGGATAAAGAAATTGTGGTTTATATACACTATGGAATACTACGTGGCAATGAGAAAAAATGAAATATGGCCTTTTGTAGCAACGTGGATGGAACTGGAGAGTGTGATGCTAAGTGAAATAAGCCATACAGAGAAAGACAGATACCATATGGTTTCACTCTTATGTGGATCCTGAGAAACTTAACAGGAACCCATGGGGGAGGGGAAGGAAAAAAAAAAAAAAAAGAGGTTAGAGTGGGAGAGAGCCAAAGCATAAGAGACTGTTGAGAACTGAGAGCAAACTGAGGGTTGATGGGGGGTGGGAGAGAGGAGAGGGTGGGTGATGGGTATTGAGGAGGGCACCTTTTGGGATGAGCACTGGGTGTTGTATGGAAACCAATTTGACAATAAATTTCATATATAAATAAAAAAATAAACAAATAAATAAATAAATAAATAAATAAATACTTTCTTCAGAAAAATTTTCAGAGAGAGAGAGTAGGAGGCGTAAGCCCTTGAAATCTGGCCAGTGGCCTGACTTGATGAAATGAAACCCCAAAACTGAATTATAGAAAACATGGATTTAGGATCATAAATATTTCTGAGAGTAGAATAGCTGAAGGAAGTTGAGGTTTTACTCAGTAGAAAATGGGAAAGTGCCTGATACAGGACTCAACACCTACAAAGTGATGGGTAAGTGCTGCCTGTTTTCATTATCCTCTTAGGTCTTCGCTCATAACCACACATACACACATGCACACCACACACACACATCACACTCATACCAAATACACATCCCACACACATACCCTCCCCCGACCAACACACTACACATCACACACACATACATACCACACACACCCCACACACATACCCCCACACACCACACACACACACTCTCTCACATACACACACACCACTCATACCACACCCCCCCACACACATACCCCACACCCATCTCCCCCACACCACACACATACATACCACACACACACACACACACACACATATCCCCACACACACACCACACACATACCCCCCCACACACACCACATATACCTCACACACATTCCTGCTCACACATACCCACATACCACACACACACACACACACACACACACACATACCACACACATGCACACACCACATACACCTCACATGCATCCCCCCCCACAACACACACACACCCCACACACACCCCAGACATATACTCCACACACACCACACCACACACCACACACACACCCTCCCAGTGAGTTCTCCCATCTCCCACCTTCTCTGACCAAACTTCTTTCACCCTAGAAGAACAGGTGTGTCCATTTCTGGCCTCTACACAGGCCTGGCAGGTCTCACTTTTGCCCATTCCTCGTCCTTTCACCCTCCAGGACCTACTTCCAGTGAGAGGCTCTTGGTTCCCTAGTTGTGAATCTCTACTGTCTTCTCACAATTTATTCAGCCTTGTTCTTCTTTGGAAAAGGACTTCCCCTAGACACTGGGGACTGGAGTGGGCCTCTAACATCTCAGTAACAGGAGACCAGGATTAGGACCATAGTCTTAGTATCAAACTTTTCCCTGAACTGAACTCCGTGGGTTCCAGTGCCTTCAGGACACATCTATTCATGGGTTTATTTCTCTGCACAGCTTTTCCCCTTAGATAGATGGGGAGGCAGCCTGGGTCTCAGATTCCCAAGGAAAGAGCAGTAGCAAACACCTCTGCTTTCTTCTTCGCAGCCAGGTCACAGGGACCCACTGTCTTCACTGGCCTGGTCCCCCAGGTTTTCATATGGGTGTGAAACCACCTACCAGCCTGAGGGCATGGGTTAATTTATACTTTCCTATGCACAGATCTGGCTCTCAGTACTCATTTGCAGAAGGGAAGCAGGAAGGAAGGAAGAAAGGCAAAGAGGGAGGGAGAGAGGAAGATGGGCTGAGGGGAAGGAGCACTTTTTTGTGCACAAGGTCTGAGTTCATTTTTGGCTTGTCACCTGATGACTACCTCCAGTTCTCTGGGCCCTCATCTCTTCATCTGGAAAATAAAAGATGGAGTCCCTGTCTCTCAGCACAAACATGGGATCAAATAAGTAATCAACCTGTGCAAATATGGTGGGCACGCTGCAGAGAGATGCTCAGGCGTGAGGTAAAGTTCCTCACACACTTTCACCCAGTTCAGTTCCTCACAGCAGAGATGAGGCCATCTGTGTGCACAAATCCTCACCAGCAGCAGGCCTTCCAACCTCTGATCTTCAACTATCTGCTGGCAGAGAGTGGCATCTCAGGGAAATTTTAGTGTGCATTTCTCTTAAATTCAATAAAGATGAGCATCTATTCATATTTAAGAGCTACCTGTATTTCCTTTTCTGTAAATTGCTTGTTAATATTCTTCACCCATTTTTCTTTTGAGTTTTTTGTCTTATGTTATAGGAGACTTTTATATTTTAGAGAAATATAAAATTGACCTTAGTCGAAGGTCAGAGTTGCAAACATTTTCCCCCAATTTATTGTTTGTAGTCTAGTTTTACTTATGGTGCATTTTGCCATGTAGAATTTTGAAATTTTTTTTATGTAGTCCAGATTACCAAAGTTTTATTTCATGATTTATTGGTGTGTTTTTGTTCCCTATCATAGTTAGAAAGGCCTTTCCTACTCAGACTATAAATAATTATCCCACATTTTAATTTTTCTAGTGACCATACAGATCATTTTTTTGTTCACCTTTAAATCTTTGATCCATTTTGAATATACTCTAATTTATGATGCCCACTAATATCCCAGTTATGGATTCAACAGTATTTCTCAATGTCTAGTTTGTGAATGGCCCACCTTCTTTCTCACTAATTTAAGAATATCTGAGGAAGCATCTTTACATTACTCTAAATTTCCTTATGTATCTTTCTATTTTTGCACTCTACCTTCTGTTTCATTGATCAAATTAGTTACCTATGTACCAGTACCACACTATTTTATTTATTTCAGTTTTAAAATATAACTAAAATACTCATCTCCTCTGATGTACATCTATTTTGGAACTTTCTGAGCTATTTTTGCTTCTCTCTTTTTCTATGTGAATTTTAGCATGAGCTTACCTAATTATTTCACTGTTCATTTGGGAATCAAATTAAATTTATAGATTAATTGGGGAGAATTAATGTATTCATTTTGAGGCTTAAAATCTATATCATTTAGGAAATACATTCAACTGCTAATAGACTTAAATGCATTGGCATAACACATGAACGTTTGAGGAGAAACAATCTGGAGGCAGGCAGTCTGAGCTAACCTGGCAGCCCGATAGAACTACCCAGGATCTAAATTACTTCTGTCTTTTTCTTCTCTGCCTTTCTTGGTGGCAGCTTCCAACCTCAAGGTCAGAATCGCTAGAGATTGCAAAGTGGCAGCTGGAGCTGCAGACAGAAAGGAGAATGGTGAAGTTGAAATGGACACTTGCCAACTACGCCCCCTCCCCTTTTAAGTTTTCTTGGATGTCCACCAAACACGCATCACTAACACATCTAAAGTGTAGTTCCTCCAGAGAGCTGAAAAGTGTAGTCTTTGCAGCTATGCATATTGCCATCCCAGTTAAATTAGATTTGTATAGTGAAGAATGAAGGAGAAAGCAACCCACAGACTTTAACACCCTGTCCTTGAACATGAGGAGCCTATCGTTTTGTTCACCTCCATTCCCTCCCCACTCACCCTCACCTGGGTCTCACCACAATACAACCCTAAAACTGCTCTTGTCAAGGTCATCAACAACCACCGTCTTTCCAAATCCAATGATCAACTTTCAATTTTTATCTCATGCAGCCATTCAACAGCATTTGGCCACTATGTCACTCCCTCTTTTAGAAATACTTTTGTAGTTTAGCCATGGACCATCCTCCTTAATTTCCTTCTATCCAACCAGCTGCCCCCCCCCCAACTTTCCTCTGCTCAGACCTCTTTCCTTTGCTGTGCATATTGGCTCCGTACAGAATATATGTGCTCCCATGACTGTGCGTATGTGGGGGATGCCTCTCAAATGCAGATGGCTAGCCTTGCACACCTATTAGAATGGCTAAAATTGCTTAGCTGGCACTGCCAAGTGCTGGTGAGGATACAGAGCAGCTGGAATTCTGTTACACTCTGCTGAGAATGCAAAGTGGTGGGACCACTTTGGAAACAGCTTGTCAGTTTCTCCTAAAGTGAAACACACACTTAGACTGTGGCCCAGAAATCCCACTCCCATTAATTACTCAACAGAAATGAACACATTTGTACACATAAAAACTGTGTGTGACTGTTTATTTCAGCTTTATTTATAATGGCCAAATATGTGGGGAAAATTCTCAAATGTCCATCTGCAGGTGAAAGGACAAACAAATTGAGGTACATCCCTATAGTGAAACACTACTTAGCGATAAAAAGTATTGAGCTACTGATGCACATGACATAGCTTAATTTGAAATGTATTGTGATGAATGAAAGACAAAATACCACATGATTTCATCTACCTGATTCCACTTGTGTGACATTCTGGAAAAGGTAAAACTATAGGGACATAGAAAGTATGTTCCAGGAGCTAGGGTGGAGAAATGAGAATGTCTATAAAGCAACATGAGTGAACATTTTGGATTGATGGAAATATTCTCTATTCTGATTGGCTAAATATTCTCTATCCTGATTGGTGGTGGTGGTTACATGACTGTATACATCTGGCAAAATTCATACACCTGCACACCTAAAAGGGTGAATTTTACTACATAAAATACACATTAATAACCATGACTTAAAATATATGTATCCAGCCCATCTGTCTTCCTGAAGTTCACACTTGATACATCTCCTCTTGGGAAAAAAGAAAAGCACTAAATGTAGAGTCTTTTGTCACTTCATTAAAGGGTACTTTTACTCATGGAGTTACTGTCAGGAAAAGCAAACTTTGGCAACCTCCATGACTACTCTTTTTCTCATGCCTTATACTAACCCACAGTCCATGGCTCCAGCTTGTCCTGACCTGACCATTTCTCATGACTGGGCTTGAGGCTGTACCATTAAGTCATCAGAGCATCTGTGTCTGCACAGTCCATTTTTCACAGAACTTCATGGTTTGTTTTGTTTCATTTTGTCTTTTTCAAAACATAAATAAGATCACTTTTATCAGGTGCTCAACATCTCCCAGTATGGGCTGTCCCACACACTCAGCAGAAAGTGCAACCCTTCCTCCAGCCCTTCCACAGCTGCCCTTCCTCGCTTTGTGACTTCAGCTCCAAGCATCAAACTCAGCAGACTCCATACTTTTCTCAAATGCCCTACCAGCTCCTTCTTGGGCCCATGCACATGTTCCTCCTTCTTCCCTTCAGGCACATATGTGGCCCATGTGCTTCATGCTCACTTTATTCAGCTTTCAATACAAATGTCATCTCCACAAGGCTGTCTCAGCAGCCACTCTTGAATCCTACTTTGCTTTAACTTTTCCACCTACATCTTATCAACTTACTAAGATTATATCCTTTGTTTAACCTGTCATTGTGTCTCTTCTCCACCAGTATGTGAGCTTGTTTATGGCAAGTATTACTGAATGCAGGAATGACTAAGTAGGCTTCAATAAGCTTTATTGTTTCTGTCAACTGTAGAGTGCTGTGCCTCTGAGTAAAATCTGCAGAACCCTAATTGCACATCTTTTCTTAGGATAGTACATCCATCAAGGAGTCTTTCCTCTTCCTCATCCACTTCCCCTCTCACAGTTACAGCCTCACTGATAGCCACTGAAAGAGATGCCCTGCCTCCTTCCCCTGCCCCTGACCATGATATCCTTACCACCTATCCAACACCCAGTCAGCGGGACACTTGTGCATGCAGTCCAACACTGAGCTATAAAGGCTAGGTTCCCCAGAGGACACACACTCCTCAGTTTGTCAACATCTCTCCAAGCCCAGTCTGGGTTTCCCAAACCTGACCTCCCAGATTCATCCTTTGGCTCAGTTTCTAAGGATATTTAATTTGGAAAGAAATGACACAGACTTAGCAGAATGCTGCCTTGCAGAAAATAGAGTTGTGTTCCATGTTCAAAGCTGCCTCCATGGTACAAGTCCAGTAGACACTACTGAAGCCAATGGATGGTGAAGATATGGGGGCCAGGTCCCAACACTCAGCCAGAACAGCTCCTTCTCCAAGGAGGGGAAACTGTGAGGTAACTATACCTCCACAGAGGTAACTATTCAGTTTTCGAGGACTGCCAGGTCCCAGAGTCACACCTCGTTCCCTCAAAGGCAGGGAGGCGGAGGCTCTGTGGGAGGCCCTAATTTCATAGTTCATTTATTTACTCATTTATTAGTTTATTCAACAGATATTTGTCTACTACCCATGACATCCAGGTTCGGGCCAGGTGAGGGAAAGAAAACAATCAAGCATCAAGCATCAAAAAGCATAGCCACCCTCTACAACCCCAGCCAGTGTTTCTTCTCAGGACACAGGGGCCATCATGCCATGCAGCCCAAACTTTCTTATGTCTGACTACAATCTCACTACAGGGTGGGCCCATTTCCTCTGCCCTTCAGAAAGTCCAAAGCAGCTGGCCACTTTCCCCTTCCTCTGCACTGCTCAAGCCTGGAATGAACAGTCCTTACTCTCTCACAGTAGTGAGGATATCAAGAGCAAGCGATGGTGAAAACAAGGGTTGTGCTGTTGTGTGAGGAGGGTAGCAGCAGTCACATGAATAGCAGGCACCAAGCCTCTCCTCCCCACACTGATGCCCCTCTGCTACTCAGCCAGGCAGACTGCTTCCTTGGCACTGCACTGACCATCAGAACCCTGGCCTGCAACCCCTGGATACCCATTAATTTGAAGCTGGACAATACATTGGGCAGAAGATTCCACCCCCTTGGCCCTCAGTTCTTACTGTCCCTTGCCTTCTGTGTCTCTCCATGGATGTGCCTATTGGTGCCCTGGGGTGAGGGACCAGGAGGTGTCCAACCTTGCATGTTCATTTAATGCACTGAATAAAACATTACTCACAGATTAACTGAGCAGTTTTAAGTGAACAACCATTTTCATCTGTTTTAAATTTTCATGGGTACTTTTCTGAAGAACAAGTACATTGTTAATAATTGAGGGGAATGAGACCTTGTTAATCTCTCTGTATTTTAATAAGGTCCTACTGTGCTGCAGTCATTTATATTTAAAACAGCTTCATTTTTCCCTAAAGTTGTTTCCTTTGAGGAGAGACCTGGGGGTGGGCAGCAGGGGAGGGGATGTCTTTCATTCTGAAAAGAGTACTGGGATCTGGTTTTAGTGTTTCAGGATGAGCTCAGGGAGGCTGTGGGGTCAGCATTCAGAGCAGGTCGTAATAGGATCCAAAGCACACCAGCACCAACTGGAGCCAGAGGATAAGATGGGCAATGGGACCGCTACACAGAAATGGTTGGGTGATCTAATTGGCAGCAACAGCCAACACACCAATGTGGAATGAGCCCCACTGAGCTCCGGAGATCTCGTACTGTCTTTGAGCCGCACACACTAACAAGCAGATGCAAAACAAGAGCTACCACATCCCTGCATGTACTATGTGTCAGACACCATTCTTTGGACCCTGTGCATGTGTTGTCTCATTTAATCCTCATGACAACCCCCTAAGGTAGGTACTAATATTATCCCCATTTTACAGATATGAAAAAAAAAAAATGAGGCCACAGACAGGCAAAGCAATTTGCATAGGGTTATACATTTAATTAGCAACGCAGCCAACATTAGAACACAGGTGTGCTTGGGTTTAAACTCTACTCTCTTAACCACTGTGCAATACTGAGAAGATGACCTGCGAAAAATCTGCCCAGCTACATGTCTGTGATTTGCTTCTAGGGTATGGGTTTCATCAGGCAATAATATCCCCATCTATTCTGGGATGCTCCTGCCACCAGCCCTGCCCTGCACAGCTCCCTCTGTCCCCTACTGTGGAGTCTGCCCCAGGGCCTGGCCCACTCCCATTAGCCTCTGGGTTTGAGGTGGGGAGGCAGATGGCTGAGAGGCATGGGAAGAGGGATTGGTTTAGGCAGCACAGACTTGGCCTGTATTGAAAGCCACTCAAGTGAGTGATTTCATGCAACAAGCTGTTAAAACATGCTGTGTGGGGAGCTTAAAACAGCTCTACATTAAAGCCTTACTCTACTGGAAAAATCAGCTTTTCATATTCATAGTCAGGAAAGAAACAGCCCTACTCTCTAGATGAGGTTAGTTCAAGGCTTCCTGGTCTGGGGGCAATAAGAAATGACAGAGGTGAGCAATGCACTTGCAGGTCACACAACATGCGTGTTCTCTCCTGGTAGGGTGTGGGCTCACACCCTTAGGCTCCAGGGCAGGACAGTAATGCAGGGCTCAGGTTAAGGACCTTGTCATGTCCAGTTTGCATTGCATTGTGGAAAGGTGAGTCTCTGGGTGGTATATTTCCAGGGCCCCAGAAAACTGTCCTCTCAACCTGCATAAAATGTCTACCCCGTCAACTATCCCACTGAAGACATGCATCAGAGGCAAAGGAAATCTCAACTGCTACATTCTCTCCCAGCTCCTGGCCTTGCACATATCAGGGTCCTTTCTGCACTATCTTCTCTCTGTTTGGAAAGCAAAATGAACTAAAACTAGACATAAAAGGCATCCCATAAAAATTGCTAACATAAATGCCAGTGCACCCCACACAGAATCCAGAGAAACACACTAGCTGGGTGACTTCAGGTGAACAGCTTTCATTCTCTGAGCTTTTCTTATGGGGTACATATCAGTACGTTAAGAGTATTGGGCTCCTCCTCGGCCTGGAGTTGCATCCCCGCTTCCACTATGTTAGCCTTATGTTGCCAAGCTACACATAAGAATGAGGAAAACACAAATCCATCCTGCAACACATACAAAACCCTTCACACAGCCTAGCACATGTTCAGCACTGAGTAAATCACTCCTGTTATTCCTGTTACTATTTTTATCTTTTACATAGCACTCTAAACTTTATTAGAGCCTCATTTTATAGAGACTCCAGGAGATTCAGTGACTTGTCCTCGACCAGGGTCTTCTGCTGGGGCCCTAAGCAAGTGCAGCTCACCTGTGTCTTTCCCCATACCACTCCACATCCCTAGTTGAGAAGAAACAGTTGATGTCCATATCTGGCTGTTCTTATTGTGTCTCATCTTGCTGAGAGACGTTTCTGCCACCCCTCCTCCTGCTATGGGCTAAATTGGTGTCCCCCAAAATTCACATGTTGAAGTCCCAGTACTCAGTGCCTCAGAATGTGACTGTATTTGGAGATAGGCTCTTCAAGAAGTAATTAAGGCAAATGAGGTCATTAGGGTGGGCCTTATAATCCCATAATGCTGATGTCATAGGAATAGGAGATTGGACATAGACACACACAGAGAAAACGTCGTGAAAGAAAACATCAAGAGGACCTGCAAGTTAAGGAGAGAGGCCTCAGGAGAAACCAAACCTGCTGGCACCATGATCTAGGACTTCTAGCCTCCAGAACTGGGACAGAACAAGTTTCTGTGGTACATCTGTGCCCCTTTCTGTGGCACCCTGTGGTACTTTTCTACAATACCTGGGGCTGATGAGTACACCTCTAGTCTGCAATTGGTACAGAGGAGTGAAGTTCCAGCCCTGTGCAAGCCCCCAGCCCAGCTCTCAGCCTGCTTTCCACTGCACCCCTCCTCACCATCAGCTCCCTCTTTCTTCACCTTGGCTACCACACCTCCCTTCCCCACCACAACCAATCTCCCTAATTATTTATTTAAGTCCTACAAGAGGCCTCTTGACTGCCTTAATGGGTCTGGGAGTCTCTTGACCCAACCTTTGACATGGCCATGCCCACCACTTGTGCATGTGTGTACACATGCATGTGTGTGTACATGCATGTGAGGAGGGGCTGTGTATTTAGGTATCTCTCTAACCCTTATCTATACTATATACTCCCTAAGAACAAGGGTTATATCTGGACTCATGGAATGCTAAGGTTGAATGGGACTTTAGGTAACATTTAGTCTGTAATCTTTGTTTTACAAATGAGAAAACCATGTCCATAAGGAGGACATGAATGGCCTGCTCAGGGACAAATTGCAGG